>NC_090928.1:376807918-378057918 GCF_040938575.1 Ambystoma mexicanum
GCAAGATTGACTTAAGCAGTCTCTTGTGTCCCATAAGGTGTAACCGAGGGATGGTATCCCTTGAAAGTACCTGATTCCAATGTAAGGCGGTTCAGTGTCGAACCAGGATTTCGGACTGTTGCGCTTGCAGGTTGTACTGTGTTCAAAGGCTTTGAGTTGCATTGATCCCAGGTGAAGAGTTGATGTCGAGTCACATTTTAGTGGGTGTTCTGTGTGGTTCAAAGGCGACATTGAGCGATGCAGGTTGAGGGATCACTTGGAGTGCTTCAATGATTGAGGGTGCGTTGAAATAATGAGTACCGCCGGTTTGGGTTGGCAAATGACCTGATGATCCAGTGATTCAAGTCGACCTGCAATGTGAAGTTCTGTCAGTTTTATGCTTCGTTCGAAGCAGCAGTTCAAAGTCATTTGTATGGTGTGCTGGTGCACAAGCCGGACAAGTGCCAAGGCCCTAACAGATCAATGCAGAGTTGAGCCATTTTGATAATGCAAATGTTAAGGTGGCCCAAAAGTCCCAGGGAAGCCCGGGGAAAATAGTCAATCCAAATCAGCCTCAATGATCAAGTAGACAAAGTGTACGGCAAAACCCAACTTTATTCATTGAAACGAAGCTGTGACAGCATACAAGTATGGAAATCTCGTTCTCACCATACTTACCAAAAACAATTGCTTAAGTACTCCAAACTTGTCATCACTGACATCATAAAATAGTATCAGTTTATAAAACCTATGGCCTTGTGTGGCACCTCATGTCTGGATGTGCATTTAGGGAGTATGGCAGGTGTCCTGTCTGTTTTTGCTTCTTATGAATGTCCAGTGTTATACATTTATGAGTCACGTGTGATGGGACAATGTTTGGAATAGATTGACCTCTTATTATGGTGGATTTCAGTTAATATTAATGTGTGTGTCATGTTTTCTATTGCTACTGAGGACACTTTTGAGTTATCCTTTATAAATTATTTTGGCTTACTGTTGTATTGCACCTGGCTAGCAAAGGCTGGTTGTGCTCTTATAAAACATTAATTAATCTGGGAGTATAATGCTTGCGTCTTGGGAATTGCTATCTCAGGCCTTCATTCAGTCATACCAATCCTCTCTACTTTCACTCTAACGCTGGAGCTACCAGCTACTGTTTGAGCCATTCACAGGTATGTGTTTCTGTGGATTCAGCCTTTTGATTTTTCCCGAGGCTTTGAGGCCCATGCTCTTTTAGAGACATGTTGGGACTTCCATTTTAAAGAAGATGGCTGCCCACTTACACTCTTGTTTCTGTGTTAGCGAGCTATATTCATGTGCTGTTCATGTTAGATTCACCTTATACATCGATCATGTTACTGTTCATCATTTCTGCAGATGCTATGTTAGTATTCTTCATGTCTTAATGCATATATTATCTATTGTAAGTGCTCTTCATGTAGAATGCACATTTGCTTTGTGTCTAGCGCATGCTTTTCTACAGTTAGGTTAGTTTGAATGCTTTTGCCATCGTCAGCTCACATTGTTCCCAAACCCTACTGTACCTGTGGCAGATAAGAGCAGACTAGCTATCTCAGTGAGAAGCTCTGGATGGTATTCATCTGCCTCATAACACTCACCCATATTTTACTCACCACCCTCAAGCTACCTCCACCTCTCACGTGTTGTCTGTACTCCAGGTCATGTCTCAGCATTCCCCCTCAAAGTCACAATATACCCAATGCTCTGTATAATTGTGGGGTTCCTGAGGATAGGAGAATTGTGACCAAGAAGGTGCATTAGGGCTCTCCACTATTTGGGTATGGAGGAAGTCACCCGTTTGTGTATACTGATGCATGTGAGTATCCAGGTTTATCACTATTTTCATTCCTACTGCTTTTTTGGCAGTCTTTTTGCATTGGCTTTTGTTATTCTAAAGACACAGAATGCTAGTATTACTAGCACCACTAGGGCCACTAGTATTATGAACACATTAGCCAACCAAGTGGGTGTCCATGAGAACAGGTAGGTAAAGTAATCATCATCTACAATTTCTTCCACCTCTTCCACCATTTTTGTGTGCCATGCTTTCAAGGTTGTTGTCGCCTCTGTGAGGGTCCAATTTTGTCTTTCTATATGTGAGCATTCACTTGTGCAGACATTAAATTAGCTGCCCATGCCAGTTATTTTCTTTCAATTCCTTCAAGGCTGGTGCGTCTCGGGATTGTGGTACAGGCTGTCTAATCTCAGTTTCAGAAGGAGTGAAGATTTCAAAACTTGTGGATTTTCAGCCTGACAAACTTAATAAAATGTACCCAAACCAAGATGGCTCCTCTACTGTTCATCCATCTGCCCCTTGCACCTCGATTATCAAATGGTATGTTGAAACAGTTGTGCTTTTATGTTCACTCTCGTCTCTGCAACAGTGGAGCTCATTTTCGTATGTGGCATAACGTGATTGAAAGACGTAAAAAAGCCTTGACTAAGCCATTCAAATGCATTTGTATGGTGGAGAGGAGGATTGGAACGCAGCTTGCGTTTCTCTCGCCACCCTTCCTCATGGATTTTCATGCTGGTACAAATGCTGGAGATACCTATGGGGACCGCTACCCCAAAACAGTAATTCAGTAGACAGAGATATTAGGTAAGAAAACTGCATAAAAATCAGACAATACAAAATGTGTTTTATTACAGTTTTCAAGTGACTTGCTCTGTATCATGGAACTAGCCAGACAACCATCTTACAACTGGGGAGCCTCTGTCCCGCCTGCAGCAATAGTCTACTTGAGATAGATATGGTCTCCAACTGTCAATATGTATGCAAAATATTACGTACTAGCTGTATCCAGCATAAAATATAAAATATGGGGATATAGCAAATACTCAGGCTTATGCACCGGTAGTTCAATCTGTCACCTTCCCAACTGATAGGGTTTGGGGAGGCCTTGGAAAGGCAATGTGGCTGCCTGTTGTCACCCTGATGCAGAGGGAGCATAATGTGTCTGCCAGACAGAGCTCTGAATGGCTGTTTCGACACATATCTAACTGCTCGGCTGTGGCAGCCGACGGTGTTTGAGGGAAGCCGGTGTCAGTTCGTGAACATGGTAGTGCGCGTAGTAGACCTGTGTGTATAGAGGCAGGTAGAGGGGGGAGGAAGCATGCATTTCCAGAGAAAATGGAGGTAATCTGGCATAGGATTACCATCACTGCAACATAGGTGTGTGCGTGTGTTATGTTATGTTATGTTACTTTGCATTTATATAGCGCATTATGTACCATTGCTATAATCTCAAGGCGCTGGTAGGTTGAACGTCCTCGTGAACCGAAGTTCAAGTCAGTAGAGAGAGTAGAGAGAGTCAAAGGTGCGTGTGAGCACCGTATATGTGTGCAGCTGGTGTGGGTGTGCTTTTTTTATGTGCAGAGCGGCCATGCTGGGTTTCTGAACGCACTTACTGAGCAGTCTAATAAGCGCTGCCTCTCCCTGTGAGACTGTGGCATGTGGGAACCTGCAGTACTTCTCCATAGTGTTGCTGTGCTGACTTTGTCATTGTGCCGGATGTCTCAGTGAATACGCCATGTCGGTCACTCGGCTCGCAGTGGCAGACAGGGTGCTCTGCTCTCTATGTCATTGGGCCTCATTCCGAGTATGGCGGTAAGGGATACCGGTCACCGTTAACGAGACCGGTGCCGGTAATCCCTTGCCGCCACATTCCGAGTTCCCTTTGCGCCCTCGTCCCTAACGCCTGCTTTTACAGGCGTTAGGGACGAGGGCGCAAAGGGGCTTTTTAGACAATAACGGTGACCGTAAAGTACGGTCACCGTTATTTGCAATTTCCCCATTACCATTGAGTCCTATGGGGGCTCATTTGGGAATGGGGAAGAGCCATGGGTACGGGTCCGGTGCTGACCAGGGTGCTACTACCGCCAGTGGTTAGCGCCGAATTCGGAATGAGGCCCATTGTGTTGACAGAAGGGTTATTCTCGTTGTCAATGCAAATGGGCAGTCTCTACGAATGCAACATCTAACCTCCTGCAAACGCTTTGCACCACCAGCAAACTCTCTTCAAACATCCTGTCACTCAGTCCGCCTATGGATAATGGTGCTGCCGCTCTGCCATCTAGTGGTGAAAGTGTGTGCTTTCAAGCAGTAGCTGCAGACATCCTTCACATTGGCCTTGCATTGGTGGATAGCTCATGAATTCAATTGACTTTTTTTTTCCAAATGTTTTGGCCAATCAGCAAAATCAGATAAATTCTTCTATTCAGTGGGTAACCAAACTTAGCCCTACTTCAGAGTGTTTCGTACAGCAACAGATAGCAACTTGTTCTAGAAGAGATATGGCAGGAGTTAGGTTTATTTTAGGGGGCGGGCTATTTGCTATAGTACAGACATATCTCCAACGTATTATTACAGGAACATCCTAACCATGCTGTACTGAACAAAGAAAGGTACAGTGTGTATAGTGCATTGGATACTTTAGTACAGAAAGCATGATGTGTTGGGGAGGTGAGGAGATAACGCACACTTTTTAAAACACATTAATATTCCATCCCAGATATGTAAAATTTCAGGCGCTGGGAGAGAATTTGGTTTAAGCCAAATTACACAATTTGTTATCAAGCACGCGATCTGGAATTAGAATGGAGGTCTTCAGGATTCCAAGCCAGCTGCGTACTAGCCACTGGACTGCACAGCTTCCCTAAACGTACTCATTTAGGTCCATGTCATAAATGGTAATCACCTGTGCCAAAGATTGCGGCTTGTCCCTGGCTCTCCTGACACTGACTCCATGTATGTGAGGAGTTCTTCTGCTTCTGCCTCTGCCTCAGCGTCTGCCTCCTGGGAGGGAAACTTCCTGAATTCCCAGCAGTGTGGAACAACAAAGTACCCGAGGCTGTTATTCTACTTGGAATGCTGGAAGGCGCAACTGGGGAAATGATTTCTTGGAATCATATTGGGTCTGCTGTATTTGAGATGACCAGGTTTCTCTAAGCTCTCCAGCTGTGACTGCTGGGAAAGAGCACTTTATTTCCAACTCTCTGCTGGATGGCGGTTGTGTCCTAATAGCCATCTTTGTTTACACGGCAAGCAGGGGACACCGTTTAACCCAATATCTCAGCACACTCAGCTCCACCTCAAGGGCAGGGGAGTTCCCATTCCATATATTTCCTGATAGGGGATGTGGTGTGAGAGCCACCACTCTTGCTGCAGGTGGGACCATGATCACTGTTCTGATCTTGGAAATAATCATTCTTATTCTTTCTTTAGGCTGCAGCTGTGTTGGAGTGGAGTGGTGGAGTGTCGGTGCCCCTGCCAAAGGGATGTCACATACCCCCTTTGTCCCCATTCATACACATATGAATCCCACTAGAATTCCTCTAACATCACTTGGGGGCCCCTAAGAGGAAAACAACCTCTGAGCACCCTCAAAAGAAGGGAGTACTAAAGATTCGAAAATGCAGCAAACTCATCATATTCTATATACAAGCGATCTCCTCAGTCTACTGTGTGTGTAGTATATGCAACATGTGTTCCCCTTCATCCACTTGTAGATCACTACTATTGACTACTACTGACTCCAATTCGCCCCATTTATTGATCATTACCTTGGAAGTGTGTATGTACAAAACAAGTTACCCTTAATTAAAAAATACAAAGAGCAATACATCAATCTGGAACATCCTATCAGACACAATCAGCACTGTCACTAAGGAGAATGGAGTGGAAAATAACCATGGCCAAATACCACCAAGGCTGATCAACTGAATCACTGTTCCCAGCGTGATGTGTGGGATGGAGACAGCAGCCATCTTGGGCCAGAGGCATAGACAGGGTAGGGCCTGAGTGGGCAAGGCCCACCCAAAATCAGTAAATGCCCACTCTGCAGCACTGTGTGGGCATTTACAGATGTCAATGTCACTGCGGTGGGTCTAACGACATTAGCTGCAGGCCCAACTTGGTAGACAATCCTGGCTAGGCCTCTGGCGCTATTGCTTATAAAGGTTAACTCTGCTCAAAAATATCTCTCACTAGTGAAACTTTGGACCTGTTTGCAAAGAAGCACCCACCACGGTCTTGCTTTTCATCTGTTTTAAAATATATATATATATTTTTATTCACATATTTATAAAATGTACATAAAAGCAGAGAGCAAAACCCCCCAAACTCAAAACCCATCCACATAATCATAGGATTAGTACAAATCCAGAAACCTGCCCCAGATATTCTGAAACAGCTTGTTTTTCGTCTGACGTTCATAGATCACTCTCTCCATCCCTGCAAGTGTGGACATCTCATTAATCCACTCTTTCTTCTCAGGACACATCCTTGACTTCCAATGTTTCATGGTCAATTTCTTACCCATTAAGGAGCCCCTAAACAACCACTTCTTCTGTGCAACAGTTAAACCTTCTGCAAGGTCATCGTCACCCAATAGCAACCTCTCAGAATCATAATCAAGGGATCATTTAAGCACACTGTTAAACTCAAGGTCAATTTCTCCCAAAAATGCCTCACCCTTACACTCCCACAGCATGTGTTCCAATGTCCCTGCTCTGTGAGAACACCCCCAACAATCCATATCGGTCATACCGCATTTATACCAACACTCCGGCGTCCAATAGACCCTATTCGGGATGTTAACCTGCCTGGACCTCTCCCCCAATCTGATAGAGGAGAGAGCCACATTCCTACAGACATTCACCCAGCGCACCTCAGTCATTTCACTAGACAACCTTGATGATCCCTCCTGCAATAAAGCAGTATTGCCAGAGGTCAAGTCCTAAAAAGAAAAGTGGGGGGGACTCATGAATGTGGCATCACCAGAAATTAGCATATCAAGGTGTCCTCTGAAAAAAGTGGAGGAACTCCTGAAACAAGTGAGGGGACTCCGTCCAGCCGCGTGTACCCTCGACTTGGGCCCCGAGTATTGCTATTGGCTGAAAACAAAATCAGTTTGTAATACTTGCTCGCTTCATAGCCCTCAACCTCATCTTGGGCATTCAACCATTCAAAATCAGTCACTCCAGTCTCAGAAACATCTGTAATAACTTCATCTGTAACGGTTCTCAAAGTTTGCTGTTTGACCCTGTAAGGTATATGACCCAGCAGAGCAGCAGCCGCGCTTTGAAAAGTGCAGTCAATTTCCTGGCAACTAAACCGAGTTCACTGGTTTTGGTAGAAGCAGCAGGGAAGTTACAGTATTCTGAGGCTGCGACTTATTTACATCAGTTGTGTACATTTTGTTTCAAAGACTTAATAAGAACAAGCAAGCGCAGAGAAGAAACACTATTGAGTTCAAAAAGGAAATGTGAAACTGATTGTTTCTTCATTCTAACAGAGCACATTTGAAAGTAGTTCCAGTGTTAAATGCAGCCAGACCTAACAGGATGTGTGATGTGGGTCCCATTATTGTGCGCCCTGAGGCCCATGGGCATGTGGCGCTTTACAAGAAATAAAATAAATAATTAAATGTAAAAAATATGCGTCTGTAGCACTTTGCGTTCCTGATTTACATCCCACACCCATGGCCGGAACATCTGGTGCCGCATATTGTACACGCCTTACCTCCTATATCATCCTTGATGGCATGTACAGAGCTATGTTGCTGCCTCGCTAGGTATGTGCTATGCAAAATTCCCAAACACATGAAAACACAGTTTATCATCGGCTAAGACTACATTCCCTGCAGGTGCAGGGTCAGAATGGACCCTAAAAGCACTACTGTTCCAACATATGCTGGGAGTGGTTGGAGTCTAAACACTTTTGTTCCTAGAAGATGTTCTACTGTGACAGATTAAGGCCAAAGATCACTTCTGATCCAGCAGATGCTGGGAGGGTTTGGGAATTGAAGCCCTTCTATCACAGCAGGTGTTTGATGTGACATATTGGGATAAAAAGCAGTTCTGCCCAAACAGATAGCAGGAGAAGTTGGAGACAAAAACCCTTCTATTCCAGCACATTTTGAGAATACACTAAAAAGAGGTTGCTTCACCCTTTTTCTCAGCTAATCTCCCGGGGAGGAAACCCTTCAACCTTGGGCATATCCCTTGTAGACCAGGTTACATGATAACCCTCATTAGAGCTACACAACTATGTTTCAGCACGGTTAACCTTCTTCAGGATCACATATATTTATGCATTTCCAGATTCACTTATGCATCAGCCTATTCACAGTGAGGCCAAGAAGCATTGCCGCTTTGAATTATACAATTTGTACCGTCTTCTCTTTATCCACTTATTATACCAGTTTTTACACAATTTAATACATATTCCACTACTCCCTTGACTAACAATATTATATTGGACTATATCTTAATCCCAGCAAAGACATATCTTCTTGTGTAGTTGGAAGACATATCTAAAACCTGATCAAATCCTTTGTTACAGTGTCTCATTAATGAAACAAGTTCTGCAAGTGTGTTAGGATGACTGCTTGCTTCACCAGCACCAAAGCCTGTTATGTCACTGGATTTCATGTTTAAATTCTTTAATGTGAATCGACGCTGTAGAGTGTAGATTTTTGCCTATCATGTAATCACTTGCGAACTTGAAAATGATGAATACAAATGCATATTTCTCTGCATTTATATGAGGGGGGTGGTTTTAGGGTTTTAGGGTTATAAAAAAAATATAAGGGGCATATGGGGAGAGGTGCGGGGGTATCACCCCAAATAATTGCAGGCAAATATTCGAGAAAAAAATTGACATTTTCGTTTTCGGCATTTAAAGTTCACAGTGATCACATAGATCCGATTTTTGTCACTTTTATCTGCTGGCACCTTTTCACCAGATTAAGGTTCTCGTCCCTGGTTGAGGCAGAATTTCACTGTGTGATTTCCAGAGGCAGTGAGGGGGCACCAGGAGAGGGTCCCCTATTTCTCTGTTCCGGTGCCAGGAAGGATCGGTTCAGTGTTGCAAGTGCTATCTATCACTGGGATGAGAACAACCATCCAAGTCCCCCCATCCTGAAAGCTCTGCCCTGGATCTCACTGAAAGAATGATCAGGCTTCATAACCCTCTGCCTTGTGGCAGAGCACTGAAAGTTAAGCACTGAACTAGGCTTGGAAGTTGGAAAACCCTGAACAAACTGTATGCTCATCCTGTGAAGAACAAGCATTTTGATGGTAGTTCCCTGTACTCACAAGGTGCTAGGAACTCTCTTGCTATCCACTTTCAGATGACTAGTCGATTTGAAATACCAAAGAGGTGTTAAAGCCTAACGGTCCTGGTCTCCATTCAGACTGCAATTGGACATTTACTGCACAGCTTACCCACTATATGTGACTGTAGTGATGGCCTACATGCTACTGCTCGCTACATGAGTGGAGACGCTGTGGGTTTACACTCACGAAGCAGGAAAACACTCAGAGTATATTTCCCCCTCCATGCTCTGCTTCGTCAAGTCAACACAAGTACAAATGGCGTCCATGTTAAACAAGCATTGTCAATACCATCATTTAGGGCTTTTGTGTAGGCCATTGATGGTACTAGGTACACAATGAAGTTTTTATCTGAGCATCTAATATCAGTGCCTGACAAATGCCTAATATTTGTACATAAGCCAAAACTGTCGGCTTTGCCGATGCTTGTTTTTATCAGGACTTCGATAAAGGACACGCAGAGTGCTTAAAAAATGGAGTGGCTTAAGGCAGGCTGGGTTTACAACTCCAATTAAGTCATTAACTCTGAAAACAGCTTTGAAAAAACACTGGCAGGTACTTCAAGTGAACATTTGATGTTAAGGCTTGAATAAAGCAAGCTCATAGAGTTCAAATAGGGAGGTATTTTGGACGTGGAGGGCAGGAACTGGGGGGGAATGGCCATATGGATTAGCATGGCCATGGGAATTGAATTGGTGAGCAAATAACCAAACAATACCTACAAGCCTTGTGTCCCTCCTCATATGCCAGTTCTCCTTACCCTTACTCTAATGCAATAGTTTTGGCTTCTAGGTGTCGCGGGCGACATTTAATAGTGCAAACCTAAAACGGGCACCAATCCTGCTGTTTACTATCCGTGCCCTTTAAAGCCTCATGTAAAATAATCACTTGTATAGGCAAGATAAATATAATAATAATAATACTGTCAGAAATCTTAATTATAGATGGTTTACTATTTGTACATGTATCTAATCGTTGCACACTGAAGTGACCCCCATAGGGCACTTTACACATCTCTTCAAAAGTAAACATACAAGTTTGAAAAGCATTAGAAATATTTTTCTGGAAGACTGGGACACTGAGTTTCCATCTGTTACACTCCAGCGGATGCGGTCCTTTTCTTGCCGTATACTTCAGGTTAGGGATGCTGATTTAAAAGAGCCCCTTCGTGTTTTTCTCATTGGTACATGACATCCCTGCATCTGAATGACTTCTTGACTTGTGACTTTAGATCTTTACGTCTGTCTCTCCGCGCGTGATTGACTGTGTGAGGGGATGTTAAACTGTCCTAGATAAAGCACTTGACTTTTAATAGTCCGTTTCGAAAGGAGAACACGATTCATTCAGATGTGTGACCTTGTTGGCGCCTGGCTGTCTGGGCTCTATTTCTTTTTCTATAGCACACCCTCCATTCCTTGCTCTGTTAAGCTTTCAGTCCCTCATTGTATGCAGTGCCATCAATATCCCTCTGTACCTTAACCTGTCCGGTCCCCATCCTACAAATGAATCTTTTCATCAGATAGTTCCCAACATGCCTGTTGTTTCTCAGGGCATTCCCTGTTCAATGCGCCATCAGCTTTGTATCTGCTCGTCCACACGGTCAGTCCTGGATCACGAGGACAAGAGAAGCAAACATTATGTTTTTTAATCTTTTATTGGCTTTACATGGTTAAACAATACAGTCAACCTTTTGCCATTTTCTCATTAAACTTTTTAGAAAAAAAGAATTTTCTTTGCAGTTCCAGACTATCAAGTGTATTATTTTGTTCATTACAGTTCTTGTTTCATTTCATTAATATTTGAAAACATTCTTCAAAGTAATTTTACTAGCACCAAGGTTAATGGAATTTGATTCCCCCCCACCCCAAAATTTCAGTCCACCAATCCTCCATTGATTGTGAGCCGTGTTTCATGGTGAATATAAGTAGAGTTGTGATACGTCAGGTCAGTGCCATAGCCTCTTCCGCTGCCCTCTCCACTAAGATCATCAACAGAATTGAGCAGAAGTCGAGGTGGGCGTGAGCGGTCGGGAGCGGTGCTCCAATACTTTTTATTTTTCACTTTCACTTTTCCTATACTTTTATTTTTAAAAAGAAACCATTCTGGAACGGTTTAGTTTTAAAATAATAGTGTCGGAAGATGTTGAAGCTTGCATTCCCTTAAATAATAGGTGTTTTTGTTTGGGGATTTGGACTGTGTGTGGGAGGGGGCGCAGCGATTGTTTTGTGGAGAGTGGGGCAGGCCGGCAGGGAACATAGCTCCACTACTTCTTTTCGTACACTTCGACCACTGAAATTAAGCCATTCCTCTCAATCAAAAACCGTCTATCAATTGCTAGAGCCACAATAGGCTCCGAGCTTGACTACTGCAATGCTCTCTTCCTAGGCACTTCTGCCAAAAACCTCAATAAGCTCCACGTGACACAAAATAATGCCCGCAGAGCAGCTCCAAGTATTCCAAAAAGGGAACATATCTCCCAGGCAAGGAAAGATGCACACTGGCTGCCAATCAAAGAATGCATTCTCTTTAAAGCCATGGCTATAACACACAAATGCCTGTCTCTCACTGCCCCTCCCTACCTTTCTGAAAGAATCACCACCAACACCGCCTCCAGACCCATCAGAGCACATCCCTCTAATCTAATCTATGTCCCCACCTTCAAAAGGTCAAAAGCAGGAGGCTCCAGTTTTCAACATCTAGCCCCCAAAAACTGGAATGCCCTCCTCACAGCACTTAGAAATGAAAAATCATACCCTGTCTTCCGCAAAATGCTGAAAAGCAAACTGTTCAACTAAATGTGTCTTTATGCCACCTGCATCTCTCTCTGGCTTGATACACTGTTCTTCTGTAACCACAGAACACGCATATCCCTCTCTGCTTCTATTTTGTATGCATTGCTGCTACAACTATGTAAACCTGCACAAGTAACCTTTTCTGTAACAGCGCTACGATGCCCCAGGGCTGCTGTGTGCTATATAAATTCAAATAAATACATAAAAAAAATAAAAAATAGACTCCTTCTGGTATTCTTCATTGCTGGACAAAATAATACAAGATGTTTTAGGGTTTCATACGAATCCTCCCTCTGACACAGTCAACAAGTTCTTACATCTTTGGTACTCGTTCTTTGACTCAATATCTCCCTCCTTGGTAATAGATTTAGCTGGAACCTCATAAACTGGTCCCTAAAGTACCAGTTTGGAAACAGTGAAAGCTATTTAGGCAGAGTATTAAACTTTCTTGCTTCCTGAAAGGGCCTTCCATGCAATTTACATTTCCGATTTTCTTCGTGGGTTGTAATCCAGTCTTGGATATATCCTTTTTTTTAACCTTCTATGGCTTTTCCCACAAGGTAAATTCCGATTTGGCCAGGTCCAACGTGATTGCCTGGCATACCATTCTCCATTCTGATAATGGTATGTCACTATTTGCGGCCAGTGCTTCTCTCAGGACCTTGAATCCTCCTGTTTCGAGTTGTCCAAACATTTCCTATACAGGGAGAGAGACTTCCAGACAACTATTGTCTTCATTGCTGTAAGGCCTAACTCCATTCGGATGGCTTGAATTGGGGTGCGTTTAGGCAAGCGAAGCACTCTCTTCAAAAATATCCCCTCGATTTTAGACCAATTTTCCACAAACGGTTGTTACGGCCATCGATAAATTGCGCAGAACTTTTGTTTTAAATAATGTATCATTATTGGCATTTTGTTTCTCAAGAAAGGAACACTACAACCAATGGAATCGGACGGGCATCTATCAACACTCACGGGTATAGGTATGACTGCCAGGGAGAGTGTAAAGTGGACATCAGTGTCATCCATTATTTTCTCCAATTCCCTGGTACCTTCCAACTCCACTTGAAGCAGGTATTGTATAAAACAAGAATTGGCACTGCCAATAGTTTTGTCGTTTACTGCTGCAAGGCGGAGTGCACAGTTTTAAAGGAGGATGTGATAAGGGGTTCAGGTGTGCAAGAAAATGAGAATGGGAACAGAGCAAAGGATGAAGCCATTTGTAGAAGGTGCCATCGATGAAGAGAATGTGAAATATGAGCGAGAAAGGGTGAGAGGGTAAGAAATAAAGCACGAGTGTGAGAGGAAGGATGAGAGGGGTAGAGTGAGGAGGTAAGATAGGTTGGTAAGAGAATGGGGGGAATGGGTTGGGTGCGGCTGGAGAGCTAGGTGGGGTAGGGTGCGTTGGTGGGGGTTAAGATAGAGGGGGTAACGTATTGAGTGGGGTTAGGATGGGTGGAGGCAGGCAGAGAGGTGGATGAGGGTGGAAGGGGATAGAGTGAGTGGGATAGGGTGGACAGATGGGGTAGAGAGAGGAGGTAGGTAGGGGTAGTGAGAGTGAGGGTAGGGGTATTGGAAGGGGCAGTGTGGGTGGGATTGGTGGGGAAGAGTGAGTGGTGGTAAGTTGGGTGGTTGGGAGAAGAGAGGATGGGGTAGAGAAAGTTGGTATGTTAGTTGGGGTAGAGAGATTGGAGGTAGGATGGGTGGGGGTAGCAGGAAAACAATGAAATCAAAATACAACATTCCACCTACGTGTGCATACGATTCATCACATTTCAGAAGGATTAGTCTAGCTGCACGAAATTATTCAAGCTATACATTTAATTAATCAAGCAAGGTAGAGAACCAATCTAGCTTCAAACAATGAGTCTAGGTGGAACATGCAATGTAGGTGTGTGGGAGTTAATGTGGATGCAGAAGTAGTAGTCTGGGTACTTGAACATATTATTTAACTGCAACATTGAATTACTCTAGTTACCCTATGGGCTCAAACGTTGTCTGCTTCCAGTTCCCTCACCTCCACGGGGTGCCAGGAGAGGTAGTCTGCAGCATTGGCATTGCCCAGGTGGTGCACCACCTCAAGGTCACATTCCTGCAGGGCAAGTAGCCACCTCTCAATCCGAGAAGGAGGTTTGGAGGATGAACGAACCATGATTGGGAGAAGGTGGTCGGTGATCACTGACACTGATTTGCCATATAAATAGAGGTGGAAGTGCCTGCAGCCCCAGAGTACGACTAAGGCCTAGCTTAGAGAGTTCTGCTTGCAAACGCCACAGGGTGGCCATTCCCACCATCATCAAGCTGTGTCAGTACAGCCCCAAGACCAAATGGGCTGGTGTCCACAACAATTTCTGGCTTTCTTCTCTGGTCAAAAAACGCCATGGTGTCCTCTGCAGTTAGTGTGTTTGTTTATGCCCTTGAACGCATTCTGTTCTATGGCGATCCATTTCCAGTTGCCGTCCTCCTTCGTGAGATTGTGAAGTGGCTCCGTTAGGGTAGCAAGGTTACGTATGAATCTCACACAGTAAGTGACAATACCAAGAACACTACGAACCTCCGAAGCATTAGAGGGGTGTACTGCCTCTTGGATATCCTTCACTTTTGCAGGATCCAGAGAAATTCCACTTTCTTGAAACACAAATCCAAAGAATTCAATTCTCTTTTGTAGGAATGCACATTTGTCTTCATGTAGCGTGAGTCCCAGCTGCTGGATTTGACATAGAATGTTCCCTACCCTCTCTAAATGTTCTTGTTCTGAACTGGAACAGACCATGATATTGTTACTTATATTTATTGCTCCCTTGAGCCCTGGCAACTCACCGCAGATCATGTTCTGGAATTCCTCTGCATCTGAAGAGATGCCAAAGTTGAGGCGCTTGTATCTATACAGCCTATGGTGTGTGGTGAACGTGGTAATGTGTCGGGAGGCTGAATCCAGCACCAGCTGATGATCGCCAGATCTTAAGACCATTTTTTAAAAGAATTTTGCACCCTGTAAGTCAGCCAGAATGTCAAGCATTGGGCTGATGTCTCTTTCTCTTTTGATTGCTCTATTAGGGAGGCACATATCGACACAGATGCAAATGGGCTCTCGCTGTTTGGGTTTGCTGGCAATTACGATCGGTGAAACTCAGGGGTTAGCCCTTTTTCCTTCTTCAACCTCCTCTATGATGTCCATGTTGACTAAGTTCTCAAGTTCTTTCTCAGCTAATGCCCTTAGATGGAATGGCACTCGCCGGTGCATCAGTGCTCTCGGTTGTCCTGTTGGTTCAGTGTGAAGGTGGTCTGCATCTCCTGTAAACTTTCCTATTCCGTTTAACACCTTTCCATGTCGAGTCAGTAGTGATTGAATGTCCTCTACGTACACTCCGAAGGCAAAGTTCACAATGTGCGAAGCTTCTGCTGCTGCGCATCCTAGCAGTGTGACCTTGCTCACCTTGGTGACAAAAAACCTTGCTCTAAAAGTGGTATCCTCATGTCGAACAGGTGCTATGAAAACACCCTCCAGGGGCATTAGCACCTTCGCTCCGAATGTATATATTCGTACCTGTGTCTCCTTCAAGGGTGGAGCATCTATTAATCTGCGGTAATGTTCGCCCGCCGTAAGGCTTACAAGCGCTCCAGTATAAACCAACACAGGGATCTGGGAGTTGCAGACGTGGTCTATACATTTTAGTTGACGTCGCTTAGATGCCTTCAGCTCGATCATGCTGGAGATGAAGAACACATCTTCTTCGTTTGTCTCCTCCTCTACAAACTGTACTTCATTTACTTTGTCCAGAGGTGGCTGTTCGATTGATGCAACCTTCCGTGTTTGTCTCTGATACGGCTGTTTTGAGCCTACTTAACCACACAAGTGTGTCGTTGGTGCAGGTGCACTCAGACTCGGGCAAAGTGGTTTGCTATCCTGCATTTCCCACAGATACGACCTTTTGCAGGGCATTCGTTGGAGTGGGGCAGGTCATAGCCACAGTTGGAACACAAGGTTATATAATGTCCTCACCCTTTTCTCTTGTTCCCTGGGAGACGTTTGTCTGATCTGTGGAACTGCTGTCGACCTATGGCACAGGCTTCTTCCAGCTTGATTGATTTCATGGCGGTACACATCTTATCCACCATGAAATGTTGCAAACGGCCGGACCAGCTGAGTAGAGCATGACCACATTTTTTTTTCTCATCGTTGTCTTCCCCTGTTGCTGCAAGGAACATCTCTTGGCGTTTCACCAGGTGGACCACCTGGGCCCTAGGGTCAATCGGGCTCCACATGTATCGAACTCTTGCACGGGTGCAAGGTTCAGGGATGGGCATTGTGCCCTGGCACCTGCAGAGGCACCTCCGGGATCATCTACCATTTGAATGGCCAATCTGGGCTTCATTATGAACAGAAAACTTAGTGGCTAAGTTGGACGTGGCTACTGCTAGATTTGGCTGGTTACTGGAGCCAGTCACTTCCCACACAAACACAGGCCTCGGGAGCAGGGCGCACAAGCACTCTCATCAGGAGCTGCAACTCATGTATGGAAACTGTGTTGTGGGGTATCCCCCCTCAGTGGTACTGTGTGGACTCTTGTGTAGAGCTGATCATGTTGATACTTGAAAACAGAGTGCACAAGCACTCGATGAGGGAGCTGCAACCCAATCTTATCCAGGCCACTGTGGTTGTCACTTTCCATGGGTCTGTTTCTCTCTTCTTTTTTCTTCTCCTCCCACACACACTGAGACTGAGGACCACGTGGGAGGACTGGGTGTGTGTGCACTAGGCGTTGCACTGCCTGTAGCCCAGAGACAGTGGAAGTCAGCCTGACAGGGCTCGGCCTGAGGGTGCTGTTGCTGCAAAACCGACGCTGAGCTCTAATTGAGGAGCTCCACAGCGTACAGCCCGCATGATACAGAGACAGCATTTTCATCACAGAGGCCCCTGTGCTCACTGTCCATGTGACACAGGCCACCTTCCGTTATTTCCTTTGCCTCGTGACCTAACACGTCACAAAGTGCTTAAAGGGGCACGCACCACAGTACTGTGAGAAACCAGAAGGTGTCTCACCCACTAGTCTCTGGGGATTTGTCATCGAGGTGTCCAGGATGCGGCCATCACTTTTGAATCCAGTTCCTGGGGTTGGACCAGTTGGGGAGGATCATCTGGGTGAGGGGTCTTCAGGGAGTGGAAGTGGGACACCGTATGGTGAGACGCTGTGTCCTCTTCCCTATAACACCTTTACCCCATCCTACCAGGTAGGATATTTAGGAACTCTACCCCCCTTTTTCCAACACAAACACTTTCACACGGACAGCCTGCTATGCGAGAAAACAGACTAACACCTGAGCAGTATACCTGACGTGTCCCAATACAATAGTCAGGCGAGGTCAGGAAATTACTGACCATCATACACACCTGACTTTCATTAAGCTTCCCCACACAGATAAAAGGCAGAGCACAAGAGCACACTCTGAGTGAGGTAAAGCATACAGGGAAACAGCAGTTTTGAACCGGCAGCTGAACGAGAGATGAAAGACGGCAAAATAGAAGGGGATCACAAGGAGGGAAGTTCGGTTCACCTTTTCGACAAGGAACTGTTACTTTCCAGAAACCTCAAGAATAGAAAGGGTAAGACCAGGAAACCAGGCTGAAGAGTCCAGCATTGTGTGTTGGAGATACCCGTCAATAATCAAGGCGGGGAGAAGCATCAGCCCCCGGGGTACCGTCCTTGGCTCGAAGAACAAAGCAGCATCAGTGAAATCAACAAAGCCGGTGAGTTGGGGAGACCGATACAAGACTAGTCTGTGTTGAAGTAGAGGTTGCAAGCAGTAACATTGTATGGCGAGCACTAGAACGAACATTGTTAAAACGCGTGTAATAAGAGATGCAAGTAAAGTTGAACTGCTGATGAGTGATTGAAATTTAAAAGCAAGATACAATACCTTTGATTGAGTAGTCTGGCACCACGTGGATGCTCAATCGAAGGTCTCTGTAAGGTATGCAGCTGCGAAGTTGCAAAAGTGAAAGTGAGAAAAAGGTTATATCGAGAAGAGAACGAATAATTGTGAATTGAAGTGGTCCTGCGGCGGGTCGAGAAAAATCCTACACACAGTTGAAAGTCTTTGATTTTGATGAAATAGATACATTTGGTCCGAGCCTGGTGCGGGGAGACCTATTGAAGGTTTTGTGTTAAAGTGGGTTTGAGCCTGGCAGAGGGTGACCAGGGGCGAACAGTAAATCACCCGAGAAGTTGTACATTTGAAATCCTAAGTAGAAAGGAACTTTAATGTTTGTCGTGTTGCATCAGGACCTCTGAAATGAGAGACTTTGGCACAGAAGGCCCTGATGTTGAGGTTTTGAACTGCATCCTCATGCTAGAGAAACCAGAGAGTGTGCTAAGCTTGAGTGTACCGCCTTGTCCTGTGCTGAACACGTGGGGAAGGGAAGCCAACGCCTTCAATATCCTGACGTGTCATTTCTCGAACACTTTTCTTTTGCATAACATTGTTTCCCCCACTGTTTGTATTTAGAAGTAAGGATTGGCAATAGGTTTATTAGTATAGGCCCCTTTTATTTTGATGGACTCTACTAGGACTGCATTATTATTATTTGATGGTCTTAGCCTGCTCCCATCTTTAGATTTAGGATTAGATAGTTTTTTTTCAAACCCAATTGAAGTTCAATAAACACCCTTGAACTGTGACCACTTGTGTCTGTCTTACTGTTTGATACCGTGCCTTCCTTACATTACCCACTGAAGCGCTGCAACAAAGCCCATCGGGAGCCACACAGAAAGAGAGAAACGAACGAAAGCAAAATATCTCTAGTAATCAAAGCAAATCAGGAATGGTTTGTGGGAGCTGAGGGGAGGCACACAAGTGTTATGCCTGGACCCAGGGCACAGGGTCCAGGCGTATATGTGCTGGGGGATACCCAGCCAGTGCACACAGGGCAGGGAGGCACCCTGTAAACCCATAGTCATACGGGTGCTCCACTGGCCTTGGTGCAACCAGGCCATCATGGCCAACGTGGCCGTAGTTGCCCAGCAGGAGTACCGGCACACACATGCAGAGTTGCCCAGCAGGGGCTCTGCTACACATGGGGACATCAGAGACAGCGTTGTCCTCTAACGCACCTGTACACAAGTGTTTCTAGGTGCAACAAGACAAGACAAGAAAAGGGAGACAAAGGGAGGACAAAACAAACAATCTTACTAGGCCTTGTGTCATTCAGAGAGTGCAAGGGGGAAGGGAGAGGAGAAGTGCCAGGGGAGCCAGGGGGGAGAGTGCCTTTTATTACCAAGGTTACATGTGCACCAAAATGTGACATCCGCACAAGCCTTTAGCAGGGACGTGTTGCCCTTAAAGGGGCAGCACACCACACTCCTCCTTTTCCATAACAAAATAAAACAGTGACAAACTTTCACTGGACATGAATTCAATTAACAGTCATGAAAAGCAATAGTTGAAACCATAGGTGCAAACATTGACCACATACTTCGGGACTCAGACTGTGGGAAACACAAAACATATAGAGAGTACTATGTACAAATTGATGGTGACCGTTAGGTTAGGTGGACTGCTGGTGGCACGTTGGTAGTTCTACCACATTTTAAAAGAGCCTTTATTCACCTGGGGTGAGTGGCACTTCAATCAAAGAATTACACCATTGTCAGCTACTGGCACCATACAAAGCATGCTGACAGACTGTAGGAGCTCAGCTTCACATACTGTTTAACTAAGACCACTTTAAGCATGACCGGAATATGCAGGCTCACAGTAGATTACTGAGTCCACGTTAAGCATTTGCGAGGCTGCAGGAGACCAGTTCAACTTGCATTAGTATCCGTTCAGGACGGTTGACCTCACAGTTCAGTGGCTGTCAAAGCCACAACTGGGAGCCCCAGGGGGCACATCAGCCTGGTCCATTGATGGTCGGGGCAGACAGTAGGACTTGGAGGTCTCCCCAGGCAAAAGTACTTAAAACGACTACAGTGCAGGGCGCACAAGCACTCACATGGTGCTGCAACCCTCCAGTGTTCCCGAGTATGCCGCTGGCGGGCCCGCTTTAATTTTTCCTTTGCTCCAACATGGAGCATTTTACACACTCACCGCCGGTGGGCCTGGGATCTCTCAGGGCCTGCCGCCACACCATTCTGTAAACTGGTAGCAGAGCCACTCGCGGCCATCGGGCTGGGTCACACACACCTTTGGCTCGCTCACTAAGCAGGTGAGTACCTTCCTTTCCATGGTATGGACGGGTGGCCCACTCACCCCCATTTCACTCTCCGGGGAGATTTCTTTATTCATTTCGGCAATGCCACCAGCACCGCAGCATCGCGCTCTCCCTCCTTAACGCAGCAAATGCTGCTTCAGTGCTCTCTTCTTTAGCAGGCAACCAACAGCCAGCAAGGCTTTCTTTGTCCTCATCGCCATTGTTATGCCTGGACCCAGGGCACCGGGTCTAGCCTTACATGTGCTGGGGGTTACCCAGCCGATGCACACAGGACAGGGAGACACCCTGTCAGCCCATAGTCATACGGGCGATCCACTGACCTCGGGGGACCCAGGCCATCATGGCCAACGCAGCCAGAGTTGCCCAGCAGGGGCACCGGCACACACCTCCAGAGTTGCCCGGCAGGGGCTATGCTACACATGGGGGATATCAGGGAAAGCGCTGCCCAGCAGGGGCACTGTGTTGGTACAAGACCGTGTAGAGCAGGCCCTCTGCCTGCTATGCAGTGCCAGCATCGTGCTGCAGAACAATGACACAGCCGTCAGGAGTCCGTTGGTATCGACCAAGGAGGAGGATACCGCTCATCCCTTTTAGCATGACATACGCACAAGCCCTTAGCAGGGATTTGTTGTCCTTAAAGGGTCAGCACACCACAACAAGGGGATGGAAGGAAAGGTCTGGAAACACATTTCAGTGTTATAAACTCACCTCCCCTGCTGCCGCCGAATAAAATGGAATGCCACCAAAAGTAGCCCAAAAATAGCCCAACGGTACTTGAAATAGTTCAAAATAACCCAATAAGGCAAAGCACCTCACAGCTGGGAAAGCCTGGCTGACTTGCTTTTTACAAAGCTGCTGACTGAAGCAAATTTTGTCAGAGAGCTCCTCATTTGGGTAGTACGGCATAGGAGTTTGGAAAATAAATTGGACTGAGTTAGCCATTTCATTCCGTGGCATTGCTGGTTGCTATGCCACCAGATATTCTCAGTGTAAAGCCCCATTCACTCTCTCTCGCTTCAGTAACAATGGTTTCAGCAATTGCCACAAAAATTCACCAAAACCAAAAACTCCTGACCTATACTTTATTACTAAGTATAATTCTGGCCTATTTGCCTCAATTCTTGAACGAAAAACCTAAGTCCACACATCAAAAAACCCTTGTTTTATATTCCACTCTTGGGGCGACTCTTCACGAAGCTTCAATCTGCAGGGATGGTCGGACTAGGACAGAAATTACCCATGGGCACCAAAGAAAGTATCCCACATACACGAATCACAATTCATGTTTTTACAAAGAACTAAGCTTTTCTGGGGTGGCATTTCTTTTACAGATATGTGTGTGTCAAATGGTACATTTTAAATATTTTAAAGGTCCTGGAACATTTTGTAAAACTACCATCTGCCTGGTGAACCATGTAATTAAAGTGGCGCATATTGGCACAGAAAGGTGACCCACAGTAGTGCTTCCGGGCAGCCCTTCAGGAATTGCCCGTCCAAGCCTCCATATCAGACTCGTATCCAACTCTTTCTCTCTAGGCAGCTTCCTCTCTTGCCTCTGGATCATTGGAATCCAATGAGTGCAGGTGCCTCCTCCAGGTTAAAGAAGACACAGATGTCATCTCCGTTCTTTATCCTACGGTTAGAAGAGAAAAGATGCTCACCTTCAACCCCTGCTTCAGGAAAGTTCTCTTAAGTGTTTCACAAGCCCTCCTCTGTGATTTGTCCCCTTACACAAATCTAGCAAAACAAAATCCTTCGTGGAGATTGAAAGTGACATGGGGCCTCATTACGACCCTGGCGGGAATCGCCCGTCATTACCGCCATGGCGTAATGAGCGTTTACGCCGTGGGACGATGGCGTAAAGAGCGCCACATTACGACCCATCGCGCACGAGCATTACGCCATGGCGGTAATGCAATTAACGCCATTGCGGAAAAGGCCCCTACCGGCATCGTTAAGCGAGCAAGGTGCACTTCCGCCACCGTAAGTAGCGGCCACCGTAAGTAGCGGCCACCATAAGTAGCGGCGGCCGTAATTAGCGGCGGCCGTAAAAAGTCGAACCGGAAATAGCGTCATCGCGCCGGAACGGGAAACAACCCGTCGGACATCTTGAAAAACACAATCCATCGCCATCCTACCAAACAACACCAGACCCAACCCTGACACCTGTCCCAACCAACCACCCACCCATCCAAGTACCCGAAAATGCCTAAATCTGTGAAAAAGGCATGTGACCGCCAGCGCCAGGAGAGATTCAGCCGGGAGGAACTCTGCATGCTTGCGGAGACCCTGCAAGACAACGCAGGTGTCGTTTTCTCCCCGGACATGACCAGGACAGCGATCGGGAAAAAGAAGGCCATCTGGGCCCTGGTGGCTGAGCGCGTCAGCGCGGTGGGGACCGTACCCCGCACCCCACAGCAGTGCAGGAAGCGCTGGGATGACCTACGCATACGGGTCAGAGCCGTCATCTCAGCAAACCGCAACCTTGCCCTGGGTACCGGCGGAGGGTCGGAATCCCCCCTGAAACTCCAACCGTGGGAGGAGATCTGTGCAACCACGATTGGCATGGAATCCATTGAAGGCGTCGGAGGGATGGAAAGGGGAGCTCCGACATCAGGCGATGAAGGTAGGTGCCTCAAACAAGACATGCCATAGTCACAGCAGTCCAATCATGTGTAGCACAAGGTTGACCTAGAGTGTAAATGCAACACATATCAACACTGCCCATAGCCACATGCGAGCACCACCGTGCATACACTGCTGGCACCCGCATACCTGCATCCACATTCCACACCAAAAGGAGACAACCTGCATGGCACTGCCTGAAATCTTCCTCATCCACTGACCACAATAGTGTCAAAAATGTCATTCCAAAGTACGCAGACCCATCAATAACGCCCTCCCTCCTTTGCTCCACCACAGGCACAGATTCACACCCAGAGGACCAGGACACCCCTGCGCCAAAGAGAGCCAAGAAGGCCATCAACAACGGCCCTGCACCCTCAACCTCAGCTGCAGTGAGGCAGACCCCACAACAAGCAGGTCCCACTGCAGGCATACCGGAGGTCCCACCGGCAAGCACCCCTGTTGGCAGCAGGCCAGCAGCAGCTGCTCCACCTCCACCGACATTGCCTGCCACAGGAGGCAGGGGGTCAGCGGCCAGCAGCAACATCGGGGAGACAGCTGCAACAGCTGCATGTTCAGACTCGGACATGGAGCACGAGGTCAGAAGCCCCACTGACCTACTACATTCCCCCTGTTTCTCAGACGCCAGCCCCCATGAGGGTCACACACAGGGGCACACAGAGGTAGAGGAGTGGCCATCCACCCCATGCCCTGTCCACACTCCACAGGAGGGGAGCAGCCCCTCCATCACTCCACCAGCACTGGCCATGGGCCAGCACGGCCAGCAGTCCCTCCAGGACATCACTCAACGGCAGCGTCAACTGTCCGCAATGCTGGATGAGCATGCCGCGGAATGTGTGGGGGCTAGGTCTAGCATTGAACAGGCCACAGAGACCCTAAGGGCCGAAGTGGCGCAGAGCACTGCCACCCTGAGGGATGCCATGCAGGCCATGTCCAGGGACATCTGTGCAGAACTTGCGGCCTTGCGTCGTGCGGTCACTGGCCTCACCCACACACGACAGGACGTGCATGCACAGTGGCAGCCAGGGACATCCTCCACTGCCAGTTCTGCGCAGAGCAGCCCCGTGCGACGTTCCGGTCGTAACCTGCGCTCCACAGCCAGGGGTGCCCCGGGGGCCGGGAGAGGGGGCTTGTAACAGCCTGTGGCCACTGTCACAGGCATCTGTTGACACCTAGAGGGTGTGTGTTGGGGTGTGCAGGGGGGAGGTGGGAGGGGGTGTGTTGGGGTGTGCAGGGGGGAGGTGGGAGGGGGTGTGTTGGGGTGTGCAGGGGGAGGTGGGAGGGGGTGTGTTGGGGTGTGCAGGGGGGAGGTGGGAGGGGGTGTGTTGGGGTGTGCAGGGGGGAGGTGGGAGGGGGTGTGTTGGGGTGTGCAGGGGGGAGGTGGGAGGGGGTGTGACACGACATTTCATGGTTTCAATACACTTTATTCTTTCAAAAAAAGTAATGTGTGGACATTTTCATTGCGTATGTGTGCTTTATTGGTGTACAGTCCACAGTGTGCATGTCCCAGAGACACACAGTGCCCCAAGTGCAGTCTCCATGTGATAAACACCAGCCGTGTGTGCTAGAAGCAGTGGTCGATGATACTTTGGCGCATTGCACGCCCCTCCTGTGCATCGCCTCCTCCATGGGGTGCCGCCCCATCTGCACCCTCCTCTTCCTCATCGTCAGGTGGTTGCAGTTCTGCGTCAGGGGGCAGGGGCACATTCCGTCTGACGCACATATTGTGTAGCATGACACATGCCATGACGATCTTTGCCACCTTCTCATGGCCATACAGGAGTGCGCCACCAGACCTGCTGAGGCTTCGGAACCGTGCCTTCAATAGTCCGAATGTCTGCTCTATGACCACACGAGTACGTGTATGTGCACGGTTGAAGTCCTCCTCGTGCTGGTTCTGCGGGTTCCGGACTGGTGTAAGGAGCCACCTCTTTAGGGGATAGCCTGCATCACCTGTATGTAGGCGAGAATGTATGTGTCAGTCATGTTGTCTGATCAGGAACATGATGTTCCGCCATGGCTCGCATCCAACTGTTACTTTGGCTCACTTCTACATGCACTGATTGATTCACACAATGCAACCAGTATATGCTCATGGCTCCCATGGCCTGTTTTGCATGCCATCACCCAATGTATGCTGAGGGGTTGTGTGCATTGTGAGTGCCCATCCGCTGTCTCCGTTCTCTGTGTTACTCACAGCCAGGTGGAGTATGCATCATCCCCCCCCCCTTTCTGCCAGGTGAAGTATGCATCATCCCCCCCCCTTTCTGCCAGGTGGAGTATGCATCATCCCCCCCCCTTTCTGCCAGGTGGAGTATGCATCATCCCCCCCCCCTTTCTGCCAGGTGGAGTATGCATCATCCCCCACCCTTTCTGCCAGGTGGAGTATGCATCATCCCCCCCCCCTTTCTGCCAGGTGGAGTATGCATCATCCCCCCCCCCTTTCTGCCAGGTGGAGTATGCATCACCCCCCCCCTTTCTGCCAGGTGGAGTATGCATCGGTACGTCATTCACCTGCCCACTTCCATGACATTGGACTCACCGAGTAGCCAGGATCTTGGGCCTGCATGTCGCTCCATGTAGCGTGGTATTGTGGAGTTCCTCAGGACCATTGAATCATGGGTTGATCCGGGGAATCGGGCACAACAATGTGTGATGATCTTGTTGGAGTCACAGACCATTTGCACGTTGATTGAGTGGAACTGTTTCCGGTTGCGGTACGGTACCTCCATGGCACGTGGAACCACCAATTCCACATGGGTGCAGTCGATGGCACCAATGCAACCGGGTATGCCGGCTAGTGCATGGAAACCCACTTTGGTGTTTGCAATCTCCTGGGCAGTCCGTGGTAATGTGATGTGGTCGTCTGTGTGCTTGAGGAGGGCATCGAGCACTTGGATGAGTGTTCGTGAGAATAATGGTTGTGAAATGCCATGCAGGTGCCCCACTGTGTGCTGGTAGGTGCCTGTGGCCAGGAAGTGGAGTACAGACACTACCTTCAGTAGGGGGGGGGTGGCGGTTGGACTTTCTATCATGCTGACGATTTAGTTGTGTGTCATGTCTACGATGGCGGTGATGGTGTCCCGGTCCAAACGGTACAGGGTGTGGATCTGCTCAGCAGTGAGGTTGAATGGATTGGCTCTGATGCGTGGGATTGGGGGCTGCCTGCGTGGTGGCACTGGCTGTGCTGGTGGGGCTTGCTGGGCCTGCCTTGCCCTCCTTCTCCTCCTGCGTCTCCTCTGTGCTGCCTGTTGTTGTTGTTGTTGTTGCTGTTGTAGCACATGCATTGCTATCAGGTCCTCCAGCCCCAACATTGCTAGTCGTATTGGCATCATTGTGGAGTGTGACTGGGTGTGGGAAGGGGTGGGGTGTGCTCTTTTTGTGCTTCCCTGAGTCTGTATTGCCTTCACCTGTGCTGTTTCTGTGCACCTGTGGCAGCTGCATTCACTTAACATGGCCCTTTACGGTTGGTTCGCGATGGCGTTATTTGCACCATGGCGGTAAGGTACTTAACGGGCTGGGTGATGGCGTTAGGTGCATGTCCGCTTGGGTCGGCATTTGCGTACCTTTCCGCCATGGCGTTAAGTACGGTGTGGCCGGTCGCGTGCGCGCACCCTTGGCGCAGTTAGCGCCAGCGTTAACTACGATGCCGCTAATGGCATCGTAGTTAACGGTCACGGGTCATGATCGGACCTGGCGGAAAACGATGGCGGTAACCATTTAGCGCCATCGTTTTTCACTTAGCGCCAGGGTCGTAAAGAGGCCCATGGACTCAGACTGGTGGATAACGGTGTGGAACCCATGTGTGAGGAAAAGAACGTTTGCCCTTGCAGCCAATCATTTCAAAGAACTCATTAGTGGTTTAACACACGGAATGGCCACCATGCAATTGACAAACACACAATGTTCACTCGCTAGCATGTTGTCAGGCATCCAGTTTGAGTTGCTTCTAAAGCATTACATGTTCCTTCAGCAACTGATAATGCGCATCATGGCCGTGCCCGCTCCTCTCTCGCTGTTCCGTTTACAACTCGCAATACTTCACGGTTATTGCATGGTTCATGCAAAAACCCTTTAGCACTTCCCCGTTCCTTCCAACAACACTGGGGGTTGCCATGGAGACGTTGGTTGCCAATGCACCGTTGTTCCGGGTTACAGCACGTCCGACTTCATGCCGCTCTCTACAGGTCAGGTGACAACAATATAAACCCTGCTCAACTCCGGAAGCGCTGCTTCTGAATCTACATTCATTCAAGCTCTCACGTTCTACGATCTTTTGCTTTGCTTCTCGACCCATTTTGCTTAACGGAACTTCTTTGTGCTTAGCCTTGGTTATGTCGCTTGGTTTCTACTGATACTTTGTTGCTCTGACCTCAGAACGCTACTACGACCTGCCTCGCCTAGTGTCTCTGCCTGGATTCATTTGCTGTTTCTTGGTGCACGGAACGTTTTGTAGGATTGTCTTCTCTTCACGTCTTGTTTACCCCAGTATCTCGGAACTTTGTTGACCCTGGAACGTTTCTTGGATTATCCTTGCTTCCCCTCTGTCGGTTACTACGTACATTGGATTTTGGGTTTCTTTCCTACCAACCAGTGTGCTTGTACTAGAGACTGCCGTGTAAGCACCTTTTAGGCGTCCTCGTGCCGGTGGTGTTAGGTTTGTTTTCTTACTGAGACATTAATGGGATTTTGACGGTCACCTGGAGCCACCATTGGGACTGTTTGTGTTTTGTACTTGATTCATCACGGATCCTTTATTCCATCGGTTACCAGAACTCCTGTGGGTAAGCATTTTTGGTGCATCTTTATTTATGTTAGATGAGATGTTATCAGGTTCTTTCCTGTTCTAAAACTAAACATCATTTGTCTATATCTATAGGATCCCGCCCTGCTAATTGAGTCATTTTGACCATTTGAAAGACACTTACATACACGTGAGTTACAATTGGTACTTTATTTGAATTGTCCTTTTGTTGTAACCACCGTGAAAACTGATTGCGTGTCTTTCCTTGCAGCCAGCAGTCTTCTGGGGCGATATTCCATATTTCGGGCAATCCACCTTCCAAGATAGTCCTTTAGTACTATTGGAAGTTGTATTGTAGGGAAGAATTCTTCACCTACACTGCGTGGTCAACTGCCCATAGGCAAGAATTATTAAGGTCCTCGTGAGGGTCATTACACATGTGCCTACTGAAGGAATACATTCAGAGTTCTTGCCATCTTTCGCCCCCTGGGTTATGGTTTTCATAAACCATTCCTTTCAGGAAGGTTATGTTCCAGAGGGTATCAAAGAAGCATCGATGTCTGTCCTGTTAAAACAGGATAACCTTGATCCCAATGACCCTGCTAATTATAGATCAATAATGAATGTGTCATGATCACTGCTTCCAAGGAGTCAGGACCAGCCCAACGTCCTTGGAAGCAGGCCCCTAACCTTAATCCTAGGCACCAGCCGGTCCCCACTGGGACCTTTTGGACCTTGTCCTGGCGCCGGTGGCGCCAGGCTCATCAATGCCATCGGTCCCGGCACTGGAAGCGCCGGGCTCATAATCTATATGAAGATGCTTGGGTGGACTTACCTACAGCTTCAGTATTGGCCCGAGAATTCTTAGAAAACATCGTTCGGCTACACGGTTTTCCCTCGGTTTTGGTCTCCGATAGGGGAAGTCAATTCATCTCCCACTTTTGGCGAAGTTGCTGTCGTTTAGCCCAAATTGATGTGAGACTTTCAACCAGTCACCATCCCAAACTGACGGACAAACCGAGAGGACAAATCAAACTCTAGAGCAATATCTACGTTGCATGCTCCAACAAACTGAAAACCCTTGGAAGGACATTCTTTGGATCGCGGAGTACGCTTATAACAATTCGACTCATTCGGGAACCGGGAAGACTCCTTTCTTCCTATTATATGGACACCATCCTAGGACCTCGAACCTGGATCCTCCCCAAGAATTCGAAGCACCTGCTGTGGATCACTTGCACTCTGAGATCACTCGTGCTTTTAAGGAAGCCACTGCCCATCTGCAAGGAGCTAAAGCTCAATTCAAGAAAGGAGCAGATCAACACCGTAAAGAGGCCCCTCACTACGCAGTAGGAGATCAGGTCTGGTTATCCACTAAGCACCTGCCTCTAAAAGGACCCCACACCCGATTGATGAAACGTGCTTCGCGTTATTCTGCATCTGCAGCAGAACGCTCACCGAGTCTGTTCCAGCTTTTCTTCTATCCGGGCCCGAACCTGCAAGAACAATACTTACCATTCCTGCATCCAGTCTTCAGCAGAACCTGCAAGAACAATACTTACCATTCCTGCATCCAGTCTTCAGCAGAACCTGCAAGAACAATACTTACCATCCCCGCATCCAGTCTTCAGCAGCACCTGCAAAATAAGAAACTACAGGTTAGCACGGCAACCTTCATACGAAGCGCATTACTCACCTGATCCATCGGCAGCGACCATTTCATCACGCTGCATCTCCGCCTGTGAAAACAAAGGCATAGTTATTTCTTACCGGCACTCTGGGTCTCCAACGCTGCAATCCGGACCTGAAAGACAAAAGGAGAGACATTAGACAGGTATTGACTTACGCCCATCGCGCTCGCCATAATAGGACGCCTGCAAATACTCCGGCGTTTTCCAGCATCTCTTCAGCACGAACCCGCAGCTGCAAGAGAAAAGAAACAGTTAGAGCGCTTGCATTTATTCACGCATTTCCAAGCGCTTCATTCGCATTCCAAGGCTCTGGCTCCAGCTTCGGCTCCCTTCACACCATCTTCTGTCTCCAGAGCCCTGCAAAACAAATAGGAGAAAGCATTATACCAAACCCTGATCTACATAAAAGTGCCCTCGCACCTAAAAACTTTAAGGACAAAAGGTGTCCGGAAACTCACCGCTCGTGCAGTTAACGGCGGTAGCGATCCTCTGATGTTAAGAGGCCTACGTTTTACCCAGTGAAGGAACTGGCAACGGCACCCTGCACCAGACGCAGATGGAGAGCCCAGCATTCACCTATCTAAGGTGAGCATGTTGACCTGGGGGATACTACGTGGAAGCTGGGAATAGAGAGAGAGAGAGAGAGAGAGAGACACTCAACTGCCCAGATCATTAACCCCCATATTCTCTCACCTGCAGAAATCTCACCCTTCGAGTTCGGCACACAGTGCGAAGAGGCTCAGCCCCAGAAGCCAACCGAGACCTGCACATCACCTTTCGAGTCACAGACACCTTCCTGCCTAGACCAGCGCCTCCGTGGGAATCAGGTGAGCGTTACAGAATGTTCCTTACCTGTTTAAGGTCATTGATAAAGTGGCCTGCAATCAGTGTCAGGGCTTCGTTGAACAACAGGGAATTCTGGCTATGGGACAATCAGGCTTTCCAACAGAGCACGGTACGGAGACTGTGTTACTTGATTTGAAGTCTAATATAGCCAAAATCACAGATAAGGGAGGCTTAGCATTGATGTTGTTGCTCAATCCTTCTGCCGCATTCCATTTGGCGAACCATGATATGTTGGTGGAGGGGTTGGTTGATATAGGCAAATGCTCAAACCGAGCCGCAATATGGTTCAAATCATTCCTTGTTGCAAGGATGGCAAGAGTGGCCGAGGATAACTGCCAATCACAGCAAGTACCACTTAACTGGGGTGTTCTGCAGGGCTTCTGCTTGTCGCCATTGTTGTACAATGTTTATTCTAGACCACTGTGTGATCTCTTGGATGGTCTGCGTGTAAAGTTTGCAAACTATGCAGTTGACACCCCAGATCATCCTGGAGTTTCCAGGGTCGTGTGCTGAGGATCTGGCAAGGGTAAGTGAGGTCTTTGGTGCCATCACAATATGGATGGCTAGAAACTTACTTGCTCTAAATGATAAAAAGATAGAGGGCTTATGATCCTGGGCATTGATGTCAAACTGAAAAATATTGACCCCCCAATATAGTGCATTTATGATCAAAAGTAATTTGATCCGGGTCTCGGAACACGTAAAAACCTTAGGGGTTTATTTTGATCCCTGATTAACTTTCAAGAAGCACGTTTCATATCTAAGCTCTTCTTGTGCTTACATGACACATCTGCTTTGGTCAGATTTGCCCTTACCTTTCAGAAAAAAAACAGAGCACTGATTACAGCCACACGATAAATACAAAACTAGACTATTGTAATAGTCTCTTGGTTGGAACAACCCAAACCAATATTAAGAAGCTTCAAGTTATCGACCATAGTCGACCAAAGTCCAGAACGGGTGGTCAATACGGTATGTGGTATGGACTGGAGGGTGCATGTCTCATAGCCCTGTCAAAAACTGCACTGGTTTCCCGTTTGACAGAGAATCTACAATAAAGCTTCCAGCCTGGTTTGTAAATGCTTGGCTGGTGATGTTCTACCCTATCTTAGCTCACAAACCTATTGGGCGCACCTTACATTCAAACAAGGGTGACCTGTTGACCCAGCCACGCTATCTGTTGAAAAGGATTGGAGGATCTAGCTTTGATTCTAGGGCTCCTATTACACTCAGATTAGTCCCCTCAACTGCACAGTTTAAGAAGGGCTTGAAAACATACTTATTCGATAAATACTGTTCTATCTTAGCACTGTGCACCTGGCCACCCTCTGCCCTCCGGTCCCAGGTACCTGCTCACCCTGCCATTCTCCCTCACTACCTCCAGGCCACCCCTTTGCACTGGGGTCTGTATTTGTACCCATACAGTCCCACCCCCTTTTTCTTCCTGCACTTATCAGACATACCCTGTCTGATGCCTTAAAACCAGCACTTGCCACTTGCTGGCTGCACTACCACTGTTTGTTGCCTTTATTATTTATTTATTTATTTATTATTATTTATCTGTTTCTCCTTCCCCCTTCCATGCACTTTTGCCCTCCCCCTCTTCCATGCACTTGTGCGTTCTCAATGTCACTGGGCCTAGTAAGATCATTGTTTTGTTCTCCCTTGTTCCCCTCCCTTGCCTTGTTGCACTCTGAAACACTTGTGTACGAGCGCGATAGAAATAAAATATCAATTCAATTCAAAGGAGATGATTGGGAATCTAGGAGAACAAACTGTGTTTTCCTTTTGTTTGTTTCTCATTGTAAGTCTTTGTAAGCGCCCTGAGGCCTGCGAGTGTGTTGGGGCAATACAATAATCCTATAGATAGATAGATAGATAGATAGATAGATAGATAGATAGATAGATAGATAGATAGATAGATAGATAGATAGATTGATTCAGCCTAGTTATCAGGCATGGGTGGAAGTCTGTCTGTCAAAGCAATTGCAGGAATCGGTTTATGGTCATTACATCGGATCCATTGCATCGAGGTGCCTTTGCATTCAATTTTTCCCATCTAAAAAATGTGCATCTAATGCATTTCTTTTTGGGAGGGTCACCCTGCCAATCCTGAGGGCGAGGGTCCCCCCGCCAATCCCACAATTTTTCACCCTTAAAAAACCACCTAAACAAAAATTAACCCTTTACCCCCAAAAAACATGCATTCCATGCACATTTTTTAGATGTAAATAATTTGATGCAAAGCCATTCGATGGTATGGCTTTCTATGCAATAACCAAATACTGCAGGAATCTAACAGGCAAAATGTCAGCCTCCCTTTTAAGTGCATGGTCCATGGATCCTTGTGCAGAGGTGGGGACTCACAGAAAGCAGCTGAGGAGGTTAGTTGGAATATGAAGACAAATCTCCATTCTCATTCATGAAGATACACAGCTGAGCGTGGCTTGGTAATCGCGGGCCCTGCAGACACTCCTGTACAGGTATACAGTGTCCCCCCCAGCATCCGACACTGGGGGGTCAGTGCCAGTGGATGGAGGCAGAGCGGGAAGGAGGGGGAAAAATTGAAGAAGCAAGCAGGTGTTAGCAGAGAGAGAGATGAGGAGGGGAAGTGGAGGAAATACATTGGTGGTACAAAAGTAGAATGAGAGAAAGAATGAGAAGCAAAGGTGCGAGGTTGAGATTGGAAAGACCTGTGAGAGCATCACAGAGTAAGGAGGATGGGGAGAGAAGTGTGACACCAAGAGTGGGGGGGTGAGGAGTAGAAGAAGAGGAGAATGAGAAAAGAGTAACATAAAGACAAGAGGAGGGTGGCAAAGTAGTGGAGGAAGGAAATTGGGTGGTCTGGGAGCCAAGAGAGGGGGGCGCATGACCGACCAGTGTGGAACATCAAAGAGGTGCTAGGAGAAGGTATCACAGCAAAGAGAAGAGTAAGGAGCAAGGGGGGCAGGAGGTGGAGGTGTTGATGAGCCATCCAGTGATATAGTGGCCTTCTCACCCCACTACATTTCAAATGAAAACAAATAGGCGGAAGTTTATTTTTTCGGTGCAGGACACAGCTCTATGCAGTGCCTTACCACCTTCACTGTTTGCCATTCACAATTACTTAGTGCCTGATTATGAATGTGGCAGTAACGGTAAAATGCAGTATCAGCAAAAACTGGATGATTTACCACACCATACAATTGTAAATCAGTTACTGCGTGTGAAAATACCAGACGCAAAACATCCAAAAACAACGGATGCGTAACCATCCCTTAATGCACCTGCACCGTACCAAATGCAGAGAGTGGCCAATACCAGATGAGGGATTTACCACATGATCCCGACTAACATTACCGGGGAAAAAACACAGGAAATGACTGCCATGAAATAACAGGTGAAAATGAAGGTCAGTGTAGCGTAATCAATCGCAGGCAGGTGCACATAATCAGCCCTCCCAAGATAAGAAGCCTGCACAACACCACTCCCAAGCCAAACAGAACCATTCAGCCTAGTGGAGCACTGCCAACAACCTTGGGGAGCTGCACCTGCTGATGGCCATAGGAATACAGCAATCATGCAGCAAATGGGCCAAAAAGGACTGAGGAGAAGGCAAAGTATAAAATAAATAAATAAATATATATATATATATATATATATATATATATATATATATATATATATATATATATATATATATTTATATATAAATAATTAAAGGCCCCCAATTACCAGGATGAGAAGAGCACCATGGCCACTAACAGAAACACTAATCGTAAGTGTTTATCGGCTGCACAGGACAACCATAATCCACATGCTTAAACACAATCAGAATGACCTTAGGTGCCAACTTAGTTTACAAACTGTCATTCCTCACATATTGAAGTTAGTGACTGTACTCCATTTTCTTGCTACAGGCAGCTGCGAACACGCTGCCGGCATAGTGCATGGGATGGCCAAGCCACATTTTCAAGAATACATATGCAGTTGTTGGCTGCCCTACTACACCATGCAGCAGCACAGATTTCCCTACCAACAATCCAAGAACACATATATGCAATAAAAGGACACATATGATGTTGCTCAAGCTCTAAATATAATAGGCGCCCTGGACTGCACACATGTGCCATGTATGCCCCCCATGTGAGAGATCAAATGCAGAGGAACAGGAAGGAGTAGCTCAAATGAGCTCATTTGAATGATCAAATGGCGTGTGACACAGAAATTATCATCATGCATTTCTGTGCAAGATTTCCTGGCTCTGTACTTGACCCGATGGCAGTGGCCGAAGTGGGCGGGAGCGGTTGGGTGCTCCTCTACTTTTTATTAAATTAAGTTTTACTGTTCCTCTACTTTTATTTTAAAATAAACTGTTCCGGAATTGTTTCATTTAAAAATAAAAGTGTAGGAAGAAGTTGAAACTTGCACTTTCAGTGCACTGCACGGGAGGTTCCCTTAAACAGCAGGCGCATGTTTAGGGGTTCGTATTGCAGTGGCGATGGGGTTTGTGGAGAGCAGGGGCCGGCCAGTAGGGAACATTGTTCCACTACTTCTTTTCGTACACTTCGACCACTGCTCGATGGTGCTGTGCAACAATACCCTCCCTGCGTACATGGCCACAAACAGGGGACAAAGGGCATGGCTCCTAGGTAAGCACAACAACACTGTCACGTCCCACTCCAAAGAGGTGGTGTGTTCCAAAACGGCCTAAAGCAGCTATGAACAGCCACAAATGTACAACTGTGTCATCTCACAGACCCCATGCATATGCTCCATGGACCCAGCCATCCATACACAACATCCCTATATGTAGCTGGTTATGCAAACAAAATGCATGCATTGAGTAATATGTCACCAACAGCCTTGCAGTTGATGCCGTCTATCCACTCCTGCCATAGCTACTGTTTGTTTGTTTTATTCACTTTTAATGCGCACCAGACCCGTGGGTAACAGGGCGCAACAATAAGAAGATTCAAGGCTTCCCTACTGACCCCATTCCACAACCCCAGAGGCCTGCAGAGAGACCCCATAATGTGGCACACATCCAAACACACTGCACCATAGAGCAATCCTTCGGAATACAGGTTCCGTTTTCTACAGAGGACTGGTGGAGCACAGATGTATGCCCACAACATGTCTGGCCACAGCATTATAACATGTTGCATGCTCCACAATCTGTGTTTACTGCGTGATGTGCCAACGTCCCAGAGTGTCATCATCCCAATAGACAGGTGACGACAATACTGTGGAGGATGAAGCCCCAGCCATACTGCCGGCATGAGATGTGCGGGAAGGACAGATCACAAGGGTTAATTGATTTGCGAAGCAGGCACCAAATGGTTGCAGAGTGTTCCTGTCAGCTGCATTGCATTGGGTGCTGGCCTATGGGGAGAGAGATCCAGCAGTCTGGTGTTCATGAGGGTCCCTAGCGCAGCCGAATAAGCAGAGGCGCGTGAGAGTGTGCTCGTGTAACCTGTGCAGTTACCTATTTCTCAGCATACATTCCTGTGCAGATTAAAGTGATTATTTGCCATTGTATCTACTTATTGCAAAATAAATGCAAAATATAAAGCGTTTCATTTTATTCTGAGAGAGTTCATTGTTCTCACACTGGGTTGGTCCTAGTACACACACATGAGTCCCTTACAGTACAGGTAACAATTACCTCTTGTTGGCCAGTGGCTTCAGTGCTCGCAGCTGGCAAGTAGTGTGCAGGGGTGGCAGGTGCATACAAGGTTACATTTGTCTTTCAATATTGTCATGCCTATGTGAATCGGGTGACTACACTGCAGTGTCACTCTGGTGGATCATGCTGGTGTGCGTTTGCTCCTCGAACCCGCCCAAAGTACACATGCACTTCCTCACAGTGTCAATTAAATGCGTAATCAATGATCGCACTCTGGAAAGGAATTCAGGCATTGGGCCTCATCAGTTAGGAGTAGCTTGCGTCCCTAGGCCCAGTGGGCACGGGACCCACGTCTGGGCATACCCGCCCCACTCTGGGTGACAGAATCTGGGTAAGGCTCTCAAAACCAGGACTCGTGGCCGACATAGGGACTCCCAGGACACCCCTTGTTTTTTTGCATAATTAAAGTAACTTTGGTTCTCACCCTAACTTACTAGGGCAATCCAGGCATGGACCCTTAGAGAGGCACAGCTTCACCCTACTCATGAGGTCCAACGAGACCGAAACACGTGTCTGTTGGTACTCTTGTTCAGAGGAGAATTGCCTAGCATTTCGGTGCTGGACTGCTCCAGGGCAGGACAAAGACTGATATGTTATGGATATTTCTCCTCTGTGAAAGAGATAGTACCCTAAACAATCTGGGTAAGACTCTCAAATTCAGGACTAATGGCTGGCACAGGGATTCGCAAGACCCCCTTGCTTTTTTGCATAACTAACTTTGGGTCTCACCCTAATTTAGGAGGGTAATCCAAACGTGGACCCCTTGCTCATTGCTTTTAGATAGGCCACAGCTCCACCCTACTGATGGAGTCCAACCAGACTGAAACACGTGTCTGGGGTTGCTGTCAGAACTCTTGTTCAGAGGAGAATTGCCTAGCATTTCAGTGCTGGACTGCCCCAGGGCAGGCCAAAGGCTAATATCTTATGGATATGTCTCCTATGTGAAAGGGATAGTGAGCTAAAGAATTTGGGTAAGACTCTCAAATCCGGGACTAATGGCTGGCACAGGGACTCGCAGGACCCCCTTGTTTTTTTATCCTATTTTGGACATCAGGAAGAAGAATAAACCATTGCAGCTCTTTTGGAATGGCAGTCCATTTCAGAATCATCTTCCAGAGAGTTGAATGCCGAAGGCATCCAAGGCAGAGGAAATCTCTGCTCCATAACCACCCGAGGGCACATTGGAGGACTGCTGCTGAAGTAAGCCCTCAACTGGTGGCTGCACTGGAACTAGGACCCTGTTATTAAGGGCAAAGGAACCACCGGAGGTGACAGCCAAACTCCATGGATTAGGGAGGCATCAGAAGGACTTAGCTCGTCATAGATGCCCTAAATTGGCAATTGCAGCAACCATGAAGCACACGAATAACTGGAATCCCGTTTTGCCATTTTGAGATGTCTTTGAGCCGTCTCGGCCATTGTCGACACAGAACATGCAATGCTGCTTTTTGCACTCTAAGACAGCATTGAACCACTTACTGCATCTCTAGCCACACAGACGTTGGCTTGACCTATTACCATGGACAGTCTTGAACAACTCAAACGTCAGCCTTGAATTCCGAGGGAGCAACCGAGTCCAGGCTCAACTAGACATGCTGGAAGACATCGAACACGGCATCATGAACGCTAACTGGAGCCAGCAGAAGCCATCGTGCCTGTCACGTGCTCAGCTATTAGGGCACCGACACCATCCACAAAGGCCCCACACTCATGGGCCTCAACTTCACACAATGCATACCTCCAGCATCCCCCATGGACCACCTTGGAAGGAAGGTGGAGGCAAGCCGCAGGGGCATAGTCACAGGCTGTACAGGACCACGAAATCCTATTTTATGGAATCCCACGAGATTACGAAACCTCCCAGGATTCTGGGCTCTCGGCCTCCATGTCAATTGGCCTGGCTATAAATTCCCATGCCCATCCTTGAGCCGGTGCTTGGCATTCGAAAAGGCGATGCTACACCATGACCCAGCTCGCTATGCTCCAGTCAATCCTATGCTGGTCCTGGACCAGGAAGCAAGGAAAACAGAAGAAACTACAGACAAAGAAGAACCCACACTTAACAGGAGTGGCCAGGATTCCCAGCACGGGCCTGCTGCAGCATCTCATCAGATCCTCTCTGCAGGAGCCTAAAAGGACAAAAATAACAAGGTTATTCTACGCACAACGTGCAGATGCTTAGAGTTTTTAGTGTGCAGTTCTGCTTCTTGCCAAGATACTTGCTCGACAGAGCTCCGGTTCCGCCATATTCAGCGCTGACTTCTGGCATCGTCAACCTGTGAAGGAAGAAACAGCAGGTTATACTCTGCCACAGAACAAACTTGTAGTGCTAAAGACATTGAACCATAGACATTGAAACATTGCCACAAGGAAGTCGATGCCAGCTAGACTGTGTCGTGGGACACAGTGACGCAACTGGCCCCAAACAGCTTTCATACGGCTTACACATCCTACCAAGCAATGCACATACCCACAGAGGGCATTGGGAAAATAACCATAGGCCACCCTCTCATGCAACTGTCTTGCAGGAAACTTACACCTTACCCATATCATACCCATCGGGCAGAGGGAGAAACCCCTACACCTCCCGCGCTGATCCTGCTAGTACCTTACAACACACACATTGAGATCAGTGTGGGTGTAGGGGAACTTCCACAGCACCTCCTCAAGAACCAAGGCACAGGAGCACAGTTGAGCATTACAGAATGCTAAGCCAACAAAAACACCTTGCCCGTCCTCAGAGGTAGATGCTCGATCTAGGCTGCAAGGGCAGATTAGGGCTGAGGTACACGCGAACTAGGTCAGAAACCAACCCCTTATGGAGGTAATTGGTGGTGAATCTGAAGCGAACTGAAGACCTTCCACACGGTTTAATGAAGTGAAAGCCAGACGAACCCCCTAACTAGGTGATAATGCATCACCCACTGCGGGAATGGGACCATGGGGAACCCAACCGCTCCCACTATTCAGATGTTCGCACCAACCCCAGTCCTGCTACCGCCACCACAGCGGTTCCTGGTGTATCCGCAGAAGTATGCAATATTTATGAACGAGTGCCTGTTGCATTTCCTGTGTAGGCCCAGGGCCTCTCCCAAAAATGTCACCGAGGTGGCTTTTTTTCTTTCGAATTTGGGTGGACATGCTGCCAATTGGTCAGTACCATTGGTAGAAAGAGACAACCCTGTTTTACGGCACTTGCAGGGTTTTTGAGGGGAACTCGAGAAACTGATTACCCGGAAGACTCAAGCTCAGACACTAGATAGCAAACTGCTCTCATTGAGGCAAGTGTCCTAAGACCTCCTAGCCTACATTGCCACCTTTAATCACCTGGTAGCGGAAACTAATTGGCCAGAGGAAAAACAAACCACCCTGTTGCACCGTGGCCTTAGAGGAGAATTTAAGGATGTCCTGGCACACCTGGTGAACCCACTGAACAATTGCCCTGAGTTAATAGATCTTGTGGTCAATTTAGACAATAGGCTATCAGAAAGGACATCGGATTGCACCCTCTATGACCTGTGACACCTTTAAGTGCTTCAAAAGAAGACAGCCACACATTGCAGCAGTGAACATTCAGTAGAACCTATGCAGATAGGCGGTGTACAGGGGCCCCTTACTAAGGAACAATGTGGCTGTTATCCTGCTAAAATGCAGACAGTATGAAGCCAATGGGGTACTTACACCCTGCTTTTCAATCTTTGTCTCCCTACAGGAGACGGAAGTGCTCGCCTATACTGTACAATACAGTGGCATGCTGGAATACAAATTACCACAACATAAGCAACGGTCCTGAAGAAGATGGGCTAATTTTGTATGCCATTGAAACCGGTCGACCAACGGGTCATCAGAGGTCTCATTACCATTGTGATATCTCAGTTAATAAGGAGAGATACGTCATATATTAATTATAACTGCACTTACGTGCAGTGAGGTTTTTTAAGTAGTCCAAACTATATGGGCATTGTTTTTGAACATGTTTTTGAGCACAACCAATTGTGTTTGGTATACTTGATACCTGTGGGTAAATAAATACATTTATAAAAATACCAGGGTTCACAAATAGACATTGTTTCCATCAGTCAGTCAGCTATTACTGACAGGATCTAATATCCAGTCCTGTCTGACCAATAATAGCCGATTGGTTGTATCTCAGGTTATTTTAAATTTCTAATTCTAACAGAAGTCGATTTCATTCAATTGGTAAAGATTAGGGAGAGTTTCTCTTCCACTATCCGTGTTAGATAGGCGATGCACCATTCGCCATCTAGGGCTAGGCACTCCTGTCAGGGACAGGGTGTTCTTCTATTAGGGACAGCCAGGACATTGTTTACCACTGTTCTGTTTGGTCCATGTGACAGTATAGTGACCTTCAATTCATTTTGTCTCCCGAAAAACCGTTTTTGTATGCTAAAAGAATGGGAGCGCCTCCTGCAACTCCTGCTCTGTATTTATTGTGCAAAACCTGCTAATTTACTACAAGATTGCCCAAACTGCCCGGTAAGGCCATAGGGGCATTCAACAGTGCAAACCTATGCCCTGCTGGAAAACGATGGAGCCCAACAAATGTAGAGGTAAGTTTGTTGAGTCACAGGAAAACACAGACCTCTCACTTCATCATTCCTTTCAGAGTGGTGCTACAGAACCTGGCCCAGACAATGTTCGGATTGGAAGCCTACATTGATTGTGGGGCAGTAGGAAATTATATGGTGATAGAGCTAGCAAAATGTTTACAGGTACCAACCCATTCTAAAACCACCCAAGACAACATACAAGCAGTTGATGGAACCCGCCTTACCTCTGGGTCAGTAGCCTCCTGCACAGAAGACCTAACCTTGCTGTGCCAGGGGGTTGAATTTGACCTTATCAGTGCCCACCAGTTCTTCATTATCCTGGGGATACCTTGGCTAGAATTGCATAATCATCGGATAGACTGGAAAAAGAAAACTCTTGCCTTCCCTTCAACCTGCAAAAATACCTGTAACCCGGTGATACACAAAACCTCAATCCAACGGCTTGTTTCAAAAGTACCTCCGTGTGAGAGCCATACCTTGAGAATGATGGGGGGGGGGGGAGGGGGCAGTGGAGTATCGGGAGTCTGAAGACATGTTCCTGAAAAGACCAAGCTAATATTTTGCCGCCACATATTGACCTGGTGCCCAAAGTACAGATCCCATGTAGTTGAATCTATGCTCTTACGGCCCTGGAGAATGAGCACTTGAAGTAATATTTGGATGAATACCTAGCTAATGGCTTTATGAGGACATCAAAGTACCCGTTTGCTTTGCCTTTGTTTTTCATCCCGAAGAATAAGGGGTATCTGAGAACATGCATTGACTACCAGACTTTGAGCCGAGTCAGTGTGAAGAACCGGTATCATCTACCTCTTATCCCCCGTACTCCTAGACCAGGTGAAGGACATATAATGGTGATTATAGGGTGAGATTTCAATGCCAACATTCCTAATACTCTGGAAGATAGCAATTCTATCGAGAGATCTTGGTTTAGGGAAAATATAACACGTCCGATTTCGTCGCAAGGTAACTCTTCGCAAATAAAACGCTTGTAGTTCATAACGAAAGTTGTGATGTAGCAATTAATTTTTTTCCATTTTGGCACCCGCTCCCCTTCAGTTTCCTAATGCGGGGGACACCCTGCAACCCCAGTACCCTTACCAAACACCCCCCATTCCCTAACGTCTATTGGGTATGTCAAATACCACCACCCGACCCCCGATGTCCTTTTTCACGGACCGTCCCACCCACGCATAACATTCACACATACACAAACCCCCACCCCTTCCCAAAAACCCCTCCTTACCTTCCATCCCGCCTCCTCTTGCTGCCTCTGCTGTGCACATTAAATGCATACACAGTCCCTGACAGGCCGCCATTCGATTAAAGCAGCCTGGTGGGGAATTGTTTCGTCAAAATCAGCCGATTCTGAGATCTTCACTGATTGAAGAAAAAAGATATGATGGTAAGGGCTTAACTTCGGCAAATTTACTTCAGTTATATGGATTTAAAATGCTTAACAGATATTGTAAGGGGACAGACATAGAGCACACACACACACACAGATGGAAGAAGTGTGTCTATCATAGATAACGCGTTTGTTAATTTTTTGTATCTTATCTAGATAAGGTAATTGACATGGCGATCTGTCCACAGGAGGAAAGTGATCATCTACATCTGTGTGCCATTTTGCTGTTTAACAAACCGGTTTTAGAGGTGTTTAAAAGTGATGATATCAAGGTGAACCAGGGAACCAATCGGATTATCTGCAATATTAGGAGTTTAAATAAGGTAAATAGACTTATGTGTTGTGAATTGATTTACTTTATAACATCCTGTGAAGTATTACATTATGAGGAGGATGAAGAAGCTGTGATTCAAAATTGTGAGTCATTGCTAAAGTCAGTGCATTCACATGGGCATTATCACACCCCAAGAATTATGGTGGGAAATTTTGGCCTCAGACTAGGTCCAATTCTATTCCCAGGAGGAAAGAAAAAAAAGAATCTTAAGAAACAACTTGCAGAACTTGGTGCAAAGTGTAAGCAGAATAACGTTTGGGTGCTATAACAATAGTTGGAAAATTCTTTAAAAAATTAAAGGATAAATGTAAGCTGCAAACGTACCAAAAGAAGAATAAAAAGGATGTTTGGATGTGTGTGTGGTAAATGTGGCCACGGAACAAAATGATTGCATGTTTTGGAAATATGTGAACATGAATAAAAAAGGGGGGTTGGTCCTAATAAATAGTGCATCATGTGCTATTTGGGAACGGTATATCTGCAAAACTCTAGGACACTTAGGTGATCCTACTGATATTGGCGGAATCAGTTGGTCAAAATTATTGAAATGCTAAAGGCATCAAGGGCAATGGGGCCTGATGGCACTAGTAATGCCATGTTAAATATGTAACCGTGATTGTGGGAGGAGGCCTAGTTAAGAGTGTTTAAAGCTATAAGCAGCACAGGTAGAATACCTATAGGTTGGAGAGAGTGTAATGTTGCCAGTATTCAAAAAGTGGACACAAAATGAGCCATCACATTACAGGCTCCTAGCTATGTTAAGTATTCCTTCTAAAATATTCGCCATGGTTCTCCTTGATGAGCTAATTGAATGGTGTATTACAAATAATGTTTTACCTTATAATCAAACTGGTTTCAGGAAGGGAGAGAGTACAATAAGTAACTTATTCATGTTAGTAAATTTGATTGAGTACTCCTGGTTTAAGAGGGGATATCCAGTATATGCTGCATACATAGATCGAAGGGTTGCATTTGATACTGCAAAAAGAGTTATCTATTCTAGCACCTTGAAGTGTCTCTTGTGCTAGGAGGCAATAAAGATCTCAGACCAAATAACCGGACAGACTCAAGGAATATGGCAAAGTACTACTTTATTCTCAGTTTAATAAAGAAGGGTCAACTGGAAAACATCAGATGGATGCTTGCACGCTCACACACAAACTTGAATACACGGAAGTCTTATACCCCAACATGCATCATCTATGACATCATCCTTCGTGGCAAACCATAAAACGTATTAGCGGGAGGGATTGGTTAGGGGATCATATCTACCTATATTATGTATATGGGTTACTACTTCATTGACTGTCTCTTATCTGTAAGACAACGCTCAAACTACTTTTAAATACGTATAATACTGATTATAGCGAGAGAATGGCAGCGGATTGGTCTATGCAACATTATATAGCAGATTGACCCAGTGATTGGTTGGCATTCTCACCCAAACTTGGACTTTTGGCTCGGCTAACAGCACGTAATAGAAACCGAAACCAAGGTGCTTGAATCACGCCAGATTACTCCCTACTTTCCCAATTAGTCAATCATCTCTCATCAGACCGGCCATGAGCCAAAGTTTCCCGTCTTTAGTTGACATTGTAGCCTGCTCTCTGTTCTAGGACATTCAAGGGAGTGAAAGCACATTACTATCTTCATACAAGGCTTAATGAATAGCCCTTTTATTTTTTTACTTCTGAGTCACATGTGAGGAGACCACAAATTTCTCAATTTTAGCCATACTGGGTGTTATTGCTCCTCTTGGCCTCTAGAGACTTGCTCACTCTACCTTGTATAGACTTTATACACTTGTAATTGTCCAATACTTGGCTCTTGCAGATGTTTTCTTCTTTTTTAATCTAAGAGAAATATGTCTCATCGATGGCTTATCCGTCGACCTCCCTTCAGACTTTGCAGCTATTCCTTAAAAGTAGCATCCTTGATCCCAAGTCAACATTGACTCCTCTTTCTTTTGCACACAAAGTTGTTCTTCCAGCGTCTCCTGACTCTGTAAACCTGATCGGCTTCTGAGGTAGTTGAATTGAAAATGTACATGAGCCGGCATCCATTTTCCAACTATGGCTGTCCTTGCCACGTTATATATTCCTCTACAACAACCTTCTATGTATCTTTTCTACCATGTGTTACTGCATATTTACACTTATTGGTCAGCAAGTTACGTTGTCTTCTTTTGCATTCATGATTACTTTATCATTTTGTACATGTTTCTCTTATCGCTTCAATTACATCATCCCTCTTAAGTATTTCATATGGTTTCTGCATGGATTCATATAGCTTCTTTATGACATCGCTGTGCCCTTGTCAGATTTCACTCAGCGCTACATGATGTCCAATGGTGCGTGCTGGCATCCTTTGATAGTGCATCTTTCCACACTTTCACTGCAAGGGTACATTCGATACAGTTGTCTGAGTGCATATCGTCTCTTGTACACTCAATGAGGTATAGGCATAACACATGGAGTCTCATATTGGGCCTTTATACTGCTTTTCCAGTATGATGGTTGTGAGGGGGTGGGAGTCCTCATTTTGCATCTGCTCACCAGTTCCAGCATCTATATCAATCATGATCTTCATCCCATTAGCTTTCTTGACTGTCTTCTGGCATTGTCCCAAGATGATCCTTATGAAATGAAAATCCTAGCAATACTAACACTAGTACTGTTCCTGGTCATTTGAAAGCAATTTCCGACCAAGTTGGAATCCATGAAAACAGAGATGAAAATCAGCCATCCTCTTCGGTCTTGTCAACTTCATCTTCCATCTCTGTATGCAGGGTTGACATCATCGTTATTGCTTCTGTCAATGTCCCATTGTGTTCATTATGGGCAGATTAAATGTACAGCAAGAAGGCCCGATCTGGGCGCACACACCTTCTTCTATTGCTGTAATTAAGTCCAGGACATACCTGTTCTGGAGGGCCATGAGCCTGATTGCCCTCAACTCTTCTCTGATCACATTAAATCCTTTTATTGTCGTGTTGATCGTTTGCAGAATATCCCATCTGGTGATTTGCCGCCACTTGGCGTTCACTGCAGTCTGAATTCCTGGCAGAAATATAGCTGTAAATATCACTGTTGTTCTGCTGAATAATGCATGCTCTCTGCTGAATAAAGCAGGCTCATCAGGAATGTCATAATAGGCTTTCATTGATTTTGATGAGAAGTAATTATATCTCCTCTGTCTGCTTCGATAAAACAATCTTTTGTTCCTCAGGTGCATGTCCATTTTTGGGAAGTCTGTAATCTGCAGGTCACTTTGTGGTACTACTAAGGCTGGTAGGCTTATGAGCACCAATGAACAAAGTCCTTCCCATTTTGATGGCAACTTTATATATGCTCTTGATCCACAGGCCCAATAATGGTCCATCAGGGCTGTTGTTCCTTCCTTCATGTCTGGTTCATTGAAAACTCGGCCACACTTACGGTTTTCTCCAACGCTCACTGTGCCATTATTTCTGAAGCATAAAGACATATTCCTCAGGTGTAGTATCTGCAATGGTCCTCTCTCATGTTAACAAACTTGCAATCTTAGGCCATTGGGTTTTGCATTCCTTTTCTGCATTTGCCACAACTGCTTATCCTTGTCCTGTTAATACTGTTGCTTTGCACACAACCAATCCTTCAGCCCATCCTTCAGGAGTAAGCACTGTTCCTTTAATTTGTGGTTGACTTCTTTCCCAGCCTTCTTGTATTTCCTTCCCATTCTTATCCTTGCATTGTAACGTCTTTTTTTTTTCTTCAATCTTAATTCCTGCTCCATTTCTTCTAGGCTGTTTGTATTTTATTATTTGATGCACTGTTTCTGGCTTCTCTCTTGACTTTATACCTTGCACATAATTGTCTTATCTTTGAGATGACACTTTATTCACCCACACTACGGATGCTGTTCTGCTTTGGAACTGTCCTCTGGTTAGTCAAAGTGCAAGGTGTGTCAGGTAACGTGTCTTTTTCACTAATACGTCTGTTGCTATGAATATATTAGAAGTTCCCAAAGAAGGGAACAGACATAGCAGCTTTCATCTGATGACTCCTTCCCACCTTTTTCATGTGCTGATGCCATAGGATATTCCTTAAATGAGCCAAATTGTCAAGCTACATATTTATACATTCATGATTTTCCCCAACATCCCTTTCAAATCGAAATAAATGCATAGTAAGATTATAAAAATTCTCTTCTTGATTTCATCAGGGGCAACAGTAAATGTTTCATTGTCATCTATAATATCTGTATTGTTTCTTATAACTTTTCTAAATGTCACAATAATTAGGAGGAAAACACAAATCATGATGCAGAATGACACCGCAATTATTATTCCATGGAAATTCCTCGATTTTCTTGATGGCAATGAGCCTCTTATATTCGGAAACCTAATTTTTGCTGAAACCTTTAATACATAACTCTGTAAGTCTCTATGAATCACATCTTTATATAAAAAAAACTGCAAGATGATTGCAACAATTATTCTAAAAATAATATGATTGCTCTTAGGATTTTCCAAGAAACATTGTGAGATTGACGTATCTTCTTATTAGAGCTGTATAAGACTGTAATATGTAGGTAAAAACGCATACAAGAATGTGTGTAATATTATTGCAAAAGGTAACATAAATATGAAGAGGGCTTTTCTTCTTTCAGCTCTGGTACCTCAATGCATTGTCTCTCAAACCTATCTAAAAAGTTCCAGCATAACTGCAAGTCTGTTTACTCCTTGTCAAATGTTATTTGCTTTTAGTCTAGGGTGCTGCTGTGTTCTTCACTTTACTTATCTTTACACTTGACCATAGAAGCCTGCATACATGAAACATCTTCTCTTGTTTTACTGTGGGTAGTTGCAGGAGGGGTAAATGTTTCTCCTTTACATGGCTTGATGTCATGAAAATGAAGCCAGGCTCTTCATCCTTTTTGCTTGGCTGCTGTGGGTATGACTTCTTCCACCTCATATGGACCTTCAAAGCGGGGAGTGCTCCAAGTGCAAACAACCTTCGTACCAGCACCTGGTCTCCTGGGTTTGGAATGGGTTGTTTTAACAAATACTCTGCTTCAATGGGTTGATCATCTTTGTCACTTCTCTTTGACCCCTCCCTTCGATTGCTGTCCTGTTGAGATATGGAGGAAACACTTGCAGTCATTGTTGTTATGTAATCATACATCTCATCACCTAAGGTCTTCTCTACACTATGGGCATCAGTGTTTAACCTAGTTGGAGGAGCAAGGGGGGCTCTCATGCAGTGTGCAGTCACCAACTCATGAGGAGTTACATGGTGATCTGAGTCAGCCTGATTCCTTAGAGCATATAAGGCAAGGGGTAGGCAATGTAGCCATCCCTTCTTTAGAGTCATCTTGATCTTTGCAATCCTTTCCTTCAATAATCCATTTAATCATTCACAAACAGCAATCGCCTGTGGGTGATAGGCAGAAGAAAATGTATGCTTAATGCCTAATAGAAGAACAATTTGCTCGAACAACTCATTTACAAAAAGCTGTCCATTGTCAGACCACAAAACCTCACACACCCCATCTTGGGAACACTTCACGCAAAAGGAACTTGGCAGCACTCGTGGCATAGACCTGCCTCGATCCACCTAGAAAAAGGTCATACCACGACGAACATATATCTGTAACCGGTACATGTCTGCAGCATATCTGCATATTGTATATGTAGGTGCTGAAATGGGCCATTGGGTCTAGGAATTGCTCCTATCACTCTTCGCAAAGTGTTCCCGGCAGTACATTTCTGGCACATGATGCAATTTACAATAAACTGTGCTACATGCTCTAAAAGGCTTGGCAACAATCACTCTTCGGCTATTGTAGTAACTAGACACTCTACAGTCAAATGAGCAGCGTAGTGGACCTGCTTCAGTGCTACCTTCAATAATTCTAGAGGGATAACTGGCATTCCAGTACTATCCTGTCTCCAAATTGCCTCAGCGGGGGATAAAGGACTCCCCCACTTCTTCCATAATACCTTATCTTCTTGTGGTGCTTGCTCTTGTATCTCAATTAACTGGGCAATAGACAGCATGTTTAAGCCCTCCTTTAACAACATGCATTGTCCTGTCATCTGTTTAACAATATCTATTCAAAATTAGAAATGGTTGGAAAATAGGCTACGTTTTTGGCTTCTAAATATGTGGCTTCATTTCTGTGAGAAATTAAACCAGTCCTTTGCATTTTACGACTGCTATAGTCAATGAGAGTGCTAATACCTCAAAATGTTTATCCAATAAGGCTGCATGTTGCACTCGAGTGCCGTCCGCACGGAGGAAGCCCCTCCATTTCCGGCAAAGCAGACCTGCATGTACGGTTGACATCACATAGGCGGAGTCAAAGTACACTGTCACTTCCTCATCTTCGAATCTCTGAAGCACTGTGATAAGCACCACTTATTCTGCAGCCTGTACTGAGCAATGTAAAGCAATCTTGCGCTTGTGACTACCTCAAATTCACCCTCTCGGTTCAGCTTTACTACTGCTGACCCAGTATGCCTTTCACTAGTCGTTTGATCAAGTTTTGAAGAACCATCAATAAAAACAATCAATCAAAAAAGTAACTTTATTCGGCCGCCGGCCATGAAAGTACATCCTAAAAACATTTCTAAAATTGCCAATACATCATTTCAACCAAAGTAGCAAGATGGGAATACAGAAAGAAAAACAAACACATTCACAGCTACACGTTCATATGGCCACTTTAGTTCCCAGATTACCTTTTTCCCAGGGCTATACAGTTCGCTCCAGACAGGACATTGTTGGTTGTAACAATTCCAGGGGGCCCAACAGCTCCCAGATAGGGATATGAGCTAATTACAATCCCACTATTCGGGACATACCCGTGACCCCCAGATCTTTCGAGAACATCCCCGGCCATTTGCTCATTCCTGAAAACCAGTTTGAAAAGAGTCTATGGGGTTTGCACCCTCACTAGCCATTCTAAGGCACCCCACCATTGCTTCCTTGGTCACAAAGGGACAATTCCCAACTGTAACGAGCCAGTGGAGCCCTTTATTTGAAAGGGCATTCCTTGGTTCTCGCCTCCCCAGGGGCAACTTAGGTGCCCCATGAAGAAAAACAGTAGCAGTTCTTTGCCCCCCATATACATGGCGCTTGGGCATGCACACCCTTGGACGATACCTACGTGCACTGATCCCTCTCTCCCTAGGGGAATTGGTTCTCAGAGGTCTTGGGGAGCATTCCGCAGGCATGATTGGCTTAGTGTACTTGGTGGGAGTTTCCCTGTCTGCGTTGGGATGCATCAGCTGCTCTGCCCAAGGCTGGCTCATTGATGCAGGAGCAATCCTTTCACAGGGTGCAATGTTCAAAAATGTGTATGGAGGGTAGGACCCCTTGTCAACAGGAGGCATGCTGGTAGACTCCCCAAACAGATCCTCTCCTCCCTTCCCCTCCCCACTCGTCCCCTGGGCATCGATCAGTACCAAGAGCAGTTTTTTGTATGACCGCCAATTCGGAGAGTACCTGTGCACAGGAGCAACTTCCAACAGTATGAGCCTCCTTATGTGGTAGGGCAGAGGAGGGGTGACTGACATGGATAGAGGGCTTAAGAGCCCTAAAGGTGGTTAGGCAAATAAAAAATGAGTCCCTGAGGTCATTGCCAGCATGTTCTCGCCCCAGGAACTGGAAATGGGACTGGGCAAGAAGCTTGTCTTTGTTTGCTCCATCGTTCTCCGTGTCCATTAGGTCCAAAGCAGCAGATGCTGTAAATGGTACAGGGAGGTCTAGAGTGGGTCCCAGTGTGGACAGGAGAACAGGGACCGAGCATAGGCTCACAGAAGGAAAACTGAGTAAGGGGCAAACAGGCACAACAGGTGCTAGGGGTACCAATGGGAGAGCTGATGCATCACAAACCCGCTCGGTTCCAATGCCAGATACAGTGACCGAAAGCAAAGTGTCTGGGTTCCCTATGGTGGCAGGCAGGATTTCATTAGTGGCTGTTTCTCCTTGGTTCAAGCTTGGGGTACTTCCATCAAGACTCCTAACTGGATGGTTTCCCCCCAAAGTGGAATCCTGTTTTATCACCCACCTCAACGGGGATGGACCACCAGAATACATGAACCTCATTTATTGGAGGGTAGGCCACCCCTTTGAGAGTAAAAGAATAGCTTGCTTTCTCATTGGGTAACTCCCTGGTTTCCCTGGAGACAAAGTTAGTGTCAAGCGCAAGGGTAAGCAGGCCCCTAACGCATCTGGGGGAAATGTCAGTAGCACAACCACTGCCAAGGCTCAGTAGATGCTCCGGTCCTTTCCTTCACACTACCAAGATCTTACGTTGGGATTTTGACTCAGGCTCTGGGTGGGTTTGCAGGTTAGATAACAGAACAGACTTTTAGAGGTACATCGGGAGAAAGGGAGATGGGATGAGGCTCCGCCACTTCCACTTCCAATTCCACTTTCATTATAAATCCTGCTGGGATCAAAGTGCAGGGTCTTTCAGGCGTCAATCACCCTCCCCAATGGAACAAAGGGCCACAATCCCCCCACCAAATACCAGCCTCTCCTCGCTCTCACCTCAAGGTTAGATGAAGGGGTGGGTGAGCCTTCAAAGCCAGCCCTGGTGGTCTGCTAACACCCCTCCGGGTCACCAACACCTCACGCCCCTGTCCCCGCGGGCTTCACCCTGGCGTGAATACCCTGGCGTCCTTATGGGTGGAGGGGGAATGGCCTGCAGAGTCTAGGAGAACGGAGGCCTTCCTGGGCCAAAAACAGTTAAGCGGGTCACCAACACCCTGTGCCCTTATCCTAGCGGGCTTCACCCTGGCGGGGAATCCCTGTCATCCTTATGGGTGGGTGAGACATGGCCTACAGAGTCTTGGAGAACTGGGGCCCTCCAGAGCCAAAAACAAGTAAGCGGGTCGCCAACAACCTACGTCCTTGTCCCTGCCGGTTTCACCAAGGCAGGAATACCCCAGCATCCGTATAGGTGGAGGGGGTGTGGCATGCAGAGTCTTGGCGAACGGAGGCCCTCCTGGGCCAAAAACAGGTAAGCGAGTCGCCAACACCCTGCGCCCTTGTCCCTGTTGGATAAAAACAACTTTCCACCTCCCAAGGGCATTTTCTCTAGCTTAGGGAATTTCATTATAGTTCTCAGTATGCGTTGTGCAATCACGTACATAATCATCCTTTCTTACTGGTTCAGCTATGAATGCTGCTGGGTTCTCTGTCTTACATCTGACAATTTTAATTGCACGGTTCGATATTATTACCTCGTATCCTGATGCTCTCGGTGTGGTCAATGTACTTTTGGGTTTCTCAAAAATCGCAAATAATGCATGCTCAACAAATAATGTTACTGAACACCCCATTGTTATACTTGAAGCTTGTTCAATCGTGAATGCAACTGCAGCTAAATACTGCTCACAAGGATAATGCCCTTTCACAACTGGATCTAAAATCACAATATAAAATGCTAATGGTTTGTGTGCATGTCCTAAAGCTGTTTTTCTGTGTAAGGACTGCTGTCATGACTTTGAATGAGAAAATAAACACAATTCTACAAGATAATCTGGAATTCCCAACTCAGAGACTGTACTGATCACCTTTTTTAATCCTTCAAATCCTTCAGTCAATTCATCTGTCCCTATTATTTAACTCTTGTCCACCTGTGTTTCTTTAAGTCCTTTTAAAAGTGGCCGAACATAAGTACTGTAATCGAAAACTCATGCCCTGCAATAGTAAAATATGTCTAAAAATTGTTGCATTTTCCTCAATGTTTTAGGCTCTGAGGTTCGTATCTGAAATGGGTCAAAAATTGGGACATTGTAAATAGACAAGTTACACAAACTAATGGTGCGAATTTTATGCTTTTACAGGGAATAACGGGGGACACTCTGTTCGCTCTATTTTAACCTTGTATACATCTAAGGTTAGGTCAATAATGACATATGGAGTGGCAATATGTCGGGGTGGGAGTTCCTGCAGAAATTGGAAAGATTGGAGGCAAACATTATTTGGGAAACGGTAAGAACTGCACCGTGACTACCTATTGGCTGCCAAAACCGTTTTTTTTTAAGTATGGAACCAGGGATAATTGTAACAGTGATCAATTTCTAGAAGACTATTTGGGGCATATTGAGAAACCAGCATGCCTTAAAGTCTATCCTCACAGTCCTATGGTATGGATGCATATGATTATTAAAAGTAATGTAGTACTGACTATGGAAATTCTGGGAGGACGGATTGGTATCCCTAGACAAGATAGGCATTGCCCTCTGTGTGGCGAGCTTGTTTTACAAACTATAAAGCACCTGGTAATGGTATGCACAAGTCTTGAAGTGTTAAGGGGTGCTATCTTAGTAGATATAAATATGAAAAAGAAAGTTTTTGCATGCAAACCTTACGGGGGAATATTTTAAATAATAGTGCTTTTCATTTAATGTATTATATTGTGAAATTATGTGATATGACTTTTAACATACTTAAGGAGTTACATACAACAGAGAGTGACGTATTGTCTCATACTGTACATATGCATTTTGTATAATCTGAGTATTTTATTTGTGGAGCTAGTGGATGTAATGATTTGTTTAATTCGTATAAGGCCTTTTTTAATAAAGGCCATATGTATGCTTTAATAATAAAAAATAATAAACTATACCTTCCCTGCTCCTCAACTGTGCAAGCTTCTAGATGGAGCTGTTGTTTGCACACATGGTATCCTATTTTATCTTATTTACTCTATGCTCTACGTATCCTGTTTTTTTTTAGAGGTACTCCAATTTACACAGTGTATTCGTCCACTGGCTGATCTATTTTGTCTGACGGTTTCTTTTGTAGGACTCTGAAACCTATTCTCTGTCTTAGGTTCCTGTCCCGTATTTAAACACTTTCTTTGTAACAATCTGTCTGAAGGACCCCAGGTGCATATGAGAGATGGTAAGACCTGTAAGTAACACTTAGAGTATTCATGCAAGTTTTAAAGAGAAGAACCTAAGTGTGTTGTTCTAGGATCTGATCTTCTGTCAATCCATTTTTGTCATTTGACATGAGCCTCCATTAATAGGATACTATTGTTGGGTAATTAGAGTCGAGGTCACCCTCTATGGCCTTGCGCCCCTGGTAATGTCATCAATGATCGTGTCACGTCTGTGTGAAAAAGATTTTTTGGAGGAACCACTACCCCTCCTCCGAGGCTTTAGACAAGTTGCTGAGAATTTCACACTGTCACTGCGCCACTTCTATCGTTGAACTAATTTGAACCACTGAAATAATGTACTAACAACAATTCCATGTCACATGTCTTCCGTAGGAGACCCTTTTAATATTGACACGTATTTCGGCTCATTCTGAGCCTTTCTCAAAACAGGCATATAGGTCGATCTTAAATCACAGCATTGTGATTTTTCAAATGTAGAACAAGAAATGAGAATCTTGCACGTTAGTCCCTGGGTTCAAATCCCACCTGCAAAATGCAGCAGCTCCCTTATCCCATGCGTAGGCAACTCCAGATGCATAAGAGAGATGGTAAGACCCATGAGTAACACTTAGAGTATTCAGGCAGGTTTTAGAGAGAAGAACCTAAGTGTGTTCTAGGTTCTGATCTTCTGTCAATCCATTTTTGGCATTTGACATGAGCCTCCATTAATAGGATGCAATGCTCATGCATTATAGGATACTTTCAATATGGCATAAATATATTAAGTTGTAGTACAGCAGTAATTTATGACAGTGGATTGTGTCATAGTAGCATGACATTTTCTACATGCCAATATGCTAGAGGAATAGGACGATGAGTCATGGTTGGAGGCTTGGAGCAGCGCTTTTCCTGCAGAGGAAGTGTCTTGCCGGTGCTATTGGCATGCTGCAACATTGGAGAAGGAGGCGGAGTGGAAAACTAGTGCCACACTGGAAATTGAGCCAATTGTGGTTGAACAAACTAGTGGAGACATTAGAATGTGCTGGGGAAATAGACAATATTGAAATCTGCAGCATCAGAGCCCATGATAATCACGAGAGGCAATGAGTTAACGAGGCAATCAGATGGAGATGTGGTTGGTCTTGACTGAGTCAGGTGTTGGACTTGTCAGCAGATGGAGTTAAAGTTAAGTACTTCTCTATTGTAACTGTTTTGCGACCTCCAATGGCTATTGGCTTGAAGATGTTTTGACTTTGCCCATTAGTGATGATCACCATCATCACCATTCCGTCTGGTTATTCTGAGTTGCTAGATAAAGGCGACTCTGATGAAGTTACTCAAAGTTTAGCTGTTGTCTTTAGCAAGCTGAATTCTCTCTTCAGACTCGCCATTCTTCTTTTGGACCAATTACCGGCCCTACATAGTGTGAATAAGTCCCCTGCCTGGGCATGCGGTCCACCAAGGTGATGGAGTGGCATTCAAAATTGAGATGTATAATCTGGATAGCCTGGTATCTGCCAGATAGTTAAGTTGTGAACCATTTCTGGACGGCACCAGAGAAATTCATCCTGTGTGCATGGAGGGCGAAAAGTGTGGTGACCACGTCCCCCTTGAACTACAGAAACTGGGACATTTGCACCACAGTCTTGAGTGGTCTACGAATCTGGAAGTGCCGGCGGCCTGGGATATCAGGCGGTGGATTCAGACTCCACGGGAATGGATTCACGTAAGCACCGGCACCGTTGTTGCGTGACAACTCTGCTTTCCGGGGCCTTTGCGCAGCGGCTGAGCGCAACAGCCCCAGAAGGCAGAGTTGTAGTGTGGTGGTCCGGAAAGGGTGCCGGTACCAACACACTTGTAATGAGGCCCAGGGTCTCTGAGGGAAAGCGACAGAATCCCAGTTGATAGAATCACCAGTCTTCTGTTTTGTTTAGGAAGACCACATTTTCATTTGAAGTGCCCACTCTTGTGACAAATCCGCCAATAAAGGTAATGAACTATGACCTATGGTCTCGGCGTCACTCTTGGTCCCCAGGTGGCCATTCATTTCTCGTTGCTTTTTACTTAGTTGTTTTCTTTGTTCTCATTGCTGTTTTAAGTGCCTTCTTGTGTTTGTTAGTTTGATTTCTTGCACTTTCTCCGTAGCCAAGAGACCTCCTGGAAACGTGGGCTCCATACATCATAAAATCAAATCAAGAGTATTTTGCTGCTGTGCTTTGTTGACGTGGCTTTACATTGGGACCAAAGGGGCGTTTTATATTTGTGTTTTAGAGTCAATGCAGTATTTTCCATTGGGAGGCATATTAGAGCAAGATTGAAGCATGTGTTAATGACTTCCCCTGCAGTTTCATAAGTTACTTCTCCATGCGGCTGGAAGTTTTGACCAGTGTTACTGAATAAATATTCTTTGCAATGCACAATTTGCATCACGTTTTATCAAAAACCTCCTCCTTGGGTACTACACAAACGGCGTGGGTACTGCTCAAGCGTCTGTCACAAAAGGAAGGAATTGCCATTTGCAACTTTGGGCCACTTTCTCATTGGCGCCTGGGACAATTGTATGCCCCAGTCGACGCTGGGGAGAGGGGGAGAGAGTTGGATTTGTGAACGCTCTTCCCAGCCATTCATAGTAACCCAAGGCGGTCCCCTTATAGCCCCTGCTATCGTAAAGCCCTGGTGAGGTGAAATATGCTGAGATTCTGAGATATAACTAGCCAGAGAACAAACCAGCCTGTTCACGGGCCACCATTTCTTGCATGTCAGCAGAGGGTGTTCATATCATGCATAAAATATGCATTGCTAATTGATGACAAATTAAATATCCCATTAGAGACACCAAGAGCACACAAATCTGTCCACTGTGCATCGTTTCCCTTCAGCAGGCAAACCAATGAGCCCAACAGAGTGTTCTGCGGCTCATTGTGCGTGCGCCGCAGATGCCATCAGATTTCGGCACAGTGCTTCCTTATCTGCTCTCCGCATCGAGGTGCTAATATCATTGTTGCCTACCATTCTTAGGTGCATTGTACAGTTTATCAAAGGCTTGTGCACTTTAGGACTGTTTTGCGTGCACGCCTCCTTCCCACAGTGCACCAGATGTTGGTGAGTGCATTAACGTTGCTGGGACCCTGCAAAGCAGCAACATCACTGGCATGGAATCGCCATCGTTTTTGGCAGCTACCCTTTGGCCAGAATACATAGGAGCTCGTTTTCCACATGGCGTGGAGTAAAATGCATTTGTAAACATTTTACAAATTGAAGTTACTCCATGCCATATTTTCATTCATTTGTATTGCAGAGAGGAGGGGCAGATCGTAAGTCTATTCGGCCGCGCCATTCCTCTCCACCATAAAAATATGCCATCATGTGCACCAGCATGCATTTTCATATTGGAAAAAAGCAGTGGATTCCCATGGACACCAGTGTAAACGCTGCCTGTCATGCGTACACACTGCAGGTGGCATTCGCTCATTTTGCATGGCAGTGTCCCAAAGGGTGGTGCACAAGCGACTACACCACCTTTGCACAGTGCACTTTTGCACTCCGCCATGCACAAATGGAAAATTACGCATAGGGGACCTGCCTACGCTAAAGTATAAATGTAATGGGTTCCCTGTGTAATTTATGGGGAACTCGAAAATGAGCCCCATATACTTTATTGTGCCAGTGGCAGGTAATTTTGCACTGATTCAGAGAAGTTTTGCCATTACATGACTGGCCAGTTAAAAAATGCTATTTGTATTAATCGACCAGCTCAAGTAAGACATTTACCAGTCAGTTTGTGTGTATATCCATGTTAAAACACTCAGAGGTTTGTGTTGGTCAGTGGCGTAACATGATTGAAAAGTATAAAAGCCTTGAGTAAGGCTTTGGGGCTCATTGAAGTTTCCCCGGTTCACAAAAAATGCTGGTAAAAATGTTGGTAATTCTGGCACTGGCATTTTTTCCGGAACAAGGGAACACAAGTTTGCCAGAGGGGGCCACGCATCTGCCCCTCCCCTCTCATGTACTGTCTGTGCACTTGCACGATCTGAACACACCATGCCTTGAAGATCGTCTGTCTATCTCCCTGTCTATCCTCCTTGCGTGGTGTCGCTTCAATGCACTTGGAAAAACTGCAGAATCATCGTCAGACCTATTTGCTGTTATCTACACTGTCAAATGTATTAATGCACTCACTTTGCCTGTGCAAACTTGTATCGTTCAGAAATTCAAGGTCTCTGAATGTTGTTTTTCCCGTCTTCCCTCCCTCCTTGAGCGCTTTGAAACACTTGTCTTGTGTATAGGTGCTTTACAAATAAACATTACCATACCATACCATACCTCCTGACCCGGCCTGCGGGTAGATCAGACCAGCAAAAAAATGCTGCAATTATCGGCACTAGTATTGCGGCAATCCCCTCCATGGAGTCCTATTCGGCGTTACCAGCGTTCCCACTGCCCGTTATATCCCAGTAAAACTGGCATATCAGGCAGCGGGAATGCTTATTCCATTTTGGTGGCATCCCGCCACAATTACCGGTGGGATGCAACCAAACTCAAAATGAGGCCCTTTAACATCTTTCAATCATGTCATGCCGCATTTGTATGCATCTGTATGGGGGAGAGTAGGGGTGGAACGATATATACATTTCCGCTGGCTGCCTTCCTCTCCATCATACAAATGCTGCAGCATTTGTGCCGGCATGAATGTTCATGCCAGCGCAAATGCTGGAGATCCATATGGGATCCGCCAGCTTTATGCGCAAGCATAAAGCAGGCCGACGCCATAGGGATCCATCGGACATGCTGCTTCAGATGGCAGGCAGCGTGCACAATTACAATTAAACCAGCCCGGGTTGCAAGTTTAATTGTATTTGTGAACGCTGCTTACCATGCTTGCATGTCTAGCAGGGTTTCATTGTAATTGTGAGCACCAGCATGCCATGGCAAGCAGCACTCACATTTAAAATTAAAGGCTGCCTGCACGGCAATTTTTACTCACATTGCACGGCGGAGTACAAAAGTGTAGGGCAAAAGGTGGTGCACAGACAGGTATGCCACCTTTTTCCCAGCAGTTTTGCACTCTGCTGTGCAAAGGACAAAAATTACGTTTTTAATGAACATGAGCTCTTCTACCTGGCAGCAGTGGAAAAGTGCACAGCACTTGAGCACTTTGCGTAAACTGTCCCCTTATGTACGGCTGAAAAGTGGTGATATCATCAGCAAAATTGTTAAAAAGTGGTGTTTACCAAACATTCCGCTCTTCTCTAAAGTCATTATTCCCCAAAAAGAAGAGCCATCAAATACACCATGGCGTTGGAAGACTGTGAATGCCCACGACTCACTTCCACTTTTAGCAATATCGAAAATGTCCCAAACGGAAATCAAAATCAATTGTTTGAACACGGTACAAGATTAACTAAAATCTCCACGCTCAAAACACGTGCAGTCGGAAAAGCAATCACAAGAATTGAAGAGCCAGAGAAGAAAGCAAACATGGTAAAAAATAACAGTTTTGGATGTTTGGGTATTGGGTCATTATAATGGGGCATAGGTTTGGAGAGGTGCAAACGTAGGGAAAGCACTCGGCATTAAATAGTCAGTGTCTATGTTAGTGGTGGGTGAGTGTTTTGGGGGATGTTTTAAGGGAAAAAGAGGACTGCTAGTGTAAAACTTTTTTTGTAGACAAGAATTGGAAACATGAAGTACTAACGTTTATACAGGTATGAATATATCATTACTACAAGTATGGAAATGGTAGGCTATCACATATATGAAAAATGGAAGTCATTTAAATATACACTTTAAATAGAAAATATAAAAAAATACACTTTAAGTACGTCAATATTCTTTTTAGGCATGCACTGGTGTGTAAATGTGCCTTTAAACATGACATGAAATGAGTCCAGTATTTCTGTAATCTACAGTATTTTTCATAGCAAAGTTTGGTCTCAGATTGCAATGGTAAATGGTCTTACATTTTGTTTACATTCTGCTCCCTGTAGTAACAGATTTATAATGTAAAACGTATCATAATGCGTAGGGAAAAATACCCAACTTGGTGATCCATAAACAGCTCACACGCAGTGGCCCAAGAGCTATGATTACCAAAGTAATGGCGCCACGAAAAAACACTGTGGCTCTTTGCGGGTTTGGCAGTAACTATGGTGGTAATTCCTCCAGGACGAATTACTGTTACCGCCACTGGGTCTGGTAGAATTGCCGCCATATTATCAGTCCATGGTCATGTACCAATCCACCTGGTGGTAACGGCAATTCTGTCTGGTGGAATTACTGCCAAAATCATCTAACAAGTGTTACTTCCGCCAATATTGAGCATAATTACTGGTAGCACCAGGCGGAAATGGCGTCACTATGAAAACGTGAAGCTCCACAGGGTCCATCTTTAAAAATCCAATCCTGTGACTCCACAGGTGCCCTGGGTTTTCCAGCAGCCATCCAAGGCAGAATGTCAAATCATGTGGGGAGACAAATCCTAAGCAAAATTGTCACAGGTTAGGCTGCACAAGACTAAATTCACAGAGGCGGAGCTCACTGTACTTGCGGAATAAGCAGTAGCTCATGCTGAGCAGCTTTTTGGGGGCAGCCATCACAAGAGCGCACACCAGTGGAAGGCCGCCATCTGGGTAAAGGTGCACGACAAGGGGGTGGATGTTGGAATCTTTCCTGACCCCCTGGGAACAGACTGTCAGCAAATCCTCTATATGGCCAGGCTGTAACGTGTTGGATCCACTGAGTCTAGAACTGGCAGCCAAGCTGGGCCCTCTCAGAACATGATACTCGATTTCCGTATATCACAGTTAGTACAGATGTTCAAGTCTTAGGCCGCTTCTCAACCTGCTGACTCTGGGGCTGCCAATTCACATCCACAATGGAGTAAAGCAAAACACCGGGCACCGGGCAGTCACACCCCAGAACAGTTGAAGTACCAGAACAGTGGCATGAAGGGTGTGTCATGCAACCCAAATAGGCTACTAACCCCCCAGTCCATGGACCTGCAGCATCACTCATCCCTCTCACACCAGGTAGCCACAAACATGAAATGTAAATGGTCACACAGACATATGTGGACACATGTCACCTATCCATGCCCCAGCAAGTAACAGCGAGGACTGTGGAGGATGCATCACACCTTACCACCCTGAACACTCCCTGTGCTTGTTCCACTATCTCTTTAGCCTCACATCAACCAATCCATGTAGGTAGACAACAGACATTCCTCATACTGTCAGCACTACTAAGATCCTATTTCCACAAGAACACTTGGCTTGCCAGCACATCCATAGTAATCCATGCCATACTTTCACTAGTTTCATGAAACCAGGCTATCAAGTCCCAGGGGTACACTGCATTGCATGGCCCACAAAACGCCGACATGCAATGCGCTACCAAACCCTCTGCACATAGCAACTTATAGCACTTTTCTCTTAACAAGTATCTATGCCAGCCAGAAAGAAGAAGGTACCAGCTCAGCAGGCACCTCCAGCCCCACAACATCAATCCTGGCACCACCCTCCTGTCACACCTCCAGAGATGCAGGGCAGAGTGCTTGCAGTGTGAAAAAAAGCAAACAGAAGTCTGAATCTCCTACCAACTTGCCAGAGGGCCCTATCACTCACTCAACTGCATCTGTCATCCCACAAAGCACATGTGCCATTCTCGACTCTGGCAGCTGCAGATGGCGGGCTTCATGACCCACCATATCCAGTGCCCCAAAACACACTACGTTATACGGCATAAACTCAGCCAGATGGAGCAGAAGCACGTGGAGGTCATGGCACAGGAGATACTGGGGCACTCTCAGGCCACGTTTGATGCCTTTCAGGGGGCTTCAAGGAGGCTGGCATCAGCTGTGGAGAATCAGAGCAGGAGACTGGCAGATGCCGCAGTCGCAGTAATGGCTCAAAGGGTGTAGGAGTTGGGCAAGTTAATTTCCTCCAGCAATGAGCCGCGATGCGGGCCATAACACTCACTCTGTAGCATATTTGCTTGCAAACAAGGGTGACACGGCCAGCTCCATCTTGGCTACAACCACAGAGGACTCTCTCGCCAGCACCCCGTTGAAGCACTCTCATCGAAGACCACCCCCTAACCACCTACTACGTATTGACATGGCAAGACCCAATGGAAGTATGGGACGCCATGCCACAAACACAGTTTAGGGGGTGCAGGCGGGCATGTGTGTTTGGGATGTGGTAGGTGGGTGGCCGGGGGTGTCGGGGATACAGGATATGTGTTAAAAATAGTTTGGAATAAGCTCCTGACATATGATGCATCCTTCCCTTGCATCATCATGTCCACCTCAAGGTTTTCTCTGGTAACCTGCATCATCTGAGTCTGACTCAAGGTAAGTGATGTCGTCCTCTGGAGGACTGGAGAAATTCCTCCTATTGCATATGTTGTTCAGCATTACGCAGACCATGACAATCTTCCCCACCTTTTCCAACCACTCGCCAGTGGAGGGACCAGAGTCGTCATTGGAGCATCCAAATGTGTGCTCTATGCAAGCCCTGCTGCATATGTGTGCCTCATTGTACCCCAACTCCTGTGGCATTGCAGAGGTTCTGATGGGTTTCATTAGTCATGACATCCGCAGCTAGCCAGAAACACCTGCAATAGTTAAGAGAAGGGTTTTATATGTAAGTAGATACCATTATACCATGCTGCACAGCTTTCCTTTTCATCGGGATCATAACCAGACACAGAAGTATTCACAATAAGGCCGGATACTAGGCCCTGCCCTACGGAGGCAGATTACCAGAGGAGTGGCATTTTATTGCAGTTTATTTTCAATTTACTGGTTGTCATTTTTGAAATATAAAGCCACATTTGTTTCTCTGAGTCTGGCTCAGTAATTTTAAACTGGTAGTAGTCATTCCACTCCGACAGCTAAAGTCTTTGATGGCCAAACTGGAATACATGCTTGATATTTGCTAAGTTGTTATTTTTAGGGTGACTTGTTTATAAAAAAAGTACCAAACCCAGCGTGCTTTAGGCATTCAGCGATTCAGTCAAACAACTATCACAGACATATATGACAGATATAAAGCTCTTTGATCAGTCTTATCTTACCAAAATGCTCTTTAATTTGCAAAACAGTCGAAAACTCATTGGTTTTATTGGTGCCACTTCAAATTATCTCAGGAGTTGTTTCTAATCAAATCACACATACACTGTTAAGCAATCACTTTTATATTCAAATACACGACATTTGGGTTTTCCCTTCAGAAAAGTAAAGGTTAAAATGATGCATCATTGTACCACATTAAACTCATGCCTATGCTTAAGCCAAGCAAGGAGTTATGCAAAGAAGGTGTGGTATGAAACAGTAAAACAGACACAAGTGATCACAGTTCAAGGGTGTTTATTGAACTTCAATTTGGGTTTGAAAAACAACTATCTAATCCTAAATCTAAAGATGGGTGCAAGCTACAACCATCAAGTAATAAAAACGCCGTCCTAGTGGTGTCTTTTCAAAATAAAAGGCCCTATACTAATAAACCTATTGCCAATTCCTACTTCTAAATACAAATAGTGTGGGAAACCATGTTATGCAAAAGAAAAGTTTTCAAGAAATTACATGTCAGGATATTCAGGCTGTTGGCTTCCATTCCCCACGTTTTCAGCATGGGACAAGGCGGCACACTCAAACTTAGCACAGTCTCTTGCTTCTGTAGCACGAGGATGCCGTTCAAAACCTCCACGAGGGCCTTCTGTGCCAAAATCTCTTTGCCATTGAACTCATTTATTTCAGAGGGCCTGATGCAACACGACAAACATCAAAGTTCCTTTCTTCTTAGGATTTCACATGTACAAATTCTCAGGTGATTTTCTGTTCACCCAGGGCTCCCCTCTGTCAGGCTCAAACCCACTTTAACACAAAGCTTTCCATTGATCTCCCTCAGCCGGGCTCAGACCAACTTTGTTAACTTTGGCAAGTTTTCTTTACTTCAAGACTTTCGACTGTGCGCAGGATTTTGCTCAACCCATCGCAGGACCACTTTGATTCCCAATTACTCTCTCTCTTCTTGATATAACCTCTATCTCAGTTTCAGTTTTGCCACTTCTCAGGTTAATACCTTAAAGAGACCTTCGATTGAGCACCCATGCGGTGCTGGACTACTCTGTCAAAGGTATTGTATCTTGCTTTGAAAGTTCAATCACTCATCAGAAATTTAATTTTGCTTGCGTCTTTAATCATACGCATTTTAGCTATGTTCATTCCAGCGCCATTCAATGTTGCTGCTTTCAACCTTGGCTTCAACACAGACCGGTCTTGTATTGGTCCCCCCAGCTCACCAGCTGTGTAGATTTCACTAATGCTGCTTTGTTCTTCGAGCCAAGGTCGGTACCATGGCAGCTCGTGCTTCTCCCTGCCTTGATTATTGGCGCAGGAGGGTATCTCCACACAATGCAGGATTCTTCAGCCTGGTTTCCAGGTCTTACACTTTCTATTCTCAAGGTTTCCGGAAAGTAATGATTCCTTGTTGAAAAGGTCAAAGGACCTTCCCTCCTTGCGACCCCCTTCAGTTTTGCCATCTTTCTTCTCTCGTTCAGCTGCCACCTCGGACTGCTGTTTCCTCATGTGCTTTGTCTCACTCAGAGTGTGCTCTCATGCTCCGCCTTTTATCCGTGTGGGGAAGCTTAATGGACGTCAGGCGTGTGTCATAGTCAGTAATTGCCTGACCTCACCTGACCATTGGATTGGGACACGTCAGGTATTCAGCTCGGAATTGTACCATAATGTCGCCACGATTGTGGCAACATTACTACAACTGCGGCGGAGTGCGGCACGAAAATCCTGACCCCCATTACTGCGCCCAAGCAGATCAGGGCACTCTCCTTGGAGGCAGTCACGGGAGTCAGGTGTTGCAGGGATGTCCCCCGCTTACCATTACGGTAAGTGGGTGGATAAGACATTTTAAAAAAGGACCCTGCAATGTCAGCACTGCCCCACGTAAGTGGGAGCAAGGATGTCAGCCGCATACACAGGAGTGTGCCGCAGTAAAGGTAAGTGAAGGATTGGCGATTGTGGGCTGGGGCAGCCGCAGGCGGGCAGAAGTGATCTATCTGATCACTGCGCCGCACCGTAATTGCATTTGACATTTTCATCTGCGCAATTACGGGTGGCGCAGTGATCACATAGATTCTACAGCTCGGATGTTAGTCTGTTTTCTCTCATAGCGGGCTGTCCGTCAGAAAGTGTTTGTGTTGTAAAAGGGGGGGTAGAGTTCCTAAATATCCTACCTGGTAGGATGGGGTAATGGTGTTATAAGGAAGAGGAACCCACGTCCCACCATCCGGTGTCCCACTCCCTGAAGACCCCTCACCCAAGTAATCCTCCCACATCGGTCCACCCCCAGGAGCTGGATCCAAAAGCGATGGCTGTGTCCTGGCCACCTGGATGACAGATCTGGGGGGACTAGCGGGTGACACACCTTCTGGTTTTCACAGTTCCCACAGGTGGCACTAACAATGTTCAGAAGCAAGCACTAATTTCCCTCCCCGGCACCATGTTTCTGTCTGTCTGTGGCCGCCTAAAAGGTGCAAGCATGAAATAGATAATAAAAAAGTTAAAATTACAAAGAGTCAATCTGAATGCACAAGTGTATCAAGAAACCTGTGAAAGGATACCCAAAGCTATAGAAGGGTGAGAACAAAAACAGCTGTAAAGGTGTCCCGTAAAGATATCCATTGAGCCATCTTTACAGAAACTGCTCTGTGCTAAGCAGGCAAATGGCATCCCTACTGGGTTTATCATGTGTCTTTGATGATATTATGCTGCACGCTCAGTACGACCAGGAGAACCAACTGAAAAGTATGTCACACAATGCATAACTGTGATGCTTATAAGTAATCTTTACATTAATTATATTTTGAATACAAGGTAGGACGTTTACTGTGAAACAGTACTTCAAACGACAGCAGGACATCTATAGCTATAGCCACACATCTAAAATTGTTCCTATGTATTGTACAGTCCAACCAACTCTACGAGTTAAAAAACATTGAAATTACTTGAAACGCAAGCTGGCAAGACCCATATCTTAAACCACACCCTCAAAGGTAATATTGTGCTGGATCGCCCGATCCATTGCTCAATTTTAGTCTTGTATGGTTGGGTATTTTGAACAATTGCACAAACAGCAATGATGTAAACCGTATATACCACTTCATTTGTTATAAAAGGTGCCTGCATTGTCCAGCTACGAGGAATGCTGTTGCTTCCCACACATGAATGTTCAGGGTCACACGTATCCATTAGTCCACTGTGAGAATGCACAGCCAAAGATTCCAAGAACCTTCTCTAACTGTCTTTAGTCGCCTGAGATGTTTATGCCCAGACAGAGTTTACAAATTTGGCCATATATTAATGGTATTCCAGCCCAAGGAATTGGAGGCACACCTGCTGCAGCATGTAACTTGCCTTATTTACATTTTTGCTCCTGCTGACACCAGAGCTGTAACCATGAGAAGGGGGTTGAGTTCTTTTTATTCAACGTTTTTATAAGATGTGCCTGCACCACTTGCATATATTTAATTTGCAAACTTTACTGTTTGACATGACCAGATGTAGAAATTCAGTTATGTTGCATTAATATTACAGATCAGTCTAGGTGCTTCCATTTGCTTCCAAAAGCAGGCCATTTGTGAGAGGAACCACATATTAGCATTGAAACCAAAATTCCCCATTCCAACCCTCTCTCACTTGTGTCCCGTTGGCACACAGCTTATGTTCGGAACTCCTTCTCCAAAAGATTGTTTTCAGACTTAACCAAAAGTAGACAATTATTAGCCGTAACAATTACCTCTAGTTCACGCAACTGCAGAAGACAATGGGGATTATTATGACCCTGGCGGTAGCCGTGCCAGTAAATACCGGCATGGCTGCCACCGAAGTCATGAATTTTCCAGCACCCGGCAATGGGGACTTACCGGTGCATTACAGCCCGGGCGGTCCCAGTAATTCCCATTGCCGGGTGCGGGAAAATATTACTCCCCATTCCCATTTGAGTCCCATTGGACTCAAAGGTAATGGGGAGGCTGGATGAACCAGCACCATTCATGAATGGGTCTGGTGCATCCGTCGTGGTCGGCGCACGGGTGCTGTTCTGCCCGCCAGGTAAGACCTGGCGGGCTGAAAGGCACCCGCTCGCAGAACTCGTAGTTTGCCGGTCTGGAAACAACGGTACTGGCAAGCTTACCGGTACCATTGTTTCCAGACCGGCAAACGTATAATGAGGCCCAATGCTTTCTCCAAATCTTGTGCAACAGTGATCTAAAAACACTCTTGCCGACTAACATAAGATAGAAGATGACAGGCTGGAATTAATAGAAAGGAAGCAATAATGTTCTAATCCCTGCAATCTTAAAACATTCTTATAATGTTATGGAGCCAAAATAGGGGCAGAATGGGGATGAAGGGACGTAGTTTGGACAACGTGGACAGAGTTGGCCGGAATCTGGTGAAGGTGCAGGAGTCTGGCAGATGTGGAATAAAGTTGGCGGGGTACATGAGTTTATTCTCGGCTAGGGCAGCAGAAAGCCTAAATACACCACTGTCACCAGATATACATGGAAGCTATCACTCTGCAACATTATGGGTGCCTGGACCTTGCAATGCATTATAGCCATGGTGTACTAATAATTTTGCTGCATTGTTAACAGTTTTGCCAGTCTTTTCATCTCTCTATCCCAACTGAAACATCTCCCTTCTTCAATTCAAAATTCCTTGCCTGTTGCCCCTTTTCAATGGTACTTGTGATGTGCATTGTTGGGTGGTCTTGTCATTTGTATTCCTTTCCCTTTGTTACATTGTGGTAGTTATTTAAAAAATGGTGGAGCATAAGTGAGTGAATCCTGTGTAGCCTACTATTATGCACACTCATGTCACACTGTGCTTGGGCGAGAGGTATGTTGGCGATGAGCTGTTCACTCTGAGGTTTAGAACGCTGTGCACCATGTAGGCTTGCATTTTTTAACTCACATGCATCATGTACTGATAAGTGTTTGATCATGCAGGACATGTGCATATACAAGTGTCTGTGTCCTGGCATGTGTCCTGGCAGAGTGCTGTTCTGCAGAACCTCAGAAAGGGTCACAGCAGTGGCTCACCATCAGGTTGGCAGCTTGTGTAATTTGGATATTAATAGAATGGTACTGATTCCTGTTGCTGTGCATTGCTCCTGTGCTGCAGTGGGTCCAAAGCTGCATACGTGGAGTCCAGTGCAGCAGCCACATTATGGAAGTGGCATAGAAACGTGCCTGGTTGGCATGCACCTGATTCAGGGTGGGCAGCATTGTAATGTGATGTGATCCAGTGGATGTCCCATTTGTTGGGAGATAGATGAATTCATCATTAATAGCTATTGTGTCCCTCCTGGCCCAATACCGCACAGATGAGAAATGTTACTCAATAAGTCAACCGTACAACCCATATCCCAGGCAGGTACAACAGGAGATAGACATGATCTAAGCTAAAGATGGCAAGAATAAACTAAGTGACAACAAAACAATACTTATACATTCATTAGACACAAAGTAAATGTGCACTCAACATGAAGAACACAAACACTAGGTAATACATGCATTTATACATTGAGAAAATTAGCATGGCATCCATAAGACATGAAGAACACTAACATAAGCAATAAATAAGCTGAATGCAACACAAATGATGCATGACTATAGCTCACTAACATAGAAACGTGAGAGTAATGGGCAGCCATCTTTTCCAAAATGGAAGCTGCAACATGCTTCTCAGTAAATGAAAGGCCTCAAGACTTCATGAGAACTCAAAGTGTTGAAATAACAAAAACACAGATCTGTGCAGAGCTTAGACAGTAGCTATTACCCAAGCCAAGGTTACTATGCAAAAGGGAGGATAGGAATGTTGCAGTGAAAGCATGAGATAACGATTCCCAAGACGCGAGCCATATATTCTTTGATTAATTAAAAGAACAACCAGCCTTTGTAAGCCAGGTGCGAGTGAACCATAAACCTAAGAAGACCCCTCAATGAATAACTCAAGAGGGTCCCCAGTGGTAAACAGAAACCATAACACTCGCACTAATATTAGCTGAAATCACAATAAATGCAGAGTGAAATAATTCCAAACGTGGTTTCATCACACTTGACCTATAATTGAAGAACACTGTCTATTCATTAGCAACAAACACAAATAGGATAGGAGACCTGCCGCACTCCTCACACATATTCCCGGATACAAGGTGACACACAATGTCAAATAGAAATAAATCACTCTGGCTCAGGGCATAGGAATGAGGGATGGTATTTTCTTTAATTGACGGCAAAGCAGTCCACAGACCTGTATCCCCCCTATTCCTGTCTGGCTCATGTCTTGGTGACTTGTCAGTTGCCCAAAGTTGGTCAGTAGAAAGCCAACCAATCAAAACCCCCAATGTTAGGCTGCCCAGTACATACTATGCCAACCAATAGTTTATTATAGAGATGTCTTTTTTCTATTATCAATTTAGAGGTGGTTTCAGAAAGTGCCATCAGATTGTTGTTACCCAATCAGAAGTTTAACCTCGAATGTATACGTAGTCAATCCCCTTAACCAATCCCTGTAACCCATAGGTTTTGTAAACTGATAGTATATTATGACATCATTGATGACACATTTGTAGTATTAAAGCAACTCTTTTTGATAAGCACGCTGAGAGCAACAACATTTTATGCTTGTATGCTGTGCCAGCTTTATTTTGATGTCAATAAAGCTGGGTTTTGCCTTGCACTTTGTTTATTTCTGTCATTGAGTCTGGGTTGATCTGGTTCCGGAACCTCTGTGTAATTTTGGTACTTTTCAGGCCGTTTTAACAGATGGTAGCAGAGGTGACGGTTCGTGTTGTAAGCTTATCTCTGGTGGTGATGTCAGGGAGAGAGAGAGAGAGTGTTCGGGCCTGTATGCGTGGAGGATGACGTGCAGGAGTTCCGAGGAGTGGCGGTTATTAGTTGCTGGTTGAAGTGATGGATGGTGGGTTCCCTACCAGTACTCTTGTGACATCTATGCAGTACTGAGAGACAATAAACACATATGAACTTACCTGCTGGACCTGTTCTCTGTGTACCATTACACTTTGTTACAGTTTGCTCTCGGATCCACAGATGTAAATAGGACATAGGCCCGGCAAACAGGGTTAGGGGATTGTTTTGTATATTGGATGATTTTGTTCAAATAAAGAGATAAGAGATTAAAGCAATATCTTCTGGCAAAGGCCAGGAAAGATCACATGGTACACCTCGGTATGGTGTAATGATAAGGGAAGGATAACCTCAGCAGGAGTTGGGAAGACGACTGTAGTGTATTTATTTGTGTAGTGGTTGCTGGCGCCAGCTTCATTTTGCAAGAAAGCTTAGGTTTTGTGAAAAGTTAACTTTATTTGCATATTGATATATATTGTGGAGGACGTGAAGTTGTGGTGTGGACCGAGGAGTGTGGTCTGGTGTGGGAGCAGCAAGGGGGGGCTGCTCAGAACGTGAGTGACGGCTGTGGTGTCACTCAGAATGTTTGGAGGGAACAGGGAGGTGGGGCTGTTCGCAGCATGAGGGGTGTTTGTGGTGCCGCTCTGGCGCATTGTGTTACACAGGAGGCGTGGTCGTGGAGAGAGACGCAGAAGTATTAAGTATAAGAAAAGTATTGTTGGGGAAAGGTGTGAAATGGAGGTAAAAGAGTGAGTGAACATTGAGATAGAATTTGCTAAGTATTGGTAAGTTAAACTGTGATTGTCATAGGAGACACTCTCATCATTCACCTATTCAAAGCATTACCAGGTACAATGACAAAATCCTTAAGTACCACAACCAGTGGGTGTGGGACACTGTGAGCCAAATGTTTATGCCCTATATGCCCTATAATAAACTGATATTATATTATGGCATCAGTGATGACACGGTTGTAGTATTAAAGCAACTGTTTTTGATAAGCATGCTGCAATGATGACATTTTATGCTTGCATGCTGTCCCTGCTTTATTTTGAAGTCAATAAATCTGGGTTTTGCCTTGCACTTAGTCTATTTCCATCATTGGGTCTGGTTTCATTTGGCTCCAGAACCTTTGTGTAATTTTGTTACTTTCCAGGCCACCTTTACAGATGGTAGCAGAGGTGACGGTTCGATAGAGTCCTCGGATTGTCGAGGGTTCACTGCTGTGTCCCAAAGACTACAGAGGTGGCCTCTGGAGAGCGTTATTACACGCAAAAGAAAGAGGTTGACAGGAGCCCCCTTGGAGAAAAATTCTGTCTGGTCCCCACAGGACGTCCCATAGGGCAGACGGCAGCTGGCAGTTAAGGGAGACTCAATACCAAAGCGGATCTACAGATCTAAATAGGACATAGGCCTGGCAAAACAAGGGCAGGGGATTGTTTTTCTATATTGGGGGATTTTGTTGAAATAAATAGATAAGAGATTAAAGAGATTTCTTCTGCCAAGGGTCCAAAAAGATCACGTGGTACACTTCTGTATTGGGTAATAATAAAACAAGCATAACCTCACTATGAGTAGGGAAGATGGCAGTGTTGGGTGTCCTGACCCACGTTTAAGCTATCCTGCTACAACATTTGGTGCTGTGGGCTTAGGAAATTCAAGATGGCGGAAAACCCACATGTGCGCCGAAATCCAGGAAAGCTGCGCAGTTTGTGCGCCCACCAAAATGGTTGCCTCACTTGCCACCCACCAGTGCGAGAATGAAAGGCCGGGTTGCCATGAGGGAAATGGGTTGCCAAAGGAAAAACAGTAGCGCCGGTTAGCTTCAAAGCGCTTTAAAACCACCATTGGACTACCCGCACAGTAGTCTGAAACCATTGGGAATGGCAATGCTGATTGCCAAATGCAACCTAGAAGTGTGGGGAATTCATTTCTTAAATCCCAAAAATGAGTGCAGTACCAGTACTCACCACTATCCAAAAGCCGGCGTTTTAAAACCACTCTGTGTGTTTTTCTGAAGGCAAGCAAAATGCCTATTTCAAACCTTGCAACATGTGCAAAATATTCACTGAACACCAGCAGACATTGGCAGAATGGAGTTTTGTGTGCCTACAGAATCTGGGAAATGAAGATCATAAGACAAGGTTTATAACAAGACTGGCTGAGCTGTGGATTGCAGCAGTTTAAGTTGCACTTGATTTAAAGACACTAAAATCGAAAATGTTTAGATTAAATGAGTGACCTATGTTTGGTGTCACATGCCTTTGTAACTGTTGAAATGTCATAGTTTTGCACTTAGAATCAGCATTCTAGCTGCATGTGTAAAATTACAAGTTATTTTAAAAGCAACAAAAAGTTAGCTGAAGGTCTGGCTTAAGGAACTTGATTTTGCCTAGCAACTAACCCCCATCAGGAGTGTAACTTGAGTCACAACTGTGTTCCCAGGCCAACCTTCCTTTTGCTGCCCAAGCTGAGGATATGCCATCCATCTGATAATTGAATTTCCTGTGCTCTGCCAGAGAGTGAACAAAGCCCTCTCCACTCAGGCAAAGGTTTTTTATTACAGACGTCGTAAAAAGTGGCTTCCTCCTGGAGAAGCTGGGAGGAGCACTGCCTGTGAGAAGCAAGCTGGCTTGGCAGAACTGGAAAGAACCAGAAATTCAACCTTGTGCTGAGGGTAAACCACACCCCTTTGGAGCCAGAACATAACTTTAAAAAGATGAATAACTCATAGAGCGGACATGTGAAAATTTTATAAATGATACCATAATTCTTGTGATTTTTCTGCCCACAGTTTAAGACGTGGTAGGAACCGGTGGTATGTTCAGGGGGGTTTTAGCGGAAAAGTGGATATTACTCTAAATGTGTGCATGTTAAAAATCTGAAACTTCATCAGTTAATGTCCCTACCCCCTGCACACATGTATGTAAAGTTGGGTCCATGTCGGAAATTGGAAAAGCAGTTAAAAAGTCAATTATGTACACTCTTTGAATGCAAGCTCCGAGAATGAGCAGATTTGGACATAGACATGGCTAAATTCAGCCACACCATGTATATGTAATTTTAAACAAATGTGTACCTGTGCAAATATGTTTTTAGGTCAGATATAGATTGTGTGTAAAGTTGACAGGGGTGGGTTCTCTGTATCATAAACAGACCTCATCATGATGACACTTCATTTCATTCCCCCAATCAAGTAAGGGATGAAAGCTGGACCAATGACGATTGAGAGGGGCGAGTCTAGTGATGTAACAAACACACCCATTCTCAAGAAACAGATAAAAGCAGAGAGTCAGGACACATAGAGAGATTCATTTTCATCTGCCGCTGAAAGCTCTGCCGGAAAAATCCATACTTACCTCCATCAAACTCCAGAAAGCCAAACTAGAGACTTCAATCTATCCAGACCAGAGAGAAAGCAGTGCTGTGCCCAGCTGAGACCAGACTAGAGAGAAAGCAGTGCTGTGCCTAGCAGAGACCAGACCAGGCGCTGTGAGCAGAACCCGGAAAGACCTGACCAGACTGTTGACCAGATCGTGACAAAGCCGCTTTCCGTTTCAAAATCTCTTGTGAGTACTTAGCAAAACTCAGAACACATCTCTTAGTTTAAATTCATCTAATTCAATCTATTTAACTAAGTAGAACTGCCTCCTAGCTGTCACCTGTCATTCTAGCTGCAAAAATTTGTCACTTGTCATTTTGAAAAAGTGTGCGTTTAAAATTTACAAAACCAAAAACGACCTTTACTAAATTACTCATATCTCCGCAACCGTTTGGGCTAGAGACTTGCAATAACTTTCATTTGGAAGCTGAGATCCCAGGCTTTTCTAGGACCCCAAAACGGTAGTGATAGTCCTTGCGGTTCCTTTGTAATAGCGCTCGGCGCATCCGCGAATTTTACCGCGATTTGCAATTTCTTCACATGTAAAAACTGCTGCTGTTTGCTTTCCATTGGCCAGAAATTCGTTTAACCTGCTAACTATCCCGGCATCATTGCTAGTGTGAGCCTGGACTAATATTAACTAGATACCACTCGCCCTGAACCTCTATAAGGGAATTAAAAGCAAATTTAGCATATTTCTCATTCATTGCCAGCACATATCCAAGCATTGCCTGTGTTTTCAAAACTCCTATCTGTTTTCTGTAAGCTTGCTGGGATTGAACTGAATTACAGTTGATTGCATTTCTGAGGACTGTGTGTTTTCCTTCCATTTCCTTGCATTGCATAAAGAGGGGGGGAGGGATCGCCAGAGAAAAGTGATTACATTGTTTTGTTGAAATCATATTGAGTATTTCTATACTGCATTTCATTCATTCAACCTTGCATCCATTTGAACTCTATAAAACATTTTGTACCACCTTCTTCTTTTGTTCCTATTTACCAGTGTGCTACCTTATCCATTTCATGTCCACTCATTAGTGATTATAAGAAGTGTGTTAGTGCCAGATTCTCCGTTGTTAATCTTCATCATATCAGATAAAGTGTGCTATTCAATTATTAATTTATTATAAAGCGTGATATAATATATATTGTTTAAATTATCAAATAAACCTTTTCAACTTGCAAAACAGAACTACTTCTTGGCTCAGTGGGGTCAGGGGGATTCCAAGAGAGGGGTGTTATATAGGGGTAGTCATCCAGAACGCATGAACTGGACCTAAAGATATATCAATAAGGGTTTTCATTCAGTATTATAGACTAGGCGTTGACTTAGCTGTAGTGTTGAATTGAATCCTCTTACAAATTGGGGGCTCGAGCCGAGACGTTGGGTTAGATTTACCATTTGTGCGGCTTAATACAGTGTGCTAACTGACGGGATACATATATCCGGTCGGATCACCACGCTGCATTACGCTGTGAAGCATTCCTCAAAAGGGACACTCCAAGAAAAGTTCTGTTCTGCAAAAATAAATTACTAACCTCTGTAAGTCAGGACAGAGACCAATCTCTAGAATGACGACCTTAGTAGACATGAAAATGGCCAGAGAGCAACTCTTGCATAAGCTATTTGTGAGAGGTGAATGGACCGAACAGGGCCAGGATGCGTGGTTGCAGGCAATCACAAAACAGGTCACTGAAACAGGGTCAGATATATATAGAGATCAGGGTCCATTACATGTGGCCCTGAGTGAACTATATATGGCTCCTAAAGCCAAAGAGGAACACAATAAGATTGCCAGGATAGCAGCATACCTGTACCTATATATGGGAGACATGCAGGATAGATGTGCTGAAAGCCAAAATCTGGCAAATAGGCAACAGATGGCGTTAGAGAAGGTCCAATCTGACCTGGTCTCTTCTGAGCAGAGGCTGCAGAGGAGCCAGGAGTCAGAAGATGATAGTAGGCAGCACATCATTAAAATAAAGAAGGATATGGATGTGCTGCAACAGGAAAAGGTAGAACAGGATACCAGATTTCTGGCCTTGCAGAAGGAATACCAAGAAGGTTTGGACTCCCTACTGCAAAACCAGAAAAAGCTGGAGCAACAACTGGACTTCAACAGGGTATGTGCTGAGCAGGTAGTCACCCTGCAAGGCCACCTAGATAGAGTGAAGGCAGAGAGCAATAAACTAATTCTGAAAGACCTGGATACCCAGGCAGAGTTTGATCAGGAACGCCAGAAAGCTGGTGCCTTTCAAAGGCAGAGGGACGACCTGGCGGCACAAATGCAGGCTCTTAGTCAGGAAAGAGACGCCTTAGGCCAGGAAGTCTGCCATTTAAAAAGGAAAATGGAAGAAAATCACCTGGCCCACCAGGGGCTGGGTGACCTCCAAAAAGAAAACCAGAACTTGGTAGAGCACACCAGAAGGGTGGAGGATGCTCTAGCAAGAAAGGAGCAGGCCAATAGGGACACAGCTCAGGAGGTAACCCTCCTGCAGCAAAGACTGGCCCAGTTCTCCAGGACCAACCAGGAAGCACAGAGGGAAAATGAGGCCCTCTGTCAACACAATGATAGGCTCCAACAGCAGGTAGCGATGCAGGAGAAACTGATAGAGTCGAGTAAGGCCTTAACAGAGGAACTGAAAGCACAAATGCAGGCTCTTGCATTGCAACAGGGAGCAGGGGCGGATAGAGATGAGGTCCGCTGGGAAAGAGAGACTCCTGACCATAACCGCAGGAGCCCTAACACCAGGGGCCTTCATCTTCCCCAGTCCCTGGACTCTACCACCCCCGTGTCCCCTGGCGCACATGAGCACAGGGCCACAGGGATGGCAGATTACTATCCAGCTAAGAGTATGGGGCTCATAGGCCAGTACCATCCAGGAATGGAGGGGTGGGCATCCGGGTATGGGCACCCAAGTACAATACAGTTCAGTGGGGAACCCCAGGAGAGTAGGCCCATTAAGGGCATCCTGAAAACCTCTGCCCAGTTAGGTCAGTGGAGGGGGTACCCATCAAATCCTGGCAGCAAGGAGGAATCTGAAGACTCCTCTGAACTGCGCAGGACACAGGAGACCAGGTCCCCACATTCTGCCAGCCATTCCCAGGCTCGCAGAATCCGGGAAAACCTGGAAGAACAGACGGGAACCTCTGGGAGCAGTGCCTCCGAGTCCGAGGACGATTGGACCAGGGTTACCCGAACCAAAAAGGCCAATAAGGCAAAAAGGGCCTTGCTTAAGGACCCCTTAAAGCAGATTAAGGCGATCAGGAGCGTCATCACGCCTTACCATAAGAACGCTAAGTATTCTGTTTGGGAGCACTTAGAGTTGTTTGAACAAATGATGGAGACTTTCCATTTGAAGGACAGCCAAAGCTGCATTCAATATGTAAAGTGGACCTTCTCCCCGGAATACTCCAGTTTCTTTGCAGGGCTGGAGGGCCAAAATCATTTAAGATGGTCCACATATAAGGCGGCCATCCTGAAACATTTTTCTGTTCACAGAAATCCTCAAGAGGCTCGCAAGGCGGCCTACAATTTGCAATGTGGGGAGGATCAGGCCCCACGAGAATTTGTGCAGGAGTTAAAGCGTGCTTTTGCGCAAACCACCAGAAGGGTGCGCACAGATAGTAGAGAGTTTGTCAATACATTTTTCCATGCCTTGCCCAAATATATAATGACCCAGCTCGTGAGAGATTTTCATGAGAAAAGATCTTTAGACTGGGTCATTGAACAGGCTACCCGGATCTATGAGGTGCAGAAGCCCATAGAAAATAAAAGCAATGCCCAGAAAAACCCCAAAGCCAACAGCACCCCTGCTGCTGTCAAGGTGGCAGAGGTAAAGGTCACCCCCGTTTTGGATCTGGAGATGGGGGGGCCTAAAAACCTACCTGCACCTAATAATGCTAGGCCCAGAAGGTCCTCGGGCCAGTCACAGACAGGGAGCCAGGGAGGCAGCCCCACAAATGGGGTCCCTCGCTCTCCTGATTACGTAAGTCCACGTTACAAGGGAAATCGACCCATCCTGGGTTATGTGTGGACCCCTCCAGCCCAGAGGGGGGGATCCAGCCAAGCACCTAACCCAGGGAACTTCCCTCCAAACTTCCCACAGGAGGGCAGAAATTTACCAAACCCTGGGCAGAACTTTTTCCCCAGATATCCTCCCGACTTTCAGCCCCAAAACCATCCATCCTTCTTTCCCCAATTCCCTGAGCCCAGACCACTGAATCCGGGAGAGGGGAGGCCAAGGGTGGAGGGGTACCCAAATCTTCCCAACCCGGGGTATTACCAGAGGAGGGACAGCTACCCTTCCCGGGATCAGCCCAGGGGAGAAAACAGGGCCCCGTATCAGCCTGAGCGGGTTTCCCAGTTAGAGCGCCAGGTTCAAAACATGGCGCGGGATATGGGTCATATACTGAGGGCACAGCAGAACCCTCAGATCAGCATGCCGGCGCAGAACGCACCCAACTCTGGACCTGGTGCTCCAGAACAATGACGGGGGCAGCACCCCGATAAATCACCGGTTCCCAGGGAGGAGGCACAAAGGGAAGGGGGGTGTAAAGCCTTGGAGGAAGCTTCCTTCCTCACTTGTAAACAGCCCCTGGAAACCCAGGAACCGGAAACAAAATCTCTTGCCCCTGAAAGTCTGCCTCCTAAGGAGCAGAGGGGGGGTAGGAGAAACAAAAGACCCAAACATACTCAGTTTGAGGAGGAGGTACAGATCTTCCAATTTGAGGGAGAGGGATCCTCAGAGGATCCTGGGAAAAGGATCTTCTCCTTCAGAGAGGGGGGAACTCCTCCCAAAGAAAAATGGGTCCTTAGGGATGCAAATCCAGACTGGGGAGATGTGGAGACTGAGCTACCGCCGCCCACCATCTCATCCCAGAACCAACAGCAAGAAAATCCCCGGGTTCAAACCCATACTGGGGACTGCCTCCAAAAAGGGGGGGGCAGCCCAGAACCGGAACCAGGGGAACCCACAATGGCTCTGATCTCCAGTTGCCAACTTTTTCTTTCAGATTCCCAAGACTCTCCACAGAATTCTGCCCAAATCTCTTCGCTAGCGATGTCCAAAACCAGAAAGTTAGCCCACCAGTTGTCCAAAAATGTACATTATCTGTGCCCCCTTGAGGAGAAGGAGGGAAGATATTATGCCCCGGTACAAGTACAGGGGCAGGGTACAATCTCGGCACTGATGGACACTGGATCTCAAGCTACCCTTCTGTCCAGAAGGGCCTTTGATGAACTGAATGCAGGAAGGGGAGAGAATTACCAAATTCCTCTCACCTCTCTTCCTGGACAACTGCAGAACTTTGACGGGAAGGAAATTCCCGTCGAGGGGACGGCAGACTTGGACATTAAGATTGGGCGACATAAGTTGAAACACCCGGTCATAGTTGTGACCCCAGAGGGCACCCCTTGTTTACTAGGGAATGACCTCCTGAGAAGGTTGTCACCCCTAATAGATTGCGTAAACAAGGTCCTCTGGACCCAGACTAGCCGACCAATAAAATTAAAACAGAGTGTCAACCATGTTAGTTTAAACGGCACATGCCACATGGTTGAACAAAAATCTGACCAAGTAGAATTTCACTTCCAGAACAACCAGATTCCAGACGTGACAGTAATAGCAGTAGGACAACAGACTGGTGATGGGGGGTCCTCTCTATTTCTGAAAATCAACCTTCCTTCCAGTCTAAAGTGGTATTCCACGCTGGAAGGAAACACTCTGAAATTCTATACTAATCCACAATCAGAAACCCCCACTCCTATAGTCCAGAAAGATGTGAAATCAGCTCAAAGCCTGGCTGATATTCAGCAAATTGGAGAGCAGTTGTTCATCCCTGTTCAGTTAAATGATGGGAAGGACTCTGTTCTCGCTCGAGTGTGTGTGAACAACGGTAAGAGCTTCATCAGTGAAGCCATGTTTCGCCAACTCCCAAAAGATCCAGCCATTCCCACCTTCAAACTGATAGACAAGTGGGAAATGGACCTGGAAGCACCCAATTCAAAACATCTCCTGCCAAGCAGGTGTATGCTCAAAATCTCCATTGGCAACAAGAGCATAGTCCATAATTGTTGGGTCGTGCGAGACGTCACTGCCGCCTTTTACTTAGGCAGTGACATTCTCAATCGCTTTGCCATTAGTTTGGACCTAATAAACTTCAAAGCTTGGTCCCGATTAGCGGATAATCCCATGGGCTTTGAGGATCCAGAAAAAGCATTTAGGTCAGCTCAATTGCTACCTTATGCAGTTGAAATTCAGGTTAAAGAGGAAGTCACCATCCCAGAAAGGACCCGACAATTCTCCCTGGAAGTGAAAGTTAAAAGGGGACAAGAGTTGAAAAACCCTGATGCTTACATACATCTAAATGCTTCTCTCCAACAGCAAGGGTTGGGGGTAAACCCCACTCCATTAGTCAACCTAGAACATGACACCATTCTAATAGAGGTGGATAACAGCGACTTAAAGAGTATTACTCTAGCCGCAGGCACCATTATTGGAATGGCGGTTGATGACCGACATTTCTCCATTGATCTTGTAAATGAACTGTTAGGACCCATCCCCAAGGACTGTTTTGACAGTGACAGTGATGACAACGCAACACCAGACAGGATTTTTACCCGGCATGGGGGGAACTTCCTGGTGTACACTTCCTGCCCCTATGGTAAGGAAGATGTGACCTGTGACTTCAGGAGGGATGAGGTGATTTTCCAGGTCCATGAGGGCTGCCTTTCCCACCTGAAGCCTCCGGTCCAAATCAGCACTCTGACCAGGGACTTCTCCACCCAGCTGGAGGAGGCCGCTGAGATAGCCAAACCAGAAGTCTTTCCAGGCTTCAGGCAGATGGTGGAAGAGAGAGTCAACCTAGCTGATGCCTGTGTGACTCTGGAACAAAAGCAAAAGTTGAAACAAGTTTTCTTGGATTTCCAAGATCTCTTTGCGGTAGACTCATATGACTGTGGTCGTACTGACATCCACACCACAACAATCCCCACGGACCCTGGCATGACTCCTGTGTTTGTGAAGCAATATCGCTTGCCTCTCGCATCAATGGAGTCCCTTACTGAAATAATTAAGAACCTTGAGTCCCGGGGAATAATCCGTCCAGTCCACAGCACCTTCAATAATCCGGTGCTGGGAATATTGAAGCCAAACGGCCAGTGGAGACTCTGCGCTGACCTCAGGGAGCTCAACAAACGGGTCCACACTTCCCGATGGCCTCTTCCCTACATTGACCAAGGGCTGGCCCAGATTCAGGGGTCACAGGTATTCACTGCAATAGACCTGACCAATGGATACTGGACCGTGCCTGTCAGTAGGGAGGACCAATACAAGCTGGCTTTTACCTTTGGGGGCCAGCAGTACACATGGACCCGGACTCCCTTCGGATACCTTAACTCCGGTAATGAGTTCAATATTTTCCTACATAAGGCCATGCCCGACCTGGGTACGAGGGGTAACCTGGCTTATGTAGATGATGTCCTCATCAAAAGTTCATCTGTGGAGGAACACATAGCAGAGATCCGTTATGTTCTGACACAGTTGAGGGCCGCCGGAGCAAAACTTTCCTTTCAGAAAGCACAGTGGTGTAGAACCCGTGTTAATTTCTTGGGGCATGAGATTACTCCTCAGGGTCTCTGTCCCCAGGAAAAGAAAGTGGAAGCACTTCAGAAACTGAAAGACCCCACAACTCTGCGGGAACTAAGGAGCCTCCTTGGACTGACTAATTACAGCAGAAAGTTCATTGAGGGCTACGCAGAGATCACCAGACCCCTGATTCATCTCCTGAAGGGGGGGGTCAAGTGGGAATGGGGTCCAGAACAAGCCGAGGCAGTAAAACAACTCAAAAGAAGCCTCTCACAAGCGCCTTGCCTAGCTTACCCTGTCAGAAACAAGGAGTTCTTCCTGGAGACGGGGTTCTCTAATACGTGCTTGACGGCAGTATTATATCAAAAGCATGACAAGGTCAATAAAGTAATCTCCTATGCGAGCAAAACTTTATCCTCTGTGGAGGAAAAATTCAACGATTGTGAGAAGGCACTCCTGGCAACGGTGTGGGCATTGAAGAATTACCGCCCGTTTATCCAGGGGGAACACATCATAGTGGAGACTCCACACCAGCCTCTGCAATATCTCCAAAGTGACAGAATCCGGGCCGGAAATGTGAGTAATTCCCGAATTACTTCCTGGATTCTGTCAATGCAAGGCTTTCCTGTGGAGGTCAGATATGGCCAAAACAAGAAGAGTCCCCTCGCGCAAGGTCTGGCTGACTTGCATGATTGTGCCAGAGAAAACTGTCTCGAGGACGAAAGTCTAAAAATAAAGGACAACATGGAGGCATACCTTAATTCCCCCCACCAAGTCTTTGAAGAAGACAAGTGTGAGGGAATGCCCACTGTGTATGTGGATGGATGCTCTTACCATGTCGACAACAACGGGGAGAAAGAACTGGTGGCCGGCGTAGGGAATGCATGGGTGAATGAGTCCCCAGAACCCTCCGCTGGATACAAAATTGGTCCCCGAAGTAGTCAGGTGGCAGAATTGATGGCTGTGCATCAGGCCATCCTCACTGCTGTCCAGCATCAACTCCACGAACTGGTCATAATCACAGATTCGGATTATGTACGGAACGGGTTCGTGGAGCACCTGGTTAATTGGAAGACCAGAGGCATGGTATGTGCTAACAACAAACCCTTGAAACATGGGAAGTTGATCCAAAACATTGATGATCTGGTCACCTCGAATGGGATGACCATCTATTGGAAGAAGATCAAGGGTCATTCCAAAGTAGAGGGACCAGACAAAACTGGAAATGACTTAGCTGATCAGCTGGCCAAAACCGGGGCCATCCAAGGGGATCTAATTGAGATTGAGTCCCTGTTGGGGGAAATCCAGGTCACTGCCATCACTAGGTCCCAGACAAATGCTCACAACGACCTCTCAATTGCACAATGGAGTAAGGAGACCCCTGATGCTGATTTGATTACTGCTCAGAAGGGGGATCCAATAATTGGTAAATTTTACCAGCACCTTGAGGACCCTGAGAACTTTCCCCTGACGGATACCGATTACATTGGGAAAGAGGACCTAAGAGTGTTGATGAAATGTCCCAAAATGTTCCAGATCCAAGACGGTTTGTTGGTAAGGAAATCCAAAGCTTGCCACGATCAGTGGGTGGTTCCTACCTCATTCCGAAGCCTGATGTTAAGCCACGCCCATGATGCGGCCACTGCCGGTCATAGGGGGTTTCACACAACATTGGAAATCTTAAGAGAGGTTGCATACTGGCCACACATGGGCCAGGACCTCAACCAATATTTGAAGGGTTGTCTTGTGTGTGCACAATTTCAGCCATCATCCCTCACGCACCGGGCGCCTTTACAAAAGCGGGGGATGACACTGCCATGGTCAGATTTACAAATCGACTTTGTAGGCCCTGTGATTCGCTCGGCTAGGGGGAATAAGTACATGTTGACCGTGACATGCTTGTTTACCAAGTGGGTGGAATGTCTCCCAGCCCCAAATTGCAAGGCAGAAACTGCAGCTGCCTTGATGATTAACCACATCTTTTCCCGTTTTGGTCTACCTCAAAGGATTGAGTCAGACAGAGGTAGCCACTTCACCAGTGAAGTAATGACAAAGATGTGGGAGATACTGGGGGTCAAGAGAAAGCTGCATATTGCTTACAGACCAGCTTCTTCTGGGGCAGTAGAGAGATATAACCGGACAATTGTGAGCATATTAAAGAAGTTTGTGGCAGATTCTGGGCCAAGTTGGGATATCCGATTACCACTGGTCCTAATGGCCATCAGATCTACCCCTTCATCTGCAACCAAAATGTCACCATTTGAGTTGATGACTGGGCGCAAGATGGTGCTTCCGCAGCATTTGCTCTACAGGACCCAAGAGCAGACACTGATAAATGCCTCCACTACTCATGAGTATGTAGAGAATTTAAGGAAACACCTCCAACATGCTTTTGCTTATGCTCAGCGGAATCTAGAAAGATCGACTGATAGCATGAAGACCCACTATGACCTGAAAACTTCCAGGAAGGAATATCAGGTGGGAGACCGGGTCTATCTATACAACTTCCAAAGGAACCAGGCCAAGCAGCGCAAATTTTTGCCTACGTGGAAGGGACCCTTTGAGATCGTCGATAAGATCTCCCCTGTGGCCTACAAGATCCGCATCCCCAAAGGCGGTTCGGCAGAGGGGGAAGACAAGTGGGTCCACATAAACCAGTTGAAATGTTGCCATCCCAGGCACACTCTGCAACAACTGGAGGAATCCTCTGGAATCCTAGCGGGTACTGTATCAGACTAATTCAGTTCCAATCATAAAACCTACCACATCTAGTCTCTAAAATATTGTGATTTATATGAAACTGTCTCTTAGTCATACTGTTTTTATTAAAATAAGAATGTAATGTTTCGTTATGATAAAATGCATATGCTGCCCCACTATCTCAACAGTGGTGGAAAAAAATCGCCTATGAGTAGATATTGCCGCTTTTGCTTTATCATCCTAGGAGAGATGAAACCATGAAGGATGACCAAGAAGGACGATCCGGAGACCGGGAACGGAGATCCAATGGGCCCAGTGGACCGCCCAATACTCCCATCAGGACCGGCGAGGAGAACCGATCGATCAGTACCGGATGGAGAAGAAGATGCTGAACTGTGCCATCTACAGAAGAGGAAGAAGATTATGCGGACAGACCGGTGCATGGGTCAAAACCCTTGTGCACGCGACTCCCCATCGACTCAAATTCAAAGTGCAGTCGCGTGGGGGGGACTTGTTGGGTGTCCTGACCCACGTTTAAGCTATCCTGCTACAACATTTGGTGCTGTGGGCTTAGGAAATTCAAGATGGCGGAAAACCCACATGTGCGCCGAAATCCAGGAAAGCTGCGCAGTTTGTGCGCCCACCAAAATGGTTGCCTCACTTGCCACCCACCAGTGCGAGAATGAAAGGCCGGGTTGCCATGAGGGAAATGGGTTGCCAAAGGAAAAACAGTAGCGCCGGTTAGCTTCAAAGCGCTTTAAAACCACCATTGGACTACCCGCACAGTAGTCTGAAACCATTGGGAATGGCAATGCTGATTGCCAAATGCAACCTAGAAGTGTGGGGAATTCATTTCTTAAATCCCAAAAATGAGTGCAGTACCAGTACTCACCACTATCCAAAAGCCGGCGTTTTAAAACCACTCTGTGTGTTTTTCTGAAGGCAAGCAAAATGCCTATTTCAAACCTTGCAACATGTGCAAAATATTCACTGAACACCAGCAGACATTGGCAGAATGGAGTTTTGTGTGCCTACAGAATCTGGGAAATGAAGATCATAAGACAAGGTTTATAACAAGACTGGCTGAGCTGTGGATTGCAGCAGTTTAAGTTGCACTTGATTTAAAGACACTAAAATCGAAAATGTTTAGATTAAATGAGTGACCTATGTTTGGTGTCACATGCCTTTGTAACTGTTGAAATGTCATAGTTTTGCACTTAGAATCAGCATTCTAGCTGCATGTGTAAAATTACAAGTTATTTTAAAAGCAACAAAAAGTTAGCTGAAGGTCTGGCTTAAGGAACTTGATTTTGCCTAGCAACTAACCCCCATCAGGAGTGTAACTTGAGTCACAACTGTGTTCCCAGGCCAACCTTCCTTTTGCTGCCCAAGCTGAGGATATGCCATCCATCTGATGATTGAATTTCCTGTGCTCTGCCAGAGAGTGAACAAAGCCCTCTCCACTCAGGCAAAGGTTTTTTATTACAGACGTCGTAAAAAGTGGCTTCCTCCTGGAGAAGCTGGGAGGAGCACTGCCTGTGAGAAGCAAGCTGGCTTGGCAGAACTGGAAAGAACCAGAAATTCAACCTTGTGCTGAGGGTAAACCACACCCCTTTGGAGCCAGAACATAACTTTAAAAAGATGAATAACTCATAGAGCGGACATGTGAAAATTTTATAAATGATACCATAATTCTTGTGATTTTTCTGCCCACAGTTTAAGACGTGGTAGGAACCGGTGGTATGTTCAGGGGGGTTTTAGCGGAAAAGTGGATATTACTCTAAATGTGTGCATGTTAAAAATCTGAAACTTCATCAGTTAATGTCCCTACCCCCTGCACACATGTATGTAAAGTTGGGTCCATGTCGGAAATTGGAAAAGCAGTTAAAAAGTCAATTATGTACACTCTTTGAATGCAAGCTCCGAGAATGAGCAGATTTGGACATAGACATGGCTAAATTCAGCCACACCATGTATATGTAATTTTAAACAAATGTGTACCTGTGCAAATATGTTTTTAGGTCAGATATAGATTGTGTGTAAAGTTGACAGGGGTGGGTTCTCTGTATCATAAACAGACCTCATCATGATGACACTTCATTTCATTCCCCCAATCAAGTAAGGGATGAAAGCTGGACCAATGACGATTGAGAGGGGCGAGTCTAGTGATGTAACAAACACACCCATTCTCAAGAAACAGATAAAAGCAGAGAGTCAGGACACATAGAGAGATTCATTTTCATCTGCCGCTGAAAGCTCTGCCGGAAAAATCCATACTTACCTCCATCAAACTCCAGAAAGCCAAACTAGAGACTTCAATCTATCCAGACCAGAGAGAAAGCAGTGCTGTGCCCAGCTGAGACCAGACTAGAGAGAAAGCAGTGCTGTGCCTAGCAGAGACCAGACCAGGCGCTGTGAGCAGAACCCGGAAAGACCTGACCAGACTGTTGACCAGATCGTGACAAAGCCGCTTTCCGTTTCAAAATCTCTTGTGAGTACTTAGCAAAACTCAGAACACATCTCTTAGTTTAAATTCATCTAATTCAATCTATTTAACTAAGTAGAACTGCCTCCTAGCTGTCACCTGTCATTCTAGCTGCAAAAATTTGTCACTTGTCATTTTGAAAAAGTGTGCGTTTAAAATTTACAAAACCAAAAACGACCTTTACTAAATTACTCATATCTCCGCAACCGTTTGGGCTAGAGACTTGCAATAACTTTCATTTGGAAGCTGAGATCCCAGGCTTTTCTAGGACCCCAAAACGGTAGAGATAGTCCTTGCGGTTCCTTTGTAATAGCGCTCGGCGCATCCGCGAATTTTACCGCGATTTGCAATTTCTTCACATGTAAAAACTGCTGCTGTTTGCTTTCCATTGGCCAGAAATTCGTTTAACCTGCTAACTATCCCGGCATCATTGCTAGTGTGAGCCTGGACTAATATTAACTAGATACCACTCGCCCTGAACCTCTATAAGGGAATTAAAAGCAAATTTAGCATATTTCTCATTCATTGCCAGCACATATCCAAGCATTGCCTGTGTTTTCAAAACTCCTATCTGTTTTCTGTAAGCTTGCTGGGATTGAACTGAATTACAGTTGATTGCATTTCTGAGGACTGTGTGTTTTCCTTCCATTTCCTTGCATTGCATAAAGAGGGGGGGAGGGATTGCCAGAGAAAAGTGATTACATTGTTTTGTTGAAATCATATTGAGTATTTCTATACTGCATTTCATTCATTCAACCTTGCATCCATTTGAACTCTATAAAACATTTTGTACCACCTTCTTCTTTTGTTCCTATTTACCAGTGTGCTACCTTATCCATTTCATGTCCACTCATTAGTGATTATAAGAAGTGTGTTAGTGCCAGATTCTCCGTTGTTAATCTTCATCATATCAGATAAAGTGTGCTATTCAATTATTAATTTATTATAAAGCGTGATATAATATATATTGTTTAAATTATCAAATAAACCTTTTCAACTTGCAAAACAGAACTACTTCTTGGCTCAGTGGGGTCAGGGGGATTCCAAGAGAGGGGTGTTATATAGGGGTAGTCATCCAGAACGCATGAACTGGACCTAAAGATATATCAATAAGGGTTTTCATTCAGTATTATAGACTAGGCGTTGACTTAGCTGTAGTGTTGAATTGAATCCTCTTACAGCAGTACTGTATTTATTTGTGTAGTAATAAATGGCGCCAGCCTCATGTTGTAAGGAAGCTTAGGTTTTGTGAAAAGTTAACTTTTTGTGAATATTGCTATATATTGTGGAGTTCGTGAAGTTGTGGTGTGGACTGAGGAGTGTGGTCTGGTGTGGGAGCAGCACGGTGGGGTTGCTCAGACCATGAGGTGTCACCCAGAAGGTTTGGAGGGAACAGCGAGGTGAGGCTGTTCAGAGCATGAGTGGCATTTCTGGTGCCGCTCTGAAGCATTGGGTTACAAAGGGGGTGTGGTCGTGAAGAGAGATGCAGAAATATGAAGTGTAAGATAAGTATTATTGTGGAAAGGTGTGAAAGGGATGTAAAATAGGGTGAGTGAGAATTGAGATCAAATTTGATAAGTATTGGTAAGTTAAACAGTGATGTATTATCATGGGAGACACTCCCATCATTCACCTATGCAAAGCATTACCTGGTACAAGGACAAAATCCCTAAGTACCACAATCAGTGGGTTTGGGACACTGCAGGCCAAATGTTTATGTCCTGGCCGCAGGAAGGCACTCGTTCGTAGTTAGTACTGCAATACATGTGCACATATTAAAATGCTGCGTATAAAGGAAAACAGTTACAGAATCGACAAGCCATTCTGGAACTGTGGAAAATGTTTGGGGAAGAGATAGAGGAGCCACACGTGAAAAAATTGAGGCTCAAACAGCATAGCACCCACTGCTCCTCCTCCTCCAGCTGATCTGCTGTTCGGAAGCACAGAGATGATATCCATTAACCAGCATTAAAACCAGTGGCAGGGGGGAGGCCACCAAGGGGCTCAGGCAAGCTGGCTGCCTGACTCTAAAGCTCCATCCCCAGGCTTGGAGCAAACGAGGAGTTATTGTGTCCAGCAATCCCGTACATGCTCATGGAGCTGTAATTCATATGCTGGAATATGAAGCCACCCGGGGGGTCTGAGAGAGGAGTCTTGCCGCAGGCCCGGTACTTCTAAGCCAGCATGGTGCGTGTTAGAGTCGCCCCTGCCTGCAGCGCTCCACACTGGAAACGGAGCAGAGGAGGCAGGCTCCTGGAGCTGGATGGCATGCGACAGCCTGGACCTGAACCACAAAGGAGATGAACTGCAAGCAAGGTGGTCCTGATGCTCAGCTGGGACTCGGGGTGCGCGCCTTGCCGGGCATCACTCCTGGCATAGGGGAATAATCGCGGCAGGCCGAGGACCAAGCTGCCATCTGTTAAGCAACAGGTGAGGAGGTAAAGGGGGGCCCAAACCCTCAAGGGGGAGGCAAAACCGGAATCAAGACACCTGCGGCATAATTCAGAGAGCGGGTTGGTGCCTCAGGAGATCCCGGGAGCCCGGCGCTACATGTTTGGGCTAGCTGGCGGACAGAGACTCCATATGAGGTTGCCCTTACACACCGGCATCTCCCCCGCACGTCTACTCAGGGAAGGTGAAAGGACACTGGGGACAGTTCCTCGTGGGAGCTGCAGTAGAAACAGACTCAAGGCCCATAAAGAGATGGCCACAGAGAAATGCCACACTTGACCAGCTGAACAGGAACGTGGGACACAGGCCGTTAGGACCAGATATTAGGCAGGCACAGAAGACCTCTTTGAGGTGGGAGATAAAGGGGCCCTGAAGTGAGCTCTCAGGTTGGGAGTATCCCCAAATACAGGAGTAAGAAAAGGACTAGAGAGGCTTTTGAGGGTGTGAAGGAGAGGTCCCCTGCGGCATGTGCTCCACCTGAGAGGCATCCACCCTCCTGTTGGACAGTTGGAAAAACACAGAAACATAACCAGGAGGCGAGGGATCAGCTCGGGGGTCACTTTTGCTGTGGAAAAGCTGGGGGGATATCCCCTCCTGCGCCATGAGACATCCCTAGTGATACCAGTGCCTCCTGTCCAGCCCGAATACATTGGTGCATAGCCCAGGGGAGCAAGAACCATCGCTGAGGGGGGCACCTGAGGATTGGTGGAACCTGGTGAAATTCCACTTTCATACTGAGGATACTACGATGGAAGCCAGAAGTGCACCTCCAGCGCCTGCAGAGCTAGGCTCCATAAAGTCAGACATACAAACTATCCTGGAAGAGATTAGGGGATGAGAACGGACATGGGGGTGAGGCTGGTGAACTTTCTGCTAAGGTGTCTACGCTCAGTTGAGGCAAACCAAACATCCAATGGGCTCCTGGAAACACAGATGGAGACCCCCATCATGGAAATGGAACAACGCTAATGGGAGCTATGCCTCAAGGTGGGCGACATTGAAAACTGTGAGAGAAGGAATAATCTCAGGATCTTTGGACTGTTGGAGGCAGAGGGGGAGACCCTGGAGGGCCTGGAGCACAGGGTGCAGGATATAATAAGGATGGTCCTCGGCACGGAGGAAGGTGAAAGGCTCATGATAGACAGAGGTCATAAAGCGGGCGGAGGCGCACAGTCTCCACAGTCAGTACTAGCACGGATGTACTACTATAGAGACAAAGTCCGGGTCCTCGAGAAAGCAAAAGCTCTCAGGGAAATAAACTATGGTGACTCAAAAATGGCTATTTTCCAGGACCTCTCTGCCCACGCGTTGTTGAGGTGAAAGAAATGTGGGGCCCTTACTAAATGACTGCAGGAAAAAGGGGTTAAATACCATTGGGGCTACCCATTCTCAATGGTTTTCAAGTGGGAGGCTTCATTTGGTGGCAGAGGAAGACATGCAGAGAATCACGGAAGATCTAGTTGGCAGCCGGGGGGTCCTTCATGGGAGCATAGTGGGCAGGGGCCAAGTCCTACTCGTGGACCAAGAGGCCCGGACTTGATGCGAAGAAGGCTTAAGGGAAAAGGAGGCCACATGTTTCAAGAGTTGAACACTCCCCCTCCGCAAAACAAGGACTCTTGACGGGACAAGGCACAGAATTATGTTGTCTACATATGTGATACCTTTGAGTGCTGAGAAGCCCTGAAAGAGCCGTTTTGACATTGGGGGAATCACGGTTGAGTTGTTCTTTGCTGGCGGGAGGATGACCAGCTGTTCATTTTGTTCACTTTGTTTAAGTTTTCAATTGCTAAGAAATGAAGAATGCCTTGCGGGTGGAGGGCACACGGATTGGGGGACGTTTTTGGGGCGGCTGGAGGCATGGCTCTGGCTCTGTTCGGAACTAACAGTGTTTAAGCGTTCCCCCCGACTGGCTCAGGGAGATAAGAGTGGGAGAGCTGCTTCAAACGATATCCAGGGCAGGGGAGGACCCCTGATGGTTTGTTTATCATCCCCAGCATGACTGGGAGGTGGGGATGGAGGCCTCGATCTAGGGGAAGGGTGGGAGTGGTGTTTGGGGAGGGTGGAGTTGGGGGGTGGGGTAACAGAGGAGGGGAAGGTTGGGAAGAGGGGGCCAGAATATGCTACGGATTCCATACATTGGGGGGGCCATGGGCGACATTGGGCGTAGGGGGAGTAATGGGCGAAGGGTGAAGAGGGGGAATGGCTCAGGCAGTAGTTGGTACCCTGAACCTAAAGGGTTTGAATTATCAAAATAAACAATCTCTTACTAGTAATATGTTCCGCAAACAGAAACTGATGGTCCTCTTCTGGCAAGAAACGCATTATTGCTAAGGGGCGGAATCACTGATAAAAGAAAAAGAGATAGGTGGACATTTCTGGGCCTCTCATAGAACCTCCAAGAAGGAAGGGGTGGTCATACTATTGGGTAAGTCACTCTGTCTGGAAGGGATTGAGATTAGGAAGGGTTTTGGGGGGAGTGTTCTGGGTGTAAAAGGTACATACGAAGGTACACAGATCACGCTTGCCACCCTTTACTCGCCCAATGTTGGACATATGGGATTCCTACGCCGGGTGTTTAGGGTGATGGATGGGTGGGCAGAGGGAGCGATGTTATTGGGAAGAGATTTTAATCTGATACTGGACCCCCTGCTGGACTGGTGGTCAGAAAAGGGTCAGGTGCCAAGAGGAGTGACGAGAGATGATCTCGCAGTCAAGGATCTTCTGCAGGACCACTTTTGGGTAGATGTGTGGCATAGGTCATGGCCGGGAGCGGGGGGCTATAACTTTTTCTCCCCCCGCATCAGTCATATACACGGATTAACCTCTTACCGGTTCCAAGGGAGCAGGAGGGTGAGGTCAACGTCCCTAGGGTGGAAGCTATTATGTGATCAGATCACAAACTGGTGATAATGACCTGGCAATTGCCAGAGACCCAGCAGAGTTACAGGTGGAGATGCAATGACACCTTGTTGAGAGACCAGGGGTTTTGGGAATTTTTGGGCAAATAGGCGGGGGCTTACTTCAAAACTAACGCTACCGGTGAGACGGCTATAGCGACTGTATGGAAGGCAGCCAAGGCCACATTCTGGGGTTTGCTCATTGCAGAAGGAGCCCGCAAGAAGCACGAACGGATATGATCGAAAGCAGGATTCGAGAGGATCTGAGAGTAATGCACCTACAGCTAAATCAGATGGACGTAGACAGGCAGGCACTACTGAGTGATATGAGGGACAAGAGACAAGAGCTACACATGGTCCTGATTGGGGAGGTAGTTAAGAGAATGAGGTACACCCGGCAGATATACTATGAGAGGGGGGACACAATAGGGGTCTTCCTGGCAAATTAAGTTAGGGGTTGTAGAGTGGAAAGGAGGGTTTAGGGGTCAGGGATGGAGGAGGGCAGGTCCAGAGGGGGACTCGGGGGGGGGGTGACTGGGGAGGAGGTGCTGGAAGCCATCAATAGTTTGAAGGTACGGAAGGCCCCAGGAGGGGACAGCTTCAGGGCCCATTTTTATAAGCAATATTAATCTCTAATGGCAAAACCTCTGGCCAAGCTACTTCATCTAATTGGGGGATGGATACGATACCACTGTCATTCCTCCAGTATAGCGGTCATACCAAAACCAGGGAAAGACCTGGATGACTGTACCTCGTACAGGCCTATTTCCCTCCTTAATATGGACGCTAAGATTTTTGCCAGAATCATGGCGATGCGTCTGGAAACATACCTCCCTCGACTGATTCACTTGGATCAGATGGGTTTTGTGTTAAACTGGCTAGGAGCAGAGAGTATCCATAAAATTCTCTATGTTATGAGCTCACAGGCGGTACGGAAGAGGGGGCGCTTCTATTGTTCTTGATGTCAAGAAGGTGTATGATCGGGTGAGCTGGGCCTTTATGGGGAAGGTCCTTGCTTCTTTGTGAATGAGGTGGATATTGGCCTTGTATTCGAACCCACTGCTAGAGTTGTGGTGAATCAGGGCTCTTCCGTCTGCAGCGGGGTACATGCCAGGGGTGTTCTTTGTCCCTGTTGATCTATGTGTAAGTGATGGAGCCTTGGGCTGCGTCGGTTAAAGATAATGGGGAGATCAGAGGGGTTGAGGTGGGTGGGATACACTGTAAATTAAGCCTTTTCGTAGGCGATTCATTACTCTGCATCTCTGACCCGTCACACTCGGTCCCCCATGTGTTGGAAAGCCTGGAGGTCTATGGGAAGGTGTCAGGTTTTAAAGTCAACCTGGGGAAATCAGTGGTGTTCGCAATTGGGGGATTATCGGATGTGGAAATGGACCATGTGGCTGTGTTGCCATTCAAGGTGCAGAAGGAGACGTTCCGCTACTTGGGGGTCCAGGTGACACGAAATCCTGGGGATTTCTTCCACTGTAATTTCCTTCCCCTCTTGGCAGCTGTGAAGCGAGACATGGAGAGTTGGGCGAGGATGGGTTTGTCCTGGATGTTGAGGCTTAACTCTATAAAGATGGTGGTTCTCCCCAAATTCTTATTCTTGCTTCAAATTATGCCGAGACCTGTGCCCATGTCTTTCCTACTTGAGGTAAAGCGGACATATGTTGTGGTTCCTCTGGGCAGGGAGGAAACATAGGATTGCCTATGAAACGCTAACTCGGCCTAAGGAAGAGAGGGGAGTGGGATACCTGGATTTGGTAACATACTACAAAGCGACCCTGTTGCGTGTCTTGATAGACCAGGTTCAGGGAAACAATGGGTGGCAATGGATAATGAGGTGCTGGCCCCGGTCTTGTGTCATGCTCACCTGATTCCCACGGAGGTGCAGGTCTGGCTTCGAGTGCTGATGCTTCTTCAATGGTGAAGCGCAGGACTCTGAGGATGGACAGGTAGGACCCCTCTACTCTGGCTTCTCTGGCTCGCAGGAATATTCCCCTGTGCGTGAAAAGGGAGTATTACCTACTGACGGAATAATGCTCAAGCCCCCCACTCCCTTCCAACCCTCCACGATACCCTTCCACGATTCCCTGTGAAGTCTCACCTTAGGGTCTGGAAGGTTGAGTTCTCCATCCTGCTTCTGATGCAGGGGCGCGTTGAAACCCAGTTACTTCACTGGATTGAGGTTTAATGGGAGTTCAAATAAGCTTGACTATTCAGGTAAGGCGCTGTAAGAGTTCTGTAGCAAGTTCAAAAGTTCAAGCTTAATAATGTTCATTGTCTTATTGCAGCAAGCGCTAACGCTTATGTCTTTTTCCCCTTAGGGGCCGGGGTTCGGAATGCCGGATATGGCGCCGACCCGAAGTAAAACGTGCAGTTCCAATAAATGACAGGTAAGTTCTGGATGAGCGTTGGGTAATGTCTTTGCATTCGCTCATTCAATGTCTTTGTCTTTTTTCCCCATAGGGGCCGGGGTCTGGAATGCCAGGAAGCGGCAGGACCCGAAATGAAATGGGAATGACCCAACAGGTAAGTCTTAGAAGGAAACTGAGCTTTTCCTATTCCCTTCCTTCTCTCACCTTGTGTTCTTGTCTTTTTCTCTCTAGGCTCTGGGAAGTGGCTGAGGATCCGGATGATCGCTGCTGAAGATGGAGGTGCCCAGGAAAGGTGAATGAAATGCAGCGCTGCAGCGATCGAAGCGAAATGCTTTTAAAAATGATGTCTTCCCTTTCAGGATCGTCGGTGTGATGTCTCTGTGATGCAGCTTTAGCAGGTAAGGTCTCCTTTCTCTCCAATTCTCTCTTATCTCCCTTTGCAGGTGACCCAGGATGCTGACAGGCGTGGCTGAAGTCCAGATGCAGGAGCTGACACGGTGAGCGTCCAGCTGCGAGGAGCAGAACAACGCGAAGCGTGAGTTGCTGATCGGGCATGGTTTAAATAGCTTTGGCTGAAAGTTCCAGGTATGTATCCTTCCACCGATCAGGTATGTATCCTTCCCCGACCACACCCAGGTGGAAAGTAGTCCCACAGGTAAAGTAGTTCCATTCAGGCCTCAAGAGGGCCTGGATGTAGCAGCATGGTCTGCATCAGGTAAGTGCACATTAAAACACTTGAACATATGTCTAGCTTTATGAGCCTGGCGCCTAAGGCGCCGGGACAGGGGTCCAACTTGAGCCTGGCGCCTAAGGCGCCAGGACTGTGACCAAAGGGCCCCAGCTTGGGCCCGCTGGCACTTCCCTGGGGGGAATGGTGCCTGCCTCTGGGGTTGCTGGGTCGGACCTGGCTCCTTGGAGGTAGGCATCATGACATCTTGCTGGACGAGTAGTTGTAGGTTCCCAAAGCATGCAGTCCTGCACCACCCAGTTTTGGAGCTTTTGTGGTCTGTCTGGGAAGAGGGAGGGGAGAACAGGTGGCTCACGACATGGCCATCACCTTTGAGCTCCATCTGGGAGCCTCCACTCTGGGGTGGGATAGAGGAATCACTGGCATTTCAATCATGGTACAAGGCGGGGTTCAGCAGGGTGTCACAATTATGGGTGAGAAATGCTTTTATAACTCTGATGGTACTGGAGGAGACCTTGGGTCTGCGCAAGCTGTAGCCCTTCCGTTTTTTCCCACAATTAAAGGGGGCCCTGTCCCAGGAGAGGTGGGGGGGAAAATCTTAAGAGAGAACTGACGAATTTAGAGAAATTCTTGATTACACAGACGGGGTCCTAAGGGCTGATAGCGGGATTATACAAATTACTTCTCTTGGCAATCCCGAGGGTGCCCCCCTCTTCGAGAGTCAAGTGGGACGGGACTTGGGCAGGGATATTGGGGACACGTGGGTCCAGATGTGCAGACGAGCCCATCACTCTGCCATGTCTCTTCAGTACAGATACCAGGCCCCTAAACTCCTGCATGGGAGGCACAACCCCCTTTGGATGATGGCACGCATGAGAGATGGATATGACCCGCACTGCTAGAAATGCCAGCGTGAAAGGGGAGACTATATACACAAGTGGTAGGGCTGTTCTAAGGTGAGGACATACTGGAGGGAGGTCCCCTCTTGGATTAAGAGGGTTGATGGGATTCAAAGGGACCTCGCCCACCCCATGGTTCATTCTCTTAGGGATAAGCGTGGAGGAGGAATCTAAAGCAGAACAGGGTCATATGTTTCATATTATGTTGGTTGCAACAAGATGCTGCCTGGCCCAACTGTGGAAAAGCCTGCGCTAGCCTGCGGAGAAGGAATGTGTTTCCAAGATCCGCACCATATATGATATGGAGTACCTGACCAACCTTTTGGCAGAATCTAGGGTTTACATTGAAGGGATTTGGCTACCTTTTTTAGAAAGAAGGAGACAAAAAGGAACAGGAGGAAGGAGAAAGAGATAAGAAAACAAAGAACAGAGAGAAAGAAAGAAGCAATAAAGAAGAATGAGAAAGAAGAAGCGAGAGGCAGCTAGAGAAATGAAGAAAAGACGAGAAGAATAAAGAAAGGGAAAGATGAAGAGATGAAGAAAGGGGAAAAGAAAAGCAAAAGGATGAAGCGAGAGACAGATAAAGACAACAAGAGGTAGAAAGAAGCAGGGAAAGGCAAAGAAAAGAAATCAATGATAATATTAGGGGACATACGCTCCAAGACAAAGAGAGAGACCGGAGAGAAGAACAGAGAGAAAGAGAGAGGAGCTTAGAAAGACACTGCAAATAAGTAGATAAGATTCTTAAAAAACATACTTTTCCAGCTGAAGGAGAGGAAGGGGCCATACAATGGAGGGTTGGTAACCTGTATAGGAGCAGGAGGGATGGTACTAGCAGCATGATGGGGAGAAGAAGAGGGTCTCCACAAGATGAAGGGAGGAACATATGGAAGAAGTGATGAATGGAACATATAGGATGAGTCCCGTTGGGAGACTAGATTTTGAAGACACAGAAGATGATAAAGGTGATGAAAGTGACAATGCTATGTTTGAAGATGAAGAGAGAGAGGAAAGCGGTGAGGAGGAGGCTACACAAGCCCCTTCTACATGGGGAAATGGAAGGATATAGCATTGTTAGATCTGGAAGAACCAGTGAGGAGGCCGGAGCCTGTTGAATATCCTTAACACCCTAAAATGCAATCAGATAGTTCAGAAGTGAGAATGCCGCACGTGAACAGGTTGAGGAATTTACCAGGACATAAGAGAGTTAGTATGACAGTTGCAGTGACAAGGACGAAGGGTGTGACTGCACTCGAACAGGGGGCTGGGATCACACAATTCTCCTTATTAGAGAAAAGGGAAGGACTGAAGCAATATATTGTGTGGCCACAAATGGATAAAAATAATTTGGTTTGTAAATTGCCATCACTGACATCAGGGGCAGGCAAATGGATCTATGAATTAGAGAGAATGACAGCTGGAATTCCCTTAGCAGTAGGTGACAAAAAAGCCTGCTTGCTGCCATATTAGGTGAGCAATCAAATGACATTTGGAAGTGGCAGGCTATTCGGAAGAGATTGCACAAAATACAGACCATGAAAGAGCACCCTTTAGTAACTGTCCAGCTAACACATGGAGAGCACTTAGGATTCAGTACCCAGACTTGTCAGACATGAGATTTCTGACTCATAAAAGGAGAACGGATTAAGATCCGACGGCATATAGTCAGGATATTCAGGAGGAGTGGAGGTTAGAAACCAGAGGACCATGGGACAAAACATAACTATTTTCTATGACATTTTATGCCAGGAACTTCCAGAGGAAGTGCAAAGACAATTGAAGAAGAATGTGGGAATGGAAGTGAAGCCGTGGGAGAAGATTCAACTGACGACCGTTCACCATTGTTGGTTAAGGCAAGTGAAAGGCAGAAAGAAAACTGAGAACAGGAATATTGAGTAAGCAAGATTAGTTCAGAAAAAGCTGTCAAAATTCTCAGTGGAACGAGCAGTATTGACAGTAGAGGGGTAGGTTTTAATGTACAAGGGACACAGCAGGTACAGCCAGCAGTGAATGGACATTTTGCAGGAAGTGAAGAGTATAATTATTTTCCAGAAGTGTGAGGGTTCGCACCCAGGGGCAGAGGGTTTGAATTTCAAGATCCACAAGGAGGAGGGTTTAATGGGTGGCAAACTAGGTTTGGGGGACAGACACAGCAATGTTGGACATGTTGGAAGATAGGGCACATTTCACATGTATACGGAAACAGGGGAGGCAGGCCACAGAACTGGCAAGCAGCAGATCCAAGAGGGGGACAGCATACCTCCAACCATATAGTGCAGAGCCATCTGAATATTAGGCCCAAGATCACACACAGTATCAGGCACAAGTGCCACAAATACAACCAACACAAAAAGCAGTGGCAGCCAATTACTTAGGTGCCACCCACCACCCCCAGGGATTGTGCAGAGATTAAACAGTGTTCACTTCTGAATCTGCATTTGTTTTTTTAAGAGCAGCGCGGCGTGGCAGCAAATGTGTACAAAATAAATAAATCATTATCTTACATCATGGCTGGGCCATGACCTCACCACAGAGTTACATCCCATTCACACAGTTTTCATGAATACTCCATGGATGGAGCTCATAGTTCCACGCACTTTACTTAATCCATTATCTAGCATATAATCTAGGAGGCTGGTGGGGTGATAGATCGGTGGCCCCGCCAGTACTAATCTGTGCACAAATAGCACAGTGAGTCAGTAGGATGGATCTGATCTTCTGCATACATTCAGTAACAGCATAGCAACAGAATTTACTGAATGTTCATTGGCTGTTTGCGCTCATTAATGATGAGTGTGGGTGGGGTGAAGGGCACATGTGCGCTGTGCCACCTTCTCACTTAGGTCAGTTGTTGGGCAGTTCACTGCAGTGTAGAGCGAGGGCATGGTCGACCACCCAGAGAACAGTAAGCAGAGCCACAGCCCACGTACACAGCCTTGCCAACTCCGAACGATAAATATGTATGAGAGAAGAAGAGAAGTGTGCCCAGCCCCGGTTGGACTATGGACAAGTAGTATAGCCGCAGTATGGCCTCCATTCCCCAGGGCATACCAGGGCTCCAGGACCTAGTTTTCGATGCTCTCCGTCTCCCCCTCTGACTATATGCCCTTGGTTGGAGGGAGATGGAGAGGGGTGAACCAGCTCTCACTCAGTGGTCCTAGCTCTTGCCTAACCTTTTTCATAAAAAAAGAAATGGATAGTGGTAAACAATCTGCATTTATCTGTATTTAACAAAAGAATGAAACATCATAAAGTGGTCCTTGCTTTTATCTTAACCACTGCGTTCTGCATGTTGCATCTATTTATGGGCTCTTCATATCATTGCCTCATCCCCCCCAGAAAAGGGTTCCATGTAATAATGTCGCCACAAAAATCTCTCCATGCAAAAATATCACCGAAGAATGGCCGTTTTTTGTGGCGACATTATTGCATAGAAAATGCGGTGGACACCCCGGCAACCCCTGAACTTTTTTTTTCTTTTTTTTTTTTGCCTCTATCCCCATATATATGGTCACCCATATAATATCACCATGACCTTTTCCCGGAGATATTATTTACAGCGACCATATATATGGGGATAATATTACCTGATACCCAGAAAAGCCTACCTTGTTATCCCGCTAAAATGCAACAACAATGCGCACAATGCGCTGAGGCCTTGCCCGGCCCATCAGTACACTGTTGCTCAAAACACCTTTCTTATTTTTCTTCACAAATGCAGACCTTAAAGGGGAAGTTCGCTCAAAAATGTGATTGTCCAGATCTTTCGGGCATGTATTTTTAAGCATACTGTAATCAATCTTAAAATGTTTTCCTATGCATTTTAGCTTGGTTTTCCTCACGTTTACACATGCGAAAACAACGTTTTGGGCATAGCCAGCTTGTTCTAATCTTATCAGTTGAGGCATCGCACTAACTTCAAGTGCACCCGCAGCAAGAATACACAACGCCAATGCACGTCTTGTGTCAACGTTCTCTGTGCTCAAGCTATTGATGTTTCTCCGTGGAAATGGCAGGATTCCTCTTTCCTCAACAAGTTTAAACAGACCGCTTCTCATCAGACAATATCAGAGTTGCTTTTTCAATCGTTTCACTGTATTTTATTTGGATTGCCTGTGACTTGTTTCTGCTCTGTTAAGCTAGCTCCCTAGTTCGAAGTCCCTGCAAACAGATACACTAGCAGAACTGATTTCAATCGTTACTGTGTTTTATTTAATAAGGTTTGGTATAATGGCAACAATACAGCCCTACTAGTATGAGCCTGAGAGGAAGTAATTGAAAGAGAAAGATGCGGAAATGATGGGGAATCGAACGATAGTTGGGAAGATGAATCACCAGATCATGAGCCTGAGCCTAGTCGCATGACATTTCCACCTGGTGCAACTGCAAACGTTGCAAGGTCATGCCAACCGAGGTGGAGAACTGCTGCTGCCAAGAAAATTCTGGATGCTTGGCCTACATATCAGAAGAAGACACACCACTGCTATGCGTTACCGAGCTGCATGACTTCTTGGCAGCCTGCCTCACAAGGTCTGTGTTGAGGATTATGATGGTGCTTATGCATGAACTTAGCGCAACGGTTCGCCATTGCAATCCAAGTGAGTAACATTTCATGTTTGTCTCCTACATTGTCATAACTTTGACGATCACTGACGAATTAATTTAGTCTGCAAATTGAATATATTTCTCTCGCTATTTGGAAATCAGAGTGTTCATCGTTTACGTGTCTTTCACTTTCAACTAAAAACAATATTTCTCTGTGGCCCAGACCATTATGGATTGAATGGGTGTTAACTTTTGAAATGTATTGATACTTCAAAGTTCATTTTTCCATGAAGAAGGGCAACTATGCCATAGAATTTAGGATGCATTTTCAAGTAAGGGTGGTACACTTATCATGTTCATTCAATTACAGTATGTATGTTTCTCTTCCACAGGTGGTACAGGCTGGTGGCCTACTGTTTGTGTCCCTTCAGCAGTCTTCCGGGTCTTTTGCGCTCTTCCGGGCCTTTTGCGCTCTCCTCATGCCCATCCATGCCCCCTCCAGTATCAATGGCAGTTTGCACATGTGGCCATGTGCTATCAAGGGAGCTGGGAGGATGGGAACGCTCAAGGTGCCAAACAGCATGTACACTTCAAAGGGATCTTCTGCACGATGACCATTGTTCACATGGCCTCCCCAGACCAAGTGTCTCCACACTCCCCTCTTCAAGAACCCACCCCTGCAATACACATAAGTTTGAGTAAATTCAGCAGTGTTCCGGGCCTTTTGCGCTCATCTCATTCTCATCCATCCCCCCTCCAGTGTCAATGGCAGTTTGCACCTCTGGCCACGCACTCACAAGGGGGCTGGGAGGATGGGAGCGCTCAAGGTGCCAAACACCATGTACACTTCAAAGGGATCTTCTGCACAGAGACCATTGTTCACATGGCCTCCCCAGACACAGTGTCTCCAGACTCCGCCCTTCAACACCCCGCCCCTAAAAGTTAATTCAATGGATAAGTAACACGTTAGGATTTGCGGTATATCAATCAATTCTGTAAGAAAGTTATTGCCATGTTCATTCGACTAGGTTACACAGGTTTTCTTTCTTTAAGTAAAACAAAGTTTGCAGACAAAGCTGTGTTATAACTCCTTCAATCACATGTGTACAGTATTATTTGTTATAATTATTTATATTTTTTACACAGATTTTACAGACTTTTCAAGAATGCGTTCATGTATTGTTATTGGTTGCCTTTCTTTGAGCCATGCCAAAACTCAGGGCACAGTCCTGCATACATTCCCGATGGATATTGATTCAATAAGAAGATGGATTACAAATTGCAGTTTTCCAGTGGACGAGAGTGAAAGTAGAGCCCAGGCTGTCTTGGACGACGTGAGGGCCAATCAATTCTGCCTCTGCAGCCTGCACTTTACCGATGATATGTACAAACAATCAAGTACACAAAAAAGCGTTGACCCAGAATTCTTTGTAAAGTGCTTCCAAATGCAATTCCAACTCAATTTTGGCACACGCTGGCTAAGGTCAGTACTGGATGATGAATTTGTTATTTTTGTTGGTATGTAGGATGATGGTCTGCATAAACAAGGATTATCTATGATCTCTCAATTAAAGTAGAGTATTGAAGAGGTAACTTCATGGACGGGTTAGAGCCTTCGTGAATGTTTACTTAGAATGTGTCTTACTCAAGTTTCCACAGTTACCAGATTCTAATGAATTTTAAAAGAAATGTTTACTTTACTATACTACATCTGTCCCCGCTTTCCGGAGCCTCTCATGAATCAGTGAATTGTGAGCATTAGTAAAAAATGCCATAGTGCCCTTTAAAAGTCGCATAATGTTTTTTGAAATCTGTTACTTGACATTTCCTTTTTTCCGTAGAGCACGCTGATGGAAGCACAGACCCTCACAAGTGACAAAACCACCAACACGTCTAGTATCCCATTAGTGAGCCCTATCGACATGCACAAAGGGATATTTTAGAGCGTTGGATCTGCCCACACATCTAATACTAATTTACCTTTTCTACTATTTTCTGACATTGTACTGAAAATGAAAGAGCAAGATTCGGCATCATTTACTTTTCCGGAGTCAACATCAAGCTCACTCGCCTATCAAGTAATTATATTGTACTAGTCCTTTATGAGAATATGTTATGTTTGGAATTTCCCAAAAATTGAAAGTTTGTATGTATAGTATTGGTTATTTACACATCTATGGGTGTCTCTCTGTATGTGCTATCGTCTGCATCTCCATGTTTCAGTTCCATTACGCTTTTTTCATCCGTACTAAAACAAGTACTGTGTTATAGGGGGATGCTGGAACTTAGACTACAATCACTTCCTCCTTTGCAACAGTTCCAGAGTATGAGGTATGCATACTTACAGTTTCCTTGTAAGAATGAAAGTAAATCCTACAAAGGCTATCATTTGAGACTAAAAATGCATTTAGCCTTGCACCGTTTCAAACTTTTCTGATTTTGGTTCTAACGTTACACTTCCTGCCTAATGCAGAATAGATTTGCAAAGCAAACTACTTTTGAAGGTGACATTACAATCAGTATGTTTTCCACTGTGATCTCAGATCAAGAACATGTGTCATCTCGGAAGGTTATCAGGTGAAATCTGAAATGTATATTATGACCAAATCACGTACACTGTTTTCGAGGGTATGTTTATAGGCATGTTTGATTTGTGTTGCTACAACAAATCTTATAGTATATGGTTCGGAATCATTTCATACTACTTTGTGTGTAAGTGCTATGTGCAATCTAAGATATTAATTTCCAGTACGATTGACATTTTTTTCTTTTTTAATGAATATTCTATTCAAGGAATGTACCCAAGGTGTTAAATTAGAAGAGGAGGCACATGAACCAGAGGTATAAATAACCTAATATTGAATACAATTGGGCATCACATTGCATTTGGAATACATTTTTATAATGTTGTAATGTTTTCAAGTCTGTCAAGTAAGTTCTATTTGTCGATATGTGCATATGTTTGTGTGGAAATTAAATTTGCTTTATTTAAACCTTATTAAAACTGCTGTTTTTTCAGCCTGATGGTGCAGTGGGCAGAGAAAGCCATGGTTTCAAAGCAAATTAAGAAAACAAGGGTAAAGAATGAACAAGTTTGTTTTGGAGATGTTGTTAAGCAGATGTTTAATTCACATTAGGTTTTTAGTTTGAAAATGGTATCTGCTGTATGTGTGCTGTACATTGAGCATGTTTTTCTACACATCTGTTAGAGGCCCAGAAGGAAGAGAAGTATGAAGACTCAGACAACAAATGAAACCAAAGATGTCCCTTGCCAAACAGATTTTACAATGGAGCAACTACTATTTGAGGCACAGCGTGGTCCAGTCAATAATTACACTTGTGATGCATATGTCCAGTGGTCCGGAAAATGAATGGAATCTCACCTGCAAACCGTACAAAGTTTCCATGGACCATCGCTACTATGTGCCAACACAACAAGATGAAACCGAAGACAATGAAGGTGCATTGCAACTGCTTGCAGACCCCTTGACACAATCTACACCCTCTAAAAATGTTCCACCCAAGAAACAATCAATGTACACTGTTTCTCCAATTCAATATCACAGCCTAATCTGACAGAGGCTGAAGCTTCAATGCAATTGACTGAGGAATTTGCTCAAGATCTCGACTTCAGTTTGCCTAGTTTGGGGGAATTGTCCACCACCGTCAAGTCACAAAACACAGTCATGCCGGACGATTGGCTATTAAAGGAGCAAACATACATTGTATTCGACAGCTGCCTGCTAGAGATTGTACAAATGCTGAAATTTATCCCTACATTAAGAGGGAACATATTGGTGAATGTGTCTCGTGTATTACAAGGCACCAACCTAAAAATCCATGCCTACTGTGTCGACCTCCATAATACATTTTCATTGTCTGCTCAACTGATGCTGTGCAAAGTGCCTGCTGGAAATCTACTATGTTCAGCAACTTTCCAGTTTGTCAATTTGTGGAACTTGAGTTCCTTGCTAAAAGTCAGTACTACAAATATCAAAGGGAATTCTTATTCCCCGCTATTAGTCAAGCCTGAAAAATTGAACAGATATCAATGGACACTACATTCTCTGGCAAACGTTTCAGGCTAGCTGGCGACGTACAGTGTGACAGTCCAGGACTTTCCGCAAGGTACCGCACATACCACTTTCAAGACATGGAAAGTAAAAAAATGGTTAGTTCGGTGATCGTGCAGGTGTCTGAATGTACATCGTCTGTGGTCATGGAGAAACATGGTTTCATTAAATCTGTCGAACATCTGGAATCCAGGATAATGCAAATAGACCTGATATTTATTATTTATTTATTACATTTGTTATACACCCAGTCCCGGAGGTATCACGGCATAGTTACAGACAGTGGGTAAGTATAATCTTTATCTTATTGCAGAAAACACAATAGGACAATGGTAATGTTAAGTAGTCACAGACAGTGGGTAAGTACAAACTTTCTATAATGGCAGAAAACACAATAGAATAATGGTAATGTTACATACAGTCTATATACAAGTGGAGGGTGGAGGTCTAGTCAGGATGGGTTGGTGATCGTAGCTAGGTTTAATATTGGTTGAAGTTTTCAATTATTTTTTTAATTGTGGGTAGGATGTTTCATTCTTGATATTAGTAGGTAAGGAATTCCAGTGTCTAGGAGCAAGGACTTTGAAGCTGCTGCTCCCCGCTTTCTCTCTCTTGTATCGTGGGATTTCGAGGTGTGAATTGTTGTTGGATCTAAGAAGTCTGGTCTGAGATTTCTTCATGACTGTGTTGATGAGATATTTGGGAGCTTTGTTGGCAATGCATTTATGTGTAATGCTTAGGGTTTTGAAAAGAATCCTGGCTTGGATGGGGAGCCAGTGATTGTCTCTACTGATATTTGAGATGTGTTCAGAATTTTTTATAACTAGGGCAGCTCTGAGGGCTTTATTCTGCATGAGTTGGAGTTTGGCTATATTGGTTTTGGAGGTGTCAAGGAAGAGGATGTTTCAGTAGTCGAGCTTGGAAAGTATAAGTGTTCTTGCTAATCTAACACAGTTATCAAGGGAGAGGAATTTACGACTTAAGGAGATGAGTTTGGACGTATACGAAGTGGAGGAGGCTAGGGTATTTACTTGTTTTGACATAGTTAAGGTAGCGTCTAAATAGACACCAAGTGTCTTAACTTGTTTGGGTACTGGGATCGTGGTACCATCAATGATGAATGATTTATAATCGGGCTGAAGAGAGTCAATTTTTGAGGATGAACCTAAGATGAGTAGCTCTGTTTTGTCATCATTGAGACAAAGGCTATTGTTGCCTATCCAATTTTGGATGAGAGAGAAGATTTGGTTAATGAGCAGTGAGTCTTGCTCGTGATTGCCTGTTAGTGGAATGAGGATCTGGGTGTCATCTGCAAAGTTAGTGTAGATAACACCCATGGCATCCAGTTCTGCAAAGAGCAACTTGGTATAGGCATTGTACAATGTGGGAGATAGGCGGAACTTTCTGGGACACCTACGGTAACTGGTATAGGGTCGGCTGATTCTATGCCGATGGACACTCTTGATGTCCTGTCTACAAAAAAGCATTTGATCCAGTCAATGGCATTCTTAGATAGATTGAAGTTGTTGGCTAGTGTGTCGCAGAGTTTGTCATGGTCGACCAAATCGAATGTTGCCCAGTAGCATAAGTAGGCAAAGTTTGTCTGCTTCTGTGGTGGCATCCATTTGGATCTTCAGATCGAGGAGGGCTGTCTCTGTGCTATGGTTAGGGCGGAATCCTGACTGTCGGTCCCCCAGTAGTTGGTGATGCTCTAGGTGGTTTTGTATTTGGGAATAAGCCATTTCGTCTATTCTTTTCAGGAGAAACGGGACCGTTGTAATAGGTAGGTAGTTTGTGAGGATAGATGGATCAGGATCGTTTTTTTAGGGTGTGGGAGATCACCCATGCTTTTTTTAATGCTGGTGGGGACTGTGTTGGTGTAGAAGGAAGCATTAACAAATTCGGTGATGATGATTGTTAGGGTGGGGGCATAGAGTTTGACTAGGTGGGATGGGAATTGGTCTTCTTTGCAGTTGGAGGCTTTGACTTTGGCAATGGTGTCTAATACTTCTTTGTGTGAGACTGGTATGAAATGGAGTGCCAGGAGTGGTGTTAGATGAGTTTGCTAAGATGGTGGGTGGAGTTTTTTTCGCTAAGAGTGTTATTTGCTATCAATTTTCTTTTGTAGTATTAGGATTTCGGATGCTAGGGCGTCTTGTATTGTGGTACACCAATCATTGCTGGCATTAGTGGGTACTATAACTTGACATGAAGTTTCTGACACTCTAAGGATAGAGAAGAGTTCTTTGTTGTCTGAGGAAGCATTAGTGATGTGAAGGTTAAAAGCATTAGCTTTTTGGGTAATTATAGCTGATTTGTATTTTTATTGGCTTCAACAAAGGCTTGAGCTGATTCTGGGGTATTACTTTTCCTGTGGAGGTGCTCGAGCAATCTTTTTATACGTCTCAGGGACACTAGTTCTTCATTGAACCAGAAACAGGATTGTTTATCTGGCCTACGAATTTTGGTAGTGATGTGAGCAAGTAGGTCAATAGTATGAGTGAGGCTTTGTTGGTAGCGTTCTGCTAGGTAAGCAGGATTGTTGGTATCTGGTGTTGTATTTGCTAGTGCTGCGTTCAGAGCGGGGGAGAGGTTTTCTGCTGCAAGCTTTTTGATATTTCTGGTTTCAAAGGTGTCAGGTTTTTTGGGGATAGTGTTGTCTATGATGTTGTTGTTCAGTGTGAAATTGATAACGAGATGGTCTGACCAGTCTACTGGGAGGATAGAGTCAATAGTGGCTTGTGAGTTAAGAGTGAGGAACCAGTCCAGGGTTCTTCCTTTGAAATAGGTTGGCTCGTTTATCAGCTGTACGAAATTCTTATCTAGCATAGCTGTGTGAAATGCTGATGCGTCAGGATCTAGGGGATCACTGAAGCCTAAGTTAAAGTCTCCGAGGATGATACATTTAGTGTTAGGCTTGATAATGGGAGTTAATAGTAGAGGGATGTCCAAGTTGGGGTGAGTGTTTTTATTAGGTGATCTATTCACTACCAGGAAATTGGTGGTAGTTTTTGGGTTGGATGTAAATGTTACTAGTAATAGTTTTTAGCCCTGTATTTGTTCCATTGGGCAGGCTCTGATTTGCAGGGTGGTTCTGGCTATTAACTAGCCACTGACAGGCAATTTTCAATAGCCAAGGCCATGCGACAGTAGTTTCCACACATTCAGCATCAATTTGATGTATGGCACGTTGCAAAATCAGTCAATAAAGAAATTACAACTGCTGGTAAAAAAAAGGGTTCAGAAAATATTTTAAAGTGATGTCAGTCTATCAGCAACCATCTTTGGTGGAGCTCCAAAACTTTTGATGGATCTGTAGACATTCTACTTGAAAAATGACATTCATTGATGCACTACTGTTCCAAAGTACACTCATGGACAGAAAACCAACATTTCCACGAATGTGCACATGGACCTTTATCGAAGGAGCAGGAATGCAAGAAGAAGTGGTCGGTGCCATGTTCCCCTCCACACAAAGCATTTGAGAAGACTGTGTACAATAAAACGCTTTCAAGAGACCTGAAGGGACTCACAGAATTCAGTCATACCAGAGATTTGGAGGTGTTCCAGAATATGGGCCTCATTACGACCCTGGTGGTATGGGGTAAACAGCGCCGTAAAAGGTGCCGGCGCCGTTTACCCCGTACCGCCTCATTACGAGGTCCCCTCGCGGGACCCAGGAAGCAACGCCTGGTCAAACCAGGCATGCTTACCGGGTCCCGCGAGGGGTAGAGGGAGCAAACAACGGGCCAACTCGTAATAGCCCGTTGTTTGCTCCCTCTCCCATTCCCATTCAGTCCTATGGGGGCTGAAATGGGAATGGGGAAGGACCGGGTCCGGGTCCTTGGAGGGAGTAATTACCGGGCCTTCCGAACTCGGAATGGCCCGGTAATTCCTCATTCTGAGGACCCGGACCGGACGTGATTTCGGCGATATTCTACTCAAATAGTGGGAACCAATTCTTCATTGCCTCAGACCCCTTCCTGACTTGCTCCAGCCTTCACAAGAAGAACCACTTTTTGCTCCACCGGCGCGATCGTGCACTTTCATGCAATACTGCAATAATGCAATGTTGAGCACAAGGCTACCCATTTCTCAGGGCTGGACTAGAAAGTTAGGGAGCGACTCCGAAAAATTGTCTAATGCTCCTCCTTGCTTACCCTATGCACTTGCATGGCTAATTGGCACATGGCCTAGTCAGAGCATTAATGCAACTTATTTGGTATGGGCACGCAATGTCACCTGTCTCGCATGAAGGTAGAGGGCTGCCTCAAGTGCACAAGGGAGTATGAACGGACATGCATGAATTATAGTAGGCAGCGTGCAATTGAATGCTGTGCCCTGTTACGCTCACAACAGAATGAATACAACCCTCTAGGGAAAGAAGACAAGAGATAGCTTGCAGGGATAACAAGGTTTAATAGTACAGAATACTAAAAATATCAGCAAAGGTGTCTGCTGTTCAACAACGTTCAGATTCCAGAATGAATGTTGTTGCCTTTTGAGAGGCCACAGCGTCAGTAATGACATCACATATAGGGTCTGAACCCACACTAGTGATCGGTAAGACAATATACATGATCGTGCTCCATTGGTGGATGCCATCCTACAATTGTTTTATTTATCAGCCATCTGTCGATTCCCACGCGGGTCAGCTGGGCTCATATCTCCATGGAGTGAAGGTCAGGTTGTGGGCTGATGCTTGTGAGAATGGAAGAAATAAATCCACTCACACTGATGCGTCTTGTCCGGTCTGTATTATTATTGTCGCATTCTTTCACAATATCGAAACCTACCTGTCTCTGGCTTCAATCACTGAAAACAAGCTGCTATTGTTATTTGGCCTTGAGCGAAAGTCAGCAACCGCTAGAAGGACACAAGGTGTTGAATACTCTCAAAAATCATAACATTTACCATATTGAAAGTGGACATTAGAACATTTTGTTTTAATTTTTGCAATCTGTTGTTCGGAGAGATTACTCTGCGGGAGACCGAGAAAATGGAACTTCCTAACATTATGTAAGTTCAACTATACATAATAGTTTCGCGATTAAAAACGGCATGTGTGCTGTATGCACAATGAATAATTCAGTGACTTGCGAATGTGCGATTTGATGAAAATAATGGACACACTACGTTGTTATGTTGAATTATATTCATACTGCGCATTATGAAAATCTGAGTGCGTAACTCACGGTTTGTTTATATGTTTAGTAATAATTGTTACTTGTGTATAGTTTAAAGAGGAGTGAATAGAGGTTTGATTTTTTGGGCAGAATTGCTTACTGGCCTTGTTATGGGTTGTTAGCTGGAGCATATTGTGACGATTATTGATCGACGACCCGCAACCACAACCTGTATGCAGGCTTGTGATATCTAAACCACTTTGTCCCATGGAATATCTGGGTATGCTGTCACTGTTTAATCCTTGTGCACCATAAAGTAGGTGTGGGGTGCAAGTGCTGGGGGCTGAATATTTTCAGAGGGAACATGGTTCGCTTTTCGATCAATAATCTTCCCAGTTTCGTTAGAATGCCATCTGTCTGTAGTTCTCCATATTCATCTAGTTCTCCATCCCATTGGGAGCTAAACCTACTTCACAGCGCTAACTCCTCCATGTTGTCATGTGTGTTTACAGTATGTGTGGTTTGTGTTTATGATTAGGTTTCATCCGGTGCTGAATTATACGGTAAATGGTTATATTCGATTAAAGAACAGGTACTAAAATATATTTTTATTCTGTTATCTACACAGATATTTTGTACGGTACTGTGTATGCAATAGTTTCCAGCTACCGTCGGATGGATTCTTCAATCAACATTGGCGGATAACCATAAACAGTGCTTATGCATTACCGTTATGTGGGAAGACAGACAGGGATCGATCTGCCCTTTGGCAGTACCAGCGGCAAGGAGCAACCTGTCATCGTTTCCGATGTAGCAACATGCTGAAGCAAAAGCATTTACATTCACAAATTGCCACACTTAGTAAACCAAAACTATAAAGAAAACTAGCTGCTCAAATTAATATACACCATGATTCTGCACAGATTATGTTTCCTTATATCATGGCTGCTATAACTACAATTTACTTGCAATTATTACCTTTTTCAACAGTCCTAGTCTATATATAAAATTGAGGATTGCATATCTGACCTTTTTTCTGATGGAATGATATAGTAGCTCCCAAATCCGGGCCATAGATAGATCACATTAGTCCTCAAACAGAGGTTTAAAATGCATAGTTTGCAGTGATAATAACATCACACTTTCTGTGAACAAATGCTTCAGTGTTTCAGGCACCATTTTACAAAATCGACATTGCAAATCACTTGCTGTAATGAGCTTGCATATATATAAAACTTCATGTGTGGGCCACAAATTCATACGAAAGCGTAAATAATCATCCCTCTGGCGTGAGTTGGGGAATCTGGTTAGGTAACTTTCCACTACACCATATCATTTTAGTGCAAACGGGTTGTTCATGAAATTCTGATATTTGGAACAAGCACTCCTTGTCTGTATCCAATCATATTCCCATATGCGCATCTTGGCTTTATCTGTATTCTCAAGTAATAACTTTAGCGAGAAGCCTGTGTTATTAATGATCTTCTGCGCTTGCCCTCTCCAAGTGACAGGGAATGAATTCAGCGAGTTTAATAAGTAATCTGCCATTAAACATAACAAGCCAGTTTTGTGGCAGCTAGAACACATTTGCGATAAAGACAACACAGTTTCCAATTATGCATTGCATACAATGATAGAAGGCCCAATTCATACCTTACTAAACATATTGATTTGGAGGCTGGCAAGTTGAGTACTTGTTTCCAGTACCTGCCTTCCAATCTCGACCAGTAATTGTACGGTTTCCTTACTAAAGCTTCTGATCCATACAATATTACTGGAATTTATTTTTGCTTGTAATAAATTAGAATTGGTGAGATGGAAAATTTGCAGAATTTTGCTTTAATTATGCGGGCTTGGGAAACGGCTCTGTGTAGTTTTTGTTTAGTGTACAGTTCAAAGGCACTGCTACCCTGTTGATTGGTTACAAGGGTACCTAGATATATATAGGATGACAACGATGTCAAGGATACTTGTTGAAGAGGCCACTTGTACTTGGTAATGCGTTGTTTAGCATTTCCAAACTGAATTACCTTAGTTTTCATTACATTAATTGAAATGCAATTGTTCTGGGTATACTTGTCAAGTGCACCCAGCAAAGCTCGTAATCCGTTAGGGGTTTTGGAAAACAATACCATGTCATCTGCATAAAGTAGAAATTTCACCTGCACTCCATTAATATTTGGGGAATCAGCTCTGATGTTGGTGAAACAACATCCAACATCAGAAATAAAAAAATTGACATGGCAGACGCTAACAGACAGCCCTGCTTTATCCCACGGGCAGTGTGTATTGGGTCCGACAGTAAGCCATCATTGGATAATTTAACCTGAATAGAAGTATCGGTATGAAGGTCGATCACCCATTTCAAGATGAACCACGAACATCCTTTATCCATCAGTTTTTTGTATAGCAGCTCACGTGGCACAGCATCAAAGGCCATGCAAAAATCTATAAGGGCAGTGTATAATGCTTGGTGACGTTTCTACGCTTGGAACAAGATGCTATTCAGAGTTATAATATTGACAGCTGTTTCCGAGGCCCGGTAAAAAACTGTTTGAAAAGGATCACGGTAGTTGTTTGCATCTAACCATAAGTTAAATTGCCTCAATATTAAGCGTGCAAAGATTTTGTCTGGGCAATCTAATAGTTCAATGGGTCGGTAAAACTCAGGCTCGTCCCTTTTGCCCTTTTTAAAGATGGGGAGAATGATAGACTGTTTCCACGAACTGGGGACTCGACCCACAGTAAAAATGTGCCTGAAAATCTGATCTGATTAAAATCTGATTAAGTATTTCTGCCCACTCTTGAAGGTAAGCCTTCATCATGCCATTGTGCAAACCGTCGGGCCCCATAGCACGTGATCGACTCATATTATTAATACAATGAGAAATATCTTCTACTTCTAGCGGGAATGAGTGAGTGCGTTTTGCCCAATTGCATTCCACTCTAAATCAGCCCAAGGGTAAGATCATCAAGCATGCCCAAATGCCACTCGTAGATTTGATTAGGATTTGATTGAGCATATACTCGTTATCACGTTGGTGCTGAAGATACCTCCGCTTTTCAACCAATTCAAGTCCCACAAAATAAGTGTGTGACAACCCAGAATCCAAAAGTAGTGTATCTAGAATTAAAAGCAAGTGTTTAAAAAACAGGTCTACTACTAGTGTTTGCTTGCTCCAATATATGTTAACAATGGCAAATGTTGTTGTGCCTCTAGTTACCGTCACGACTTGAAAACAAGACAAGGGAGATGAACAAGAGACACTAGCTAAAACGGAGGCTTTTTTACTGCTAGTAATAGCCCACCCATTGGGTGTCCCATTAATTTTTTGGTGGCAAGTGTAGTGATAATCGTATGAGACGCCCATACCGGCGCTCTCATAAGCCAGGTTTACTGCAGCGCAATAATGGCGCATATCCCCAAATCTTTTTCCCAGGAGTTGATGATTTGCTTGTGACCTCTCGTATTCCAAGAGATCATACTGATAACGTTTTCAGGAATCTCACACTGTTCTGATCCAGCATCGTATGTTTGCTTTACTGGGGAGTAGCTTGAGAAGTTCTGTGCTTTCTCGATTGCAGCCCTCTGGGTGGGTTTATAGATCTTGATTATCGACTTCTTGACTTGTTGTGCAGGTTGCATGATAGCTCCGGTTAATATAAAACCCAGATTGAATATAGCCATCCTGGCTTGCCATAGTATATTGGCAACCAGCCCTGATCGAATATAAATCCTTGCCTCTGTCAAATCATGACCATTACTAAATTTCACTAGATCGATGTCTGATGTTACCAGGTTCCTTATCGTTGGTATCTCAGCAGAGATCAATAGGCTCGCTCTGTTGAGGACATATTGAGCACCTGCAAATCTCGACATTTAAATGTTAGACAATGATGTTTTTTTTGTCCATTTATAATCTCATTGTTTGTCTGGTTTTTGATGTGAGAGCCCATAGATGTTATCCGGGTTTGATTCATGGGGATAGAGAGAACCATATCTGTTCCTTGCGGCGGTCTATCACATTTAGGCAGAAAGGTGGGACCCCGGAGCAATGCGCTCACGTCAGGGAAAGCTACTCATTGGATATTGCCTTCACCATGTGTTCTGTCTTGAGTTTCTGCAATGTAGGAGTCAATGGACATCTTTATCATGTCCGTTATGTCCTGCGACGTGGGTACTACCGCATTAGTTGGCATTGTGGGAACCGCTTGTGTTGGTGCAAGCTTATGGGCATCTTTGATTGAGAGGGCAGGGATTGAGATTGTACTATGTTGCCCTTCTCTTACCTGGGAGTCAAGGTTAGTAGATGGCAAAGTCCTATACAGATGGTGAGGATTTTATGTGACGATCAGTGTCTTCCTTTTTAGGGCTGGCCATGGTTTTACTGCCTCAGGACCGGAGGCCGGGGCTATGGCAGTGACCGGAGGAGGCCTTGCATGCTCTATCTCTGATGAATTTTGTGTTACATAAGAATCGATGGAAGCTCGAATTTCCTCTCTAAGTGTGGCAATGGTTGGGTGTACCGAGTTCATAGCAGCTGAGTTGACTGAAACTGCTGATAGTGTTACAGTATTTGCGGTATTGGGGTTGGAGGACATTGATCTCATAGGCAACGTGTCCTGGGGTTTTTGGTTGGCATTGTTTATTCCCCCACCCGGAACAACTTCCAAGGAAAGAGCCACTAGGTCGTCTAAGGGTTTATATGCCATAGGCATCAGAGTGGTGTTCTTTGTGACCTTGGTGGCAGCCATGGTGACTGGAGCATCTTGTTGTCTCACTAGTCAACTCACAGCCTTGACAATTCTTCTCGCCCTCCCTCTAGACTGCAGTTGCCGAATTTTCTTGGCTGACTTCAAACATTTCTTGAGGCCATCGCCACAAGTGTGTGGCAAGCCTATTTGTCCTGGCGGTTTACTTCCAGTGGCACAAATAGTTCAAAGATGTTGGCTTTCGCAACCGCCACCACTAGCACTGAATCGGTGGGACTGTTATTTTGAGAATCACCAAGTCGCAAATTCGGTGCCTCAGACGTTCCCCGGGTAGCCAGGTTGGAGCAATCTCAAGGGAATGGGTGCGCCTGGGTGCCCACTGTCTCCTTTACGAGAGAAATTAAAGTCCCTTGATGGTTAGAGCCACCATCAACCTGCGTGATTACTATCAGTAGATGCTGGGTGCACGTCTGGGAAAACTTGTAATGGAGACAAGTTAGTTATTTTATTAGAATTAAGAAAAGTCTCAATCATACTCACATTTCCAATTAATTGTTCTAATATTATGGTTTGCTGACTTATTTTCCCTTCCAAAATCACGTATAGTTTTGCCACAGCTAATATGGTGTGTTCATGGCACTCAATGTATTGTTGAAGGCGGGGGCTTCTGGAAAGGAAAATTGTGTTGATTGACTTTTATGAACGAAGAATTCTGATTCCTGCGCTGCCTCCTGGAATCTAGAACGTCTTGGTGTTGGGGCTATGAATGAGGGTGATTCATCTACGAAATGGATGTGGGTCTTATCCGGTGCCTCCGGTGTTGAACTTTTCGTTGGGGTTCTCTCTCGGATCGTTGTAGTGTTGTGCGACTCATGTTCAAGGTGTGTCGAGATGTTAATACGCATGTGATCTTCATGCAATTGTATTAGGTCCCCGGAATTGGAGCAGATATACAGAATATCCTGGGAGTGTGAACTGGATTTGTTGGATAAATTCATAAACTCCAGCGTGTCCTTGTCACTCTCACCTGCCAGAGTGAGCAGTTCGTGAGCCTTTCGGAGTTTCTGTTGAGCCGCTACCGAACACCGAACTGGCTCCATGACTTTGCAGGGGCTGGTCTGAGCCAGCATTTGGATCACGCCATTGGGCTGCAATTCGCCTGCTAGGCAAGCGGATACCAGTGTTGTGTCTGTAACTTTATCCAGCACAAATGTGGCCCCAGAGTCAGCCCGAATGGATGACTGGGGGTCGTCATTATTAGATATGGCAGCACTCGATGGTGCAGTTTCTGGTGAATCTGTGGTTGTAGGGGGGGGCCTGTTGGTTGCTCGGATCCACTGGTTCACTAAGGCAATTACTTGGTTCCCTGTCAGACCGTGAGTCCGTGTGGACCAGTTTCTGACCAGTGGATTTGTTAGAATAAAAGGTACGCATGTCAGATGTAATTGACATTGAGCGAAAATACTTGATACCTAGGTGTCTATCGGCGCAGGGTGCAAACTTAGTCCGTGGACTAGAAATTTTGGCGCCGCCATTTTTAGGTGATCTATGGAAAGCGGCCGTGGTGGAATTACGAGCAGCATGCCAGATTTTAAACTAAACCTTTCAGCAACCATTGTACAGGACACAAAAGAATAATGATACGAAACCTGCAAAATAAAAGTGGGTCATTACAAAACTGTACCGTGCAATCTAATAGATCAGCCTACGCCGCCCACTCGACCGCTAGACAGCGAGATAGCAGGGCAAAAACACTTTGCAAAAGCGCATGCTCACTGCCTTTGAGGATTCTGGGAGAGGAGGCGGGATCGTCACTGTGGAAAGGGAAAAATAGGCATAATAACAAGGTTGAAAAGATCAAATGGCAATTGGCAGTCTATGGTCCAGTGGCCAATATGGCATTCTATGGGCTAGATGTCAATGGGGAAAGTTTGTATTCTCGTAATAATCCAATCCAATGCTTGGCTCAGCCGGGTAGTCACGTGTTCTCACGATGACTGGGCAAGGGAATATCTTTTTGGAGATCTCAGCACACAGTGAACACAGAGACAGCAGGGCAAAAACACTTTGCAAAAGCACTCGCGCAAATGCGCGTGCACAGTGGTTTTGAGGATTCTGGGAGAGGAATCCCAGAATCGGTGCATGGCTCAGAGGTATAATAGCCTTCGGATGGTAGTGCACTGACAAAAGGGATCGTGGAAGTGCTGCTCAGAGCTGCATAAATCATATGCTGTATATGCATGGTACAGTGGTGCAGAGGTTTAAATAGGGTAGGCCTGAGCGGGCAAGGCCCACCCAAAATCTGTAAATGCCCACTCAGCAGCACTGTAAGGGCATTTACATATGTTAATGTCACTGCAGTGGGCCCAACTACATTACCTGCAGGCCCCACTTGTTATACAATCCTGGCTAGGCCTCTGCAGTGGTGGCAGCGTGTTGGCATGGTTGAGGCACACTGCACAGACGAAAACTCTGAAGCCACTTTTTTCCAATTTGCTAGTATGCATGAATGTTATTATTGACATCCTGAAGGTATTGACACGATTACAGCTGCTTGGTCCAGCTCTTTCCTTTGTCATCTGAGCTGTTGAACAATATTTAAAAAAACTGGCCCCTGAAAGCCCAACTGACCACAAAAGTGATGGGTGGAAGGTTTCGAATGAATCTAAACCACTGGCAATTGCTCTGGGCAACCTTCCACACCACCGTTTTTTAGCCCGTCTGCGCCATTGCAAAAGGGGGCCAGCCATGTGCAAATCAGTCAGCAGCTGCCGTCACCGAAGGTAGCAGCCCAGCCGAACTGCTAGGCCAGGTCCCCTCTGCACAGAAAACCAAGCAACCCCAGACATGTTTCAGCCTTGTTGGACCTCCTCAGTGAGGTGCAGCCTGGTTCCCTGTGGCGCAGCGAGCAAGGGACCCACGTCTGGGCATACCCTATCTCACAAGGAGAAACAAACTCACCACAAAAGTGATGGGTGGAAGGTTTCGAATGAATCTAAACCACTGGCAATTGCTCTGGGCAACCTTCCACACCACCGTTTTTTAGCCCGTCTGCGCCATTGCAAAAGGGGGCCAGCCATGTGCAAATCAGTCAGCACCTGCCGCCACCGAAGGTAGCAGCCCAGCCCGAACTGCTAGGCCAGGTCCCCTCTGCACAGAAAACCAAGCAACCCCAGACATGTTTCGGCCTTGTTGGACCTCCTCAGTGAGGTGCAGCCTGGTTCCCTGTGGCGCAGCGAGCAAGGGACCCACGTCTGGGCATACCCTATCTCACAGGGAGAAACAAACTGACCACAAAAGTGATGGGTGGAAGGTTTCGAATGAATCTAAACCACTGGCAATTGCTCTGGGCAACCTTAAACACCACCAATTTTTAGCCCGTCTGCGCCATTGCAAAAGGGGGCCAGCCATGTGCAAATCAGTCAGCAGCTGCCGCCACCGAAGGTAGCAGCCCAGCCCGAACTGCTAGGCCAGGTCCCCTCTGCACAGAAAACCAAGCAACCCCAGACATGTTTCGGCCTTGTTGGACCTCTTCAGTGAGGTGCAGCCTGGTTCCCTGTGGCGCAACGAGCAAGGGACCCACGTCTGGGCATACCCTATCTCACAAGGAGAAACAAACTGACCACAAAAGTGATGGGTGGAAGGTTTCGAATGAATCTAAACCACTGGCAATTGCTCTGGGCAACCTTAAACACCACCATTTTTTAGCCCGTCTGCGCCATTGCAAAAGGGGGCCAGCCATGTGCAAATCAGTCAGCAGCTGCCGCCACCGAAGGTAGCAGCCCAGCCCGAACTGCTAGGCCAGGTCCCCTCTGCACAGAAAACCAAGCAACCCCAGACATGTTTCGGCCTTGTTGGACCTCCTCAGTGAGGTGCAGCCTGGTTCCCTGTGGCGCAACGAGCAAGGGACCCACGTCTGGGCATACCCTATCTCACAAGGAGAAACAAACTGACCACAAAAGTGATGGGTGGAAGGTTTCGAATGAATCTAAACCACTGGCAATTGCTCTGGGCAACCTTAAACACCACCATTTTTTAGCCCGTCTGCGCCATTGCAAAAGGGGGCCAGCCATGTGCAAATCAGTCAGCAGCTGCCGCCACCGAAGGTAGCAGCCCAGCCCGAACTGCTAGGCCAGGTCCCCTCTGCACAGAAAACCAAGCAACCCCAGACATGTTTCGGCCTTGTTGGACCTCCTCAGTGAGGTGCAGCCTGGTTCCCTGTGGCGCAACGAGCAAGGGACCCACGTCTGGGCATACCCTATCTCCCTGAAAGCCCAACTACTGTATAATTTTCAATGCACTTTAAAAATGTTCTACTTTTGACGAAACCTCACACAACAGGGACGAGGTGAGCTGGGCTACTTTCTACAGGTGCTTCCCGTCAGCCGGAATGCACACTCGAAAGAATGGGCCTTAATGACAACATCTAGGTAGGTGACCATACAAATCATGCACTATGATGTGCAAAGAGCATATATGTTTAAGGTCAATCCATGTTTGCACCTGTGCAATTACATGCAAAATACCACAACACTGATGAAAGGTTTCAGTAACATGGGCCATCATGCATAGCAATTTACCCTTGAACAGCGAGCTCTGCCGGTCACGTGTAAAGTCAAATGGGCTTTGTCCTCTGCACTAGCACACACGTGCAGTTGAGGCCATGATTCGACTGAGGCTGTAGACCATCTTGACTTGAGCCAGGGGTCATGTCCTAAAAAAAGAAGTGGGGGACTCATTAGCATGAACAATGGGAAGTAACCTCGCCGGAAGTGACCTTACCGGAAGTGACCTCACTGGAAGGGACATCAGTTGCACTCTGTGCTACTGCACATATCTGGCCACAGTAGACTGCATTTCCTGTGGTGCATCCAAGCCAGCGAAAACATCAGTTTTCACCTAAACCAAAAAAAGGCATTATGCAGGAATTGGGAGTATGGCATTCATTACAGTTCAGCAGACAAAAACACTCACCCAAGAGAAAAAAATACCTATTGCATTATTTTTTTCTTTTGTATTTGTATTGAACTTCTATTGAGCTTAATGTAACCAATGGTACAATTTACATGAACAGATATACAGAAAACCAAAGATCAACAAGGAGATATGTTTTTAAACAAGACTTGAAATGAAGAAATAGAAGGAAGAGGAATAGAAGTCCAGGTCTGGGGCAAAAAGAGCAAATGAACGAAACAGCCAACAGAAAAAGATTCAGCACTAAGTGAATAAGCTGGAGAATGACAAGAAACTACAGAAGAAAGAAAGAGGGCAAGGCTCTAAAGGCACTTCAAAACAATACAAAGAAAATTAAAAAATAAGTGATTTCAAAGGAAAGCCAATTCAAGGAGTGGAGAGCAGAAGTGATGGATTAAATATCGAGGAGCAAGAGTACAAAGAACTTGAATAGAAGAATGATAAATGGAGCAAAGAGGCGCAAGATGAGATGCAGGAAGACCAAAAAGAAGCAAAGTCCAGAAAACGCTGAAAAGGATATGAGAAGCTTAGCACAAGGAAAGGTAAAAAAGCAATGAGCTTTTATAATAATAAAGAGTTGGTAGCAACAGGAAGGAGAAAGAGGATATGAGTAGAGAAAAGACATCAACTAAGCTTGGTTTTAGTTTCATGTACTAGCATTTGGTGCTCTATTATGGAGTTGCAGTCATGAACAGAAAGAAAATTAACAGAAAAAATAATTTCTATGAAAATATCTAGGACGTTGAGTTCGTAGCGTGGTTATGAAACAATCCCTTTATTGATTTGCGTATCAACAAATTGCAGACAATAGTACTTTAGCATGTTAAAGGGAAAAAAAAGGAATTGCTTGACTGGCCAAGATTTTGTAAAATTATCCAGGTCAGTGCAATATTTATCTGTATGTAGCTACTTCTATCAATAGTTATTGGCCAATGCGTGCCATGGTTTTACCTATGCAACTGACTAGTGCTGATGCCGCCTCCGCGCTGGGGAAGGGAGGCAAAGTGTTGGTGGGGCCAATGCTTGATGGGACTCTCTGATGACCTTTGTCATCTCCTGGCTGGGCTCACAACCAGGCCCTCTCATGCTGCGGAGGACGATGGTCCTTTGCAGAGACTTCTAGGTCTTCGGGGATATGCATGAGGGCCTACATTTGATTGAGTTACTGGCCAAATAACCTGTTAAAGTGCATTACTAAAACACTAATATTTTAGAGTATGAAAGCTATTGGAATCTCTGAAAAGATCCCCCTTTCCTTGTAAACACATTATATCATTACATTTCTTATTTGCAAATTAGTTTATCCAGTAATTCCTTTGTACGCATGTTTGTTGCTTCACTGCCAGTTTCACTGCCAGCATAGTTGCTACTTTCCCCAAGAATAACTGACATTTCCAACACATTGAGAGTGAGCATTGAAGGTTCCATGTTATGTAAATTGGAATTGATAACTTCATGAAGCATCACCTTACTATCTCCATTCCAAATCATTTTGCCAATGTTTGTCACTTTCTCCACTACTGCTCTGCACCCACAAATCCAACCCACAAATCCAAGCTACATAGCTTAAATGTAGCCCCATGCGTTGCCGAGACTTGGCTGTCACTGCAACTGTCAAATAGCCACCTGTGACCTCTGAGCCTGCTCTGTGACAGTGGAGAGCAGGCATTGCAGATCAGGATACTGATGCAATAGGACACAGGTAGACACGATAGCTATCAACCTTTTCTATCCCTAGGGTGGGTAAAAACACCCGATTTTGTATATGGTGGTTAAGAGTCGATTAAAGTGAATGGGCGAGTAGGGGCCTTTTTGGGTGAGTGAGCTGTTTCCAGGGCAGGTGACACCCACCAAAAGCTTGTGAGTTGAGACATATGTACACACTATGCTTTTGACATGCCGCTAATGATAGGGGATATTGATCTGCTAAGTACGCTTTCAGTAATGGAATACTCTCATCATTTTATTAGTAAAAAAAAAAAAAAACACAACCCTGCCAGAGGGCACCTCATCAGAGTTGGTATATTTTCTCCATTTAATTATGTTGCATTCTGTGACATTATGGGTGAAAGGTCATGAAATGAATCTTCCTGTGTTGTCATCAGTTATGCCCATGAGTCCAATCACACAAAAACTGGACACTGCTTGCACGACATTCAAACTCGCAATGCCAATTCTAGTGATAATTGCCTTCCTTGATACCGGTTTGTGAGTTGGACTCGGCCAAAAAAATCCATAGTATGATAGTATTGGCAGTGTCTGCGATCATTCATTTAAGGTGAAAAAAATATGGAAGTGAATGCAGCACTTATGTGTATTCAAGCTTTCTAATACACACATATACCTCCTGAGGTATTGCCAGATACTGATAAAGAAAGGGTGATCCTTCACTTGTGAAGGGAACGGCTTTGGGCAAATGGGAAGTTAGTATAAGTGTGCCAAAGCACCAAATGAGGGTAAGTTAAGTTATTTTAAATGGTTCCCATTTTCAACAACTCAAGAGATATACAATTCTTTTTGGGGCTTGGAACAGTTTTAACAGGTGAGGCTTACTCTAGAAAGTATTAGCTGAACAATGATAAAATCACATGCATCAAACTTGGGAGACCTGGACATGGTCTGCAAAGATTGTAGGATAGTCGAGGGAGTTAAAGTGCCTGCTGCAGTGATCGGACGGAATTCGAAGGTTCCTGGGTTTGGATCACAAAGGGTTGTCATACTGTAAGGCCCGGCTGAAGATGTGTGGGGGCCCATTTCACATGATGGTCCACCTGACCCTTTTGTTTAGAGTGGAAAGCAGTCTGAGGTACCTGTGGAGGGCATACATTATAATTATAATTGTTTTTTTATAACGTGCTTAATACAGAAGAGGTTTCTGAAGGCAGAAGCTGGAATTAAACCTGTGTTGCTCTTTGTCATCTTGCTTCCAAGACAAGCACGTCGTCTTGCTTCCAAGACAAGCACGTTGCCACTGAGGGGATAAAGATAAGGTTAATAGCCGCCAATTATCACAAGATGGCGAAACAGCAGGGAGCTGAAACACTGAATGGCTGCTGAATAGCTATGGATCCTCCTTTGTAAGCAAGTGGCTGATGTGGAGCAACCAGTGCTGAAAGGCAACAAGGTGATAACACTTCTGTTATCCCCAATGGAAGTGACAGGGGCACGGGCACTGGCAAATGCAGCTTGTAAAGCGAACGCTGCAAAGCACACACTGTAAGCCACAGAACGAAGGTGATATATAAAGAAATATATTGCCATATTATTAGACTGCTGACTGGCAATATGGATTCAGTTGCTGGCGGTTGGGGGCCTGTGGCTCGAGGCCCCTTTCATTTGCAAAGGTTGAAAGGCGTTGAGAGTCCCTGCATACCTTTATAATTCTCCCATGGGCACTGTACGAGTACCTCCTGTAGAATGAACACAACCACTCTCACAATGTTACTGAGCGGAAGGAGATTGGTTGCTTCTTACTGTGCACTGGAAAAGCATGACCATCAGCCCAACCTGCTGGATACCAGAAATTCCTGTGCTTTCATACCCACGATTGGTAGGCAACTGAAAAGCCATGTCTTTTACTCAAGGCTTATTTTTTCCAACCACTGGCTGGTAAACACGCTCAAGTGCGGCTCCTGGATGCTGGCATTGCAGTGTTGCATTTTGCTGCTCTGCAGATTGCCTTGAAATAGATGTTTCATGCATTTTAAAAGAGTAAGGCCGGCGGCCGCGCTGTATTAGTGTGCAGGATACTCGCTGCACATGACCTCGAGCTGGAAGCAAGACGTGTGGCAGATCTGCTTGGTCGGATGCGAGAGTCTCTTTCTTCACACCCATGCTCTGTATCAGTGTGACACTGGGGTGTCTGAGTAAAGAGGCTGCCCGTTTCTTAATCTTCACTCAGACACTCCATGCTTTGTGACTAACTGCCTGTCTCTTCACTCTCCCTCTGCCGATTGGAACTAAGCGGTTTCTCTTGTCGCTCTAACAGTGTACAGGTCTAGGATGCAGTCTTTCTTCACAGCTCTCTTTACTTTCTTTTACCATCTCTACTTTTCCAAAATGCAGTTTCACATGGGCCACTGCTTGAAGGGTGTGTGTTGGAAGTGACAGGAAGCCTGGGGTGGGGGCGGCTGTATGTCTTCTACCAAAGACTGGCTGATTACAGGGAGGGGGGGTGGGGAATTTCATGAGTATCTGTCTTGCAGCAAGGAGGGGGGCGCTTACAGGGGGGTTTGCGGGCTTTTTATTTGGAGGGGGAGAGAGGGTGAATACCAGCCAGCTTGGGTGGATTCTCAGCACATTTCTCAGACCTGACTATCTGCACTTCATAAGGAAACACAGGGCAGACTTAGCTCTTCATCCTACTGAGGTTGATACATTGCGGTTGATGATTAGGTAATAGGAAACTCTATTCTTACAGTCTTTGGTGGCTAGTGTAACCTAGTAACAGTGCAAGCAGTTTAGTCACTTTTACAGTACAATTCAATGAGACAATAATACAGAAATAAAAGCACTCAATGCATTGTGCCATAATTATTACAATACAAGCGTTGTTATGCTCCAAGGTAGTACTGGTATGCTGTGTGTGAGTCCTTTATTTATTTAGGTCCTATTACTCTCGTTTGGAGACCCATACCTGGTAGAAATGACCGGCTGCCTCAGTCGATAGGCATGACTGTGCCACTACCCGCACAAAACGTGGCATTATGTTTTCTGGGCCCATCACCTTCTGGTACTTGTCTGTTCCGTGGTATCATAGATGTCCAGTAAAAAATGTCATGTCTTCCCCCTAGGCCCCCCAGCACCAATTGCAAACTTTTTGGCTATTTACCCATTTTTTTTTAAAGTATGCTCTACAATGGAACATTTAACCCATTATGTAAAAAAAAAAAAAAAATGGGGGGAAACCCCCCCCGATCTCCCCTTGATTGGTACAGGCTCCCTCACTGCGCTTGGTCGCTTGGGTATTTTTGGGGGAAATAGTTATGCCCCACCACTTGAAAAAATTCACCAGCCGCCACTGGCCCTCGGACTGTGTTGGGAATGGGATGGGGGGGAGCCCAGGGACTGTGGTGGGAGCAGGATGGGCGGGAACCATGGGATAGTGGTGGGTGCAGGGTGGGGAAAGCCCATGGTGTGTGATGGGGTGGGGAGAGCCCAGAGACTGGGTAGGAGTGGGATGAGGGAACCCAGCTACTGTGATGGGGAGCAGGTGGGGGAGCCCAGGGGCTATACTGGGAGTAGGGTCTGGTGACAGCGTGCAAAAGTGGTGACAGCCCGGGAGGGTAGCTCAGCGGCAACGTGCTCGCCTTGGAAGCAAGACAACACGAAGCAACACAGGTTCCATCCCCTGGTCCGGGCTTAGAAACCTCTGGGCATTAAGAGCGTTATAAATAACCTATGATATCATACATACTGTCCATTTGGTATTTTTGGGGGGTCCCGGCCTGCCCAAACTTTGCTCTGGGGGAGCCCCGGCCAAAAAACTTTGAAGACCACTGCATTAGTAGGACAAATGTTGCATTAGTTAGTGGTAAACAATGCATATTTTAGCTTAGCTCCTCCCCTTTCAGATAATGCCTAACATCCCAATTGAGTAAGCGGATAAACACATATGAATGCCAGTATCAGCATGAGAAAATGATATTTTTCCAGCATTGCTGGATATATAATGAATATCTTTATGCATATAACATAGTACCAGCTATTCTCAATACCAGCTTCTGTAAAATGCACCATCACACCTGTACTATCATTAGTATCTCAAACCTAATGCGTGTTAGGTCATGTATGTGAGGGTTTGGACAGTAAATTAAACATTTTGGAAGCCATTTTTCGAAACTTTTTGCGGGTGGAGAGCCCCCTGAACCGCTCTTGATGTGAGTCGGGCTCACTCACTGCGCTGCACACTGGGAAATTCGCCCTGCAAAATGTTCAAAGTCCCCAGCAGCCACTGTTTGCCCTGTGTCCTTATATAACACGCCGACTGCGGCACCTGTGAAAAATGGAGCTGATCCTCGTATGGATTTTTATAGCATATTTAGCAGCTCATTGCTGCCCATAGTTCTTTCTATCTTTCAGTCCTCGTCTGGGATAATGAGCGGTAAAGCAAAGATTGAAAAAGTGTGCAAACCTGCGAGCAGTTTGATTAATGTGCGGTCGTGGCAAGAGAGCCAGGAATAGACATTTGAGGAAGGGACCAGGAAGAAAGAGAGGGAGTTGGAGGGGATTCGAACTTCCAAAATGGCACACTTTTAATGAGCATGTCAAAGTCCAAATATATGCAGGCCTCTTAGTTTCAGGTTTCTCATAAAGGCTGTCAGAAGTAGGGGATCTAGATACGACGCAAGGGTAAAGGTCATCTCGTTCTACACGTCACTCTCTCACCAGCCTGTGCCCTTCCAAAGATGGGAGAGAACAGGCCCACTGGCCAGAGTCTGTCATCGACTGGGCTGCTTATACATTTTAGGTGTGTCTCCATCTTTGGAGCCGGAAAGCTCCTGCCTGGGGCAAAGTAACCAGGCTGTGGCATAAGGGGCCCTGAATTCCACTGGGCACATTTTGTCACATTAAATGAAGGGCATGGGATGAGTGTCTAGTGGGATACTGCTGTTATTTAATTTACTTTAATAGTGATTACATCACTGAAAAGTGAACACGTTTAAAACCCTTGCAAGTTTATTTTGAGGTCTGTTTAATTGACACAAAAGAAAGCAGTTTGTTTTTTTCTAGTTTCAAATGTTTTCTTTGCATCATGAATAACAATCTGCAAACCTATGTCAAGCAATGACTATAGACAGGTAAACCTATCACAAATATTCTTTCATTGGGTGCGTGTAAATTGTTCAAATACCATAGATAACCCAGATACGATATTCCAAGTTCACTTTACATAAGATTCTGATACTTGTAGTTCTTCCCGTTATGATGGATAAAATAAAGCTACGATCATTCTCCTTTTGCATAGATTTTTAACAAAGAATACTGTCGTATTGGTTTATTATGTGATTTGTGTACTTTCCAAGTCAGATCTACAAAACCGTGCACCTTGCTATTTGACAAAAGAAGGGAAACATGCAGTCAAGTGCCAAAATTGTAGACTGGGTCCAATGTGTGTGATCCCGAGCAACTCATTCAATCTCCGTTTGACTGACCTGTCAAAATGGCTATTCCCTAATATTGCAAAATCGTCAGCCCCTAAATATAGTTTAGTTCTCGGGGTACACACTTCACAAAAACCACACTCACTGTTTAAATGGCCATAGTGTTGATTAGTATATAATATAAGTGGCCATTGGTATATTGCATCCCGCAGTTTGATTGTTGGCACACACCAATTAGAAAAAGCATGGCCTCTTCTAGTCTCAGTCTATGTTCGGATACGTGAAACTTCCTAGTAATTTCTGACCTGAATCCTCCGCCTATTCTGTGGTAGGTCTACATTGCTCCTTGCTTCCAATGTTAGGATGCACATTGGAGTTCTCTACCTATATGGGGGCATCTATGGGGGAACGGCTCGACTCTTATGGGGTCTTGAGGTCCCCATGAGGCTGGTTTAAGTCTCTGACTGCACTCACCCTTGTGGGGGCTCTCAGTCTCCCCTCTAATGTCAGGATGGAGGATGTGTATACGCAAATATAGTCAGTGCATCGCCTGCTATCCTAACATCGTTCGCACATGTTCACCTCTGGGATCTGCATTTTTGATCTGGGGCATGGTTCCAGATGGGGTCCAGTCTGTAACTGCAGCTGTCTCCATATGGAGGCTTGTGTCCTTCCAGGCCTTTTCCCAAATGCGCCCCCTATATTAGCACACACACTCGATATATGCAATCTCCGTGGTCATAGACACCTCTTTGCCTGTGTGCATGATTCGGTAATGTGAGCGTGCACACAGGGAAAGGGGAGTCTTTAATTTGCCTGGATGCAAGCCCTTCTACATATTCAGGAATGACCACTTTCCAATGTGGGCAACAACAGTGGGCATGCAATTGGTATTTCTGAAGAAGCTTAAATACCGAAGTGCAGAACCAGGAGGCCAAACTGCACAATGTGCAGATATAGAAGTTGTTGTTGAGATTGCAAAGTCACCATTGTGAAAAAGAGACAATTACACATTGTTGTGAAGCTCCACTTCCATGTATCGATGCCCTAGACAGGCTCAGAGTAGCCAACTAGAAAACGTATTAAGGGTTTGAAATCTCCAGCATTGAATGGACGACCTTGTGTGCCCAAATTCAGGTCAGTTCTGGCGTAGGTCGCCAGGATGTACTGCCAGGCTGGCCAGTACAGTATACATGCAGTGCTAGTGCAGGGGCTCCCACAACACAAAAAGATCTTTTTATTGTAATGGGGTATCTTTATATATTGTTTTGTATTCTCCCACAGATAACAGGAAAGCTTGCCTTGGATATCTTTATATATTGTTTTGTATTCTCCCACAGATAACAGGAAAGCTTGCCTTGGGTATCTTTAGATATTGTTTGTATTCTCCCACAGATAACAGGAAAGCTTGAACTTAGCCCTGGGAACCCTTATTGGCTCCCTGCTCGTCCCGCATAATCCTGCAGGAACAGCAAATAGCAAGGGCTGTATTTGGTTTGAGCAGCGCCACCCGTAGCGGTAATTTATACATCTCATGGTCACGTGAGGCTCTATTTGGATGTGTATTTGTATCTATTTGTGAACAGGGTGCCATTTTAAACGGAAATAAAATACAAACTAGCCCATGACGAAGAGCAGAGGCAGTCATAGGGTGAGGTGCCTTTACATTAGTGCATTATTGAATTGAATGACATATGCAGGCTATTGAAGGGGTAAGAAAAGTAACATAAAACATGGACAAGGCCTCAACGACAGTAAAACACGTGCAACCATAAGAACCTAGGGCCAGAATGAACATAATTAAAAAAGGCAAAGGCCCTCATTACAACCTCGGTGGTAGCCATGCCGCTATTGGCAGCACGGCTGTCGCTGAAATCGCGTCTGGGTCCCCAGAATGAGGAATTACCGGGCCATTCCGAGTTCCAAGGACCCGGTCCTTCCCCATTCCCATTTCAGCCCACATAGGGCTGAATGGGAATGGGAGAGGGAGCAAACAACGGGCCATTACGAGTTGGCCCGTTGTTTGCTCCCTTTTCCCCTCGCGGGACCCGGTAAGCACGCCTGGTTTGACCAGGCATTACTTACCGGGTCCCGCGAGGGGACCTCGTAATGAGGCGGTATGGGGTTAACAGCGCCGGCACCTTTTAGGGCGCCGTTAACCCCGTACCGCCAGGGTCGTAATGAGGCCCAATGATTAGTCTTGAAGGCAGAATGCCAGAAGAGGTGGGTTGGGTTGTTAGATTGGCTAGAATGGTGGGAAGGAGGCTTGGCGCTTCCTTCCTTTGCTGGCAAGTGAAGCTTGAACCTTGTTCCAGAGAGAGAGAGCTTTCAAGTAGAGGGAGGAGAGTAGGGAGAGGGAGCACAAGCAGACCGATGCACAGTGGGAGTGGTGGACTGATAGATTGTGAAGAGATGAAGAGTGGAGAGTTCAAGATGGAGAGTGCAGCAACATGCATTCACTGCAGTAGCGGGGAGCAAGACCATGGATGGTTTCCTATATGAGCAGCAGGAATGTAAAGAGAATAATTTTGCATGGCGAGCCAGCCAGCTTTGTGATGGTGGGTAGAGGTGAGGTAGAATCTGGATAGTTGAAAAGGCTTTGCGTCTCACGGTTGAGGACATTGTTGAGGAGAGCATGTGGTAGACCAGTTTTCTGAGCAGAAGAGTAGAGATAAAGGTTTTAGTTGAGAGGTACATGATATGTGGGTGGATTTTCCACATTTTAAGGAGGTTGAGTCAGGCTGCTACGGCAGTGGCCAATGATGAACTGGTACAGTTGCAGGTCACTATAAAAGAGAACCTTCAGTGAGGAGTAAAACGGGTAAGGGGGCAAAGATATAAGAGAGGGGAGAGTAGGGTTGGCGTTGCAGGCAGAGACAAAGATGACTTCTGACTTTGAAGAGTCTAGCACGAGGCAGCGTAGTACCATCCTCTGGTGGATGGAAAGTAGGCAGTTGGATACATGCTCAGAGATTGCATGGTAAATAGGGGATCAGAGAAGAATATCTGAGTTTCATCAGTGAAGAGGCGCTGGTTAAAGCCACAGAAGGACATTATTTTTCTGAGGGAAGAGGTGAATAAGGTGAAGAGGTGTGGATATAGCACTGATTATTGAAGAGCAACCACAGGAACGGGTGCTGGGGAGGAGGTGCTGGAATCCCATCAGATTGAGAAGGAGCGGTTGAGAGATAGGAGGATACCTGGGGGACTTCACTGACCTTGAAATCAAGGAGGGAAATAATTTGAAGGAGGGAGAGATGATCCACAGGGTCAAAAACAGCTGACAGTTCTCAAAGAGTGTACGAATGCCGCCCTGCTGATCTCACCTCTCCTTGCTACCTGGGGTACACCCACAAAACTCTGTATGACCCCATACCTCCTCAGCAGCCTCACCACTCTACAGCCAGCTCCCCACTTCAATTTGTTTGGGGGATACCCAAGAACTCTCACCACTACCCCACCTCTCACCAACCGCCCCACTGCTACTGTCCCCTCCTCTTGCAATGCCATTTGCTCCCCTCCCTGACCCACTCCCCTCTTCCCACTTGCAGCTCCTCTCTGGTCTGCCTTTGCTTTCTTCTTTAGGTAATAGACCTTACGCTCATGTTATGTGCTTAACTTTCATTTCAAAAAGGAGAAAGTGCACCCTTCTAGAAGAATCAGAATGGAGAGGGGTGAGACTGATGGGCAGTGGTAAGAGAAATGGCAACGTGAAAGAGGGAAGTCTCTGTGGAGTGTAAGGACCAGAATCCAGATTGGAGGGGGTCAGAAAGTGAGTGTATCTTGAGTTTGTTGACTATGGGGTGAAGACAACCCTCATGAGGATTCTAGAGAGGCAGGGAAGGAGAGGGACAGGTCTGTAGAATGAGCGGTTGTTGCCATCAGCAGCTGCTTTCATTAGGATTGGTATCACTATAGATGTTTTGTAACAATCTAGGAACTTGCCATTTGAGAGAGAGACATGTTGAATAAGGTTGGCAGGTGAGTGTAGGTGACAGGTTCAAGTTTCTAAACAATTTGTGGTGAAAAGGGATCAACTGGCGCGCGATGGTTTGGCAGAGCAAAGGATGAGCAGCAGTTCAGTGGGAAGGGTGAAGATAAGCAAGATAGAGAGGAGAGTGTGGGGAAGATGGGTGGAGGGGGGAATAAGGGAGAAGTCGGAGTGAACGGAGGGTGGACATGAGTCAGATTTTTTGGTGATTTTAGTAGAGAAGTAGTAAGAAAAGACATTGGCTGAGGAGGAGGCACAGCCGTTCTTAGGGGCCGTAGAGGGGCATGGATAGTTTTGAACAGTGCCAGCAGGTAGACATTGTAGAGCTGAAATGGGTAATTGAAGGTTCAACGGAGTGTGCAAGTGGAGGAGAGAGAGCTTGGAGTGAGATGTTCACTTCATTGAGGTAGGGGACCTTGTAGTCAGGCTGCCATTTACATACAGTGATAGATGTGGGAGGGGGTTGGAGCCTGTGTACATAACAGAGATGGTGAAGTGAATGAGACAGTGTTCAGAAAGGGAGGGGTCACTAGTGGAATAGACATGTGATTGAGAGAGTTGCCTTGGGTGTAGGTTGGAAGGTTATGTAGGTTTATTAAGTAGTTACCAGAGAGAGTGGATTCAAGTTGGAGCTGTTGGGCCACAATCATGTTGAGAGGTTGCAGCAAAAGAGACATCAGCTGGGAGTGTTTTGTATGAGAGAGCGAATAAGCTGTTACGGGTGACAAGTGGCTGGGAAATGAGAAGGATAGTAAGAGTGGTCAGAGAGAGTAGTTGGACCACAAAAATGCTGTGACATTTCACCAGGTCTTGTCACTTCTCCCCATGGGGAGCCCTTTACCATAAGGCTACAGAGGTGCGGCTGCTACACAATAGTCCCCCTAAGGGTGGTTTAATGCAGGAGGGCCTTATGGGGAGGGACTCCCCCTCTCGGGATAAGGACAACCACCTTGGGTACCACCCACTGTACAACACCACACCACCACATGCCTTAACCCCCCACCATTTCAAACCACTATTTTGAAATAAATAAATCTACAGCAAAACCTGGGAGGACCACCTGTTTCACTTATATGAGATCACCTGCACTCTGTGGCCAGCCGGATTTACTGCTAAACCCACAAAGTATCACCTAGCCCAGTCAGTGATCAAATATCTGGGCTTTTTGTGAGAAATGGCTTAGTCCAGCCCCAAGTGGAAAAAGTCAGGGCTGTGCAGGAAACACCTCACCCAAAGACCAAAAGAGGCCTGAGAGCCTTTTTAGGCCTTACAGGGTATTACCGCTAGGCCCCAAAATCTTCACTGGCAAAAGAAAGAACAGGCTAGCTTTAATACAATAAAATACATCTTATGCAGTGAGCCCACCCTGAAGGTTCCTAATTTCAATGAAGAATTCATCCTTCAGACGGATGCTTCTAAGGTGTGGATAGGAGCCGTTTTGTCCCAAGAATATGAAAGGATAGAGCATCCAGGTTTATACATCCGTCCGAAGCTCAACCCCAGAGAGAAAAATTATGCCCTGGAAATCAAATGGAAGGATGGTTACATAAAATACTATCTGACGGGTAGAAAATTCAAGTTAGTGACCGACCACTCTCCACTCACAATGGCTCAATATAAGGAAAGACAAGAACCCACAAATAATGCGCTGATTCCTTGATCTCCAGCCTTTCTGGTTTAATCTAAAACACAGAAAAGGCAAAGAACAGGGAAATGTTGATTTCCTTTCCCGATTCCCCTCTGAGGGAGATGGGCAAGACAGCAGCATTAGCGGAAAAGTTTGAGACGATGCAGGAGGTACCGTCACTTCTCCCCAAACAGGGGCCCTTTCCATGAGGCTGGTGGGAGCAGCAACTACCGCATAGCCCCCCCTAGGTATAGTTTAATGCGGGAGGATTTCTTGGGGAGGGATGACCCCTCTGGGGATAAGGACGAGTGGTCGGATCGAGGAGTTGGACTGCAAAAATGCTGTGACAATTCACCTGGTCTTTTCACTTCTCCCCAAGAGGGAGCCCTTTATCATAAGGCTAGGGAGGTGCGGCTGCTACACAATAGTCCCCCTATGGGTGGTTTAATGCAGGAGGGCCTTATGGGAAGGGATAAGGACAACCACCTTGGGTACCACCCATTATATAACACCACACCACCACATGCCTTAGCCACTGCCACCATTTCAAACAACTATATTGAAAGTAAATCGATATATTTCTGTATTGCCAGGGGTACAACTAAGAAAGTACTAGGACGAAGAAGAGCACAGAAAATATGAACATTATTGACTGTCCTAGTACTGAGATGAGGTGGCTCACTGGAAGCATGAGGAATTCACAGGTGCCATTGACAGCACGTGGCGTATGACCCAGAAAAAGGAAAAAGAAGGACACAAGGTCTTCACCTTCCCTCTGTGTCAGAGAACCCGGGAGTTTCGAATTCTGCACTCGACCCGAGGAGAGTGCTCTGCAGAGGACGCCCGTGTGTGGCTGAGGGAGCATGTGATGGGTCCTGCATTGGCAGGGCCGAGTCCAGCTGGAAGCAGGGTCGAGACTGCAAGAAGCCACAACATGCAGAGCCGCTGCAGAAGCAGTGACGAAGCAGGTGGCTGCAGGAAGCAGGAAAGAGACCGATCCCAATCCCTGGATAGACCAGCGTCATGCAAGCAAGTCCCGGAAGATAATGGGAAGCACGGGGGGATTCGTAAGGATGTGGGGGCAGGAAAGAGGTCTCTGCTTCATCCCGCAGCAAGTATAAGGTCTAGTAGATGGCCATCAACGGTCTGGGACCCCAACTGAAGAAAATAGTGCCTCAGAGGAAATATCCCTCGTACCAGTGGCTGAGATAAGCCCACTGACCACCAGAGAAGGGTCTGGGACCTGAATAAAAGCGAAGAGTGCTTCTGAGGAAATATTTCTCATACCAGTGGTGGGGATAAGCCCACTGACCACCAGCGAAGGGTCTGGGACCTAAACAAAAATGAAGAGTGCATCCAAGGAAATCTTCCTCGTACCAATCAATCAATCAAACAATCAATTTATTTGTATAGCGCTCTATCACTCAAGACACCATGGTGCTCAAACAACTGATAGTCAGGATAGATGGAAACAAAACCCAGGTGTCAAAGGGGGTAAGTATCTCTGAGCTTTATCTAAAGAGAAACATTTTGAAATGCTTTTTGAAGGGTGCGAAATCTTCATTTTTTCTCAAATTTTCAGGCAACGAATTCCAAAGCCTGGGGCCGGCCACTGAAAAGGCCCGGCCACCCAAAAGTTCTTTCCTGTACTTGGGTATCAGAAGGAGTGCTGCATTTGAGGATCTCAAAGAATGCAGAGGGCTATATCTAACCAGTTTCTCCTGGATGGCTAAGCATCCATTTCCACCTGGCGCATGGTGCATAATGCAAAGCACATTAAACTGTACCCGAGCTTCTACCGGGAGCCAATTGGGAGATTGTTTAGCAGTCATTACTCCTGCTCTGGCTGGCAGGTGGGTAACCAAACGTTTTGTAGCACCTGCAGGCCATAAGAAAGGCAGGCTGTGCCAGGTAAACAGCATCACAATAATCCAGACTCTCATTAACACAAGCTGCCACTACTTGAGCATGAAATGTATCTGAAATATCTGCCAGTGGCAGCGATAAGTCCACTGACCACCAGAGAAGGATCTGGGACCCAAACAAAAGAGCAGAGTGCATCCAAGGAGATCTTCCTTGTACCACTGGCAAGGATAAGTCCACTAACCACCAGAGAAGAGTCTGGGACCCCGACAGAAGAGGGGAGTGTTTCCGAGGAAATCTTGCTCCTAAAAGTGGCAAAGACAAGAACACTGACAACCAGAGAAGGGTCTCGAACCATGATAGAAGTGGGACTTGGGACATTGTAGATCCAGTAAAAGAGCACTGAGATAAAAACCCAAGTTCTAGAAGAACTCACCATGAGTAGGAATTAATTCTCCTGGCGAGAAAAAGGAATACTTTTAAGTACGTTGAAGGGGCACCAGGGGAAGGGATTCATTCCCCCTAGCCTTGTTGTGACCTTTATTGTAAAGTGCAGACCAGTACCAGGAGACAGGAGGCATTCCCCTGGTCCAGAAGATTGACTGTGCAAGGTGCTAAAAGTATCAGCCAGGGAAAGGGAGTCATTCCCCCTGGCATTTGTTAACAAGATGACATTTTTGGGGACACTACCCATATACCAAGAAAAGGGAGTCATTCTCCTGGAGAAATAACTTTGTGTTAGATTGCTACGAGCCAGGGGAAGGGAGTCATTCCCCCTGGCACCCTGTTGCAAGAGAACATTTGGGGAATGCCACCCGTATACCATGATAAGTGAGTCATTGCACTGGAGATGGAACTTTCTGTTGGTTTATATTAGTCTTTAGTATAAGGGATAGAAGTAGGTTGTGACACAGCATGGCAGACTTTTATTTACATGGACATTCTGACAGATCCTTTAGTATTAGTTTGAGACAGGAAATCCCCTCATAGATTTGGAAATAGTGAGGGTTTCTTTTATATCAATAAAAGTCTATAGCAACAAACATGCCACTCTTGTGTCAGCTTCCTTCTTCAACATGCTTACAGTGCTCAAACGAGGAGGAAGTGAAATTATTGTGATAAAGACCATCTGTAGTTACTGTTACATTCACAACCTTACACACATATATAGAGAGAGTATATTACAATTAGGATTGGTATATACCATTGTCATACTGCAATGTTCATATACATAGGACTAAATATGACAATCAACATTAGAATACGGTTGGTATACTGCAATCACGTATGCCATGGTCATAATTTGAATAACTGTTATTGACATATGGATATTGATGAATTATACTTACACTACATACATAGATACTAATAGTATAGAATCACATCTGCTAATTCTCATAACCTTAGAAACAAATCTGTCTCCAGATCAACATATTTCTGTTGACAAATGATGTCACATGTCAAACCTGATGATGTCATAGACCATATATCTACAAGAGTTTCAAAATGGATCTGCAATATGGATGGAGTATGCCAGAAACTGCCAATCATACTGTCATTTACTCAACTGGGGTAAGTCAAATATCCGAGACTTCCTAAAGCATATAGCTATCTGGATCTAGAATATGTAAATCGTTAACTTAGGTGTCTTATTAATTAGGAATATGGAGATCTAAATTGACATCACTATAAATCAAGCATGCTAATGTTGGTGGGAATGGAACTACATTGAAATTAGTATGTAAGTATGGATGATAATAATCTTATAAATTTTAATATAACAAACTGACTTTGTCATCGCGCATTTGAATATCCTTTCAATATATACAAACCTAATTTATTTTCAATATTGTTGGGAAATCAAGAATTTGCATAAGACATCCCATATATCAAATATATACATTTGAAGTTTAAGACTACAAGCGCAGTATAAAAAGCGCTTTAAGAGGTGAGCACCAACCTGACAAATCTAGTTTTGATTTAACAATGATTCAAAATAGAACTAAAACATGCATCACTAACTGATTTTCTTTGTTTTATTCTTCCTTTTCATTTCCTCCACACCCCTAACACCATTATAACATTATATATAGCATGTTTATTTCATTTTTTCTTTCCTTAACCACACTACAATAATGTTACTATATTGCTTTGTTACTGTCACTGTCCAATATTAGGAAAATAATAAAATATACTGCATAAACTAAATGTTGAATATGTTTTTGGTATAGTGAATTTAATGACTTGCCTTGAAAAAGCTATGAAGGCGAAACATATGGCCATGATTTGGGCTAACCAGATACAATGTACATTAGAAATGAGCAATTATTGAATCAATCTGATATATTGAATATTCAGCAGGTTAGAGGATTCTACCGCGTTGGAAACATTGTAAATTAACAATGACGACTGTTCTTTGATTAAACACTATATCATCTATTTAAAGTAGATAACATTATTTCTTTACAAGTTTCTTTATATTTAAGGATATTGGGGTGCTTGGACAGTGGCCAACCAGTTTCTTCTCAAATTGATATAGCATAGGGTGGTATGCTACGGCCTTTCCTACATAGCAGACTGATAACAATACCTTTTTCTTTTCTTTTATGGATATATGAATTTGCAAGGTGCAGCAGTATAAACAGACAACCCAACAATGTGATTTTGATTTTGTTGATTGTTTCAAGTTGTTATTCAATGCCTGTGGTCGTCTTGACCATCATTAGGATTTCATCAAGGGTGTTTGTTTTTTTAATAGCTTTCTTCCGAAGCTCGTAGATTCAGACTGTGCTAAGATTTGGGACTTCATGGCCTTTTAATTGGAATAACAATGGAAGTTGTAGTGTTTCACTTGGCATCTCATGACAAAATTGTATATTGATTCTACTTTGTCTTGCTTGGTTGTACGAACGATGTGTCTTTCATAATCCTCATTTTCATGTCACGCAAAATATTAATTGAACTTCTGCTTCAATTCATTGCATGTGTTGATGACATCTTCTGGTAATTAGTAAGTTAAATTATGTACCCATGGGCCACCTGTCAGCATGAGAATGCTTTTCATGCGTTTGTCATCCTGGATGCCAATGAGATCAATCTATACTGTAATCTCTTTCATCCATCTGTGCCATCCAGTGCTTAAATTGCTTGCATCAGTCATGTCAAAAGGTGGTGGGGCTTGCAGTGGTGTTTCAAGGGCCATGTGAAAGAACAATGTCCTGGGCGTGCCCCGACCTGTAGAAGAAATGCCTTAATCAGACGTGATTGGTGCCTCAGTTATGGTGTGTGTTGAGGTGGTAGGACATATGATTGCATGTTTAATAAATTTCTTTGTTTTAGAGTTCTTGGTGGGCACATTTGCTGGTGAGTCGTGGCATTGCCATGGTGTGGCAAGTGGTAGTGCTTTCTAATATGGTGTTGCATTGATTTGCTGCAATATCATCTGTATAGGCCTTGTGGTCCATAATTCAAGGATCTAGATCAATGTGTGGTTTGCCTGTATTTGTGGCTCAGCCTTCATGCACTGCAATCCCCGGCAGACTTACTGGCAGATGTACCTCTACTGTCAGCATACCGTGTTCTCCTGGGAAGGAATCGTAGTTTGTGCCTCCTCCACATCTGCGTAGGGGGAGGCACTCTCCCATTGACAACATCTGGTAAGATTATGGCGCCAAGCGCTCGTGGGTGGAACCATGGATGGGTTCATACTCTTTGTCACCAACGTAAGTATGCCATACAAAACTCTCATTCTATAAATCATTCACAAATTATGTTTGAGGATCTTTTAAATTAGTGCAACTGCATTAACTTTAACCTGCCCAGAACTGCCTTCTCCATAATCCCTCCTTGACACTCCTTCTAGTTCCTGACATCCACACCTGTCCTGATGTAGCCCACACCTCCTAACGATGAGGCCGGGTTAAACAATATGACACGATGCTGTATCCTTGTTGTTCATGAGACCAACACCATTACCTTTATTGAAGTGACAATGGGCTAATTCGGTGTGAAGGGCTGCCAGGGTGGCAGTGTCATAGGCGAGAATCCGGGTTTGGTAATAGCCATCAATGAGAGTTTGGAGTGATGGGGATCAAAATGATTAATGAGAAAGGATTTTTTTTGGGGGGTGGATTGGGATTTTCAGAGACGCAGGGTCAGGTCGATAGAGGGAGAAAAAATAGAGGAGGTAGCTGCCGCAGTAGATGAAGGAAAGCGGGTAGGCTAGGCATGTTTGGAGTGGGTGGGATGGGAAAGAGAGGAGTGGTCTTTGAAAGGAGAGTGAAGTATGGGGATGGGTAGATCGAGGAATAGGAGCATGTTGAGTGGAGGGAAGAGGGGGTGCGTGGACGCCATGAAAGATAGAGGGAGAGAACAGCAAGGAGGAGGAACAGTATTGGTAAGACCATGGTAGGCAAGGCAGGATGCGGAGGGTGACCACAAGGGCCTAGGTGACCAAGAAATGCAATTCACACAATCACAGGATCTTAGGTGACCAAGAAATGCCATATACAAACTCACGGTGTCCTAGGTGACCAGGAAATACAGTATAGGAAATCATGGCATCCTAGGCAACAAATAAATGACATTTAAGAAATCATAGGGTCATAGACAACCAAGAAATGCAATTTAAAAACTCAGAGTATTCTAGATGACAAGGAAATGCAATTTACAAGGTTCAGTTGATGCATGGATTGGGGGCAGTTCATAACACCGATTTTGACTCACGTGGTAGCTCTGCACTGAATTATGTATAGTCTAATAGGGCAAAGTGGGAGGCCCTAAGAGCTACCAGGTTCTAACAGAACCCAACACAACCTGGCCTTGTTTGTGCAGGCCTTTTCTGTGGACATTAGCCTATAGAAAGCCTGGGGGCAAGGATTTAATGGATAGCACATAGGATGGAAAGGCCTCATTCCAAAATGGCGGATCAGATTGTTGAAAGGCCAGGTAAAATGGTAGTCCAAAGGCATTGATCTTCTTCAGCTGAGTTCCAACTCCAGGAGGGAGCTGGCAGGTTTTGGTGGTGCTGAATGCAGGCTTCTGGCTTCTGAAATGCACTGGGAAGCTCACTGCTTCACAGTGAAATGCTAGTACAAATTGATCTGCAGGCTTGCAATCACATGTGCTGAAGATCCAATCAGGGAGCTGTTTACATCCAAAATGACAGCTCAGATTGAATAAAGGCAAGGTAAAATGGTGGCCCACATGCAGGGATTTTCTTCAGCGCAGCTACAACGCCACATGCGAGTGGGCAGGTGCTGGTTGTGCTTACTGCAGGCTGCTGGCAACATACTAGACAAGCCTAGGAATAATGGCAAAAGCAAATTATTGGAATGACAGCATTTGAAATTGACATGCTATAGGATCTGGTGGGCAGTGTATTCTGTGATTCGATGATGAACTCCCTGATGATGGTGGAAAGGGGGATAATACCAGAACAAGAGGAGATGACAGAGGTTACTCTCAGGAGATTGAAAACGAGGAAGGGGTGGAGAACAACATCACTAGGCGAGAGAGGAGGTTGATAGATAAGTGATGAATAAGAAACTACATCAGTGGAAGAGTAAACTGAATGCTTGCATTATTTTTTTTCTTTTTTTTTTTATACTTTCTTTAACCTTAAAGGTTTTTGAAAGGTTTGTGCTCAAACTCTTCTTTTCTGAATTTTTACAGTTTACAATTTGCAGTTTACAGTTTACAGTTTACTCTACACATCTTCTTTGTTTGCAGTCGCGAGTATTGTGTCCAAGATTTTAGCGGTTGCAGTAACCCATGTAGTACGCCCACCTCCGATTAACCTGGCCCACCAAATCTCTTCGTCAAAGGTATGTGCCGCTGCTAACATCGCCTTCAGATAAGAATTTCTTGTAAGCTCTACGCCTGGACAAGTTAGGAGTAGGTGTCTTGTGGTTTCTACCACCACTGGGTCTTTGCAGAATCTGCATTTGTTTGTTGTTGCTAGACCTCTTATCTTGAGAATTTCGTTAGTGTGGAGTAAGTTAAGACGAGCTCTTAAAAAAGTGTTCCTCAATTTACGATCAGGGTATCTTTTCACAAAGGGTTGGAGTTCGTGTAGTTTAAAGGTCATGAGTGGTAAATCGGCCACCAGTTTGTAAGAGCCTGCTTGTTCCAAGGTGTTGACCCAATCAAGCTCGTTTAATTTCTTTTGAATTTTCATTGGATTTTCCACCAGGTCTTTTTTTGAGCAATTGATTTTATCCAGTTTCGATTCTTGATCCTTGTACCACTGGGTCAGGACAGCGGAGCAACCACTTTCAGCTTCTGCATTTATCGCTTCTAGTAGTTTCGATCGTTTTTCAAGGAGTAATTTTCTGAAAAGCATCATGGTGTTCCTTTCTATTAATGCGGTCATCGAGAGCTGGCTCATTTCGCGTCTTATTAAGACCAGAGGTGTGGAACTCGGTAGATTTAAAACTTCTCTCCAATATTGGCTTTCTAACATGGGCCAGATTTTTTTTGGAAGGCCAGGCATAGCTTCAGCTCCATACACAAGTGTGGGTATGACTTTGGTTTTGTAAAATTCTATAACTGGTATGAGAGAAAAACGGCCAAATTTCTTGTCTATTGCTTTGGCTTGAGATATTAAACTCTTTGTTTTTCTCAGAAGTTGTCTTTGCATAGCGTTTTCCTTTGGCGTGTTATCCACCATGATACCCAGATATTTAAATTCTGTCACCTTCTCGATCGGTTCTCCTTCCAAAGTCCATGTGAAAAGGTCGCTTTTTATTTTTCCTTTGCTAAAGAACAGAATCTTAGTCTTTGGCTTGTTTATCTCCAAGCCATTTGCGGCGATATATGCAGCAAGGTTGGTCAGTTGTCTTTGTAACTCTATTGCTGTCTGGTCTACAATAATGATATCGTCTGCATATAAAATTCTTGAGATTTTCGTATTTCCAATTTGTGGAGGGAAGGATCGAACCATGTGCTCCGTTTCTTTATAGTCCCCTATAAAGGTCAAAAAGAGTGCCGGGGCCAACGGGCATCCTTGCTTGACTCCTCGGTTTGTAGGGATCTCATCAGAGAGTGTTCCTTGGTGGTCTAGCCTCACTTGGATTCTAGTGGCCGTGTGAAGGGCTATGAGTGGTTGTAATATGCTTGCTGGACACTTCCAGACCCTTAGCTTTTCCCAAAGCCTTGATCTATTTACCTGGTCGAACGCTTGGCTAAGATCGACAAAAGCCATGTAAGTTCGTGGGCCACCAGCAAGAGACTTGCTTTTTAACCGTAAGGATGTTGGTGGTTGTTCCCACGTTCTTTTTGAACCCAGATTGAAACGGGTCGTTACATGGCGCATTCTCTGCCCATTTTTGGAAGTGTTTAAGGAGTAGAGATCCATAAACCTTGCCGATCACATTTAGCAAAGCGATTGGTCGAAAATTTCTGGGGTCGTCTCTCACCCCCTTCTTAAAAATAGGGACAATCACCGCGTTTGTCCAGGATTTTGGTAGAGCTTTCGCTGTGGTCACTCTTCGAATGACTGCACTTATAAACTTTGACCAGACCTCCGGATGTTCTTTTAAGTGCACGTTGGTCAGGCCGTCCGGCCCAGGGGCTCTTGAGTTTTTCAACTTTTTCAAGATGTATAAGATGTCTTCTGCATCGTGGAGCTCCACCCACAAAGATTGGTTTTGTTCCTGGATAATGATGTTATTTGCAGTGACATCGAAAAAGAGATTTTCAAAATGGATTTTCCACTTTGTTTCCGAAATGCCATTGATCAGGGCATCTGAGTTAATTTGATCAGTCGCATTTATCAGAGCCCAGAAATCTCGAGGATTTTTGGAGGACACGCACCGTAGCATGTCTTCTGAGTCCTTTTGATACATGATGTGTCGGCGCTCTATCAGCCAGGACTTGTAGGCCCTTAATTCACAGGTCCAGTCTTGTTTGTCGATGTTTAAACCGGATTTCATGTATCTTCTCTTTAGCTTTCTAAGTTTTCGTCTTCTGATGACCAAAATTTGGTCATACGTATGTATTGACTTGTTTATAGATGTACCGTTTTTAATTTTAGGTTTCATAAAAACGTTTAACAGGTCACTATAGTCCGGTTGTGCAAAGGCGCCTTCCAACAGATCTCGCTTAATGTAGTTGGTTGTTAAGGAGATAACATTTTTTTGACTCAAGGCGAGTTCCTTTAGGATTCGTTTTAAGCTTTGGAGCGCACATTGTTTTTTCGGTTGCAGTGACTGGCCAAGTTAGGCATAGCAGATTGTGATCACTCGCCTTAGTTTTTTGAATGTCAAAGGATGCAATGATCGGCAGTAATGTGGATCAAGCGTAGATGTAATCAATTGTGGCCATAACATTTCTACCTTCCCATGTTGGAGGCAGATTTATCATTTGCAATGACGTGGCCACGTTTTCAAGATTTTTTAATTTCATCAAAGCTGACCATTTTTCCCCTCTCAGTTCGGCCTTTGTTCTCGCCTTGCCTGAAAATTTCTTAGCACATACGGCATTTAAGTCTCCGCAGATAAGCAGATGGACCTCAGAATATTCAATGTAAGCCTTGTCAATTTCTTTTTCTACTGAGTCCAGAAAGTCTTTATCCGAAATGGCATCCGGATTCCAGTACAGGTTTATGATAATCAGAGATGTTGTCACTAATTTGGACGTTATAGTGTTCCAGTAGTTCCATTTTATCTGTACTGAGATCATAAGTAATGATGACGTCAGGATGTTTAACAATTCCATTCCTTTTCCATTTCTGATCGCAATTAATAACCCCGAGGAGGGTCTCCCCTTTGATCCCTTTATTGCTGTTTCAAAGGCTATATCATATCCGTCTAGGGTAGGCTTTGTAGTCAACCAAGTCTCCTGTAGACACAGGATATCGAAGGAAGGCAAGTCAACATCACTGTGTACTGTAAGGTGCTTAAATCCACGGGTGTTCCACGAGCCTAGTTTGGCTCGTTCGATGTTTGTTCCTTTTGTTGAGTCGTCGTATAGCTTTGTAGAAACGAGCTGCTATTTCTTTTGTGTGGTCAAGGCTCTGGGAAGCCAGGCCCAGAGATTTTGCAAAGGATTTGATTTTTCTTTGTCTTTTCCATCTTTTTGCGATGTTTTCACATTCTGCGTACATGTTCTTTTAATTTGTATTGATGGACCTCTTGGATTTCTGTCGTATTTTGTTATTGACTCGTTCATTCTTCCTTTATCGTTGGTTATAGATAATCGAGATGTTTCCAGTTTTCTTGCAGCTTCTGGACGAGGACTTCTCTTTTCCACACTAAATGTCTTTTCTGTGTCTATTGGTAGGGGTTTTATGTTGTTTTTCTGCCCCAATACTTGTTTTTGGATCTTCTTTTCACAAGATCTAGAGTCTTTAGAGGAGTCTGTTCTTTTCCTTAAGTTGCGATAGGAAGAGCTGGCTTTCCAGCGTTCAGATTTTTGTGTAGCTCTGGCTGCTTCGGGTTCAGTTAGGTCATATCCTAATTTCATTAGCTGTTTTAGGGAATCACGTAACTTCTGTTTCACTGATGTTGATGAGATGAACAAATATGCAGTTGCTTGACGACCTTCGTGTATTGGTTCCACTAGTAGTAAATCTCTTGATTCCACCGATCTCAATTTAGGGATGTTATGAAGCAGTTCCATTACCGTTCTTCTGTTGAGGATTACATACTCTCGACAGTTTCCAATTTGTTCCAATTTAAAGGCGGGAACACCCCTCCTCGGGTCAGATTTTGGTTTAAAGGTGACCCCACTATCCTCAAGAACTCTTTCCTTTCTATTTGATCTTACGTTTTCTTGACTGTCTTCCCGTCTTTCCTTCTTCCTATATCCGTCGCTTGTTTGCTTACTTTTTTCCATTTCCTTGTGTACGGGATTTGCCCCAGTGCCACTATCTAGTTTTTTTCGCTTTTCTGTGGCTCGGCTGTTGCAGTTTTTGATTTACATTTTTATCGTCCTTATCAGGCGATTTATCTAGGCCCCAGTTTGCCTTTCGGGTCAGCTTCTTGCAACGATCTTCCAATGAAACGAATGGGAAATAATCTCCTAGATCTATTAAGCCTTGGTCCGAGATCACTTTTGATTGATGTTCACGTGGTGTTTCTCTTTTCGTTTGACACTCCACGAGATCAGAGGCAGATTTTTCACTAGGATGATTTAAGTTTTTGAGGACCTCTTCCATCAAAAGGTCTTCTGTAGATTTTGAGGTGTTTGAGGCCCCCGACGTCTCTATTAGGTCAATACACACTGATGTCTGGGCCTCCTGGTTTGTTGGAGTTGAACAGTTTAAGTTTGATTCTGAACTTAGCCCACCTTTCTGAGGCTTCGTTCTATCATTAAAGCTTTTTTCCTCCACCGGTAGGCAGAAAACCAGTTGCCTCTCGCTGCTAATAACTGGAACGTTTGTCGGTCTGCAGTCCTTGAAAATAGGGAAGTCTTTGTTTATCATGGGATTTAAAGTCTTTGTCGGATGAATCTCTTGATCAAGGCCCGTTGTTTGCTCTTTTTTCTCATTTAAACTGGCTTGGAACCTCTTCTGTCCCTGGCGAGTTCCAGTAGTGCTTTTTTCTTCGATGTCGCTCTGCGACAAGTAGGAGGGTTTGGCCTTGTTTATCGGAAGCCGAGCATTCGTGTTTAGCGTTGTTTTCGATCTTTCAGTGGTCTTCATTACGTTCAATGGTAATAGAGTTTTGCTAGACGCAATATGCAGAGTTTGTGACCCCCTTTCGATGGTTCCATTAGCACAAGATTTTACGTTTTCCTCTGGCGATGTTGGTCGGTGCTGGACAGTGCAGGCCTTTGTTTTTTCTTTTTCTGCTGCAGTGACATAGCCCTCCAAAAACATAAACTTTGCGTGCATAGTTGTCAGTAAGGAGCTATGGTCCCTTAAGGAATCGTTTATGGCCTCGTATAATTTTGTGAAGGGCGCCATGGCCACTGCAACTGCACACATCAGCGTTACCATGTCCGTTTTTTTTTCAGATGTTTCCTCTGGCACAGAGTTTTGGCAGGGGCTTTCATCCCTTTCTTTTGCAGGCGTTGTAGTTATAGGTGCATATCTATCTTCAGCCATTGAGATATTCACTTCAGGTATCAAACTTGCAACAATAATGTCATCATTTGTCACAAGGCTCTCGTTGTTTGTCTCGTCTTTGTCTTTTCCATTTTGCGTTTCGTTTATTATAAATTTGTGTGCTTCAATGTTTGTCTCATCTTTGTCTTTTTCATTTTGCGTTTTGTTTATTATAAATTTGTGTGCTTCAATGTTGTCCATCAAAACCTCATTTTCTGGGTTTACTAAAGGAGTTTCGTCCAATCGGTATTCCGTCCCAGATTTGTTTAAGGGTTCTTGTTCTTCAATTTTGTCCGTTTGATCGGAGGTTAAATTACTTTTAGTCTCTAGGCTAGACCCCCGTACAACTGAAGTTGTGCTAGGTGTCTCAAGCAGCAGATCGTCTGAACTATAGACAACTTCCAGCATATCGCTGTCACTTATTTCACAAATGTTCTCAAATTTTCTCTTGCGGTATTTCCCAAAAAATTCCACTAAGTTTTGTGATGAGAAGATGTTGTTTTCTGGTTTACACTTTTTATCTGTAATTTTCTTAGATCGCTTTATGATCCGTTTTACTCTCTGTTTGTCAATGTTATTCGCGTCAGCTCCTTTGAACCTTCGTAGCCTGGCTGGTTTTGCAGGTTTACTTGGGGGGGTAGCCGATGGTGAATTTTTTCCCGTATTGTTTTGAGCTGTTTTCAATTTTATTGGGAGGGGACCGTCTTCTATTTGGGCTATCGGTGATTTTAAAAACAGCTGTTGGCTCGAGTCCTCACTGGCTTTGTTTTGATGTTTTTCATTTGAGCCAGATATTTCGCCTGGTATGTCGAGAGGCAGGAGGCGGATTTCCATCTCCACCTCCACCGGTATGTTTCTCGTTTTACCCCCAAAATCAGGGGCCTCATCCAAATCCCTCGGCAATTCAAGAGCCTCGCGGTCCCCACGCGGCTCACCTCTTGGGGAGCCCTCCTGGGCGTCCGCCCCAGGGGAATCGGCAATACTCTCCATCACCTTCGGCCCATGGGTCTCCACCAGAGGGCGCACGGCTACCTCTCGGTCCCAAACAGTCGCTTGGCTCTCGCCTTCTCTCGCTCGCTCCCGCAGGTCCGCCCCTCCCGTCTCCCCCGGAACCGACACCGACCGTCCTCCGACGGGCGGCGAAGGGTCCGCGGTCGACCGGGGGCCGCTCTGCGTGTGAGAGGCGACACCCGCGCCATTTCCCACCGGCGAGTCGATGTCTCTCGTGTGGGAAGAGCACTCAGCGCCCTTTAACGCCACTACAGCTTCGCTCAACCGAGCAGAGGCCTGCACGTCGGAAGGGTCATGGATATCCTCCAGCACAGGCAAGTTGTAATTTCTGTGCTCCGTCTTGCGATGTGCTGCCAGTGTGACCATAATTGTCTCGCCCCTTGAGTCCTCGCCTCTGGCACTAGTAGTATTAGTCTGGGTGCCCTGAGCGGGTGGAGGCATATTCTCTGACATATTCTCTGACATCGGCACATGTTCCTTGACCCAAATAGTTTTCGGACACGATCCTCCAGGGCTCCCAGTGCCTACAATTTGGTCGTCGTGGTCATGGCAAAGTGTTTCCTCAGTGATGCATTTCTTTGCCAATATTTCCTTGATGTTAGTCAAGTTTGTAAGTTTTAAATGAGTTAACACTTTCCCAGTACTCAGAGACAGAAATTTGCCCTCTTCAGCTCGAGTACGGGAATGGGAGCTCCGTTGGTGCGAGTCTTTACCGCACTCCGGCGGGTGAAGCATAGGGGACAGAGTGGCGTCCACGGCGTCCATGACTGCCCAAGACTGCTACTCTGCCGCTACTCTGCGGCCGCTCCGCGGAGTCAAAAGGTTTTTAACTGGTCTGGTCCGGTTTGCACTGTAGACACTGTAGACAGACTGTAGAGAAAAGAGCAGCCTACAGTCACTGCCCAAGACTGCTACTCTGCCGCTACTCAGCGGCCGCTCCGCGGAGTCAAAAGGTTTTTAACTGGTCTGGTCCGGTTTGCACTGTAGACACTGTAGACAGACTGTAGAGAAAAGAGCAGCCTGCAGTCACTGCCCAAGACTGCTACTCTGCCGCTATACCGCGGCCGCTCTGCGGAGTCAAAAGGTTTTTAACTGGTCTGGTCCGGTTTGCACTGTAGACACTGTAGACAGACTGTAGAGAAAAGAGCAGCCTGCAGTCACTGCCCAAGACTGCTACTCTGCCGCTACTCCGCTTGCATTATGGGGAAATAGGAGTTAGGGGAGACGGGGGCAGTAGTGTTTATAAGAACATGCCAGTACAAACAGTTACATGTGAGCCCTTGTCGAATGAATGCGTGTATGTATTTTATTATCTGATCATTTGATGTGTGAATGTATTTGGAAAACAAAAATAAAAGAATTACAGAACAATAAATATAACTGGGACTAAATAAATAGGGCCTGACTGCCTTACCTGGAGACACAAAGCAGGGATCCAAATCTGACAACACATTAGTTCTCCATCCAAGCCCTCCACCACAGGAGGATCGGGCATCGCTTGAGGCAATTGCATATACAAAAACATATCAAGAAGTTGCTGTGTCCGCAGTTGGCGCATTACAAATCACAATAAATGAACAAATAAATAAATGCATACATCTTTAAAGTATTTTACAATATATAAAAATATGTGCAGGCCACATTAATTTGGAAAAATAGAGTGATGAAAAAATAATGTTGAGAAAGGTAAGTGCAGATCAAAAGGTTCAATGAAAGAAATGTCACAATTAAATGCGGGAAATATTCATAAAGATATGTTTGTTTTGGTTCCACAATTTATTGCACTCATGCCCTGCTCTCAAATTCTTTTGCTCTCTGCATGTATCAATGCAGAGCTGTTTTCCCTTCAGTTTTCCAGCCTTTTTCTTCACAGCGTCCTTGCTTGTGTGGTTCTGGGCTATCCCGTTCAGTACCTGTTATCTTATCGTGCACTCCTGGATTGGCAGCTGTCCAGAAAAGGGGTGCAGTCAGGAAAGAGATCTTGATTAGGGAGCACACTCATCCATAATGCATACCTCTGAATTAAACATGGCTGCCCCTGGCAGTTGTCAGTTTCTTGGCGTGTTTAGCTCACATTAGTCTGAAGCCTCATGCTTTTTTCCTAGACTGAGTTTGCAGATGTTGCTGGAGCTTTGCGACAGTAGTCAACGCTTCACATAAAGCTAATCAGACAGTCAGAAAGCTCCCAGCTGATGTCAAATTATATTCTACAGCGCTTGCTTCTGCCAACAACTCAGTCTGAGATTTTTGAGGAATTAAGAGGCACTACGTTGGCCTTTTGTTGGCTCTTTGTACCAGGGTCCTTGCTACATAAACGCAGTACCTATAAAGCAAAATTTCGTACATTTGTAGTGAGTCAGACAATGCAATCTCCCAACCAACTATTTCTTTGTTTTTGTTTAAATATTGTTTTAACTGTACCGTTGACTAGCCGTCCCAAGGACATATGGACTCTCTTTCGCCTTTACCTGTGTAATATGCTCCCTGAAGAAGACAACACCACACTGTTGCCAACCTAATTGTATATGTATGTGTAATGTAACAATGCAAAAAACAAAGCTAACTGCCATGCTATCCTACCAACTGTTTTGCAATATATGTTTGATGTAACTCTCTTTAAAAAATAAAAATTATAAAAAAAATACATTAAAAAATATTGTATTGCGTTCTTTTTTAACATTACAGATCAATGCATCACTTCTTGCAGGAAGTTTAAAAATGCAATAGAGACATATTGATTAGGTAACAGGCAAAGGAAAGATATAAGGGGGTGGATCAGGAAAACGGAAAAGCGAGGAACGGCCATAGGGCAATGCAAGATGATCCAAGAGCAGACGGGAGGGGGGTTACAAATGGTCTGTGGGAGGATGAGCAAAGGATCATAGGTAAGTACATATTCTAACCGGCACACAGCATAAAATCAAACAACGTTGAACCAGACAGAGCTGTGTTTTTCTTGTGTCTCCTCTTGGATGGAAATCCTCTCGTCCAGGATAAGCAGCCAGGGTGTTTCTGAAGGCCACTTTTCTATGTCTGATCTGCTCTGTTCAGAGGCGTTGCTTGGGAAGAGGGCTGCGAGGGCTGTAGGCCGGGGTCTTTTAATGGTAGCCCCACATAGAAGTTCAGGGGCTACAACCAAAAGGCTAGCTAGCCCAGAGTCCCAACATTCCTGACATTAGTGTAGCCTCGGATCTTTTCCAGGCCTAGCAACACCCCTGGCTCTGTTACTTCAAATGTCTAAGTATGTACCCTCTTCCCCAATGCATGCAGGATCCAGAATATTTTAATTTAATCTGTTATGTGCAGCGCCCCCTTTCCACTACAGTGTTTTTTAGGGGGCCAAGCAACCGTTGACTTCCCAATACAAGCTCAGTTCTTTCCTCCATATGCTTCCAAAATCTGGCCGCCATCCCACAAGACCAGAACATGTGTTGCAAGCATTGAGTAAACGGTACCAGAAGTGATAATTTTCTTTAATCCCAATTTCAAATACTTGTTTGGTTGACAAATAACTTTGAAAGATTGTCTTCTGTTTGCATCAGGCAGGCTTTTGGGCCATGAGAGCATCTTCACACATTTAATAAGGTGCACCTCCTTCCCTTCTCAAATATTCCTTGGGCCCATTTTGCCTAGCACTTGTTTTGAATTGAAGAAAAAGGCAAACCTTGCATAGCCAATTGACCAAATATAAAATAAATAACAGTTCCAGGCCCCATCCTGCTGTTGGTTCCAAATTGCACTGATCAGTACTTTGGCATACCAGCCACTCTGGTTGTTTTCCTTTGCTTCATGCTTCAAACTCCCAGAACCATGTGTCTTCCTTCTAAGGTGTACAATATTCCTGGCTAGTTACTTCCGATATTAGTATTGCACTGCTGCTGTACACCTCCTTTAGGCTTCTGTGTGGAGAATAGTTGCTGAGCTGTGTCACTGCTTAGCCTCATTTATAGATTTTTCAAGAACAGGTACATCAGCATGTAGGAGGGGCTCTTCCTTGAACTCCCTTGCCATGGCAATCCATCATTGCTTAGCATGTTGCGTTGGTGTAAGCGTCCAGTATTTCGAGCATGTTTGCGTTGCACACAGTGTCAGGATTTTATACTGGCCACCCATCATATTCATTTTGAGTTTTGCAGATCCTGGGGTTCCATAGCCCAACACACCGTGGCAATCGATTACCTGATGTAGTACAAGGCCTCATGGTACATTGGCATGTCTGATATGTTGAAGCTCTTTTTGCTTAGTGGTACGTACATTTTTCGCCATGCCAATCAGATAGGATGACATTTGCCACGCGGACGGTTCCTTTCGATTGGCGCTGGTGATTCCACACTGCGGTCCTTCAGCATTTAGAATAGCCGTGGTAGAGACATCCTCTTCAAGAAATTGACTCCGCCCCACAGGGTCATTGTGATTGCCACCCACCTCGCCAACATTACCTTCTAATTGGCAATCAGCAGTTCAACCATGACCTTCGCCGTTTCCTTTGCTTCACTTGGGAAAACGTGTGCCAGGTATTGTTACTGGCCTGGCTCCCACCTCAGTATTCTTTATGTGACTGTGAATCCGGTGTTCTTGGTGGGTGTAGGCCAGAGTTACCCATTCCTGGGAGGTAATATGCTTCTAGGTGGTCTATGGCAGGGACACATGGATATCTGTCATTTCAGAGGGGTAGCTAAAACCAGGGAACTATGGCTGGGACATAAATAGAGAACCAAGAGTGCTCGTTCCATGATTCCTCAGGAATCATGGAAATTGTAGTTGGAACCCCCTGGAGTGCCAGTGTTCACAGGTCCTTGATCTAGACCTTGCAGCACCTGGTTTATTCAAACACTTCCTTATTACGTCTTCTCATGTTGCAGCGCTCAGTTTTGCCAATCACCTGGTCATTACCACTTATCTCTCCTTTCACTCGCTGCCACCTTCTCTCAAATCTCTTATTTTCTGGGAGCCACTGGTTCGCCTCAACTGTTTCCCCCATTTCTCCTTTGCCTTCAGATAGCCCTCATGTTCCAACTGGCCTTTGACCTGCCCTGCATCCTCCCTGACTTCTTTCGGTCACCCTTGGCCTTCCTTCCTTTGTGTTCTAATCCCAGTTTCGACAACCATGATTGGTCCGCGTTTAATCATGTCCTGCTCCCCAGTGTTTGCAGGTATTTCCAGCTGCCTCATTCTACCTCTTCCTGTCATGGCTTCCCTTGCATGATCCCGTGATCTCCGGTGGACCTGGGCTGGCTTGGAGGTGGAGGGGTTTCAGAAGTGTGATCCAGCTTGTGGAGTGATTGCTGTCCTGGAGAGTGTCAATCTGACCTTGCGTGGCCATTTTGTTCATTACCGTGAAAGCATCTCTATCCAGTTGAAGTTAGAATTAGGCTAAAGATAGAGTGGGAAGAATCTCTTAAGAAACTGCTTTTCAGCATGCCAAAAAGTGGTTTACATAAGAATGATTTGTGTACCCATAATAGTGTGAATTGTAACAACTTCAAGTGGATTATTAGATAACATTGGTACATTCTACAGACAGATATAGATTTGTCAAAATAACCTACATCAGCTAATTTATTTGCATAGAAAGGAATGCAGAGTATAGCAAATGTTTCTATTGAAATCAGATGTGGGATTTTCTCATGGCTGCCATTTTCTTGTAAGAATGTTTTTAAGTGGATTTTCTTTCAGCACATCTTTGTTGGCAAAAGTAATGAACATGTACCACTGCCCATGTGATATAAAAAACATGATTGTGTCCTGTGTGTCCCACTGGGATTTTCACTGCCTGATGTTTTGCTCCCGGGTGCCCCACTGTCATTTGGCTCCATGGCTCACAATGCAATTAGATGACCACAGGTTTTTTTTGCTATTTGATGCCTAAAGTTATTCGCATGCCTGGCTCCTAGACAATGCACTTTGATCTCATAGCATGCTGTGTTTTTCCTAGGGCCCCACCAGCCCTCTTTGCTTGAAATGTACTTGCAAATTATGCTCAGGTACTGATAACTTGGTACCCAGTGCTCCATGCTCCCTATATCGTCCACTCCTCCTTGTGTTCCCCCCACTCTCATCCAGGAACAGATGCTATGCTGCCCACTCTTCACTGCCAGAGTTACCAGCCTTCTCAAGTATACCTCAGGACATATCCCATCAAGTACCATAGCCACATGACACAAAAACGGGTAACTCACCCAAGGGGCACCCCTTTCCCGGCCCTCCACTAACATCCCTTCACTAACACTCTCAACCTCTGCACTCATTGTGTGCATACCTACTATCCACTCACACACAGCAACTGAGTAATATTTATTTGTTTATAGAAAATGCATAAACCGCAACCTCAGAATCTCGATCACTTCCGGACACGAGGATAATCCTTCCAACAGACCTCTAACAATAGAATGAAACACCTCTAGGATCACCTTACAAATCAAATTTCCGGCCTAGGAATTCAAACACCACGAGTAGCGCAAGTCTCCCTCTGGACACAAATGCCTCTATCCTCTCGTCACATGACACTTAAAGGTAGATCTGCATGCTGAGCTCAGGGTACTTCCAATTTGCACGCATCAACACAACAGCAAAGCTACCTTGGAGCTCATTTAGAGTGTGGCGGAAAGAGACACAATGCTGACGGAACAATGATGGGCCGCCATCAGAAAGTCACTTCCCGGGCGTACATGCATCTGCCAATAAAGAGAGTAATTACGCCACTAAATCCGCGTAAATTGCACTGGAAATGTACACCATAACGGATGCGGTGGAAATGCCATAAAAGTAATAGAGGAAGTCCTGTCCATCCACCAGAGCACAAGATGGTAATTGCAGGGGCGCACATAGATTTAGTGGCCCTCCACCTGCATACATGGAGGTAACAACAAGCAAGAGCTGGAAGGGCAGCACAGGACGGCAAGGGGGCTACTGAAGGCTCAGCAAAACCAGATGACAATGCAGCACAACATGTACAGTGAGTGCAGCAGGGGAAACGCATACGTATGCTGGGGAAAAAGTGCTAACAAGTACAAGTACAGAAATACTGCATGCAAGGGTAGCAGGGCAGGTAGAACATGCATAAACAGTACACCCATTTCTGAAGCACCAAGGGCTACAGAGCCGGTATTGCATATTGTGATGCACATTAACATGCACAATGGTGAATTTAAATTGACACCCAACATTGTGCACCCTAAAGGGCACATCGCAGACAGCGACAAATACCACATATTCCTCTTCCAAGGGTATGTCTCCAGGTGATGTCAGCAGAGCACACACTCACCATATACAGACTACCATCATGGACCTGGCATGTAGCATAGCTGCTGACCTGGAGGATGCAAATTAATATTTATTTATTATTTTTTTGCATTTTTAAAGCACTCACACAGCCTGGGGGCATCGAGGCGCTGTTACAGGAATATGTCTTAGTTGCGTATTTATAACTCGCTTAATACCCAGAGGTTTCTAAGCGCGGACCCGGGGATCGAACCTGTGTTGCTTCGTGTCGAGCACGTTGCTGCTGAGCTATCATCCCGGGACAACATTATCACATAGATTCCTGCTATTCTGAAGGTGATGAGTGTATTGTATTTCTGCGCCAATGGATCTTTCCCGGCCTCTGTGGGACGTGCAGCTGGCATCTCAAAGCCAGCATTCAATGGCACCCTAACCCAGGTGCTGGGCAGTATCAATGACGTGTGGGAAAGCACATATAATTCCCAACAGGTGACCCCTCCACCAACAACATGATGACAGAATTGTGCAGTGTTGCTAGCCTTCCCATTGTGGTAGGTGTAATAGACAGGACACATGTTGCCTTCATACCCCTGGGACACATGAACGCATGTATCGGAATCGGAAACGTGCAGGCTGTGTGTGATGCAAACATGATATTCACTCAAATATGTGTACAATTCCTTGCCTCCATACATGAGGCCATGGCAATGCAGAACAGTAGTGTGCCACAAATGATACATACCATGACCAACAGGCAGACATGGTTGATAGGTATCTGTTGAAACACAAGCAGGTTTTAAGTGTACTGTTCTGTCAATAAGCATGCCACAAATCCAACACAACCACGCAAAAGTGCCTCCTAGTTAACTCACAGGCTATGATGCCTATCCATGCAGAACATGGCTACTGACACTTGTACACAATCCACAAAGCCCTGCAGAAGTACACTACAATTGACCACACACAAGGACATGCAACATCATAGAATGCACATTTGCAGTGCTAAAGAACCGATTGCACTGGCTGCACAGTATCAGAGTCACGCTCATGTATTCCTGTGGAAAGGTGTGCATCATCCTCATCCTAGTATGCTGCATCTTACACAACATTGCAATGCAATCGGTTGTGCCACTGCCAGCGGATGCAGACAGTGAGGATGAAGCAGACGGCAGTGGAGAGCCAGCAGAGGAGCATTTACTGCCACGCTCAGATGAATGCACGGCCATGCGACAGGCACTAATACATGATTAGTTCTATAGGTGTGTGTATGGTGCATTTAAGATATGCCCTGTACCAAAACTATGATGACCATAAGTGGCCCAAGCTGGTGGCAGGGTAAACTCTAAAGATAAGCTGTGCCTGAGTGAATGCAAAGTTCATTGCAGCCACATCTAATTTGATATCACACGTGTGTCTGCTCCTGTGAGCCAAGCCCCGCTGTGGAAGGTGATGCGTATTCTGGCTAGACAGGCTGACCCTGCCAAAGAACAGGAACCTGAATTGTCATGCCTCTTCTTTGATCGCTTTGTGAGTCAGGTAACACCCTCTTCCAGAGACAGAGGCAAAACAAGCAGCTGTCCTGGGCCCAGACATCAAAGGAGCATCCCCATTTAAAGGGATCAGCCTCACACCAGATTGATGTATTTCTAAAGGACTTTGTTCCTAGTGAGAAGGGACGGAGGCAGGGTTAGAGTGAGGGCTCTGTACAGTGGAGGAAGACTTTCACCATCTTGTTTCTCTCTGACTCTCTCCCTCCTTCCTATCCCCTTCACTCCCTGTAGCACAAAGCATTTTGGGTATGATGATAGAAGGGCAAAGTCCACTCATTCTAAGAGCAGGGATTGGACCCTTAAAGTAGGCAAGCTTTAGTCAAATCACCTGTGGACTTTTACTTTTAAAAGAAGCGGTCCCACACCACTTCTTTGAATCATTATGGAATCATCTTTTGGATGCCAAACCTTGAGGAAGATTTTGTCTGGTCACTGCTTGGAGAGTCCTCCAATTGTGAGGTGAAGGCAGGTGTTCCGAGGCAGAGGCGAGCTCTGTCCCCTAACCATCCCCAGGGACCATTGGGGGGGGAACCTGCTGCTGGAACAAGACCTGCTTCTCTGCCAGCCATACTGTTGAAGGACACCTGCAGTTGTGTGCCAGCTTCCCCCATGTTTGGGAGCCCGAGAACAAGGACCCATCGTGTCTCCAAGTCTCCGCAGTAGTACTCACGGCAACCTAAGAAGTGACCTGCTGCAGGAGCATGGCCTAACTCTCTGCGAGCCACAGCGATGCCCAGGACCTCACCATGTTGAAGGACCATGGTAGTTGTGTACTGACCTCACCCATGTTTGGGAGCATGAGACAAGGACTCATCTTGTCCCAGACCCCCTGGATTGTGTTTCACAGCACTGTGAGAGCTAAGACAGGCAGGATCCTCTATTTTTGTGCCATTCAACTGCTTGGAGCCATGTTTCCAGAACCGTACAACACATTTGAACCACCAAGACCATTGATTGTTGCCTTCTACACTCTCACAATCTACCCACAAGCACCAAGAAGTCTGGTTTGGCGCTGGCGGACCACCAAGAACTGCAAAACCATACTATTGACTGCTAACTGCCCCCTTGGTCCACTTGTGGGTCCTAGAAACTGGTTCTGCCATTTTAATCACTTTTTGCAACCTCAAGAAATATCATTTTTGAACATTGTGGTCTTTTAATTTCCTTTTCTCCCCTTGCCTCAATACCCAGAGTGCTGCATCTTTTCTATCTTTGCATGTTCTGTGTTCTTTCTACAGGGCTGGAGTTAAATAGTGTTTTCTAGTTAGTTATTATTGTACATGGTGTATATATTTTTATAGAACCTTGATTGGAGAATCCTTTGTTTTGGACTGTTATACTTTGCTTTTTGAGTTGCTGCTGAACTACATTCACACCCCTCATATAGCCTTCCCTCGGCCGTACTTACTCAAAAGGCAAAGGAGGTATATCTCTTAATTGTGCCTGTTTTACCTTAATGATTGTGTTGGCTCTTGGTTTGTAGAAGTAGGAGGGTTGAATGGGCTCTTTAGCCTCTACTCATCTTTGTGCTTTTGTATGGCGGAAGTCAGTTTGTCACAGTACCCCATATGGAGAATCGGCGATCGCCCCAAGTAACATAGAATGTTTTATGTGTAAGCTTGATTGCATCATTTTGAATCACTTATTATTTGTTGATGGGGGTCAAAGGAAAACCTAGTAGGAGGGAATTTCAATATTCTAGTCACATCTTGATTATGGCCCCCCTTACACTGTGCGTTCTTCTTTACCAGAAAAGGCAATATCTGTTCCACAGGCGTCAGCTGAACAGACAGGATTTGTTCTCTTGTGGAATATGAGGGGGTGGAAACATCTGGGAGTCCATGAGGATGGAAATGTTCCAAATAGATGTGTGAGACAGGCTGGTGGGTACTGTAGAGAGGGAAGAAGGGTCATTGAGAGAGAGGTCAGAAAAAGGATTACGATTTAAGTCTTGGATGTGTTCAGCAGTTCAGCTTCAACCAGATGGTTCTCACTCAGGACTGATTAACAGTCACTAAACCTGGAAAAATGAGCTGAAGGGTGCTTGAGTTTGAGAATGAGTTGAGTATCATTGGCATAAAAGTGATAACCAATGGTAACTGTTGAATTATTTTCAAAGGAGGCTGACTGTACAAAGTGAATAAAAGGGGGGAGATGGGAGAGCTCTGTGGAATGCCAAAAGGTTTGTCCAAGATGGAGGACCTCCAGATGCTGAGTATTGCCTGCTGTGATCTACCTGTCAAGAATAAAGATAGCCAGTCAGAAGCCTCAGAGGACAAGCACAGTGCAAAGTCTGTTTATCAAAACCCTGGGATCCACAGTGTCAAAAGCTTCCTAGAGATCTATTATACAGATCATGGAGCGGTGGCTGGAGTCAGAGGCATCTTGGGCAGCATTCCAAATAGACAGACAAGACGTCTCTGTCCCATTGCATGACAAAATCCAGATTGATGGCCATCCAGAAAGTTGTTGGCTTGCTCAAGATTTTGGAATTGCCTGCTGGCAGTCACCTCCAGAAGTCTGGCTACAAAAAGGAGGGTGGCGCACATAAAGGGGCACAGAGTATTACTGAAATGAGGCATTGATAAACTGAGTGTAGCGGACACAGCAAAATAAAACTGGTGAACATCTGGATGATGGAGGCAAAGATGGGGTCTGTTTCAAATCTATTTAGGTCAAGCCCTGCCAACTATCGCAATCAGAGGATGGCAAAACTGAAGATGAACAAATAAACATCAAAGACAACTTCGTCCCTACTATCGAGTTCACTAGGTTCAAGAGCAAAATCAAGCTATAGGTGGAGGTAGTTTCTTTAAAAAGGCACCTTCTGACCATGATGGCTGATGCAGGTGTTTTTACTCCTTTCGGCAGTAAAGGAAACAGACAGTGGCTTCACTAGCTATGATGGTGGGATATGACACACACGTGCCCCATCATCATGAAAGCAAACAGAGGACAAGACCAAAAATACTAAAAGTGTCATTCCAAGATGCTGGCCATGACTCACCTGTGCAAAAGTAATGAAAACAAAAGAATGGCCATGGTATTTGACATCTTGGCAATCCTGCTTTTATTTCCCTTCTTTCCCCGTCTTCCTTACACTGTACCTGTAAAAACTGTATTCAATTAATCAAAATAAATGTTGGGTGAATGACTGTTGTGGGGAAATCTTACAGTGGAAACATTCAACAGTGTTCTCACAATCTTAAAAATTACCACTTGCCACCATAAAATGGCGGGTGCTACAACAAATCTTCCACCGGGACACACTCACTCTCTACCAGGGCCTCTCTTGAATCAGCATTTTCATGAGCTCGACAGAGAGCTAAAGCTTTCTCTAGCAAGCCCTAAAAGAAGGATAAATAGTAGGAAAATGCGTGTCTGTCTCAAGCAATTTGGAAACACAGACTCAAACACTCCTGGAAAGTGCTTAATTTGTACGGGTGGTTGCCGGTGCCCAACACCGGCACTCTTTTTTGGGCACCGGAACTCATGCGGGGCCAGCACATGTGCAATTGCTATATTTGTTCTTCCACTTTGCTTTTATTATAAATCATTGGGATTTGTCATTCTGATCTCGATCTCTCGCGTGCTTGCAGGTTGCAGGTCATGGCTGGCTGGTCCTGCAATAGCAATGAACAACAAACTGTTAAAAACAGCCAATGAAAACTACCATTCTGTTGCCCCTATGCAGTTTTTGATACATTCTGTATAGTAACACAGAATGTGCAGTTTTCATTGGCTGTTCTTCTGAGCCAGTGAAATTACATGGTGACGTGTTGTTGTTGCCACAGGAGGCAGTGCGGCGCCACCTTCATTTCACGAGTTACTGTGAAGTGAAGGTGTCGAGGCGTGGCGTCGTCGGTCCTGACTTGTGAGAGAGAGAGCCTACACTGCTGCACTGCGTGGTGCCGTCTAGTTGCTTCCTGGGGCCCCTTATGCCTGCTTTTTCATTTGTCTAGGTGCCAGTGTGCGCACCCGACCCTGCCCACCCTGAGGCCCGACAGGAGACCAAGTCCCAGCCGGCAAAGCAGGTAAGTCACTTGTTGTTGCGTGCGGTGCAGCCTGAGCCTGTCACGGTCAAGTGATCAGACAAGGAAGGCCCAGGTCAGGCCCCGGGCGGCGGCACGGTCCACTAGTGGTGTCCTGACTGCAAAGGAGGCAGGACCCCACCAGGGGCCCGTCCGTGCCCGGGCTTCTGTCTGTGTGACCTGTGTGCAGTGTGCTGCTGACTGCAGTCAGTGCCAGGCCCAGGCCAATTTCTGTGACCAGGGGCTGCCGGCTGCCGCAGACCGAGTCGGATGACTCTGCCGCCGCCGGCCGGGCCCGTGGATTGTGCCCAAAAGTATGCGTTTTACTTTTTTCTTTGAAAACCTGACCTTCCGTGGGGCCGGTGGCCGGGGCCCCACCCCACGGAAGGTAGGTTTTAAAAGAAAATAACTTATTTTGAGTGGCGGCTGTGGCCCATCACTTTGAAAGTGATGGGCCCCAGCCACCCAAATATATGTTTTTTCTTTTAAAATCTTACCTTCCGGGGGCCTCTGCGCCGTGCACCTATTTTTGTCATCATCAGGCTCAGCATGGCCGTGGCGGCCCCACGGAAGGCAGCCTAAGTGATTGAGGCAAGGCAGGGCAAAGCCCAGGACTGGGCAGGGCACGGGCGGCAACGTGGTCCCACTAGTGTCTGTCACAAAAGGAATGAATTGTTGTTTGTAACTTTGGCCACTTTTTTCATTGGTGCCGAGCCCGACTCGAGACAATTGTATGCCCCAGTCCGATCCGGGATAGCATTCATCTAAGCGAAACATGAACTGTGAATTTTTGCCTGGGTGTTTCTGTTCTTCTTTTTAATGTTGTCGGCCTCATTAGTTCACAAACGAGCTTCAGAGAGGGGACCCGGAACGGTGTATGAATTGGGCTGAAACCAAACCGGATGCACTTCGCGAGAAAAGCCCATGCAAAGACGAACTGCTGAAATGCCATTTCAGGCTTAAAGATACACACATGGAAACTAGACAGAGATAAACATGGTGCACGTGCCCACTAATCTGTCATCATAAATAAAAGCACTAATTGAGTATTTGTGTATAATTCTCAACCTTCTTTTGCTGTCATTTTTTTATATAATTCCAGCGCATGTTTTATATCCTGATGTGTGGTTTAAACACCAGATGTGGCCCCTTAGCCTGGGTACAATATGCTCCGAGCATGTGCTCCGAATGAAAGCACATGCAATCCTCAGATAGGAATCCTCAGATAGGGAGGTGAGTGTCTGTTACACCCCGCCGTTTAGTGAAGTATGTCAAGAACATGTCAGTGGGAAGGAGATATCCGAATATGCATTCTCCTCTGGCTACTGAATATTGGGTGACAAAACATATTTAGTTTTTTAATATGTGTTAAGGTGGAAAGAGGCCCTAAAGCAGAAGTAGCACAGGCCGTTGATTTCACAACTATGACTTGCAGAAATGACTTTTTCCAAGTTATACAACACCATGCGCATGCTTGAAGGAAGGGTGAAGGGGGATGCATTTATGAGATGTGATGACTGATAAGGGCTTGAGAGGAAATTGATTACACAACACCTGGATGAGGTGACTGAAGAACGGGATGAGGGGAGGGTGCTCATCCTGGAGGTAACCGATTTACAATACTTGGTGCACTTTAACAGACTGTCAGATGGGGCAGAAGGGGTAGAGACAAATACAGTGCAACAGTGACTGAAACTTTTTTTTATTTATTAGCATTTTTAAAGCGCTCACACAGCCCGGGGGCATCGAGGCACAGTTACAGGAGGAGCATGTCTTAGTTGCATATTTACTACTAGCCTGTGCCAGCAGTTGCTGCAGCGCCAAACATGTGACATGGAGCAGCAGCAGTGTGATGGGTTGGTGGGGGGCCGATCTAGAAAGGTCTAGCACTGAACTGGCGTGGCCGGCGTGCCCGTGCTGAGGGTGGCGTTGCGCCCAGCATTAATGGGCCAATATTGTTTGGGCACTGGCACTTACTTTTTTACAAATTAAGCACTGCTCCTGGGTCATTTCCCCCTCTGATAACCCCTTTTTTGTAATAGCCAAAAGCAAGCAGTTGAATCTAAAAGGGACTCTAGATATGTTTAACTTACAAGAAAGCAAGAAATCAAATGAACTGTGCCACCTCCTTCACTCTTGCGAGGAATGTACACTTGATCAAAGGGGTTCTTCTTTTTCTGTGGTCTTTTTATTGCGTTGAAGACGCCTTCAAAGAAAAGCAAAGACCAGGTAGTTCTTGCCTAAGGCATGAAAGCAATTTTGATTTTGGCACTCCTACATGATAGGAAAAATACAGTATCAGTTACTGGGTAAACAAGGCTTTGTCATTAGACCAAATTGTTGCCCACGGCAATAAAGGATTAAGCTGTCTGAGGCCTGATAGGTATTGCAAACCTATTTCCTGATTTAATAAAAATATTGAGGTTGATCAATGTTCTCAGATTCGAGCGAAGTTCTGCGTTTTCAAGTTCTTCAAATGTGCCGAATTAGTATAACCCCATGCTCCACTCCAACTTGGACAGCCGCGGCTGAATTTACTTTATGAATTGTAGCCATCCCCCACCTTCATTGTGCATGCAAACAAGTGTTTCCCAGTTGGCCTGTCTCATTGAAGTACTTGTTTTGGCTGCATGGGACTTCATGTCCTCACCCCTTTGATTGACTCGGCTTAAAAGTTCAGTTGTCTCACCTGGCGCTATAGGTTGTGCAAATGAAGAAGTCACACACAAGTAGAAATGGATAGTACTATACCTATCTCTTAAATGCACATTTCTCCCACTTTCACTACAAAAACTGTGCAGCAAGCCTAATCATTGTATAATTTCGCTTTAAACACAGATAAGAGAAAAGTGGAAAAAACTAAAAATATGCTGGACACAACTGGTTGCTAGTTGGCCAAGGCAGTACTCCACTCTGCCAAGGGCACTTCACTTATCACGGTTCAATCAGCGAAATACAATTTCCCGGATGTGATTTCCTGTGAAAACATCAGCTAGCCATCAATAGACTGCAGCCTTTCAAACATAAGAGGGACACATGGAGAAGAAAGGCTACAGTGGTATTCTGCCCTTCTGTAAAAGGTTATGTTTTTGATATATGGGTGCACAGCAATGTCACCCTCTCATGAGCCAATCACTAGAGAGTGTGCAACAATGTAGGATAGGATGGGGAGGAGTTTGAAATCGGAAAGAGCGTTGTGAGTATGGTAGATGTGGTGCTGCCCCTTTAAGGGACTACCACGCGGCAGAGTGACATTGCACTCCGCCGCGTGCCCTTTAAATGAAAGGGGTGTTCCCGGCCGCTGCACTGCGACCGGGGAGCCTGACGCATGTCTCCGTGTGAGTGCTTTGTACTGCGGGGGCCCGGGGCTCACAGAACAACGCAGTGGGGGCCAGGGTACTTTCCCCCACAACAGTGGCGACGAGGCCAGAGGAATGCCCAGACCCGGCGGTGATCTTTTATGAATAATATTTTACCGAACGAGGGACGGATGGCTCATTCTACGCTTGGGGGAGGGGCAGCCCATGCGGCGGTGGCCATTTTTCCCTCATACACGGATGCTTCTCAGAGCTATGATGGGGCCTGTGAGTGCCATTCAGGCACAATTTTTGGACATATGGATAGCGGCCCGCTATCCCTACATGGACATACCTGAGATTTGCAATTTATTGTGATTTTTGAGGTATATTTCACTGAGTGAAGATGAGGCACTGGGGGAGACTAGCTATTCTGGAACTCCTAGCCTAGGCCTCACTGGCTCAATTTTTGGACACTCCTCAATGCTGGACAATCTGGTGACTGGCCACTGGACCACTGCTAATGCTGGATGCTGGTGATTGCTGTGTGCACTAGTGAAGGACTGGTGGGGAGTTTTGAAGATCAAGGAGGCCTGTGATCCTGGTGTGGAGGTTTGAAGATCAAGGTGGCTGTGTGAAGAAGAATCAAGCTGGGTGAGTTGCAGCCCCTATGCAATACTGAAGGGGTGCTTGTGCGCTCTGACCCATGAGTGATCCAGCAAACCAGGACGGGGCACAGGCTGTCCCACAACAGCAGGGATTACCCCCACCTCCAGCAATGGCCCAGATGAGGGCCCCGGCAGCTCTCCCACCCATACCACAGTTTGACGTGTCTGGCCCCCCATCCAGCCTGGTGCCGGGGTGGAGGCGATGGATTGATCGCCTTGACATGTACTTTTGGGCCAAGATGGAAACCAGCGATGACAGGAAGCTGGCCATATTACTGTATGCTGCAGGACCGGCTATACATGAGATTTTTGACTCCCTCTAGCCCACGGAAACCACCTATGCGGCAGCAAAGACAGCCCTGCACAACTATTTCCTTTCACTGGCTAATGCGGACTACGAGAGGTTTGTCATGCTATCCACTAAACAGAAAGATGACGAGACCCTTGACACATTTCATGGTCGTCTCAGGAGACTCTCAGTGGCATGTGCATGGGACAACGCCGATGACATGGTCAGAAATCAGCTCATCCAAGGCTGCTCCTCAGGCAATCTGAGGAGACAAGTGCTGAGAGAACCAGGGATCACCCTTCCTCGCACCTTGGAGCTGGGCCACTACCAGGAGATCTCTGAGGTACGTGCATCAAGGTTGGAGGCGGGGTCCCGCGCGCCCAAGTCAGAAGAGGTCTGCGCTGTGGGTCATGGGCGTAGGGATGCCCGGAGTCAGGCTGGCACCTTCCGTGACGGGGCAGTAAGCCGGGAGAAGCATGCCTGAAGAGCGGGTACGACCTGCCCCACCCCGGTGAGTGCCCAGCTGCAGCGAGGCTGTGCGGGCGGTGTGGCCTGATGGACCATTTTGCAAGGGTGTGCAAAGCGTCCCTGCTGGTGGTGGTACCGAGAGGCTCAGTGAGATCCGGGTTTTTCAGACAGCCCCGCCCTCCCAATGTTGCTGAGGTGGAACAAGGGGAGAAAGGTACCCAACCCGACGAGGAGGAGGAGGAAGAGGAAAACATCTTCTTTGTGTCAAGCATTGACGCCCTCCAGTCCAAGGGCCAAAGACAGCCGAGGTGCATTGTGGCAGTCAATGACTCTCCTGTGTCGGTGCTGGTGGACATGGGGGAATCATTCAACGTCATGGCCCGTCAGCATTATGATGCCCTGCCCCCCCAGACTATCAACCCCGAAAGCTCGCATTTTCACATTTGGGAGCTCACATCCTATTCCCCTGTACGCTGCATTTGTTGCCCGGGTGAGGCATGGAAGCTCGAGGATCAAAGCACATTTTTATGTAACGCCTGTCAGTACCAACACCTTACTGAGCTGTGCGGCGGCCAAAGCCCTCGGACTGGTGAGCTTCGCATACTCCGTATATGTGGAGTATATACAAACGCTGCTGGAGAAATATGCAGGCCTGTTCCAAGGGATTGGTCGCATGGCTGGGGATCCAGTGAGGCTTCACATCGATGAGTCGGTGCAGCCAATTGCCCTCAAACACTGCAGCGTGCCATTCCATCTGAGGGAGTTGGTGGACAAAGAGCTGTACAACTTGGTAAACCTTGATATCATCGAGGAGGTGGAAGGTCCAATGTCCTGGGTGTCCCCAATTGTGGTTGCCAGGAAACCCAAGCAACCCGATTCGGTAAGAATCTGTGTGGATATGAGGCTTCCCAACAAGGCAATCAGGAGGGAACGCCATCTCACACCAACTATTAACGACATCATCGCAGAGCTGCAGGGAACTTGTTTCTTTTCGAAGCTCGATCTCAGCGCGGGATACCACCAAGTCCTCCTGCATCTGGAGTCAAGGTATATCATGACTTTCACGACCCACTGGGGTCTATACCAGTACAAACGACTCAGCTTTGGGGTCTCCTCCGCAGCTGAGCTATTTCAAAACATTATTAGAGGGGCGCTGGCGGACCTAGAGGGCGTTCTCAACATCAGTGATGATAAGAATCTGGCTTCCAGGTCCGAGCCGCTACGGGGGTCAATGCTAAAATTCACCAGGCGGAGGTCTCCGTCAAAAATAAACGCACTCGTAAGTGAGTTTAACAATCATTTATTGCAATAAAACAAAGCTTCCGCGGAAGGGCCGACACGCAGCATCATCAGAGGGATGCTGCTAGTCTGTGCTGCCAGTGTTACGGTGAGCATGCTTTTTATAGGGAAACGATTACATTGAGTCTTATGCCTGGCTCAGAACCAGACATTTTCCAAACATACAAATTCCTGTCGGAACACTTTTGGCTGTATTCCCAGACATTGCGGCGAGATTTTACAAAGGCCGGGCATCGCAAATGGTCATCACTCATATTACTTATCTAAGCAAGTCATAATACGCTTCAAGATGCAGATATAACCTTTGACATGTATGGTCGTACAACGAGCTAATTCATTACACTTGACACAGGGGGAATTTTGCAAGCTACACATATCCTGTTGCTGTATTGATAATGATGTCCATTTATGGGCTGTTGAACAAAAGCAGGACACATCTTTTTACAGAGTGACGCACGAGCGCCTGGAACAATCCCTTTCACATACATTCCAGAGAATAACAAAAGTCAGTACAGATGGATTCGTGCTTATGTTCCCAGGAAAGAGCGCGGATGTCAGACAATCATTATTTATAAAAGAGACTCTAGGGTCGGCGAACACATGCTGACCTGCAAAGCTGCACACTGTGGGAGGGAAGTGTAAAAAGTGCTAACAAACGCTGTTTATGTAGCTTCACGGGAAAGGAGAGCCGGGGACATTCCTGAATCTATGAGTGATATGTGCTCAAGGCGAAAACCCTGGGCCTCGTGTACGGACACAAAAGCAGTTGGTTTAACATGGACAATGTTTTAAGTCTTGTTGAGGCAAAGAAAACATGGCAATTACATTATTTTGGTATTTACACGGGCCCTCACAAAAAAAGAGACTGCGTGGCAGTGGGGACCGTTGGAACAGGCGGCATTCGAGGACATTAAAAGCACCCTCACTGAGGAAGACACAATGGCCTTTTTCGACCCTGCTTTGGAGATCTTCGTGGACACCAGCCCATTGAGAAACGGGTGGATGACTATGTTGCCTCATGTGTGTAGTGTCAGGCAGCTTTGCCCGCCCAGAGGGAGCCTGCCATCGAAGCCATGCCACGTGGCATGCGGCCCTGGGAGGTTGTCAAAGCTGACTTTGGTTCCACATCGTAGGGAACGCACTTCCTGGTGGTGGTGGATGAGTACTCCAGATACCCGGAGGTGGAGTTCATCCAGTCGGTGGCCTTCGAACATGTGGTGGTGGCGGTGGAAAAGGTATTTGCGGCTCATGTTCTCCCAACGGTACTCTCCTCTGACAATGGGGCTCCATTCCAAGGAGAACGGTTTGCTGCCCTGATGGAAGTCTACGGGGTACATCATAGGCAAGTCACCCCCTGTGGCCGAGGGCCAATAGAGAGGCTGAAAGGATGATGCGCACGTTCAACAATTTTTTCCGGATTGCACAAGGTCAAGGACAGTGTTTGGGGAGGGCCCTCTACCAGTTCTTGAGGGTCTATCGAACAACCCTGCACACCTCAATGGGAGTGGCCCCGACGAAAGCCCTCTTCAAGCGGTGCCCGAGAGGGTTGCTGCCGGATGTGAAGGAAAAGGAGCCGGGGATCATCGACACTCAACATCCATTTGATGCCCCTCACCTGGCCAACCTAATCATATCTCAGCTGGGTGTTGTCTCATAGAAATAGCAAAGCCAGTTTCGCCTCATACACCACTTGTCCTTTATTTTTTTATTTTGATATTTATATAGCGTACAAATCCCAGAGGCATCTAGGTGCTTTAACTTAAGAATATGGTTACGGTAAGTGCTTGCAGCAAACCAGTTATAATAGTTACATTCCAGGCATACATTGGACCTGGAAAGTGCAAAAAAATGAATACTTAGAAAAGCTTGTCTCTTGTTGAGGGGAACTACGTCAGGAGTACATATGAGGGACATAATAGGTACAATTAATAGATACTTGGGAAAGCTTGCCTCTTGTTGTGGGGAACTACATCAGAAGTACATATGAAGGACATAATAATTACATATAATGCATACTTGGGACAGCTCACCTTCTGTTACAGGAAACTACATCAAGAGTACATATGAGGGACATAATAAGTACATTTAATACATACTTGGGAAAGTTCGCCTCTTGTTGCGGGGAACTACATCAGGAGTATGTATGAAGGACATAATAGGTACCTTTCACATAGATTTGAAAGTCCAGCAATGGGCACAAATACATGGTGCCTACCCCATGTTGCAGGGCGGCAGCAGCACACAGATGCCATAGTCCAACAATGGGCAAATACATGGTGCCTACCCATGTTGCAGGGCAGCAGCAGCACACAGATGCAAAAGTCCAGCAATGAGCAAATATATGGTGCCTGCCCCATGTTGCAAGGTGGCAGCAGCACACAGATGCGAACGTCAAATTAGAGGGCACATACATGGGGCCTAACCGTGTTGCAGGGCGGCAACACCACAAAGATGCGAGAATCAAACAATGGGCAAATACATGGTGCCTACCCCATGTTGCAGGGTGGCAGCAGCGCACAGATGCGAAAGTCCAGCAATGGGAAAATGCATGGTGTCTACCCATGTTGCAGGGCGGTTGCAGCAAGCAAATTCCCGGCAAGTGAATCAGTCAACGATGATCTCAGAGCAGAGCAATGCACCCTGAGTTACACATCATTCGAGAATGCAATAGATTTGGTCAGGCGTGCTGGCAGACGGGCTATTCTGGCAAAAGCAGACATAGAGTTAGCATTCAGGTTACTTTTCCATTCACTCGCAGTTTCCAGCTGTTGGGTTTCAGATTCAAATAAAAATACTATTATGACAAATGTCTCCTAATTCTGCAGTGTCCTGGGCATTAGTTGAGAAATTCCGCAAGTTTTTGGAATGGATGTTAAAGCAGAGAATGTCAGCAGGTCAAGCCATGCATTACCTGGACATGTCTTCTTTTTTGTCAAGAAAGGGACCGAGGAATGCATGCTGATATTCGAGGGATTCATCCAATTCACAGACGAGCTGCGGTTCCGCTTGTGCAAGATAAAACAGCAGACCCAATCAATAAGCTAACATTCCTTGGAATAGAGATTGACTTGGCGGAGGGGATAACCAGGCTGCCTGAGTATAAAGTGTCAGCTTTAAAGACAGCAATAAACGAGATGTTGGGAAAAGACAAAGCGACACTGAGAGAGTTCCAGGTGCTGGTGGGAAAGCTTAACTTTGCAGGTAAAGTAATCCCTGCGCGTAGGGTCTTTGCTAGGAGTCTGGTGCTAAAGAAAGCAGGGTTTCACCAGGCAGCGCTTTACGTCCACCTTGGTGCAGCCATAAAAGTGCACCTGAGGATGTGGGCCACTTTCTGGACAGATCAAATGGTATCCTCCTATGGAGAGAACCTTGGACAAGTTGTGAGATCGTGAGGCTATACACGAATGCATCTGATAACCTCAGGTTTGGTCCCCTGCTACAGAGCAATTGGTGAGCACAGTCTTGGCCTAAAGAATGGCATGACAAGGGGCTCACAGCAGACATCACTCTGCTCGAGATGTTCCCCATTGTGATGGAATTGTGCTTATGGGTTAACCAAAAGGTTATTTTGTGGTCTGACAACTCTCCCTAGAGTGCTGTGTCTGCTCAGACTTTGTACAGTGGCGCTGACGTAGACGTGGTGGCCAGGCACATACCGGGGACAGAAAACAGCACAGCTGACGCACACTCTAGTTTAAATTGGGCAAGGTTCAGGGAGCTGATGCCAGAAGCCAGGAAGCTGATGACCCCCTTCAAGCAGGGCCTATGGAACAATGTTGGGAAGATCTGAGCCCTCTCATCGACTCAGCTTTTGCAAGGAGTATGGCAAAGAGATGCAAGGCCTGTTGGGTAACATTTAAAAACTTCGAGCAAGAATTAAATGAGCTGCAGGCAGGGTTTCCGGTGAGAGCGTTTGTAGGATGGGCTTTCGCTAGCAATAAGTAAAGGGGGTGGACAGCCACTCAATTGGCTGCCATATCACACTATTTAACAAGATGGAGGGTAGCATAGATGCCACAAAGGAACACTACATAAAGTCAGCGATGAAGGGCTGGGCGAGACAAGAAGGTTGCAAAGAGGATGAAGGTGCCCCAATGACGTGGGCAAACTCAGAGCAATATTTAAAGCCCTTGAGGGGATATACACTGAACAGTTTGAAACCAAACTCTTCAGGGCGGCAATAGGGTTAGCATATTTTGGGGTGCTTAGAGTTAGCAAACTGGTGCCACGCATCAAGAAAGGGGATGGGATTGGTTTCCTGTTGAAGGGCGATGTGGAAATAGAAGCCGAAAAACCATTGCAACACATACGCAGGTCAAAGACGGATCAAAACGGGAAAGGAAGAAGGATAACCCTGAGCTGCCCCGTTTACTGTCTCAAGAAATACTTAGCAGGAGATCATTGAGCAGCAGGAAGGCCCTGCATACACCAGGATGGCACAGCCCTTAGCCGCTTTTAGTTTCAGGTAGTCATGAGAAAGGCGCTAAAGGAGAATGGTTTGGACGCTGGGGATTTTGGAACACACTCCTTCAGAATAGGAGCTGCCACAGCAGCCACCTGTGCAGTTATAGATCCAGAGGGGATTAAGAGATTGAGAGGATGGAAGTCGGAGTGCTACAAGAGATACGTCAGACTCCGTAAAATGTAATCTCCCCAGCCCCTCCAATTCCAGGGCATTTGAAGACGGCCCAGAGAACAGTGTGAGTAATTGATCGCCCTTACATATTGAGGGCCAGGAAGAGGTGGAGCATTGAACGGTGTCAAGGCTGCCAGATAAGGTCCTTTCCTTCCCAACCTCCTCCTCACCTGAGCCTTCTGATGAACTGTCCTTGGTTTCTGCAGCAGGCTTTCTCCTTGACTTCTTGTGGTCGGCTGTCAACCTCTTCTGGAATGACTTCTTCTTCTTTTCATGTAAGTAGGGCCTGGCTTCCTCAGAGGCCACCTTGACAGGAGAGGGAACCTGTCTAAGGGGAACCCCAAGGAGCCAAACCCCAGATCACAGGGAAAAAGCCAGTTAGGTGGAAAAAACCCTGGTAGTGCCAACAATGTTACTTCCTTGAACTGGATCTGCAGGAAGATGTTGAAATTTGGTATCTTGAACGGTGGTCAAGCACTCTGGGGTAAGTGGCAGTTTGTTGACAGGATATCTGGTAAGCGTGAGGAATGGAAGGGGCTCCGTTAAGAAGAAAGTAAAGAGCTAAAATGAGAGCACCGATAAGAAGGTTGAGAGAAAGAGGTATCCCTAAAGAGGTTGTAGCAGAGACCCACGTACCTGATAAACAGCTGAGCCCGGGTGAGTGAGAGCAACCAAGCCGTGGACACGGTGAAAGTGTACACAGCTCTGCGACTGCGAGCAGAAACCACAGAGCCACGGACGCGGTCTAAATGAAAGCAGTTTGGTGACCGCGAAAGGGAGAAAATGATCAGAAAGGCAAAACTACCTGCAGACACAAGAAGAGTGAAGCACAGAATACAGCGTATAGAGGTAAGAAGAGAAGAAAGGTTAGAGTACCCTGCAAGGAAGGCAAGGACGGAACGAAGCACAGGCAGAACGTAGGAGGAGTCTAAGAGAGATTAAGTCTGAGACAAAAGAAATAACAACGAACAGGAGGAACGAACATTGCAGGACGCAGAGGTTCGGGAGGGAAGATAGGTGGCAAGGGAAAATACGTAGAAGGGATAAAACTCTGCCAAGTAGCGCAGCAGCATTGAAGGTGGCTGTGTAGAAAGAGATACAACGCGCTGATAAGGGGGAGTGGTCTTGATTTAAAGGATGAGCCACTGTTAGGAAAGATTTCTTAATTGTGGGTAATTTTCCTTCCATGTGCCAATCCCTAAACTTTTTGCTGCTGTTTTCACCATAATCTAGACTTTGCCAGAGAAGTGCAGCCTTCTGCCGCACTCCTCTGGGCTTTCGCTCCATTCTTACGGGGAAACTGACTTCCCGTCAGTACCGGGAAACGTTGTTTTCTGTAGTTTCTTTATCATGTTGCAGCTTTCGCGCAACATGGCACATGAGGGCAATGTAAGCTAAGTTACTGCTCTCTTGGGTCTCTAGTCTTCTACATGCCCTAAATACTCTCTTTGGATTGTAAATGAACGGTGCAAGTGAATCAAGGACGGGATTGGTGGCAGCGATCGTTTCTTGTGTTTTTGAGCTTCTTTTGATATTTTAAGCGCGTTTCTCACGCTTAGCCCAAAATGGTGGCCTGGCTCCCAAAATGGCCAGACCACGAGGCTCTTTGTCCTGTCCGCTGACCGTCTTGCCCCCTTCACCTCCCCCAGGTCGAGCCGACCCGGGGCCTTCCTTATTTGGGCATGTACTTTCCCACGAAACACAGATGCTTTCGCAGGCTTTTACAGGCCTGGTGTGTGCCTCCAGGATGGGGGCTGGGATGTCTGGTCCCAATACACATCCTGGGCGCCAGAGAGTCTAGGGTGGTTTGAATGCCTGGGACCCCCGTGGTCCGTGATAAGGTCCACAGATGGTGTGAGTGTTTTATGAGCGGATCTCCCATTGGGTCCCCTCCATTGTGGCGCGAAGGGAACCATGGATAAGAGGGGGCTGGAAACGCCACTACCAGGTCGATCAGAGTTCTCACGAACAAAGGAATACAGGAGCCAAGTATCCTGCAACCACGAGGCTGAACCGAGGAATCGCTGGTGACCCGCTGAAGGACTGCTCCTCTGCACTGCTGTCGCTTTGTGAAACCCTTTCTACCTCGGATCGAACGAGAAGGCCTGTACTGGTACTTCGGCACTTGGAATAGTGGGAACAACTATTCTCGGCATCTTCACCATCTCCTGCACGTAAGCCTTCAGAAGTGTCTCTGGGCCATCCAGCAGACTGACCAGCCTACCCTGGAGCCTTGCTCTGTAACCGCCGTCAGATTGTGTTGTATTACGAGTCCTTGTCACTCTCACACGATTCGTACACTTGGCATTCCCAGGTCTGAAGTGAGTAGTGTACATTTGGTTGAAATACACACGGCCGCTCCGTTGCCCTGCTGTGGTAACAAACTGTGCGGGTTCACTGCGTTTGGGACGCCCTCAACTCAACTTCTGCTGCTGCGGAATCTACACGACGACGAGACGTCCCCAGCTCCTATCTGAACCTGCCAGCACTGAAACTGACGCGGGGAAGCCTGGGTCTGCTTGCATCGGGGACCGGTGAGTAGCATCGCTAGGAACTGGTCGCCCTCCTGCAGGAGCCCATAGCTTTTCCCCGCTGTGTCTAACAGCACGCCTTTCCGTACTCGCGCTCTGCTTCTGCCCACAGTGGAGGCTGCGCTTGAGTCGCAGAGCTCTGTTCATCTTCATTTGTTCATCGAACTAAACTGCCTGATTCCCTCGAAGAGACTCCCCTTTTTGCCCATTGGCACCAGCATGTGCAGGTACTTTTGAGCACAAGGCTCCACTCTTCGTAGGGCTTGGGCTTCCTTTTAGTTAGGTGCCTCTAAAGGCGGACTGGGTCTAATTATTATTCGCACTGCCTGTTTTCCTCCCCATCTAGGTGGTCTACACATTTCGTGCGTCTAACTCGTTAGACTCGTTTGTATTTGTATATATATTGTATTGGTTTGGCATGTGTTGGTTTACTTGAGTTTTATTGTGATTATTCGCTACGGTCAATTTTACAAAGGCCTTGTAATAAATGTGTATATATTTTTAATATAACACCTGCTTGGAGTAATTTGTAAGTGTCCTTGCTTTATGTGCTCATTGCTGGATTTCAGTCACCCTCACCCCTCTTGAGACCTAGGGCCTCATTACACGGAAGGCGGTGAGCCATGGCGCTATTAGCGCCATGGCTCATGCCGGTAAAATACCGGCACCGCCTTGGTGGAAAGGGGATTTACCGCCCCATTCCAAGGTTGGTGGGGCGGTAAATCCCCCTTCCGCCATTGCCCTTCCCCATTCCCATTTCTGCCCCATAGGGCTCTCTGTGAATGGGGAAGGCGCTAATTATGGCACCGCAATTTTGCGGTGTCGTAATTAGCTCCGAGGTCCCTTAGCGGGTTGGTTTTTAACGCCTGCAAAAAGCAGGCGTTAAAGCACCAACCCGCTAAGGGACCTCGTAGTAAGGCGGTAATGGTTAACGGTCACCGTTACCATTAAGGGTGGCCGTTAACCATTACCGCCTTCCGTGTAATGAGGCCCCTAGTCTTGACCGCCGCGATCGCTACCTTGATTGGTCTGGCTTGTCCAGAGGTTACCCTGTTCTAAGAAACTAGGCTGGTCTTCTGAACCTCTGCGCCTCCAGGACAGAGTTCAGAAATCCGTCTTAACAGCCACCATATTGAGTGAGGACTAGACCTGAAGGTGTGCTGAGCCGTATTAGTGTCGCCATGCACTCCATAACTTCCAGGGGCGAATCCTGACAAACGGGCAGAGATAACAGAAAACAAATTTAAATTACATTGGTGCGATAATCCTGGAATGAGATGGAACGAATTGGAGGGGTTTGTGGAGGAACTCTTACAAGAGCAACAAAGGCCAGGAATCTTGGTGGTGCATCTGTGCAGCAATGACCTCACGAGCATAGGAAGGGGGAACTCGCTCAAAGAAATGATGGCATTGCTGCAGAGGATAGTAGCTTGCTTAGAGGGGACAAAAATGGTGTGGTCGGAAATAATACCCTGATACAATTGGATAGGGGCAGAATCATACCAAGCAGTCGAGAAATCACACCGGAAGCTAAACAAGGCCATGTGCAAGTACTGTAAGTGCATGGGGTTCGCACAGATGTGCCACAAGCTGATAAACCTCCAAGTACCAGAGTACTACGTGGAAGACGGAGTGCATCGTTCCGAGAAGGGCACAGATCTTTCTTATGGAACAGGTCTACAAGGCTAATGGAGCTGTGAAAATGACTCAGGGTTGGGGTGGGGGGGCATAGATGGGCATTTTGCTCCCTTTGGCGCAGTGTTGTGTTAGCGACCAGTATGACCAGAAATGCAACAAAAGCAATCTCTAAGATTTAGTGGTGGGTTATCGCCCTCTCCACGGTGAGGCCCGTCGGTGAGGGTGCTTAATTAAAGAGAGAATCTGACTTCCCCCGATATGAACAGCGCTCCTTCTAGCCTGGTAAAGCCTGAAAGGGCAGGACAGTCCTCTGAGACATTCGGCTGGGGAGTTTTGGCCATGGTTAGACTAGATTGAAATAAGTGGTGGAAGGACAAAAAATGTTCATGGCCAGCTGGTTGCCCTACGCATTATTGGTATTGGAAAATAATCTTTAATGTGTTTTGGAATGTTTTAAAAATCTCGTCTATAGGAATGATGTGAATTTGCTGTGATGATGATTATGCAATGTAGAGATTCAGAATTTAGTGTTTTCAGTGTAAAAAGGTGGAATAAACCTGCAGCCATGTATGCCATAATTTTGTTTTACGCCTACATTCTAACCGAGCAAGCAAAGTGAGGGTATGTGAATGTTGTAGTATGGGGAGTGCCGGGAATTGGCCTAGTGGCAAGGCTAACTTCTATTCCATCTCTGCTTCTTATTTTACTTTGTGATCCTCATGAAGAAGAGCATGATACCTGGCGGTGTAGGTGTTCAGTGGAGGTGGATGTTGTCCACCGGTGCTGCAGTCGTTTTGAGTGCACGTATTTGCTTCCCTGTTGTCCCTGTTCCCACACAACCATGCCAACCGGACGGTGGTGACGCTGCCTCAATCTCCTTGTTACTCCACGTTTTCTCTCCTACGGCATGCTACAGGTGGTGATCCCACATGTTTACAGAGAAAAATAAATAAATAAAGAGAAAGGGAACCCCACACGGTTTTTAACATACCCAGTTGGAGACATATAAATCACATTCTGCTCATAAGTGCACTCTGCTTCCCCATACGCAGGGATGTTATTTGGGGGCTGCTAGGGGTCGCAGCTGAGACCTCTGGTGTCTGCCTTGCTACCCCTGCTGTCTCCCTTGCTACCCCTTGCTGCAAGTGGGTATTTGTCAAGGTCCATTGGGCAGGGAACATGGTACCATCCCATTTGGTGGTTACACAAGTAAAAGATCTTGGCAATATGGGCCTTCACACACGGATATTAACTCTACATATGGTGATGAACTGCACATCGTATTACAGTAATATCATAACCATATTTTTCTTAGTGTACTGAGGAACAATGCTATGTGATGCCACTGCCTGTTTTGTTAAGGGGTGAAAGGTCATGTGCCATCACTTCCCATGATGTCACTTGGGGGGGGGGGGGGTTCAAATTACACCACTTCCTGTGATCTCATCAGAGGTCAAGGGTCATGTGGAGTCACTTCCGGTACTCCTGGCATTTCGGGGAAATGATGTGCCTGTGCATACAGCGGCCAATCGTCCAGAGCAATGGCATATCCCCACATGGTGTCGATTTTCTCGTGTGGACAATTTTTTCCTCAGCAGATGAGACACTGCCATCTCTTCATCAGCGGTGCGAAAATAAACGGAATGATCCGAAAAACTAATTTTCTGGCATCTATATAGTGCATATTTGGAAGACTTGTCTCTCAGAGTGGTCATGTATAATTTCGCATATCCGACGGCTAAAACTACAAGCCAGGAGCTGCGGCTTTTCATCGTCCTCTCTATACCGTTTGGTGGGTATGACCCCCAGTGCTCGGGCTGAAATGGGCAAAGTGGCTCAGGCCATTTGAGAAAAAATAATGCACGATATTTACTCATCAGTCTGGTACAAGTGGAAGACCTCATTCACACTCCACCACACGACAAAATTCACTAGGGCTTGAAAGATGAGAATGTTGACTCCCCCAACCCAGAAATGGATCCTGAAAGGCACCTTTAATTGTGCATGTCATTTGCAGGGCGAATCCATGGGCCTGTTTGCTACGGCCCTGCGAAAACTAGTAACTGTATAATTTCACAAATGAAGAAGCAGTCAGGCTACGCATCATTGTCGGGTGTACTAAAACTGTTCTAACCATTATCGCATGTTTGTTAAATAGCTGTCAAAAAAGGCCGCCATAGCCCCTCTGCTTTTTTTTTTATAATGCGAGAGTGTGTATGATGTTTAATGAATTAGCACCATTAAGGGAAGCCGTGCTTTACAGGTTCCATCATCATCTGCCAATGAAAGCATCCGAAAAACAAACGGTTAACACTGCGCGAGAGCAGTTTGATGACGACGGCATCATGGCGCCGGATACTAGGAAAACATCTGGTGCAGGCGTCTCAGAGTAGGATTTCTCAAAACAAGGTCATTTATCCTACTCCAGAACTGACACTCATGAATTCCAGCAAGCTGCTACATCAAGATATATGATGTTTTTCATCCATAAGCATGTACATGTCAGCTAGAAGAGTGACAATATACAAATTCAGCTCCTTAACAGAATCACAACATGTTAAATAGTTGAACATATGTTTCCGTTATTAATAACAACGCCCACGTTTTATTATAAGGTTTTAAGTTTCATGAAGTAAGAATGACGTTCATTGAACTATCCCTTGGGAAATCATAAGTGTCAACACGTTTGATAGGTGGAGGTGCAGTCATTCATTTTTTGTTACAAACTTCCGGAATTGCAATCACAGAAATCGATCGAAACGGCAAGGTAGCCTATCATTTTACTTCTCAAACATGGGTTGTAAATGAGACACTTGTTCTTTATCGTGTGCCACATTGCTGATATGCACGCCACTGCCTGTTTGAGAGAAAGCACAGGGCGTGAGCCTTCGTTGTGAACGCAAACTGAAGTAGATTTGAGTGTCCTCAGGTCTGTCTATGTGCCCCACCTATAAAAGAAGACATTTAAGGGTTTTCCAAGCTTTGAGAGTTACCAGGGTCATTTTCAGAGGAAGCAAGGTCCCAGTTGTTGGGCTGCACTGTTAAGAACGCTACAACTTCATGTTTTTTTCTGTCTTTGCAGGATGCTGGAATTTCTCAAAGTGCTTGGCAACAGCCATAAGACCGCATGTTAGAAGAATATAAGATATTCCTCTCCTCTCATACTTCCATCTCATCCTGTGGTGTCCCCCAGGGCTCTATACTCTCGCCCTGGCTCTTTAGCATCTATCTTGCTCTCCTTGCTCAGCTCATCTCCACCTTCTCCTCCAGCTTCCAGTGTTATGCAGATGACACACAGCTCTTCCTCAGAGTCCCTGCTGACCCTCTTGCACCCTCAATCATCCCAGACTGCCTATCTGCCATCCAGTCCTTGTGCACCGCCAATGATCTCTGCCTCAATGCCTGTAAAACTGAGATCCTTTCCATTGGGACCCCTACTCCCTCCTTCTTCCCCTCTCTCTGGCCCTCATCAACTACAGCCAGAAATCTTGGAGTCCTCTTCAACTCCTCTATCTCCTTCCTCCCTCACATTTTGGACATTGCCAAGAAGTCCAAATATCAGCTCTTCCTTCTCAAAGGCATTCTTACTTTTCTCATTTTCCCTCAGAGGCTCAATGTGACTCAAGCCCTGGTTCTCTCTAGACTTGACTACTGTAACAGCCTCTTCTTGAATCTGCCTTCTACCACCCTACAACCTCCTCATCTTATCCAGAATAGGGCACTGAGATTTTCCTTGGGCGTAAACCCAGGGATTCCTCGCTCCTCACTAAAAAGTCTTCACTGGCTCCTGATTGCTAGACGGAATACATTCTAAACCCTCTACATCATCCTCAAGTCTGTCTGGGCCAGGGGGCCACTCTATCTTCAACTATATCTCACTAAATACTCTACCACTAGACCACTTTGCTCCTCTGGTAGCAACTCTATTTGTGTAAAGTGTTTTGCTAAACAGAGGGCAGAGGATCCTTTGGAATAGCCCCTCCTCTTCCTGCGCCTTGAGCAGGATCTTCTCAAATTCCGGAAGCTCCTTAAAACGTTCCTCTTTTCCCCTTCCTTCCCTCCTTCTCTCCTCTGCTAAACTCACAGGTGCTGTATTGGTGTCCTGGTCCTTATGCACATTAGGGGCCTTGACCTCCCACACCAATTCTCCCCAGCTCCTGTCTTCCACAGCACTTTGTTTCTGCACATCCTCTCCCCTGGAGACTCGCACTTACACCTCCTATGGCCCAGGCCGTGTAGCACTCACTCATTCCTAGCACTTCGTCCATGCCTCACCCTCGAGCTCAGACTTCCCAGCACTTACCCCCACTTCCTTCTTTCTTTCTGCACTTGCACATTTTGAATACTCACAAGGCATAGTAGGTTTGTCCCTCCGCCTCTTCCCCATATAGTCTTAATATTGTGTTGTAATTGTGTTTCCCACCATCCCTCCCTGCCATGTGGGCGCTTGGAAACAGTATATTCTTATTGTATAAGCCGCCTAACAAGCAAACATTAAATAAATAAACCTAACATATTTTCCAGGGAAAAGGTTTCTGCATACTCTCAGACTTGCACTTACTTGGTGTTGCCAGATTCAAAGTGTCTGCCAACATCAAGTGATTCTAAACAAATCCTTGTTCCCATCAGAATGCTTGTGTCTTCCATGGAGCCAGAAACAACATCACCACACATGCTTATGCGCAACCTAATAGCCCACACTAAAAGGTAACGACTGGCGCAAGATACATTCACACCAAGGACCCTTACTATGGAATCCCCTGTCAGAGCTAAACTGGAATAGCAGCAAACCTCTAAAGACTGAATTAGGCCTTGAAAGCAGTACTCCAGAAATTATTATTATGGTATTTGTTGAGCGTGGACCTAGCTTTGGGAAGCAACAGAGTGCTTGACAATCATAGGGGGAAGAAACCTGTGAGGGAAGCAGAGAAACAAGCGAATGGAGAACTAACAACAGTGGAGGGAGAGGGTGGACAATTTGGCAACAAGGGATCTACAAGCAACCAGACGAGAACAGAGTGTGGAGCAAATCACGCAGACTCAAGTAGAATGGGGAGTGGAGGGAATTTGGACGTAGGTGTTAGGTAGGAGCCATTCCTTGAAGAAAAGGGTCTTGTGCTCCTTTCTGAACTGTAGATGCCTGATGTTGACTGGGAGGAGGTTCCACAGTCACAGACCATAGACAGGGCAGGACTGTTTCTGTGCTTCCACCATCAGCAGAGTTTAAGTCTGCTCATGTCCTTTCTTCTGGTAAATTGTGAGCTTCTCAGTAAGGTATCTTGCAGACTTCTGGGTGACATCCTTGTAGATGATGCAGCAGGATTTGAAGATGATATGTACTTGCAGTGGAGCCAATGCAGTTCATTGAGGGTTGGGTAATGGGTTCGAATTTGCAGCGGCCTTTGATGAGCCATGCTGCAGCCTGCATCGCACATCCCAGTGGTGCCATGAAGTCACTGTGAAGCCTTCCAAAAGGGCATTGTCATCATCCATGTGGGAGAGGATCAAGACTTGGGCAGCAGATCTGATGTTGTTTTCTGGGATAAAGGGCTTGATTGTCTACAGGAGAGAAAGTTAGTACCAAGCCGTTGGTGTCTTCCTTGCTATGTGTTGTTTGAAGGAGTGCTGTCTGTTGATGTCTAAAGTAAGGGACTTGGTGCAGGTGAACAGCTGACTTGTGAAGCCCTTGACGATCATTGCAGAGAGCCAGGTATGGATGTCAGGGTGTTCGGTGTTGTTGGTCAGTAGTAGGAATTCAGCCTTGGAGGGGTTGAGCTTCAGGTAAGCACTGGACAGCCACAATTTGATCATTGTGAGGCAGACCTTGACCTGAAGATGTCTTCAAGGGAGGCTATCTTGAGGTATAGCTGTGTGTGGTAGATGTGGATGTTGTGTGGAGAGAGAAGGGTTCAAAGTGGTTCCATGTAAAGATTGAAGTTCATGCGGGAGTGGATGGATCCTTGCAGCACTCCACAGGTGATGGGTATAGATGCTGATCTGCAGGAATCTATTTGCAGAAACTGGTGGTAATTAGCAAGGTTGGATTCAACCAGCTGAAGATGATCTTGATGAACTCCATGAAACGATGTAGATTGTCTGCTGGTCTACTGTTGAAATGCTGCTCAGAGGTCAAGGATAACCAGGACGCAAGGAAGGCCATCATCAAGGATTTTAAGGGCATCGTCAATCACCTTGATGATAGCCATTTCTGTGATGCATCTGGGTCTGATGCCACATTGGTAGCACTGAAGGAGGTTTCAATGTGTTGGAGAAGTTGCATGGCTACTACTTTCTCAAGGATCCTTGGAAGGGAATATGGGTGATGGGGCAGTATTTGCTGAGGTCGTCAGGGTCTAGTGTTGGTTTCCTGAGAAGCGGGAGGATAAGGTCGAGGGGAAGGTTCCTTGAGAAATCGTTATGTAACCTGCACACGTTTGCAACTATAAAAGTCAAGTTAATAACTTAGAAATACACCATCATCACGCTGCAAATTTAATTATTGTAACTGTAGTATCATGAGCACCTCAACAATGGTCTCAACACTGCAGGTAAAGCATTATTTGTATTTGCCTTTCACATATTAACTTACGTTTTTTCTGTCCATCCTGTACCACTACCCCAAATCACTAGCGCCCTGAATTGAACTATTTTGCATGTGGCGCATTTACAAATCACACTTATGATAAAGGAAGAAGGCTTCTTAAGGGCTGCTTACAGAGGATAACAACTATGTTAACAGCACAGAGTGGAAATATGGTGAAACAAAATCCATCTTTTGTTGTAGTGAAGGTTTTGACCTGAAGTTGGAGTTTGGTTGTCGTGAAGGCCTTATAGATGTGAATGAACGTGCAGTTTTGGGCATCCCTGAACCAGTTCTATTTTTTGATTGGATGGGTGCAAATAGACTTAAGCCAAAATGTATGAATGTAGCTTTTGATTGATGAATAGCTGTTTCCCAGCTGACATTCTGGGGAAATAGATCTACATTGGCCCAAAGTTGATTCTTTAATTGATTATCTTCTAGTTTCGACCAACCTTTAGAAAGACATTAAGTAATTAAAAGGGAGGACAGTGATAATTCTGTTATTGCTGTTACATAGGTGGAATGCCTCAGTAAATACCTCCGTACTGTAACATCGGTTCATGAATATATTTGCCAAAGTAGGTAATTAAACGTCGCCTTTTTGGAGTTTTAATCAGCTTTTGACTTTGTGGTTATGAAAGAGGTCATGGGTCAAACTGTAAAACATGGGCACTGAAAGGACTTTATGTAAGACATTAAGATATTAGGGCTTTACATTTTAAGACTACAGTTCAAAATTGTTTTGGTCCCAATGGCCAACTAGGAAGGTTCCGATGGCTAGACACCTGTCCTCTTTTGCCCCTATATTATGATATGGTGCGCTTCATTCAAGAGACATCCACAGATGTTCCTTTTATTTGTGGTGACCTAGCCCTGATGCATCTATGTGCAGATGATTCCTACTTGCCAGGACACCAGTTGCCCTTAGAGCTCAATTGAAAGCTGTGTAAGTGCATTGCAGTATTTATTTGTTTATTTAATTATTGTGCATTTGTAAGGCGCTTATTCAGCAAGTCAATTGTGTTTCAAAGCGCCCACAGGGCAACAAGGAGGGAACATGGAAATGAAAATAAAAAAAACAATGAAGGATAGAGGCAAACCTACTAGGCCTTGCGAGCATTCAGAATGTGCAAGTGCAGAGAGAGGAGAGGGGAAGAGGGAGTGGGGGTTAAGTGCTGGGTGTGCCCAGGGGTAAATGCTCAGGAGTGAGCAGCTGTAAGTGCCAAGTGGAGTGCTAGGAAGTGGTCAGCTACCAATAAATAAGTAAGTGCAGGCCTGTGGTGGCATAGGCCAGTGGGTGCCAAGGCATGTGCTGGGAATGGGCGGGGCTGAAGGCGATTGGATGTGGGAGGCCATGGCCCAGAAGGACACATAAGGGCCCTTGACACCAATCTCAGAAACTGTGGGATTAGCAGAGCTGGGAGGAATGGAAGGAGAAGATGAAAAGGAAAATCTTGAGGAGCTTCTGGAATTTGAGGAGATCTGGCTCAAGACGAAGAGGACAGGGGGGGTTGTTCCATAGGAGGGAGCCTACTGAGGAAAGAGATCGGCCAACAACTCTCTGTTTAGCAAAGTGCTTGACACAGAGAGTTGGTGCCAGAGGAACGTAAAGATCTGGAGGGAGAGTATTTAGTGAGAGTAAGTTGTCGATAGCGTGGTCCCCGGCCCCACCGGGAATGTTAACCTCCATTCCAGCCCTTGGAGCAGGAGATTAAGGCTATTAGCACCCTGGGTTGCCAAAGCGGTAACACAGAGTACTAAAAAAAAGTATTTTCCAAGATGGCGGCCGGCAGGAGCGGAGGGGAAGGAGCGCTGGTGGCAGGGGGTGCCGTTGCATCAGAAATACAGTAAGTGGAGGGTGGGAGGGGGAGAAAAACAACAAAAAGATGTGACAGACGGTGGGGGAAGATGGTGTGGGGGGGCGGCCATCAGGTGGGGTGGAACGTTGGCTTTCATTGGCGGTTCAAACCCAGGTTCCTAGCCAGCTGATTGGCTGGCTCCCCCCACCAGGGTGCTAATATGAATTAATTCATTTTAAATGAGGCTTTTAATAGTCAGCACAGCTGTAAATCTATACCATGTTTTGAGCTTGTGGGTGAATCCATCGAGATAGTTGACTGTTGTATCCCAGTCAGACCTTGCCATGAAAAAAAGCAACATTACCTACAAAAGCAACCGTAAGGCTTTTGAGAGAGCATAATGACAATGGCGGTTTGGCGGGGCAGCAGCATATGCAGCAGAGGTATGCATTCAAGATAACAATGTGTCCTGTGTTTGAATAAAGTTCTCAAAACAGCTGCTCTATCTACTGCAAGCATTCCCGATTGCTGTGCTGTAAGCTGATGTGCGATCTTTCTCCCTACAGACAAGGATGATTAATTCTGCCAGGTAGGGAGCTAAAATAGTGTCATTCGAGTGTAGGGAATTGGTTTATATGGCCTAGTTGGAGCATTTTCCACAGTAATTCAAATTGTTTTACCGAAAACTGATGTTGCATGATGTTAACACTTTGGGTAAGGGGACACTTTGAACTCCAATGTTCATGCTGTTGACTCCTACAGTTCTTATTAGCCCAATTTAATAGTAGCCCAAGGGAGAGAATGAGGGTTATTTGGCGCACTCAGCCCATTCGTGCAGGGTGTATTTCTGCTAGCGTAGACCCGAGCAATAGCGATATTTAAAAGGTCTGTCCAATCCCCAACTTAGATGTCTCTTTGCTCTGAAAAGGGCCAACAACTGGGCACTGGCAAGTAATATGAACAGGTGGAACTGCTTGTCGAACCCAATGTGTAGATTGTACCAGGCAGAGGAAGAGATTCTTCATCGCCTTTTCTTTATTTTCCCGGTATATGAAAATTCAAGGTCTACTCGTATCACACCTTTATAAGGGGAAGGAAGGCCTTTTAGACATTTTTAATGATGCAATGTCATATATTTTGGGAAACTTTTGACAGGATGTTTACAAGTTATAATAATGTCAATGTAAACCACACTACAGATATATAGTAAATGTTTATCTAATTAATAACTGTACTCATTTTGTGGGTGCAGAGTCTCTGGAACATGCACTAAGTTCCCTGAACAAAATAACAAAACTCCTTCAGAGAAACTCTGCCAGAAAGACAACACACTCTCCAAGGTAATAATCCTAATACATTCTCTTAGTTTCTCAACATTTTAATAATCATAATATCATTGGATCTGAGAGCAATGATTGAAGCCCTGGACGCAAGTCGATTGGAATCTTCAACTGGGAGTGTTGAAGGGAAAAGGCAGAGGGACAATGATCAACCACTTAGAGGGAATGATGGATCCCCTTCTGACACCTATAAGGAAACCTTCACAAATCTAGAAGCGGCAGCTCAACGCCACATAGAGCCGATAGAGAAAATGGTATCTTCAGTTCCCCACTCACCCCAAAAGGACATTGGCCCCTCCACAACTAGATCCTACCAGCCCCCTTCAAGACTCCCTTCCTTTAAAAAAAAAGAGACTAATAAGGAAAGATTATCATTAATGGGAATACCAGACCACAAACATTGATGGGGTTCTAAACAAGACTCCCTGACCCAAATGTTTGTGATCACAATTGCAATGGCACCACTCATGAAGTTATATTAAGCAATCCATGACACTTTGGCTAAGCATACTATCCTGTCATCAATGGTGCATTCAAAAATGATATTTGTTGAAGGTTACATTGCTGCAAAGACACAATATGATGGGGAGGCCAGGTCCGTAAAACCCAATGGGAAATAAAATAGTGAGAGACCAACGTCGGAACGACAAACAACGTTGAGAAACCCCATCAACGATGAACACTTAGAGAGAAATCGAACTTGAGGGGAGTCCACCCACAGGGAGATAGCCTTGGCAGAGGGCACCTTTAATCTGGTGGAGACCATGGAGGAAGGCATGGTGACCACTGATGAAATAGGCATGGCTGAGATTCAAGCGCAAGAGACAATTACTATATCATCAGAGCAGGAACCCCAACCCGAAAACAGCGAGGAGGAAACAGGAGAAAAAACATACCCACTGTTTGAAAGCGAAAAGAAGAAATTAATAGAGACCCTCCCGTTAGCAGCAAAACAAAGACATTCCCAAAGTCCAAGAGGGAATGACTCAAGAAATGTCTTTGAAAAATTGTCAATGCCAGCGAAAGAAAACAAACAGAATGGGAAGTGTAAAGCATTCAAACAGAAAGAGGGAGAATGCATATCAAAAGAAAACGAGGATTCGGGATTCCAAGATGGCCGTGATGCTCTGAACACCCTGGCCACCAAGCTCCTACCCCTGTGACCCGATCTTCAGTCCTTTCGACCGGTGCTGCCCACCCCAGGCGATGGCGATCGGTGGCAGGCGGCCCGCTGACACAGAGGAACGGGATCTGGTCGTGCCTGTCGGTGTGTCATTGTAGGGACCGGGCGGTGGATAGCGGCGGCCTGCCGCAGTGAGGATAGCGGACACGTCGCCTGGCCCCGCCTTGGGTGTGCGGGGTGCCGGATCACCAGGCAGTGGCCGGAGCGCGAGCGGTCATGGGGCGGAGTGTCCCGCGCCTCCGGAGGAGCCGGGCCGGCACTGTGTCGGGAGTCTCTGCTCCTCCTCCTGATCACTTGGGCATTTTGTGAGCCGAGCCAGCCGCGCGCAGGACCTGTCACCAGAGGGAGAGGAGCAGACAGAGCGGCCGGCGCTGGGAACGGCATCTTGGAGGGGAGCGGGGGCCCCCCAAGGGGACGCCCCCTCTGAGTCATCACCTGTGTCGGGGGCTCTCCAGGCTCAGAGTGAGGAGGGGGAGCTGGGGACACCATCGGGTGCCCCCCACAGGTATTTGCATTATAGGACATATATTGTTCTCTAGGGGGGGAGCGGGGGGGCAGCGGTCCCTGGTTACCTTCAGTGGCACCCACGAGGCCCTCTTCATCTGAGCTTGTGGGCCCCTCTCCCCATTGCTTACCCTGGTCAACGGGGGGTGTCGCCAACATGTAGAGGGTTGCTCCGACTGTTGATGCCGGCAGGAGGGCCCTTCCCACTTCTGTGCGCAATCAGAGCATTTCGGCCCACCAGGGAAAACGACCCTCCAGTCTTCATACATAGTACTTGGAGCTCCCAACACTATGGGCCTCATTACACGGTAGGCGGTAAGGGTTTACATTGACATCTAGAAGCGGCAGCACAACGCCATATGGAGCCGATAGAGAAAATGGTATCTTCAGTTCCCCACTCACCCCAAAAGGACATTGGCCCCTCCACAACTAAATCCTACCAGCCTCCTTCAAGACTCCCTTCCTTTTAAAAAAAGAGACTAATAAGGAAAGATTATCATCAATGGGAATACCAGACCACAAACATTGAAGGGGTTCTAAACAAGACTCCCTGACCCAAATGTTTGTGATCACAATCGCAATGGCACCACTCAAGAAGTTATATTAAGCAATCCATGGCACTTTGGCTAAACATACTGGCCCTCATTACGACCCTGGCGGAAATCAACCGACCGGACCGCCATAGCGTAAATAGCGTTTCCGCCATTGCACGACGGAGCAAAGTGCGGCTCATTCCGACCCATCGGGCACGAGCACCACGCCATGGCGGAAGTGCAAAGTCCGCGATGGCGGAAATGACCCCAAAACGGCCCACACCGCCGCCGTACGGCGCCCTAGGTGCAATACCGCCACCCATCTTAGCGGACACCGCAGTGAGCGCCAACCGGAAAGTACGGTGACCGGAAATATACGGAAACGGAAGTAAAAGCATGGTCCCGGAACGGGAAACATCACGCCGTACACCTATAAAACCACAAATTCCACACAACCATTAAAAATACTACCCTGAGACACATCCCAACCCGTCATCCACCCTAGTGAAACCAAGAAAAATGGGAAAAGTAGCGAAGAAAGCGTGCGACCGCAAGCGGCAGGTCCACTTCTCCCGTGAGGAACTCACCGTGCTCACAGAGACCCTCCAGGAGAATGCTGCCGCCGTCTTCTCCACGCAAATGACCAGGACGGCACTTGCGAACAAGAAGGCCATATGGGCCCTGGTGGCACAGCGGGTAAGTGCGGTGGGGACCGCACCCCGCAACCCACAGCAATGCAGGAAGCGATGGGACGACCTGCGGATACGCGTCCGTAGCATACTTTCTGCCAACCGCAACATTGCCACAGCTACCGGGGGAGGATCGGAATCACCCATCAAGTTGACCCCCTGGGAAGAAATCTGTGCCTCCACCATTGGAATGGAGAGCATAGAGGGAGTCGGAGGGATGGAGAAAGGAGTGCAGACATCCGAAGAATCAGGTAGGTGTCCCAAATAAAACAATGCCAAAACCACAATGTCCAATCATGTGAAGTACCACGTGTCCACATAGTGCAACAGTAACACATGTCCAGGAGAACGTCCACATACATAGGCCTGATAGCACACTTTAAAACTCACATCAAATACATAAATAATTAAAAATCCTAAAAACACCCTCTACACGTGCAGCAGGCACACCCTAACTGCAGGCTGCAAAACAACTGCACCCTCACTCCACACACAAATGAAACCACCTCCAAGGCCCAGACCCAAATCACCCTCAGGTACCACCCCAAAGCATGTGATACATTGCCATTCCAATTCCCACAGACCCATTAATAACGCTCGCCCTCCTTTACTCCACCACAGGGTCCGATCCAAATGACGAGCTCCAGGACACCCCTACCAGCACACCTGCAAAGAGGGCCAAGACCAACGGCCAAAGACCCTCCACCTCAGCTGCACGCATCAAGACACGGAAGCAGCACAAATCAAGTGGCAGCACAGAGGAGGGAACTCCAACAGGCACCCCAGCAGCCAGCATGCCCACAACAGCACCACCACAGGTCCCCCCAATGGATGCCACAGTAGGCACTGCTTCTGGTGGCAGCAGCACCATAGGTGACACTGCATTAATGGCAGCATGCTCCGACACAGAAAACGGGGATGTCGAAGTTAGATCCATCCATGACCTGTCTCAATCCCCCTGTCTGTTCCATCCCGTACACCATGAGGATACCACGCAGGGGCACCCACAAGACGACGACTGGCCATCCCCCACAAGCCCTGTGGCAAGGCAACATGAGGTGATCAGCCACTCTGTGACACCACCGCAAATGGCCATGGCCCAGCAGAGGCAACAGTCCCTCGACCAGGTAATCGTGCAACAGCAGCAACTGGCCACGCTCCTCAAGGACCATGCCGATGAATGTGGGGGCACTAAGGCAGACATAGAAACATCAACTGAGACACTTAGGGCAGAAATGGAGAGAAGTACAGAGACACTAAGGGCACAAATGGAGAGTAGCACCGAGAGCCTGAGAGTAGAAATGGAGAGAAGCACCGAGAGCCTGAGAGTACAAATGGAGAGAAGCACCGAGAGCCTGAGGGGGGAACTGCATGCGACGTCCAAAGACGTATGTGCCGAACTTGCCGCAGTGCGCCGTGTGCTCACTGAGCTCTCACAAACCCTTAGGGACATGCATGGACGTGAGCAGGCAGAGACATCATCCGTTGCAAGTTCCGTCCAGGGCAGCCCCCAACGTAGATCTGGGAGGAACCTGCGCTCCACAGGCAGGGGTGCCCCTGATACCCAGAGAGGGGGCTTGCAATAGCGACTGCCCACTGACAATGAGCATCTTTGGACACTGGTGTTCGGGGGGGAGGTAGGAGGGTGGAGGGGGTGTGTTGGGCTCACTTGGGTGGCGGGTCGATAGGGTGTTTAACATGATATCACATATGCCATAAACAATGCACGATCATCCAATGAGATGTGTGGACATTGATCTTTGTGTACGAGGCCTTTATAGGCTTACAGTCCATATTGTGCATGTTCCAGACACACACAGTGCCACGAGTCCCGTGTCCATGTATCAGCCACCAGGCGTGAGTGCTAGAAGCATGCATCTATGAGATGCTGACGAATGTCACGGCCCTCCTGTGCCTCGCAGACTCCTTGAGGTGCTGCCACATCCCCACCCTCATCATGACCATCTTCAGGTGCTTGCAGTTCTGCGTCAGGGGGCATGGGCACATTTCTACGTACGCACATGTTGTGGAGCATGACACATGCCATGACCATCTTTGCAACCTTCACATGGCGGTACAGGAGTGCCCCGCCAGACCTGCTGAGGCAGCGGAAACGAGTCTTCAGTAGGCCGAATGCCTGTTCTATGACTACACGGGTACGTGAGTGGGCATGGTTGTAGTCCTCCTCATGCTGGTCCCGTGGGTTCCGGACTGGTGTGAGGAGCCATCTCTTCAGTGGATACCCGGCATCACCTGTATGTGGACAATAAAGGAATTTTGAGGAATGCCATTGCTACGTACGCACCCCCCCCCTTCCTGCCAGGTCATTGCCGCATCACATACCCCACATCATCATGCATGAAATGAGACTCACCGAGTAGCCAGGATCTGTTCCCTGCGTGTCGCTCCATGTAGCGTGGTATTGTAGAGTTCCTCAAGACCATAGAATCATGGGTTGATCCAGGGAATCGGGCACAACAATGTGTAATGATCCTGTTGGAGTCACACACCATTTGTACGTTCAGAGAATGAAATTGTTTTCGGTTGCGGTACTGGGCCTCCATGGCATGTGGGACGACCAATTCCACATGGGTGCAGTCGATGGCACCAATGCAACCCGGTATGCCGGCAAGTGCATGGAATCCCACTTTTGTGTTGGTAATTTCCTGCTCTGAGCGTGGTAGAGAGATGTAGTCGTCTGCGTGCTGCAGGAGGGCATCGAGCACTTGCAATAGTGTCCGTGAGAACAGTGGCTGTGATATGCCATGCAACTGTCCGACTGTGTGCTGGTAGGTGCCTGTGGCCAGGAAGTGGAGTACAGACACCACCTTCAGTAGGGGTGGGATGGCGGTTGGGCTATCTATCATGCTGACAAGGTCAGCCTGTGTCATGTCCACAATGGCGGTTATGGTGTCCCGGTCCAAACGGTAGAGGGTGTGGATCTGCTCATCAGTGAGGTTGAACGGATGTGCTCGGAGGCGTGGGATTGCGGGCTGCCTGCGTGGTGGTAGTGGCTGTGCTGGCGGCCCTTGCTGGCCCTGCCTTGCCCTCCTCCTCCTCCTGCGTCTCCTCCGTGCGGCCGGTTGTAGTTGGTGTTCGTCTTCTTCTTGAAGTTGGAGTACTTGCAGTGCTATCAGGTCCCCCAGGGCCAACATAGCTAGTCCTGCCGGTAGCATTTCGGAGTGGGTGTGGTTGTGGGAGGAGACTGGGTGTGCAATTTATGTGTTTTCAGGCTGTATGGCCTCCACCTGTGGTGATTCATTCCACCTGTGCAAGCTGCTCTCCCCTTTGGGCGAGCACGTCCCGCACACAACGCTGCAATTCGACGAATGGCATCTTGCCATTACAATCATGTATTTGTACCCGATGGCAGTGTAACATTGGTTGATATGTTCATTCGGCTATGGTCCCATTGTTTCACATACTATCTTTGCAGTCGCGAACAGACTTGTGAAGGGTCAGTGGAACGTAGTACTCGAGTAACGGTGGACCCTCATGCAACACTGTACCGAGGTTCACCGACGGGCGGGGCGTCCCATTTGTGAGTGAAGGCAGTTGCCATTTTCACACACAGCCGCACTAGATGGATTAATTTGTGATTTCAAGCGGCCACAGATGCCTTTTCGACGTGATGTTGCAAATGAGGAATTCGAAGGGCGGCGCTTTCGGTTTTCAGCTAGCGGCGAGGAGATGCCCACAGGTCTGACTGCAAATATAACGTTCTATTGTTCAATGTCCTTGGGACAGGGGCCATGGCGAGGATGCAATGATTGATATGAATAGTTTGGGATGCGCAATAGCGAAGTGGGCGATAAGGCCGGACGTTCCCAAATACATGTTACTTCACAACACTGGAATTACGGGCTGGGGCACAGTGGATTTTGCAGGCTGCATAACGCACAGACTCAATGGAAATTTCACATGTTATGTGAGTATGGAAACAGGCGTTTTCATTACGGGATGAGGGAATGATGTATGGATGCATGGACAGATGATTTGATACAGAGTTTGCCATGTACAGGGCTTCTTGGAATCTATCCGCCTCCCCTGCGCTATGTGATGCAGGGCTGCCATAGTGGGACCATCGTCTATCTGGCCTTGTTGAGCCCTCCCTGTCTCGACGCGCCTTCAGACACTTGTGTCTATGCACGTTACCAATCCCATCTGATGGATTCTGTTTTAACAGACGCATGCACAGGTACACTCGTTTGTGATAGTGTTTTCACCTCGATATAGATAGTTATGATTCGCAAGTGGTTTTTGGGTGGTGATGATCCTTTGGAGTGGGCTAGCATGCATATGGCTGTGGATTTGGTGTGATCATTGAAGTGAGTAATTCAAATGTAGTTCTGATGGCCATACTATTCTTTTTCATTTCATTTGGGTGACCGGTATCTCCTCCCCTTTTGCCACTGCCATCTGTATGCCACTCCTGCAGATGGATTTTACTCCCGACACCTGCTGCTTCGTGTTAATCAGTGGAGCAGCATTACGATCTTATGGGACGATCGCCAATGGGCCACATGCCCTTACGCAGTACTAGTGGCTAGGAGCAACATTTCGGCCTTTCAGCTGGACTAGTGCCTCCCTATTGGGACGGCCCTGCGGTTCTAGGCGCTTCCATGTTGCCTTTTCGTACGAGAATGTAGCCCCTGTGTACCATGAAGGAACAGGGCGTCACACAAGAAGTAGCTGGTCATTTATTGCGGATGCAGCCCACAATGGTGAAATGTATTTTGGAGTTCATGGCCTAATGGCTGTATGGGCTTGGTGAATTTGTTGTACATTAAATTTCTATTCTGATATGAACCGTGTAGCGTTCTTCTTTGCAAGTGATGTGGCATATTCCTATTTGGGGAGCGATGTATTGTGAGGAGTTCTGCATTGGGTTCCAGCTTCGGAGTATAGTTGCGTGGTACTGTGCTGGGCGCGTTTGCCTACGAAGCCCAGTGAGGTCAGGGATAAGGGCTGCCAATATGACTGTTTTGATGATGTCATGCTCAGGGGCGGGGGATTAGCTTTTGTGTAACAGATGCCGGTCAGCCAGTTGGATTGGTGGAATGATGTGATTATCGGAATATGGCTGGTCACAGGTGCCTGTGTTTGCGTGCGTTTCTTGGTGGGAGACTGAGGTCATGTCCATTTGTATAGCTTCTGTATTCGTGCCATCTGTGCCCTGCAGCTCCCATTGGCCCCTCTTGAGATTCATTTGTTCGTTGGCAGGCATGGATGACTAGTACATTTCACTGGTTGCATTGTGTGACTTCATTGCACCTACGGGGAGTTGTACAATGTGGCCAGGGAGCTGTGTACAGGCACTCAGTAGGGCCGTTTACGGTTGGTTCGCGATGCCGTACTTCTCACCATGGCGGAATGGTACTTTCCGCCGTGCTTGATGGCGTTAGGTGCATGTCCGCTAGGGTCAGAATTCGCGTACCGTTGCGCCATGGTGGTAATTACGGTTTGGCATGGCGCGCGCGCGTACTTGGTGCAGTTAGCGTTGGCGTTCTCTACGGTGTCGCTAATGGCATCGTACTTTGCGGTGACGGGTCATGATCGCACCGAGCGCTATTCGATGGTGGTATTGCATTTCCGCCATCGTTTTTCGATTTCCGCCAGGGTCGTAATGAGGCCCACTATCCTGTCATCAATGGTGCATTCAAAAATGATATTTGTTGAAGGTTACATTGCTGCAAAGACACAATATGATGGGGAGGCCAGGCCCGTAAAACCCAATGGGAAATAAAATAGTGAGAGACCAACGTCAGAACGACAAACAACGTTGAGAAACCCCATCAACGATGAACACTTAGAGAGAAATCGAACTTGAGGGCAGTCCACCCACAGGGAGATAGCCTTGGCAGAGGGCACCTTTAACCTGGTGGAGACCATGGAGGGAGGCATGGTGACCACTGATGAAATAGGCCTGGCTGAGATTCAAGCGCAAGAGACAATTACTATATCATCAGAGCAGGAACCCCAACCCGAAAACAGCGAGGAGGAAACAGGAGAAACAACATACCCACTGTTGGAAAGCGAAAAGAAGAAATTAATAGAGACCCTCCCGTTAGCAGCACAACAAAGACATTCCCAAAGTCCAAGAGGGAATGACTCAAGAAATGTCTTTAAAAAATTGTCAATGCCAGCGAAGGAAAACAAACAGAATGGGAAGTGTAAAGCATTCAAACAGAAAGAGGGAGAATGCATATCAAAAGAAAACGAGGATTCGGGATTCCAAGATGGCCGTGATGCTCTGAACACCGTGGCCACCAAGCTCCTACCCCTGTGACCCGATCTTCAGTCCTTTCGACCGGTGCTGCCCACCCCAGGCGATGACGATCGGTGGCAGGCAACCCGCTGACACAGAGGAACGGGATCTGGTCGTGCCTGTCGGTGTGTCATTGTCGGGACCGGGCGGTGGATAGCGGCGGCCTCCCGCAGTGAGGATAGCGGACACGTCGCCTGGCCCCGCCTTGGGCGTGCAGGGTGCCGGATCACCAGGCAGTGGCCGGAGCGCGAGCGGTCATGGGGCGGAGTGTCCCGCACCTCCAGAGTAGCCGGGCCGGCACTGTGTCGGGAGTCTCTGCTCCTCCTCCTGATCACTTGGGCATTTTGTGAGCCGAGCCAGCCGCGCGCAGGACCTGTCACCAGAGGGAGAGGAGCAGACGGAGCGGCCGGCGCTGGGAACTGCATCTTGGAGGGGAGCGGGGGCCCCCCAAGGGGACGCCCCCTCTGAGTCATCACCTGTGTCGGGGGCTCTCCAGGCTCGGAGTGAGGAGGGGGAGATGGGGACACAGTCGGGTGCCCCCCACAGGTATTTGCATTATAGGACATATATTGTGCTCTAGGGGGGGTGGGAGGGGGGGCAGCGGTCCCTGGTTACCTTCAGTGGCACCCACGAGGCCCTCTTCATCTGAGCTTGTGGGCCCCTCTCCCCATTGCTTACCCCGGTCAACGGGGGTGTCGCCAACGTGTAGAGGGTTGCTCCGACTGTTGATGCCGGCAGGAGGGCCCTTCCCACTCCTGTGCGCAATCAGAGCATTTCGGCCCACCGGGGAAAACGACCCTCCAGTCTTCATACATAGTACTTGGAGCTCCCAACACTATGGGCCTCATTACACGGTAGGCGGTAAGGGTTTACCGGTACCGGTATTTTACCGGTACCGGTAAACGCTTACCGCCTTACTATGAGGTCCCTTTGCGGGTTGGAGAATTTAACGCCTGCTTTTTGCAGGCGTTAAAAACCAACCCGCAAAGGGACCAGGGAGCTAATTACGGTACCGTAATTTGCGGTGCCGTAATTAGAACCTTCCCCATTCCCATTATGCCCTATGGGGCAAAAATGGGAATGGGAAGGGCAATGGGGGAAGGGGGAATTACCGCCCCACCAACCTTAGAATAGGGCGGTAATTCCCCTTTCCACCAAGGCGGTGCCGGTATTTTACCGACATGGACCAAGGTGCTTATAATAGCACCTTGGTCCACCGCCGTCCGTGTAATGAGGCTCTATGTCTAAGAATAAACCCAAGGATCCCCAAGCCCTTCAAAGGCCCCCGAGGAGACCGCAGGAGAATGCCCTCACCAAGATATGGGCCAAGGATACGGAAGACTCAAAGCCAGTATGCCCCAGTGACTCCCTGCCAGAAGGCCCTCCGGCTGAGGCGGGCGCATCGGAGCAACCTGTCACCCAAGCAGCGCTGAAACTTTTGCTGGCTGACATAGTCGAGAAGATCACCATTGCGGGGCAAAGGCAGATGGATGCCCTTAGGGAAGACCTGGTGGAAGGCCTTCAGGAGATCAAAAGGGACATTAGCAAGATTGAGGAAAGGGTGGACACCAATGAGAGGGTGATCCAAGACATTGCCGAGGACGCAAAGAAGGCCGACATTCTCTTGGATACACTGGCGACAGCGACACATAACCTGGAACTCCAGGTGGAGGATCTGGAAAACAGGTCTAGGCGCTCAAATATCCGGATGAAGGCCTTTCCTTAGAAAACTTTGGATCAAGATCTCCCCCGGGCGGTGAAGGGTATTTTCGCAGACCTCCTGGACGAGTCGGGATCGGAGGACATCATCTTTGACAGGATACATAGAGTGGGCCCGGAACGATCAGACTCAGGTGCTAGGCCCAGGGATGTTTTGGTAGCAATGCACAGTTTCACGGTGAAGGAGCGCATCCTAACAGCAGCAAGGAAGACTGGTAGGCTCACGTACAATGGCTCTGAGATCACGCTGTATCAGGATCTGGCGCAGGTGACTATACACAAACGACGAAAGATGGGCCTGGTTCTTTCCCACTAAAGGGCACAAGGCGTCCGGTATAGATGGCTACATCCCTTTGGGCTGGCCTTTGAGTGGTGAGGGAATGCTCAGAAGATCACCACATGTGAGCAGGGCCTCGCTTTGCTGGGGCTCGAAGAGGAGGTTCCACAATCATTGCCCCCGCCGTCATCCCAGAAGGCTGCCCGGAGGAAGTGGGAGTGGTCCACGGCCCGCTCAAAGAAGTCGAGGAAAAATGAGACTCGGTCGCACCTGAAGGCCCCATCGCCGAGGAAGGGTCAGAGCTTGCAAAACTGATTCCTTACCAAGAGGTTTCCTGACAGACTTGAGATAAGGTGCCTGGGGAAGGCACAACAACAGCAGTAAAGTTTCATTGCCAGGGATGGGTTATGCATCTAATATAGCAAGGGTCTTGGGAGGGGGCGGGTCATGCATCTTGGAATGGGATTGGGATATCCTGCGTTGGAACATTTGGGGGGCAATGGATGGGACGACTCTCGAGGTTCTGATTCGAGGGGGGCTACCGCCAGTCATCCCGCACTGCCTGAGTGAAGGGGGGAGGGCAAGGGGGGTTTATGGGGGTATGGGAGAGTCATGGCTCCAGAAGGCAAACAGAGCTTCTCCAGTGCAGCAGAATTGGGGAGTCCAAGCGATGAGTCCCACTTACATTACAGAGCTCAGAGAGCTATATGCTATTTTTAGTTGATCCATTATGGCTAGTCAGTGGGAACTGAGGATCTTTTCTCTCAACTTCAACGGCCTAAACTTGCCTATTAAGCGTAAGAAAGTGGAGCACCTCATCAGGCGTGAAAGGCCAGACATAGTTACGCTCCAAGAGACCCACATTCGAACAGCTGACAGGGGAATGCTCAAGTTCTGGGGATACGCCAGGTCACTACAGGCGACTCAAGCGGTAAGAAAGCGGGAGTCCTAATGCCACTCAGGGATGGGCTGGAGCTACATATTGTTGGAAAGGTGTCAGATGACCAAGGGAGGTTCTTAGCGGTTTCTCTAGAGGGAAATGACTCCCCCATAACGGTGGCAACGCTATAGGCCCCTAACACTGCACAAGACAGTTTCCTTCAAGACATCCTGGGTAAGCTGGAGAAGTTTGCCAAGTCCCCTATTATTCTTACTGGAGATTTCAATATCGCTTGGGACCCAGGGAAAGATAGAACGGCAGGAGGGGTGGTCCTACAGGCGAGACCATCACAAGCCCTGAAGGAGAAAATCACTAACCTGGCCCTAGTTGACGCGTGGCGGGAGGTAAGGGGTGAAGAGGGGGGGTATATGTTCTACTCTCACGTGCATCAATCTCATTCGAGAATAGATTACATTTGGCTATCTGTAAATCTCCTGGGGAGGGTCCTGGATATCTCGGTTGGCTCTACAACGTTGTCGGATCACACTCCTCTGACTATATCCTTGAAGGCGGGGGGAGGACCTGTGGGGTTGTGGAAATGGTGCTATCCTATCTCCCTATTTAAAGACCCAGTACTGATCTGAGAGGTCGAGGAGGTAATAGATCGTTTTTTCATTGAAAACCCCACAGAGGACACATCACCGCAAGTCAGGTGGGACGCCTTCAAGGCTACCCTCCGAGGGGCAATTATAGGGATCAAAGCTAGAAGAGACATGGAGCTGAGATTGGAGGAGGCGTGGCTAGAGGAGTCTCTAAGGGGATTATGGCTAAAATGGGGGGCCTACTCCCAGGCTATCAAAAGGAAATACAGGGCAGTGCGTGGCCAACTAGACTTGATTCAGACTCGGCCGGCGGAACAGAACCTGCTGCATCTCCGGCAGAAATATTATATCAAAGCTAATAAGGCCGACCAGTTGCTCTCGAGGCTGCTTAGGAAGGACCAGGCAGGGCAATATCTAAGATCAAGATGGGGGGCGGGAACACAACTACCAACACTGATGATATCTTGAAGGAATTCTTTAGGTTCTACTCGGCCCTGTACTCGTCGGTAGGACCGGCGCTGGGGGAACAACTAAACTACTTAGATAGGGTCAATCTACCCTGCATAACGCAGGATGAGAGGGAAGCTTTGGAAACAGATATTTCAGAGGATGAGGTAAGGGATCGATTATGAAATCTATGGAAGAGGCGAAAGTTGTCCTCATTCACAAAAAGGGCAAGGACGCAACTGAGTGCGCTTCCTACCGCCCCATAGCTTCAATCAATGTCGACTCGAAAATACATGCTAAGATTTTAGCCAAGAGATTAGATCACCTAGTCCCAAAGCTGGTCCACCCAGACCAATCGGGCTTTGATAGAGGTAGGCAGACCAGTGATAACGTTAGGAGGCTAGCCCATCTTGTCAAGAAAGCCCACAAAAGAGGAATCGCTGCTCTCCTCATGGTGATAGACGCAGAAAAGGCATTTGACAGGGTGGAGTGGGGCTTCCTCTTTGCAACCATGCTTAGGATGAGCTTCGGTCCCAAATTTATGGACAGGATCAAAGCTAACTACAGAAGCCCGATCCTAAGGCTAGCGGTGAACGGAGAACTATCGGACCCGGTACATATCAAAAGGGGCACGAAACAGGGGTGTCTGCTCTCCCCGATTTTGTATGCATTCCATCTGGAGCCGTTTCTCAAAGCGGTACGGTCTAACCACCTCATAAGTGGGATCCCCTTTGCAGGGTTGTCACATAAAATCGCAGCCTTTACGGATGTTGTGATACTCTCTTACTAATCCGAGCATGACCATACCTGTACTCGAAACGGAACTGGCCCTCTTTGGGTCTGTGGCTGGCCTGAAAGTTAACCCCTCCAAAACTGAAATCCTCACTTCAGCAGTCCGCGCACTGATGGCCAGTTCTCCCTACAGATGGGTGGACCACTTTATCACCTACTTGGGAATTAATCTGACTGCAAGGCTGGATCAACTTTATCACGCAAATTATCCCCCTTTGCTGGAGAAATTAAAGAGCAAGATGATAGACTGGGGCCCTTTAGCAGGTTTCATGGCTAGGACGTATTAACACCCTAAAAATGATAGTTCTCCCTAAGCTTTTGTACAGCTTCGCGGCCCTGCCGGTGCACGTTCCCCTGTCTTTTTTCAGGTCGCTGAACAAAACCATCAGCAGGTTTGTTTGGGCCAATAAGCCCCCAAGGATAGCGCTCAAGGTGATGCGGACCCCCACAGAGAGGGGGGGCATGGGCCTACCCGACTTGAGGGCGTATTATAGAGCGGCGCAGCTGAAGGTGCTCCGGGACTGGCAGAAGGACGATTGGGGGAAAATATGGAGAGAGATGGACAGGGTGGTTGTGGGGGAGGATCTCGAAGGGGTCCTGTGGAAGCCGAAGCAGGATAGGCCACTTAGGATGTACTGCAGTGCTATTCTGGCCCTGGTGGGCCGTACTTGGGACGAAGCGCAGCAGGCCCACTTAATGACACAGCCATCCCCCTTCACACCCCTTTTCACTAACCCGCAGTTCACCCCAGGTTATAACACTTCCGCATTTCAGGTTTGGCACCAGGGTGGATGTAGAATGCTATGGGATATGTATGGGGAGGGTTGGGTCAAGACCTTTGATCAGTGTAAGACAGACTTCGCTTTGGGTGAAGGGGAAAGGTTCCGCTACTGTCAGCTAAGGCGTTGGCACAGCCATCCCACTGTAAAGCAAGCAGCTACTAGACAACTCACCCCCTTCGAAAAGTTTCTCAGTAGGGAATTGGGGGACAAGCACCTGATCACGGCCCTATATAGCCATATGAAGGCAGGTGAGGATCCGCCTGTGCGACCCTACATGAAGGCTTGGGAAAATACTACGGGATCCGTAATTGAAGCCACTGACTGGGCCTGGTTATGGAAACAGATACCCAAATTGACAAGGTCCCTGCAAATTAGGGAAATGTGACTAAAGCTGCTCACCCAGTGGTACTTGACCCCCTCCAAACTTCACAGAATCTATCCCGGGGCCTCTTCCCTATGCTGGAGAGAATGTGGCGCAGTGGGTTCTTGGGAGCACATATGGTGGGAGTGCCCATTAATTGAGAAGTACTGAGCCGGCATTTGGGAGGCGCTTCACCAAGTGCCCGGTCTAGAGCCTGGGTGCCACAAGGGCTTGGCGATGCTGGGCCTGGGGGGGTCGTTGGCAGCAATTGAGAGCAAGGCGGGTCGTAAATTGGATGCAATAATGATGATCGCCGCGGCTTTGGTGCTGGCCCGCAGGTGGAAATCAAAGGTCCCTCCCCAAGATCATGAATGGGTGACTAACCTCTGGAACTTGCTGGCACTTGAGTGGCTCACATACTCCATTCAGGGCCAGCATCTTAAATTCAGGACGGACTGGGCGGCATTACTGGAATACCTGCTGGACGGCCCAAGGCAGCGGTGGTGTCCCCGGAGCATGAGACTCCTGGGCATAGTAATAGACACACCAGGAGAAGATGACTCTTGATGGGGTATATCGCTTCGGGTCACCTACCTTTAAAAGGGCTCACTCGGGTGGGCCGGGCAGGGATTGCTCTTCATGTCATGTGCTGCAGTTCTGGACAACTCTCATACCAGGGGTTGGGGAGGAGGAGGGGGGGTGTTGGGTTTGTTGTTATTTGTTTGGTTCTTTTTTGTAACTTGAAAACGCCAATAAAAACTATAATGAAAAAAAAAAGAAAACAAGTATTCAATGGCCCGAGGGGACCCAAATCCACATTTGGATCTATCTCCATACTCGATTGAAGAAGACGAGAAGGACGCGGAAATTATGTTAAGGACATTGACCACGAAATCGACAGCCAAGATGTGGGCTCTGATTAGGTCAGCAAACCAGACCCAACAATTCCAACAACTAAATTAGGTGACTGAAGCAAATTAGATTGCATTCTTTGGATCTTTATTTAAGAACTGCCATCTATGCTGGATCTCCCCCAGAAACAGCAAGCACCTGGGGTTTGTCCTATGACCATGATGACCTAGTTACCATGATCAAAAGACTGAGCCCATCACAAGCCCTGGGCCCAGACGGGCTTTCCAACATAACCCTAAAAGAAAACCCAGACCAGTGGGCGAGCATGTTGGATCTAGTGCTAAAGAATGTTCTTCAGAATCTATTAAACCGTCTTGGAGAACCGTGGATGTCATATATTATTTAAATATGGCAGTCGGACGGACCCCAAAATCTACGGCCGATAGCCCTGCTGGACGTAATGGGGAAAATGGATGCTGCACTGCTATTAAAAAGATTGAATGAATGGGCACAGAAACATTGTTTAAATGACAAATTCCATGCAGGTTTTTTTTAAAGGATTTGGGACCTCCCACCGGCACTTTTAATTGCACTGATAAAAGCAAAGACTCTGAAAACTGACAGCAAGCTACACTTGTGTTTGTAGGCTTCTCAAAGGCATTTGACAGTATAAATCGAAACCGACTTCGGAAGAAGTTTGCTGACAAGAATTGTCCTTTAAATCTGCTGGAACAACTTTGTGGGCTCAATACAAACACAACGATAAGAGTCTGTCTCAATACAAATGGGCTTCAAAGTGACGAAATACCAACAGGACACAGTGTCATTCAATGCTGTTCCTTAGACCCTGCCCTCTACAACCTGTATATTGCAGTTCTGGGATAATACATGGAACAAATCACAAGTTTCCCCCCAATGATTGGAAACATGAAGATAACTCACTTATTATACGCAGACGATTTGTCCTTGTTTGATTATACTGCAGTAGGCATCCAAAGACAATTGGGCAGGTTAGCTGAATATGCATTGAAAAACAGCTTGGAAATCAACACAGTCAAAACAAAGATCCATAGCCTAAACAATGAACAGGAATCCAAGAAAAGGAAATTGAAATGGTATCTTAACCGTATAGAAATAGCGACGGTTAAAATCTTTTAAATACTTAGGGATTCAGATCTCAAAATCTACCGCTGAGACTCATATGATAGAGTCCTTAAGAGGGAAAGCAATTGCACACAATAATTCTAAAACAGAAATATTTAGCTACTCATTCCTCCCAATAATTGAGTTTTACAAAGACAAGGGGGCTCCTTCGCTCACCTACAGCGCTGATGGCCTACTTGCCTTGCCAATCAAACTGTGTGCACCCCTGGAGGGTCTCTTTTGGAAGAAGACTCTCAGTCTCTCCAGATCCATACAAATACAGATCATCAGAAAGTAACTGGGGTTGGTGTCAATGAAAATGGCAGCCCAATGAAAAACACTGTGGGCCTCATCATGAGTTGGCAACACAGCTCTGCTGCAACACAACTGTAATCCAACCGGTGCTATTACAGCCAGCTGTAATAGTGCCAGCAGTAATTGTGCCGCGAACCAAACGCACCAAACAGACCTATCACAAGTACAGCATTGCCGCTCCTAGCGCTGAGAAAACCAGCACTAATAGCGCTGAAAATACCCCCGGCCATTTGCTGGAGGTAAAAAAACACAGGCGAGAGCAACAAAGCCACAGATGGAAACAATACACACAAGAAGCCTAAAAAAGACCCATCCATGCCCCAAACACCCTTCTCAACACAATGTTGCCATTAGAAGCAGGAGGAGACAGCAATAAAGGCACAGGTGCAAACAATGCACACAAGAGGCCTACAAAAGACCCACACACCCTTCCCAACACCATGTTGCCATTAGGAGCAGGGAGGCAACAGCAATAAAGTCACAGATGGAAACAATGCACACAAGAGGCTACCCATGTCCCACACGCCCTTCCCAACACCATGTTGCCATTTGGAGCCGGGGATCCTTGACATGGACCTCTACAGAGGCCTGACAACCGGCCCATGGCACAGGGAGCAGAGGGGAGGATGAGGAGGAGGAGGAGACCAGCCCCAGCAAGGCAGGCAGTCATAGCCAGGCTCAGGCCAACACCCTGGGCACTGACTAATGGCCAATTGCTATCCGAGTACAGCCTGGACAGGGAAACCATCACCCAGTTGCTGGACACAATCAAAAGTGACATTGGTAGCAGGATTGCTATCAGCACTGGTGTTCCTCCACTCGTGAAGCTGGTGTCAGTCCTACAATATCTTGGAACGGGCTGCTTCCAGCGCACAGTTGCCATGATGCATGGTATGGCCCAGTCCACATTCAGTGCCATCCTGGGCCAGGTGCTGGATGCACTGCTGTGCCATGTGAACAAACACATTGCATTCCCACCACCCAGGCACAGGTGTACGTACTGAAGGCACAGTTCTATGCCATTGCTCAATTCCCGAACGTGATTGCCGTCCTAGACTGCACACATGTTGCACTGGTAGCACCCCGGGACCATGAGGCATCCTACAGGAATCGGAAGCATTTCTATTCCCTGAATGTGCAGATGACTTGTGGCCAAGACCTGAACATCATCCATTGCTGCGCTTGCTACCCAGGATCCACCCATGACTCCATGGTGATGTGCAACAGCACACTGCCAGCCTAGATGGAGCGGCACAGAGGCACAGAGCCCAAAGCACATGGATATTGGGTGAGTACAAACCCTGCCTGAAATGCATGCCAAAGTACACCAAATGTAGGGGGGCAGACCTACAGAAAGCCTTGAATGCCACCATGAGCCACAGCCAGCACCATCACAGAACTAGTTCCATATACATGTGGCACACAAGGACACCTGCACATGGCCACCACACCTGAACCCACAAAAGGTGATGGGCACCCACTTGTCAAAACACCATAACACATGGGACCACAACAATCACAATGCACCTTGTCTATGTTGCAGTGCTGATTTACACCCTGATGCACAAGAGTAACCTCACCCAGGGCACCCCATAGAATGTAAAATGAAAAGAATGCAATACCCATCCACAAAACCACTGTAGATGATCCAAATCAAACCCAAACATGAACATCCCTTAGAGAGTGACCCATGAATGCACATTTACATGCATGTAAAAAAAGAAAACATTGTGCCATGTAGCTAAAGCCCCACAAACCACTGAGACATCCACAACCAAATACAAATCAACACTATCCTTGAACAGGCAGTCATGACAGGAGCCTCATCCAGACATTATGGATGCACCACTGTGCCAAACAAACCCAGTGGGCAATGCATGTAGAAAGTGGCCTACAAGGGACTTGGCGCACATTGCAGAGCAAACCTGTTGCACATGAATACACCATAATCAAAGGACAAGTGGTAACATGACGTTACCTGTTGAGCATAAGTGTCCCACACAATCCCATTCACATAGGTCATCATTCACTACTGTGAGTACAGTAATCCCAAGTGCAGGCAAATGTAATCTGCCACAGGACCGCCCACTCAATCACACAGGGTGCATGTATGGGTCAGGTGATGCATGTCCTGAAAGATGATGGATGTATACCAATCAGCCAATCACATTGCATGTCCCTGTTGCACACAAAGATGACCACAGTGCACAGTGTATTGATGCTTATTACTTGCACACCCAGTAAAGCAACCTAGGCGTACACATTTTCCCATGCAGGTGATTCAGGATTCCCACAGCTCACATGACTGTTGACCCCTGTGCGGAATCCACAAACTCCGGGAGGGCTGGCATATAACAATGCCCACAGTCATACCCACATATGTGTGAAAAGGACATTTAGTTTGCTAAAGGCACGGTTCCAGTGCCTGGACCAGACTGGAGGGGCACAGATGTATGCGCCAGAAAAAGTAGGCAAGATTGTACTCACTCTGCCATGCTGCACAACATCTGCTGCCATACGAATGTGCCACTACCCCCTGATGCTGACGGGCAACACCCAGGGGATGGGAGTGACGATGGCCATGTGCCGGTTGCCAGGGCTAATGCACTCAGGGATGGGGTGAGGAGGTTGGCCAGACAGGTGTTGATTGATCATTTTTTCTGATTTGGTGGATGGGCACATGTCACGAAGAGCATAAATAACACTTCTACACAATCATGAATGTCTGATCTTTCTTTCATGTTTGAACAGGCTTTAATCAGTGTGGAACTAACCCCCTCACCCCACCAACTCCTCAGAACACACACACCCCTCCCACCAACTCCCCAGCACACATGCCCCCTCCCCCAACACAGTGCATAGGGGTCCATGTGCCTGGTCCTCAGGCCAACAGTGCATTGTCCATCTAACAAGGATGTAGTTGCTTTCCACGTGCTCCATCTTCAGGTGTGCACCGTTGTGAATGCTGCAGTGACCGACGCCTGGGTAACCCCTGTAGGGAGCCCTCTGTGGGGGTTGTTGAGGTGGATGGCACCAATGCAGCCAACTGCAGCAGCTGGCGGAGGAGATTATTTGACTCACGCATCTGTTCTGCATGAATGTGCAGATTGCAACCCGCATAGTTCACGTAGTCGCTGGACAGACCCTGTGAGTGCTGCAGTACATCCGTCCACAACTTTACGTGTGCGTGTATTGTCGCGTGCCATGGTTTTGGCAGCCCCCTAATTGCATTGCTAATGGCCTTGAAGTGGTGGTTATGTTTACTGGCCATGCCCTCTATGCTCATCCGGCATGCCGCCATCACTTAGGGCCGTGCCATGACTGCATTGTCTGGATCTGTTCCTGTGTTCCTTGTGGGGCTGCTGTGCCTGGCAGGTCTACGTGGGGTAGTGAGGCTGCTGTTGCTTGTGGTGCTGGCCTGTCTGCTGGAGCTGCCGTGGATGAGGGGCTGCCAGCAGGTGACCCATATGAGGGTGCGTCCTCATTCACCACTGGTGTGTGTGCACGGTGGCGGCGTGCACAGACATGTGGACTGTGGCTGGGACTCTCAACATGCTCAGGGGTCCCTTTGGGTGTGTCCATTTGCTGCACTGGACTGTGGATTGTTGTTAACACTGGTACAGCATGCTGCTCTTCACAGGATGAGGCACCATCCTCTGGGGTGGTTTCCCTCATGGCAACTTCAACATCCTGTGAGCCCCCGGTGGCTTTGGAAGGGCTTGATGAGGCATCCCTCATGGCTTGTATGCGCCGAGGTGGTGAGCCCCTGATGGCTTGGGGCGCCAAGGTGGTGAGCCCCTGGTGGCTTGGGGATCTGAGGTAGTGAGCCCCTGGTGGCTTGGGGCGATGAAGTGGTGAGCCTCTGGTGCAGTTGGGTGGGTCCTCCGCCTTGGCGTATCCTGCCAGGCCATTCACGGGGTGGTGGTGCTGGTGGAGGTGCATCTGGGAATACGTCGGGATGGACCTCACTTCTCGTCATCCATGTTGCACCCGGATGATGCCTGCGTGCCTGTAGCATACATAGGGTATGGCATGTAGACAGGGCACCTCAAATTATTTTCATGAATTTCAATGTTTACAGGTGGGTTGTACAGGACAGTTTCAATCATGCTTGGGCCCGACCTGTTTAGTATTGACAATGTTGGTATTACTGGGGCATACTCCGTCGGGGGGACACAGTTCGGAATAGTTGGGATAGCATTTTCATGAATGTGATGCAAATGCACAGCTGGCATGCCAGAGTCAGTGAGGGGGGTTGGTACTAAACATGCCCACACCATGGATGTGTGTGCCCCATGGTTCTTGCATGTGACCATTGGCTGCCCTACTAACTACTCGGGGTTGCCTAGGTGCACTGATACAAGGGTGCAGTCGTGGGTGGCTGTGGTCAATCACACGCACTGCACCCACTCACAATGCCCGGCTGTCGAACATTCACACTGGGGATGGAGTGATGGCCTGTTTACAATGCTATTTGCAAGGGGGTGACTCACCTCCAGCCTCCTGGGTGCCTGTGCCTGCCTCTGCTCTTTCCACTCCCTCAATGGATGACATATCAATGAGGGTGGTGCACTGTTCCTCCCATGGTGCCATCTCCGGTGGTGGTGACCCTCCACCAGTCGCCATGGTCTCACTCCTGTGCTGTGCCAGGAGGCTCCGCACACAGACCCGCAGGTCATTAAATCTCTTTGGCAGTCCTCTCCATCCCTGGGGATATGGCCCGCCGCAGTGACCTTCTGGCTGATGTCTGTCCAGATGTGGATACGCAGCTGTAAGCACGTCTTTTTTGGGGGGCAATAGAGCTCATCCTGGTGGGAAATGACCTCCTCCACTTGTATTGACAGTTCTGAGTCTGAAAGCTTAGGTTTCCGCACCCTGTCCAGGGCAGACTTGCCTCTCACACGCTCCTGGGACATTTTTTGAGATTTTTTGGTGTGGATGGCTTCCAGGGGTTCCGATTTTGGGTGGATTGTGATTTCCAAAATGGCCACCGCTTTGTTTCCCGTTCTGGCGGTGACACATTTACTGCAGCATTAATAGCGTGGGACACTGATGGTAATGCAATGAACAGTGAGTTTTTGAGTTCTCAGCCACTATTACCGCTGAATGCTATTTGCGTTAACGCCTGGTCCGTGTGCCCTCCAACTCGTGATGGGGTGTTGTTTGCGCCACAACTCACAGAATTAACGCAAATACCGCTCGGCTGTATATGCACCCGGATAACGCCAAACTCGTGTTGAGGCAATGTGTCTCTTTAGAAAATGCATGAGCGACAACCCCCATTCTATGATTAATTGCAACCAAAGCAGAACTAATCAAAGGATACAACAAAGCTCTGGCCAAGTCGGGGGTGGGGTGAGAGTAGAAAACTACTCACTGAAACAGAGAGCTCAGTAGACAATATTTTGATTAATCCCAGAAAGGTGAAGAAAAAACTCTGAGAGATGGATTGGATTGCCACCAGAGAGGAAGCAAATAAACTCAAATTGCATCAAAACTTAGTATCTGAAGTAAGAAAGCAAGGAGAGATCCACCATTATCTAAGAAAATGCCCAGACCAGAATGTAAGAACACAATTTATGAGGATTATACTTCATTTGTGCAGAACAAGGGAAGTGATATCCCTGAGAGCCAGACCAGAACCAAGTGATAAATTGTGCAGATTTTTGCAATGAAGAGTACTCGATGGAAACTCTCTGTCACCTGTATACAACATGCACAGCTCTTGCCCAGGAAAGGACTCAGTACTTTGCGCACTACCTTGAAAGATATAGGGCCTCATTACACGGTAGGCGGTGAGCCATGGCGCTATTAGCGCCATGGCACATGCCGGTAAAATACCGGCACCGCCTTGGTGGAAAGGGGATTTACCGCCCCATTCCAAGGTTGGAGGGGCGGTAAATCCCCCTTCCACCATTGCCCTTCCCCATTCCCATTTCTGCCCCATAGGGCTCTATGGGAATGGGGAAGGCGCTAATTACGGCACCGCAATTTTGCAGTGCCGTAATTAGCTCTGAGGTCCCTTTGCGGGTTGGATTTTAACGCCTGCAAAAAGCAGGCGTTAAATCCCCCAACCCGCAAAGGGACCTCGTAGTAAGGCAGTAAGGATTTACCGGTACCAGTATTTTACCGGTACCGGTAAATCCTTACCGCCATCCGTGTAATGAGGCCCATAGAAATATGTCACCTGCAGATTGGTGGTGACTGCTGTTGAGAGTAGAACAAACATCTGTGCCAATTGCAACGGTTAACTACTTCAGGAATTGTTTGGAGGTGCCACTACAAGTGCAATCAATTTAGTTATCTTCTTTTCATCTGGCAAAAGTCCAGGGGATTGAACGACTGGGGGAGAATGTGTTATTAGCTGAAGCTCTCTGTTATGCTAAAAGTTTATTGTTAAACTGAAATGCAAATAAAAATAATAAAAAAATAAAAATAATCATACTAATTCAAACTTCACAATATTCTACAAAACATTTTTTACAAATGTCTGTTATCTTGAAAACATAAATTCAAATTGGTTGTCAGATAAATTAACTCATTCATTCAAAATACTCTTATTGTTGTTTCAATCCTTATCCTTCTTTGAGATGCTTTCAGTAACTATTGTGATGAGCCATCTTGCCGTTAATGAAAATCAATGTGTCATCATAATCTCTACTTGTTTAAAAAATAAATATTTCTTCATCAGGAACTAATTTCAAACAACTTCATATTGTTGTCCATTGTGAAAAAATATAGAACTACTCTATCAATGCTCCACCAATATAACCTTGTTCTTAAACTACAAATATATTGCACAAGACTTAAAAGTTACTCAACAACTAAGATTATTTATTGATTCTATCTTGTGACTCTTCCTGTAAATGATGTGCCTCTTTGAACTTTAATAATCAAGAATATGGGCCTCATCACGACTTGGGCGGTAACGCTATTAGCGCGGGCAGTATTAGCCCTACCGCCGAACTCCCCGGCGCTAATAGCGCCAGATCACGAATTCGGCGGTAATGTAAGTCCCCATTCCCCACTGGGCCCATTCGGGAATGCCCCGTTCCCCATTGGGCTCAATGGGGAATCTTCGCGCTAATACCGCCGGCGGATTTCGAGCTGGCGGTAATAGCGCAAATTTTCGGCGGATTTCCCCCCAGCTCAGAGCTGGGGCGAAATCCGCCGAAGCCCTGATTCGGCGGACCCTTAAATCCCGTGGTAATAGCGCTACTGCCGGATTTAAGGGTTACCGCCGAAGTCTTGATGAGGCCCTATGTAAGGTAATGTAATGTCATTTTTCATTTGTATAGCACCTTTTCCCTTGGAAATCCAAGATATGGGAAATTTGTCAGAGGAGTTTAGAATGCATGTGTGCATGTTAGCCGATACGAGGGAAGGTAGGGGTGGCCAAGTCCCTGTTAGCTAACCATGTAGCGCTTGCATGTGGATGGGTGCTGTAAGGTATTCTGGAGAGTATGTAAGTGCAGGAGACTCCTTAGGTGTCCAGCTAGACCGAATGTATGCTGAATTCCGACCAAGATAGCTGAATTCTCATGGCAGAGGTGTTGTGCAATGTGTTTTAAAGTAGTGTATGATAGCAGATGTGTGCGGGTGGGTGGCCGTGTCTTCGGCTGTCTTCCATAAGCTTGGAGTTTGATATATACCCATTTGTCCTGGCTGGTTTATTGGTTTATAGCTGAGTTCAACACAGGCTAAACTAAACATGTAGCTAAGTTTAACAGTGTCAAAATTCCAAATGCAGCTAAATTCCACAAAATGGCAATACTCAACATGCAGCTAGATTTAAATTGGGAGCCAATTTAAAATGAAGCTAAATTCAACACAGTGGCTATAATCAATATGCAGCTAAATACAACGCAGTGGAAATACTCAACATGCAGCTAGATTTAAATTGGAGGCGATTCAAAGCGCAGCTTAATTCAACACAGTGGCTATGCTTGAAAGGCTGATAGATATAAAAGGGCCAAATTCAAAGAGCGGGTAAATTCAATACAGTGGCTATACTCAAATCTGTGGCTAAATACAACACAGTGGCTATACGCAAAATGCTGCTGGATATAAAAGGTGCAAATTCAAAGTGCAGCTAAATTCAACACAGTGACTATACTCAACAATGTTGCTAAATACAACACAGTGGCTATACTAAACATGCAGCTAGATTTAAATAGGGGGATTCAAAGCGCAGATAATAATCAACACAGTGGCTATACTAAAAATGCAGCTGAATTCAACACAGTAGATCTATTTTAAAAAGCAGCTAAATACAACACAGTGGCTATACTCAACATGCAGCTAAATTTAAATTGGGGGGATTCGAAATCTGAGCTAAAATCAACACAGTGGCTATACTCAAAATGCAGCTAAATTCACCACAGTGGCTATATTCACAGTGCAGCTAGATATAAATGAGGGTGACTTTGAAAGTGCAGCTAGAATCAACACAGTGGCTATACTCAAAATGCAGCTAAATTCGATACAGTGGCTATAATCAACATGCAGCTAGATTTAAATTGGGGGATTCAAAGCGCAGCTGTTGGGAAGGAACCAGGGTCCACCCGCACCCCCAAGCGCATTAGAATTAGGCAAGACCTCTTTTAGGTGCTATAATAGATAGGGGGGAGGAGGGGCACTGGGAAGGCTCTCTCATGCAAATATAATCACATACACAGACATGGGCAGGCACTGAAGAAGGCAGTTGTTTAAATATAAGGCACAATTAACTATTAGCTGGATAGATTTTTAATGTCAGATTCTAGGCATTCTAAAATCTTAGTGCAATAGATGCAAACTCCTCCTCCTTCCCGGAAAGAATGCAGCCAGTGCTAAAAAATGACTACAGGTGCTTCTGTGGTGTTTTGCCACTAAGGCTAGCACTGGCAGCACACAAAGTGACTCACCAGCTCTCTACTGCCCGTCAACGGCCCATGCAGACTAATAATGGGATTTACATGCTGTGTATGACAAAATGCAGAACGGGACAGATTATGAAAATAAGGTGTGAATGAGACTACAGGGTCCAGATAACAGTAGTAGGAGGAGTGGAATATGAACAGAATTAATGAAAATTAGTTATACAAATGTTTAGTTTTTCTCTTGGGCTATGTAAAAGTCTGCAGGACTGCAGTGTGTTTCTGACTAAGGTAGTAAAATGGAGAGCAGCATGTTCTGACAAAACTGCTGACAATGATGAAAAGAAAGCTTTCGAGCATCCCTTTAATCGAAGAAGGGCGGTCTGGGATGAAGCTATAGTCCATATCCAGTGACGCCACTACAGCAAGACAGGACTATATAAACCCCTGCCTGGCACCACTTTGGCAGGAAGGAACGGAAGAGGGACAGGAGAAGACCGTTCAGGCAGCAGAGTCCTTTGCTACCATCCTCATTTTTGTAAGATTAAACTTGTTATCCTTATAAGATAGACTTGTTTCCTTATTTCCCTATAGGGGTGTATTTTTTCTGGTGTGAGAGTAATTAGGGACACCCTTACAAGTGGTGAAGACTGCAATGTGATCTCAGTTTTCCCCCGTACTTTGCGAAGGCCTAGGCCTATTCACCATGAAGGAGTCATGCCCATATAAGGTGACCAGTCCCCCAAAATCAAAACACAAGTGTTTCCTGAGTGGTTTGAGTAGGAGCCATTTTAAAAGAAATCTTCTCTGCTCACTGAAGCAGGGCGTGGCTCCAGAAAGAAAGACAGGCCAGTATTGGGATCTCATAACAGAGGAAAACTTGGGTGAACATGCACATGTAAGTATACTCTTGTAATAGATAACAACAAGGGGACATGTATGTATGAAAGTATGTTGGTGTGAATGGATGAAGTAGAGGTCAATGACAGAATGAATAGGACTTTTGGTGATGTGTTATGGTATAGATTGGATAGGATTTCAGGTGATATGTTAAGGTATAGATTGGATAGGAGGTGGGTTATGTATTGAAATTGTCACGTATTCCTGTTTTTCTACTTTTTATTATGGAAAAAGGGAGCCTCCGCGTTTTTTTGTAAATCTTCTCTTGCTGTCTTTTGTGGTAAAAAAGGAAGGAAGGTAGATGAGTCGCAGTGTGTGTATGTGTGAAAACAAAGTGGAAAAGAATAAAGGTGGGTGGGGGAAAAAGTGGGTTTATCTGTATTTTTGTGTAACAAGCAGCAGTGTGCGCAGCATAGCAGTAATGTCTAAGTGAAGCATTAGGGTCGTGCACAACATTATGGGGGAATAAACCCCAATAAAACACATGCATAGGGCCGTTCCATTATATTGTGAGAGGAAAGACACATATCATAAACAATGGGTTTTGGAAACAAAGGAAGGGGGATGTCCTACTCCTGGCCAGAACAGGGCTCCCATAGCAGAAGCATGCTAGAAAAAAAGGTCCATCTTTTTAGCAGCAAAATATAAGGCAAAACAATTGCAAAAAAGAAAAGAGATTCTAGATCTCTGGTGATTACTCGAGGATATGGAATATCAGGAAGATAAAAAAGAGATCTAATGTAAGGGGATATACCCTGTAACGCCTAAACCTGCAGTAGAGTATACAAATCCAGTCTATAAGCCTCCAGTGGTAGAGAAAGTTTCAACAACAGGATTATCAGGATTAGCAACTAGGGGGGTGGGGGGGAACACAAGAGCTTTTGCACCTCCACCACCATATAACCCATCCACAAGTGGTGATATGCCCAGGGGGTTCACAAGCAGATATATATGAGTTAAGAGAATTCCAGGAAAGGTTGGTCAGGGTACAATAACCTGAAGAAGTACTTTCAGAAATAAGGGTACCGGTGCAGAAAATAGGGGATTGGAAGTCAGAAGATGTTTTGGTTAGATTCAAACCTGGGGCGATAAGAAATGTTTGTGTCAAAATAGATGATGGGGAGAGCAGTCTTACAACTGAATAAGCCCACCTGAATAAGCCCACCTTCACTCTAGCCATTGAAACCAGTCAGAACTTTGCTGATACTAGCAAACACATCCATATGTTACATCTGACAGAAGAAAGGAAAGACAGTAAGGGGTTTCTTTGAACACATTTTTTCTCAAAAGAAAAAAGCAATTTTCCTAATCAGTCTAGATATTTCAAAAGTGAGAAAAGAGGAAAGCTAGAGAAAAGATCAGACCCCAAGCCTAAAGAAGAAATAAGGAGAGAAGATACTAATCCAACAAAACCTATAACCCCGATTTGTTTTCCATGTAAAGACCCAGGACACTTAGCCCAGAATTGTCTCCAGAATAAAAGAGAAGTGCATATGGAAATTGGATGCATGGTAGGAGTAGAGAGGGAAGATCAAGACTACTATGTCACAGGTAGAAACGCAAAGTAATTTATTTTGAGGAACATCTTTAAAGTCCAATTACAAACCAATTCTTGTAAATGGGATCCTGACTCAGACTGTAGTAGATTCTGGTGACAAACAAACTGCAGTAAGAGCAGATCTCATACCATCTGAGAAACTAAAAGGGGCATCATTGGTGAAGATCACCTGTGTCCATGGGGACCAAGAAGTTTATCCTAAGGTGGTTATCCCTCTCCACGTACAAGGGACCACCACCAATTTTCCTTCTGCCATCATACCAAGTCTCCCAGAGGAAACAATTATTGGAACTGACTTCTCCAATTCCCTAACATTATTGTAAGAAGTTAACCCATGCTGCTCCCAATTTTCACCATTGAAAATCTGGCAGACAGAACCATTTGTACCTACCACTTCTGTGTGGAACTGAACTTCAATACCCGCAGAATTGCAAACTGAACCACCCCTTGAAAGGCTAACAGCATGTGACCCTTATGCGGGAGGCCGTATTTATAGGGGATGGGTATGTGAGGAACCTGAGGGCATCCTCTCTTCTGTCTCCCTGATATCCTCTGCTCTGCTCAGGTGGCAAGGAGAGGGCCATTGCTTTTAGATCCCAACCCTGGGGGTGGATACACGAGAGAGGATCACCTGGCTAGAGGAGACTTGGAGAATGGAAAAGGATGTCCTTGGGTGAGACACAGTATCCCCCATTTCCATTTCATGATGGACCTTCATTCCTAGCAGCCTCCATTGGATATTGTCCATGGGATATTGTCACCCCTTCCCTTTTTCTTCCCTTCAGCATGACTCTGGAAAATCCCATCAATGTATTGACACTAGGAAGAGGTTAAATAGGAGGATGTTTCCTTATACAGGAAAGGTAAAAACATATCAACCCCCTAATATTGTTTCAGCGAAACATCAGGCCAAAATATTAAAAACACAACCGAGATATGTGTATATTTCCCCTCAGTGACACTACTCTAGTATTGGGATGAGGAAGAGGCCACTAGGAGTTGTACACAGTAACATTCAATTACACCACTCTGGTACTGAGATGAGGAAGAGGCCTGGAAACTATTGTGAGGGTCACACATGTACAAAGAACATCAGTAATTGCGGTCAGGCAATTGGACTCAAGGGTTCGCACCTGCAACCTGTTAACAGGTCACAGGTGCATAAAAGGTGCGCCGCCAGCAAGGAAGGGGAAACTAGCAGGAGAGAAGCCGCACTGGGAGAGACGGGTCTGAGAGGGGAGAATCCCTGCCCAGAACGGGACTGTCGAGGAGGGTCCTGCCTGGAAATCAGGATGCCAGCTACTGCCAAGGAGAGACTGTGATGCCAGGGCCTGAGCAGCCATGAGAGGGTTGAAGCTGCCTCTGCCTGGAGCCCACAGCAGGAGTTGTGGGGCACGGAAGTTGCAGGCCACGGATAGTATCCACGATTGAGGAGCAGAGCTATCGGCAACCCACAGCAAGATTAGCAGAAGGCAAACGCTACTCACAGAGATCCAGAGAAGTGTGCATGGAGCTAAGAATGAAGAGAAAGGATGCCCGAAGGAGACGCTGAGGTCCGGTGAGTGAATCAGTGAGAACACTTGTACCAGGGCGCTCCCCGGCTACTACTGGGCATATTGTGATGCCAGATGCAATATGTGTGCAATTGATGGTGAACCCAAAGTGATTCTTTTTTTAACATTACCCGCAAATGCTGAACTAGAAGTAAAGGAACTGGAATATAACACAAGCATGTATTATCGAATACGGAACTAAAGGAAAGCCTACGGATGAAATGAAAGCATTTTGAAACACACTTATTGAACACCTAAGGACAAAGAAGGAATCTTTATGAATAAAGTGAAAAGCAAGTGATGGATCCTCATGAAGATTGTGAAAGCAAGGTGTTGGAAGGCAGTGAGCACCATGGAGTGAGATGTGTGGAAGAACACACTGTGGCAAAGCCAAGAGACTGATAAGGAGAAATCAAAGTGAATTTAAACCAGAGCACAGGTGCAGTGAAAGGGAACCCTGTGTGGGCAAGAAAGCCTAGGGTTATCAGTTGCGTGACCTGTATTGGTTGTACTGTGTGGTCCGACAACTGCACCTAGACCGAGGATAATCTGTCTGGAAAAGCCAAGGAAAGTAAAGATAAAGAATCTTCACTTGTGTATAAGATTACTGAAGTGAAAGGAAGAAGATAGCAATCTGTATAAGGTATTGAAGAGCCTGAACGATCATGAAGTCAACCTGGGACTGGTTTTGAGACTTAAGAAACTTGAACTGATTGTGAGTTGGCAAGCTGGAAGAGCTGCCTTCTTGGGGAAGGGAAACCCAACACATTGTGAACTATGTTGTTGCCTTAGGGAAGGGAACCCTCAGCCACTTTTGCCGCTTTTAGAACTGTGCTGTTACCTTAGGAAAGGGAACCCTGAGGCCCTTTTTGGAACTGTGTTATCTTCTTGGGGAAGGGAACCCAGAGGTCTTTTTGGAAACTGTTTTGAACTTGGGGAAGAGAACCCTGAGGCTTCTAGAACTGTGTTGTTGCCTTAGGGAAGATAACCCGGAGGCCTTTTCAGAGCTGTGCGTCTTCTTGGGGAAGGGAAAACAAGGTCTTTTGGGAACTGCTTTGAACTTGGGGAAAGGGAGCTGGAAAGTAAGCCAGGAGTTTGCAGAAGCTCAGAACTTTATTTGGAACACTATTTCTTGGTTACTGACATACCTACACACTGATTAGCTTTAGTTGTGAGGGCGAGTATATGTTATGGGCAAAGTCTGACTTTTAAGATGAACTTACTGACTCAGACTATCCTTAGTTTCTTTAGGTAGGGAAATCCCACTTTAGCAAAAGGCAAGGTAGGTCTTACACCATCCTGACATTTAAGTTAATAAAGGTATTTTGTTTGAACCTTAAATCTTTTCTCTGTGTCTTGCTTCATGATGCCTTCACCACACTCACTTGCTCACTCACTGACTGGGAAGGACTGGCTGGCTGACTGATTGATGGGAAGAAAAGGAGAATTGACAACAACATAAAGTACACTGGAATAGATTGCTTTCCTTTTGGATCCATTTTGGATTACTAGCAATAAATACACTGCAAAAGAGGGCTACCTGAAGTTAAAGTCCCAGGCTTCTTCAAGACAGCAGGTCCAATACAGAAAGAGGGAAACCAGACTATGGAGGGAGGTTGACCCCATCCTGCTGACTGATGCCCACCTTTTACTTGACAGGGTGAATGGAACCAGTCCTTAAGAGGGCGCCTGTCTATCTCTGAGACAACCAAAAAGAAATTCCTATATAAGTATAATATTAAGGGGAAATAACTCTGAGGGGAGTGATACTCTAAAGGGGCATAGATTGAAATCCAGCCCTTTCTATTTGTGAAAGTACAGAAGGTGCAGGGATATATAAACCTGCTGTATATACAGAGAAATTAGTAAATATTTCAGATGTTTATATGTTTCTGGAATTATAGATTAGATAGAATAGGTCCTATGATGTGTATACTGGAAGATGCCCTGACTCCTTCTCTGTGTAATGAACAAGCGCATAAGAAGAATTCTGGGAGCCAAAAGGACATCTCACTGTGTACATACCTAGACAAATAAGGTAATTTAAGTAATTTTCTGGTTACATAATAATTTAGCATTTATATAGCGCTACGAAACCTCAGGCATCTGAGCGCTACTTATTATTAGGCATGGTGTCTGGTGCTCATTTATCGACCTCGGAAGGATGAAAGGCTGAGTTTGGCCATGCCCGGATACAAACCTGCATCAGTAGGCTCTGCACAGATGTCAAGGGGCACACTCTACTCGCTGTGCTATCAGACCTGCTCTCATCAAGCAGGGTCCTGTTACTGGTGTTGATGCACCCAAGAAAAAGAGGAAAGGGGCTATTAACTAGCACCCATTTTCCCAATTTTAAGCTGCCCACAGAAAATGGCAAAGGTAAATGTGTACACATGAATGCAATAGAAGCATCACTGAAGGCAATCTAGCAAACATACACGTTAAACATGCATTTTCCTCTTTGCAAACAATGTATATGCAGGAGTGTTAAGTAGCCTGTCTTTTAAATAGAGTTTCTGGGATGCTGTTTGAGATGCTCACATGTCTATTGGGTAGAGAGGAGGTGTTTATGTGTATTCCAAATAAGTAGATAGATGTAGATAGGTATGGATGTCTGATATAATTTTCTTTTCATCAAATTAGCACTTCATCCTGAACTCTCATGCATTTTTTATCCATTGTGGATGTGTGTTCAAAGTAAATCAAATGGATAGATGGATGAAATGTCAGTTTACAAAAGTCCATATTTAAGTAAACGTAGCATTGAAAAGGGATGCAACCAGTGTATTGATCATTCTTCCTTGTAGTCGCCATTGGCATTGGAAGTTCATAGATGTATTAGTTGTTGATATTTAAAATGATTTACTTGTTTCTATTTTATTAATAAATAGACCTTCTGAGCAACCCTGTGTGTTTTCGTGTCCCAAAAGGCGAGGGAGGCTTTAAATCAGTACTGATTAATTGGGGGTCCCAGGTTCAAAAAACAAAAATTAAATAAATAAATGTGTGCATGCCTGATTTGAGTTGGGTTGGAGAATTCCCCCGAATTAGATGTTGCCCTATCAAAACGTCCCACAGCACAAAGTCTTGTGGGAAGGTTTCATTTGTCTTCCCACTAATACCTCATGTCAGCAGAACACTAGCACCTTCAACACACCTTACACTGGGCATTCTAGCTTACAGAAGGAAGATGAACAACCTGTCACAGGGCAGTAGCATTATCAGCTAACTCATATGAGCACCAACACAATCGTAACAATACCTGTAAATATCCCATAAGTGTGAACTAATGTTATGGTCCTCACCGTAACTGGCAGGAAACAATGCCCTACGATAACATTCACTGAGCTGCTGTGATCCACAGGTTGAAAAAAAAACATTTTCTTTAAGTTTTAGATATATCTTTTCAATGGAAAAGCTCCTTTCTTTGGTAAAGTTTAGTTTGTCGTTTACAATTTCTTGAGTATTACTCAGCTGTACAGCAATGGTTTATAGTGACTTTTTCAAACGTCATATTTTCGAAATACCTTTTTATCGACACCAAAATGCCGTTTTTTAAATGTTTTTTTTAATTTAATTTTTTTAATGGAGGGGTTCCCCTGCCAACCCCCCGTTTCTTTTTTTATTTTTGACACTTTTTTTTACAAACGAAACCAAACTAAAACATAAAATAAATAAAAAAAACATTCGGAATTTATTTTTCAGCATTTTCTTCAACAAAATGGCAATTCGAAAATGTGTTTTCGAAAATTTGACTGGATACCTACAGCAATGTATATCGAGCATTGATTTTTCTTTATTTCTAATAATTCTGTGGTTTCTTTACTTTAAGGCAGAGCTGTCTGACGGCTAATGGTGTTGGAATCAGATATTTAGTAATATTTCATAGCTTCTCCTTCCAGTCTGGAATCCATTTTCCATCCTTTTCAGAAAGATCACAACATGTTTATCAGATGAAGCCATTCAGGTATGATTGTGACCAGTAGCTATTATGAGTACATTTGGTATCTCATTAATTTGAAAGAATGTATCTATGGAATTCAAAGTTTCTTCACTCAGACGAGTAGTTCAATTAAGCCTACATAAGGAATAGCCTTATAATCCTGGACATCATTGTACTTGGGTCCATTAGACCTCTTTCAAACAGTGGATAAGTGGGGAGCATTTCTCATTTGCACCATTCCCTAACAAAATAGAGCTTGTGTTGGTTTATGCTATTATTGTGCCATGCCTGAAGCTATGTTAGCCCACTTTGAACTCTAGCTATGTGATTCCAGTAACTACGATTTTTGAGAATTTCATCAACATTTTCTAGAATACTGGTTACAGATGTACCTTAAATGTTACAGTAACACCCCTCTTTCATGATTTAAGAGAGGCTACAATATAAACAGCATGAGAACCAGTGCTTAACAAGACGTTTGGGTCTGATTTTGAACTAACACCAATGCATAATATTGTGCTTCTTTTACCTATTACTGATACAAAAAGTGTGAGATCAGAATGAGACGAATTTGCATCACACCTATGCTCTTATCAAAAAGTATTTTATCCATCTGTGGTAAAGGGAAAAGAGTAGCAATGTTGATGGGCCCCTTTAAAGTGATTTCTCTCTGGGAATCTGAAAACATAAACATAGGCCTTGTGCGCAAGCTAGGGCAGCCATTTCCAGTGATTGTTTCATGTATGCTTTGCACAACACCTGTCTTTAAAATGCCATCAAGATCTGGAAAACCCGATTGCAGTGTCCTCCCTTTTTTACCTGAACTATTTGTATTTTGAACAGCAGAGTTAGAAGGAGGGATGGGAACTTACCATGTATTCTCTCCTTGCTTACTGCACTTTTTGCACCAAGAAGTCTGTAGATCTGTGAATGTAGCTGCTGACCCCTTTTGAAAAAAAGAGTGTTTCTTTTGATGTTTCTAGGTTTGCGTTTTCAGGAACCTTACCTTCCATATTTTGTAACTCTATGGTTTGCTTCACCATCGAATTAAAACGGACATTCCTTCTTCTGCATCTTTCTTGCCCAGTGGGAGTTTTTCCAGCTTGTGAATGTGATGGGAATAGGCGGCCACAGGGAAAGGCTTCTGTGTGGGCTTAGACCTTTCCCTGGGGATTTCTTGCAGTGAATCTCTTGCTTGTCAGTTTCATTTGTGTTTCTGAAAGTGCTCACTTGTCATTGGGGAGAATGTCTGGATTGTTGTGAGTGCCATTTCCTGTTACCCCAGAAGTGGAATTTTTGCTTTAGAGTCTCATCATTTGATGTAGACTCTCAGACATTTGGCTCACTCTTCCCTACGGCTAACACCTTACTTTCAGTTGTATAGTTACTTGTAGGATACCATGCTTCACTTTTCTTTTGCGGAATCTTCAATGGGAAATATTTTCCTGCTTTTGGAGGAGAATTAGAGTAGATCTGCAAACCCCTTTAAGGTCGGTTGAAGTTTGTCTGGTCCATTTGGGTCTGAGCAATCGATTAATTGATTTAGGATTCCTACTTATTTTAAGTGGAATCTTGAACACTAATAGAAGAGGACGTTATTGATTGAACTCTTCACTGGAAGCACATCTCAGGACTTGCTGAATTTGGATACTGAAAGGATTGCATTTTTGTTTTTGTGCTAGGTGCATATGTTTGTACTTTGGTACTAGTCTATTTCCAATGTACCTGGGACTCACATAACAATCAGGATTGGATTTGTTTCTTTGGAGTGCTTGTTTGTATATTTTTCCCTGGTTACTAAGTGGAGTTTTTCTTCTACACTCTATCCTTTTGAAAATCTTAGAACGATTTTTGGAGCTCCTTCTTCTAGTCCACAGGCATGACTCCTGCAACGTAGGCAGTGGTTTGAAGTGCTTTATTTGTTTTGGGATTGCATTAGATCCCAGTTGCCTTTTGACACTGTTATGGTCCACTCAAGAAATCTTTCCTCATGAAAATCTCTGAGTTGTGTCAGAATGGAATGTAAAACGCCATTTTAAATACTGCATTGTCAGTTTGAAGTACTTTTGAGACATGATAAAATGCACATTTTAAAGGCAGATCATAGTCTTGGGGTCTTTGTTCATGACCACATTCAAGAGTAAAGTCCATCTTTATTGAGAAATAAGAGAGTCTGAACCATGATAATGTGTTTCTTATCTCAACTCTGTGCTGCCTTCTGGTGACATAAATATCTGCTTCTAGACTCCTGAAAACGAAACGGTGATATGCTTGAGAGAAAAACCCCAGGATACATTAAACATCATATTTCTATTGCCTCGCACCCCAAATGTATTTATTTGGTACTCCTATAAATCCAGGTTGTCTTCCGTGAGATAGCAAACCTTTTTGAGGTAAGGTGTAATAAACATGTACATTGCTTTCACATGCTTACAGGAGTCTGTACCGAAAGTGTCATGTCATTTTAAAGTTTGGCTATTAGATGGTGCTAAAGCGCCACCTTTAAGCCAAAACTATTGCATTACAGTGCAGCTATGGAGAAATTGCATATGAGGAGGGACACAAAGCTTGTAGGTGTTGTTTGGTTATTTATCCACCCGTTGCCTGCCCATGGCCAACCTACTCCTCATGGCCATTCCCACCTAATTCCTGCAGCTCCTCGCCCAGAGCACATCTTCCTGCGATCTCATTGAGCTAACTTTATTACGCCTTCCCATCAAACGTTGTGCTTGAAGTGCCTGCCAGTGTTTTTTCAAAGCAGTCTTCTGAGAGTTAATTACTTAAATGGAGCTGTAAACGAGCTACAGGCGTAATAAACATTTCTTAAGCAGGTCTGCCTTCAGCCACTTGATTTATAAGTACTATGCATGCCCTTCCTGTTAAAAACAAGCATTGGCAAAGCCAACAGTTTTCGCTCGTTTAGAAGTATTAGGTATTTGCCAGGCACTGCTATTATATGCCCAAGTACTCACATCAGTTTATAGATACTAGCATTGATGGCCAGGTAATAGCACTATGGAAGTGCCTGGCAGATGCTTTTCCTATGCCTACACAAAAGCAAAAACTGTTGACATTACCAATGCTTGTTAGTTATTTCCTCAGTGCCAGACCGGCCTGATTCCAATCTTTCCTTGATTCCAACTTTGAACGTCTTGGCATTCCCGCTATAAATATTCACTTCTTGATTCCAAACTGCTTGACCTTTCATCAATGTTAGGGCCTTGCTCCCAGCTCCTCATTTCCTGATTTCAGTAATGACTCTCAATGCTTTAGGAAGCACTCTTAACATTCCATTTCTCCCACTTTAGTAATCTTGATTCCCCCCTTCTCCTATCCACACATGATCGTTATATGTCAGTTTTGAGATCTATTTTTTATGGCTTCCTGAAAAAATGAGCAAGATTTACTTTTTTGACAATTTCATTGTATGTTTTTTCTCCCATATGCCTGCTTTACTTTCACCCATCCTTTTCCCTGTTCTTCCTTCATCTCCCTCATTTCCTTACCCTGTTTTCTGTTTTTTCTTCCTTCGTGTACCTTTCCATACCAACATATGTATGGTCGGTATGGAAATTGCTCAGCATTGGGTTGAGAAAAAGGGTTTCTCCATTTTTGTGTTGTTGTGACTGCAAGTTATCCAGTCCTTTTCTTGGAATCACCCAAAATTTCCAATAGAAAATGACCGAATGCGTAATTCCGAACGGCCGAAAAGATCGACCAGATCATGCATTCGGTGTTGGGGTCTGCAGGGATGTGCCCCGCACCCTTGCTCACTATATTGTAAGGGGGGTTGTAAATTCCTGGGGTATTTGGCCCACAGTGCAGGTTCTGTAAGATGGTAGACTCAGTGGAATCTCCTATGCATCTGATAATAGTCTGTGAATCACTAATTCAGGTGAGAAACTTTTTCTTGAAAGAACATAGGGATAAGGGGATGACCCTGTGCCCTCTTGATTGGTGGAAGTGGGTGTTGATGGGTGAGCAAACAAGTCTGGCTAGACCTAACCATTAGAATTAAAAGAGTGAATATTTTGAGTCCACCTTTGAGAATTAACATAATGCTCATCACAGTCAACTGTGCTAGGGGGAGTTGGGTCACGGATGTACTGTGACCGATAGAAGATCTCCACATAAATATGTTAAACAAATATCTACTGTCTGATGTTTTTGAATCTTTGTTTAAAGTCCTACAAGATGATGTATTGGGCTTAGATTGCTCTCTGAAAAGGATTGTTATGTTGTGATAATTATGAAATGTACATAATAGTGATAGGTTTTTCTCTATATACATTTTTACAGACTGTTTGCTCCTGAAGAAAGGGTCGTAACCCCAAAACGCGTTGAGTTTGCAAAGGTAGCGGGCGCCCCTCTCTCGACAGAACAAGGCCTGATAACCTGTTCAGTGGTTATTAACCACTTGAGAGTTCGCAGCCACTGCTTTTACTCAATGTGCCTTTCACAGATGGGAAATATCCATTTGCATATCAGTCTTTGTCCTGCCCAGGGGCAGTCCTCACTGTGCTTAGAGAGGCATCAGCTTCACCTCACTGATGATCCCCAACAAGGGTGAAACACGTGTATGGGGTTGCTGGTGGTACTCTCGTTCAGATTGGAATTGCCATTGTATTTCGGTGCTGGACTGCCCCTGGGCAGGACAAAGACTGATATGCAAATGGATATTACCCATCTGTGAAAGGCACAGTGAGTAAAAGCAGTGGCTGCGAACTCTCAAGTGGTTAATAACCACTGAACAGGTTATCATGTCTGTTCTTGCGAGAGAGGGGCGCCCGCTACCTTTGTAAAACCAAAACGCGTTGAGCTTGGAACTCTGCTATATCAAAACTCACCCTGTCATCTGCAGGGAATTTATTGTTTAGTGTTTCTGTATATTTTCCATATTTACTTGTTATTTTAAGAATGTCATGTATGATAAATATGACATCCTTTTGTTAACTTGTAATCCTTCACAAGTAAAAAAGTTTTTGATTCCTTTCATGAATTCTTTTTGACTTATTTTTCAGCTTTTGATGGTGGGATGGGGATGGGAGTGTCTCTAGAGTTAGACACTAGTCCTCTAGTCAGTACAGGGACACTTCCAAAGGCTCAGAAGGGCAAGACCCTAGAGAAGGCATCAAGGCTAGTCGGTCTCACTAGTCCAAGGGCTGAGGCACCAATTAGGCAGAGAAGCAGGGCATCACTAGGCTAACTATTGGAAGGGATGCTGGGCCACTTCAGGTGTCATCTTCGGATCTTCAGCAGGTTGCTCTTCTTTGAGGGATTCCTGGCTCCAACGAGGATCTGAAGAAATAGCTGCAGAGGTCTTCCTCTTATCCAAAACCCGAGCTGAAAGGAAACCCAAGACCACCAATGGTAAAGATCTGTGCCATCCACCATCCAGCAGTTGTCCAATCAGGGGCAACTACTGGTTTCACATTTGTCCCACACCCAGACTTTCATGCACCAAGGAAGTGGATTGGAATGAAACAGTTCCAACTCCTTGTGGGGCCGCACACCCAAACGCATCACTAACCCTCGGAAGCAGCTGCTTTCCTGGGCATGTGGAAGTGATTATAATAGATTTACTGATCTGGCAATGCTTGAAGAAGGCCAAACAACAATATGACCAATAAAGCAAGAGGGAGTCTTGTGGCACAGCCATTTTAGGGCACTAGCCATGTTCAGTAGCCATACACGGAAAACCTGAATTTGCACACCAAAAGAATGCAAAAACAGTAACAATGTAACTGCTACCACGAGCTTGTCCTCAGGCACATATAAAAGTAACCATAAATCCTATATTTTTAAAAGCTAGGGTGATACAAAGTATCCCCATTGCACTGCAGTGTAAGGTGATGTTTGCAATGTTAAAAAGAACTAGAATTAAAAAAGGAATCATAGTTTCCCAGTACTGATAGTCTGAAGGACTGATTAGTTTCCCCACAAAGGCAATGGAGGTGAAGCCGAAGACTTTACTTGCCTTCCTAAAGTCAGTACAGGATAATAACAAAGCAAAACGAATGGGGTTCCATCGAAAACTACGGAGGGAAAGTTGCAAAAAGAGAACTATTTCCTAAGCAGAAACTGTATTGGGCTCAATCCCAGGAGTGTGGCCCTTGTGTGAGGGCCTATAATTACTGCATACCGAAAATGCTGTGGATCTGGGGTAGGGAAAATCCGTAACCAGAGACACCAAGGGAAAGAGGCAGAGCATTACATGTGCTTGCCCTGATAAGAGCCCTGTGACCCCTAGGGCAAGTGGAGGATAACTACATCAGTTTCCCTTGGTACCAATCTTAAGAGCCTGTAAGGTAAGAGGAGAAGGACATCAAACTGCATTGTCTAGCCTTGGCATGAGTTTAAAGAGACCCTGGTGGAAACGTGCAAGACAGCTCCAGAAACCTGGTGGATGGCTCCTTTGCAGGATCATCTGCCAAGGACCAGTAAAGAAGTCTTCAAGTGCATTAAAGTACTCTTAGTTGGGACAAAAGTCTCTTGTTCAGTCAGGTCATCTCCTTGACCATTTTCAGATATAGGTGTAGCTACTTCACTGGTGTGAGATGGTGTGAGGAGTCATAGTACCCGCCACCAACCACCCGGCTGCTCCCGAGAGGCCGGCTCCCTACATTCACAAAACCCAAGGTTTTTCTGACCTGATTGCCTGACTACATCTCCTCCAGCCTCATTATCTGGGTCTTTGTCCTACACCCAACATGTGGTCTTGCCTATGGCTGACCTGGGCTGCAGGGAGAGTGGTCCAGATGATTCCTGTGCCACTGAGTTATTAATAGAAGGCTTGGGTAGAGGTTTCTTATGAGTAAAGTGTAAAAGTTGGTGTTTGCGTATCAGAAGTAGACATGTTAAAGTTACAGTAGGCATGTACAAATACAGAATCGAAGCAAAGCATGGTTCAACTTACTTATGGTCCTAACTTAAAAGTTGGTTGGACAGACATTCACAAAATGTGCATGTTGTTTCTTTGATCGCTGACAGGAATTTCAGAATCCATCTTTTAGGAAGCTGACATCCGTGTTAATTTGAAATCGCTACATATAGCTTATGTAGCTTCAGTACTAATCATATTACACAAGTTGGTTGGTATCAGATGGTTATTCCAGATTATGGGGTACTTGGTACTTTTCGAAATGATGTTATCTTGATTTCTGCATGGTACATTGCTGTTGTGCACAAGTAACATTTATTGCAACTTAAGGCCTGATACAGTGGCGCATTCATGCAAGTATTGCTTTCTCAAGGGGGCGTGGCTTGGTAGCCATGGACTAGGCTGCTCTCTGAGGGAGCTCCAAGGATCCGAATACTAATCCGTAGAAGCGCGCTAACTTCTAGCAGGAAATCCAACATGAAAACACTACTAATGCAATAAGAACATATGGAGCCTCTGATGCACGTGGCTGCCCACGAATCGTGTGGAAACGACAAGAGTTATGCAACATTGTTGCCCCCCGTGAGAGCTTCGGGGTCTGGTAACAAAATGGCGGCAGCCCCGCAACAAAGGAATTGTCAAAGCGAAAGCTGAGATCGGAACGAGGGCCGATGAAGACCATGGAACTGGTACCCCTCGCATGCTGCAGCCGCCGCTGATCAGGGACATAAGTGATAAAGCAAGCACATCCGGCGACTCGATGGCCTTGAGTCGCCCGCCCTGGCATGCCCGGGGGTCCATTGCCACAGTGCGTTACCCTGGAGCACCCGTGCTGGCAGCGAATGAAACCCAGCGCCCCAGAGACAATGGCACACAGGAACTAAGGAACGGAGCGTCTGTGGACCAGTTTTCCCTTAACGGTGCTCTGAGAACTTAGAGGGCGCCGAGGAGGGCTGGGGGCAGCGGATGACCACAAATGATGCAGCGGACGCCCGGTGCACAGGAATAGCACATGAGCGTCCACATCAGCAAGGGAGTCATACAGTGTGGAAACAGGACGAAATAACACCGGACACAGTTGTGACTGCGAAAAGCAGGACTAAAACAGCAATTACAACCCCAATTGCAAAACGAAGACCATATAAATAACGAGTAGGAGCAGTCCAGCCTGCAAAGAAGTGCTGGAGAGCACTGCCACAGTGCCCCCATCCTGGCAAGCAAGCGAACAGATATAATAGGGGCAATGGATCAAGCAGACAGTCCATGAGAGGAAGGGGTGCAGGCACACAGCACCGGGGGAGTGCGATATCTCGAGGGTTGCACATGGCGGAGCCAAACCCCCTATCAGAGGCGGCATGTAACAGGCCTTGAAGAAGACAGAGATGGCTGCCAGAAAGCCCACCCCTCATAACCAAGAGACGGAGGCGTGGAAAAGTTTGTGGAGGGTGAAGTAGACACCCACGGCTAGGTGTAAGAGAATAGAAGACCGCCAGAGGTGGGCATCGACCAACAACAGGGCCTAGGTGGCCCCGCTAAATCATACCAGGTCGGCAGGGCCAACACTGGAACTGCCTCACACTGGCACAATGGCACCCTATACCAGTAATAAAGGCTAGATGTGAAACCAAGAACTATCATGCAGTACTGTTCATGAAGAAATGGCACAAATTGATGCATAGGGGGATGCCTTGGAAGGGCTGAGTCAAGGCTTTAGTACTGGACTCTTGTAGTGCCGGGACCCACATTGAACAACTAAGCAGAAAGGTTAGTGGGCAAGAGCTGCAGATTCCCCCACGTGGCGGACCGATACACCAGGCAAAAAAACCACACGGCTGGCAGTGCCATAGGGAGCTCCTCAGCTGCGAAGAAAGGACAGAGGGGTGGTACAAGAACCCAAATACCCTCGATGTGACGCAACTTTGTCCAGTGAACGGACAGTGCAAATGCTCAAAAGGGAGGCAAAGCCACGGGCAAATAGCAAACAATGGACATATTCACCAAATCGCAGCAGTCCCCGACCACTCCAGCACAGCCATGGCCACCACACCTGCAGACGCTACCTTGCCGAGGGACAACCACAGGATCCTTGCAGCCATCACAGAACTAAAATCCTTGTGGGGGATAGCGATGGCGGATTTGAACGCGGCATTGGAACCAGAATCGACGCAGTGGGGATTGAGGTCAACTTACTGAGACAGGATGTGAGAGCGCTGGCAGAAAGAACGAGTGGCCTAGAGAGCGCTGTGAAAATCAACACGGACGCCAGCACGAATAACGCCAAGGAGGTCCACATATTGAAACAACAAGTGTCCAACCTGGAAAACCGAGCAGAGGAAGCCGAAGGGCGAGCAAGACGCAATAACATACACATGGTCGGCCTACCGGAAGGAGAAGAAAGCCAAGACCCTACGGACTATGTGGAGAACATGATTATCCAGGAAATAGGGGCTAGCAAGCTCTCCCAAAGGGTTTGCGATTGAGCACGCGCATAGGGCCCTGATGAGAAGACCGCAACCCAGGGTCTCTTCCCCGTGCAATCATAGCGAAGATCCTGAACTACAGAGACAGAGAAAAGATCCTGGAATTCTTTCGGAAAGGAGGGACAATAACAAGGGTGTCGGCGACTATCACCGCATACCCGGACTACACCATGCTGGTGCAGAGACAGCGCTATAGCTATGTGGCGATAAAAAGGAGACTGCGTAAAGCCGGATTCAAATACATGCTTCTGTATCCCGCAAAGCTCAAGGTCCTGCACAAAGGCAAAGCACACTTCTTTGATACCCCAGAAGATGCGGAGAACTGGTTGGACGCCCCTGGTTGCCCAGAGCATGGAGATGATCAGGAGCGAGATGAACATGATAAGTGATACAGTGCCACGCTTGATGCTGTTGGGTGCGAATGTAATTGTGGCAGAGACATCGGATAGGTAAAATCATTGGTGCAGAGGGAAATGCGAACACTGGGTAATTATCACATTTCATAGTTAGACATGTTGGACTGGAATGTAGACTGTAAAAAGTAGATATAAGCGGCAAGTGCGCTGCGCTTGAGGGTTAATACAGGAGACACAGGATGGAGACAACCTATCCCCGGTAGGTAGAGTAGTAGAAGCGCCACTAGGGCAATATCTCCCTGCTGTGCCTTGAGTACGGGCAATCACCAAGAAAAGGGCTAGATGTGGGGGTGCCTGAGATCCAAGGATGGAGCTAGGCATCAGTTGGGAGGGGGGAGGGACAGGACGGATTTGGAGACCAAGTTGGGGCAGGGAAGGGAGGAGGGAGGGAAGTTGGGGAAGTTGCTGGGTTAATGGTTAAGGGTAGTTTAAGTTGGGGAACGAGCTTACATACGCGAGCATTAGTGCTTAAGGGAGGGGTCAAGAAGATGCTAAAAGGGGGGTGGGAAACGACTGGAAAATGGGGGACCTTAAGGTAATTTCTTGGAATGCCAGGGGGCTGAATAGCTACCTAAAAAGGAACAAGGTTATGATGTATCTGAGAAGGCAGAAAATAGATATAGCCCTCATACAGGATACTCACTTCACAAAAGATAAACTAGAGGTGGTCCGGAAAAAGTGGAGGGGAACTCTCGTTGGTGCAAAATATTCGACCTACGCCAGAGGGGTGATCACCTGGGGAGCACCGCATGTCCCATTTCAGTTACTACAGTCTACAGAAGCGGATGGGAGGATGGTGGTAATACGGGGGCTGGTGGAAAATAAAGAAATATGTATTGTAAACACATATGCCCCAAATCAAGATACAGTGACATATTTCAAGACCCTATACAAGAAACTGTGCACGGGCCTGGGAGGGCATGGGAGGGACAGTGATCTGGGGAGGTGACTTCAACTGCACATTAAACCTGAAGGTAGACAGGTCAGATAATAGACAAGACAGGCCCACCCTTGCTGCCAGAGCCCTGCAGACCCTGTTAACAGAGTTTTGGCTAGAGGATGCATGGAAGGTGTGCCACCCATTAGAGACGCAATATTCAGATTACTCTGCCCACAGAATTTGTATACGAGGCTAGATTACATGTTTGCCACGCAGGAGGTAATTGCAGAAACAGTATTGGTAGAATACAAGGCGAGGGTCCTATCGGACCACTCGCCGTTGGTCCTAATATGGCAATACCAACCCAAGAGAGCCAGCATCCCAACGTGGTGACTTAGAGCTGAAGCGTTGAAGGACACAATATTCAGGGAAGATCTGAGAGAGGAGATAGTAAAAAGATGGTTGTACTGCCAAGACTATCGCATTTTTTCTGGAACATCCCATACCTGATACCAAGGTGATTTTTTAGTAAGCTACAGAGCATATGCAGGGAATTCCTATGGCATGGGACCAGGAATAGAATAGCCCTTTGGAAGCTGCAGAATACGCACGATAAAGGTGGTATAAAACTGCCGAATTACGAGATCTATTACCTAGCTAGTCAACTACAATATGTGGCCAAATGGTTATCAGAAGACCCAACCTCAGAATCTAGATTGTTGAGGACAGAGTGTGCCCCGTACTTCTTGAAAGAAATGATATGGCTGCCCAAACCAGAAGTGAAAGAGCACTCACAGATGTTGCTACTAGGTTGGCAGGTATGGCACAAAGCTTGTCAGGCCATGGAGAATCTGGCCCCGTGTTCCCCACAAGTACCGTTGGTTGCACTGACGAGAGGGGATGAGCAACTACTGAAGGCGATTAGGAGGCACTGGGAACTGGTGGGGATTGTAATGTTGGGGGACATATGGCAAGAAGAAGAGATTAAGGTATTTGGGACGTTAGTGGAGGAAACAGGGTTACATGAAGGGCAATATATAACATATAACAGAATAGTACATCGGATCAGAGATACATGGTCGGAAGTAACACTAGAAGAACAACCTGAAACACTTGTGTATAGGCGTTTTATAAATGCCATATCATATCATATCATAACCTGCTTCCGCCATAGAAACTATATAAGATATAGCAGAGGGAGGGCATGAGATATCCAGACTTTATGAGCGATTGATGTCCAAAGTGGGGAAGGAAGTGGCACAACTGAGAATTGACTGGGAGGAAGAGGCCGGGATACCCATGAGTGACGGGATGTAGGAACAGGCCCAAGGGTACCATAAGAAAGTATCTAGGAACGCGAGGCTACAGCAAATACAGCTATATATAACCCACAGGGCATATATGACACCCCAGAGGATAGCTAAATTTAAAAACTCAGGAAGACAAACATGCGCCAAATGCCGGGAGGAAAATGTGGGGATGGCGCATATGTTTTGGGCATGCCCCGAAATTGGGAAGTTCTGGGAAGAAGTAGCCCACCGCCTTGAGGAGAAAGGGGTTAAGATAGTTGTTGAATCAATGTGGGCATGCTTGGTAGGGGAATTCCCCAGGCCACATAAATTAAAACATGTAAGCAAATGAAAGGACCTGGCATACATACTCGCCAAGCGTAGAATAGCTATGTGGTGGAAGGCATGTAATAGGCCCAGAATATAAGTCTGTTGGAATGACCTCCAGAAATGGACCGAAGCTGAAACAGCAGTATGGCAAGAACCGAGTAATAGGGAGGGGGAGGAAGAGGCAAAAACCCTGACAGCCTGAAGATATCTAGTGGCCACAGTGAACGGGTCCACCCAGGACAGGTCGAGCGACCAGGACCCCCTGAGGAAGAGGAAGACGCGGAAGGCGAAGCGAAGTAGGCTCGATTGGGGGGGAGGCAAAGGGGTATGCAGTAGACACTGAAGAATATGCGCAAATTCAGAAACGTCATGACATGCCCTGCAAGGTTTGGTTGTATGTTGTTTGATTGTAATAAAATTAATAAAATTGTTTTTAAAAAAAAGTATTGCTTTCTGTGATTCCCTGAGTATCAAAACAATATTCTATCAAAAGCGTGTATGTATTTAAAAGCCCAAAAACGGAAATGATACAGGTTTTATTAAACACTGGAAAATTGATACTAAACGTGGCAATATATTATGGATAATGAAGCCCATTTCCAATGCTAAGCGGAATATTTTTCATTTTTCTACACATAAGATCCCGCTAATGTATTAATGACTGTGTACCAAGTATATATGTATGTCCTGTTGATGAAATTCGATGCTCTCTATTCTACATTCTACAAAGATGCCTTAAGAAGCGTTAAGCTGTGGTTGAGTTTAAAAGGCTGCATGTGGTTTTCCCTTGATCCTGACTAAGGAATCCACATGTTTTCGTCCCCAAGGAGTTATACAGATAGTTGTTAATCAAGATGCAATTTGTATTTTCTGTACTCAAAATCCATCCCAAGACAACTATTTTGAAGATAGTTTGATTATAGTGTGAAAAAAGGTCTGTTTTGAGATGTGTGGGATGCGAGAGAGATGTTTATAGCTTTGGATCATGTGTATCGAGGGATCTTTCACTAAAGTGATGGCCATTCCTGAATAAGCCTCTTATCCCACACCGGTCACTACCCCCAAAACAACCTGTAGTTAAAGCCTCACACTAGGACAGACCTGGGCACATTACTAATAGTTTCATGAATTTGTATATAACAGTTGTGCTGCATTTGAATGTTTGATGTGGGACCAGATTACAGAAACCTTGCACTGGTGTAAGTGCAATTTTAAATGGTATCAACACTAGAGCAAACATTGCAGCAGTACAAAAAATAAAAATGCTTCTGCGGCTTGGTATTAGGCTAAACTTTGCCCTGACGAAAAGGTCATTTGAAAGCATGTTTTTTGCACTGGAACAATGTTTGTCTTATTGTTTATACCGTGCAAAATCGCAATTACTCCAGTGCAAATTTTCTGTAATATGGCCTCAGATGTCCGCATGTCTTGCACACTTCTCTATTTCACTGAATCGTTTCTGTGATGTTAAATCCTATAAAAGAATTACACGAGGCACTGATATGTTAAATGTTCTGGCAATCTTTGGGTCCCAGTCCACTTTCTATAGAACTACAAAAATATATTAAATTAAATATTTTAACACATATGCAGAGAACAGCCTTGGCTTCCTGGAAAGAAACATCTACATGACACTCTGCCTAACAAGATAATCTGCTCAGACTGAAAATAATACATTGGAGTCCTCCTCAATTAACATTTGCGCTGAACAAAACATTGGGGTGATGTCACCTCGGCTGCAGTGCTAGACCAAAGTTAATCTGGCTTTCAGATAGCCATGATTAGATGTTCTTTCATAAGAAAGGCATTTGAAAAGCATTGTACGTAAGTGTGACACTTATGGTAGGGACACAATTGTATTTATTACTTATTTATCTGATCTGCAACCCCATCAGAAGTACACGAGTAAGAACGGTGAATATGATGTCTGTTCAACATCCTCCGGCAATGAAATTTGAATTATGCATGCGGCTACGACTTTTGCAAAGGTCACATTGCAAATAAGAACAATGCAAAATAAGCAAATGTATTATCAAGTTTTCGGAAGTATGAATATTAGAAGGTCATGGATTTTAAACATTTAGAACATTTACCATTCATTTTGTGCATATGTTATCCCTGTGAATATATATCCTACTGTACTAATACTGATCGTTCTAAGAATAATAATAATAATAATAATAGCAATAATGCTAGAATAATATCATTGTTGTATACTTAGACATCATGCCGATTCCTCCTTTGTCTAAGCACTGTAATGTTTGTTGTTAGTTTTACCCAATCCACTGGCACTCAATGTATCGACTTCGGAAAGATGAAGGGCAGTGTTGGCCCCAGTCGTGTACATACATGTGCCCTGCAGGTTAAATTTCGATGTCCGAAGAAAGAGCTTAACTTGTTGAACTATCTTGCTGGTTATTGTGGGAGGAGGTTATATATTTCGTTCATCCTCTTACAGGCTACCCTTGATCTCTTGTGTTCCTCGCAATGTCTTCAACATATTAAATGGCTATTATCAACATGTCTGGATTGATTAATTAATTAGTTAATTAGCGTTAGTTAATGTATGAATTCGTGAATGTTATGAAGCGTCCACGCCAGTGAAAGGCCAGCTCGTAGTGAATTTACATGCCAGAGAATAAAAGGTTGGGAGGAAGTAGGGGAGGCGGGGTAAGATATAGGTTAGAGTAGGAGCAATTAGAATCTGTAGGCAGAGTGGATTCAGTGATTTTCCAATGCTCTTTGGAATTCGAAGCAGTTGGTTTCCAAACCCATTGCATTGTGTTTCAGAGTCAATGATATTAGACAATATATACTCTTGGCAAACTCTGTGATTCCCAACTCCATTCAGATCCTTAAACTAAGGCCTGGCCCAACAATTGTGAAAACAACTCTCTTATTCCTGTGCATTATATGGTGATTGATGATGTAGTTTGCAGGCAAAGTGTTTGATAACCTAATTGATAGGTTATTTGATAAATGTCACATTCTGTGAAGGAATTCATTCTACTGCAATCCATCCCACTTCATGATCAATCTAACCTGGACTGCGATCGTGAATTCTTTAATGTGTGAGAGTTCTTCAGATAAAATTCATATGGTCATAAGAATGTTGCCACTCCAAAACCGGGTCCTAAAAGTAGGTATAATAAGGGGTTAACCAACAAACCCATATCAGTTCTGTATCTTCTCTTAAGTCACTTGCTACCGGCATTCCCTTTGCCATGCTGGGGGACTTTAAGCTTCCCAAGCCTTCTGCAGCCACCTGCCTGGAAATTAAATCTCTTGTATCTGACTACTCCCTCTACCTCCTCCATGACCAGCCTACCCAGTCTGGTAGGACCTCTCTTGACCGTGTCTTTCTCTATAATTCGCTCTTCTCTTCTCAACTCTCCATTGACCCCCTGTCCCTTTGATCACTTCTTTGATCACTTTAATGTCTCAGTCCCTCCACCTTCTACTCTTCATCTCCCCTCTTCAAAGACTAAAAGGAAAGTCAGGCAGGACCTTCCTGCACCTTACCTTGATGATGTAATGACCTCTCTCCTGTTTATTTCCTCTACTCACTCCCCTTCATTGAACATGCCTTCTCTTACTTCCACTATGCACTTATGACTCCATTTGACCAACACTTTCCAGCTCACATATGTACATATTTCTGCTCCCCGAATGGTCAAAAACTTAGTTTCAATCACTTGCCCTTATTTGTTTGAGCTCTTTAACCTCTCCCTCTCCTCTGAACCCTTTCTTGCCTCCATCAAATCTGTAGCTGTCTTACCCCTATTGACATAACTCTCTGCTAACGCAAACATCCCAGCAAACTATTGCCCAGTTTCTCTACTTCCCCATGTTTCAAACAATCTTGAGCAGGTGGTCTTCGACAGGATCACTAAGTACCTTGAAGATAATTGCCTTGGAGACCCACTTCAATCTGTCTTCCATAGTAAACACTCCACCAAAACGGCTCTCATGCATGTCTCCAACTTTCTTGCTAATGCCCATCACTCCAAACTCTCTTCTATACTCATCCTTTTGGACCATTCTCACACTTTCGACACTGCCCACCACTTCTCTTTCCTTCCCACTCACCAAGAAGGACCTTGCCTTTTGCAAATCGGCCCTTGCCTGGATCACCTCCTACCAAAAAGGTATATCCTTTAAAAGCTCTTGGAACATGCAAACCTCTGGCCCCACCCTCTCATGTAGGCGTCCCCCAAGGATCAGTACTTGGACTTCTGATATGATATTCACCCTCTCTAATCCTTCCATCGGAAGACTTATCTCATCCTTTCGGTTTCACTGTCACCTTTTTGCTGATGACACTCAAATATTGTCTTATTTCCCTCCTTCACCGCAGCCATCGCAGAACAGATTATGAACCGTCTCACTGCAATTCGTCACTGGATGGCTCTCTGATTCCTCATGCTAAACTCTTCAAAAACAGAAGTCTTCTTTCCACCTTCTTCCAATGCCATCCCTACCCTCTTTTCTCCCATCTCCTTCCTGCCTGATCTTCTTGTTTCCTCACTCAAGGCCCTCAATCATGGCTTCCTCTTTGATAGCAACATACAACTGCAACAATTCATCACTACCACAGCATATGCTATGCGTAGTAACCTCCTCAGCATTCAGAAAATGTGTCCTTTTTATACAAAGCAATCTACAAAAACTTGAATCTCCACTCTCATACTCAACAAACCTGACTACTGCTCAAGCCTACTCCTTGGCTTTCCTATCTACACAATCCTCCCTCTAGACAAAGTCCTCATCTTTGCTACCCGCACTGTCTACAACCTACCAAGATCCTCCCCCACTTCTGCCCACCCACAACATGCTGGTTGGCTCGCCATGAAAAACGTCTCTCTTTACAAGTTCCTTTTCCTAGTCTACAAAGCTATCAATGTTCTTGCTTCTCAGTACCTGTCTAATTGCATCTCAGTTTAGTCATCATCTTTTTTCTCTGATCCTCATCTCCACACAACCTCATCATACCATGGTCTCCCTGTGCCTCCTCTTGCTTCTACTTTTTCTCACTACTCACCTAATACACTGAAACCTACTGCCCATAACAATCAAAGCCAGACCAAATGTGTCTCTCTTCAAAAATTGGCCTATATTTCACTTACTTGCTAAAGAGGGAGCCCCCACTTCCCTCACCTCCATCCACCCTACCTGAGCCAACCACCCCCTCCAGTCACTCTTAATAATGTACTTTTGTACATTTAACTATTACTTCTCTTTAGTTTAAAGCACTTGCCCCCTTAGATTAAGTCACCTGTTTTCTTATATAGATACATTTTTCTGTTTGTCTTGTTTTGTCCCTGGTACATGTCCCTCTTGTTACACCCTCATAAACTGGCTCACCAATTGTTCTTATCTTTGTGCTACTGTACAGGCACCCTTTGTGGGAATTACTCTGCCATCTGTAAATGTGTCTGAAGATAAATCCAAATAAAATGAAGGTTATGATTATAGATTTCAATATGAAAAGAATAAATACATTTGTATGGAAACTTGATGATCAATCAGTTGAAGTGGTCAGCGAATATAGATATTTTGGAGTTATTATTGGTAACTGTTTTGATAGTTTGGTTTTAATGAAATCTGTTACTCCAAAGATTTTTAGCACATTTTGTTTGATTAAGGCATTATAGCTTCCAAAGGAGGCTATTATATTGAAGGAATGATAAAAGTCTATAAATCCAGTGTAGTTCTGGGTATTCAACATGGTTTTGAACCTTTTATGGAAAAATAAATATTCTGGATAGACAGCTGGAAGGAAAACTTTGACGCTCCTCCTTAGGTCTTCCTGATTCTACCCTTGTGGAAGCTATTTGCTGCAAACAATTGTTGCAGGAACTCAAATAGAAAGACGTCATATGGGATAGAAATGAGTGGATAAGTCAATTAGCGAAAAAGAGTAAGTACCAAGAATATGTGAAACAGGCATTTTTATTCACTAACCCCTTCAGCTACATTATTAGAACTAATTGTAAACAATGTTGTGTGTTTATTAGGAGACTCCGTATGAATCCACTATGTACTGGTGACAAACAGGGGCCTGGTATAATATACCTTATGATTCAAGGAAGTGTTGACTGTGTCTCAATAAATTTGAAACGTCTAGATATGTATTAACTTTTTGTGAAGCCCTTAGAGTCAGATTTATTTAAGGGTATCATACATTTGTAAGTATGTATGAAAATATTGAAATTGATCAATTTTGGGCACAGTTTTACCCAGGTAATCCCCTAATAGTTGCTACTGCTGCTGCATTTTACATCTGGTAGGAATTTGAGAAACGTGTGAGCCAGGAATAATTTCTAATTATATAATGATTTTTAAGATGCTATGCTATGATGTTTAAAACAATTTTTATATTAACAGGAAATCAATTTTGGTTGAGTGTATACGGAGGAACATCAGTGGTTGTTTGTTCAGCGGCATTAGACATATGGTGCGAGGTTTTGAAGTATGACAATTGCAATCAGGCAGAACCTATAAATGACGGTTGAAAAGTACTTTAGTGTATATACAATGTTGTCTTATTATTATTTTTGTTTTTAATATAATAGAATATTTAAGAAGGGTGACGGAAATGTATTTCATTTTTTTGTTGTTGTTACAAGAGTGTTCTTTTTTGAAGTGTTTACTTTTAATGAATTTCTTTTTTTCTGTAACGTATTTACTTTGGCAACGATTCTTTTGTATAAATGTGCTTAATGTTTTTGATCAATATGGAACTTAATGCACAATAAAAATATAAAAAATATATTATGTGTCTTTGTTGATTTATGTATTTGTTTTTTAATATTGGAATTTATGAATAAGTATTGTATGTTTGTAGATACAACTCTGGATTTGTTATTCTATGTTGTATTTGTATGTGTTAAGGTTTCATTGTTAAACCATATACACAATAACAAATAAAAAATATAAAATAAATGTTTTATTGTAATTTACTGCGGTTTGAAATTGACATCCATGTTCTTCAAATAAAATAAAAATCTCAGAAGTGTTTTCTTTTAAGTATTGAATATGAATAAGTATTGTATGTTTGTAGATACAACTCTGGATTTGTTATTCTATGTTGTATTTGTATGTGTTAAGGTTTCATTGTTAAACCATATACACAATAACAAATAAAAAATATAAAATAAATGTTTTATTGTAATTTACTGCGGTTTGAAATTGACATCCATGTTCTTCAAATAAAATAAAAATCTCAGAAGTGTTTTCTTTTATATGTTTAACATCTGACTTAACGCACAGGCCGTCACACCCCATATGATATCTCTGTCAGGATCTCTTTGCATGCTCTCGGGTAGAAGTAATAGGACACTTGCGTAGTCCGAATGGACTAAGAATGCATATGTACAGGGAAGAATAGTGTAAAACGGTGAAAATATCAAGTCTCAATGTTCTTCCGTAGGACCCGCACCCTTACCATATGCATTGGTCTGCACAATATATGGCTTGGTAAAGTGAGGTTCTTGAAGCACTGATGCATTGTTTATGGCATTTTAAAGACACTAAAAAGCCTGCTGATACTAGTGTATTGACACAACCTTCCAGTGAGGTCAGTGAAGCAACGACTGTGTGTAGTACTCTAGAAATATGCAGTAATACCAGGTAAAGCACCAAAAAACCTTCACCTGTACCTGGGTCACAGGAGTTTTCCAGTCAAGAATCACCTTCAGAGTATTAACCTTCCCTCCACCAATTTCCAAACAAAGTATATCATCAAGATTTGCAACGCATGGCATTCAGGTGCTTTAATTTGGAGCTTCCCTCACTGGAGAGCTTACAATACCTTCCTTAAGAACGTGAAAGGATCCTTGCAGATGGCAATGGAGATGACTATGTGACACAGTGATTATGTGACACAGAAAACATCCAGGCCAACCACTTTTTTGAATGTGGCACATGTATTGTTTAGTCTAAAGGGTATGGGCCTCATTCTGAGTTTGGAGGTAACCACGCCACTATTTGCGGCATGGCTGCCTCCCAACTCGTTCCGATTCCGCCCTGGTGAATGGAGCAATTACCGGTCCATTCCAAGGTTGGCGGGACCGGTAATTCCCCATTCACCAGGGCCCTTCCCCATTCCCATTGAGCCCCATAGGGCTCAATGGGAATGGGGAAGGCGCTGATAACGGTACTGTAAATTACGGTACCATTATTAGCTCTAAAGTCCCTTTGCAGGTCACGTCCTTAACGCCTGCTAAAAGCAGGCTAAAAGCAGGCATTAAGGAAGGACCCGCAAAGGGAACTCGTAGTAGGGCGGTAAGGGTTTAATGGCACCGGTCTCGTTACCGGTGCCCGTTAACCCTTACCGCCCTACTTGTAATGAGGCCCTATGTCTTTAAACTGATGTAGTTACTATGTGATGGACAATGTTGATTTCTCTTGCACTTGAAGTTAAGGTAATGCATCAATAATGCAGGTTCACAGCAAAGTTACTGAGGAACTGAGATACCTTTTACATATCCACTAATTCATCAGCCCATGGAATTGAGTGACCATATGTTTTTGTGAAAACAGGAAACCATCATTAGTTCATGTAGAAACATAAATTATGTGTCCCGGACCAGCATCACTAGACTGACCAAAGAAATAAGGGACAGGTCAGAAACCCATAGTTCCAGCATCTTGGTACCCTCATTCTTCTTTAACATTCTATATGCTTTATCTTTTTAGAGGAAAACTGAAAACAGTATATATATCATATTGCAACATATTGCTAGATCTGAAGTACCAGAGGAAAAGTGCCCTTTTTTGGGGTGGGACCAAGTCTGATTTGCATATAGTCTTTCCCCTTCTGTGATGGCTTGGGAGGCTGAAAACTGATGGTCTGAAGGGTTGCCCAGAGCTGTGCCAGTGGTTAAGATTCATTCTAAACCTTCCGGCCATCACCTTTGGTTTTGCTTATGTCACTTATGTCACCCCCAAGTGGGACGGGTATGCGCAGATGTGGGGCCCGAGCCTGCTGGGCCTAGAGACCCAAGCTACTCCTCACTCATGATGCCCAATGATGCCAAATAATGTCTGGGGATGCTTGTGGTCTCATGCAGAAGGGATATGACCTAGAAGTCTGGGATGGACTGCCCCTCATGGGGTGGGACGAAGCCTGATTTGCATATGGCCTTTCCCCTTCTGTAGTGGCTTGGCAGGCTGAAGAACAGTTGGCTGAAGGGTTGCCCAGAACTGTTCCTGTGGTGAAGATTAATTCTAAACCATCCGGCAATCACCTTTTAGTTTTGCCTAGATCCCCTGGGTTAAGAAAGGTATTTTTGAGAAGGGGGGTCATGGGAGACCTCTCTTCAACATGTCTGAGAATGCACCTACATTGAGAGTGGAGTTTGTGAAACTGAGGAGTGCGTTGAGTGCAGGGCCAGTGAGTTGTTTGATGATGGCAGCTGTAAGCAGTAGGTTTAAGGGAAGTAAGTGCATCTGAGAGATCCTAAGGAGAATGAATGATGAAGCCAGTCCATGAGTGGAGTGCCCTGGAGGATGAATATCAGGGATCTGTCTGGTCTTGCAGAATAAATGAGGTCTCTAATCTGGGCTGCACTCCTTGAGCAACTGCTTTTCAAGAAATCTGATTGAGCGTTTGTTTGTGGTGAGCTCTGATGTGTCACAAGATGTGGATGGTTTGACTTTGGCACGACCACATTTTAGCGACCCATGGAATTCAACAACTTCTTTTGCAAAAAGTTTGAATGTATAACGAAGGGCGGGGACATTCCCTGTGGTGGCGAATGTTGCAAAGGTTGCCTCTGGTATGTCTAGCGAGAAATACATCAAGAAGCGGTGGTCAATGACAGGGTGTTTAGCTTTGACTCTGTTAGGCATGCTTGTGTGCGATATGAGAAAATGTATTTTGCTTTGTCTGGTCCAGACAACAGGAAGGAATGTTGAGTATGAGAGGAGTGTGGAGGAGGTGAAGACGAGGTTGAGCGTGTGTGGGAGAGTATGATCCATGTAAGGTCTATGGCATAGATAAGTTAGAATAGGGAGTCATGTAGGTGTGTTGCTGGTTGTGACTCAGGGACATTGAGGTCTCTGAGGAGGTTGGAAAGAAGGCAGTTGTCGAGGAGAGAATTTTGAAGAGATCATCCATGAAGTTACTACCTTTACACAAGGTGGAATGTAATCAAGTCATTGTTTGAGATGGGAACCAGCATTAGAGGGATTGAAACAAGCTGAGTGCAGGGCTCAGGAGGACAGTTCAAGTCCAGTCAATGTTACTTATGACTGCCACCCCATCTTCAGTTTGTTCATTGCGTTCAGTAAGTTGGATACTTTAGTCATAGGGTAGGGGGACATCAAATATATCAGAGGAGGACGGTTTGGTAATAAATAGGGATTCAAGATTATTGCTGGTTGTGAGGTTGGTGATGGTGGACTGTGTGTGCAATGACAGAGAAGGTATTAACTATCACAGCAGGGCAAACCCAAATAGTAGGCGTGTGTTGCAGGGGTGTACGGGCATATTGAAGAGGTTTGCCTGGGTAGTTTTGCAGGGTTGTTTTGAGTGTTTGACTGTGCGGTCTTTGAAGAGGATGGGAATGGGTTCTTGTGAGAGAAGATATATGGTGATGTTTACCTGGTGTATGAATGGGAGAGTAACAAGCCTAGGGTAATTGCCGGACCCTAGCAAGATCAAAAATGCATTGTCCTATTCTTTATATGCTCTACATTTCAGACAACGGGTGAACGACACCCTGTGATCTAAAAGATAAGAAAAGAAAGTAAGGGGCAGGCTAATCTTGTGGGTGTAGCAGAGGTCATGAAACCTAGATCCACCAGCTGACCAATTTACAAAGAAAAGAAACTGGGTGGCTCCATAAGTAGAGAAACAAAGCAGTGGGAAAAGAAAAAGAGTGTAAAAAAAAGAAGGCATCAAATGATTAGCAGTGATTGACATGTGGGTGAGGCAGCGGTCACATGATCTAGATCCACTTGCACCAATTTAGCAGCTGCAAAAGAAAAGAGACTGGAAGACTGCCTAACTAGGGGAAGGACGCAGTGGGAAAAAGAAAAAGATCAATAACAAAAAGAAGTTACCAACTAGGTTTGCAGTGATTAACAGGTGGGTGGGTCAGAGGCTATGTGACCAAGATCCCCCTGCACCAGCTGTCAAACTGAAAAGGAAAAGAGTCTGAAAGGCTAATTAACGACTGGAAGAAAGGGGTGAAGAAAATGAAAAAGAGCAGCAAAATAAGGGGGCTGTATGTAAATGTTGAGGGGTATGTGTGGTAGGATGGAGCCTTGAGGGACTTTGCAAGGATAGAGTCTTGACAGACTTTGTTAAATCTGTAAGAGAGGAAGGGTTGAAACTATTTTAGAGCTGAAGCTGTCACATGGGCTACTGACTCAAGGTGTTCAATTAAGATTCAATGGTCTTTTGTGTCAAATGCCACAGAAAGGTAAACAAAGAACCAGGAACTTTCAATGAAACAGATAGATTGTGAACTACTGATATCATGGCTGGTCCAGGACCTTGTTTGGTGCAGAAACCCAATTGCATTCTGTCGAAGTTTTAATTAGTATTGAGATCAGTTTGAGGTTAATGTGATTCGATCTGTTGGGTGGGGTGTTTGGTTAAGAATATTTCTTTTTAAGTCTGGGGTTACTCCCGGACAGTTTCATCATGTTTTCTTGGAAGGATCATATGGGAAAACTGAGTTAGCATAGGTGTGAGATAGATTGAGCAAGGTTAGCACTGATTTCTATAGAGAAGTGGGTAACATCAGTTCAAAAGAGAAACTGAGGGTTTAGTATTGTTGATGGTCCTAGTAGAGGTAGGCAAGAAGGAAAATGGGGGCAAGGAAGGCACTGTCCTTCTCATGTTATTCTGCGTCAGGGGCATCTGTGATCTTCTCTTTTATATTGTGTGGCAAGTCATCAGTAACGCTCTCAGTCCAGGACAGTAGTTTTATGGTTTTTATTGCTACTTTATTGTTACATTTGCTCTTAGGATTGTTATTATTTACATCATACACTGCATGTCAGAGCCCAACCTGCACCTGAAAGGCAGTGTAAATGCTCAACTGGGGCTATGGCAGGTTTTGCCGCAGGGAATAGTGCTGCACCCAAAACAATGCTCTGGAGAAAGTTGATTCTCTGTGCTTTAGTGCAAGATAAATGATTATACCTGAGCATCTGAAAGGCTTTCTATTGGACATCAATATGGTTCTGGGTCTACCTTCTAAGTGTATCTAAGTGTATCTGTCTATCAAAGCCTAATACCTGTGTGCTTATGATAAACATTAGATGCTATCAATATCTTCCCTACCTACTTTTATCATATATATATATTTTAAGTGTTTGCACTAGCAAAATAGTGTAATTCATACTCACAAATAAAGCACATTAATAATGCTGTCATTCTCTTGTTTAGCATTTATGTTTAGTTTTGTTTAGATTAGTTTATTTATCTATAGAGCGCACCTAACCCGGAGGTATGTGGGCACTTTTTCTTGAAAAAGGAACAGTAGTTACAAAGATATAAGGCAGTTGACTTGTGTTACAAATCAAGTAAACATGACTGACATGTGCAGGGAATACAATGTGAATTAGTGATAAAGTTGAAGTGATACAGATAACAAAAGCCTACTGTTACAGATCTAGGTAATAAATCAAAGGGTTCAGAAGGGCAGAACTGGAGTTTTTAATTTTGCTGGGCAAAGAGCCACTCTTTTACTTTTCTACGGAAAGTCCAAAAAGGAGGGTTCCCCTCTAAGCGCTCTAGGAGTTCCATAGTTGACTGCTAGCACCGGGAAGCTAGATCTGCCAGCTTTTTGTATTTTATATTTCGTAATGTTGAGGCAATGTAAGTAATTTGCTCTAGTGGGTCTGGTAGATTGGTTCCTGATGAATTTGTCGACCAGTTATTTAGGAGCAGAGTTGGAAAGGCATTTGTGAGTCATTAGTAGAGTTCGAAGTGTGATCCTGTCTCGCACTGGAAGCCACCGTGTGTCATGCCTTATTGCTGAAACGTGTTTGTTACGTGGGATGTTTAAGGTAGATCTGAGTGCGTTGTTTTGGAGCACTTGTAATTTGTTCAGGTTACTTTTACTGGACCCTAGATTTAAAGTGTTACAATAGTCCAACTTGGATAAAATCAGAGCTCTGGCTAGAGTAATGCAACTGTTGATAGATAGAAAGGGTTTGCATGCATTAATATACTTAGAAGTGCATGCTGTTGCCGAAGGCAGTTGCATTGGCTTGCCTTGTGAGGGAAAGGGTGGAGTGTAGGTAGATGCCTAGAGTTCTGACCTCGCTGGAGACTTTGATGATGTTCCCATCAATGTTGAAAGATTTGTAGAGGGTATCCAGCTTGTTTAATTTAGACTGTGAGCCTATGAGAAATAGCTCAGTCTTGTCGTCATTCAAGCAGAGGCCATGGGTAGCCATCCATGCCTGAATGTGGAAATACATTTCATTCAACATTTTAGTATCTTTGTCATAGCAACCCATAAGAGTATGAGGACATGTATATGTATTCACTTGTAGAGATAACATATGAGCATTAAAAACAGAATGCCAAAACAAAATACAGTTTGTAAAATTAGCAACAAAGTACCTCAGTAGATACCCAGCATTCTACTCTAATTCACTTTTAAAATGTTTCAACTACCTACCACCAATTAACAATGTGTGTGTAGCCCTTGTGGCCCAGTTAAGCTTAAAATAATACTCACAATTGCGATGCTGTGGATTGGCAAGTCAGGGGACAGGTGAGGTTACACAGACCAACCTCTGGATAACCCATTAGGTTGAAAGGGTTTAAAACTATGTCAAAAATTCCAAGGCTTCGATTGGCAGGTATCTAAAACAACCTAGAATCGATCTACAGCTATGGGTGAAAATGATTACAAGTACAACATCTTAAATCCTCCTGCAAGAATTCCTCTCAACCCTTCCTCTGTGCTTTGATGGTGGCCCTTATCCTGTCCAAAGAAGTATGAGGGACAACACAGGTCATATATGGACGCTGAGCCAAAACCCATACCACAATAAAACTCAGTTTATCACCAGCACTGGAATAATTGAACGGATCACCTACCAAAATACATAATTGTATCGCTTAATGGCTTTCCACTTGAAAAAGAAAAATATATTTATAAAAAAGTGGGTACAAATGTCTATTTCAGCCCCCAAAACATTGAAACAGACAAAAATTAGAATTTGGGAAAATTGGCAAAGTGTCACCTTTTAGCCCCAGTAGCAGTTTCCTGTCTCAGGGTAAAGGCATCTGAACGCTTTATCTGCTTGTTTCCAAGGCAGTACAGCTTTGTAATTTAGCTCGGCTGCCAAATTATTGAAGCAAGCATTCAAAATCAGAATTTGGAAATATTGGCAAAGTGCCAATGTTTAGGCCACAGACCAGAATTCCAGTCTTGGCTTAGTCATTCAAGTTTTTGCTTGCTTCCTTTGATGGTTAGGTGAACTTATTGTGAATCAGCAATGTCCTCCAGCTCCAAACACTGCTCCTCCAGGAATCAGAGTGTTGCAGCCGTCAGTGAAATTTCAGAAGAGCCCTCCCAACCTCTGAAGCTGATGGTTTATAAAGGTTAATTCCCCACCCATGTTTCCCTGCTAGCCAATCCAATTCTACCAGTTAATGATAGCATTCACGTAATTAGTAAATCAGGCAAGTTCATTTACATTTGAAATTAAGGTAATCTTGTGATAGGCAGTATCCTATCTATGAACTGGTATGTCTGAATAAGATGGTCTTTTTGCTAAATGGTGCAAGATGACAATTTTATTCAAAACAAATCATGTTTGGCTATCTGGCTTTCCTATTTAAGCATTTGTCTGGATGAGTACAAAAAAACTATGATAATATGTGTGTTTTGCAGTGTGCAAATACATCTTTTCAAAATAATTATCTTGTTTAACAAATAACAATTATTTTGTTCTGAAATGCTGCAGACAATGCTGCTATATTTTAATCACAAATGCTAATAGTCTGACCATGCGCTCATTAGACCAAGGACGATAAGTCATTTGTTTTGAAAAACAGTTTGGAAACATTACAAGGTTAGAAGTAAAGCTTTCTGCTTAGGCCATCTCTTATTTCATGGATTTCACACAGAAATAAACAAATGAATGTTTAAACAGACAAAACATTTTTGATTTGCAGTTAAAATAGGTTAACCCTATCATGCATTCTGAAAAGTGAAGTAATGTTTTATATATTTCCAATTGTGATTGAAAAGAAAACCTTAAAAAATCAATAGTTGGAATGCACATTTATGAAATGTATCCCTTGTGACATATAATAGGAAAGCAGCAGGCCTATGTGGCTTTGCTCTGTTACTCTACAAACTCTCATGGACTCGCAAAGGCTCAACAATGGTCTGCAGAGAAAACTCAAAGCCAAATGTTGGGCTGCAGATTTGTGAAATGTATCCCTGTCAAAGTCAACTGGAATGTTTCATTTGTGGCAGCAGGCCTATCTGGCCTGGTTTGGAGTTTAGAGTGGTTCAAATTGAAGGTATATAATACAATTTGGGACACCCCTCATGAACAGTGAAACACTATAAATAAAGCCACAAATGATTTCAGAAAGAGAAAGGAAAGACAATAAACCAAAATAAAAAAGCAACTGCTGTGTAGCAAATTCTTGGAGATTTTCCATCAGTTCAGGAAAAATGCAGCAGTGTGTCTCTATAGACCTCCTTGCAGAGTGTTTCTGTAGAAAATCGGCAGTAGAGTCTCTGTAGAAACTCTACAGGAATGTCTCTCTTCTTTGTATTATCAAAGGATTTACCTGGTTTCAAGATGGTGGCAAGTAGAACAAATGACATGGCCACCATGTCAATCACTTGTTTAGTTGAACCTGATGATTGTCCAGCTTCCGATACCTAGTAGAATCAAAAGAGATTTCAATCTCAACAGTGGTGCTGACACACGTAAAAAGTCATAAAATTTTTTAGGCACATTCTGATGTGTAGAAAGGTGGCTAGTAGGAGGAATCCATACCTCTGGAACCAATGGATGAGGACTGTGTTGAGTGTTCGTGCATAATGGACTGGTGCCATTTCCAGGTAGACGTGTGTTTCTTCAGTCTGTACATTCACTTGTACAGTTGGGTTTTCTCAAGAACAGATTGGCCTGCAATCTGAAACAGTTGTGTTTTGCAGGATGCTTAATGGAGGTGGAACGGATGAGTGGCCCAGGTGATATTAGTGTCTTCTTACTTGGATTACTAATGGCTGGTTTCTGCTCAAGCAAGATTGTGATGAGGGAGGGTGAGTTGGTTCTCACTGTAGCTCTGCAGCTGTACATTCTTACTCGGATTATCCATTGCTGGTTCTTGTTTAACCGATTTGGAGATCATGAAATGTGTGAATGTTCTCTTGCAGGTATGAATACAGCATAAAGTGATTTTCCATTTCCAAATACCTTGCAGATATAGCCCACCTGATAGCAGAATTAGCTTGTTGCTCTGTTTGCCAATCAAGATTACAGCCAGAAAGATGAAGAGAACCAGGATTACACGAGCAGCAAATATGTACAACAAATGTAAAATGCCATTGTCAAGTCTTGACAAGTCTAGATTGCCTGATCCCATATTGAAGGCAGTGTGCAACCCAAACTATGGCTGTTCCTTTATTTATTATTATTATTATTTGTTATGTTTTATTTGTATAGCGCACAAATAAAACATAACCCGTAGGCATCGTGGTGCTGTTACACAGGTAAGTAGACTACTTAGATACATTGGTACAAACAGAAAGTGTTCACGATATAACAACTGTGGTGAGTTGGTTACAGCGGTACAAGAATTAATTACATTGGTGCTTGACAGGTTAGTAGGCTGCTTAGTTACAGTGGTAAACATAGAGAGTGTTCACGATATAACAACTTTGGTGAATTGGTTACAGTGGTACAAGAAATAATTGCATTGGTACATGACAAAGCAGATGCAGTGTAAACAACTCAAAGGTTGCAAGAGGCATGAGTACTCATGCGGGAGGCATGGGGCGAGGGAGAAGCAGGGCTTAGTTAAACAACCAAGTTTTGAATGCTTTGAGTAGCACAAGGTGTGATGGTTCTTTTCTGAGGTTGATTGGCAGGGAGTTCCATTGTCCGGCAGCAATGAATGGGAAGCTAGTGCCACTTGAGCTGTGGGATTCCACAGGGCTCCTCCCTGTCGCCTATCCTGTTCAACATTTATATCTGGGCCCTGGTGTGTCTCATCCGCTCCTTCGGCGTCAGATGCTACTCGTATGCCGACGATACCCAGATATTGATTCAATTAGATCTTGATCAATCTGAGGTGTCGTCGTGCCTGCGGGGGTGTCTGGCGGTGGTGGGGGACTGGATGGGCCACAACTGACTCAAGTTCAACGGTGACTAGACCGATGTGATGGTAGTGGGCTACCCACCTAATCCTAAACTCTGGGTGTCCTCTTTCTGGCCCTCCTCTTTGGGTCCCTTACCTACCCGGGTTAAGAAAGTAAAAAAACCTTGGTGTCATGCTATCATCCTCTCTGTCTATGGGCCAACAGGTTACGGCAGTGTGCCAGGCTGGTCACCTACAATTAAAAACCCTTAGGAAGGTGCTGCCCCTGATCCGGGCCCCTCTTCGTCCCCCAGTAGTTTCCGCCTTGTTACTATCGCGGATAGATTATTGTAATTCTCTATATCTGGCCCAACCTAAGAAGCTGATAAAAAGACTGCAGCGCTTATAGAACCTGGCCGCTCGTGTGTCCTCTGATTCCCCTTATGGAGCTCACATCTTGCCGGTGCTCCGTACTCTGCACTGGCTTCTGGTGGCCCAACGGGTGGGGTTTAAGGCCCTGTGTATTGTTCATCGTGCTCTTGACAATCAGGGAGCGGTTTATCTCCAAGCTAAATGTTCTCGCTATTATCCTACTCGCTATCTTTGTTCCGCCGCTGCCGAAATGCTTCTAGTACATAAATACAAGCGTGAACGTGTAGGCGGGTGAGCCTTCTCGGTTGCCACAGCATCTCTTTGGAATAAACTTCCACTGGCCATCAAACAAATTTCTAACTACCTTCAGTTCAGAAAGAGGATAAAAACCCACTTTTTCTAACTTTCCTAGATGCCTGCTCTCTCTCTCTCCTTAAGCGCCATGATGCCTTTGGGCGACCGTGTGCTATATAAGTAATGATAACGTAATGATAACATAACATAACATAACTACTTTGGCTCATTTGACTCTGGGGATTAGGAGTCTGTGGGAATGGGGTGTTCTCGTGGGTCTGGATGAGCATGTACTCGTTACTTTTGAGGAAAGGTGGTGGTGGCTGTGTGATTAATGCACTTGCAAGTGATGGCAAGAGTTTTGAATAGCATGCATTCTTTGAGGGGGAGCCAGTGGGCTACATCTGGCAGCAGATATGTGTTTCTTTTGTAGGGATGGTGTGAGCAGCATGAAGTGCGCTGTTCTGGATTATTTGTAGTTTCTTTAGGTTCTTTGCTGTAGTGTCGGCAAGGAGGACATTGCAGTAATCCAGTCTGGAGCTTATTATGGCTCTGGCTACGGAGAGGCAATTTTCAGTGGATAAGAATGGTTTGGTCGCCTTGGTCAGCTTGGTGTAGTAGGCAGCTGAGGAGGCAATGTGTTTGACTTGCCGTGACATGGAGAGGGTAGCATCGAGGTAGACTCCTAATGTTTTGACCGATGGGGAGATGGGGATCTATGTGTTGTCAATTGTGAACGTAGTGTATTGGTTGGAGAGTTTATTTAGGGTTTCTTGGGAACCTACTAGGAGGATTTCAGTCTTATCGCTGTTGAGGCAAAGGCAGTTTGCCAACATCCACGCCTGAATAATGGAGTAGGCTATGTTGAGGGCCTTGGCATCAGTTTGGTAGTTACCGTTGAGTGGAAGAGGACTCGAGTGTCATGAGCATAGTTGGTGTAAGCTATTCCAATGGAGTCTAGGATGTCAAATAGGGGATTAGTAAGGATGTTGCAGAGGGTGGGCGAGATACAGGAGCCCTGAGATACTCCGCAGCGGATGATGGCGGGAGCTGCACAAGCCTGATCAGAAAAAAACTCTCATGGCTCTTCCTTGCAGGAATGAACTGATCCAGGTTGTGGCCTTGGGTGAGAAGTGTGCTGAGGAAGTGAGGTGGTGACAGAGAATGGTGTGGTCCACTAGATCAAAAGCAGCTGATAGTTCCAGGAGGAGGAGTAGTGCAGGCTTGCCTGCATCCTTTATGTCATCAAGTTGTTATTTTAGGTCAAGCAGAGCAGATTCTGTGCCGTGACCAGGGCGGAATCCAGATTGACATAGGTCCAGGATATGGTTGGTTTCGAGGAAGAGTTGGACCTAAGTGTAGGCAGCTTTGTCAAGGATGTTTAACAGGAAGGGGACTCTGGATATGGGTCTGTAGTTTGGGGAGGCAGGGTCAAGTGATGGCTTTTTTGGAAGCGGTTGTACCCAGGCTTCCTTGAGGCTAGAGGGGACCAGACCTGCTGCAAAGGAGGCATTGATAAATGCTGTGAGAAAGGGGGCTAGCATGCTAGCACAGTCTTTAATGATTGTGGCTGGACAGTCATCAACTTTGCAGTTTGAGGGTTTGAGGTGTTTCAGGAGGGCAAGGACTTCGAGTTCTGTGACATCCTTGAAGGAGAAGAGGGGGGCGTCTTGCGCAGGGGGTAGGTGGTGGGTGTGGCTGAGGGTAGGGGCAGTGGGTTCTGGTTAGTTTGGATTCTGCACTGCAGAAGGTCAAGTTTATTGAGCTAGGCAGTTTGGACGTTGGAGCACCATGATTCGTCTTTGGTTATGACCTGCATGATGGGAGCTGGTGATTCTAGTTCCATGAAGATGGCGAAGATTTCCTTGGTTCCAGATTTTGCATTGGTAATCCTAGTGTTGAAGGAGGCAGATTTGGCCGAGACGATTGCTTTTTTTGTATTGGGTGGCTATCTTGTTGAATTCTAGTTTTGTAGATTCAAGTGGGTTGGTTTGCCAGGAGGAGACGATGTTGTGTTTCAAGGAGCAGAGTTCCAGTATCTCTGGGTTGAACCAGGCGTTTACATGTCTGGTTGTTTTGGCTTTTGTTGCTGACAGTGGTGCTATGGCATTGACAGCATTTTTCATTGTGGAGCTGTATAGATCTGCTAGAATGATGGGATTGTTGGAGAACAGAGGTTTGAGTACAGGGGTTTCTAAGTAGGGCACTAGTGTCATGATGCCTACCTCCAAGGAGCCAGGTCCGACCCAGCAACCCCAGAGGCAGGCATCATTTCCCCCAGGGGAGTGCCCGCGGGCCCAAGCTGGGGCCCTTTGGACGCAGTCCTGGCGCCTTGGGCGCCAGGCTCATGTTGGACCCCTGTCCTGGTGCCTTAGGCGCCAGGCTCATAAAGCTAGACATGTGTTCAAGTGTTTTAATGTGCACTTACCTGATGCAGACCATGCTGCCACATCCAGGCCCTCATGAGGCCTGAATGGGACTACTTTACCTGTGGGATTACTTTCCACCCGGGTGTGGTCGGGGAAGGATACATACCTGATCGGAGGAAGGATACACACTTGGAACTTCTTCCAAAGCTATTTAAACCACACCGATCAGCAACTCACGCTTCGCGTTGTTCTGCTCCTCGCAGCTGGACGCTCACCGTGTCAGCTCCTGCATCTGGACTTCAGCCACGCCTGTCAGCATCCTGGGTAACCTGCAAAGGGAGACAAGAGACCTTACCAGCAAAATCTGCACCACGGAGACATCACCGATGATCCTGAAAGGGAAGACATTATTTTTAAAAGCATTTCGTTACGATCGCTGCAGCGCTGCATTTCACTCACCTTTCCTGGGTTCCTCCATCTTCAGCAGCGATCATCCGGATACACAGCCACTTCCCAGAGCCTAGAGAAAAAGACAAGAATAAGAGGTGAGAGAAGGAAGGGAATAAGACTTACCTGTTGGGTCATTCCCATTTCATTTCGGGTCTTGCCGCTTCCAGGCATTTTCCGGACCCCGGCCCCTATGGGGAAAAAAGACAAAGACATTGAATGAGCGTACGCAAAGACAGTTCCCGAGCGCTCATCCAGAACTAACCTGCCATTTACTGGAACTGGAACTGCACGTTTCACTTCGGGTCGGCGCCATATCTCCGGCATTCCGAACCCCAGCCCCTAAGGGGAAAAAAGACATAAGCATTAGCGCTTGCTGCAAAAAGACAATGAACATTATTATTTAGCTTGGACTTTTGAACTTGCAACAGAACTTTTACAGAGCCTTACCTGAATAGTCAAACTTACCTGAACTCCCATCAATCCTCAATCCAGTGAAGTAACTGGGTTTCAGCGCGCCCCTGCATCAGAAGCAGGATGGAGAGCTCATCCTTCCTGACCCTAAGGTGAGACTTCACGGGGAATCGTGGAAGGGTATCGTGGAGGGTCGGAAGAGAGTGGGAGGTTTGAGCATAACTCAGTCAGTAGGTAATACTCCCTTTTCACGCACAGGGGAATATTCCTGCGAGCCGGAGAAGCCAGAGTAGAGGGCCCTTCCTGTCCATCTTCAGAGTCCTGCGCTTCACCATTGAAGAAGCATCTGCACTCAAAGCCAGATCTGCGCCTCTGTGGGAATCAGGTGAGCGTTACAGAACGCGAAGCCTACCCACAATTTCCCACCCAGGCGCTATGGAGACTTCCGAGACTGACCAGCTGACCCAGCTTTTGGAGGAATTATGGGCAGAGGTGCACTCAGCCCGCCAGGAGACTAACGCTCTCAAAAGAGAACTGATCTTATCCAAGGAAAGAACAGATGACCTAGCCAAAAGGTTATTACAGGCCCAGGCAGGGCACACTCCTTTACCTAATTCCGGAGACATTTCCACATCAATGGGTTTGAGTAACCCGGTACAAATTAATCTACCTGGACACATGCCTTTCGCCCCGCCTGAACGTTTTGCGGGGGATCCCAAGAAATATGCCGTCTTTATAAACCAATGTCGCTTATACTTTCTATGCAGACCCGGAGCCTTCCCTAACGACCAGACCAAGGTAGCCTTTATACTATCTTACCTCAGTGGCAGTGCTGCCGATTGGTCTATTCCATTGGTAAATCAGGATGATCCCATTCTCCAGAATTTTCAGGGCTTCCAGGCCAGCATGGAAAGATTATTCGCTCGACACTCTCAAGGACAGGCCCTTGATAACGAACTGCTATCCTTACGACAAGGTAATCAGGATCTTCTGTCCTACATAGCCACCTTTAACAGACTGGTTGTGGAAACTGGATGGCCAGAAAGCAAAAGGATCACATTGTTTCATCGAGGCCTGCGCGGAGAGCTTAAGGATGTTCTAGCTCAGATAGTAAACCCACCCCAGGTCTGCGCAGACTACATTGACTTGGTGGTTCAACTTGATCACAGACTTCAAAATAGAAAAGCAGATTGGTTCAAGTATGAAAACCGAGCACCGATCAAAACCCACGCTAACTCCAAGAGTACCGACGTATCTGAACCTATGCAAATCGGTGGTGTTAAAGGACCATTAACGCAGAAAGAACGAGAGAGAAGGCGGCAAATGCAACTTTGTCTGTATTGCGGGACTTCCGGTCACTTTCTTCGAAATTGTCCAGTTAAACCACTTAAGAAGGTGGTTGGAGCTACTGATAACGAATTAGTGACACCTGATTCGGGAAACGACCTAGCCCGGCAAGCGTAGGGGTCCACTTGCCGAGCTTGAAAACTAACTCTTTGACCTCGCATTTTGTCATGCCAATGGTGCTCGTGGACCCAAAACAGCCTCAGCAGTTGCATGCTATAAAAGCATACATCGACAGTGGAGCTATTGGAAATTACATAGACCGTGAATTGGCTTCCAGGATTAAGCTTCCTCTCCGCCCGAAATTAACCCAAGATGTCATTACTACAGTAGATGGAACCGAAATAGCCTCAGGGCCTGTAACGCATTCCACTGTTGAAGTGACACTGGTGGGTCAGGATGGACATCGGGAAGCAATCGTGTTTGATGTGATCAAGGCCCCACAATTTCAAGTAATTCTTGGAATTCCTTGGTTAGAAACACATAATCCCAGAATTGACTGGCGAGCAAAGATGATAAGTTTTCCTGATTGTGAACCAACTTGTTATACAAGAAATCCAGCTATGGGTCTAGCCTCAGCAACTTCCACCCCTGTACAGCTACCGCCAGAATACCAAGAATTCCAAGACGTTTTTCAGAAAGAACAGGCTAACACGTTACCACCCCATCGGTCTTATGATTGCCAAATCGATCTGGTACCCAATGCTCAACTACCTTGTAGTAGGATTTATGCTCTTACGGAACCTGAGAACCTGCATTTGCGTCAGTATTTAGATCAGTACCTAGCCAATGGTTTTATTTGCCCGTCCAAGTCTCCTGTCTCTTCAGCTCTGTTCTTCGTGCCGAAAAAAGAAGGCAACCTTAGAACGTGTATAGACTATCGTGCCCTAAATCAAATAACGATTAAGAATCGTTATTCTCTGCCCTTGATCCCTGAGCTTATCGACCAGGTGAAAGACGCTTGTGTGTACACCAAGTTAGATCTCCGAGGAGCTTATCACCTGGTGCGCATAAAAGAAGGCGACAAATGGAAGACTGCATTCCGCACCAAATTTGGGCTCTTCGAGTATCAGGTGATGCCCTTCGGGTTGTGCAATGCACCTGCCGCCTTTCAGTACTTTATGAATGATGTTCTTCGGGAACTTATCGATGTCTGTGTCATTGTTTACATTGACGACATCCTGGTGTACTCTTCTTCAGAATCTGATCACAGAAAACATGTTAGGGCAGTTCTTGAGATATTGCGCCAGCACAGACTATTTGCAAAACTCGAAAAATGCGTTTTTCATACCACAGAAGTTGAGTTTCTCGGATTCATCCTGACACCTCAAGGAGTCCGAATGGACTCGCGAAAGGTGGACGCCATCCTCAAATGGCCATCTCCTAGCTCGGTGAAGGGAGTTCAGAGCATGCTCGGCTTTGCCAATTTCTATCGAAGATTCATCCCGGAATTTTCCCGAACAGTCCAACCCATCACCGCTCTCCTAAAGAAAAACAAACGCTTCAAATGGACTCTTGAAGCCGAACAAGCCTTCCAGGACCTGAAAACCAAATTCACCTCTGCACCTGTACTGAAACACCCGCACCCAGATCTCCCGTACAAAGTGGAAACCGATGCATCCAGTTCGGCCATGGGAGCTGTCCTGTCGCAAAGAGACCCAAAAACTAACCAACTACACCCAGTTGCCTTTTGGTCCAGAAAATGTTCTCCTCCTGAAATCAACTACGCAATTACCGATAAAGAGCTACTGGCCATCAAATCTGCTTTCAAGGCTTGGCGTCACTATCTTCTCGGGGCAAGACACACCATTACCGTAATTACGGACCACAGAAACTTACAGTATTTAAAGACGGCCAAAGCTCAATCTTCACGACAACTCCGATGGGCTCTATTCTTTGCGGAATTTGATTTTGTAATTACCTATCGCCCTGGCTGCAAGAATGGAAAAGCAGACTCCTTATCCCGGATTGGCATGGAAGAACCTAATTCGAGCTTAGAACCTGTGCCCATCATACCTGAGCAAAGAATATTAGGCTTAACTTCATTGCACACTATTGAGGACATCCAAACGCAAGTAAAACAACTTCTAGACTCTTCAACCTTACTGGAATGGAGTCAGAAGGGTCCTCATTACACCGTTAAGGATGACTTACCCTACTTCCAGGAGCGGTTGTTTCTGCCAAGTAAAGTATTGCAAGAACTTGTTATTGCCCATCATCATGAATCTTTAATGGAAGGACATCCTGGTATCGCTAAAACGGAGGAATAAATCAAACGTCACTTCTGGTGGCCTTCTTGGAGAAAAGACATAAAGTCTTTTGTTCTGTCTTGCGGAATTTGCACCCAAAACAAGGCTCAAAAGAAAAGGCCAGCCGGCCTACTTCAACCCTTGGATATTCCACCGGCACCATGGCACACCCTGTCAATGGACTTTATAACCGACCTGCCTCCTTGTGCTGGTTACAACACAATCCTTGTAATTGTGGACCTATTCACCAAGATGGCCCACTTTATCCCTTTAAAGGGTTTGCCTTCTGCTTCCACCTTGGCCAAGGAATTCCTGGAGAATGTAGTTCGCATACATGGTTTCCCTTCCATATTAGTCTCGGATCGTGGAAGTCAATTTATCTCCCATTTTTGGAAGAAGTGTTGCCAACTAGCACAAATAGATGTGCGGTTATCCACCAGCCACCAGCCCCAGACCGACGGACAAACCGAGAGAACCAATCAGACTCTCGAGCAATATCTTCGGTGCATGTTACACCAATCCGAGTTAAATTGGAAAGACATCCTTTGGATCGCAGAATATGCATACAACAATTCAGTGCATTCTGGAACCGGACAAACCCCCTTTTATACTTTGTATGGTCACCATCCTCGGACCTCTGGCCTAGATCCACCTCTGACCCTGAAAATGCCCGCAGTAAATCATCTGCATTCCACAATAACCCGAGCCTTCAAAGAAGCTGCAACTCATTTACAGCAAGCCAAGAAAAAGTATAAAGAAAATGCAGATTTGCACCGAAGTAAGACTCCTCCTTACCAAGTAGGAGACCAGGTATGGCTAGCAACTAAACACATATCCCTCAAGGGCCCGCGAACCTTCAATCCCAGATTCATAGGACCTTATCCCATCAAGGCTATAATCAATCCAGTGGCCTTTAAACTGGATCTACCGTCCAACATGCGTATACATCCAGTTTTTCATGCATCACTTTTGAAGCCCGTACAACCAGGAACCCGATTGTCCAAGCCTCCAGATCCAGTTCAAATTGAAGGGGAATTAGAATTCGAAGTTAAAGACATTTTAGACTCCAAGGTGGTAAAGTCAAAACTCTTCTATTTTGTTGACTGGAAGGGACAGGACCTCAGGAGAGATCGTGGGAGCCTAGTAACCATGTCCACGCACCTCGATTGGTACAAAGGTTTCACCGGAGATTTCCGAACAAGCCAAAACCCCCGGAGGGAAGAACCTTGGGAGGGGCCTTGAGGGGGGGAACTGTCATGATGCCTACCTCCGAGGAGCCAGGTCCGACCCAGCAACCCCAGAGGCAGGCATCATTTCCCCCAGGGGAGTGCCAGCGGGCCCAAGCTGGGGCCCTTTGGACGCAGTCCTGGCGCCTTAGGCGCCAGGCTCATGTTGGACCCCTGTCCTGGCGCCTTAGGCACCAGGCTCATAAAGCTAGACATGTGTTCAAGTGTTTTAATGTGCACTTACCTGATGCAGACCATGCTGCCACATCCAGGCCCTCTTGAGGCCTGAATGGGACTACTTTACCTGTGGGATTACTTTCCACCCGGGTGTGGTCGGGGAAGGATACATACCTGATCGGAGGAAGGATACACACTTGGAACTTCTTCCAAAGCTATTTAAACCACACCCGATCAGCAACTCACGCTTCGCGTTGTTCTGCTCCTTGCAGCTGGACGCTCACCGTGTCAGCTCCTGCATCTGGACTTCAGCCACGCCTGTCAGCATCCTGGGTCACCTGCAAAGGGAGACAAGAGACCTTACCAGCAAAATCTGCACCACGGAGACATCACCGACGATCCTGAAAGGGAAGACATTATTTTTAAAAGCATTTCGTTACGATCGCTGCAGCGCTGCATTTCACTCACCTTTCCTGGGTTCCTCCATCTTCAGCAGTGATCATCCGGATACACAGCCACTTCCCAGAGCCTAGAGAAAAAGACAAGAATAAGAGGTGAGAGAAGGAAGGGAATAAGACTTACCTGTTGGGTCATTCCCATTTCATTTCGGGTCTTGCCACTTCCAGGCATTTTCCGGACCCCGGCCCCTATGGGGAAAAAAGACAAAGACATTGAATGAGCGTACGCAAAGACAGTTCCCGAGCGCTCATCCAGAACTAACCTGCCATTTACTGGAACTGGAACTGCACGTTTCACTTCGGGTCGGCGCCATATCTCCGGCATTCCGAACCCCGGCCCCTAAGGGGAAAAAAGACATAAGCATTAGCGCTTGCTGCAAAAAGACAATGAACATTATTATTTAGCTTGGACTTTTGAACTTGCAACAGAACTTTTAAAGAGCCTTACCTGAATAGTCAAGCTTACCTGAACTCCCATCAATCCTTAATCCAGTGAAGTAACTGGGTTTCAATGCGCCCCTGCATCAGAAGCAGGATGGAGAGCTCATCCTTCCTGACCCTAAGGTGAGACTTCACGGGGAATCGTGGAAGGGTATCGTGGAGGGTCGGAAGAGAGTGGGAGGTTTGAGCATAACTCAGTCAGTAGGTTATACTCCCTTTTCACGCACAGGGGAATATTCCTGCGAGCCGGAGAAGCCAGAGTAGAGGGCCCTTCCGGTCCATCTTCAGAGTCCTGCGCTTCACCATTGAAGGAGCATCTGCACTCGAAGCCAGACCTGCGCCTCCGTGGGAATCAGGTGAGCGTTACAACTAGCCTCTCTTTTGTTAGTTTCTTTGAGCTGCTCGCTGGTGCTGGTAGTAGTGGAGTGGTGAGAGATTTTTGTTTTGTGGGTAAGGGGATGAAGAAGTGGATGATGTGGTGGTCAGTCCACGGGCAGGGGGCATTGGAACAGATGGATAGAGTGCAATCGTGGTCAGCTATCCAGTCTAGAATGTGGTCCTTGGAGTGGGTGGGGTTGGTTATTGATTGGTTGAACCCCAGGATGTCTAGAGCTTTAGCAAGGGATTTAGTGTGTGACTCCTCAGGGTCATTGAAGCCGACGTTCAGGTCTCCTAGTAGAATGGAATTCAAGGAGGTTTTGAAGTTGTTGGATAGTAGGTGTGTGAGATTTTCCGGGAAGTCAACCAGGCGGCCAAGGGGGCGGTAAACGATATGTATAGTAATGGTGTAGTTAGGGGAAGTGGTGAGTTTAAGGGACAGGACATCACTGTTACCTTCGAAGGAGCTGGTAACCTGTTTTAGGAGGAGGGATTCCTTGGCAATGATGGCAACTCCACCGTCTTTGGTGTGTAGGCGGTCCTGACAGTAGATGTTGTAGCCTTGTGGTAGGGTTAGGGATAAGGCAGGGCCGGAAGCTTCATGTATCAAAGTTTCGGAGATGGAAAAGAGTTCTAAATTGTGTGCGGTGAGCAGATGATGTATTTCTAGAGTGTGTGCTGGGAGGGAGCGGGCATTGGAAAGCTGAAGATGGTTCCCAGAGCTGAAGTGATTTCAGACAAGGTGGAGATTTTCAGGATTGTGCTCACGCCATCTGACAAGGTGCCAGTGCCTCCCTGAGTAGATTTTATCAGGTATCTTGCTCTTTAGCTACTTCTTGAAATGTCTCAATCGTGCTGGCAAATATTATTTGGAAATTCTTGAGGTGTGCCAACATCAGCGATGCAGTGGAAACTGAAGATGCCTTAATTTGCCTTCGGGACATTGAAGTTGCACTGATTCAGCATGAACTAGTGGTTAGAGAAGGATTCCACTGCAGTTAACCACATGGGTGACAGTGATCAGGCTGGCACTTCCCAAAGGTACACCACAGCACATTGCATTCCGCTGGATGATGCCGGACCCATTGGGTAGCAGATAAGACCTCAGCCTTTACAGCACTCCTGGTGAAGACTGTAAAATGTGATGACAGTTCATAGGGCTGTATTTTTGTGACGAGTTGGCACTTTACTTGCTGGGTGCCAAAGCAGTCTTTAAGTGCATACTGGCTGTTGCTTGAATCCCCTTTGTGACACACAGCCCCATGTGTAGGAAAGTTCATAGGCGTTTTGTATACAGTGTTTCTCATCTTGATGTGGGGCACCCTAGATTGGAGTGGTAGGCAAAACAGAATGGGTACTGTATGTACTTGAATAAGCAAGACTCCATGAATGGTCCAAGATGTTACATCTTTCGCGTGTTTATTCGCTAAACTCAAAAGTGTGTATGTAACTGGTCCATCAAGATCAATGCGGCTTCATGCCGCAAAGATCGACCAGAATGAACCTACGCTGATTACACCTGCTTTTGGAAGAGGCCCCAACCCTTAACACTGCACTCGCACTCCTCGCAATTGATTTCGAGAAAGCATTCGATTCGGTGGTGTGGGCTAGCCTCTGGGCATCAATGAGGCGCATGGACATCGGCAAAACATTCCTTAGCTGGATTCAACTCCTATACGAAACCCCACTAGCTACAGTTAGGGTGAACGGCTGGACCTCTGGGACCTTCCCGCTGGGCAGAGGCACCCGGCAGGGCTGTCCTCTGTCTCCCCTCCGCTTCGCCCTAGCAATCGAGCCACTGGCCCGATGGCTCTGACAGGTCGCCACGTGGTCCGGATTCCGTTGGCCAAATGGACGGGAGTATAAGCTTTCCCTTTATGCGGACGACCTATTACTCTACCTGAGTAACCCAGACCAAGCATGCCCAATCATAACCCAAATGATAAAGACCTATGGAGACTTCAGTGGCCTTAGAGTAAACTGGGGGAAATCAGTTCTCTTCCCAGTAAAAGGGGATGATCTGGCAATCCCCCAGGACTCCCCATACCGAATAGAAAGAGAAGGCTTCCACTATCTGGGCATATGGGTCTCCGGGGTTCTCTCAGACTATGTGCGTCACAACCTGCACCCACTGACGGCACGCTTCGCGGGGGATGTACGACAATGGATGCACCTCCCCCTCACACTCATGGGAAGGGCGGCCCTCTTCAAAATGATGGCACTTCCACGGTTTCTCTGTGTACCGCAGAATGCCCCACTGGCCATACCAAACTCAGAATTTGTCCAGGTGGAACTCCTCCTCAGGGAATTGATATGGAAGGGGGGGCAACCTCGAATTGCTCTGACCACGCTGCAGCGATCGATCTGGGCCAGTCAACTAAACATAGTCAATGACCTCCTCCATGGGGACCGTGACCTACCACACATCAGAGCAGAACTACCCTTCAGGCAAGATACCCCACCACTCGCAACAATGTATCAATGCCTATCCAGACCCCCCGCACAGACAATGTCCTCTCACATCGCGATCGTCTGGCGGCAGGCACACAAGCACATAGGCTGGGGGAATAAGATTATCATGGCACAACCACTATGGAATAACCACATGCTGACGAAAGTGTGGAAGCTGCCCGCCTGGACCCGGTGGGTGAGGGCCGGAATAACCACGATAGGAAATATCTTAACAGAGGCTCTATTCTTTCGTTTGAAATGCTCCAGCAGGAATATGGTATTTCGGCAGCAGAACACTACCACTACACACAATTATCATACGCCCCCGACTACACGCCCCAGGAACGCAACTTACTTCCACAACACATCGCCACCAAGGTAACCACCACCCTATATAAAGCTATTAATGCATTCGCCACCCCAGAGCTGACCAGCCTCAAAGCCAGATGGGAGCGGGATGTCGGGGACATTGAGCCTGAGGACTGGATCCAGGTTCTCATGCATCCACGTGAAATCTCTATAGACTCCAGAATAAGACTGGTACAGCTAAAGATACTACACAGGGTATACTACCCCCAAGTGGCCCTTTTTGGTTGGGGAAGGGCAACAGATCCAAACTGTTTGAAATGCCGGGGGGAAGAGGGCACCTTCATCCATCTCCTTTGGGACTGCCCTAATCAAGACATTCTGGACACAATGCTTACAAATTTTGGCAAGAGCACTGGGTCGTACGATAGAACTGCGACCCGCAATAATGTTACTGGGGGCCCCAGATGAGAACATCTCAAACAAATGGGAGGGCATTCTTCTCTCCACGGCAATGGGCCTGATAAAACGTGACATTGCACAGAAATGGGGAGCCCCGGAGTGCCCGACAGCGGCTCAGTGGTCCAACGAAATGGACATCTGCGCGGCGAAAGAACTCAGAATTTATACAGCACGGGGATGCCCGGCAAAGGCCACTAAAATTTGGGGAAAGTGGGAAGAACGTGTGACCTGAGATCGGTCTCAGGGGTGCGAGAGCGGGAAGCACAGGAGCACAACATGGACATGGCAAAGAACATATTACTGGACAGGTGATGTACAGAGTGGCAAGAGACGAACAGATCGAAGATCGACCCGGCAAAGGGAGATGGAGGGAAGAGAGGGGGGACAGTGGGTATGTTGTATGAATGTTCAAAAACCTTCAATAAAATATGTTATTAAAAAAAAGTGGGGATTCCAAGATGGCCGCTGGCACAGTGCAGACGTGCCGAGGACACTCTCAGGACCAGGCCGATGAAAGGTGCCCACCACCCGCTGCAGACCCGTTGTGAGTGCTGCGTGGCCCCCCGGGAGACCGCTGAAACTAGGTGTGAGCGAAAACCAACGGCTAGTAGTGGAAACTTATCAGGAGCACACGGCATCAGAGGCGCCCCGGAACCAAGGGTCCCCTGTGGTGATGCATCGGCCATCGCTCCCGGTGCGGGTTGAGGAGGGAGCTGCACGGCATGCTCGGAAGAGACGGAGTGCACCGGCACTGAGGTCTCCCCGTGGACTTACTCCCCGGCCTCAGAGACATTTTGCGGAAGGGGGGCCATTGGTGCGACGGTGGTTGGAGACCCGGCTCCTCACAAGGGACTCGGCCGAGCGCGGCCCCGGGAACGGCTCGGTACAGGGCCCGTGGAGGAGCAGCTGCGCTGGCGAAGGCGCCTGGGGACGTGGATTTGGTTGTGGAGCACGTCGCCGGCTCTCCCCGCTCACCTAGGAGTTCGGTGGCGGCGGGCCCTGGACAGACGGAGGAGCCGTGGAGGGGAGCGGGTCCCGGCGGGTGCTTGTGTCCGAGGGCCGTACCGAGCGTTACCCAGCCTGGCGTGTGAGAAGGTACGTGGGCGGGGAAGAGGGGGGTGGCCCTTGGTCACGGCATGGCACCCCCGGTGGTTCTTTAAGTTACAGTTTTGTGTAGCGCACACACTCCTGCTCCAGAAATCCTAGATCTGGATTTGTGCAGCTGGAAGCTACAACCCAGGCTGCTGGAGGCTCTTTTGGAGTGGAGGGGCTCAAGGGGGACAGCAGAGCGGGCCGGCCCGCAGACTGGGGAGTCCACAGAGCAGTGGCACGGGCGCCCCTGGCTTTCCCCCAGGAGCTCGCAGGGGCCGCACTGATCCAGCATAGTGCACCCTTGGAGAAGTGTTGTACAGGGGCTCAGCCGGAGGTACTGCGGGGTTCGCCAGGGAGAGGAAAGCCACAGCCCCTCAGGAAAAGTGAATATCGCTGGGTGCAGGGGGGAGCTGGAACAAGGCGAATGGCTTAGGGCCCTCCTGCAGAAGAGAAGAACACAGTATGGCAACGAACCTCAAAGGGAAAGGGGGGAGGGCTCCCCACTCTTCGGGTGAAGCTTTGGGCACGCTTCAGGCAATGTGGCCGGCCCAGGCTCTGAAGGATGGCTCCGGGGCTGTCCGAGGGAAGAGAGGTAAAGACACCACTCAAGGGGAAGGGGAAGATCTGGCTCCCTTGCCCAGACAGGAACTTTTAGGGGAGTTGCACACCCTGCAGGCAAATCTTGCAAAGACCTTTCAGGAACAATTCCAGTTGATACGCAACAATCTAAATGAAGCTATTGGGGAGATGAAGCAAGAGCTTCGTCAGCTAGGGGAGAGGACGGATGCCCTGGAGGAAGGTCTGCAGGAGGTGGGCAACGATACTTCAGCTAACAGTGAGGCTATAGAAAGGCTGGATGTCGCCACGAGAAACCTGGAGATTCAACTGGAGGACTTGGAGAACAGATCCCGCAGGATCAATATAAGAGTGAGGTCTCTGCCGGAATCAGTACCAGATAAGTCTTTGAAGGCGGTGCTCCAGGGCATTTTCGCTGATATCCTGGGGGAGGAGAACCCGGGGGCGGTGAAGCTAGATCGGGTGCACAGAACTGGGCGAATGGTCAAGGGCCAGTCAGCGAGGCCGAGAGATGTGTTGGCGGCGTTTGCCAGATACGCCCAGAAGGAGGCGGTACTTAGGGCAGCAAGACTAAAAGAACCTATAATGTATGGGGGTCAACAGATTGCTCTTTTCCAGGACTTGATGGGCATTACACTTTTAAAACGGAAGCAAATGGGCCCATTGCTGAAGGTTCTCAATGAAAAGGCTATTCAATATAAATGGACCTTTCCGTTTGGCTTGATCTTCGAATGGGAGGGAGCCCAGTGGCAGATTACCTCCCTGCAGGAGGGGGCAGCTCTCATGGGCTTGGATATAGAGGAAGGCCCTGCCAGCGCAGGCCAGAAAATTGCGAATGGCCGTCCTAGCCCCCGACCATGGGAATGGACGACAGTGAGCGACAAAAGGCGAAGAGGATCAAGGCATGGTGAACCGCAGAGTAAAGGGAAGCCGGGTTCACCGAGCGGCGAGAATATGTCAAAGCCCTAACCAGTATTGGGAGTGCTAGAGGTGGTGGGCCTCAAAAAGGAGGATGTAAACTGGCGGGTCGTTGGGGGAGCAAACATGTTGGAAGCTGTATGGGAGTTGATGCACGCATTAGGATTGGGGAGAGAGCGGGAAGGTGGTATCCTTCGAGGGGGTGGGTGGAGGGAGGGGGTCAAGGGAGGTAGGGGAGGGGAGAAGTGGGGGAGAGGGAGGAGAAGCTTGGGGTCTTCACCTAGTGGATGAATGGAGCAACGGGCAGCGGAGCATCCCCAGGTAGCGGTAACTCCATCTGATGGTAACGCTTCAAGTGGCTAACACATAATGTGAGGGGGTTGAACACCCCCCCTAAAAGGAAAAAGTTAGAGCAGTTTACACGGAAAGAAAAGCCAGACTTTATGGGGCTCCAGGAGACTCACCTGAAGCGTTCTGACCAATAGATATTTAGTGGTCAGGGGGAAATTCCAGGAGGCCCCATATACATTGGCCTTAGTGTACGCTCCTAATTCCTCTCAAGAGCCATTTCTGCAGCGATTCCTGAAGGTGCTGGAGGAGCAAAGTTGGGGTCAGATTGTTGTGATGGGCGACCTTATATCGCATGGGATGGGGAGAGGGATAGATCTGGGAGGCCGAGAGGAGGGGGAGGAGCAGTAATGTCGACAGAGCTGAAGGAAAGGATTGGCAGGATGGGGTTACGAGATGCCTGGAGGGAACTGAAAGGGGAGGAGGAGGGTCACACATTTCTGTCAGGCGTTCATGGGTCTCAATCGAGGATTGATTACATATGGGTGTCGGTAAGCTTATTGGGGAGTGTGCGGGAGGTCTTTACCGGGCCGATTGGGATAGCGGATCATAAAACCATCTCCCTGGTGTTGGGACTGGGTCGGAGGACAAAGGGATTGTGGGGCTGGAAATTACCAGAAGCCATACTGAGAGACCCAGAGGTACGGGGGTGTCTCGAAGAGAAAATCAAGGTGTTTTTCGAAAGTAACAGAAAAGACGATACTGACGAGGGTATAAGGTAGGATGTGTTTAAAGCCACTCTTAGGGGGGAACTTATTGCCTTATCTGCCCACTGGGCGAAGCAGATAGAGGCTCTGGAAGCCCAGTTGGAGGCGGAGGTAGAGGCAACGAGACAGGCGGCGGGTGACACCCCTTCTCGAAAAGCAATGCGAGAATACAGGAAGGCACTGGGGCAACTGAATCTCCTGCGCACAAAAAAAGCAGAGGGAGCCCTATTGGCTGTCAGGCAAAGGTACTATGCTAAGGCCAATAAGGCGGACGCGCTTTTGCCGCATCTATTACGGGGCACTAAGGCGAGAAATGCGATTACAGCCCTGAAGTCAGGCGCTGGGGCCTGGGTCACAAGGCAGGAGGATCTGCAAGAGACTCTAGCGGAGTACTATGGTTCTCTATTGCTTCGCAACATCCTGACAGTGACCTGCAAGAGCAGTTCCTGCGATGGGTGCATCTGGGGGAAATTAGCAAAGAAACAAGGGATGCCCTGAACCGGGAAATTTCGGAGGATGTGGTGAGGGGTGTAATAAGAGGTCTCCGAGCACATAAAGCCCCTAGCCCGGACGGCTATACTGCTGTCTTTTACAAGCTATTCATTTCACAGCTGGCGCCGCTTTTGACTTTCTTATACAATTCTTCCTGCCGCTCAGACAGGATTGCCCCGTCTATGGAAGAGGCTAAAGTCACCCTCATCCTCAAACCAAACAAAAACCCTGAAGAGAGAACGTCCATTGCCTTGATTAACATCGATGCTAAGGCCTACACTAAGATCCTGGCGAATAGGCTCAATTCCATTCTCCCACATCTAATACAACCTGATCAGGCCGGGTTCATTAGGGGAAGGCAAACTGCTGATAACATCAGGCGGGTCACCCACATAATCGAAAAGGTGCAGAAAACAAGCAATCCCGCGGTCTTGGTGGCCTTAGATGCGGAAAAGGCGCTTGACTGCGTGGAGTGGACATTTCTGTTTCGGGTAATGGAAAAGATGGGATTCGGGGAGGAGTTTATGACGATGGTCAGGGCCAATTACCAAACCCCTACAATTAGAGTGATGGTGAATGGGGCGGCCTCCAGGTCAATCCAATTACAGCGGGGGACAAAGCAGGGATGCCCGCTCTCCCCAATACTTTATGTGATCTACTTAGAGCCTTTATTGCAAGCAATTAGGGACTCTTCTGAGATCCGGGGCATTCCTTTTGGGGGGGAGCAGCAGAAAGTTGCAGCTTTTGCAGATGACATGCTGCTTATGCTGTCAACACCAAGGGATTCTCTCCTGGTGAGCGTGACCCTTTTGGAGACTTTTGGGGAAGCCTCGGGATTATCAATTAATACTAATAAATCAGAAATTCTGAACTTAACGATAAGTGCAGCTGATCGAGATATCTTGGGGGAGAAAACTTCCTTTCAGTGGAGCCCGGGAGGAATTCGATGTCTGGGGTTGATAATCACGGCGACCTTGGGGGGGGTGGTATGCAGTGAACTTCCCCCCGCTCCTCAAGGCAATTAAGAGGGATTTTCTGAGATGGAGGAATCTGAGGGTGTCATGGTGGGGACGGATAGCCGCGGTTAAGATGGTCACGCTCCCACGGTTATTGTATCTCTTTCAGGCGATCCCTCAACCGGTTCCGGCTAGTTTCTTCAAGGAACTGGGGAAGATGACGAGAGGTTTCATTTGGAAGGGGAAAAGACTCCTGATGGCGCCTAGAGACGAGGGGGGCCTGGCTTTGTCGGATTTTTGGCAATATTTCGAAGCAGGTCAATTGTGCATCATTAGGGAGAGGCTGAAAGATGAAGAAGGAACACAAGATAAACTATGGGTGAGGATGGACAGGGCTGTAGCACACTGGAACCTAGCTGAAGTGTTGTGGCTACCTAAGGAGCATAGACCCAGGCATCTATACCAGAGTACTATCACCAAACTGATGGCTGACACATGGGACAGGCTGTCAGGTCCTAGGGGAATCACTACCTTCACTTCCCCATTCACCCCCATCTTTGGGAATGGGGATTTCACCCCGGGTTTGGAGAGAAGGGCCTTTGCAAAGTGGTGAGAAGGGGGCTGTAGGAAATTGTGTGACATGTTCCGGGGTGGGGAAGTGTTATCCTTTAATGATTGCAAGAGGGAATTTGCTATACAGGAGGGCGACAGGTTCCGATATGCGCAGATACGTCATTGGGTATTACGCCCAGAGGTTAGAGTAGCGGCTACTTGTGACCCAACCCAATTTGAGAAATTCCTCCTCACTAATGATGGCACAAAAGGACTTATCTCCAACATCTACAAAATATTGCATGCAGCAAATGCAGGGACTCCTTGGGCCTATATGCGGGAATGGGACCGGGTCTTGGGACGAGAAATAGGCAGACCGGAATGGGAAAGATTGTGGAGAAGAATACCTAAATTGGCCAAAGCTTCCCAACTACAAGAGGCATGGTACAAGATATTATTTGGATGGAATTACACCCCTGCCCGGCTTCATAGAATATACCCCACAGTATCGGGTATGTGCTGGAGGGGATGCGGGATGGCAGGCACCGCGGAGCACATTTGGTGGAGCTGCCCGAAGATTCGAGATTTCTGGGACGAAATACGGGAGGCACAGGAACAAGCTTTTGGTCGGGAGGAAGTAGGAACGCCGGTCCAGATCCTTTTGGGCATTTGGGGCACTATAGGGGCAGGGGAAACCAGAGGAAGGGAAAAGGCGAAAGCAATTTTGACCTTGGCAACATTGATGTTAATAGCGCAAAGATGGAAAGGGCCGGAGGTCCCCAGATGTCAGGACTAGCTTCGGAAGATTTGGGAGATTATTGACATGAATGACAAGGTTCAGTCCTTTGCGGCGGACTGGGGTGATGTGTTGAATGTGCTTAGGGACGATTTTAGTGTGATGTGGTGCCCGCAACGTTTGAAGCTGTTAGACCTTCAATGAACACTGAGTTGCAGCCCGAGTTGAAGGTGAACTAAGACGGTTATGCTAGTTGTGGAGGGGGGGTGAGGGAGAGCGAGGGGGAGGGGGGTGGAGGGCATGTTCCTTTTTCTCTTTGATTGTTATGTTGCAAAATTCAATAAAAAGAGTTTTAAAAAAAAAAGTGTGTATGTAGTGTTTCAAAGGACCTGGCTTCTTGCTTCTGTAGACAGATTTATCTCTGTGGTTTGAATGGGAAATCTGGAATAACTTTTTAAAGTGTGTATAGCTAAGCAGTCACTTTTCAACGATTTACAGAGGCCTGTTGATACATTGTAGTTGTGATCAGAACTGGCCTGGGGTCTGATATTGTGTTAAGTTGTGTCCCATGTCATGGGGCCCTTTTCATCTCGTGCTATTATTACTGTATTTTAATTGTATGTGGATACGGTGTATATTGTACTTTGATGGCCTTATGGCCGAATAAAGTTAAATGATGATAATAAATTCTTATAATGGAAAGATTGTGGTTTATTGTGCCAATCATATCCACAAGTACATCTCTAAAGAAGTAGGTGCCTTGTTGTAGCACTTTGAAATTGTAATATTTGGCATTGAATGATCTCCCTATGGTATGGTCTTCTAGATGGTGTGTAACTGAGACAGCACCCTGCCAGGGCTGTACAGATTGTATCTGTTCCCTGGAGTGCCTATGTCTAGTCTTCCCTAGTTGTGTAAGTATTTGCGTGATCACAGTCCAATTGCTCGATTAACTCAATGTGCCAATTTCATGTATGACTGAGCTTAATTTGCAAAGTTTCCAAATTCAGTTTACAAAGGTTTCTGTAGTGTTGTGTGCATCCCATACTCTGCAATGACCTACAGCCTTTTATTGCACTCATCGGATTGTATACCCCATGATGCTAACATACCCGAAACATATGACGTGGGATTTCTACCACTAAGTATGACGTCCTTTACTTGCTTTTCATACCAGAACTTGCCCTCTCTGCCTTCTCTAACTGTTGTTTGAAAATTGGTATAATTTAAAACATACATAAGATGAGGAAACCTACATGCTAGGTCTAAAGTGTCATCTCCATGCACTTGCCAAAAATCAACACCCAATGTTATGTTCGAAGGGACTGACCCTCACCAGGATTCTTCCATCATGTTAGCATGAAATATTGCATCAAATAGTACTGTGTTTGTAGATCAATAGAAGGTGTCTTCATTTGGTGGTGCAGTGAAATTCTATTCATTGTTATAATTGTGTATACCCTTTTGATGAATTCCCAGTGTGCTATAGGGAAACTGTGTTTTAAATTCAGAAGGTGAATGTGAAAATAGAACTGGGTCTTGTTAATCCACTGTATTGGGAATTGTTTGTAAAACAAAATATATCTAAGTATTTAACAAAACAGACATGTTCAGCCATGTCCTGTAACTCTTGCATCCTCAGGATTTACTAGAGTTCTTTGGCTAAAAGTCTCAAATCTAGCCCTTAACATATCCCTATATACTTCTGAAAACGGGACACCAGGAGAAACAAATCTTCACTAATCTATCACTGATAGTGGGTCTACTTGAATCTGCATGGTAGGGCAACCATATGTTCTGTATTGTTTTACCCAGACCTGACCCAAAGGAAGTGGTTGAATGCTCAGGGATGCGTAGACTGCACATTCCTCTTGTGACGTGAATGTGGGTATGATGATGTCAAAGTAACTACACTGCTAGCTAGATGTTTTGCTGCAGGTGTCAAATATGTTCTAGTGGTTAAATAAATATAAAAAATGATAAGGCTCATCCACAGCAAAAAATAAAACAGCTGCATTCCCAAATATGATCTTCCACCCACTGCTCTATATTTGGCTGCTGGTATTCAGGACTGTAAAAGTCTCTGTTAGTCTGTGAATTAGATAGCCACAATTGGATATTTCTTCTTTAGTCTCCTTCATCATGGACTCCTCCCCACCATATCTTGCCTCATCTCTAGGTAGATGTAAACAAAATATGCTCTCTTTTGGGTATGAGGGAGTAAACATCTGGAGCTGGATTTAGCAGGTCAATTGAAACCTGAGATGTTCCTTTTTTGAGGCGCACAGCTGGAAAGACTGTTATTCTTGTACCCACAAGCTTGATACCTGCCCCTGGCTGCCTGTACCTAGGACCAAAGGTGTCTGCATCATGCAATGTCTCAAAAACCCATGCACCTTCCTTAATAATGTCCTTATCAGCCAGGTGCTCTTTCTCCACCTTTAAAGAATCTCTTAGTAGCGTGATGACAAGCAGTTGGGCTGGTAAGGGAACTGGAAGGGTTGGTTAGCCAGGCATAAACATTGATATACCAAACAGAATTTCAAATGCTCAATGTTGTTTACCACCACATCATGCAACAGACATTAATGTTTAACTATCCTCCTTCTGTGGAAGTACCCTTTTCACAGGTTAGGAATTGTGGCTAGTGCTGTGTCGTCTTTCAGATAATAGGTGTATTAATATTGATATTGATAGTTTATTTGTATAGCGCCTATACACACATGTTTCGAAAGCGCTTCAAAGCAAGTGAGGGAGCAAGGTAAAATACAATGACATTCTTACAAGGCCTTGAGACATTAAGAATGTGAAAATAACTATCGTACTAGACCTTCATGACATTTCAGATAGTTCAAGAGCTTTGACAATGATAAGGAGGGGAGGGGGGAGGGGGAGGTAAGAGATGAGACAGACGACGACTATCATAGTAGGCCTGATGACATTTCTGGTAGTGCAGGGGAATGACAAAAGTTGAGGGAAGGGGGAAGGGAGGGAGGAAGAAGAGGAACAAAACAAGTGACTATTGTACAAGGCCTGATGACATTTCTGGTAGTGCTGGAGATTGACAAAAGGTGAAGGAGAGGGGGGAGGGGAGGAAAAAAACAAGCGGCTATCATACTAGGCCTAACAATATTTCTGGTAGTGCTGCAGATTGATAAAAGGTGAGGGAGAGGGGGGAGAGAGGAACATAACAAGCGACTATCATACTAGGCCTGAGTACATTTTTGGTAATGCAGGGGAATGACAAAAGGTGAGGGAAAGAGGGGGGTGGGGAACAAAACAAGCGACTATCATACTAGGCCTGACAGCAATTCTGATAGGGTAAGTGCATAGAATATAGTGAGGGGATGGGGGAGAGGAGAGAGTAAAAAGACAGGAAGAGGAAGAGAAGACTGCGAAGCACTGAGTGTGGTGAAAGAGAGGAAGAAGCAAAGTCAGCAAAATACAGTGTTATAGAGCACATAAGCAAGTGCAGAGAGCACATCAAGTTGCAGAGGTCAGTACTGAACACATAATGTTGCAAGAGATCAGCAAGTGCAAGCCAGGATTCAAGTCGTAGATGAGCACAACATGACTCATGGTCACCATGATTACGTGATGCTTAAGGAAGTGCAGCATGAGAACAAAGAGATTCGAGATGGGTGAACCAACATGAGTCACATGAGTTCAAAAGTCAAATCAAAGCATCAGCAAAAAGGCGGTGATGCTGTCACCATAATGCATCAATATAAACTCCCACAATGGGCACAGAGGTTGATGCAGGGGGGATAGCAGGAGAGGGCTGCCTTGGGGCGGGGGTGGCACAGCAAGATGAAGGATTGACATACCAGACCTGATGGGCCTAAAGATTGTGCTTCATGGTGCGCATACTATGTATGTTTTTGACATGTATCTAAAAGCAGGGAACCTAGCGATTGTCTCATACTTGCGAACAGGACCCATTCTGCAAGGAGCTGGCCAACCCTGCTGCAGTCTCCACCCCTTCTGTTGCCTCTCAGGCTCTCTACAATGTCCTTGCCTCTCACTTTATCTCAAAACCCTGGACATCCTGTCCACCCTCTCCTTCCCTTCCCCTCCGCTCCCCTCTCCATCTGTGCTTGCTGACCCTCCTTCAGTCACCCCCGCCCCTCTTCTCGTCCTTTCCTCTTTTCTCCCGCGATGAGGTCGCTAGACAAGTCCGATCTATGAAAGCCTCATCAAAACAGGTTCATCCTTGTTCCTCTAAAACCATCAAGGACCACATTGACACCCTCGCTCCGGCCCTTGCTGATTTTTGCAACCACTCCTTTGCCTCAGGATCCTTCCCCTCCCCTCTGAAGCACTCCCTTGTGCATCCTCTTCTCAAGAAACCCACAGCTGATCCTTCCTGTCCGGCTAACTATTGCCCAATTCCATTACTTCCTTTCTGGGCAAACTCCTAGAAAAACTGGCCATCTCCTAGCTTAACCTTCATTCCAATTCTGTTGGCTGTAACCATGACCACCAGTCTGGCTTCAGAGGTGCCAGAAGCACAGAAACTGCTCTCCTGAACATCCATGAAGATCTGCTGTCCAACCACAACTCTAACATTCCCTCTATCCTCATCCTACTCGATACTTCTTCTGCTTTTGAGACGGTCAACCATACCATCCTGCTCAACCGTCTCTGTGATAACCTGGGTATCACAGATCAGGCTCTGGCCTGGCTGACCTCTTTCCTCTCTGATCGACCCTCCCAGGTCATACTGGCGTCCTTCCTATCATCTATCCCCCTCTCTACCTGTGGTGTTCCCCAGGGGTCTAACCTCTCGCCCTGGCTTTTCAACCAATACCTGGCAACTCTCACCCACTGCTAAAATGTCCAGTGCTACACTGACGACACTCAACTCATTTGCAGACTGCCCTCAGCCACCTCCCCTTCCTCTCTAATCTCTGATTGCCTTACTGCCATTCAAGGTTGGTGTTCCGCCAATGATCTTTGTCTGAATGGCAGCAAGACTGAGATCCTCCTCATCGGCACACCTTCTCCATCCTTTCCCCTCACTCTCCGGCTGGCCTCCATTGGCCCTCCTCCTACCCCGACCTGAGAGGCTAAGAACCTCAGCGTCATCTTTGATTCCACACTTTCCTTCACCTCCCACATCTCTGATGTCTCTAAAAAGTCCAACTTCCTACTGAACCTCCTGTGGGGCACTCTGCCTTTCCTCTCCTTTCCCCAGAAGCTCAAGGTCTCCCAGGCTCTGGTTCTCTCTAGGTTGGACTATTGTAACAGCCTCTTTCTAAATCTACCTGCCTCTACTCTCCGCCCTCTGCAACTAATCCAGAACAGGACTGTGACACTTGTCCTTGGCCTCAAGCCCTGGATCGTATCTCTCCAGCTCTGAAATCTCTCCATTGGCTCCCAATGGATGCAAGGATTAAATTCAAAACCCTCTGCATTTTCCACAAGGCTTTCTGGGGCCTAGGTCCAAAATACCTTCAGCTATCCCTCTGCAAATACCTCCCCTCTCAAGCTCTCCGCTCCGCTACCTCTAACTCCCTCAGGGTCAGTCGTTTTTCAAAGAAGCGAGCTGGGGGTAGATCTCTGTCTTCGGCTGTGGCCTCCCTCTGGAACAGCCTCCCTGCCACTCTAAAACTTGAGGAGAACCATCTCTAGTTCCAAAAACACCTGAAGACCTTCCTCTTTGCTACAGCCTTGCCCCCCCCTCTCCCCTGCTAATATGGTCTCTCTTGGCACCATGCACCTGGCCACCCTCTGTCCTCCAGGCCCCGTTCCTGCTCACCTTTCCACCCTCCTGCACTGCCCCTGGGCCAACCCTTGCACTGGGGTCTGTATCTGTACCCATACAGCCCCCCCTCTTTCTTCTTGCACTTATCTGTCCTACCCTGTCTGCTGCCTTAAACTCAGCACTTGACACTTGCTGGCTGCACTACTACTTTGTGTTGCTTTTATTATTTAATGTATTTATTATTATTTATTCTGTTCTCCTTTTGCTCCGTACTTTCCACTTCTCTCCCCTTCCTTGCACTTTTCCCCTCCCCCTCTCCCATGCACTTGCATATTCTCAATGTCACTGGGCCTAGTAAGATTGTTTGTTTTGTTCTCCCTTGTTCCCCTCCCTTTCCTTGCCACGCTCTGAAACACTTGTGTATGAGCGCAATAGAAATAAAATATCAATATCAATATCAATTCCAATCTGTAGCTGTTTATCCAGCCTTGTTTTGTTCTTTGCATTTTGGGACTTGTAGTTCCACTTTTCCCATTATAAAACTCGAACTACAAGTCCCAGAATGCAAAGAAAAAAAATGACTGGATAAGCACCTACAGATTGGAAAGGGTCATATTGGCAAGTGTTTTGTATTCATTCATAATAATACCCGAGACCGTAAGTGGGCAAACCTTTCTCTTTAATCCGTTCAACATAACTGACTTGTAACCCCATCCCCACATTCCATGTTCTAACTCATGACATATTAACATTCCAAGTTCTTTATAACTATACATCTTATCTTAAGACTACAACAATCCCCCCTTATCATTTAACTTACCATTAATTTATAAACATTTTAATTCCATCATATACACGTATCATATTATTTACTCTGTACTTACAGTTTGTTGACTTGACATAACACTTATATTTTCTCAATAAGTCGGTCTGGCTTACACACTATTCGATGAGGAAGATTTCTCACCATCTGGTATCAGATTCAAATTCTCCACCACATCCTAACCCCCCAGGATGTACAGTATGTAATGCATCAGCTACAGCACCCAAACCACCATGACCAACTCCCTCATGTTCAGTCATTTCCTTACTACTTCGAAGATCTCCTGAATTCACAGAAATGTCATCCCATGTTGAATTATCAATCATTTCACCATAAGCGCATCATGCTTTGTTCTGATCATCATTGCTATGGTCCTCTTAAAACATTCTCCTAAAGAACAACGCATTTCGTGTGACTTCATGATTGTCCTCATCAATTGCAGTGACCATGGGTCAGTTTATTTTCTTAACTTTCCAAATCACTGGCTTGTACCTCGAATCCAATTTAGAATGCAATCTTTGCCGAACTAACACCTTTTCTCATACCTCAATGTTATTATCTTTGGCTTTCCTTTTATGATCCGTCCAATCTTTAACCTTTTTTCTCTTTATTTCATCACATTTTCTTATTTCATCATCTTCTTCCAGAGTATAATCATTCACCTGTGGAATACAAGTCTTAGGCTTATATCGAATCATTAGTTCAGACGGCGAATACCCCGTCATTTCATGCGGAGTGTTTCTATAACTCCTGAGCATCTGTGATACTGCCTGATTCATTGCCATATTGTCCACTATAGCTTTCTGTCTCGTTTTTTTCCGATTAAGCATGAATTTCTCCACCATGCCACTAGCTTGTGGCCACAGCAGAATAATCTTCTGATGTTTAAATCCTAAGTATGCTGCAAATCTTTCAAATTGATGCCCTTGAAAGGGAGGGCCAATATCTTTTTTGACTGTTTTAGGAACTCCCCATTCACTGAAAACCTCGTTTAAGCTCCAACTACTTTATGGAAAGCTGTTGATATCACATGTTTCACCAATGGAAATCACAAATATTCATCCAATATCACTAATAACTATCCCCCTTCCTCGAGAGGTCCTTAGAAATCCATAGATACTCTACTCCAAGGTGCCTCATCTAATGGTACAATTTGAAGCGTACAAACATTACTATCAGATGCAGCCACCTGACAAGCAAAACATTTCTTCACGATGTCTTTGGTCATCACCTCCATCCACGGGAACCGTACCTGATTCCTCAATATTTTCTTTGTATTTGTTATTCCTCTATGGCCTTCATGTGCTAGCATCACCAGCATCTTCCTTAAGCTTCTAGGTGCCACCAGTCTATTTCTGTTAAGACACAGATTTATGACACCGATTTCAGATTCACAGGATATACTTTACAAGGTATTGGATTCTTCGAATAGGATACAAACTTGTAGCAAAGGATACACTTGGCGTCTTTTCCCAACTGGGTGGAGAGCGAAGTGGAACGTAGTGCAGTCAATAAAAACCTTCTAACTAATGCCACTCTTTGACCGGATTTAGTCAGCAGTCAGAGAGAGTTATTAAAGGGAAGGGCGAGAGTGAACCAAGTAGCACCAGGCTGCAGATGGGACAAGAAAACTACCAGAATGGTATTTTGAAAGAGAGGTAATGAATAAAACCTAACTATTATGCACTAACCTGCAATGAGCCAACTGGAAGTCTCGGGGAAGTTTGATGAAGTCCAAGGAAGTTTGCGGGAGTCCAGAGATGAGAAGGGAATCCAGGAAAACAACGACAGGAAGGGTAAGTGAGGAGACTAACCCGTACGAAACGAGGGTCGCACTAGATCCGAGTTGGTGCACCCCGGAAAGCGTCCAAAGTTCAGTGCACTTGGAGCAATTGCGTCCTTGATCCAAACTGAAGAATCCTATGAAGTTGAAATCGTGGGAGAGGCCCAGTGAGAATCCATGAGACTCGGAGAGGAAGGATTAATAGAAACAGCGTAGATGAAACGGCAGACTGGAGGCTCCGCGGGGAGCGGGATCTAAGTGTGAGTCCGATGTGGAATGCGGTAGACTGGAGGCTCCGCCGGGAGCGGGAGATTGTTGAGAGTCCGTGTAGAACACGGCAGACTGGAGGATCCGCACGGAGCGGAAGGTTGACGAGAGTCCGTGGGTGGAACCAAGGCAGGAATGGAAGCTCCGTGGGGAGCAAAAAGTTAGATTGGGCCGCGCAGGCAACCCGATAGAAACTCTGTACGGAACAGAGCGGAATATCAGGGCGAGATGGAAGATTTGCTGGAAACAATCACCCTGATGACGAAGGAACAGCAGGAGCATCTGCTCATAACAGCAGGGGAAGTCTCCGGAACTTTAGAGTACGTAAACGCAATCAGAAGCGTCTGTGCTTGGAACTCGCACAGCTAAATAGAGTCAGCTGACAAAATGCCTGACCAACGTGATGACGAAGCATTGGTCATGTGACCTGGGCTAGTAACCAGGAAGTGGTAAACAGTATGATAGCAACCGCTGATTTTAACGGTGCCTTCCAGATAGTTTCCACAACGTGTAGAACGGCCTAGCCGTTCTGAAGGCCACAGGTGCCGGTAAGCGGGAGCGGGTTGGAGTATGAAGCAATCCATATGATGCAGGCATGACAGAACCATCCCCCAAAGGACGCCTCACTCCATTCGCCGCATGGAAACGACGCAACAATAAGGGGGCATGAATGTTCGACAACGGCTTCCAGGACCGGTCCTCTGGGCCATAACCCTTCCAATCAATGAGATAATAGGGAACCCCAGCCCGCATTCTTAAGCCCAAAATAGCACGAACCTCGTACTCGTCAGAACCCTTCACCGAGACGGCCAAAGGCCGGACGGGCAACCGGGTCCGTGACATGCAAGGTTTGACCAGAGACACATGAAAAACAGGGTGTAAGCGCCAACGTGTCGGCAGATCAAGACGTATAGCGGCGGGATTCACCATCTGAAGTACCTTGTAAGGGCCAATAAATCGAGGCAAGAGATTCTTTCTACCTGGGAGTCTTAGGTTTTTGGTAGACAACCAAACCATCATGCTAACTTTGTAATGTGGAGCAGCTCTACGGAGCTTATCCGCGTAATATTTTGCAGTAGCTTGGGCATTTAAAAAGTGTTTCCTGATGCTTTTGTGCAGGGCGGTCAGTGCGACCAAATTGTCCGCGGCCTCAGGGACCATGTCATTCAGTACCAGATCCACTGGGATGGATCGTGGATGCTGACCATATAGAGCATAAAAAGGTGACATCCCAGTGGAAGAGTGTTGAGAGTTGTTATACGCGAATTCAGCTGCCGGCAACAGTGAAAACCAAGAGGACTGATATTGGAGGCAAAGGCAACGTAAGTATTGTTCCATAGTACCATTAGTCCGTTCCGTCTGACCGTCTGTTTGTGGATGATAGGAACGAGACAGGCGGTCTTCCATAAGAAGAGCGGAGGTTAACGCCTTCCAGCATCGGGATGCAAACTGCGACCCTCTGTCAGTGATGATGATGGAGGGCAAACCAAAGAATCGAAAGACGTGTTTCAAGAATAGGTCAGCCAGTGTCTTGGCATTAGGTACCCCTTGACATGGTACAAATAATGCCATCTTAGTAAAGTAATCTACTACGACCCAGATAGTGTCGTAACCTTGAACAGGAGGCAGGTCAACCACAAAGTCCATGGAGACCATATACCAAGGTTTGTGTGGAACTGGCAATGGATGTAATAGTCCCATAGGCTTGCTTGATGTATTTTTGCATTGGGCACAGAGGGAACAAGAGGAGACATAGTCCACAACATCTCTTGACATGTTAGGCCACCAACACCACCGGCGTAGGAGTTCTAATGTCTTTTTCTAACCTGGATGAGCAGTTACAAGGGAATCATGACCCCAAAGAAGTGCTTTACTTCGCGTCTTCTCAGTAGGCAGGTACAAGGCTCCGTTCATGAACGGTAGGCCTTCCTGGACATCCAACCGGAGTTCTTGTACCAACTGAGGATTGTGTGACACCCATTCTTGGATTTCCTTTTTTAATGATGGCTGAACAGAACAACCACAGACCACGTGTTCTGCCAATAAAGGTGGTTTAGTCTTGGAGGTGCTCTCAGTTCCAGAGTACAGGCGAGATAAGGCATCTGCTTTGGTATGCTCCCTAGCAGGCCTGTAGGTGATGCGGAAATCGAACTGAGCAAAAAATGAGTGCCACCGAGCCTGGCGTGCGGTAAGGCATTTCATGGTTTTGATGGCCTGCAGATTACGGTGATCAGAGTAAACAGTCACTGGGTGTTTAGCACCAAGTAGGTGATGGCGCCGTGCGAAAAATGCGTCTCTAATGGCCAACAGTTCTTTCTCGGTCACCGTGTAATTTCTTTCGTATGGGGCCAGCTTGCGTGAAAAGAACGCCACGGGGTGTTCCATCCCTGTGTCTTTACAAACTTGGGACAGGATTGCACCCGTGGCTAGGCTGGAAGCATCGGCTTCTAGGAAGTTGTCATGATGCCTACCTCCAAGGAGCCAGGTCCGACCCAGCAACCCCAGAGGCAGGCATCATTTCCCCCAGGGGAGTGCCAACGGGCCCAAGCTGGGGCCCTTTGGACGCAGTCCTGGCACCCTAGGTGCCAGGCTCATGTTGGACCTCTGTCCTGGCGCCTTAGGCGCCAGGCTCATAAAGCTAGACATGTGTTCAAGTGTTTTAATGTGCACTTACCTGATGCAGACCATGCTGCCACATCCAGGCCCTCTTGAGGCCTGAATAGGAACTACTTTACCTGTGGGACTACTTTCCACCCGGGTGTGGTCGGGGAAGGATACATACCTGATCGGAGGAAGGATACACACTTGGAACTTCTTCCAAAGCTATTTAAACCACACCCGATCAGCAACTCACGCTTCGCGTTGTTCTGCTCCTCGCAGCTGGACGCTCACCGTGTCAGCTCCTGCATCTGGACTTCAGCCACGCCTGTCAGCATCCTGGGTCACCTGCAAAGGGAGACAAGAGACCTACCAGCTAATCTGCACCACTGAGACATCACTGACGATCCTGAAAGGGAAGACATCATTTTTAAAAGCATTTCGTTACGATCGCTGCAGCGCTGCATTTCACTCACCTTTCCTGGGTTCCTCCATCTTCAGCAGCGATCATCTGGATACACAGCCACTTCCCAGAGCCTAGAGAAAAAGACAAGAATAAGAGGTGAGAGAAGGAAGGGAATAGGAAAAGCTCAGTTTCCTTCTAAGACTTACCTGTTGGGTCATTCCCATTTCATTTCGGGTCTTGCTGCTTCCAAGCAGGACCCCGGCCCCTATGGGGAAAAAAGACAAAGACATTAGATGAACGAATGCAAAAACATTACCTGAGCGCTCATCTAGGACTTACCAGATCTTTACTGGAACTGCACGTTTCACTTCGGGTCGGCGCCATATCTCCGGCATTCCGAACCCCGGCCCCTATGGGGAAAAGACATCAACATCAGCGCTTTGTTGCAAGAAGTCTCCAAAGGAATCTTCATTCATCACCTGAAAAAAGACAATGAACATTATTATTTAAAGCTTGAACTTTTGAACTTGCAACAGAACTTTTACAGTGCCTTACCAGTATAATCAAGCTTACCTGAACTCCCATCCAACCTCAATCCAGTGAAGTAACTGGGTTCAACGCGCCCCTGCGTCAGAAGCAGGATGGAGAGCTCGTCCTTTCAGACCCTAAGGTGAGACTTCACGGGGAATCGTGGAAGGGTATCGTGGAGGGTTGGAAGAGAGTGGGAGGCTTGAGCATAACTCAGTCGGTAGGTAATACTCCCTTTTCACGCACAGGGGAATATTCCTCCGAGCCGGAGAAGCCAGAGTAGAGGGCCCTTCCTGTCCATCTTCAGAGTCCTGCGCTTCACCATTGAAGAAGCATCAGCACTCGAAGCCAGACCTGCGCCTCCGTGGGAATCAGGTGAGCGTTACAGATGTATGGCACTTCCGGATCTGGGTGCCGAAGGACAGGAGCCGAAGTGAAAGCCTCCTTGAGAAGATCGAAGGCCATCTGGGCTTCTTGGGACCAGTGGAATGGAGTTTTAGCACTGGTTAGGGCTGTGAGAGGTGCCACCACTCGAGGTAAAGAGTGAATGAAACGCCTGTAAAAGTTTGCAAATCCTAGAAACGATTGCAGAGACTTGACAGAGGCGGCCACCGGCCAATCCAGGATCGCTTTGACCTTGGAGTGACTCATCTTGACTCCATGACTGGTGATATCGTACCCCAAAAATTCTACGTCCCGAGAATGGAAAACGCATTTCTCTAATTTCACAAAAAGATGGTTTTCCCGTAATCTCTGGAGTACCTTAGACACGTGTACAATGTGTTCCTCCAGGGAGGCAGAATAGATTAGGATGTCATCAAGGTATATCACTAGGAATTGGTTGAGATAGTCACTAAAGATGTCATTCATGAAGAATTGAAAGGTGGCGGGGGCATTGCATAGGCCAAAAGGCATGACGAGGTATTCGTATAGACCATGTCGGGTTTTAAAGGCAGTCTTCCACTCATCACTGGGCCTGATCCGCACAAGATTGTACGCACCTCTCAAATCCAACTTAGTGAAAATGACAGAAGAACCCAATTGATCGAGCAGGACATTAATCAGCGGGAGAGGATACTGATTTTTTATCGTTATGGCATTGAGAGCCCGGTAGTCGATGCAGGGTCTCAGATCCCCTTCTTTTTTGGGGACAAAAAACAGCAGAGAAGCCGCTGGGGATTGCGAAGGACGAATAAAGCCCGCCCGGAGAGCCTTATCAATGTACTCCTTCAGAACCGCGTCTTCCTTTTGGGTAAGCGAATAGAATCGACCTGACAGTGTTTTTGCCCCAGCAATTAGTTCAATTGGGCAGTCATATGGACGGTGCAGAGGTAAAGTCTCCGCCATGCCTTTGTCAAACACATCAGCAAACTGGTGGTAGACCTGAGGTATAGCGGATGTGGAGGACTTCAGAGCGCACATCCCGGAAACACCTTCTAGAAATGCCAGAACAGGAGTATCATGAACCCCTCCTGAATCCGAAAAGCATTGTTTATTGCAATAATCAGACGGGTACTGGATGTGACCAGTAACCCAATATATCGCAGGGTTGTTCAATTTGAGCCAAGACAGACCCAGTATCAATGGGTATTGAGGTGCTGCAATAACGTCAAAGACCATGTTTTCAGTATGGCCATCCGGCAAAGAGACTGTGATGGGTACAGTTTCCTCTGTTACCAAGCCTGAAGAGAGTGTGGAGCCGTCCACCATCTTAACTGATTCTGGTACTGTCTTAGTTACAGTAGGAATCGCTGAATGCTTAGCGAAGCTGCTGTCTATGTAATTGTTGGTTGCACCGGAGTCTATCATAGCCTTAGTCTGAATGGTAAAGTCGTTGAAAAACAAAGACGCAGATACAGCAATAGACGAAGCAAAAGATAATACGGAATCCTTCTTGGGGCTCGACAGAGGGACCCCTGCTACTGCCGAGCTTTGGCGTTTCCCACCTTTTTGGAAGGCTTCTTAGGGCAGGATACCAATAAATGGTCTGCTGATCCGCAATACATGCAGAGATTGTTTTTGCGTCGGTTTTCCCGCTCAGCAGCCGACAGCCGACCCCGAATAGCCCCTATTTGCATGGGTTCGGGTTGACTTGAGGTGTTCTGAGGTGCTTGAGGAAAGCTAGAAGAAGCCATGAAGGGTCTTTTCTCGGCCTTCCTTGCAGATCTCCTGTCATCTATCTGGAGGACGAGATCAAGCAGATCCATGAAACCCAAAGGCACAACAGGGACGGTTGACAGCGCGTCTTTTAACTCCTCAGACAGGCCCTTGTAAAAGACTGCCATCTTCTTATCTTCGGGCCATTGTGTTCCAGCAGTTAGTTGATTGAAACGTGCAAGTTAAGCCACTAAAGGTTGGCCACCTTGCTGTAGGTTCAATAGCTCCATATCCGTGGCTTGGGTCGCATACCTCATATCGAACACCTTGCTCATAGCTGACAAAAGACCATCGCAGTCGTATAAGAGCGGAGTATTAGTCTCCAACAGAGGGTTAGCCCAGGCTGGAGCAGTGCCCCCTAAATGGGATAACACAAATGCCGCCTTGGTTGTTAAGTCAGGGAAAGAACTGGGCCTACACAAAAAATGAAGACGGCACTGGTTCACAAAGGTGCGATATGTCTTAGGATCTCCCAGAAATCTCTCGGGTGGAGCCAGAGGGAACTGGGTTGGCATGAGCACCTGAACAGATTCTTTTTGGTGTGTGGATAGACCAGAACCGGACGCAACAGGTTCCGGGGCAGTTCTTCCTTGAGGGGAGGCCTGTATGGCGTCTTGCATCACATCCATACGATGGCGCATGACATCCTGCGCTGTGATCATCTCGTGTCTTAAGTCTTCCACCAACTGGGTGAGGACAGAAAGAGGATCAGTACCCTCCATATTAGGCTTCTGATTCTGTTAAGACACAGATTTATGACACAGATTTCAGATTCACAGGATAAACTTTACAAGGTATTTTTTTTTTTTTTTTGAAGGGTGAGAGTGAACCAAGTAGCACCAGGCTGCAATGAGCCAACTGGAAGTCTCGGGGAAGTTTGATGAAGTCCAAGGAAGTTTGCGGGAGTCCAGAGATGAGAAGGGAATCCAGGAAAACAACGACAGGAAGGAGACTAATCCGGACGAAACGAGGGTCACACTAGATCCGAGTTGGTGCACCCCGGAAAGCGTCCAAAGTTCAGTGCACTTGGAGCAATTGGGTCCTTGATCCAAACTGAAGAATCCTATGAAGTTGAAATCGTGGGAGAGGCCCAGTGAGAATCCATGAGACTCGGAGAGGAAGGATTAATAGAAACCGCGTAGATGAAACGGCAGACTGGAGGCTCCGCGGGGAGCGAGAGGTAAGTGTGAGTCCGATGTGGAATGCGGTAGACTGGAGGCTCCGCCGGGAGCGGGAGATTGTTGAGAGTCCGTGTAGAACACGGCAGACTGGAGGATACGCAGGGAGCGGAAGGTTGACAAGAATCCGTGGGTGGAACCAAGGCAGGAATGGAAGCTCCGCGGGGAGCGAAAAGTTAGATTGGGCCGCACAGGCAACCCGATAGAAACTCTGTACGGAACAGAGCGGAATATCAGGGCGAGATGGAAGATTTGCTGGAAACAATCACCCTGATGAGGAAGGAACAGCAGGAGCGTCTGCTCATAACAGCAGGTGAAGTCTCCGGAACTTTAGAGTACGTAGACGCAATCAGAAGCGTCTGTGCTCGGAACTCGCACAGCTAAATAGAGTCAGCTGACAAAAGGCCTGACCAACGTGATGACGAAGCATTGGTCATGTGACCTGGGCTAGTAACCAGGAAGTGAAAATTGGTAAACAGTATGATAGCAACCGCTGATTTTAACGGCGCCTTCCAGATAGTTTCCACAATGTGTAGAACGGTCTAGCCGGTAAGCGGGAGCGGGTTGGAGTATGAAGCAATCCATATGATGCGGCATGACAATTTCCTCTCAAGAGCATACGATCATCCGTTGCTGCCAATTATCCACTGATTTTCGCCAGCCTTTGCAATTCCTTTATATCTACACCTCTGTCAATCTCTTGTTCTTTCGGCATCCTTTTCCACTGACCATTCACGGTCAAACGTATAGCTGCTTGAATTGCCAGATCAATTTTGCTTTTTTTGGCAAACATTACTCTCGATATTGTTGGTGGTAAGGCGTTAGCAGATAGGTATGACACATCATTTTCTGCCTCCATTTGCATTTTGTCATCAGTCTCTTTTGTTGGATGTCGAGATAAATAATCAGCCTGATTTGCCTCTTTACCTGGCTTGTGTACGATAACATAATCATATTCCTGCAGGTGTATTCCCCATCTCTCAATTCGTGGAGGCATTTTAACTCTTGGATTTCCAAAGAGGGATATCAGAGCCTGGTGATCTGTAATGAGCGTGAAATGTCTTCCAATTATAAAATGATGCAATTTTTCACAGGCCCACACAGCAGCTAAACCTTCTTTTTCTGCCTGTGAATATGCTTGTTCAATTTTGTTCAAGGCCCGACTAGCATACATTATAACATGCCTTTCATCTTCCTTTCCTGATTCAACTTGTGCCAGAATTGCTCCTGGCCCCACAGGGCTTGCATCTACAGTGACTTCCGTTTCCCATTCTGGGTTATAGTAAGCTAATTGCCGGCTATTAACAAGTTCCTTCTTTATCAACTCAAAACTATTTTTGCACTTCTAGTCCCATATAAATACTGTTTCCTTTTTTAACAGTTGTCGGAAAGGGTCTGTTAACATTGCAAATTCAGGCACATAACGAGCACAATAGCCTGTCAATCCAAAGAACGATCTTACTTCAGTTACATCCTTTGGCGGTTTCAGATCAAGAATGGTGTTCACTTTGTTTGAATCTGCTCTTATTCCCTTTTCAGAGAATACATGTCCAAAAAAAAAAAACTCTTTTTATTGACATCACATTTAGATCCATTTAGAGTCAGTCCACTATTTTGTAGAGCTGTACACACTTCTTTCAATGATTCATCATGTTGTTTTTTAATGGTACCATACACTAATATATCGTCACTGTAATTAAATGCGTTTTTTACAGGAGCAATGACCTTCCTGATTGTCTCTTGGAATATTTCTGCTGCTGATGATATTCCAAAACCCAGTCTCTTATATCTATACAAACCCTAGGGTATCCCTGATTTAAATCAAACTTTTGCTCGATTTAATCTAATGATCATGTCTTCAATGCTGGGTCCTGGATGTCTCTCTCTTTATATAGCTACATTGGGAATTCTCATGTCCACACATAAGCGGATGCGTCTATCAGCTTTCGGAACCACCACCAAATGTGACACCCATGGTGTGGGACCACTTTCTACCTTTTCAATTATATGATTGTCAATTAGTTGCTTTAGTTCCTTAGACACTCTTTCCTGAAGATGGAATCCTATCCTCCTCGGATGTTGGGGAACCGGCTGAATTTGTGAGTCAATATGAAGATGTATTGCATCACCTTTTAATTTTCCTACTCCTTTGAAAAATTGGGAAATTTCTCCTTGATCACTTCTATGTTTATTGGGCCTTCTTATATATTTTGTACGTCCTGTCCTTGTGATGGAATACCCTTTACCATCTCATGTTTGTTGTAGTTCACATTAATAATTTTCAGACCCATTGCAATCTTGCAGCTGATGAGACACCTTCCTTCTACAGGACTGTCTATAACAAATATTTCAACAGGTATGTGAGTATCTTTATGTATTAAGTCACATGTGAATTTCCCTTTCACAGTCAACGGTCTTATAGCACCCCATTGAAATATGTTAGATCTTGACGGTTGTAACGGGTATAACTGTGCTATTTTCTCATAGATCTTGTTGCTCATTACATTTACCATGGCACCAGTGTCCACCAAGAAATGTATGCTTTGAATTCCTAAACTTATAGTCACCTTTATGGCTCTGTTTTCATCTGATACTCCGTATATCAATCTTTCATATTCCTTGCTGTACATGTCGTAATCTATATATTCATTGTTTATATCCATATTCATGTCTCTTCTGTCTTCTATTGTAGGGTTTTCATAAGGATCATTATATATTTCTTTAACACATTCTTGATTATTGTTCGTCTGCGACAAGAGCATTTGTTCAGATCCTGTTTGTCTAGTCTCCTTAATTTCCAGAGCATCCATTGTTCTTACAAATCCTGGTCGGAAGTTTGGTTGACTTGGTCAGAAATTTGGTTGACTTGAACTTGGTCTCACATCACTTTCCACTCTCTCTGTATTTATTCTTGTATTCAATTGTCTTTGATTCTCATACCTTCGAGTTGGGATCAATTGTCTGCTTGACTTCTGTGCAGGTGTCCATGGTAATTTTTCTCTGCACTTATTTTGAAAGAGATTTTCTTGACCACAACGTAGACACATGTGGCATAAAGCTGGACACTGACCCCTGTGTGGGAATTCAAATCCACACCCATAGCATTGCTTTCTCCATCACTTCTACGATTGTTATACCAATAGGATTCACCTGGACTTCTTCTTTGCCATTGTGTGTTTTGGTTTTGACTTACGACAGCAATGCTGTCTAGTTCTTTGGGATTTTCTATATTAGCTGCCTGTGTATCTACTCTTTCATAGATTTGTGCCAATTCAAGTACTTCCTTCAATGGAAGGGACTTCTTTATCAGATGTTTTCTGAATTGTGAAGATAGACAACCTTCAATAATCCTCAATCTAATTGCCTCATCATCACTGAAATGTGAGAAGTCACAGTATATCGTCTTCCTTTGCAAGCGTAGGGCAAATTGTGTAATGGTCTCATTTGGGCTTTGAGTGCATTGATTAAAGATGTAGCGGTTTGGTGGTACAATGATTCTTGCATTTATTGCTGTTATTACTAGTTGGTATGTCGTTTTTTCTTCTGGAGGTATTGTTTTAATAACACTTTTCATTTCCCGTCCTATTAAATTTGTGAAAATATCTAGCTTATTAACAGCATTTTGATTTCCTACTGCTATCAAGAATTCCTCGAAATCATCTAGCCACTCCTGCCATCACTGTCCTTGATTATCCTGGGGTTCTCGGTTGAAAGGATTGGGTTTTCTTAGAAAATGTGTTGGATCAGTCAATATGACCGGCGTTCCTAATGTTACTTCTGAAGAGGGATTTGTGTCTCCACTTGCATTGTCATTATCAGAGGACATCTTTCCGTTTCTTCCTTGTAATGATTCCACTATGTTGTATATTAATGTTGTTGTTTTGTTTTTTTGTCCTGCATTTATAATGGAAAGGTTCTTGGTTGCCCTTGAAGTTGTGTTCACTCACTTCTTCATAGTATGATTCACTATGGCATTTTGTCAAACTTATTTTAATGCTACACACCTTTAAAAACAATTTCTCTTTATATGACTTGTGTCTGGCAAGAGTCTTTATCTTGTTGATGTCGATAATAACTTTGCTATTTTATTTTAAGGTTGATTTGCTGTCTGTTTTACTTGTCTTGTAATTCTGCTCCTGTTTTATTTGTTTGCTCGTAATTTCATATTAATGCAGATATAACTGTACTTGTATTTTTCTTTTTGTTTATTTATTGTTATGAATCAATCTGAGTATGATTGCTGCAATAGCGTTCTTCACTGCCTTAACGTTTATCACATGCCGCTCGGTGTTGTGTTGTTATGACAACATAGTTTTATATGATACTGCCTAAAATGGCGGCACGTTCCTGCATGTTTTTGGGGGTGCTTTTCTAGTGCGTACCCAGCGAGTTTACGTCATTCAGCAGATCTGAACTGGAGCTTGCGCTTGCTCTCACTCCGCGTATGTCAGTTTCATTTATTCAAAATATGCAGCGCTTCCTTTTATTATATATGTTGCTCACATTAAATTGCTTATATTCTTTCTGCCAAATACTATATAGCGCAATATTGTTTAACGCGCGCCCTACCGTTCATGTGTTTTTGTATTCTTCCGTTCCGTTTTTCTTCTGGCTTTCTCAGCTTGCTGTTCCTTGTCATCTTATTTCTACGTTAGTCGCTTTTTTCTGCCTTGTTCATTCTCGTCGCCATTGTTTTGTATTTATTCATAATAATACCCGAGACCGTAAGTGGGCAAACCTTTCTCTTTAATCCATTCAACATAACTGACTTGTAACTCCATCCCCACATTCCATGTTCTATCTCATGACATATTAACATTCCAAGTTCTTTATAACTATACATCTTATCTTAACACTACAACAGCAAGTATGTTGTCTAATTGAAATATTTCCTGGAAACATTGCCTGAGGGGGGGTTCTCCTGTAAGGCATGTGTCTGCAACTTGTGGCTCTCCAGATGTTTTCTGCAACAATTCCAATCAGCTAAAGCCAGCAAAGTCAACCATTGCAGTTGTAGCAAAAACATCTGAGGAGATGCACATTTCAGATTCATTATTATATTGGAAGATTTGAATTGCCAATTGGAGCCCCTAATGGCTCTCTATTATGTCCAAAATGAAGATGATGAGGTATGGGGAATTCCTGAGATCCAAACTCCAAGACCATATGAACAGCACATTAATGAAATTTGCTTAGCTTAAATAATGCAGGCCTGAAACCCTGTAATGGAAGACGTAAGGTGGATATCCCAGTAAACCAGCATTTCGGACTACATAGAATGAACGTCAAATAGACTATATTTTGTTGACTTAGCTAGTTGGAATTTGTTTGATAGACTTGGAGAGGTTGTGCTCTTGGGAAGCAGTCATGATTACATTTTCTACTTGCATACCTTGGTAAATTGTGAAAGCAGCACCCACGGGGCAAATAAAGCTTGCATGATTACATCTATTCATATTCAGCGAATATGGCAGCTGTAATTAGGCAAGAGTTGATGTTCTGCTTCTGTCTGAGGATATTCTTCCCCTATCTGAAGCTTGTTCTTCAATCCCCAGTTTCAGGTAATTTGGTCATTGATACTTATTACAACTCAGTACAAACAATTAGACGTTACCTACGGGCATGCGGCTTACGGGCATGAGGCGCGTTATAAGAATTAAAATAAATATATAAATATAAATAAATACCTAACCAAGGCAAGTATGCCCATAAAGGAGAAGATTCTGAAGGCTGGTAGCTGATATGATAATGATTGCAAAAGAGGGAAAACTGCACTGCGGTTACCCAATGAAAATCCACTGGATTGCAATGGAAATGCACTCAACTATCTGAGGAAATGCTATGAGGACCTGGTGAAGTCTGACAAGTCAGAGGAATAAGAGCGGAATTGGGAACTTCTGAGGGCGCTTGCTTCTAGAAGGTCAAAGGAACTTTTGGATTTTCGTAGCTAAGTAATTAGTAGGGGATACAGATATCCATGAGTGCAGCATTAAATAGGAAAGCTGGCCCAGACATTATGAAGCATGACAAGCTTATGTTATACTCAATCAAGAAACAATGTGCATTTAGCTTTTGATCAATGTGAACATGCACAGGACTAAAATATGGAAACACTTGCCTACAATGCTTAAGAGATTGCCGAAGCCCGTGATGCCCAGAAAGTGGTAAAGGTTCCATGCTTAAGTTATATATGGCAATATAATTATCTAATCAAGAACCCGCCATGTGGACCCCGTTTCTATTCAAGTTGTTCAGAAGTATTAATTCTAACCTTCTGCGTAGTTGGAAGAGTGTCGAAAAAACTACTGCTCTGCAGGAGTATAGGAATGAGTAGTGGCTAAACCGCCTACTCAGGCCCAGACTACTACTAAACCAACATGATCCCAATCATAAAGGTGAAACAGGCACAGCCAAAAAGGTAAGCCTTCTTTTCATTATGTGGCAGTGCAGGCCAAGGGAAGACTATATCATCTGAAGGGGTGTGAGCCAATAACAGTAGCAACCCAAACAGCAATAGTACAAAGACTCCAAAATAAAATAATATCCAATCAAGGTTCTATAAAAAATAAAGACTTTTAAATAAAAATATAAAAATGCAAACAACTAATCTAAAAACACAAGAAAAAACTGATCCCCATTAAAGAAACGCAGAAATACAAGCTGTCGTAGAATAGAACTCTGGGTAGACAAAAAGGTTATTCAGGCACTAAATTGGCACAGTGTCAATGTTCAAGAAGGTACCTTGTAAGAAAAAGGCAGAGAAGGGGTGCTTAAAAGTCACAATGGTTCCAATAATGGGCTGGCGGATAGGGTCGCTTCACAGTACCTTGTTTCTTTGTCATGGATGCTCGGCAGGGTCGAGCCTGACTTCTGTGCATTTCCTGGGGTCGAGCCAGTGCCAAGACAAAAGTCAAGTTGATCCAGCGGTGAGTCCACATCGAGAGGGTCACTATGTGGTTCGAGTTTGCCTTTGAGACAGTGTGAGTCGATGGTTTCCAACAGGTGCGAGTCGGCATTCGAGTTGGATCGAAGAAAGTCAGAGAGTGACAAGATGGCTTCCAGCGAGTCGAGTCAGTGGTCAAGTTGGGGCAAGACAAGGTTCTGTTTGGTCAATGCGCTGCAGAGAGTGAACCACTTCCATGTGGAGAGTTTGTGCTTGAGTCAAGGCAGCAGAAATCTTCACTAGTGTGCGACAGCATTGAGCAGCTCGAAGTTCGCAGACTGCCAAAAGCAGGACTGTGGTTCCTGTTTAGGTTCAAAGGTGTCTAGCGTGGTCAAAGTGGCCCAAAGATGGCTTGCAGCAGCAGAACAGGATTCCACCTGCTCTTGAACTTGTAGGTTGCTGGGAGTCCCAAACCGGGGGGTTTCAGGACAATGTGAATCCGGATGCTGCAATCCTAGTGCAGGGAGCTTGGCTGGTGTCTACAAGGGGCCCTTCTCCTCCAGTGAAAGAGACATGGTTCTGGTGCAGGCATAGTGAAGCCTTGGCCCAACAGCAGACACTCCCACTGTTCCCTGGGGATGGTTCTGGGAGAAACCTCTCTGCTGCCTTTGATGCCTACTGGTTTTACCTCCATGACAGAGGTCCAGAGATGAATGAAAGAATGAAAGATGGCCATCTCCTTTTAATGGCTAATTGTCACAGGGGATTGGTCCAAAGCAAGCCTTCTGTGAGTGGTCCAATCATTGTTGTAGCAACAAGTACCCTTTTCCCTATGACATCACACCCAGAGTACTTTGCTTGCATGAAGTGGAGGGGACAGGAAAAGGAAGAGAACCCTAACAGAAAGCAAGATGGGGGGGAGCATCTCCAGGCCCACCTTCCCTCTCTGGCTACTCTAATCCCACCCCTTTCTCATGCCTGATAGCTTCAAAAGGACGCCAGTGAACAGCACTCTGGTTGGAGGTTGGCTATGATAATTCAGTGTTGCCTCTAAAGCACTGTTCGCATGATACCTACTCGGGGTTGTTGCTATGCCATGGCGAAAGAGAGGGTGGGGTGAGGTGTTACCCTTCCTGCTGAAGAATCAAAGCAGCAGCATCCTGCTATTATTTCACATGGCAGCTGTGGAGCCAGACAGTCTAGACGCCAATATACTTCAGTCCTGACATAGTTAAACTGTTCTCATAGAGCTGACACAGTTGTGAAATTGATGTGGCTTAATAATTGTGCGCTTCTAGCAGTCTCCATGTCAAACTGGACATGGCTTATATTTACAGATTTACATGGGACCAGACTGTCAAAATTACACAATCACCAGAAAGTAAATCAGAGGTGTAGGCAGTTGAAATGCCACCTCTGCCTGCATGAACCTGGTTCCCCAGCAGCTATCAGGGGTGCACATGTGAGCTTTGAACTTACTCTGTCCCACTGCAAAGCTGGTTCTGTAGATGTCAGTAGACTGATCACAGCAAGGCACATATGTGAACTGTCATTTTGCGAAGGTGCTTTTTGAAATGGGGTTCTAATTAGCAGATCTCCCTTTCAGAAACAGAATTACCAACATCATGCTATAAAAATCAAAATACTGGGCTGAAATCATACTGATGTTTGAAAAGGTTAAAGTCTACGGGAAAGCGCTGATTGTGGCCTGGAGTCTGGGACAAAGCAAACACTACACTTCTGTATTTGGAAGCTCACTCCGGGAGAGACATGTGCTTTGTAGATCGATTCTTTCATTTTAACCTGTTACTCCAAAAATATTGTGCATGGCAAACAGATGTTTTATATGTTTTACAGACCTACAATCATCGTTTTATACAGTCCTCTGTTTACAGCTTTGAGAAACTGGAGGAATTACTGGTCTCTACCAAAATGTTGGCATCCATTTAATACCTGTATTCTGATAACCATGGCACTGGTGTCAGGGCAGAAAAAAGACCAGACCAATCTCAGTAAATAAGTATAGCTTCTTTGGAGGCAGACGCACTGACCCTGAGCAGTGAGAAGATAAGTGTCCTCTAATTTTCAGGCAATGCCATACTAATATCAAATAACACAAAAGAAGAAAAAATCCTTTCAATCAGAAAAAGTGCTAAAAAAAAGTCACTAACTACCCCTCAGTGAAAGGCTCTACTGTTCCTCATAAGTGCTTGAATCCCTAGAGTGCGGAGGTGGGCCTCCTATCTAGTAATTGGTGATAGCAGAAGAAGCCTGCCCTGTCTATCTCCAGAACTTTGTCAGGGTATCTCTTGACTCATCCAGGTACTCAGCTACAAATAGGTCCACCTGTGCCCATCTACGCAAGGTGGATGATGCAAGCATGAACTGAGTATGCAGTTGATGTGTCGCTGTCTCTATTAGTGGTTCTGAGTTGATTGGAACCAATATGATTAAATTAGATCCCCTCTAGCTCAAGCAGTTGACCGGTTTCAGTGGCATGTCCTGAGCATACCACCTTCATCACGACTGAAGAACCACAAATGTTTAAGGGGCTCCTTGAATGCGGAGTGCTGTATTTCCTCATGTATTGTGGCGTATCGTCAGATATCTGCAGGGGAGACGCAAAACAGAGAAACCAAATGTTCTCTGCTCATTTAACCTTGGGCTTAGAAGTCAAGTTTCATTTGCAAACAATATGTATTGGAAAAGTGGGTAGGGAACGGGACACACCCTCATGCCAAAGTCCTGTGAACAAGAAGACTGAATATCTGGGAAGATTCTGCTATGTCGTCAATCCCTTTTCTCACCTGCAAGTATACATACACTGGTGTAAATGCTTGCAGTGTGTAGGGTATTGCAAAACACACCTATTAAGTATCGCATCAGTACGTCACTCACCCGAAATTGGCTTCGACACCTCCCAGTGGTTTGTCTTTTAGGTGGTATCCATGTAAAGGCTAACATAGATGTTTGTGAGGTTGACGATCATGGTCCATATATCAGCTTTTTATGGTCAGAATGGATCTTGCACCTCTTCCATGCTGGAATTTACAAGGCTTCTGATAGACAAACTTGGTCCTCACAAACCTTTTATACTGTCCTTCTGCCAGGCAGCTCACATCACCTAACAACTTAAAAGTGTATGTATTCTTTACTTAATTTCATACTCCCTCCAACCAATATTTCATGAATGAAACATAATCTAAACAAAATACGGCTAATGCTTTTAAAGGACAAGCAGTGCCTGTATGTGCCCACTTGTTTCCATCTTCTCTTCAACTTTTTTTCATTTGCCATAATGGTCATGTCATATTTTGGACACATGTATCAGTTGCTCAAATATATATTTTTAAAACTCAGTGAAGAAAAGGAGGTGCTCTAAATTGGATCCAACACTGTATGCGTAAATAAAGAAATATTGGCCACCTTTTGAGTATTGTAGGTATCATGCCAGATGATTCATTTTACATGAATAATCCCTATCGCCATCTTCACATAATGATCCATTGGACGTTGTACCGCTTCAGTACGTATCTGTGTATATATAGTCAAAATGGTTCCATGTCTAATGCATATTCATTTCTCTGAGATAATTGCAACAGAGATTAAGACTAACGCATTATGTTTGTTTTTATGACAGTACTCTGTTAACTATGAAATGTGGCCAAATCTAGACTCTCTGAAGAGTTATTCTTAGCACCAACGACTAGTTTGTACTTTATCAAAGGTCTCATAAGACGTTAAGCAATGAATTCCCTGAAACAAATTGCTTTTGATATGATTAAAATTACATTTTAATGCATTAGCCTGTTCAATAAATGATTCAGGAGCAGCTGCAAGATTCGATTTAAATGGCCCTGCAAAATTGCTGCTGTAGGCAGACATTTCCCTGATAGGGGAACACAGAGGAATGGTCGGATTTGTTAAAGAAACAGTGAATTAAAGGGTACTAAATGGTGCAGCTGCAATACATACCCCAGGACCATACACAAGCAATCCTAAATCAGTGGACACTGATCCTTACTGATATGGAAGGCTAATATCATTAAGCTTTCATTCATTAGTAACCTGACAGGGGGCGCTAGCCACTCTGCTAGCTCGGAAAGCTGGCTGTATTGTATGGTTCAAGCGCGCGATCCGAGCACCCTGGCAAGCCAGCATTCCCTTGCCTGGCCTTCCCGGCTCCACCATACCCCTCACAATTTAGCACCCTTGTAGATCCCTACATGGGTGCTAATAGTGTGTTTTTTAAAAATATAAAAAATAAAAAGAAACGTACCTTTGAGCATGGCCCTGTGGTGCATAGTGCTGTCCCCGAAGTCCATTGTCAATGTTGATGACGCCATCAACATTGAAAATTGACTTCATGGGACAACACTGCAAGGCACCAGGCCCTGCAGCAAAGTTAAAGGTTCTTTTTTTTTTTTTTTTAAACTAAAAGGCAGCATTCGCACCCGTGTAGGAAAGTACACAGGTGCTAATGATCATATGGCCCTCAGATGTGGGCTGGCCCTGTTGGTAACAGCACCAACGGCCTCATTAAGGGGCTGTCACTTTGCTCCGGCTGTTAACTTGGGCACCGGCCCGTTACTGACAGGGTCAGCCCGCCGCCGAGGGGCATATCGCCTCGATACGGAAAGGAAACAATAGTAGCAATCTAAGATTCAAACTTGCTCACCAACTCTCCTTATCCATTTGTCAGATCCTTCCTTTCCTCAATCCTCTTGGGTGAACAAAGGCTGTCACGACACTTGTACGATCCCTGCTACATTATTGCAACTTCTTTATTTTAGTCGCCCCTCCAACAAAAGCTATCATCTACAACTAAGCCAAAATACAACAGCCGAATCGGTCAGAATCACCAGTAAATATCGCCACATCACATCAGTTTTTCTCTCCCTATTTGCTTGAGCAATCTTTGAGGACTCTTTCTAGTTCTCACATAAGTTTCTAGTTCTCACCAATGCTTCTATGAAACAGGACCGGCTTTGCTGCCATCCTTTTTCAGAAAATATACCCCCATCCCGGTTGCTCTGCTCCTTTCAATATTTGCTTTTTCAGGTAGCTAAATTCAGCTGCTCTAGAATTGGTGGACAATCCTTTTCTGACCTTTATTATTGGGTCCACCCACACATATTTGTAAATCACACTTGTTCCAAAACCCCACCACAAACTTCAGGAGGGGTAGAGGGCACCCTGAGCAACACAGGTTCGATCCCCGGGTCCGCGCTTAGAAATCTCTTGGTATTAAGCGTGTTATAAATAACCTATCATATCATATCAATACTAATTATTGCATGGTTACTGCACTAGAAATAGTGTTTGACTACTTCTGTCATGGCTAGATTCACTTAAAAAATAGAAAAATAAATACTTCTAGTGGGGGCAGGCCTTGCGGGACAAATAGCTATGAAGTCATCCTGCAGTAAGACACAGACAACAGATTCTGAATTAACATTAACACTTAACAAATTTAAAAGTCAGGACGGGAAAAGGCCTATCTTGCCCTATACTATAGTGGGATTTCCCTACCAAAACTAAGGAAGGTCAAAGTCCAAGGGTTCATTTTAGGGATCTAACTGTGTCCAAAACCTATACTTGCCCAACTAATCTATACAATGTGTAGGGATGCCAGCAACCAACAAAACAGTGTTCAACACTAAGTTCGGAGCTCTGTTAAGCTTGCAGCTTTCTTACCCCAAGTTTAAAGCAGTTCCAACAAAAGTCTCAGTATTGCCTTAAGTTCAGGATGAAATAGAATTAACCAGTACGCTGGGTTCCCTTCGCCAAGTTCCAAAAGACAATATATCATGAGGTTCCACCCTCAAGTCAATAAGTAGTTCAAACCTCAGGGTTCCCTTCCCCAAGGTACACTTCCAAGGATATATTGATATAATGGTGTTTCCCAGTTTTCTTAAAGTTCTGCGCCACACTTGAACTCTCTACATATGGTTCGTATTTGTACAACAAAAATGAATTTGGGATATACCTTAAGGCCATGTTATTTGCCAAAGCGACTTCTGTTCCTGGTTTTTGGTGTTGAGCCATTTGTGGCTTTAAAAATGTTTTGTTAGGGTATGTGCAAGAACCATCAGGAAGAGCTTAGGGGCAGAGCAGCGCGGAAATCAGTGTCACAAACTAGGAAGAAAAGCCTGATGTAATAACGACTAGTCATACAGCTACCTCACACCCTATTCTGAATGGACATGCCTCAGTCCTAACTCCTGCTAGCTTTGTATAGTAGCAATGTATTTCTAATGGAGAGGTGACATTTGGTGTGCATCGCTGCCCTCCTATTCTAAGATACATGTGAATGCATAGTACAGATATCTCGCACTGCTTTAAAATGAATCCTCGAGCTCTTTGAATTCCTAATCGTCACACTTACATTTGCCAGTAACCGGCAAATAGTGTAAAATGATGCTTAGGTTAATTTAAAAATGTCACGTTTATGTTTGTATAAATAACTTAAATCCATATCACATTATCAGCACATAACAAAATGTACTGCCATATCTTGTTCACTTTTTTGGTCAGGGCTATCTGGAACAAAGAAAACAAAGAGTAAGAAGTATGTTTACAAATAAATTGGTGTTCTGCGCATCATAAATCACAAGGCCTTTTTCTTAAAGTTTCTAAGCATATACATTTCCCTAATTCACTTGCAGGATAACAATCAAGTGAGGATTTCCGATTATGGAAACACTTTATTTTCTTCAGACATTAAATTGCATGCTAATATAAATCCCGGTGCAGTGATCCACGTTGGGTGATGACCGTTTATGTTCCTCATAGAATCTCACTGCGGCATATCCCCAGATCAAATTACATCCCCAGTCCAAGGAGTTGACAGCTTTTATCACGCCCGTAGGCCTAATCCAATTTGTACACATGTCGTTCAACTTAGTATCAGCGGTCTTGGTATTTAAAAGGATAATGTATGCAATGTTCAAGGTGGTCAGGTCAGGATCAAGAGGTCCATGATGCCAGACTAAGTAGAGTTCTAAACATTTTGGTGGAGAAAGTTTCCACTCCAAGCAAAGATAAATGCCAATTGAACCAAAGAACCAGAGTATCTAGGGAGCCATGTGATATCAGCCAATGATATAGAACCAAGGAAAGATCTTGTGTATGGTCTCAAAATGATTTCGGAACCAGGCGATTAAAAAAAACTACAAGCGTTTCTAGGAATGGCAGACTATTATTTGCAGTTTATCCTGAATTTCGCAGACAAAACAATAAACATGAAATATCTTTAAAATCCAATATGGAATATGAATGAAATAAAGCCTGTGCAAAGGAATTTGAAGTGATAAAAATGGTGCTAGAATGAACACCCTCCTTGAAGAGTTTCAAGATGGAGAGAAAGTCCATAATACCCACAGATGTCAGCAATGATGGTTTTGCGTCAGTATTGATGCAGACAGAGAACGGAGAAGAACAGGTGATCGCATTGGCATCAAGACTCCTTAATGGGGTGGAGACAGTCTGTTTAACCATAGAAAAGGAATTGGGCAATAGACAAATTCATGATATTTCTGTGGGGCTCGCGATTTCTGTTTAGCACAGATCATAAGCAGTTGAGAGAAACTTTATTTGACAAAGGGTCTCGAAAAAGTATCCTCAAGAATCAGAAGATGGGTGGTGTCAATGCCAGAGTGCACTATTGATGTGGAGTATGTTCCTGGGAAGAAGAATATCCCTGCAGACTGCCTGTCATGACTAGCAAAACACGGAGTGTGACACAGATGAAGGAATAGAAGAAGAATGTGATTTGTTGATTGAGCAGAAGATGATGTTGAAAGATGAGTGTGATGTGAGTATGGACGAAGATGGTGTTTAAGAAAAGTAAAAATGTATGTTGTGTGGAGGGGTCACATGCAGAAAGAAACCATAAATAACCCCAATCTAGAAGGCCTTTGGCCTATTATGGATGAAATACAAGTCATAGGGCATCTAGATACAAGTCATGGGGCATCTAGATAGGACTTAGAACGCTAGCATGCCCGCACCTATGCGAAACCTGAAGACTAGCACAGGCCAAACATAGAATTGTGGACATTTGCCTGCGTCGCATCTAGATGGGATTGATTGAAGGACAACAAGCCCGCGCCTAGATGAAACTTGAATGTTGGCGTGTGCCACACTTGGAATTGTGAACACCAGCCTGCGTAGCATCCAGATAGGGTTGCGAATGATAGCATGTCCACACCTGGACAGATTTCTAGACGCTAGCTTGCGCCGCATCTGGATGGGACTGTGAATGTTGGCTTGCCCACACCCATATAGAATTCTAAACATTGGCCTGCGCCGCATCCAGATAGAGTTGTGGGGGTCAACTGGCGCTACACTGGGACAGAACTGCAAATGCTAGCATGCCAAAGGTCAGGTTACCCACTAACCAATATACGCTCAAACTCTGCATACTTATCTAACTCAAAAAACTCACACAACCATCTCTCACACAACAAGCCACACACACTTCAAAACACTGCAACAACACATAAGCCGGACCAACAGCACACGCGGCCTGTCACCGATCCAATACCCGCACCAAAGCTCTGCATCTGGTGTATACTGAGTTGAAGCTGCCAACAGAACACCTTACTAACGCACCCCACCCCACCTTATCATTTACAGATCCGCCAGAGCGCCTGGGGACCAATTCCGTTGGTGACGGTGCGTGGTACAAATACCTTTAACATTTAACATTTAACATAATGTGTTAAGAGGGGACAGAATAATACACCCTGAAGTTATGAGAGAGAGAATCATAGAGGTGGCACACAAAGGCCATTAGGGTATCACCAAGACCAAACAAATGTGTCCGAGCATACATTTGGTGGCCAGATTATAATCTGAAAGGGGGAGATGACTGTAAGAAATCGTGTAATGTTTGATGTGAGAAAGGTTTAGTGACTAGAGAAACCCCTATGACAGAGATGACTGTACCATGCATGCTGTAGGAACATTTAGGGATGGATATAGTTGTTCCCGTGTACCGTCAAGGAATGCCAAATGACTGTGTGGTTTCAGTGGATCTGTTGTCCAAGTGGGTGAAGGTCAAGATCACCAGGAATGTAATGACTCAAGATGTCATACAGTTTTTCAAAAGGGAAAGATGTCCCAATGAGATTCTAATGGATAATGGGGTACAATTCAAATAAGCTGATATAAGGAAATATCTTAGCGAATATGGCATAGGGCACACATTCAGTTCCATATATCATATCAACCTCAAACTAATGGTGGGGTAGAAAGGTGCGCTAGGGCCATAAAGTACAGCATCAAGTGGGTGTGGTCCAATAACGTTAATTGGAGAAAAACTGTCTTGGATAGGGTTGTGGTGCAGAGGTTCTCACCACCCTGTACTACTGGTTTGTCACCCTTTGAGATGAGTAGAGGGAGGAAAGCGAATAGCAAGCTTTGTCACCTGTGGGTGAAGAGGGATGTGGGGATAACAGGAGAGAGTGGCAGGGACACAATCAAAGGATGACAAAAATACAATAGAATGAGATATGACATGATGAAAAAAAAGCTATTAGAGAAGTCCAATCAATGTGGGTGAATATGTAAGGATAAAGATGTAGGTTGCGCTGCAGGAAAGACCTATGAAGTGGTCTCAACCACGGAGGGTCGTGCAGACAGTACATGGTACCATTAGGACAGAAGATGAAAGAGTGTGGAATTTGAACAGCATTATTGAAGGTGAAAAGAGACAGAGGATGAGAAAGGGCTATGGTAGCAACAGATTTAGAGGAGAGTATGGAAGTAAGGCTGTCCAGAAATAAGAGATCGAAAAAAAAACTTAGACATCTCAACAAATGAAGTTATTATGTGGTGTACGGATGAAAGAGAGATGTGTGATATCTGGGGATTTCACATTGGAACTTAAATGCATTGGGAATAGGAATGGAAGGAGGGCGTGAGTGGTTGGTTAGAGAGAGAAGGGGGCTGGTGTAAGAAGTGGCTGGTGAGCGAAGCTGGTACTGCTGTATACAGAAGAACCACAGACAAATAAAGCCATGTGATAACTCACCTGTGTGTCTGTGGTCTCTGCATAAACACACGAAAATATGTTGTTACGTCTTGCTGGGGTTTTGTGAGTTTGTCAAGTGCTCATTTGTAGCACGAAGATTTGATTGGTCTGTTTTGCATCCTATACACGATCGTCCACAGTACCAAAGCAGAGTATTTTGATTATTTTTTTATTTTAATGGACTATGTTGGAATCACCACTGCTTCAATGCATGGAGGTGGGCTGAGATCAAGGACCTTTACAGTTAAGCCAGAGGTCTGCGTGTCAGAACCTCACAAGTGTGCAAGGAAGGGCCATGGTGAGAAGAGCAGGAGGAGACAAGGGGGACAGGAGAAGGCAAACAACATATCCACCTAATCGCCGCAAAAAAGGAGTGTGTACCAGAGTCCGAGAAAAAGCCAGGGCGAGAGCAACCAGACAAAATGATCTACTTAACATGCGCATCTTGTCTATACCATTGTGGTATAAATGGAAAGCATGAGGTGGCAGATAAGTGCTGGATCAAGAGCAATACAAAGTACAAGTGCATGCTTGTGGATTGATAGCCCCTAGTTAGAATGGCTGCGGGGCATCCAAGACCAAGGGTTGCCCTCATCTTTCTAATCCTCTGGCTCAGTAATGGGCAAGTGCAGACCTGACATCAGTATTTGCTGTAGGTAAGCCCGGTTAGTGAGGCAGAGAACGGAAACACTGCAAAAGGAAACTGGGCAGCATGTCAGAATGATCATCCATTTCTGGACCTGTTGAAGGGGGCGGTCATCTGGCGAACAGGCAAAAGTTGGACATTTGGCCATCGCCCTTTGTTGGCTGCCTGGGCATGTTACCCTAACTGAGACGTACCAAACAGATCCCTCCTAATATGTACAGGTCACAGTTTCAAAAGTCTGATGGCACATGAAATGTAATAGGTCACTTTTGGCGGGCAGCCCTAGTCATACCAACGCCCAAAGCATCCCCTCCTTCCAAAAGAATCACAATAAATAGAAAACATTTTTAAAATACCCCACTCTCCTGTGGGGACCGAACAGAGGGTATGGCATTGGCCCCACAAGAGAATGGCAGAATTCTGCCATCCCTCACAGTACTTTGATTGTTTACCCATGGGTGAACCTCAAACATTTCTGGAATAATTTATGGAGGGGTTTGAAAGTTCACAACACCTTCAAAATATCCAATCCTTGCTGACAGAAGTTATCCCTGAACTAATTTGCCCAGTCTGCCCAAGGATCTGGTGCATGGGTCAGTAATTGCCTGCATCCTTGGGTGTTGATGGATTCAGGTGCGAATATGAATGTGTTGTGTTGTCCCGGCAGAGCAGAGGATACTGAGTAACAGATAATGATGTCATAGCGTAGCTGACTTAGACAGTTCGCCTGGCTTTCCCATTCCTTGCAATGCTCTAGTAAGGCTGTAGTAGGGACATGGTTATGGAGGATGGCTAAAGGTTTTGGTTCTAAGCGAGGCACCCTAAAAAAGCAGCGGCAGTCTATTTGTACTTGGTACTCCAGATGAGATGTCATTCTGCATCTCAGGATATCAGCGCAGAGGCGTTGGAGGCAAATTGTCTGCATCTGGCTAGTGAAGATACCCTGAGGTAGTTATCAGAGGTACCTTGCAGGCGGGCAACTGCGATGACTGCATGCCTTTGGTCAGAAGGCGAATACTGAAACAGCTTAACTGGTCTGGGAGGCATTATTGCTGGGCGCACTTCAATACGTTTTAATCAAGTAAATTGTTGTGGAGGGGGCCTCTTAACACATGCCTGATTCTTTACACGATTCTTAATGCTAGCCACTATTCTGTTGTTGCGTAAGATGGAATTGCACGCCCCTTCTGTTACGTTACTGCACGCGAAGGAGGAATGCCCAAAATGAGTGAGGGAACAGGTCAGTGGGATGAAAGACTAGGCAGGATCTACGGGAGAGAACGAAAAATGATAAGTACCAGAAATGAAGAGTACTCCACTACCCTTTCCCTTACAAAGGAAGCCTATGCAAAACCTACCTTTATTTCTGATTCTGAAGTTCTTGAAAGAACTCTTCATTTTTTTCATGAGCCAGTTCCTGGATGGTGGTGTCCCTAAAACAAATATGACCAGAAAGTATTGCCCTACCATAGTTAAGCAGTTGATGAAATATAAAGTAATGAAAAATAAATGGTGTAAGTACAAAGTTACTTGCTGCTCCTGATGATGCTAGTATTATGATCCCTGGGTGGGTGGTGGCATGAAGGCTCAGTCTGGGAATTAGACTTGTGTTCTGAAACATACGGTTTATAGTGATAATTTCGAAAACAATAATGTCGAAAGTCATTTTTTCAACAAAAAAAATGTCAAATTTTTTTTTCAATAAGTTTTTTTTCGAAATGGGGGGGTTCCCCAACCCCCCTTTTTTAATTTTTTTTTTGTTTTACCCTTTTTTTTTTTACTCGGGTGTTCCCCCCCCCTAAACCCCCTTTTTTATTTTTTTTTTTGTTTTACACATTTTTGTTTTACTCCCCGGACCCCAAACTGAATATATAATTTAAAAAAACGGAATTCGACATTTTTTTTCCACATTTCTTTTCGACATTTTTGTCATTCGACATTATTTTTTCGAAATTATGACTGACCACCGAAACATACATATTGCTATGGTGCTGAGCTAGTGCCAACCTTTCCTTTCAGATGTCCTGGTCAGGGAAAGGCTGATGCTATCGCATCTGGGAAAGTAATTATTTGAAACTGCTCATCCACCTCTTTTTTTTTATTTTATTTTTTTACAACCCCTCATCCACCTCTTGACCTCAATGATGTGGAACATCAAGTGGGAACCTGCTCCCAGCGTCTCCACTTGGTCCACACCTTTGCTCTCATCATTGCATTTGAGAGAAAATGAAAGAGGGAATGCAGAGGACAAAGCCAAAGTGCTGAAGGTGATGGCCTGGTGACCCAAGAAGAGAACTCTGGTACCCCGGATACTGATTTCGAACTGCTGAAAGCAATATCTCATTAGACATTGAGAAATGTGTAGGTAAGCTAAAAAGTCCACTATTTTGAAAAATATATCCCCCTTGAACCAATCATTGGAACTATTGGACATTACTTCTTTTACCTACATTGGACTAATTTGGGAGTTCTTATATGTTATCATGTATGGCTATTAGGGATCCAGGGAAAAAATCAGTGTTGTGACGCTGGGTTAGCTTTCTATATGTTCTGCATGTGATACCTAGACTTACATACGGATCAGAGTTCCTATCCAAAGAGATGGGTATTTACTTAAGACAATTAGAATCGATGATATGGCGAAAACTCCTTTACTTCCTTCCGAAATGCATACCATTAGAACTGATACGGTATGAACTGGGTCTTCAATCAATTACCAGCATAATGTATGCAAAAAATGAGCCCTGTTGTGAAAATGTTTAGTTGCAAAGGAGGACTCTCTTTATTATTACCTAAACACTGAGCTGAAAGACACTTTCATGTACTCCTTGAAACAGATCTGTGTGAAAACTCTCTTTATTATTACCTAAACACTGAGCTGAAAGACATTTTCATGTACTCCTTGAAACAGATCTGTGTGAAAACTCTCTTTATTATTACCTAAACACTGAGCTGAAAGACACTTTCATGTACTCCTTGAAACAGATCTGTGTGAAAACTCTCTTTATTATTACCTAAACACTGAGCTGAAAGACACTTTCATGTACTCCTTGAAACAGATCTGTGTGAAAACTCTCTTTATTATTACCTAAACACTGAGCTGAAAGACACTTTCATGTACTCCTTGAAACAGATCTGTGTGAAAACTCTCTTTATTATTACCTAAACACTGAGCTGAAAGACACTTTCATGTACTCCTTGAAACAGATCTGTGTGAAAACTCTCTTTATTATTACCTAAACACTGAGCTGAAAGACACTTTCATGTACTCCTTGAAACAGATCTGTGTGAAAACTCTTACCAATTTGGGTCTCTCTTTTAAAACCCTAATCAGTCATCCGGGAAAGGTGAAAGATATATGAAAAGCATTTGATTGGCTCGAGAACAATGCCGTTATACTAAATTTAGATCTATACAGACAAGCAATATCGTTTTGGAAATGGTTTCCCAGACCAGAAGAGTATCTTGTGAAATATCCTTCGAGATCTTTCAGGAATAAGACCATGAGCTTCAGGTTCAATGTTTTAAATACAAACCAGGTCTTGAATATACGGGGCATGGTGACTTTTTCTGGAAAATTCTGCGGATTTTGCAAGCAAACTGATATGGAAGAAACCTTAATGCATTTGCTTTTGGTGTGCCCCAAACTTTTGCAACACAGAATTGAATACTTTGCACAACTTTGTTAGAGACATATCGTTTGTAGACAGAGACAAATTGTGGGGCGAAATGCTGCATGGGAACTCGGTTTCTCTAAAACTTCGAGTGAATGATTACCTGCAAAAGGTATGTTCAGTAATCTAAAATAATATTTAGACTGTGATCTTAGTATCACTTCTCAAAAGGAGATTTGTAAAGCTCTGATGTGTTGTAGTTGGTTCTAATGTGTTATGTCTTACTATATTGGATTTATGTTATTGCATAATGTTTAATTGTATGTTTTATCAAATATTTCAGTCATTGAATTTCGTAAAGGTTTATAAAAACCAAAGCAATAAAACAAAACAAAAAAAATATGTTCTGCATGTTCTCGTGTTGATGCTTGTTACTTTACCAATAAAATAAGCCATGCATACTTTCAAAGAATAGTGTTGTTGTCTCTGTAACTTGGATGCAGTGAAAATAGTGATTGTGAATTGTTTCAGCTTTTTTCAGCTTTTAATCCTATTCAACAGGAATTTCACAACTCCCCCTCTCTAATGGAGAGTGTACTGTACGGCGGCTGGTAAGGCTGCCACTTGCCTCACAAGACTTAAATACTGTACTTCTACAAGTTAGCACGTTTAAAAACAAAAGGAGTGAGTGGATGGAAGGTGGCCAACAGAAGTTATCTAGAATGAGTATCCTTTGTGTGGGAGTGAGATATTCGGAGTGCAACTGGCCACTTGAGGGTGCATCATGCATGGACTATTTAAACAAGCATCAGCAAAGCCAACAGCTGTGGCATTTACTGCTGTTCTTTGCATTTTGCATTTATAGGGACCAGGGTGCAAGGAGGACAGCTCAAAGTTTCAAAGGAAGGTGCAATGAGAGGCGCAAGTGTGTAAGAGTGGGTGCCATCGATGAGCAAGTGGAAATATGAGCGAAAAATGTTGAGAGGGAGATGGTAAAAAACAAAGCGAGAGTGTGAGGGGAAGGATGAGAGGGGGTATAGAGTGGAGGTGTGGGGGGTGGGGATGGGTAAAGAGTGGTGAGTGAGGGTAGAATGAGTGAGGGTTGGGTGGGTGGATGGGTTTAGGTAGAGAGAGTGCCAGTAGCGTGAGTGGTGTTCCCCACCTTTTCCAAATGGCAAGTTTACCGAATGGATTTTTGCTGAATTTTGTATCTCTATTTTTTACAACAGATGGTGAGTATGGAGTAAGATATATAAAAAGTGGGCAGGGGTTAGAAGGGGGAGTTTTGGGGGGTCTCATTCGCTTTCTGTGGCAAAAAGAGGTAAAATCAGTGGAAATAAAATCAGGAAAGTTTCCATTAGTCAAAAATAATACGGCAAAGCATAATAGATCAAGGTGAGTGGGGATAGAGAGAGTGTGAGTAGGGTGGGTAGGAGTAGGGAGAGTGGCGGTAGGGCTGGTGGATGGGGTAGAGAGAGTGGAGGCAGGGTGGGTGGTTGATGGTAGAGAAAGTAGGGTGGGTGGCTGGGGATACAGATAGTGAGAATTGGTGGAGGGGTTTGTTAGAGAGAGCATGGGTAGGGTCAGTGGGGTAGAGAGAGTGAGGCTGAGTGGGGTAGGGTGGGTTGTTGGGGAAAGAGAAGGTGGGGTAAAATGGGATGGGAGTGGACCATGGAGGTTGGGTGGGTGGGGGTAGAGAGAGTGGCGTTAGGGTGGGTGTGGATAGAGAGAATGGAGTTAGGGTGAGTAGGTTTGGATAGAGAGAGTGGAGGTAGGGTGACTGGGTGGGGGTAGGGAAAGTGGGGTAGGGTAGGGTGGGTGGGGTAGAGTGATTGGGGCTAGGATGGGTGGGGGTAGAGAGAATGGAGGTAGGGTGGGAGGGTGTGGGTAGAGAGAATGGCGGTAAGGTGACTGGGTGGAAGTAGAGAGAGTGGGGGTAGGGTAGGCAGGTGGGGCTAGAGTTATTGGGGTAGGGTGGGTGGGTAGGTTAGAGAGAGTGGGCTAATGGTGGGTTGTTGGGAGTAGAAAGAGTGGGAGAGAAACGGTGGGGGTAGGGTGTGTGGGTAGAGAGAGTGGAGTTAGGGCAGGTTTGTGGGGGTAGAGAGAGTGGAAGTAGGGTGGGTGGGTGATGGTGTAGAGAGTGGATGTAGAGTGGGTGGGGGGTATAGAGAATTTGGGGTAGGTGGGTGTAAAAAGAGTGGGGGTTGGGTGGGTGATTCAGGTTAGAGAGAGTGGAGGTAGGGTGAATGTTAGGTGTAGAGAGAATGGAGATAGAGTGGGTGGGTGTAGATATAGTGTGGTATGGTGGGTGGGTGGCTAGGTGGGTGGGTGTAGAGAGAGTGGGGGTAGGGCAAGTGGGTGGTGGTAGGGTGAGTGCAGGTAAGGTGATTGAGTGGAGGTAGGCAGAGTGGGGATTGGGTGAGTGGGTGGGTAGATGGAGTAGGTGTAAGGTGGGTGGGTGTGGGTAAAGAGAGTGGAAGTAGGGTAGGTGCATGTGGAGAGAGTGGATTTAGAGTGGGTGGGTGGGGGTCAGAGAGAGTGTCAGTAGAGTGGGTGTGTTTCTCCACTTTTGCTGAATGGATTTTCACCAATTTTATTACCTCTACAATTTACAACAGATGATAAGTATGGGGTAAGGTATATACATGAGTGGGTGGGGGGTGGAAAGGGGAGTTGTGGGGGGGTCTCATTTGTTTTTGTGGTAAAAAAGAGGTTAACTCACTGAAAATAATAGCAAAGTTGCCATTTGGCAAAAATGATACAAAGGGGATGCAAAGTCAGGCACTTCACTTTAATTACATACATCTAATACCAATTAGCTCTCCCCACATGGATAAAAGGCGGAACATAGAGACACACTCTGAGCAAGGTGGAACACGAGAAGGAGCAGAACTTCTGGGGGGAAGGCGAACCTACTGGAGCAGAGCGATAGACAGAGGGACGAGAACAAAGGGTAGAGAGATCCCTGCAGGATGTTGTTGCCTCCGAAGAGCCATGAAATATACATGCAGAAGGCAAAATTCCAAACAAGAAGACTGCATTGTGTTTCAAGGGCACCAGCGACCCTTCCGGGTGAATGACAGAGTTGGGGAGGCGAGGCCAAGCCTGTGGTACGAACCTTGACTCGTGAATTAAAACAGCAAAGACAAGAAAGGCATGCATACAGCCGCTGTGGCGAGCGACATGAACGGCCGGTGTGTGTTAAGGAAAGATTGAAGTTGCAACATTATATCTCACAATTGAGGCTGCACGCGTGTGGATGAGGCGCGAAGGAAGGCAGACCTTTGGTGAACTTTTAATTGCCAATAACTGTGAAGCCAGTGATACTGAGTAGCAGAGTGGTCCGGTGAAATGAAGTAACCCACTCGAAAGTCTCTGTGAAAGGTGATATGCTGTTATAATGCAGCAACACAGAGAATGAACTCTAAGACGCGAAATGGTGAAATTTAACCCCGGCGAAAAGAGGAAGTGAAAAGGTGAATGTTGAACCTTTGTGCTAACGATTTATTGAACTACCCGGACCAAGAGACACTGGGGCAAATAACACAAGAGTGTGAGCTGAAGGGAAAGTTGAAGTGGCCCTGCGGAGGTCTATAGTCAAAGCCTTCAACATTCAAAAGTGTTCAACATCAGGAAGGTCCGAGCCCAACAGAGGGAGACCGGAAGTGTGATAAGTTAACAGAAGGGTAACCCTAAAGATTGTGAATCAATCTTAGGGAAGGGAACCCCTGCAAGCTCTGTGATTGAAAGGTCTGAGCCCGACCGATGGAGACCAATGTGAACTGTTCTTTGAACTTTTGCTTTGAGAGGTCTGAGCACGATCGAGGGAGACCTGTGTGAATTTGTTCAAAGCTGGAATAAGTGACTTTAACGTGGAAGGCCAAGCGGGACTTGATCCACGTTTTGAACTCACTTTGTTTTGAGAACCTAAGTCAGAGTGTGTCATCCTGTCTACGGGGGCTGCCTTCTCTGTTTTGTCTAACATGGGGAGGAGATTTGACTCAGCCACACTGATTCTTTATATTCTAACACTGATTTTCCTTTTCATACATATTCCCCTTATTCCCCTTTACACACTTTTATTTATAAGAGATAGGGCAGGCATTCTTTTTTTTAGCATAGGCCATTTTGATTTGACAAACTGACTAGGACTGTGTTTTCTTTATTATTTGATGGTAGAGACTACTCCCATCATAGCTATATGGCAAAGTAGGAGTTTTTCCAAACCCTGACATTGAATATAGGTTTTACAAATTGTACCTCTTGTGTCAGTGTCATAATTGTGATACCATGCCTCCATTACAGTGGGTGTACAGCAAGTGGGGATAGGCTGGATGGATAGGGGTAGAGAGGGTAGGGCTAGGGTGGGTGGAGTGGAGAGAGTGGGGGTAGGGTGGGTGCATGGGGTAGAGAGAGTGGGGGTAGGGTGGGTGCAGGTAGAGAGAGCAGCAGTAGGGTAGGTGGCTTTGGGTATAGAGAGTGGGTTGGGTGGGTGATGGTAGAGAGAGTAGGGATTGGGAGCGTGAGGGTAGAGAGTGTGGGGTTCTAGAGTGAGGGTAGTATTGGTCGCGGTAGTGAGTGTGAGGTAGGGTGGGTGGTTTATAGAAGGGAGACAGGGGTAGGGTGGGTAGAGAGAGTGGGTATGGGGGATAGAGAGAGTGGACATGGGAGGGGTGACTGGTGGGTATAGGAGGATAGCCTCAGCAAGACAAAAACAGATTTGAAATCAAAGGTTGCCCAAAAATAGCCCAATTGTCCACAACAAAATAAACTGCAATAGACCAATATGAAATCACCGTGCAGCTAGGAAATGGAAAGCCCAGCTCCCGAATTGCTTATTTCAAAGCTGTTGATTGGAGCATACTTTTTTAGTGAACTTCTCATTGTGTAGAATGGCAGAAGAATTTGGAAAATTAGATTTTACTGATTTGAAGGTTTCATGCCATGGCATTGCCCATTGCTTTGCCATCCAGATATTCTCATTTCATAACCCCCATTCCCTCTCTCTCTCTCTCTGTGTATCAGGAGGATAGCTCAGGGGCAACTGCTCGCCTTGGAAGCAAGAGGACACAGAAACAACACAGGTTCTATCCGCAGAGCCGCGCTTAGAAACCTCTGGGGATTAAGTGCGTTATAAATAACCTATCATATCATATCTCTTCAGTACAATATTTTAGGCAATTGTATGGCCCAAACTCCACAAAAATTTGCAAAATCAAAAATATAAGTGTATCTCACCCTTACCCATGTGTGCCTGATAGCATTACTGTCAACGAGGAAGCCTTGATAGACAGTGAAATAGCAACCACGTATGGATACTATGTACAGATACTATGCACAAGACACTCAAATGCTGCTGCTGATGCGGGTGCAAACGTCACCGCGGGGGAGTGCCAAAGAGCCAGCAGAATCTGGGCAAGTGTGTGTGTATTCTGCTTGCTTGCTGTCCTTTAATGGTCTAGAGGAATGCAGTGGCAGCCTGCGAAAGTCCAGTTGCTGGTGGCAGGAACATAGCTGTTTGTGTGCTCTGGTGTGAGCAGAATTAAGCCAAATGTGAAGGGCTTGGCATCCGTAGTAATGCCAGGGGAATCTGCAAAGGATTTGGGTTGTGCTGAGGAATGAAAAAGGGGGTGCTGGAATGGGGAGAGCTGCACTGCAATATCAGTTTGGTGTGGTTATTGAGGTCAGTGCGCTAATGCACTGTGGCTGATTTCACAAAAGCTATGTTGGTTGGTCGAGCATTGTGGATACCGCAGAATGGTGCAAGCCACAAGAAGGAGGTGCACATTACTGTGATAACACAGACAGCAGAGGAACATTGCAGGCGGAACTGTGGATTGAAAGAACGGGCAAAAGGACAGCTGTATGGGAGTAAGCTGATCCAAGCTAAGGGAAGACACTGCTGGTCCTAACAGAGAGATCTGTGATGGCCATTTAAGCATAAGGCCTGGAATTGGAGGGCACACAAAATGAGAACCATTAGCATGACAGCAACGCACATAACGAAGTCAGCTAAATCAGTGGGTATACAACACAGGAGAGAAACCAAAGAGGACCTGTACTCAGGTGTCTAATTGGTCACTGGAAGGGCGTGCAAACCAATTGGGGTAGCTTGCCAAATATGCCCCCAAAAGTAACATTCGTGCCACACACTAGAGAATCATTCCTTAGGTGAAGCAATGAAGCAAGGAAGATCATGAGACAGTGTACAGGCCAAACCTTTACAACGACCACAAGAAGTCTGTTTTAATGCACTATTTGGGAACAGGGGTGCAGGGTGTATTGGATGTACACTTGGGTGAAGCACAAGGCCTGAATGAGTATGAAGTGTGCATGGGGAAGTTAGATAGGCATTATAATTCCAAAATCGGTGTGGTCGTTGAGTGCGACCACTTTAGTGTTAGGCTACAGAAAGAGGGCCAAAAAGTAGGAACAAAATCACTGGACTACAGAACTGGCATCATCATGTAATTTTTGATAAACGGTTGCGTGATCAATTAATGCTAGATGGTCGGGATGCCAAGGCCAGGGGAAAGAGAGGAAAAACTCCAGGAGGCATATATAAATGGTGTACAGATGTGCAAAAGCAACAGTAAATTTGAGAACGCAACAACTAAAAAATCCTCGCCAAGATAGGAATGATTGAAGCAACAGGAAAGCACACTATGGGCCTCATTACGACTTTGTAGGTAGCATTGGCGCCAGGGTCCGGGTTCCCAGAATGGGGAATTACCGGGCCATTCCGAGTTCGGAGGGCCCGGTAATTCCTCCTACTGGGAACCCGGGCCCAGACCTTCCCCATTCCCATTTGAGCCCCCATAGGGCTCAATGGGAATGGGAGCGGGAACTAACAACGGGACGATTCCGACCGGCCCGTTGTTAGCTCCCTGGTCCCCTCACAGGACCCGGTAAGGACGCCTGGTTTTACCAGGCGTCCTTACCGGGTCCGGCGAGGGGACCTCGTAATTTTGCGGAATGGGTTTAACGGGTCCGCCTCCATTAGCAGAGCCTGTTAACCCATTCCGCAAAAGTCGTAATGAGGCCCTATATATTGTATAGTCTATTTCACCTAGCAAGAAGTAGGGAGGGGCCAGCTTTAAAGATTTCATGTAGGAAATGCGGAAGGAATAGTCAAATGGCTGTATTTTGCAAACGGAACAGTAGAGTAGTTAATTAGGCCCCCTTTCCACATCAAATACATTTTGGCAGGCAGCCACACATCCTGCTTCCATCCTTAGTCCCACTGTCCTTTTGATATGTTTTGGCACCAACAGGCACTTTTGTCGTCATGGAGATAATTCACTGACACAACACGTGACCTCAAGTGCACATAGACTGACTTGCAACCGCAGAACGCGGCATAAAAGTGCTTAACGAGGGTAAATATCCGGTGGTGACAGATGTCCCGTTGTCGCTGCAATAAATTGAAGTACATGTCAATCTCTGGACACAGCATGTTTTATTTGCAACGGCACATTGATATTGTTCAATGTGCGGGAAAACATGAAAGATAGGAAAAAAAAACAGTGTGTTGGGATACCTACTTGTGTTTGAATTGCATCCGTGCTATGCTCGACAATTCCTATTTAAACCAGCTACGCTATTATAACCATAGGTGAGTGTCATAGGTACACTTGTTTTGAACTGAGTTTCATGTCTAATACTGGACATTTAAATAATGGACTCCTGATGTCCATCTGTAAGAACATCCCACCATGGTGGAAACAGAGTGAAAGACCTTCGATTATATTATTGAGGGAACATCCAGTGGGAGCTCCCTCGATTAACTCCTTTTTATGCACTCCTTCACCATAGTGGACTCTCCTCAACATACACAGTGGATGCAAATCATATACACGCCGGATTGGAATTCAGGTACTTTGTTTCTTTTGGCAACAGAGGTTGTACAATCCTTTAAATATTTACAGCGTTTTGGGGGCTAATCCTTAGATGGATTGAGTTATTCACACACTTAGTACATGTTGGGCCTAATCCTTGGGATTGATCACCATGGTCAACGGTTTAGGGGGTCCACAGCTGTGTTTTCACAGACAGACTTTCACATTGGTCTTAATCAGGTTAACTTCTCTAGGTCTCCTTGTACATTACATAAATGTGCGAACTTTAGGATGAGTACATGCTTTGTTCAGAGATACAAATGACAAAGTAATTGGTACAGGTTTCTTTGAGGACTATTAACATATTGTGATTATTATTAAGTGTACAGAATTCTCATAGGTTCTTTTTGTATATACTTCCACAGATATTTGCTTTGCTCCTGAATACGGGGTTCCCACCCTGAAACGCGTTGAGCTTCAGAATTTGTAGAACCAAGTTTTACAACGTTATAGACAGGGGATTTATTGTTTCTGTACATTGCCTCATGTTTATTTTTATGAAATTGTAATTTATAACTTCCACTAAAACATTTTGTTTATTTGAAACTCCATACAAGTAAAAATTGACATTTTCTATACATTCTTTTGACTGGTTGATTCAGTTTTGATTGTGTGCCGGGGACGGGAGTGTCTCTAGAGTTAGACACTGTTCTTGTATTTTGTATATTTCAGACTCTGTGACAGAGCCTGTATTCCTCCTCTGCACCCTAAGTGTTTGTATATCACATTATTAATTAATATGCGGGTTATTTCATTGCTAGTTGCCGTGAGCATATAGGCATTGTATATTCCTGTTTATTGGTTATGGGCACACATGCCCAGGCATGAAGCTGTCAGAAATATTTTATGACAAAGGGTATTAAGAGCTTGTAGCATCATCTGCTAAAATAAAAAAGTCAATATCTGGAACAACAAAGAGTTCTACTTTGTGTGTTAACTTAAACTGTGTGATTAAATATATGGAAATTTCTGGGATATAGCTTCAACGGCTAGTAAGATTAAACTTGATTTGCTATAGTGTAAATAGAGGTTGTCAAACTATCCCTTTGTAAATAGGCAAAGTGTGTTTTATAGAGCCTATTGAAAAGTTCCCAAACTATTGACTGTTGGTAATCTGTGTCTTTTAAAAATGAAGAGTGAAGCTTTCACATAAAAACTATTTGCTGTTGGCAGTGCATGTTTGTCTTTTTAAAAAAGAAGAGTGAAACTTAGACATAATACTATTGGCTGCTGGCAATGCTTGCTTCACTCTAAATGAAGACAATGCACATGCCTAGCACGTTTACCTAAAATTTATTGGCTCTGGACAATGTGTGTTTCTCATACCTTGTACAAAATACCAAATACTGACTTTTAGTCAATGCTGTTCATAAAGACTTGCAGAGTGCGCAGAGCAGCTGATACTCATGATGAAGCGGAGATAAATAAAGCAGCTGATAGCTATGAAACCAGTGCTGCAGCGGGGTGGGGTTATCTACAAAGCTCACAGCTGATGCAGGGTCCTGGCACTGTGGGTCTTGCATCAGCTGTGGAATGCTAACAATGTCCTGGCTCACAGCCAGCCTGTCAGCTGTGATTTCTTCTGAGCCAGCAGAAAATACTCAAATCTGCCATGTGGATTTCTCACCATGCTCAGCAGAAAACACGCAGTCAGCCTGTCCTGTGTGCACACAATAGGCTATCTACTAGTAATAGAAACCTATGAAGGAATGATGATTGTGCTCATGGATAAGGACGTTACAGCGCAGTGTCACACTTTTGCAAAAATACATCAGGCTGTAGGGGGCTGATAAGAAATCAGCATACAAGTTACTGTAGGCCTCTAATGTTTAAAAAGCAGACTTTGGACATCAGCAGAAATATCACTTTGGTGTTTCAGGAGAGCCCCAGAGCCTGCTGATTCCCTGTGGTGTGGATATTTGAATGGAACTGCTGGTATCTGAGAGCCTGAAACAGAGGACACCCCCTGAAAACCGAGCCTGGTCTCTTTTAGGCAGATTATTTTCAGAAAGAAATAAAAAATCTACGCTGGTTATTTCCAAATTAAAACTACTGTATGCATTTAATGACAAGCATGTAGTTTAAAAAATGTAGTTCTTTTTGAGCTTTCACTATTGATGGATTGGCAAAACCTTGTTTAAAAGGTTTTTGCACACATATATGATAATGTGTTTCACCGATATTGCACACTTTTTCTTTTTGAGGCAGGCTAGCTAAATATATTTCAGTGTTTAAAAGGCCCCCAAAGGTGGTAGCATGCGTTTTGTGAATTTACATGTTGGCTGGGATAATGTATAAAGGTGTTTGTAAGTGTTTGTGGAGTGTCACACAGCCAATCAGCACTTAACTATTGATGCTTGAGAAGTATGAGGTCAAAGTTATAGAGGTTTCAGATGTGCCTTGAGAATAGGATGGATCATAAGCAGGTAAGACCACACGTGAAGTTAGACAGCGTACATCAGAGCATAGGAGCTGTATACGAAATAAAGTGGCGGATAAGCCGCTAGTTGAACATTTTGTTAGAATGCAGTATAAGGACACAGACATGAGGTGGTTTGTACTCCAACACATTAAGAGCAACACGAGAGGGGGCGATATCGGTACAACATTACATCACACTGAACAGAAATGGATTCACACTCTTAATACAGTCCAGAAGGGACTGAATGTTTCAGTAGAATGGAACAACTTGGTTACAAAAAACTGATAAGGAACATGAGACGATGGGTCAGAATGGACACACAGCAATGGGGATACTGTGTAATTAAGAACTACTGTGATCGCTACATACCCACTATGTTATATACAACCTAGGCCCATTTTGCTTGTTATACAATTGTTTTTCTATCTATATGCATACTATTGGTTGACTCAAGTTTCAAGACAGTATTTATCTACATGATGTATATACAAATATACAATTAAGCCAGTAGTAGATATATGTCCATTCGAGCTTAATGATATAATCTATTGGCATTTTTATGTCTATATTTATAAAGGGCGGTATACGACATCTGGGTTTGTCCCATGTAATCTGCAAAAGACCCTGTTAACGATTATCAGATGTATCTAATTCCATTGCGATGTATAAAGCAAATTGCTGTGTGTGTCCTTATTGTTATACTGGCCCGTGGTCCCAGTTCCTGAAATCAGGGAGTAAAGCTAAACATGTCTAAATTCAAGGCCCTTAATATGCGGCTTTTTGACAAGCGATTGTGTTTTTGGTCCTTCTTCCATTTATTCATCTCTCTGGCACCCTCAGTATGTTTTTCGAATGGCCGCGCATTAATTCATGTCCCAAGCTCCGGCTCATGTTATTTTATTCTATATGAGCTACGCACGGGTGTTTGTCTCGCCGTGTGCCTTTAAGACACTGTGTTTTCTGCTGATTTCAATGCTCTAGCTGTTAGTCCTTTTTTGGTGTTTCCAGCACCTTTTAAAAGATAGTCCTTTGACTATATTTAGCCTGCATTGTGTTTTTTCTATGTTTGTGTTGGTGTCGAGTGAGTGAACACGGTACCGGCTGTGCAATTCTTCCATGAAGGAGGCTGCATGTTTTCCTTTCAAGGTAAGCGTTCCCCCCTGTGAGAGCGTGACCCAGAGACACGCTAGAGGTTTTTGTAGTGTGGCATTAGGATTGCTCTGAGGAGCGCCGCATATTATTTAGCAGCGTTCCGTTTGTTTTTAATTTATTTCGTTACTCTTATTACAATTTTCTCTAATGAGGCACGATACATGGATAAAGAGGCCGTTTGTTATACGCGCATACTTGCGTTACCTGCGTACATGGTGTAGCGGGCATCATGTGAGTGGTGCCTACGGTATCACTGGTTTTATATATATCATACATATAATCTACACATTATGGGTGTTCACTTGGTGAGGAGTTGGCTATGGCGAGATTTTGCATTGCCTGATTAGTTTTACAGGTGCACATTTTCTAATGCAAATGCATTTGCACACACAGCTTTAGTGAACGCGTGTGTTTTTCAATCGCCACATATATGCTGAAATTGTTACATGAGGTAAAAAATCCTAACATAGTTGTCATTGTGTGTTTCTTTTGTAGCCTTGTCAATGGCCTAGTGACCAATAGACATTGGGAAGATCCGGCTAACATTACGCGGGCCCTAGGGGGATCCTTTGGTGGTCGCATCCTTTGAAAGATCTCCAAGCTGCACCATGGGTGCTTGTAAGTGGTCTAAGCTCTATTTTGAATGTATATTATGTATGGCCATAGATATGCACACTGAGTATTCGGTTTTTCCAAGAATGCTGAGTGGTGTTTCTGTTGGTTCCACAGGTACAGCATACACACTGATGCCAGTGGAGGATTAATTTTGGTTGTCCCGTTCACCTTCCCTTAAGTTGGAATTTGGTGGTGAGTAGGGGCCTACGTGTTTAATGAATTTGAACACATTGTGACAGTATTAGTCACCGACTCTAAGAAATAAGGATGACACTATGGTTTTTATCATTACTTTTTTAGATTTACTACTGGCCCATACATGTTGAGAACAGGGCGGAGCATTTACTCCAAGCTGTTACGCTCACCTGGTGTCCACGGGGGCGTCGATCTGAACTGGGCTGTTGTTACCTCTTCCAGCGACACACGGGGCGCCGAAATGAGGGACTGGACCGGACCACCCAGCTTAGCTTGTTTTGCCCGTATGAATATTCTTCTGTAATGGAGAAAAGGGAATTAGCCACCTGCGGGGACTGGGCGCCAACCCCACCTTCCCCCACTCCTGCGATCTCTTCCCACAAATTACTTCCAAACTCTTGCTACGTTCTCACCTGATAGTTTGGAAAGATGAGCTGTCCATCCTGCCTCGAGCGCAGGGGCGCGTAGATGACCAGTTACTGCACTGGTGTGGGATGTTGGAGTGTTGCAAAACGGTATTGACTCCGTAAGGAAATAGTTGAAAAAGAGTTCAAAAACGTCTGGCCTTCACTCTGTCCAAATTCCCTAGGTTGCCTTAATAGTTTTTGAGAAGAGTTCCAAGTGGCAACCAATAAGATGCAGGTAAGTGTTTATGGATTCTGTTCAGTTCGATAATGAGGACCTGGTCTAGCCTGTGACCCTTTCCTTTTGCAGGCGCTGAATCGGTGGAGGTTCCAGGGATTGCGGCCTCAGGCAGTAACCAGGTAAGTCTGTAGCGGAATTCGGTTTCCCCTACTTGCGCTTTTGTGTTGCTTTTGTTTCCCCTTTGGGGCCGGGGTACGGCGGAGAAGCTGTGGAGGCCGCGCCGACCCGAGATGAGGTAAGTACCCCCTGTGGTATCAGGTAAGTCCTGGGGATTGCCTTTATTGTCTGGGAATGCTCCCTTGCTCACCTTATTGTCTTTATTTCCACAGGTGTTGGAGAGCGGCCGCTGGATGCTGAAAAGCGCGATGGAATGCAGAGGATTGCTTCAGAGTTCCCACGCGGCGCTGCAGGATGTGAAGCGGCGCGTGTCTGATAATTTCTTCCTTCTAGGTCAGAGCCAAGAAGATTCAGGATTCAGGTAAGGATTGCAGGTAAAAACTCTGGTTCTAACCTTCCCTCTGCTTTCTTTCAGGTTTTCAGGAGCTCCGGCATCCAGGCGGGCGTGGCTGAAGACTGGAAGCTGCTGCAGGCACGGTGAGCGTTACGCTGCAGGTGCAGAATAACGCGAAGCATGGATTGCTATCAGGGCGTGGTTTAAATAGCCTTGGAAGTAGTTCCAGGTAAGTATCCTTCCGCGGCCCCACCCAAGTAAAAAATAGTTATTAGCGAAAAATAGTCCCTCCTAGGCCTCATTTGACTTCTGGTCACTGGCAGCATGGTCTGCCTCAGGTAAGTTAGCAGCATGGTCTGCTTCAGGTAAGTCCTTGACCATGAGCCTGGCACCCATGGCGCCAGGACTGATTCTGAACTGCACCCAAATAGCCCCTAATTGGGGTTCATGGGCTTGCATTAAATGGCATGATGCCTGCTTCTGGGGTAGCTGGGCCAAACCTGGTTTCCCGGGGGCAGGCATCGTGACAGCACTCCCCTTCAAGGCCCCTCCTAAAGTCGTTCTTCCTCTGGGCTTTGGTTTGTTAGGGAACTCCCGGTGGAATTTCTTCACCAATTGGGGTGCGTGCACATGGTCACTACTTTCCCAGGACCTTTCTTGGGGTCCGTATCCTTTCCAATCGATTAGGTAAAAGAGTTTTGACCTAACCCTCTTGGAGTCCAAGATGTCTTTAACTTCAAATTCAGGTTCCCCGTCAATGAGGATGGGATCTGGTGGTTTGGTTAATCTAGTTCCTGGTTGGACTGGTTTCAAGAGAGAGACATGAAAGACGGGATGAATTTGCATATGGGCGGGCAGGTCCAACTTGACGGCCACTGGGTTGATAATGGTCTTGATCGAGTAGGGTCCCAAATATCTAGGATTAAAGGTTTGTGTTCCCTTGAGTGAGATGTGTTTAGTAGATAGCCATACTTGGTCTCCTATCTGGTATTGTGGTGCTTCTCTCCTAAGTTGATCAGTGTTTTTCTTGTATTTATCCTTAGCTCTCTGTAAATGTTCTGTTGCTTCCTTGAAGGTTTGTGTAATGACGGTGTGGAGATGGTCTACTGCAGGCATCTCCAAACGTTGGGGCGAATCCAAGTCCGAGGTTCGAGGATGATGTCCATATATGGTATAAAAGGGGCTGTGTCCAGTTCCTGAGTGTACTGAATTATTGTACGCATATTCAGCGATCCATAAGATGTCTTTCCAATTGCTCTCAGACTGATGTAGCATACAACGCAGGTACTGTTCAAGAGTCTGATTGGTCCTCTCAGTTTGATCATCGGTCTGGGGGTGGTGACTAGTTGAAAGCCAAACATCTATTTGTGCCAGTTGGCAACATTTTCTCCAGAAGTGTGAGATGAGTTGACTCCCTCGGTCGGAAATTAACACGGATGGGAAGCCATGTAGGCGAACGATGTTTTCAAGGAACTCCTTGGCCAGGCTGCAGCTGAAGGTATCCCTTTTAATGGAATAAAGTGGGCCATTTTCGAAAAAAGATCCACAATAACTAGGATAGTGTTGAAACCATAGCACGGGGGTAAGTCCGTGATAAAGTCTAATGACAAGGTGTGCCAAGGAATCGGTCGGATGTCCATAGGTTGTAATAGACCAGCTGGTCTTCTTTTTTGACTCTTGTTTTGGGCACAAATGCCACAAGATAGGACAAACGACTTAATGTCCTTTCACCAGGTGGGCCACCAAAATTGTTTCTTGATTTTAGCTTCCGTTTTTGTAATACCAGGATGCCCCTCCATTAACGTATCATGGTAACGAGAGACGACTAGCTCTTGTAGTTCCTTTTGTGGCAGAAATAGACGTCCTCGGTAATATGGTAGCTCATTGGTGACGGAGAAGTCTGGGCCTTTCTTAGCCCAGTCTTGTAAGGCAAGAGGATCAAAGAGTTGTCGGATGATTCCTTGAATGTCTTCCAGCGTCTGTACAGATGTTAGGCCAAGAATTCGCTGTTCAGGAATTATAGGTATGGGTTCCAGGGTCACTTCTGCTTCTCCCATCCCTATTCGGGATAAGGCGTCTGCTTTACCATTCTTACAACCGGGCCGATAGGTTATTACAAAATCAAATTCGGCGAAGAATAGTGCCCAACGGAGTTGGCGAGAAGACTGGGCCTTAGCTGTCTTTAGATATTGTAAATTTCGGTGATCGGTGATGATTGTAATGGTATGTCTGGCTCCGAGTAGATAATGCCGCCAAGCCTTGAAGGCGGACTTGATAGCTAACAGCTCCTTATCAGTAATGGCATAGTTTATTTCAGGAATCGAGAATTTTTTTGACCAAAAGGCCACTGGGTGAATCTAGTTAGTTTCGGGGTCCTTTTGAGAGAGGACGGCTCCCATTGCCAAGCTGGATGCATCAGTCTCCACAATGTACGGGAGTTCAGGACGTGGGTGCCTTAGGACTGGTGCAGATGTGAATTTAGCCTTTAACTCTTGAAAGGCGCTTTCCGCTTCGTCTGTCCACATAAAGCGTTTGTTTTTTCGTAAGAGCGCCGTAATGGGATGAACAATATGCGAAAAGTCTGGGATAAACCTGCGGTAAAAGTTGGCAAAGCCGAGCATGCTTTGCACACCTTTGACAGAACTTGGCGAAGGCCATTTGAGAATTGCATCCACCTTTCGTGTATCCATCCTGATTCCTCTCGGGGTTAGGATAAATCCTAGGAATTCCACTTCGGTGGTGTGAAAAACGCATTTTTCCAATTTGGCATAAAGTTTGTGCTGGCGTAATTTTTCTAAAACTGCTCGGACGTGTTTGATATGATCAGATTCTGATGAAGAATATATAAACGACAACGCAAACATCGATGAGTTCTCTAAGGACATCGTTCATGAAGAACTGGAAGGCTGCTGGTGCATTGCACAGTCCGAAAGGCATCACCTGGTACTCAAATAGTCTGTACTTAGTGCGAAAAGCAGTTTTCCATTTGTCGCCCTCTTTGACACGTACCAAATGATATGCCCCCCGGAGGTCGAGTTTAGTATAAATGCAAGCTTCTTTCACTTGGTCTAGTAATTCTGGGATCAAAGGCAACGGGTACCGATTTTTAATGGTTACTGGTTCAGTGCGCGATAGACTATGCATGTTCTGAGGTCACCTTCTTTTTTGGGCACGAAGAACAACGCGGATGATCCAGGGGACTTAGACGGGCGAATAAAACCATTAGCAAGGTACTGGTCCAGGTATTGGCGTAGGTGAAGGTTTTCGGGCTCCGTAAGGGCATAGATTCTGCTGCAAGGGGGTTGTGCGCCTGGGATGAGATCTATTTGGCAATCATACAATCTGTGCGGAGGTAAGGTGTTTGCCTGTTCTTTTTGGAAGACATCTTGAAACTCTTGATATTCCGCAGGTAATTGCATGGCAGCTAGGGTTACAGAAGCCAGGGCTGTGTTCTGAGATTTCCTGGGGTAACAGGTCTGCGCACATTCTGGGAAGGTGATTCTCTTCTCGCCAATCAATGCAGGGATTATGTTTTTCCAACCAAGGTATCCCCAGTATTACTTGGAACTGCGGGGCCTTGATTAAATCAAACACCAAAGCCTCTCGGTGCCCATCCTGCGCCAGCAATGTCATCTCTGTGGTGGAGTGAGTTACGGGACCAGAGGCAATTTCCGTTCCATCAACTGAACTTTGATGATGACATCTAAGGTGGTTTTTTGGGCGAGAGGTAGGTTCATGCTGGAAGCCAATTCACGGTCCACGTAGTTTCCTATGGCTCCGCTATCAACGTATGCTTTTACCTCATGCATCCGAGATGGCTGTTCTGGATCTACGAGGACCATTGGAATGATGAAATGTGAGGTCTGAGTGTCCTTCTTTAAGCTCGGCAAGCGGACCTCTACGCTTGCCGGGTGAGATCGTTTCCCGAGTCAGAGTCTTTATCTGCTGCCCCCACGACCTTCTTAGGCGGTTTTATAGGACAGTTCTGCAGAAAATGACCAGTATTCCCGCAATATAAGCATAGCTGCATTTGCCGTCTCCTTTCTCTCTCTTTTTGAGTCAAGGGTCCTCTCACCCCACCGATTTGCATAGGTTCTGAGGCTTCTGCTCCCTTGGAACTGACGTGGGTCTTGACCAACACTCGGTTCTCAAACTTGGCTCGATCGGCCTTCCTATTTTGAAGTCTGTGATCTAGTTGGACCACTAGGTTGATGTATTCCGCACAATCTTGAGGCAGGTTCACAATTTGGGCCAAGACATCTTTGAGTTCTCCTCGAAGCCCTCGATGGAACAATGTGATTCGTTTAACTTCAGGCCATTCGGTTTCTACTATTAGTCTATTAAAGGTTGCAATGTAAGAAAGAAGATCCTGATTCCCCTGTCGTAGGGACAAAAGTTTGTTATCCGGGGCCTGACCCTGGGAGTGTCGGGCAAAAAGTCTTTCCATGCTTGTTTGAAACCCCTGGAAATCCCGAAGAGTTGGGTCATCCTGATTAACTAGAGGAATGGACCAATCTGCTGCACTGCCGCTGAGATAGGACAGTACAAAGGCTACCTTGGCTTGATCACTTGGGAATGCTGCTGGTCTGCATAAAAAGTGTAAGCAGCACTGATTCATGAATACGGCAAACCTTTTAGGGTCTCCGGCAAAACGTTCGGGCGGAGCCAATGGAACAGTTCCTGGCAAATTTATTTGTACTGGGTTACTTGATGGTACAGGAGCTGGACTAACCCCGAGTCCAGGTAGTGGTGTTTGCCCCGCCTGGTTTTGCAATAACTGTCTGGCCAAATCATCTGTCCGTTCCTTTGAAACTATCAGTTCCCTTCTAAGGGCATTAGTTTCCTGGCAGGCAGAGTGCACTTCAGCTCTTAGCTCCCCTAATAATTGGGCTAACTGATCCGTCTCTGAGGTCTCCATAACGCCCAGGTGGCCTTTTGTGGGTAGGCTTCGCGTTCTGTTACGCTCACCTGGTGTCCACGGGGGCGTCGATCTGAACTGGGCTGTTGTTACCTCTTCCAGCGGCACACGGGCGCCGAAATGATGGACTGGGCCAGACCACCCAGCTTAGCTTGTTTTGCCCAAATGAATATTCTTCTGTAATGGAGAAAAGGGAATTAGCCACCTGCGTGGACTGGGCGCCAACCCCACCTTCCCCCACTCCTGCGATCTCTTCCCACAAATTACTTCCGAACTCTTGCTACGTTCTCACCTGATAGTTTGGAAAGATGAGCTTTCCATCCTGCCTCGAGCCCAGGGGCACGTAGATGACCAGTTACTGCACTGGTGTGGGATGTTGGAGAGTTGCAGAACGGTATTGACTCCGTAAGGAAATAGTTTGAAAAAGAGTTCAAAAACGTCTGGCCTACACTCTGTCCAAATTCCCTAGGTTGCCTTAATAGTTCTTGAGAAGAGTTCCAAGTGGCAACCAATCAGATGCAGGTAAGTGTTGATGGATTCTGTTCAGTTCGATAATGAGGACCTGGTCTAACCTGTGACCCTTTCCTTTTGCAGGCGCTGAATCGGTGGAGGTTCCGGTGATTGCGGCCTCAGGCAGTAACCAGGTAAGTCTGTAGCGGAATTCGGTTTCCCCTACTTGTGCTTTTGTGTTGCTTTTGTTTTCCCTTTGGGACGGGGTACGGCAGAGAAGCTGTGGAGGCCGCGCCGGCCCGAGATGAGGTAAGTACCCCCTCTGGTATCAGGTAAGTCCTGGGGATTGCCTTTATTGTCTGGGAATGCTCCCCTGCTCACCTTATTGTCTTTATTTCCACAGGTGTTGGAGAGCGGCCGCTCGATGCTGAAAAGCGCGATGGAATGCGGAGGATTGCTTCAGGTGAGTTCCCGCGCGGCGCTGCAGGATGCGAAGTGGCACGCGTCTGATAATTTCTTCCTTCTAGGTCAGAGCCAAGAAGATTCAGGATTCAGGTAAGGATTGCAGGTAAAAACTCCGGTTCTAACCTTCCCTCTGCTTTCTTTCAGGTTTTCAGGAGCTCTGGCATCCAGGCGGGCGTGGCTGAAGACTGGAAGCTGCTGCAGGCACGGTGAGCGTTTCGCTGCAGGTGCAGAATAACACGAAGCATGGACTGCTGTCAGGGCGTGATTTAAATAGCCTTGGAAGTAGTTCCAGGTAAGTATCCTTCCGCGGCCCCACCCGAGTAAAAAATAGTTCCTAGGGAAAAATAGTCCCTCCTAGGCCTCATTTGACTTCTGGTCACTGGCAGCATGGTCTGCCTCAGGTAAGTTAGCAGCATGGTCTGCTTCAGGTAAGTCCTTGACCATGAGCCTGGCGCCCATGGCGCCAGGACTGATTCTGAACTTATGAGCCTGGCGCCATAGGCGCCAGGACTGCACCCAAATAGCCCCTAATTGGGGTTCATGGGCTTGCATTAAATGGCATGATGCCTGCTTCCGGGGTAGCTGGGCCAAACCTGGTTTCCCGGGGGCAGGCATCGTGACACAAGCCCTACGTCCTGAAGAAGGTCTCCGACCGAAACACGTGTCGACGCTTTTCTGTGAGTGATATCTGGTCAAATTTGGCATCAGATACACAAGGACACCTGATATTATGGACTGGGTCACTGTTTGATGTGATAACTGAAAAGATTTGGTGTAACAATATTTCCAATGCTTATTGATGTACTTAACACTTGGGTGTTTTTATATTTGAATGTCGGAATGAGTTGTGTATGTGGTTATGATTGATGGTATGAATTGACTGTTCTTTTATCGATTTTTATGATATTAAGATGAATTTTCCTTGTGATGAGTTTACTGAATAAAATTTGATATGTATTGAAATTTAGTTAGTGTCATCCCATTCTACTGATCCAATTTTGGATATCTGTATAGTATACCTGAAGGATCAGGGACTGGAGTGCAGGTCTACCCCTTTATTTACCCTTTTCTCACAGTTCATATTGTACCTGGTGCTGGACTCATTATCTATTTTTAAGTATGTGTTACAACTTGCATTTTCGTTTTGTGGAAGTAAACCAGTATAAATGACAGTACTTACTTTGTTCATGCAAGCGGTGCAATTGACATGTTTATGGGCTTTCTGCAAAGCACTAAAAAACCTTTTGTGCTTATTTTCTGTGTGGAGGAAAACTCAGAGTGTTTCACACAATACTGATAATGCTGACAATGTGAATTTATAGTTGGGCCAGCTGGGCCTGACAGGTTTTGAGAATGTGTCATAGATCTCCCATTTGGTGCAGTGCTGCAAACACGATGCCTTTACATAAACGGGTTAACATTTTCAATTTCCTTGGAACCCTGTTCTTGGTTGTCACATCGGATTTAAGATGTTGACGCTGACATTGTAATATGCTTAATGTTCCTATAGCTGGAATATTTTAGGTGAATATTGTAACACGCTGATTTTCACTGTATAAAAGATGTAAAATTCTGATTCTATATTATTTTTTTATTTAGAATCGCTCTGGAGTGTAATACGTTGCAAGCAACGGACCGCAGAGGAATATAACTAGGATTGGCCATGTATGTTGACTGTGGACTCTTGCAACCAGCAGACCCTGATGCCATGGATCTAGGGTGGCCCACAGATTGTGCAACCTGTGTAGGAATTGCACCGTGTAGGAATGGATTTAGGATTGCCCGTGTATATGACTGCAGGACCCTCGTAATCAACAAGATTGGGTGTGCGTAGTGAGGATTTTTGGAGTGTGCCGTTAGAGGGGCAGTGTTTTCAGGGCCTTCAAGCCACAAATGATTGGGGTGGCAGCCGACAACCGGTAGCCGTTGGATTTATGATGATTGATGCATCTAATGCACAGGCCTCATCTGCTTTTGGGGCTAGCAAGACCCAAGGATGATGGGGGGTCCGCTGCAGTTTCTGAATGGCCTTTGGTGTTGCTTTACCAATGCTGAATGGATGGGGCAGTTCAACAATGGAGATTGGCTTTTCCGATTTTTTGATGGGCCTTGGTAATCGGTGTCTTTGGAATGCCCCAGGCATGGCCTGAAGAACTGCGACAGATTTTGCTGCTCTGTTGTCACAAATGGGTATACATTTGGGACAATGTTGCTACCAAGGATCCAATCATGGAACGCTGTGGGTAGCGGTATTGAGACCCTCAACCAGCGCTACAGTATGTGGCAATGTTCACAAGTTTTTAAGTGTGAAGCGTTGTCTTGCAGGTTTGTGGGGTAGGCATATCTAGCTACTATTAAGCTGTGGGGGCAGATGTTTCTGGTGTTTACGTATGTTTGTGTTCCAGGTAAAATTCTGGTCAGCGGGTGTCAATGACTGCACAGGATTCTAAAGCTTGGTAGGGTATTGCTTCCTATTAGCACAACAGCAAAACTTGATGGAAGTAACCAGGAGTGACATTTAGATTGCATGGTGGCTACATAAAACAATGGCAAAAATAAATTACCATATCAAGACTTCACTGTAAAAAACAATTTAAGCCTGATAGCATTTAATTTGAGGAGCTAGTGCTAAACATAGCTATATGTCAGTGACAGTAACATTAACCCTAAGAGCTAATGTGCTGGTTTAGAGAAGTTGTACCCAGTAAGCTTTAACAAGCCACACGTGATTACACAATATAAATATGTTAATGCGGATTTGATGAGTAAAAGGTTCATGTCTCTTAATTTTAACAGTGCATGCAACCTCACAAAATACATATAGTGCAGCACCACAAGGCATGTTCCTCCTGCACTTTAATTTATAGAAGCCAACCTTTCTGGGAATTTTCAGGCCATATTCTTTTCGCTAGGCTACAAACCTATTAAGAACTCTAAACCTTTGCAAGTATGTTCACGTAAAACTGGGTGCATTTTTGTTTGGCAAACTATTGCTGAGAGATAATTGTGCATGTGTACACAGCCTCCTATACATGTAAATATTTCTTGTGGCATTGTGACACAGGAACATGTTTTGGGCATACGGCATAGGGTTAAATTTGTATTTGTATTTATTGATTTATAAAGCGCCTTACACCAAAGCACTGTACAATGGAACAACATAATACATAAACAAACAATATAACGGTTGAAGCAAATACATTATGAATCAATCGACAAAACAGTGAAAAGAGCAATTAACTGAGGGGGATAGGTAGAGAAGGGGAGGGGAGTGGATGATGGGGAGTGGTGGAGAAGGGTAGGGGGAGGGAAGGGGAAGAGTGAGAGGGGGAGGCAGGAGAGGGGGGAGATAGTCGGGGGAAAGAATAAGGAGGGGGGAGCAGAAGAGGGAAGGAGTTTCAGGGAGGAGAATGGAGGAGGAGAGATTTAAGGCAAGTGCGGAATGAGGTGAAGGTGGGGGTAGAACGGATAGCAAGAGGAAGGGAGTTCCAGTGTAGAGGTGCTAGGAGTTGGAAGGAGCGGAAACGGGATGAGGCACAAGGAGACGGAGGTACAGTGAGAAGGAAATGGTCAGCGGACCGAAGGGAACGGGAGGGAGAGTAGAAGGAGAGAAGGGAGGAGAGATAAGGGGGAGCAAGACCATAGAGAGATTTGAAGACAAGGCAGATAAACTGAAATTTAAGTTGGGAGTGAAAAGGAAGCCAGCCAAGGTAAGAGAGAGAGAGAGGAAGAGATGGATTCACGGGAGGTAAGGAGACAGAGGGTACGAACAGCAGAGTGGTAGCTGGATTTAAGAGGGGCAAGATGAGAAGCAGGAAGTCCAAAGAGTAGGGAAGAGCAGTAGAAGAGGCGGGAGAAGATAAGGGAGGAGATTAAGAGTTTAGTAGCCTGGAAAGTGAGAGAAGGACGGATTTTGCGAATATTGAAGAGGTGGTAGCGACAGGTGCGGGAAGTGAGGGAAATATGTTGGGAGAAGGAGGGAGAGGAGTCAAAGAGAACACCTAAATTACGAGCTTGAAGAGAGATAGGGAGATTGGAGGGGGAAAGTGAATGAATGGGGGAGGAGAGAGAGGAGGAAGAGAGTTAGAGGGAAAGAATACAACTTCGGTTTTGTCAGTGTTAAGAGAGAGAAAGAGGGAAGACATCCAGTTCTTAATGGCAGAAAGGCAGGAGGAGAGTTTTTGGTGAAGGTCAGATGAGAAGGACGAGAAAGAGAGAAAGAGTTGAGTGTCGTCGGCATAGAAGTGGTAGGAGATGCCAAACGAGGAGATAACAGGGGCAATGAGGGAGGTGTAAAGAGAGAAGAGGACAGGACCAAGTACCGATCCTTGGGGTACGCCGTATTCAAGAGGATAGGTAGGAGAGGACCGGCCACCCCAGGAGACAGTAAAGGAGCGGGAGGCGAGGTAAGAGGATAACCAGTTAAGGACAGAGCCTTTGAAGCCAAAGGAAGAAAGAGTGTGAAGGAGGAGGGGATGATCGACAGTGTCAAAGGCTGCAGAGAGGTCGAGGAGAATAAGGATAGAGGATTGTTTGGCATGGCGAGCAGAGAGAAGGGAGTTAAGAATAGAGGTGAGAGCAGTTTCAGTGGAATGTTTGGGACGGAAGCCTGATTGGTAGGGTGGTAGGAGAGAGGAGTTAGTGACAAAGGATGAGAGCTGAGTGTAGGCAAGGCACTCGAGAAGCTTGGAGAGGAAAGGGAGAAGAGAGATAGGTCTGAAGTTAGAGGTGAGAAGTGGATCAGCAGAAGGTTTCTTCAGAATAGGGAGGATCGTGGCATGCTTGAAAGTAGAGGGAAAGGTAGCTGAGGAGAGACAGATGTTGAAGAAGGAGGAGAGGTAGGGGATAAGAAGAGGGTAAATCTTAGGGATGAGAAGGGAAGGGAGAGGGTCAGTTGGGGCACACGTGGGGTGGGCTTTGGATAGGAGGGTGGGGACCTCAGAAGGGGAGACGGGAGAAAAGATGGACATGCAGGAAGAGGGAGGGGGGAGGAGTAGAAGTGAAATCTGAGGGGGTGTGAATTTTTTGACGAAGGGTAAGAATCTTAGAGGAAAAGAAGTTGGCAAAATCAGAAGGGGAGAGTGTAGAATTGGAGGAGGGATCAGGAGTAGGGGGAGAGAGAAGTCGAGAGAGAGTTTAGAAGATACGGTGAGGGTGAGTGGCTTGCGATTGGAGTAGGTTGGAGAAGTAAGAGGATTTAGCAGAGGCAAGACAAGAGTCGTAGAGTGCGTGGTAAGAGAAGTAAGAGGTTTGGTTAGAAAGCGAGGGAGTTTTGAGCCAGAGTCTCTCGAGACGTCGGAGAAGGCGCCACATAGAGAGGAGTTGAGGAGTAAGCCAAGGTTGAGAGGGTTTTCAGGTTGGGTGGAAAGGAGAAAGGGGGTAGAGTTGATCAAGGGAGGAGGAAATAGAAGAGGAAAGAGAGGATAGAGCCTCATTCGCAGATAATAAGGAGAAGTCTTGGAGAGTTGGAAGAAAAGAAGAGCAAGTGTCAATAAAGAGGGAGGGGTCAAAGTTGCGGAAATCACGCCGTGAGTAGATTGGATGGGAGGGGTTAGGAGCGGAGGAGTGTGGGAGAGGAGAAAGGGAGAAAGAGAGTAAGGCATGATCAGAGAGATAGATAGGAAGAGTAGAGACAGGGCAAGAGGGGTAGGAAGAATTGAAGATGAGGTCCAGGGTGGAGCCCGAGGAGTGAGTGGGGGAGGAAGGAAGAGGGGAAAGGAGGTAGGAGTCAAAGATAGAGAAGAGGGGAGAAGATTGAGGGGGAGAAGGGAGATGAAGATTAAAATCGCCAAGCACGGATAGAGGAGAGGGGGAGGGAGAGATAAGCGAGAGGAGGCGATCCAGGTCTTCATAGAAGGAAGAGAGAGGGCCAGGGGGATAATAGATGATCAGGAAAGAAATAGGGTGGGGAGAGGAGAAAGATTTGTAGAGGAATTCAAAGGTAGGGAATGAAGGGAGAGATGGTGAGGAGGAAGAGGAGATGTACTTGAGGTGGTAGAGGAGGCTGACGCCTCCGCCACGGCCAGTAGCACGAGGGGTGTGAAAAAAGAAGGAAGAGGAGGTGGTTAAGGAAGCAGGGACAGAAGTGTTATCGGGGGGAATCCAGGTTTCAGTTAGGCATAGAAAATGGAGGTTGAGGCAAAAGAACAGGTCAAGAACAGCTGCGGTTTTGTTGCAGATGGATCTGGCATTCCAGAGGGCCATGTTCAAGTGACTGGAGTGGCAGGCGGTAGGGGGGTATAGAAGGTCAGGGCGGTGAGAGGGGGAAGAAATGTGACAGGAGGAGTGTGGGGGGGATAGGAGAGAAGGCTGGGCATTAGGAGGGAAAAGGAGAGTAGAAGGGAGAGGAGAAGGAAGGAGTGAGTAGTGAAGGGGGAGGGGAGGGAAGAAAGGGTGGTAAAAAGAATATTTGGAAAATTGCATAACAGAGGGCTCAAAGAAGGGACGAGTAAGGAAGGATCGTTGCTGTAGAGTCTTGTGACGGTGAGGACAGAGACCAGTGTAGCAGTTTCGAGTAGGAGCAGTAATCAGGGCACCAAGTTAGGAGAGTGATAGGGAGAGGGTAGCAGAAGACCAGGAGTAGAATGGAGGGACTCCTGCCACAGACAGGTGAGGGTCAATGGGGGGAGGTGCAGGGATGGAGTGGAAGCGCCAGGCAGCAGGCACCAGTAGACGCCAATGGAAATCCGAGGCCCAGCGATGGCAGAAGGAGGACCAGAGCAGGGTCGTAGACAGCAGGTACCAGATACTGCAGGCAGTCCAGGGCTAGAAGGTGAACGCAGGCAGTTGAAGGCAGGCTGGTCAAGAAAGGGGTCGTAGACAGCAGTCGACTGATACTGCAGGTAGTCAAGGGCCAGGAGGTGACCACAGACTGTTGATGACAGGCCGGTCAAGGGGGAACCAGAGTGACCTCACCTAGACCTAAGCAGGTGTCAGATCATCAATAGGGGCATTGGCGGAGGGCCCAGGCGGTTGGTGTTGGCAGATGGTGGTCACAAGGCTGGGTTGAGGTACCAAGTCAAGAATAGGGAGAGCTGGGGGTTACAGATATTAGAAAGGGTCAGTGGTGGAAGGGGCCAGGGTGGTTAAGGCAGGCAGCTGAAGTCAGGGTGATGAGGTGCTGCTCTTGTTCTTGGGTGGGGAGGGACGAAGGCACCAGGACTAGAGTGGTAGTGGGGGTAAGTGAGGAGTAGGTGTGTTAGGCAGGCCGACTGAATCCAGAGTAGTAGGCAGCTACGACTAGTCTAGAGTTGGGAAGACCCCAGGCAGAGGTGCCAGGAGCAGTGTGGAGGTTCCAACAAAGGAACAGGGGCAATCAAGGAGGATGGGCAGGTACAGAAACCCTATAGCGTTGCACCCACTCCTGAGAGGGGAGGGCCGCAAGGGGTGGAGGCAGGAGCGGTGTGTAGGCACCAGTATAAAACCAGTTGTTGAGGTGGGTGAGTAAGTAGCGCAAACCAATTCAATTGCTCCCAGACGTGAGCAGGGAGGGCAACAGGTGGATGGAAGGGGTAGTAAGGAGGTCTAGGTGGGAGAATTCAGGCAGCCATGGTGGTCAGACTGATGCAGCGATTCTCCAGACTACCCTCGCTCATGTGTGGGGGAGGGGAGCCGCAGGCGGCACCAGGCGCGGTAGAAAGGCACCAGTGGAGGAAATCAAATAGTGGATGGCAGAAAGCAGGGATCCACCGTAGCTGCACTCACACTTGAGTTGGGAGGGCCGCAGGCGACGGGACCAGGAGTGGTGTGGGCACCAGAGAAGAACAAAGTCAGGCAAGGAGGGTGGGCTGAAGCAGAGATGTTCCGTGGGTGAACCTGCACCAGAGCGGGAAGGGTTGCTGGCGGCAAAGAAGGGTTGGGATCCTAAGCTGCCGCACTGCGAGGACTTCAAACATCAGAGGCAGTAGGGCTGGAGCCGGAATCCTGAGTAGCCAGCCAGGAGGAGCCAGGCTAGTGAAGGCAATCCCATGCAGCCAGAATCGATTTCGGGTGGGGCGGGCCGGTGGCATCGGCTCAGAGATGGCAAGGAGGCACCCCAAGCAGTCACGGCCCTGCCAGGACCCAGAGAGTCAGTGTGAAAGGTGGATGGCCCAGGGACAGAGCAGAGGCGATCTGAGTAGCCCTGATCCCGCTAGGACCCCACGCAGCCACGCTTGTCTCTGGCGGTAGAGGACCGCAAGCGAGGCACCAGGATTGATTTCAGGTGCTTGGTGACACTTCTGTGGCTGAGCCCATTCAAGAATGAAGGAGGGCCGCTGGCAGCGGGACAGTGTCAAAATGGTGGCTCCCAGAGCAGGCACGACACAGCGGCAGGGCAGGCACCAGGATCGAGAAAAGATTCCGGGTGACACGAGGAGTTGGAAACTCACCGCGGATGGTGTTGGGGACTGCAGGTGCCGAGTCCTCTCACGTACGAGGAGGGTTGCCGGTGGCGGGAGGGAGCCAAGAAGGTAAATGAAATAACGCATGGTAATTATACATTTACAGCGTATATGTATAATTCTCTTAGGATGTCTGAGCTATGGGTTTTAGGAATGTCTGCAATGAGAGCCAGGACATCTTATTCTAAAACTCTCCTACCATAAAAAAACACAGTATAATATACCATAGCCTTTTAATCTCAACTTCAAAACCTTGGGCTGGTCGAATGAGTACAGGTGTTTATGAGCATCGTTACAAACCTTTATAAAGTTAGGGCGAGTATTGTGCAAAAATGAAATGGGCACTAGCCTAGAGTGTGAAAGCATACAGCTCTTTTTGGACTGCCTATAGGGCAACAGGCAAAATGATATCTTGTGCCACAGGTCCTTTTCATTTGTGAAATAATATTTCTGACACTGCCACCTGTGAGATAGGGCAAGTGAGATGGTTGAAAAGTGCAACATGTAATTAATTGTCAGTGGGAAAATGTGATTTAATGTGGTTTCTGGTGTAAAGGGTAATTGTAGACTTGACGGTTTTGAGGCAAGGATACATTTATATTTTAAGTGTAAAGCCTGTGATTTATTTATAAAAGATATTCATGTTTTGTAAAGCACCCTTTGCCAAAAAGAGCTACAATGTGTGTGCGCTTGTGGGTGTAGCTTTCCTGCTGAAAAGAATGGCATACCCTTGAGCAGCTATTTTAGAAGGTGTCATGGAGTTTCTTTATGGTTTGTTTTCAATCACTCTGGATTCTTGACGAGCACTGTCTGTGAATAAACTTGTGTCAGGTGTGCATTTACCAAACATCTACTTCTCTTAGCACCCTTTGGCAGCAGCCCCACATTTTTTAAGCCTTTTAACACTTTGGACATCCTTGACCCTATCATGAGAATCCGTCTGATGCTTACCTCCAAGTGCAAATCTTAGTATGACTCTGACCTCGCTGCCCCGAAACGCAAGTGCATGGTGGCTAAGAGGAAAGGAGGGTTTCGGGTGCATCCTCTGACAAACTGGCCTGCTGCCTGCTCCCTGCTCCAAAGACAATACAGATTCTCTGTTCTGTCCAAGAAGAGGATCCACATCCAAGCATGCATCTCTGCGGCCTCTAACAACATGGACACACTCTGCAAGAGCTGGCTAATCCTGCTGCAATATCGTCCTCTTCTGTTCCCTCCCATGCTCTCTGTATGGCTCTGGCTTCTCGCTTCACCACTAAAACTCAGGACTTCTTGTCCTTTCTCTCCTCTTCCTCTCTCTCTACCTCTCTCTGCCCCCCTCTGGCCACTTCTTCCTCTCCGACAACACCTGCCAATGTTTCTAGACAAGTCCGATCTATGAAAGTGTCAACCCAACAGGTGCTCCCCTGCTCCTCGAGAATCATCAAGGACCGCATTGATACCTTTGCTCCAGCCTTGGCAGATTTCTGCAATCACTCTTTCGAGACTGGATCTTTTACCTCTCTAATCAAGCACTCCCTTGTGCACCGCCTCCTGTAAAAGCCAACTCTGTTGTTCCAGATATTGACTTTTCTATTCTCGCAGATGATGCTACAAGCTCTTAACACCCTTGGTCATAATATATTTCTGACAGCTTTATGCCCGGTCATGTTTGCCCATAACCGTTAAACATACAGATGCAACCAGATATATTAAACAACCATTTTTTATTAACATTTGAAACATACATTTGTATTCAATATTATTAGCATTAGAATACTAGAACTGTCCCAAACCTAGATATAGCTGGATCATTTTATATCAGATCTATATCCATCTGTACTGTCTAGCCTGTGACATTAAAATTATAAAATCATGGTGTCATCTACACTCTCTATAAAGTTTATAGCCGCTTCCTAAAACATTAAAGGACAAACCCACTCCTGCGTCATCTCTGCGTCACGCTGCAAACCATAAGTTAACAGTCCCTGTCTTGAGAGCTTACTTCGCCCTGCAAAGTCGACCAAGCTGCACCACACACCGCTGCTCCCATGTTTACATCATTTTTATATAAAAATCAAAAGTGATATAAATTATTCCTGCTTGATATCAAATATACATTTGATATAAAATCGATATTAAAAAAGTTGATTTTTTAAATATAAAATATATATAAAGTTTATATTAAAAGCATGTCTATGGCCGGAAGCAGGGGGCTTGGACATCTGTCTAAATTTACTAGATGTGGAAAGTGGGCCCCATTAACTACTCAGTACCAATGCTGTTGAGGAATTTGGAAATGTAATCCTCATTGGTTTATGATCATAAAACCGAAAAAACAAATCCCGAAAAAAAAAATCTCGAAATGAAAAGGTCGAAACAAAAAAGTTGAATTTTTTTTAATGACGTTTTTTGTTCGAAATGGGGGGGTTGCCCCCCCAATCCCCCTTTTTCATTTTTTTTATTTTACCCCTTTTTTTTACTTACCTGACCCCAAAAAAGCATATAATTAAATAAATAAAAATTCGACTTTTTTTTCGATACTTTTTTTTCGAGATTATTGTAATTAGAGGGTTTTTTTCGGTCTTTTGACTGACCACCATCCTATCCTCATTATATTTGGCCAGGAGTATGCAGAGGATGATAGTTTCAAGCAGAAATAACCATTGGCAACAAAAAGGCGGAGGTCATGTTAGACCTGGGGCCAAATAGATGTTTATGCCCAATGTATTCATTGAAAAATGTGATGAGCCTACATAATTGCAAGGCATAAACATAAATACATGTCATATGCAGGCATGAAAATAGACTTAGTAGGATGGTTTCAGACAAACCTAGGATTTAAGGGCTGCAGCAGGCAAAGTATACATGTCCAAAAAGGGATTGACCCTGTTACTGAACTGGTGGCGCCAGAAACGGTTAGGGATGTCATTTGCTCTGAATGGCAGACAGCTGGTGATGACATTTGGAGAAATGGATAAAGCATTATGCCTTTTCTTAGAAGGAAATATATTGCCTGAGAGTTTTTTGCCAAAAAATTGGACTAGTGGATGCGCCAAACCAATAGCTCAGACTGTCAGAAGCACACTGATCACCAAGAGAGGGGGAGGCAAACAAAAAATTGAGGGCACAAGCGTCAGACAGAATAAATGAGAGAGAATGGGTTTAACCCCTGGTCAAAGTGTGCAAATAAACAGGCAAATTGGACTCCCACCCAAGCTGCTAGCCCTGATCCACTTGCGGGTATTTTTGGCCCAAGCAGCCCTCACAATTAATCATTCAGGAAGGAGCTCAATACCTTTCTTTTTACATAGGGGGTTCCCTTCCTTAGCGCATCTCAGTTCTACTCGTTCCCTCGGTGTAAGCGGCATGATGCCTTTGGCAAAAGCGGGCTCTAGAAGAAACAAATTGATTGATAAATTGATTGATGGTGGAGCAATCATACCCCAGCTTGTCAATGGCCTCTCGGTGTTCCATAATGTACCCCAAATTTTCCATAAAGTACCACAGAATACCTTCATCAAAAAAGTGCACAAAGGGCATAGCTAAATCAAATTCCTCACATATGACCACACTCTTAATGTCACTGTTTTTATGGACCAGCGCGGCACAACAGCGTGCAACAATGCTAGGAGTCTCGAACGATTCAAGAAAATGCAACAGCTTTTACAGAACAGACTCTGTATTTGTATTACCTTCACAGAATTGTATTATTGTCAGCTGCTTTGCAACTATCAGTTCTGGGTGGCGAATCTCTTTCCCGTTCCTCAGATAAACTTGGGTCATAACACTGATCCCCGGATGGCGAGAGCTTCCAATCTTAACTACTTGATTGGATGAGAATAGGCCTTTAAGGTTATAAACCTGGTCCTCCTTTGTGTCCCCACGGGCCTATGGCACATTGGGGGGGTACAGCATAAGCGAGGAACCCGGCGTCGCAGTTCCATATCTCGAATCCCCTGAGCTTTTGTTTGGGCTTCTGCCCTGGGACCCTCGAATGATGCCTTACAATGCCTATCTTTTGAATCTTGCCTGGATATCGCTAATGCGGTCACCCCTCTCTGACGGTTCCACCTCTTCTGACTTGATTGTTGCACAATATGAGAGATTTAGGTGCCAAGTTTGATTCCTGGCCATTTTTCCTCTGGGGCCTCCACTGCTGGAGGAGCCAATAGAAGTCGCTCCACAGCCCTGATTGTGCAAGGACGCAGGGGCAATGCTGTTTTTCTCCTGTTTTTCTGCCAGATTTTCATACATTAGCGCCTACTTTGTAATTCTCTTCCTGTGGCGCTTATACCAAGCAGACGAGTCCAAAGTTCCAGACTCCTCGGTTTCGGGCTTTAGTGCACCCCTAATCTCAGCGTCGTTTTAAAGGAGTTTAGTAATGGAGTTAACATATTTACTTATAGAGCCCACACCTCTTACAACTGGATAAGATGCCTTCAGAACCTCATTAAGGGGATGTGCAAGTTTTTCAAAATTATCACATAACACATTCAATTTTAGTTCCGCTGCCTCATGTTTATGCGTTACATCGATCAGCAGTGACTCCAAGACAGAAAACATGGCTGCCGATGAACTGTTGGCCTCAAGGTCTACCGAGACTATTCTTCTTGTTTCAGGCAGTGCTTCAGCAGCACCTGACACTGTGGATAGGTTGGGCGTCAAGAACCCCTGGAAATAATTAGACGACCCCTGTGCATACTCCTCACTAAAACTCCCTTTGAAGGCTTCCAGAAGAACCTTATCATCCTGGACCGAAGCCAAGTCATTCAATACTGAATCACCTATGCCTCCAGTTAAAATTAAGCTCCTATTTTGTGCATTTGGTGCATTTGATGGAATAGGGGAGCTGGAGGGTATTGCAGTCAGTAGGTCAGTGCCAGGGGTAATTAGGGCTTTGACACTATCTCAATAGTCTTAGAGCCCAGTCAAGAATCTGATACCATAAGCTCTTCCACCAAGTCCACACAAAGACCATTTGCCACCTCCTTACCAGTGGATGTCTGTAATGAATAATAGTCTGTGATGTTACTAGTGGGCTTGCTTAGCTCATTGGCCACTGTAATCTCATTGGGCCTCATTACACGGAAGGCGGTAGCCATGTCGCTATTAGCGCCATGGCTACCCCCTTACCGCTGTCGGAGGCCATGTTCCTGGAATAGGGACTTACCGGCCTACTCCGACCTTTGCGGGACCGGTAAATCCCCATTCCGGGAACCATTCCCATTGAGCCCCTATAGGGAAGGATGGGGAAGGAGCAAATAACTGTACCGCAATTTGCGGTACCGTTATTTGCACTGAAGTCCCTCAGCGGGTCCAGTCCTTAACGTGTGGTCTGAGCACACGTTAAGGACAGGACCCACTGAGGGACCTCGTAGTAGGGCGGTGGGGATTACCGGCACCGGTGCCCTTACCGGTGCCAGTGATCCCCTACCACCTTCCGTGTAATGAGGCCCATTGTCTTTTGGGGATAGCTCCTAGGGGACTGAATGTGGGTGAAGTTCAGTGTATTTACCCTCTGTCCCTCCTTAACAGCCAAAACCCCCAGACTGGTACTAACAATGTTCTCTTCCTCCACAGCCCTCGTGTTACATTCTCCTTCCATTGGAGACAGAGTAGACAGGGTCAGGTCAATACAGGGGCAGCGTCCTCCCATTGCTGCCCGCATAGCTACAACAGTTGCTGCAACTGAGGTTACGCTGCACTTCGGCATCAGGCACAACAGAATGTCACAGTTAAGCGAATACAGTGAAATATCGGTAATTCACTCTGTTTCGCTCTACCCACAACAGATGGTCCACAAAGCCTTCTAGTTCCCTAATAAGTCAAACAGTCCAAGGTAAGGAACACTTACCGACGCAGGCTTCACAACGCTTACTTAAGAGTCCAAGAGCTCAATGTAAGGTCGCAGGGGAAGCAGACCGAGCCCCCGGCACCCCTGCATCCAGACACCAAGACACTCAGCTCATTCCAAAAATATGAATAATATTAACATCTAAATGGCTTGGAATCATGTGGCCATTTCTGGGATCACAGTAATTACCACATGTGGTAACAGTAAAGGAGTTTGACAGTATTACCAACGGTAATACCATCAAACTCATACCCAGGATCCTAGTGTATTGATCTTGGGCAATAAGGCCACTTGAACTAATTCTATGGATTCTATGGAGTACAAAGGATGAAGGCTGGCAGGAATTTCAATTGTTTGTAGCCATACTAATCTTGGAAAGGTCAATTTATTTTGAGGGTTTTGAGCCAAGCCAGTTGTAGTCCATCCATATTTTGATGGTATTTATGATTTTAATTGAGTTCAGTATTATCCACTGTGGGAACTCTTGGCATCTTGAAATATAGCTGTGTATCATCTGCACAACAGTGGTACCTAAGATCGAGTTTGGCCAAGAGATCATGCAGTGGTTTTAAACAGATATTAAAAAGAAGAAGTGAAATTGCAGACCCCTATGGAACACTGCAGACCAGAGGATGTTCAGCAGATTTAATATCATTTAGAGAAAGACAGCTGTTCCGACCATGTCAATGCAGTTCTACCCCCCGGCTGAGAGGTTGAGCATAATCAGTAATGTGCCCTGGTGATCATTGATGTAACATAGCAAGTTCTGACACACGTGTAAAAGAGCAAATTCCTTAACACAAAGAGTACAGAAACCCGGTCTGCCTGTCACCCAATAGAATGCAATACTCCACAAATTCTTGGAGTTGCAAAGTAAGTATGTACTTCAGAATTTTGGCAATAAATAGAGAATTTGGAATTGGCCAATAATATGGCGGAGTGAGGCAGCAGAGTGTAGCTGCAGAGGTTGGCAGACTGTCTGTTGAACCTGAGTCTTTCCACTGGTTCTATTGTGGAAGGAGGAGCCTGTTACCTGAGCAGCTTGTCACCACCTTTAAAACTCCATTCTGGCCACAGAGTTGGCCGCAGCGTGAGGCAGCAGAGTGTAGCTGCAGACATTGGCAGACTGTCTGTTGAACCTGAGTCTTTCCACTGGTTCTATTGTGGAAGGAGGAGCCTGTTACCTGAGCAGCTTCCCACCACCTTTAAAACTCCATTCTGGGTTGGTCATCGCATGGATGTGGAACTCCTCCGTGTGAGCTCTGACCCACAGACCTCAAAAGTGACCTGAGCCCCCACTTTTGACCCCCCCACCCGCGCAACAACGGCTGCCCAGGTTGTATGAACTGGACACCCATCCACTGGGTGAAAATCTGGAAGAAATCGGAGCTGTCTACCACGTGAAAAGTCTCCCGGCCCGTGCCTCCCCCTCTCGGTCTTTCGAGCAGAACCTTGATTGAGTCCCATGGCCTGCGGAGGCCCGAGACAACAAGCTCCGCCCACCATCCTCCCACGGAGACAGCGAGTCACGCTGCGGTTCCCCCCGGCGACTGCTGCCCCAAGGCCTGTCCTGCGGCCGCCACGGATTGAGAGGACCCCGGGCATAAGGGGAAGTGTCTTCCCTCTCCACGCTGGGGCCTACACGGTGTCGGTCCCAGACACCGCACCAAACGAAGAGCAGCAATCACACGGGTGAGTGCCCTCCCCCCACTCCGTAACACAAAGGGCAGTCCCACAAACCCTGTGCCTTGTCTTCCGAGGCGCTCCCGGCCCCGATCTGAAACTCAGGCAACGCTGCTCTGCCTGCGGGTGAGGGACCCCCCGCCCTATCCGAACGACAGCGCGAGGAGTGCGGGCCCAGGAAGGCACCCTGTGGCCTCCCGCATACCCCGTAATACGCCCACATGCACCGGCCCAAACAACCTGGTCCTTGCCCTCCCCCTGCTCCAGAAGGCCCCCATGGGCCCCCGTAACCACAGTCCTGAGACCTACAGAGCGGACACTCCGCCACAAGGCAGCGGGCACGGGCCTCCACTGTGGTCCTGCACTCCAACACCCCAGGCCTACCCCCTGGCACCACAGAGTCCTATGACTCTTACATTGCTGTCAATTAAAAGGTCCCCGCTAGCCAGCCTGGCGCACCGCCACCCCTCCGATCACGGGGGTTGACCCCACAATCTCCTGAAGAGGACCTTCCAAGCACCCCCCTGCAGAAATATAACCTCGCCCACGCACCGCCATAGGAGACCTTACAGTTGTCTGACCCCCCACGGGATAATACACAGTGCCAAAAGGATGCTTCTCATCTGCTGGACGAGGCACAAACTTAACTCCCCAACTAAGGGCATCGTAGCTGACACCTCTGCATATGTTACTCGCGCCTGGGACACCATTCACATCGCCTTGATTGAACTTCCCTGTCAAGACCCCAGCAGTCGGGACAGAAAGCTCGCCCCTGCACCGAAGCCAACACAGAGGGTTGGGCCCCCACTTGTGGGGCGTGTGCCCTCCTCTGTACGACCGCAAGACCTCCACTCTATCTAAACCCACGCAGGCCAACCGGAGAGCAACGAAGAGAAACGCAATACCCGTTTTTGTCTCCACCTGAACTCTGACCAAGTCATAGCCCGCTGCTAAGGGACCGGCCTCACGCAACCCTACCAGTAGCTCCATATGGTCCCACACCACTACTGACCCCCCTTGGTCATCGCCCTGAACCCAGCGCCAGACACCAACTTAATCGGAGGTTAGGGCCCCTGATCACAGGGCTTGTGCCTCCTCCCATCCTCGAACCACTGATCCATAGGACCTCACAGCGCGCCTCAGAGATCGCACTACGCTGCAGTGTAGAGTGTAGCGCCACCTTTCCAGGGGCGAGTGCCTCCTTGTACACAAGTGCCATATGAACATTAGAAGCAAATTGGCCAGATACGCATTTACTCCATCATCTTCGGTTCCAGAGCCAGGGACCAAAATGTCAACAGAAGCCTCCGAACCGGGAGCTGTGGGAGCTGTGGCCACCAAGGGGGATATTGCGGCCCTCCTAAGTGAAATCCGGAACATGGGGGCTAACCTCGGCAGCAAAATGGACAAAATGACTCAGAGAGTGGACAACATCAAGGAGAGATTGGAGGGCATTGAAAACAATCAAGCCTCGATAGACACACTAGAAGCCCAAATGGAACTCAGGATACGCAACATCGAGAAGAGGGAAGATGAAATTCGCCTTAAAATAGACGATTTGGAAAACAGGGAAAGAAGAAATAACTTATGATTTTTTGGGATTCCGGAATGCGAAGGGGAAACAGAAGAAGACCTCAAACAAACGATACATGATATCATCAAAATCCTGGCAGCTGACGAGGACATCGACAAACTCAAAACTGAGAGAATACATAGAGCCGGTGGCCCACCTGGTGGCCCGAGGTCGGTCCTCGCCAGATTCCATAGGTATCAGGACAGAACTACGATACTAGCCAAGGCCAGGTCGGGGGCTCCATTACCCTTGGAGGGGCGCAAATCACCATCTTCCAGGATTTACCCTCACTTACCCTCGCCCTGCGACGGCTGTGTAGCCCTCTAACAAAATGGCTGAAAGACCAGGGCACGAGATATAGATGGGGATATCCCTTCTCCCTCACGTTTGAACATGGAAGCAGGAGGATAATACTCCGCTCAGAGGAAGACCTCCACAAATGCATCACGGACCTCCTTGGAACAGACTCGAAAGAAGGAACACGAGAAGACCCGGTCCAGGACAGAGCTAGATGGGAACTGCAGGACCCAAGACGAAAAAGAGTCAAGGGATCCAGAAAATACCGGTGACCCAACAACACGCCAGGCAGTAACAAATGATACCGCCCATTCAAGTTCTGAACTTCGGAGTTACTCACCTTGAATTCGCTGCATGTGGACTCATCATCACCTCGGACTCCTGCACACTCCAGCGCCTGGACCCGAACGGCGACTTCTTAGCAGCCCAGAACACAGGGATGAGCAGCTGGTAGAAAACGAACGCGGAAACCGCATGTTTCACTACACATACCATTTCTCAACGCAAGTTGTTGTTGTGTGTTATAATGTTGTTTATTTTAAAGTGTTAAAAGGGGGAGGGGGTATCTAATGTTATTATGGTACTAGTAGTAGTCGGGGTCGTGCGGCTATGACCCTCACTGGTGGTCCGATAGTAGACCGGCTCTAAGCACCCAGTCCAACCCGGACGCCACCAAACCAAGATCCAAACCCTCATTGATTTAGAGATGAGTCAAGAGCCAGAACTGAGGGCCACTGGTATTATGTCTAATACCCTAAAAGGGGGTAAGGGGGAGGGAGGCAGAATCATACTACTTCCACCGTGGCAATTTCCTGCAATGGGCAACGTGACGTGAACACCGATTTCAACAAACAGAGCACTGATCCACAATCATGACGAATCGAGTGACAGGCATGGCATACTCGAAATTGGCACGCTGAATGTCAAGGGGCTTAATTCCTCCACCAAAAGGTCACTAGTGTCCAGAGAGTTCAAGAGGGCGAAACTAGATATACTCTTCCTACAAGAAACCCGATACAGCAAAGGAGATGAGAGGAAGGTCCTATATACTAAGCTAGGTTCGGAACACTGGGGCTCCGGCCCCCTAAAGAAAGTGGGAGTTGGCATCTTAATCAACAAAACGATCCAATTCGAACTCCTAAAGTCCTGGATGGATGTGAGTGGTAGAGCAGTGGTACTAGTGGGCAAAATACAAGGCACTGTCATCACCCTTGCGTCAGTGTATGCACCCAAACACAGGACAGTCTAGATTCCTACAACAAACAATTCCGAAAGTCATGAACGAAGCACAGGGCGAACTAATACTAGGTGGTGACTTCAACACGTGGATTGACCCAAACCAGGACAGGCAAGCACGCAATCCTCCTATGACCCCCCCATCGGGCCCCGTCCGTCCACTGGCCGAGGACATGATGCATGCCTACAATCTCACTGATGCATGGAGACATATGAACCCCAACCGAACAGGCTTTACCTTCTTCTCGGCACTGCATGCGACGTTCTCCAGAATCGACTATATATACCTAACCTCAGATCTCACCGCAGCGATGTCCGAAGCCACCATATCCCTAATCACATGGTCGGACCACGACATGGTCACGGTCACTATTGATCAGATGGCCCTCCCCCGGAAGAGCTCCAAATGGCGATGCAATGAGACTCTCTTTAAAGACCCAATCTTCCGCGAACAGCTCGAGCAAGACATCACCCAATACTTTGTCCAGAACAACACAGGTGAAACTTCCATAAACATATAGTATGGGAAGCTGGCAAAGCTACCTGGAGGGGATTACTCATCAAAGAGGGGGCAGCGAAAAAAAGAGAGTGCCAACTCATAGAAAGTAGGCTCCGTAATGAAATCGCGCAACTCGACCTCATGGCGCAATATGCGGACCAAGAGAGACTACAAAAGATTAAGCTGGCCAATGACAAAAGGGAAGAACTATAACAGATGCAGACGAGTAGCATCGCCCGCAAGCTCCAATGCCTGAAGCAGAAGCATTACGAACACGGGGACAAAGCAGGTGCCCTATTAGCCACACGACTCTGTGGGCAACGCCAAGAATGGTGGGTACCCACGATTCAAAATGAAGGAGATTCCCGAGACCCAGACCCACCCAATATCCCTGAAGCCTTTGCCAACTTCTACAAAAAATTATATACATCGCACGCAGCCCCGCATCCAGGGGCGATAACGGATTACATGGACAAAATGTCCATGCCGGCTCTCCTGTCCGACACAGTACAAACCCTGGAAGCTCCCATCACAGGAGAAGAAATTGAAGAGGCAATTAAAAGACTCCCAACAGGGAAGTTTACACAGTGGGGTTTTATAAGACCTTTAAAGAAGCCCTTATCCCATTCATGGTCAACTTCTTTAACAACATCCTTCAATCCGGCGTGGCTCCTGAATCCTTTTCAGAAGCACTAATAGCAGTTATTCTCAAGGATGGCAAGGGCCCAAAGCTCTGCGCCTCCTACCGCCCAATATCCCTTTTGAACATCGATGCGAAAATCTTCACAAGAATCCTCACTGCGAGGCTCGAATCACACATGCCCGCGATAATTCACAACGACCAAGTGGGTTTCATCTTAGGTGGACAAGGCACAGACTCCACCCGGAAAACCCTTCACCTAATTCATGAGGCCCAAGAACCGTCGAACACACCGGTGTTATTTGCAATCGATGCTGAGAAGGCATTCGACAGGGTCGAATGGTATTTCCTAGAGGCCACGTTAATGAAGATAGGCCTAGGCCCCACACTTCGTCGAGGGATCAAGGCAGTCTACACGGCCCCAAGAGCATCGGTGGCAGTAAACTCCCAATTCTCCCGCTGGTTTCCCCTCAGTAGAGGTACGAGACAAGGCTGCCTCCTCTCGGCAATACTCTTCGCACTTTCCTTGGAGCCACTTGCCATAGCGCTTCGAACGGATCCCGCCGTGGAGGGGATACGGGTAAACAGCAGAGAATATAAGCTGGGCTTGTATGCAGATGACATCATGCTCCATGTATTAAACCCAACGTCCTCAATCCCATGAGCGATACATTTGATAGAAGAATACGGAGCACTCTCAGGGTTCAAAATCAACAAAACCAAATCCATCCTCTTTCCACTTCTCGAACCATCTCTAGAACAGCAAATAGCTCTCGAGCGCCTTGGGCTGATTGTTGGAGGCCCAACAATGAGATACTTAGGGATCAACCTAACCCGACAACTCAAAGACCTTTACGAAGCAAACTTTCCTCCACTCCTCGAAGCCCTCAAGGCTGATCTCAGAAAATGGAAACCACTTACAATCTCCTGGATGAGACATCTGAACGCAATCAAAATGGTGAGCCTCCCGCGGTTTTCGGTTTTTATACCCTTTTCAGGTCTTGCCCACCACAATCCCTGAACACTTCTTCAAACAAGTCAAGAAGGCCATACTAGAATTCCTGTGGAATGGGAAAAAACCCAGGATCCCCTACGACATTCTAATACTGTCAAAGGAGCTAGGAGGAGTGGGCCTTCCGGACATAGAGCGCTATTACCAGGCTACGCAACTCAGAAGCCTGATCCCACACCTGTGAGATAGAAAGGATCTCCAATGGGTCCAGTTAGATAACAACATCCTGGCCACGGTAACCCTAGCAGAATGGTTATGGGTCCCCAGACCGAAGCTCACACGAAGACTGCGTGACCACCCAATATTGGGGACGATGTGGAACATATGGAAGAAAGGGAAAGCAATGTCCGGGGTCACGACGTGGCCCTCACCTCTGAGCTATCTCTGGTTCCCCGGGATCAGAGAAGAAATCCCAGAACATGCCAGATACCAAACCTGGTTTGATGCCGGCCTTGAGAGAGTTGGCCAGCTGTGGAGAAAAGGGAAGTTTATCTCAATTACAGAGCTAGAGGAGGCTCTCCAAATTCACCCGATCCCGATTTTCTTATATCTACGGTTGAAAGGCGTGCTATCCAGAAGAGAATGGAAGGCCACCACAGAGAGAGAACTTATGCCCTTTGAGACTATCCTGGACACGGCCAAAACAAAACCCCCAAAGGCCTAATAGCGCGAATGTACAGAGCCCTAATAACTAAAGATGACACCCCAAGTCTCCGTCTCAAAGGAAAATGAGAAAGGGACCTTGGCAGCGAATTTAACCAGCAAGCTTGGGACAAAATCTGCAAAACACCATCGAGAATATCAATTGCAGCCCAATATAAACTACAAGCAATAGAATTACTCCACAGGTGGCAGTACGACCCACATAGACTGTCCAAAATGTTCCAAACCTCCAGCCCGAGATGTTGGCGACAATGCGGTATGGATGCCGACTACTGGCACATGTGGTGGACCTGCCCTAAAGTTTGTGTCTATTGGCAAGAAGTCCTGGGGTGGATCAAACAGCTGGACGGCATAGAGAGGGAATTAACTCCCCTCCTGATTCTTTTTGGCCTTGAAGAGGAAGATGACGAAGTGATCAGGGTAAAAGGACTAGTGTCCCCCCTGCTACTCACGGCAAGGGCAGCCCTGGTTATAAAATGGAAATCTCTGCGCCTTCCAGATAAAAAGGAATGGATACATATTGCCACGAACATCCACACAATGGAGAAAATAACGGCAATACTTCACGACAAGGCCGCACGACATGAAGAAGCCTGGTCCGACTTTACTGAACATTACGTTGCAGGACCAGCCACAGACGAAACGACGCAACAAAACAATTGGCAATCAGTCTGTGCCACCAAGAACCGAATAACATATGGTTCGCTGCTGACCATCCATGCCTGTCACAGTCCCCACTAGTGCTCCATGATCCAAGGAGGACCAGAGATGAACGTCACGCAGCCCACTACGATTCACCACAGCAATGCCACGAATATAGAAGACTTAAAAGCTGGGAGAGGGGAGTGGGGGGAGGGGTGGGCCCTTCAATTTCCTTGTATTGGAGGGGTGGGCCCTTCAATTTCCTTGTATTGGAATGGAACATGTTGTTGTTGTTAAACATTGTCTAGGTGGAATGGAGTAACTGTCCAATGTAATTATTAATGCATAATACATCTCCACCTGTATGTTCGATTCCAATGTTAAAATCAATAAAATTCAAGTTTAAAAAAAAAAACTCCATTCTGGCCGCAGATCGGACCGCGGGGTGAGGCACCAGAGTGTAGCTGCAGACCTTGTCAGACTGTGGTGGGCAATGCGGCGTGTGCCCGTAAAAAGTGAAGTCGTTGATAAAGGGGCTGAAGCTATGTCAATGCTATGAGCTATGAGCAGCGGTTTCAAGCATGAGAGAGGAAGATGATCAAGATGATCAGGTTTGGAGCGCGGTGAAGGAAAAAAAACGGGTAATTAGCACACTCCCGAGCTTGTCACCCGTAAACCCAGCTACAAAAACTTTTAAAGAATGGAGAGAGCTGAGGAGTAAAGACGAAAGCGCATGCACCCTCGTCTCCGTTCGCTCATATTGTGCAAACTGTGCCCCCCATTGTGACTGACTAAATCAAGCGAGTGCTACGACCGCCCAAAGAGCCGTTAAACAGTTACAGTAATATCAACAAAACAGTTGTAAAGAAGCGGAACCCGAGGCTTACTTCCCCAAAGTTTCTATCCGGCAAGCCTGCCACAACGCAAGCATCGGAGGTGCGGCCACAGCTGCTGGCGAAGTCGGAAGACGAGGTCGGGAAGCGGGATACTCCATCAAGCCGGGACAAAACAGGGTGGAAACAGGGGGGTTGTTTGAGCCCTGGAATAAAGACCACTGATTCTAGCGACATGATGCAGAAACGGGAAGTGGGGCCCACCCACATACCGTTAATTGACATTATCGTGGATACGGAAAGAAACGCTGCTGACCATGTGCCCTAAATATCTTTCACCGCTGAAGAGCCGCAAAAGCCACCAGAAATGTTAGACAAGGACATTGACAGCCTGGCAGTTAACCAACCGGCAAACTCAAAAGTGGTACTGACCAGAACCATGCTTGTAAAATCGAGCGAGGCACAAACAGGAAACTTTTCATATACCAGCACACTTTTGGTCATGGAAAACTTTGTGCAGCGAGACAGGAATTGCAAACCTACTATCAAACCGGTAGGGAACTCAACGGTTGAGGAAGTACCCACGAGTATGGAATCAATGCAAACACCTAAATCTCTATTGAGACTTAACATAGAAATACACCCGACAATAGAGCGTGAAGATCTGAGGAGCCTGGTGGATGCTCCTCTAGCTCTAGCAGAAACATCATCAAATCCCTCTGACGAAGATAATAACATGGGAGTTGGTGCAAGCTCAAGTATACCTCCCACAACAGGTAATGAAGAAGCCAGGAATGCCCACTTAAAGGACTCCCGTTGACTAAATCACCAAATAAAAAACACTTCGAGGTAGCGGGTGAGGCGGCTGCGGCACAGGGGGTACGAGAACAACCATTCTCCATTACGAGGCGAACCCAACATAAATGAAAATGAAACTCAGCTAACCAACGCAGCAAAAAAAATCTCAGGGAGAAAGACAACGTGCAGCCCAGACCGAAAAGAGCCAACGCCAGCAAACCACCTAAGAAGGTTGGGCCCAAGAAGCCCCCCTTGTAATTGACAATTTTTTCAGAAAAAAAGCTCTTACAATAGGGGTGAGAGAGTGCTTCAAGGCCAAATATAATACTTGTGGTAAGGAGTGGTAGTCCAAAACTGCATACAGCTAGGCTTAACCACTCCACTCAGCCAGACTTTGCTCCCAAGGGCCAAGACCTTAGGGAGATGAGAGCCCCTGCAGAACTATGGGCGCAGGAAGGAATGTCAAATAGCCTGGAATTACTGGAGCAGACGGCTCCAATAGGTTACAAGGTAACGGAAAAAACGGCTTTGAAGGTTCTAACGCCTAGAGAAAAGAGTGGGAGTGACCAGGCTTTTCTCCCCCAAAAAACAATTTCCTTGAGCACTCCCATCCAGAATAGGCTCTTTAGTGACGCATTACAAGCAGCAACAAAAGAAACACCTAAAAAATAAACAGACTTATTGACCATCATGTCAACGGTCACCATAGCCCTGGCTCCATTTTCTAAGCTTTATGAAGCTTTAAAGGATACTCTGAGGGGTCAGACTTCATTAATTGCCCTGATGCACATGAAGCTGAATTATTTAGAAGGTTACATAACGGGAAAGGATCAGGACGGTCACTTAACAAAAGAATACAGACAGGAGTCTGCTGCCAACGCCCGAGAGGAAGCAAGCTCAAGTAACCAACCATTGACTAAACTATTGAAGGCTTGTACTTCAGCAAGTACACAGACGCAGAAAGAAAGTGAAGTCAAACACCTAGAAAGTGAAATACCATCACAAGTCACAAGGCAGTTGGAACCTCTCCATAAAGTGACAGAATCAACACAATTACTGCTCGGGCAAAGAGCCGATAAAGCAAGAGCATCAAAGATGCCAGAGACAAATAATGGAACAAACAGAAGACAACAGATGTATCATCAAAGATTCTAAAGACCCTTTCACCTCTTCTAAACCTACATCTGAATTGAGCAAAAAAAAGGGGACAGTTGCTGAAATAAACAGATTTAGCTTTGGCATATTTAACCACCAAAAACTGCTGCTGGCGAAGAGGCTGACACGGAAAACTATAAACAAACATCACTGACGGTGCCTGAAGCTAGGCGGATAGGCCAAGTGCGTGATGATCAGTAGTGTAACAAATTGACAGCACACCCGCAAAAGAAGGAAAAAAAGAAATCAGGAGTCCACTGACATTGAAACCAAACGAGATCATCAGTAAGTCCCCAAATGTTACAGCAGGAGAGGAGGCTGACTCTTCAGGAGGTATAACAGAGTGGAGCACATATACTATCGAAGAATCTGAATCAGAAATTAACTCTGCTCCAACTTTGAAAAGGAAAGCAGACACTTTGGATTCCAATAATTCTAGAGCTTAACCTAGAAAAAAGGTCTCCATAATCGAACCACCATCGCCCCCCTTCATAACTATGCAAACTAAGAGAGAAAGAATAAACCAAATCTCCAACAAAAAGGAAGTATCGAGAAAGAAAGACATTAATTATAACAGGGGGTCGAAGAGTAGAGATTTGAAACACCAAAAAAAATGCAATGAAAAAAGCCGGTTACTTGAGAAAAGCAAATCTCTAAAACGACAAACCAGAGATTTTTCGTGGGAAAGAGCGTCGTATACAAAGAGCATCCAGGACCCATAACAGAGATTGATCCTTTACAAAACAGGATCACGGTAAGAACTCTACTACAACAGGAAGGTTTCCAACGTTCAAATCAAATAACATTGACAGTGCATGCATCTTTAAATTAGAACGCATATTAGATTCTGATGATGACCTGACTCTCAATGGGACTACCATAACGAATCTATTCAAACACATTCCAAGCCTACGACAACTACAGTGCGCGGATCTGTGGATTGTGGAACCGTGCGACAGTGGCCGTAAAGACTGTTCTTACCTCCATATTCCAACAAAGGTAACAAAAAACGTGCGCATAAAGGCGGGAGAAAGCCTATTGATTTTAGGCTATGACCTGAGAGAAGTGGGTCAAGATCAAACGAAACGCAAGGGTGAAATTCAGGTAAAACCCAAAAACACAGTGAGAACACCGAGGGATAAACACTCCCAAAGGTTGGAAAATCTACAAGATAAATCGGATACCAGGGGGCAAGTGTTTTCTGGAAAAGCCGTCGAAAGACCTTCGAGTCGAGGTGACACGGAACTTAGCAGTACTAAACACACTCGGTGGGCCCCATTCAAGAAGAAAAATCAAATAACTACAAACGGAGTGTGATTTGTGTGAAAGAGGATGAGCAATTAGAAGATAGGAGAGATCCAGAGTGTAGACCAGTTGGTCCGGTGGACAAATTGAAAATTACTATTACTACTGTTTATATGACGATCAGATGCCACCAGAGTCTAAATTAACAGAGAGAGTATCCAACATATGAAAAGACAACAATGAGACAGCTCCGGAAAACTGGGTATGGCTACCATCAGCCCCTACGACACATCAGATGAATTAGCCACCACATTGGGGAAAAGTTGATGCGAAATCTAATAGAATCAAGATCAGCTCCCAGTCCCTGCACTTGATTCAGAAAAAATGTATCATCATGGCCTCCTGGAATACCAGAGGTTTTGACCACTTGACTGTAAAGAGCGACGTCAACATGGGCTCTTTCGATGTATTATGCCTTCGAGAGACCTGGCTAATCAATAAACCACAGCTGAACGGATACACTATTCCCTTCACAGCATCAAAGGGGGGGGCCTGCGGGCTGTCTGACAGCTGGACTATTGACAGCCATACGGTCAGGATGCGGTTTAGATCTCTAAGAGCAAATTCATTCATCCGATTTATTACAGGCATCTTTGGTTACTTGGACTCGTACTATGGGCCATATTGAAAAGGAGTTGGTGGAGAAGATCCTTATTGTTACCACATATTGGAACCCAGATGCTATTTCAAACCAATCTTTTCAGACTGCCTTGGAAAAGATCCTTGATGAAGCAATTTCTAGATACCAATGCAAACATGTGATAGTAAACAGCGACTTCAATGCTACCTGCCTGGACATTGGAGATAAAAAAAACATATACCTCGATCTTCCTCGATCTTGGAAAGAGGCAGAATACTGGACAAGCTTGTGGCGGAATGAGATTTACACAATTTGCTCTGGACGAGGTCCAAAGCGAACCGGAAAATACCCTAATGGAAACAGGCTGAGCAACAGGGAACTATCGACCATACCTACGTTTCTAAAGAGCTACTGGTGTTGACCGATTGCTTTATAATTGAAAAAACTTTAAACAGCGACCACCACATCTTAATTACAACATGGTCGCCACACAAAAGGTTCAACAAAGCATAGACCACAGATTCAAAGCGGATTGTAGAGGAACCCGCCTGAAACTAACTGAAAAAACAATCAGACAAAAGTCGAATCAGTACAAAACAGCGAATATCGAGAAAACTAATTTTCCAAAGGATCACAATTGGGAAGTTTATTATACCCCAATACTAACTACCTATACAAAGACAAGACAAAAGAACAAGAATTGGGGTAATACCTACCACCACACGTATAACATCGAGTTGGTAACAAGAAGAAGAACGCTGCGACAACTGTAGCGTGTGGAAAACAAATCACCCACAGAGGAAAATCAAGCAAGATGGAAATATGCACAATCCAATTATAGGAATTGGCTACTGCATCATCGATGAATCCCATATCAATAAGATTCTCAAATAATGCTAAGGACAGTATGTGCCAGGAAAACGAAAGACTTCTTGTCTCTGATAAAAGGAACCAATACGAACAGCAACAACCATCTGCAGAATACATGAGGAAAGTCCAATGGGTGGCCCATTTATCTCAACTTTATAAAGCTCCAACGACTGAAATCCATCTGTCTGAACCATCCAAGATCGCTCAATTAGTGAAGCCGACCACCTGGGCCATCCCCTGTGATGAAGAGACAATTCTGTCTAAAATCAAGAAGTTAACGACCTCCGAGGCCCCTGGCCCTGAAGGGATATCAAACGTCGATTTAAAACAACATCCAGAGACATGGGCGCGTTTCATCTGCAACATTTTTAAGAACTGTAATCATAGTCAAGAAATTCCATTTTCCTGGAGAAAAGCAACCACTGGCCCGATTTTTAAACCAGGGGCCAAAGACGACCCAGGCCAATATCGTCCAATAGCACTTCTCGATGTTATTGGCAAAGTCTTTGGTTCCCTCGTGCTGTAAGCTTTCCAGACATGGCTGAAAGACGCTGACTATTAAGATCCATTTCAGACAGGCTTTATAAAGAATGCAGGAACCACAACAAACTTACTTCTATTAAGTACCATCAAAACGAGGGTCTTGCAAGGTGGCCCAACTGTTTATATGACGTTCGTTGACCTGGTCCAGGCGTTTGACCACATCAACAGGGACCACCTTTGGAACAAACTGAAAACAAGAACTGTCCAGATTCGGTATTGGGCCCGATTAAAGCCCTATATCAAGGAACATCGATGAGGGTCCGACTCAGCCAAGTTGGCCTCCTATCTAAAGAAATCAGCATGGCCAGAGGTGTAAAACAGGGCTGCCCTCTGGCCCCTACTTTGTACGGCGCTTATATAGCTGACTATGCAGATACGGAAGCCGAGGTCAGAAGCTTTCCACCGTCAATAGGGGGAACCAAAGTCGCTAAACTCCTATAGGCAGACGATATTATTTTGATGGTTTTGACACCGGTGGGTCTCCAAAGGCAGTTGAATAATTTGGTAGACTATTCAAAGAAGAACAATCTGCAATTGAACAAAACAAAAACCAAAGTCATGCTCCTGGAAAAAACAAGAAAAAATGAGAAAAAGCTAATTGGAATATTGAAGGCCTCCAATTGGAGAAAGTCCGTAGTTTCAAATATCTGGGAGTGATGATGAGTAGCCACCCAGCAGAAATACCAATGCAAGACATGTTGTGGGGAAAATTGAAAGTGTTGACAAATTAGGCAAAGGCAGTGGATAGCAAACATGGTCGTTTTACACTTATCCCTGCAATAAACTTTTTCAAAGCTAAGGTGATAACATCTTTAACTTATGGAGTAGATACAATGCCTCTGATGCCGGACAAAATCTGGCTGAAATTGGAGAGGTACTTCTGGAGGAGTGTTCTGGGTCTGTCGCAATCAACTCTGATGGCTCTTATCAGACGTGAATTGTGCCTATCATCACTAAGCGCAATAAACGACAGAAACACACTATTGCTATAACGAAAAACAATCTCTCACTCTAGTCCAAAACACTTGAGGTTGTTAAAAAAGAAATGGAAGATGGCAAAAACCAAATACTGACAAACTGGGCCATGAGGAATAACAAACTGTTAAAGGCTATGGACACAACTGTGGAAAATCTTCTAACTAACCCAAACAAAGTGGTCAAGAAACTGATTGAACGGGACTGGATAAAAATGTTGGACTCTGCTAATAACATATCTTTCCCAACAGCACCTATGAAAGTGAACAAAGTCAGAAGTTATCTGAAGAAATGTCCGGGTAAATCTTTGAGCAGAGTATTCCTACGATTCCGTCTATAACAAAATATTGGTGTTAAGGACACAATCCAATTCTAATAAATGTTGATACTGTAAGCATAACAACAAAGTGGAAACCAATCACCACCTATTACTTAATTGCCGTGGGACACAGGATACTAGACTAAGATATCTGGGAAAATTACTGACAACTTCCTCAACATTTGACGAAGAGTGCTGGTGGGCTGCTCTGATGAGTGGCACCAACATGCAGTGTGTGATTGGAATGGCCTCCTTTATGAAACACATTGATCTGGACCAGTTTATGTCATGAACAGAACTTTTAAGGATTAGGCCAAAAAACTGCAAGTGTGAAGGACAAGCCTAAGGGATTTCTTTTCTGTCTCTCCTCGTAAAAATTGTTAAACAATTAAATACAACAAATAAAAAATAAATTAAAAAATAATAATATGGTGGAACATTCAGGTCCAACAAGTTTTTTATTTTTTTTATTGGGGTAAAATAAGTTCAGGATCACACCTTTTGATAAAGAGATGTTGATAAATGACGTCACAGCAGGCAAGATAATCTTTAACAACAGATGTTGGACATGGATTTCCAGGATATGCCGTAATGTTTACTGCTCAAATATGTTGTGATATTCATAGTTCCCGGTTTAAAATCAAAGTTACACTACTAAGAGCCATTTACTTTTGGGGCAAGATATCAACTCGCCAGGAGTGGAATAATTAGTTGAAGCATAGAGGTTATTTTATATACCTGAACATTTAGAATTAAAGGTGTTAGATTCTTTCAAAATAATTAAGAGTGAGCAGGCTAGCGGATGAAGGTGGTGTTTTATTTTCAAGGGGGGGTGGTATTCCGTGAGGTAATTTTTCCAAATAGAATTACTGTGATGCGATCAGCATGTTGTAGAATGAAGGGTTTGCATGATTCAGAGTCATGAGTATCCTTCACTTATTCTCTATTTGGCCTCCCATTATTCCTCATGGGTAAATGCTATAATACAGCATGTGGGATTACATAATTTGAGGTAGAGTAGAACAAATGTTTTGTTAAAAATAAATCTCTTAATCTTCTTTCCTGATACTTATCAGTGATACTTTGTATTTGGACGTATCACATTTCTGCCATCTCTTTTGTGCTTTTCTAAACTTTGTCAAAATAAAGAGGAGATTAGACGTATACCGAGGATGTGTTTTCGAAAAAGTTTCCGTAATTCCGTTGGGAGAAATATTTTCAGTAATTTTGTGCAAGAATATGATGATAAGATCAACAAATTGGATTGGGGGTTTGGAAATTGGTTTATTAAAATCACTGTCTTTATATGGGATTTAAATAGTTGGGATTTTTACATTTTAAAGGGGCATGTCAATCTATACAAAGTAGATTTAGTTCAAATCTGTAAATATTCAGTGTTTTACACATCTGGGTAAGCTTTCCGAAAAACTCCTAGATAATTTTGAGTCAATTGTGGGCACATAGCAAACATGCAATGTATGGGAGTGTTTGTTCTAACGCGATGGGTCAGACTTGATGGTCGTGCAGTTATGTAATACCTCTGTCCCCAAGTACCGCTCGAGCAGGAAAAAATAACAGCCCTAGCAATCCTTGAGGCCACAGGTGTGGAGTGTCGTCGTCAGCCTGGTACCGGGAACGCCGGAAGGACCCCTGAGTGCTGTAAGGCAAAGGGTTAGAATTAAGGAAACACCCAAAAGGCAACTGGCAGAGAGAGCAAACAAGGAAAGTGCCACTAGCTTACCTAAAGGATGGTATCATAGGTAGGAGACCTACACAAACGGCAGGGGAAACCAACAGCAGGCTGGGATGATGCAGTTGGCACTCCAGAAACACCTGGGTGAAGCAAGAACTTGATCTGTGGCAAAACTTGAAGCAGTCCGAGGTTTCAGAAACAGAGGGGCAATCCAGAGCCAAGTCCAGTGTTCAAACAGAGGTCAAGAGGATCCGGGGGGTCAGAGAGCACGCCAAAGTCCAAAGGTAATCCAAAGCAAGTCCAAGTAAAATGTTCCGAAGTCGAGGTAAGGATAGTAACAAGATGCAGTAAGTAACGCCTGGCAGTCCACCGAGAAGTAGGTGTGAAGCGACGCGCTGCATTTGCCGGCTTCTTTTGAAGCTGCGAGCGGAGTCACGTGATGCATCACGTGACCGCTCACGCACGTTACGCAGAGCGCAACGCGGCCAGCGATTGGTGCTGCCAGCGCTTCCTGGTATGCTGGCATCGCTGGGTGTGGAGGAGGCGCCATGGCAACCGCCACCGTGGAAAAGGGCGAAAAGAGGCGGGTCTGCCCACCGTGGTATCCCGCCTGCCGTGCCTCCCCTGCTGATGTGGATGGAAAACATGATGGCGAGAAGCGCCAGGTAGGGGAGACAGGTGTGAGGGAGAAAGTGGGAGTGGGGATGAGTGCGAGGGCGTGACAGTGTTCCACATTGCATCTATGTCAGCATGAATGTTAAAAAAATAATTGAACATTTATGCTTGAGTGTACAAGACAAATTGTATAAAATTCTATATTACTGTATGAAGAGCGTTGTTGGTAGCAGATAATCCTGTATTGAATTCAATGTGAATGGAGGATACCACAGGGGCAACGCAATGGTCTTGGAAGCAAGACCATGCGAGCAACAGAGATTCGAATCGTGGATCCGCGCTAAGATACTAAACTCGGATATGGTACTAGGTGCATTATAAAAAACAATAAAATAAAATACATGTATTTATTTATTTGTGATTTATAAAGCATCATCTGTGAATTGCCATGGGAAAGGGAACAGTAAGAGGTGTCAAGAAAGTGCAAGTCAGTTCAATAGAAGGCAAGGCAACAAGCGTTCAGGACCCAAGGTCCATCTAGAGAAGGCTACATGGAAGACATGCAGCAGGTAGGCCTAAGAGGACTCAGAGTCCAGTCCAAGAAAGGGTGAACAGGGGTGCCCTGGAAGGATGGGTGGAGTAGGCAGAAGGCAGGTAATAACTTGTTCAAATATGATGACTTTTCTGGGGTGAAGTGGTTTTCTTCCTCTCTGTGATTGGTTGGGTGTTTATTCCAGAGATTATCCCCAGCAGCATCTAGAGTCCGGGTCCTCTTTGTTCGGCATAGAAAGAGGCATATATTATTAGTCTGAAAGGCTGTATATGATCTCTTGTTAGGTACATTATTAAATACTGTTTTATTTAAAAAAAGAGTCAATTGAGAAGACTAAATTTGATGGTCAAGGTTTCCCTTTCTTAATATTCAAATAAATCATAGGACTTCAGATTGAAATGCTTCTGTATTATCTTAAATGACAACATAAGCTGGGAGTCATCCAACAATTGTCCTAATCCTCTAAATATAGCGCCAAGAGAGAGGTGATGGGGGGCCAGGTTTGATAGAAAAGGTGTCAATACTGTTCGATTCAATGTTCTTAAACCTTCAGCAGTTTGGAGTAAAGTTATTATTGGGTTGATGAATGATATTTTTAAGTGTGTCCTACAAACATGACCACTCTACCTTATTGAATGCCATCTCGGCAGTGAACAACATGATGGCTAAAGGTGGATGAATGATTGTAGGATGGTCCTATTGAATAACATCTATGTGGGATGCGGTTTTCTGAAAGGGACATCGTTATGTTGCTCTGCTTCTCATGTAGTTCTTTGAGATGGATAGTTTTAATTCGAAGAATCATTCAAGAAGGGCCACACAATAGCCAATGCACATTTCTATAGTACTGTTGTGCTGATTTTGAATAGTTTCTGCTGATTTTTAATAGTTTCTAAATAATTTTGCTGTTTTACAGTCTTTATTTGTGCATGTGACAGTTAAATAGCATTCGTCGTAACCAGTCCTTTAAAACATGCATTAAAGATGTCTCATGCCATATTAATGGGAGTGATATGCAAACTAAAAGTGATATATTTGCAGATCAGCATTTGCATTTGCTCTACAAAGCACTTACCTGATAGCAATATGTTTGGAAAGGTCCAGTGACTTTGTCAGTACAGACAAGAAAATATAACTAGTGCATGATCTGAAACTAGTATCGGAAAAATGTCAGTGTGGGTAACTGTGATAAGGGATGTAGATATTAAGAAAAGGTTCATCATGGAATAAGGTATGCCTTTATGATCTAGTGTAAAAAAAATACAGCTACAGTGTAAAGGTGTCATTGTGTAACCGAATACACTTAATGATATTTTTTTTAAAAATACACTTAATAATAATTTTCAAAATGAAAGCCCTAAACTGTATGATCTGTAGAAAAAAACTCGATATATGTGATTTTATAAAATTTAAGGGAAGCTAAATATCTCATCATCAAATGAATGGTAGATGATCCCCAGAAAAACCTTGACGCCTTGTTTGTTTTATAATCCTACTATGAAGAAACAATGAATTTAGATGAATTTAGATACAATGGAGCATGCAAAAATGCACGTTTTGGTACCTGGAAATACTATGCAGACATAATATAACACATTTGCTTTCAATTTCCCACAGAATTCCTTACCAGGTTGTGCAGAGAGAAACGATTAGCAAGGAAATACACCCTGGACAGTCCATTCTCATAGACAAAAAGGAGACATTTTCATTTTAAACTTCATTGGCTAGAGAAATTGAGTGCATGTCTAGGATCTCCACTTTATCTAAAGGATCATACATCTGACAGCAAGGAAAACACATAACAGTTTTTACTGAAAACTATTCACATTTCTAGTAGTGCTCAGAAATGTAATTTAAGAAAGTACACCTTATGCACACATAACTGTTCAGCATTTTATGTTCTCCAAAGTATGCCGAAGTAAGTTGGAAACATTATTCATGTAATTTAAAAACATGTAAAGTGCACATCGCATGCCACATATCTTGCTCGTGCAGCAGTCGTTCCTGCTGTGACAAGAGAGTGTAGGATGATGCTCCCCCTTTTTGCCGATCATGCTCTAGAAAGTAAACATCATTCTCTGTGACCCTGAACTTCCCCCAATGTCTTTCTGAGACAGAAAACAGAAAGCAAGGACACATTTGCAACCCTTCGATGTAAAGCTCAGTATTTGAAAACAATAGAACATATCATCCAAATATAAAGCATTGACCTGAAGAAGCCCTGGCCCAGAAATGATTTTGCCATCTCGGTTGAAACGTAAGGTGGCGTCCTTATAACAGATATGATTGATAGTGTGATAACCAACAACTTTCAAAAGGAAATATTTGAAAAGCAGGCGAATGTTGTCACACCTTTTCATAAACAATATTGAGAACAAAATATTCCTGGAGCTCAGGTTTCTAGATAATGCACAGATGTCCATGCAACTGGCACATTAAATGTAATTTCTGTTGGTGAATTAATCATACGTATGGTGGGTTATCCTGGATATATGGTATGTATATTGTTGGGATTTTATTTTGAATTAACATTAAAGTTTTTCATATTGCACCTTTCCGCTTTATTTATGCTCATGTTTTAAATACAAGTCGGTATTTTTATTACATTTCTCTATTGCCAATAGCATGCCCCATGTAAGAGGAATTACATTTTTCTATTAGTAATTAGACATTGAAGTTTATTTATTTTTGTATTTATTTATTTATAGAAATAGCTGGAAAGCAATGCAGGTTTGGCACAAAAACAGGTACACAATGTGGCATTGACAACAGAGCGATAGACATGAATCATTGACAATGGGGTGAGAGAATGTGACTTGAAGAGCAGACGTTGCAGTGGGTGCTGGAACATAAACCAGGGATGAGGACAGGATAGAATGGCATAGGAACAGATGGAGGAGGAAGTGCTAAATTAAGGATGGACGGGTGACGGAAAAGTGCTGTAGGGTTGTCCGTGAGTATAGGGAGGGACGGAAGTAGGGTGATGGTGTGACGTAAAGGGTTCCATGTCATTTCGTTGTGGGATGTTTATTCGTTGGGGGTTTTTACCGCAGTTTTTTTAATGAAAAAAATGAATCGAATTTTTTTTGGGGGGATTCCCCCCAAGCCCCTTCCTCTTTAATTTTTTTGATATTCTCAAACACCCACGCCCCATATATATATTCATCTAACCCCCTAAAAATTAGATGAGTTTTTTTCTTTAAAAAAATCACAGTAAAAACCCCAGTGAAAAAACATCCCGCTATGAAAGCACGTCATACCGACGTAGAGTGCAATGAATCAGGTTCTTCAGAAAGGAGGAGGGCTTTGAGGTTGGATTTAAATAGTGGTAGAGTTGTAGTAGTACAGAGATGGAGAGGAAAAGCATTCCAGAGTAGGGGTGCAAGGAGAGGGAAAGAGTGGAAACAAGAGGGGGCGCAAAGGGCTCAAGTAGTGGCAAGGAGATAAGCCAAGGAAGGAGGAGAGTAGGGAGTGAGATAAGCAGCTGGGTAAGGTGGGGCAAGTCTATGGATAGATTTGAAGATGATAAGAAGTTGTTCATACTTATCTCTTTGTTTCATCTGGCAACAGGCGGAGGAGTTAGAGATAAAACGAGAAAGGTTGAAAAGTGTGCAGACTGCGAAGTTGAGGACTTTATCGAGAGGTGAAAAAGCACAGTTCGGAAGGCCACAGAGGAAAGTAATACAGTAGTCAGATCTAGAAAGATCTAAGGAAGAGATTAGCTGTGTAGCATTATTGGAAGGAAGAAGATGACAGATTTTCTGATATTATGGAGGTTCACCCGGCTGCAGTGGCAGATTAGAAGATTAAGAGCAAGAAGTTGCTAGATGGGTCTAAGATAACACCAAGGTTACGAGCGGAAGCAGAGTAAGGAAGGTAGTCAGGAGAGAAGGTTAGCATTTTGCCAGCCTACCGACGCTGCCAAGCACACTGCTGTATTCTTTGCCACTTCCTTCTTACCAAGGAGCCTTCCCCACATGCCTGCTTACTGCCATAGTTGAGCAGCTTGCATTCTTTAATGTACTCCCCCACTGCTCACTTGCATCATATAGATCCTCACCTAGCCTGCTCTCTCCACCCTCCCCTGTGTGAGATGGCCTCCTCTCTCACTAACTCAAACAACATCCTCCCTATCCACCTTCCCTCTCCTGCCCTATTAAAAATGCATCCATCCTGCATGCTGTCGCCAAAACCAGCCTCTTCGTCTACTTCGCTCGTACACTATGCAGGCTTAGGTCCAGCACTAAACCTATACAACACCAGAGTTGCCCTAGGCCAACGGTTCTAAGGAACCTTATGCTGGGCACACGCTCATCATGCCTCCATGCATCCATGTGCACAGACGCAAAATGCCCCATGCCCGGTACCTCTCCCAAAGTCTCAACCAAAATACTTCCTTTGGGGCCCAGTCCACTCCTTAACAACACTCGCACCACACCCAGGGTTCTCTCATCTTTCTCCTCAAATCATTCAACTAAGCCTTGCCCATTGGGAGTCCCACACCCTCCTCCTACAGCACCCCTTTTACTAATAAAAGCACCCATCTCCCTCCACTCAAATGTGCCCTCATAAACACACGTTCTCTCCCCACCCATGCCACTGAGATCTGCAACCTTCTCACCAATCTTGACCTCAACATCCTAGCCATTACAGAGTCTTGGCTTCATGAAGCAGCTGGTCCTGCTATCTCATTAGCCCTCCGACCATGCTACACAATTAACCAACAAGACAGACAGCATGAAAGGGGGTGGAATAGCTTTTATAATCAAAGAAGCCCTACCCCTCAGAATAGTCAACCCCCCACCTGGAAGGCAGTGCTGATACCATCTCTGCTAAACTATCCATCTCTTCTAACTGCACAATTACCATGCATATTGTCTACCGGCCCCCAAGCCCGGCTTCAGACTTTCAGGGTAACCTCTTCCATCTCCTAGGGGACAACCTTAAGACTTCCACCAAAACAATTTTACTTGGCGACTTTAACGTGGGCCTCAATGACCTTAAAGACAAAGCAGCCAAAGCATTGGCAAATGAATTTAAGGACATGCAAAGAATCACCAACCCCACCCACTGCAAAGGTCACACCCTAGACTGGGTGGCCAACCACAACTGCTCCACTACCGTCACTTCCAACACCCCATTCCCGTGGACTGACCACCACCTCATTCAATTCACCATTCTTAGAGCCTCTGCCACTAAAACATTCACTTCGGCTCCAGCGTTGGCTAGAAGGGCCCGAAAACTTTCCAAGGACAACCTCCTACCTTTTCTTGAAGCTCCTGCTTTTAAGACCCCATTCTCCAATGATCTGGGCTTGCTAGCAGATGTGTACAATGACACCCTCAAATTAGCGATTGATGCGATCGCCCCACTTGAACCAAAAAAAGCCAAAACATCCATGCACTTGTGCAGGAGGGCGGAGCGACCTCTGACGGGCCCATGAGATCAGAGCTCACCCTCAAGTACTTTTAAGACGAGATAGCTGCACCTAGAGGAGGATGGGGTGCAGGATTCTCTTACTCCAACACAAATAATAAGGACAACTCAGTAGTTTGGCAAAGGGAAGTCCGTTTAATGACAAGTACAAAAAACGGGGAAACAAATGGAAATCAACAGTGATGCGATCGCCTGTCTCGCTTCACCTCCCAAATTCTTCATTCAGACAACAATAGTTATAGTACATTCTCGTCATCATTGACGTGTTACACTCCAAAAATGTCATGCAATTCTATTGGTTTGGAAAGGTAACTTAAGTGTAGGTGCTATATCTGTATATGGTAACTGAGTGTGAGGATTGGATAACTTTTATCGGGTGGGCGTCTACGCCCATCCTTCTACATCACTCGTGATAGACGTCACTACAAGTACGACGTCTCATTTGTTCTACTAGCTATAGGACCCTAGATTATTTGGTCCATTGTGATTGGGTAGGTTACACCCCTAGAAATAAATCTCCACTTTAATAAGCAGCATGCAGAATGGACACCCAGGTGTCTTGTGCCCCAAGATTCACCCTGCCTCCCTTCCATCAATCAGTATTTTAGGGCTATGTGTCAATTAGTTGGCTGAGGATCGCCTCAAAACTGTAGTTTCTTATCAGGAAAAGCTATGGCATCCTCGGGTTCTTGGTGACATCAGACGTTGGTACCTCTTCGCGCTTGGCTGGTCACGTGTCTGTTCACCGTGAATCTGCTACATTTTCCCTCTTTTCGTGTATTTGATTCTTTCTTAGCCTTGCCACCTGCCTGGGGCCTCCTTATCTCGACCTTCACTGGGCAGGCTGCTATACTCTGAAGTTTTGATTCTTCGGAGTTGCCGCTCTCCTCCCTTCCTTGAGTTGACCTCGAATTCCCAGACATGAGCTGCTTTGTGCTCAGTTTCGATTCCACTCTTTCTTTCTGGCTTTAGCTGGAATATGAATCTCAGCCTTGTTGGCCCCTTGCAGCCTGGGCTTAATTCTGCTTTTACAAAATGGCGTCGCACTTGTATATTGGTTCATTGAGGTGGATATATAATTTGTGCTTGCCTCTCTATTCTTCTACTAAGCATTGCAAGCAGTACCGTTTCCTTGGCTTCTTGCGTTCCAAGCCTATTTACATGCATTTAGTCAGTTGCGTATTTTCATCCTTCCTTCATGGTTACGTTCTTCGTGCTACAACGTTGTTTCTTCTTTTAAGTCTGTCACACCATTATTCATAACTTTTCGTCTTGAGTGTCATCCTTTGGCCGTCGTTTCGTTCATCTGTGAGTCTGTCCGGCCCGTGTGTCGTCACCACTCACCTTCCATTAAGGCTCTTTGAGTCTCTTCGAGGACAGTTTGCAAGTAGTCTTCATTTCGTGTTAACTGCTGGTACAGTTGTCTCAGTGGGTACCGGGCTGCCCATGGTTGTCTGGTTATGGGCACTTCAACAAGTATTGCTCTTCTGATGGGCACTGGGCAGAGTCCTAGTGCAGCTCTCTGTTGGTTCATTTGTTCCTCATACGTCACGTATCTTGGCAAGTATGTTCCTGGTACCTCAAAATGGGTGGCTGGGGTGCAGGCCATGTCTGCGACCTCCTCTACACTCCCCCCTCTGGTCGGTTCATCGACCACTTCTGCTTCCTCCTTTGAATTCTTGTTACTTTGTTCTTGTGTATCTTGTTCATCGTCTTCTGGGTTTGTACTTGATGGTGCGAATACCGGTGTCTTTGGAGTCCATATTTTTATCACTCCTTTCAAGCTTCCTGCTGTTTTTACATGTTCGTCTTTGTTCCAGGTCATAAGCTGGCATTGTCCATTTGGGCTGCAATAGATCCATTTTCCTTCATACTTTCTTCATTTTCTGAGATACACAAATTTTGTTCCTTCTGGCGCAAATTCGCTGGCCTTCACAAAGTCTCTTATTTCTTCATCAGTCAGGTCTCTGGGCTTCCATCCTGGTTTGACATCAGTCATGATCTTCATCCCAATGGATTTCTTCACAGTTTTCGGGCATTGTGTGATGACTATCTTGATAATACAGAATCCTAGCAGTATTATCAATAGTGTTACGCTCACCTGATTCCCATGGGGGCGTCGATCTGGACTGGCCCGCTGTTGCTTCCACCAGAGTAACACGTAGAGCCGAGATGACAGACTGGACAGACCCACTTAGCTTCGATGTTGGACTCGTATGAATATCTTTCTGCAATGGAGAAGGGGAATTAACCTCCCGTAATCTGAGCGTTAACCCGCCTTCCCACTCCCATTGTCTGCCCACAGAACACTCCTGAAGTCCCCTCTTAATCTCACCTGATGATTTGGAAAGATGAGCTCTCCATCCTGCGTCGAGCGCAGGGGCGCGTAGACGACCAGTTACTTCACTGGCGTGGAGGAATTGGCGAGTTCCAGTATTGACTCTAAAGTCCAATCGTTCGTAAGAGTTCAAAAGTCTGATCTTCTCTCTGCCAGATTCCTTGCAGGTTGCAGATTTAAACCACTAGAAGAGTTCCAAGTGGCAATTGGTAAGATCCTGGTAAGTCTATTGTGGTTCTCCCCTTTGGGGCTGGGGTACAGCGATGATGCAGAATTAACTGCGCCGACCCAAAATGAGGTGAGTACCCCTCTATGGTAAATCAGGTAAGTCTTTGGGGTTAGGTTGTATTGTCCTTGTTTTCCCCTTAGGGGCCGGGGTGCGGCGGTGTTGCAGAATTGACTGCGCCGACCCGAGATGAGGTGAATACCCCCCTGTGGTAATCAGGTAAGTCTTTGGGGGTAGGTTGTATTGTTCTTGTTTTCCCCTTAGGGGCCGGGGTGCGGCGGTGATGCAGGATTGACTGCGCCGACCCGAGATGATGTGAGTACCCCTTCTGTGGTAATCAGGTAAGTCTTTGGGGGTGGTTTGTATTGCCCTTGCTCACCTATTTGTTCTTGTCTCCCCCAGGTGTTGAAGAATGGCCTGGAGATGCTGGGTTCGCGATGGAGTAAAGGAATGCAGCCCCGGATGGTGAGTTCAGCGCGGCGCTGCGAGGCACTGTGAAGGCTTCTCTCTTCCAGATCGATGATGTGCTGGATCAAGGGTTCAGGTAAGGGTTTTGTTCTGATCTCTTCTCCTTCTCCTTTTCTTGTTCCAGGTGTTCCAGGGCTGAAGCGGGCGTGGCTGAAGACTGGAGTAGCTGAAGACACGGTGAGCGTTACGCTGCAGCACCAATAACGCGAAGCACGTGTGGCTGTCCGGGTGTGGTTTAAATAGCTTTGGAAGAAGTTCCAGGTAAGTATTCTTCCACAGCCCCACCCTAGAGGAAAGGAGTCCCTGAGGTAAAATAGTCCCTCTAAGCCTCATTTGGCTTGTGGCTTCGTGCAGCATGGTCTGCATCAGGTAGGTATGCAGCATGGTCTGCATCAGGTAAGTTTTCTGTAATGAGCCTGGCGCCTATGGCTCCAGGACTGTAGCCAAATAGCCCCTAACTGGGGGTTTTGGGCATGCTTCAAGTGGCATGATGCCTGCTTCCGGGGTTGCTGGGCCTGGTCTGGCTTTCTGGGGGCAGGCATCGTGACATCACTCCCCCTCAATGCCCCTCCTAAAGCTGTTCGCCCTCTCGGCCTAGGTTTGTCTGGAAATTCTTGGTGGAACCTTTTCACTAATTGAGGTGCATGCACATGGTCACTAGGCTCCCAAGATCTTTCTTGTGGACCATAACCTTTCCAATCAATGAGATAGAAGAGTTTTGATCTCACCCTTTTAGAGTCCAAGATATTCTTGACTTCAAATTCGGGTTCTCCGTCTATGAGGATAGGTTCAGGTGGGGTGGTTAGCCTAGTTCCTGGTTGCACAGGCTTCAAAAGAGACACGTGAAAAACAGGATGAACACGCATATGACCAGGCAGGTCCAACTTGACGGCCACTGGGTTAATTATAGCCTTAATAGAATAAGGTCCCAAATACCTGGGGTTAAAAGTCCGTGTTCCCTTGAGTGGTAAGTACTTGGTGGCTAACCATACTTGGTCCCCTACTTGGTATTGCGGTGCTTCACTCCTGTGTTGATCAGCAGCCTTCTTGTATTTATCCTTAGCCTTTTGTAAATGTGCAGTCGCCTCTTTAAAGGCTTGTGTGATAACAGCGTGGAGATGGTCCACCGCGGGCATCTCTAAATGCTGGGGAGAATCTAAATCTGAGGTTTGAGGATGGTGACCATATATGGTAAAAAAAGGGCTTTATTTAGTTCCTAAGTGTACAGAATTATTGTATGCATACTCGGCGATCCAAAGAATGTCTTTCCAATCCCCCTCAGATTGATGTAGCATACAACGTAGGTATTGCTCAAGAGCCTGGTTGGTTCTCTCTGTTTGACCGTCGGTCTGGGGATGGTGGCTGGTTGAAAGCCTAACATCAATTTGTGCCAGCTGGCAGCACTTCCTCCAAAAATGTGAAATAAATTGACTTCCCGGTCCGAAATTAACACGGAAGGAAAGCCATGTAGGCGGACAACATTTTCAAGGAACTCCTTGGCCAGGATTGAAGCTGAAGGTATTCCTTTTAAAGGAATGAAATGGGCCATTTTAGAAAAAAGATCTACAATAACTAGAATGGTGTTATAACCGTTGCACGGGGGTAAATCTGTGGTAAAGTCTAATGACAAGGTATGCCAAGGAGTAGGTGGTGTGTCTAATGGTTGTAATAATCCAGCAGGTTTTTTCTTTTCCTCTTTATTTTGAGCGCAAATGCCACAAGACATGACAAACAACTTGACATCTTTTCGCCAAGTGGGCCACCAAAACTGTTTCTTGATTTTGGCTTCAGTTTTTGCAATGCCAGGATGCCCTTCCATCAAGGTGTCATGGTAATAAGGAATGACAAGTTTCTGTAGTTCCTCTAGTGGCAGAAATAGCCGGCCTTGGTAATAAGGTAGATTGTTGGTGACAGAATACTCTGGACCTTTCCTTGCCCAGCCCTGTAAGGCATCGGAATCAAAGAGTTGATGGACCCTTTCTTGAATGTCCTCCAGAGAGTGTATGGAGGTCAGACCAAGGATCCTCTGTTCGGGAATTATAGGTACAGGTTCTAAAGCTCTTTCTGTTTCTCCCATTCCAATTCGGGACAGGGCGTCAGCTTTTCCATTTTTACAACCTGGTCGATAGGTTATTACAAAATCAAACTCAGCGAAGAACAATGCCCAACGGAGTTGGCGTGAAGATTGGGCCTTGGCTACCTTTAGGTATAGTAAGTTGCGGTGATCAGTGATGACCGTAATGGTATGTCTGGCGCCCAGCAGATAGTGCCGCCAAGCCTTGAAGGTGGACTTGATGGCCAACAGCTCCTTGTCGGTTATGGCATAGTTTAATTCGGGAGCCGAAAACTTTCTTGACCAAAACGCCACTGGGTGCAGCCGGTTAGTTTCGGGATCCTTTTGGGAGAGCACTGCTCCCATAGCTGAACTGGATGCATCTGTTTCCACTATGTAGGGAAGCTCTGGGCGCGGGTGTCGTAATACAGGAGTGGACGTGAATTTCTTTTTTAACTCTTTGAAGGCGTTCTCGGCTTCTTCTGTCCATGCAAAGCGTTTATTCTTTCGCAATAGTGTTGTAATGGGATGTACAATGTGTGAGAAGTCCAGGATGAACCTGCGGTAGAAATTGGCAAAGCCGAGCATGCTTTGAACTCCTCTGACTGAGCTTGGCGAAGGCCAATTAAGAATTGCGTCCACCTTGCGTGTATCCATCCGGATTCTTTTCGGGGTCAGAATAAATCCAAGGAACTCTACTTCCGTAGTGTGAAAGATGCACTTTTCCAGTTTAGCATATAACTTATACTGGCGTAACTTCTCTAGGACTGCTCGGACGTGCTTTACATGATCGGATTCTGATAGGGAGTATACTAAGATATCGTCGATGTAAACGACTACACAAAAATCGATGAGCTCTCGGAAGACATCGTTCATGAAGAACTGGAAGGCCGCTGGTGCGTTACACAGTCTGAAAGGCATCACCTGGTACTCAAATAATCCGTACTTGGTGCGAAAAGCAGTCTTCCATTCATCACCCTCTTTGACGCGTACCAGATGATATGCCCCCCGAAGGTCTAGTTTTGTGTATATACAAGCGTTCTTTACCTGATCTAGTAGTTCAGGGATCAAAGGCAATGGGTATCGATTCTTGATAGTTATCTGATTCAGCGCGCGGTAGTCAATGCATGTTCTAAGGTCGCTTTCCTTTTTAGGCACGAAGAACAAAGCGGAAGATGCAGGGGACTTGGACGGGCGGATGAAGCCATTAGCAAGATACTGGTCTAGGTACTGGCGGAAGTGGAGATTTTCAGGTTCCGTGAGGGCATAGATTCTACTGCAAGGTGGTTGTGCTCCTGGTATGAGATCTATTTGACAATCATACGATCTGTGCGGTGGTAAGGTGTTTGCCTGCTCCTTTTGAAAGACATCCTGAAAGTCTTGGTATTCAGCAGGTAATTGTATGGCAGCTGGGATTATTGGGGCCAGTACTGAATTTAAAGTTCTCTTTGGGTAACAGGTGTTAGCACATTCTGGGAAGGTTAGTCTCTTCTCTCGCCAATCAATACAGGGATTGTGTTTTTCCAACCAAGGGATTCCCAGTATCAGTTGAAACTGTGGAGCCTTGATTAAATCAAACACCATAACCTCTCGGTGTCCATCCTGACCCAGCAATGTCATCTCTGCAGTGGAATGAGTTACGGGCCCAGAGGCAATTTCAGTTCCATCAACAGTGGTGACAACATCGGCAGTGGTCTTTCGGGTGAGAGATAGATTCATCCTGGAGGCCAATCCGCAGTCCAAATAGTTTCCTATGGCTCCACTATCTACGTACGCCTTTACAGCGTGCATGCGTGATGGCTGCTCTGGATCTATAAGGACCATGGGTATGGTGAAATGCGAGGTCAGAGTGTCCTTCTTTAAGCTCGGCAAGCTGACCTCTACGCTTGCCGGGTGTGGTCGTTTCCCGAGTCAGGTTTCAAGTGGTTTTCGTCTGCTGCTCCTATAATTTTCTTGGGTGGTTTTACCGGGCAGTTCCGAAGGAAATGACCAGTAGCCCCGCAATATAGACATAATTGCTGTTGCCGTCTTCTTTCTCTTTCCTTTTGGGTTAATGGTCCTCTAACCCCCCTGATTTGCATGGGTTCTGAGGCATCTACCCCCTTAGAGCTTACGTAGGTTTTAACCAAGACCCTGTTTTCAAACTTGGTTCGATCAGCCTTTCTGGTTTGAAGTCTGTGATCTAACTGGACCACAAAATCTATATATTCAGCACAGTCTAAAGGCGGGTTCACGACTTGGGCTAAAACATCCTTGAGTTCTCCCCGAAGCCCTCGATGGAATAATGTAATTCGCTTGGCTTCAGGCCATTCGGTTTCCACAACTAATCTATTGAAAGTTGCAATGTAAGATAAAAGATCCTGATTACCTTGCCGTAAGGATAAAAGTTCGTTATCCAAAGCCTGTCCTTGGGAATGTCGGGCGAACAGTCTTTCCATGCTTGTTCGAAAACCTTGGAAATCTCGAAGAATCGGGTCATCCTGATTTACTAGCGGAATGGACCAGTCCGCTGCACTGCCGCTGAGATATGACAGTACAAAAGCTACCTTGGCTTGATCGTTTGGGAAAGCTCCAGGTCTACATAAAAAGTGTAAGCGACATTGATTCATGAATATAGCAAACCTTTTTGGGTCTCCGGCAAAGCGTTCAAGCGGAGCCAAGGGAATGGCTCCAGGAAGGTTTATCTGCACCGGGTTACTCGGTGGCACCGGAGCTGGGCTGGCCCCGGGTCCAGGTAGAGGTGTTTGTCCAGCCTGGCTTTGTAATAGCTGTCTGGCCAAATCATCTGTTCGTTCTTTTGATACTATCAATTCCCTCCTGAGGGCATTGGTTTCCTGGTGGGCGGAATGCACTTCGGCCCTTAGTTCCCCTAATAATTGGGCCAACTGATCAGTTTCCGAGGTCTCCATGACGCCCAGGTGGGTATTTGTGGGTAGTCTTCGCGTTCTGTTACGCTCACCTGATTCCCACGGGGCGTCGATCTGGACTGGCCGGCTGTTGCTTCACCAGAGTAACACGCAGATCCGAGATGACAGACTGGACAGACCCACTTAGCTTCATTTGTTGGACTCGTACGAATATCTTTCTGCAATGGAGAAGGGGAATTAACCTCCCATAATCTGAGCGTTAACCCGCCTTCCCACTCCCCTTGTCTGCCCACAGAACACTCCTGAAGTCCCCTCTTAATCTCACCTGATGATTTGGAAAGATGAGCTCTCCATCCTGCGTCGAGCGCAGGGGCGCGTAGACAACCAGTTACTTCACTGGCGTGGAGGAATTGGCGAGTTCCAGTATTGACTCTAAAGTCCAATCGTTCGTAAGAGTTCAAAAGTCTGATCTTTACTCTGCCAGATTCCTTGCAGGTTGCAGATTTAAACCACTAGAAGAGTTCCAAGTGGCAATTGGTAAGATCCTGGTAAGTCTATTGTGGTTCTCCCCTTTGGGGCCGGGGTACAGCGATGATGCAGAATTAACTGCGCTGACCCGAAATGAGGTGAATACCCCTCTGTGGTAAATCAGGTAAGTCTTTGGGGTTAGGTTGTATTGTCCTTGTTTTCCCCTTAGGGGCCGGGGTGCGGCGGTGATGCAGAATTGACTGCGCCGACCTGAGATGAGGTGAGTACCCCCCTGTGGTAATCAGGTAAGTCTTTGGGGGTAGGCTGTATTGTTCTTGTTTTCCCCTTAGGGGCCGGGGTGCGGCGGTGATGCAGGATTGACTGCGCCGACCCGAGATGAGGTGAGTACCCCCCTGTGGTAATCAGGTAAGTCTTTGGGGGTGGTTTGTATTGCCCTTGCTCACCTATTTGTTCTTCTCTCCCCCAGGTGTTGAAGAATGGCCTGGAGATGCTGGGTTCGCGATGGAGTAAAGGAATGCAGCCCCGGATGGTGAGTTCAGCGCAGCGCTGCAAGGCACTGTGAAGGCTTCTCTCTTCCAGATCGACGATTTGCTGGATCAAGGATTCAGGATTCAGTTTTGTTCTGATCTCTTCTCCTTCTCCTTTTCTTGTTCCAGGTGTTCCAGGGCTGAAGCGGGCGTGGCTGAAGACTGGAGCTGCTGAAGACACGGTGAGCGTTACGCTGCAGCACGCAGAATAACGCGAAGCACGTGTGGCTGTCCGGGTGTGGCTTAAATATCCTTGGAAGAAGTTCCAGGTAAGTATTCTTCCACAGCCCCACCCGAGAGGAAAGGAGTCCCTGAGGTAAAATAGTCCCTCTAAGCCTCATTTGGCTTGTGGCTTCGTGCAGCATGGTCTGCATCAGGTAGGTATGCAGCATGGTCTGCATCAGGTAAGTTTTGTGTAATGAGCCTGGCGCCCATGGCGCCAGGACTGACTTTATTCTTATGAGCCTGGCGCCATATGCGCCAGGACTGTAGCCAAATAGCCCCTAACTGGGGTTTTTGGGCATGCTTCAAGTGGCATGATGCCTGCTTCCGGGGTTGCTGGGCCTGGTCTGGCTTTCCGGGGGCAGGCATCATGACAAATAGCAGGGCTCCCAGAATCTTGACTATGTCCGCCATCCATTGTGGGACCCATGAGAATAGTTTTCCAAACCAGCTGTCATCATCCACTTCGTCAGTTTCGTTGATCATCTGGTTCTGTAGGTTTGTCAGCATAAGTATGGCTTCTGTTAAAGTTCCATTTTCTTCATCATGCGAAGGTGTAAATGTGCAACATGATTCTCCGATTTTTCCGCAAACACCTCCATCCATCGCTGTGATCATGTCAAGTACATATCTGTTCTGGAGGGTCATCAATCGGATTGCTCTTAGTTCTTCTTTGATCGCATTGAATCCTTTTATGGTAGTGTTGATGGTCTGCAATAACTCCCATCTGGTTATCTGCAACCATTTAGTATTTACTCCAACTTCAATGTGTGGCATGAACATCATTGTGAATACTGATGAGGTGAGGCTAAACAGCCTGTGTTCATATGGGATAACATGAAATGCTTCTTCTGATTTGGCAGAAAAGTAATTCTCTCTCTTCATTCGGGATACAGTTCCACAGACCTCCTCTTCCTTAGGTGAGCATCTGCCTTCGGGAAACTGTCAATATTCAGGTTAAATTTCGGGATCACAAGTGCAGGAACGTGGACGTTCACTATTGTGCATATGCCTCTCCAGTCTCTTGGTGGTCTTATATATGCTTTGGATCCACACGCCCAGTAATGATCCACAATTACTGCAGTTCCATGTACCATTCCTGGAGCGTTGAAGACTCATCAACAGTTCTGATTCCCTCCCATCTTCCTTGTGCCCTTATTTCTGAAACAGAACTTTGGGTTTTCTAGTGGCACTATCTGTAAGGGTCCTCCTCTGCCTTCGACCCATGTGAGTAGTTTTGCAAGTTTTGGCCATAATGGCTTGCATCCGTTTCGCACTATGTTGATGGTAGTTTCATATTGACCAATGACCATCCAGGCTCTGCAGATCACTACTTCCTTTCTCCCATCCGTCTGGTGAAAGCACTGTTCCCCAAATCTGCATTTGGCCTCTGTTCTTCCAACTTCGAGCCTCTTCTGGAGTTTTTCCTTGGACATTTAGCTTCTGATTCACTTCCCATCTAATTTCAGCTCCTTTTACTCCAGTTTTCTCGTACCTGATTACATGATTCTTAGTATTAGCTCTATTTCTTGTCTTTATGTGTTGAATATAATCATCTTCATCAGGATTAGTTGCTTCAGTTGCCCATTTCAGACAGGCATCACTGCCCATGAACTGGCCTCTGGTCTTGCACATTGCTACATGTGACATACAGTGTGCCGTCTGGACATCAATTTCCACTGCTTGATCTCCCCCAGTGAAGCGCTGCATCTCCCCCTTTTGCCATTGCTTCATGTAATGCCTGCAATGGACCCACGAGTTAGTCTACATCCCAAGATGGCCGCCGCCTTTTCCAGGATGTGTCTCTCAGCCTGAGTGCACCATCCCTCAGCATCCGGACTACGGATTGGCTGTGTGTGCTCTTTTATTCACCAATAGCACGCCGTCCAGGCGCACGCCGTCATGGTGCACGAAGGCACCAGCACTAAGGCTTTTATACCTGCCCTGAGCCTGCCCAGAGATTGCGCAGAGGCCAAGGCGTGTCCCCGTGGTGAAATCTTCCGGATCCTTGGGTAAGATTACATCTATACTAGCCCGCTTCTGATGTATGCCCTCTCCCAGCCTAGTCTTCATTTCCTCAGTCGAATGCTAAATCTATAAAAACGTTGGCCACTGTTTAAGACTACTTCTCCCAGAAAGGTCACTGGGGACAATCATCTTGTTACTTCCACTGTAACTACAATCAGAACGATACCTAAGATGAGCTGACCTGCTATGCTCACCTATGAATACTGCATCCTTTTTACCCCATCACTCAGAACAAACCCTAGGACCTATGCCTGCCTCAATTGCCATATGATTCTCAATTGTTACCTTACTGCATCTTAGTCGCCTGCCATTGTCGGAACCTAGGTGCCGACCACTACCTTAAGCTACTTTTGTCCTGTACATGCTAATGTTCCGACTGTATGTGCAAACTCCGTATCTAAATGGTCAGTATTCTCTCCTATTAGCCTGCATTCCTTTTAATTGTGTACCTCCCTACTAGCCACGGTGTATTACTTCCAACCATATGTGCAAACTCACAACTAGATGGCCTGTGTTCCCTGCCACTAGCCACTTCTGATATGTGCTGTGACCCAGGGTCGCTAATAGACCACATTTGATTTGTATTGTGCCCTATGGTCGCTAAGAGACCACTTTTTGATTTGTGTCGTGCCTATGGTCGCTAATAGACCACTTTTGACTTGTGTTGTGCCCCAGGGTCGCTAACAGACCACTTTGATTTGTGCTGTGTCCTAGCCTCATACGCTATGTTTTATAGTCACTGCTTGATTGCCATATCTAGGTGCCCCCAGTCCCTATATTTCAGCCTACCATGCTATGTATTATAGTCACAGTTTGATTGCCACATCTAGGTGCCCTCAGTCTCTATATCTTAGCCCTGTTGGAAGAGGTGCACTTAGGTGCCTCCCATGCTATGTACTCCAGACATTGCCCACTCGTGCCTCATACTCTTGTGCCCTTACCAGTGGATGGTGCCTAGACCTTACAGATCCATCCACACAGCCTTAGACACCAGTACTGACATTTAGTACCTTGACGACCAGTTATCCCAGTCCATACACATCAAGTGGCATTGCCAGCTAACAGGAATAGCTTCGCACTATGTCCAGCCCACTCAACATTTACTTTCTAATGATCATGACCACACTGTATGCCTCCCCCAAGAACAGCCACACTGAAGTTCCCCCTTGCAAGCCAGCTCTCGCGCCTCCTCTCCTACTCAACTACACTGGCCACATCAGCCCCGTGCACCTGGCCATGCCAGGCCGACTAGTCTACACCTCTCAGCCTACCCCAACTCATGACAGAAGCCTTAAATTACGCGCCAGACTTAATAAACTCTATGAAGCTCTTAGAAGATCCCTCCCCACTATAAAATGCACAACGAAAGACCAACATATTAGAATAGGTACTGCACCTCCTCTATTCTCCCCATCAGTGGATACAAACATGATTAAGACAGATACCAATTCACCCAACTCGGGCACAACCAAAATGGACCCTAAAGGACACTCCCTCAAGGGAGCACTCCTTAATGTAAGATCCCTAGTGGCACACGCCATTGACCTAGCTGACTTAATCACAGAAGCCAATCTAGACTTTATTGCCATAACAGAGACCTGGCTACACAATGCGGCAGGCCCATCGCTCAGGTTGGCCATTCCTGACGGTTACACCATAGCTAGGTAGGACCGAGAAGGCTCCCGCGGAGGCGGAGTTGCCATTATATCCAAAATAAACGTATCACTACGCCTAGTCCCTACCACAACTATGCAATCCTGTGAAACTCTCACTGCCAAAATTCCCATAAACAACACCCAAACTCTCTCAATTCACCTAATTTACAGACCACCGGGTCCACTTGGCACCTTCGAGGAGGACCTGCACAGCCTTCTGTCTAATAATACCAAAACTACATCCCAATTGCTGATACTAGGGGACTTTAATCTTGGTTTCAATGACCAAGCAGATGCCCATGCTGCCACTATCGCCAATACACTTCACACCTTGGGACTTACCCAAAAAGTTAGCACCCCCACACATGCAAAGGGTAGAATACTTGACTGGATCGCTGATTCCAACTGCTCAGCCACAGTATCCTCTATTACGCCACTCTCCTGGACAGACCTCTCCCTGGTGTCCTTTAACTTACTAACTACCAAACCACCCAGCCTTGACCCACAGGCAGCTCCACCATGCCCTACAAGAAACAAAAAGAATATTACAGTAGATAATATTATCCCCCTGATCCTTCCTACCTTAAATGCACTGCCAGACACCCTCGACCCTAGTGCATTGGTCAATGAATTCAACAACATCATGCGCACCACTATGGACAAAGTCGCCCCTCTCAAAATGCGAACAAGCAAACCCAAGGCACACTTAAACAAGTGGTTCACGCCAGAACTTAAGGCCTTGCGCCTAAACAAAAGAAAATGTGAATCCGACTGGAAACTATGTCCAACCGAAGAGAATAAAGCTAATTTAACTAATATCTCTCGTCATTATAAAATGAAATATGTCTAGCGAAACGCAATTCTTACAATGCTCGCATTGCCAATGCCAACTCAAGTATGAAGGAACTCTTCTCCATCTTGAAAGAACTTGAGTCCCCTATTGCTATACCAGATACCTGCATTAAAGATCAGACCTGGTGCACAGATATCCAAACAGCCTTAGCAAATAAAATCACCACACTGCAAAACAAAATCCAACTAAAAAAAGATTCCCTAAACCTCACAAACAAGCTGCCACTCAACAACACCATCAACGACCCAACCAACAAATTCTCCTTCACTAAAACTACCATCTTAGAGGTAGAGAAAATCATCCTCTCCCTCAAACCGTCGAACTGCAAAGGTGACATCTGCCCAGCACAAATAATAAAAGATGCTGCCAGAGACCTTTCACCGTTCATTTCAAAATTGATCAACTCCTCCTTCGCCACAGGTAATATCCCGGCGAACCTAAAACAATCATGGGTGCTCCCACTTCTCAAGAAGCAGACCCTTGACCCCCTCATTCCCACCAATTATCGGCCTATCACTACCGTACCTTTCCTTCTGAAGATACTAGACAATGTCGCCTATACACAAATTCAAAGACACCTTGAATCTAATAATCTACTGGGAGCCAGACAATCTGGTTTCCGTCCACTCCATGGTACTAAAACTGCACTCATTGATCTAAAGACCCAAAAAGACGAACTGAGAGACCAAGGTAAGACGGCACTCCTCCTCTTACTTGATCTCTCAGCTGCTTTCGATCTGGTGGATCATAGGGTCCTCTGCAAACACTTGGACAGTGCTGCACACTTCTCTACGCATGTCACCAAATGGATTGAATCCTTTCTGAGTGAGAGAACAATGAGAGTCTTCTCACCCTCGGCAGCAGCCGACCCTCTTCCAATCACGTGCGGTGTCCCTCAAGGCTCCTGTGTTTCACCAACCCTGTACAACATATTCACTAAACCCCTTTTCGATGATCTGGACCTTCTAGGTATCACCTACACTAACTATGCAGATGATACACAGATTCTCCTCCCGCTTTCTGGGGATCACAGCAAGGACAGGGAGTTGGTGAATAGGGTGTACCTCATCATTCAGGCATGGATGGCATCACATGGCCTCTGCCTGAATGATGATAAGACAGAGCTGATCATTCTGGACACGCAGGCCAATATCAACAAACTAGGCAAGGACTATTCCACGTTTAACATAGATGGCAATTGCATTAAGGTCTCGAGTGTAGTAAAAACACTAGGTTTCTCTCTCAACTCCACCATGTCTCTTGCCAAACAAGTTAATTCCTTAGCTTCCACGACAGCCTATACCTACAAATTAATAAGAGCAGGTAAACCTTTCTTATCCAATAACAGTTGCATAATCTTAGCGAGAGCCTTAATACTATCACGACTCGATTATTGCAATGCCCTTTACAGTGGCGCCAATAAAACTATCACCAAAAGGCTACAAATCCTCCAAAATAACGCCCTTAGAGCCGCCTTAGGCATAAACAAAAGGTAAGATATCTCCTCCACTAGACAACAATACAAATGGCTCTCCACCGACAATAAAATTCACCTAAAAATGCTCTCCCTGATGCACAAAGCCCTCAATAATGCTGCCCCCATTTACCTGATGGACAAAATAAAAAGAAAAACCTCTAGCAGACCTACAAGAACGCCCAACTCCAACTGTCTGGAAATTCCAAGATTTAAACTTGCCAAAATTGACGGCACAAGTTTCCCTGTGCTAGCCGCTAAATGGTGGAATGCCCTGCCACACAACCTTAGATCAGACCAACCTTTCCCCCACTTTAGAAGGAACCTCATCAAACACCTCACTGACAACAACATGTAAGGTTTGAAAGACTTTATTTGTGTTATGTTACTCATCTGAATGTATATATGTACCTTCAAATATTCATCACTATTGTAAATTTTAATTATGTAACATTGTATTTGCTGTAACATTGTAATTTCTATGCAACTTTGAAAGCTTTGTATATTCTGCTCACTGCGCCCGGTTACCCTTGGGTCTGGCGCGCAATACAAATAAATAAACAAACAAACAAACAAACTGCCACGAAGATCTTGGATTTTCCCATGCTGTACGGTAGAAGTGCACAGACGAAGCATTCTCCTTCTGATTTTCTTCTTCCGACCTCCTTCATGTGTTGGTACCAAATGTTGTTTCCTAGATGTGCTGTGCTATCCAGGTAATCGTTTAGTTCATTGCTATCATCATGTGGGCTTCTCCTGATTTTTAGTGTCTTTCTGTAGTTGGCTATAACTACATCTTTAAATGCGTCTGTTTGACTTTTCCTCACTGGGGGTCTCTCGGGCATGCTGGTCGGTGGAGCAGTTTTCATTATCTGCATTGATGTGATAGGAGGAGGTTTTGCTATTCTTTTCCTCTCCTCTTGCATTTTTTTGTAGAGTGCCTTTAACCACCATTTATCTGACAACAGCCCAACGCATGGCGGCATTGTGGGCCTGGTGCTTGTTCCTTGTGTTGGAACTGGAGTGCTTGTCACTACAGCCTCTGTGGTTCTATTTTTCAGTTCCTCTTGTCGCTTCCTTGCTCTATCTATAAACAGGAATAAATGATCTATCAACATTTGTGTCCTTGCAGTGAATTCTCCCGTAGCCGCTTCTGTCTTCTTGAGGGCTTGTGCTATATCTTCTTTAGTCGGCCTTTCACTTGATTCTTTTCGGTCACCTTTATTATTTTCTGGGACTGGTTGTTCGGTAGGCAGTCTCCTACTTTCTGTTGTCTTCATTCGAGGTTCTGTAGCCAATGACACTTGCCCTGGTTCATGTGCATTCAGTGTGTGTGTGCGTGTAGTGGTCAGTGCTACGTTTTCATTCATTCCGTGCTGACCCTGTCTCCAGCTTTTCTCTTCATTCGTTACCTCAAGTGTGTATGAATCACTACTAATTACATTCAATTTTAGTTTGTTTACCTTACCATCAGATTGTCTTGGAACCGGAATAACTATATAGGGTCTGGGTGCTTTCGTGGGACCCATGCGTACATTATCTGGTGGGTGCACTGAAATTGGAAAGCTTCGTGCACCAATAAAGAATGAAGTTCTGATTGTTAATGACAGAAAAACAATGATAATCACTATGCATATACACATAATCGAGCGGTATGAAAGTTGGCAGCATTTCCTTCCAGGGAAGCAGGGGCGCCCCTCTGTTTGTGGGAGGACCAAGTTACTGTTTTGAGCCCCCATTTCAATCATAGCAACTGTTAAAGTTCTATTCTTTACACTTACTCCATTATTGTCTCTCAGAAAGTTTGTAACATAAAGTGTCTTGTGCTTCGTAAGTGCCCCCCCTCTTGTGGGTGACGATTGTCTCTGGTTACGGGATACAGTTCCTCTTGCTAGACTATGGAAAACAATTAGACTAACACCTTTGGTAAATCACATTCCTTATGCATATTCAAAATAAGTCAATTCCCAGTTCACCCCCCAAATTTGCTTAAGTCCTGAAGACATGTTGGATCCTGTTCAATGGAAAAATGGAAAAAGTAGCAATCAATCAAAATCAAAGTCTCCTGTCCTTCGGTGGAAGGTTTCACTGGAATCTCCTTAGATACTCTCGTTGAAAATTGGACAGTTCCACCTGGAGCATAATACTGTGCAGGAGCGTTCCCATATGCACAACATTAGCTGGATCTCTGATGAAGGTGATGACGTCAACCTCGGCACATCTCCCTACCATTTCTGGAAAGTCAGTGACTAGGCAAAACAGGACGTTGTGCGCCAGTCGGCTGTCCTAGGGAGACAGGGACTTTTGTCCTGTTTTGCTGATTTCTGGATCACAGGCCTTTCTTTTGACGTGAACAGTCTCTACACTTCCCTGCTGCGTGGTTTGCTACTGTGTAGTTTAGTTTGACCCACAGCTAGTTCAAATGTTCAGTATTTGTTGGATCTCATATAAATGTAAGCGTGTCAGTGGTTCTCCCAACGAGTGCTGGGCATTCCTCTATGATGCGAAAGAAAAGTGTACTTGTGAGTTCATCTATTATCGCCTGTGGTGGAAGCATTTGTTTCCTTATCACTGCATTCGGGTAACAAAGCGAAGGCTTCCGCGATGACAGTCAGCAGTTGCCGGATTACTTTCTTGTTGGCAGGGTCTTGAACAAAGTCTGTGACACAGGTTACTCTCCCTACAAGTGACGTATATGATATTACTAGTAACTGGAAGTAGGTGAGTACATCCCTTGTGTGATTTCTGCTGAGAGATACCATAAGTTCTGCGAAACAAAGTCTTGGTGTTGGTTGCTTCAGGATACTGTGTTAAGCTCTTAAAAGAAAAGTCCTTGCTCACGGTCTATCAGAGTCTTGTTTTCCAACAATGCTTGAATGTGGCTTGGTTCAAAGGTTTGTATTATCAATGTGTTGTGGCTTAGATGCGCAATTCTCTTCTTCACCCTGCAACTATGATGCACAGAGTGTTTGTATTATGTCCTTATTCCCCTTTTGTTTGCCAGAAATGTCCAGTTTTTAAGGCATAACTTACAAGGGAGTGCTTTTGTCTTGGCTTTTGCTGCTCATGTGTCCTTCTTCCTCGTCATGGATCTTGTCTGTACGTGCAGAGGTTCTTCCCCGTTGTCTGTGATTTCTTCGTGGTGGGGTGCAGCTAGAGGGATCTCTCCGATATAGGGTTTATTTTCATTCAGAAAGATCCATGCCCTCCTGCCCTGCAGTTTTACAGCTGAAGGAGTGCAGTCCTCTACAATAAAAGGGCGGTTGAATCTTAGCTCGTCCCACCTTTTTCTCGTGTGGTTTTTCACCAATACAACGTCTCCAGGGAAGATGGGAGGTACACGTAGACCTTGAACTGTGTCTTTTTCAGCATCTCCTGCTGTGTTTTGTGCTGCACTGCACCCTTTTCGTCATCACTGCAGTTGGCCTGTAATTACAGTAAGGCTTGATGTCATGCAGTTCAGGTATTCCTGCAGCTCGGTTCCCAAGACCTCTCGGGTTGACTGTGCATCACATCTAGCTCTATCTCAAGTGGTAAGGGGGGTCCTCATTCTCATTCCTGTGACTATCTTGAGTGGCGTAAGATGATGGTCGGAGCCAGGTTGGTTCCGAAGAGCATACAATGCCAGTGGTAGACAGTGCAACTATCCCCTCGTTAGAGTAAGCTTCAACTTGGCTATCCTTTCCTTTAACAAGCCGTTGAGCCTCTCACAAATACCATTACCTTCCGGATGATACGCCGATGAGAACTTGTGCTTTATACCAAGCAGCAAGCTGATCTGCTCAAAGACTGCGTTAACAAAATGAGCCCCATTGTCTGACCTCATCACCTCACACACCCCCCATCTAGGGAACACTTCCCTCACCAGGAATTTGGCAGTACAGGTTGAGTCTGGGTGTGTACAGGGACCTGCTTCTATCCATCTAGAGAATGGACACACCACTGCAATTAAGTACCTGTACCCGTTACACACTTGAATCATGTCAAGATAATCGATATGTAAGTGCTCAAAAGGCCCATTAGGCCGGGTGATGATTCCTCTCACTACTTTTAATGTGTGCCCAGCGGTGAATTGCTGGCAGATTATGCAGTTCACCATAAAGAATGCAACATGCTCCGCTAAATTCAGTATAAACCAGTCTTCTGCGAGAGTTGCAGCAAGATTTTCTTTTCACATGTGAAATGGGTAATGCAACTGTTCCAATGCTTGTTTTAGTAGGGCTACAGGCATTACTGGTTTACCAGTGCTGTCCTGCCACCACAATCTGTCAGAGGGGTTTAAAGAACACCCTTGACGCCTCCATAGGTTATTTTCGTCCTGAGGTGCCTCACCTTGGAGCTCCATCAGTTGAGTCTGCCCCATATTTCTATAGGCCTCTGGTGTGGCTCGTGCTAACATCATACGTTCATGGGTGCGTGACATTTCTACTTCCATGATCGTCTCACTTTTAGATGCCATACGCTTGGCCTCTGTGTCTGCTGCATGGTTTCTGCGTGACACGAAATCTGTCCCTTTGGTGTGAGCGGCGCATTTCACGACCGCTATGCCCACTGGGAGCTGTAGTGCTTTTATCAGCCTGTCCAATAAGGCCGCATGCTGCACTGGCATGCCGTCCGCTTGGAGGTAGCCCCTCCTTTTCCAGCGTGCTAGTCCTGCGTGCACTGTGGACGTCACATAGGCGGAGTCACTGTATACCGTTACTTCCTGGTCTACATGATTCTCAATGGCGAGTATCAACGCCAATAGTCCTGCAGCCTGTGCTGAAAAATGAGATGGTATTCGTTTACTGACAAGTACTTGAAATTCTCCATTTGCTATGTGCTTTATTACGGCCACGCCTGTATATCTTTGTCTGTCTTCTTGGTCGATTCTCGAAGAACCGTCAATGAACACAATCTCAGCTATGAACGTAGCTGGGTTTACTGTTTGTCATCAAACTATTTTGATCGATGGATTAGATATGATCACCTCATAGGCAGAGGCCCTTTGAGATGTGAACGTACCCTTTGGTTTCTCTAAGATGGCAAATAATGAGTGCTCGACGTATAACGTCATGGAACATCCCATTACAATGTTTTCTCTATGGCGAACACTGCGGCAGCTAAGCTTTGTTCGCATGGGAACTGGCCTCTCATTACTGGGTCCAGATTCCCACTGTAATACGCCAGGGGCTTGTATCCCAACGAGGTTCTTTGGGCGAGCACTGCCGTCATAACGCTGCCATTCGTGTGCGAGAACAGGTAGCATTCCTCTGCATAATTAGGAATCCCGAGAACTGGAGCCGTGCAAATCGCTCCCTTGAGTTCTGTAAACCCTTTTCCATTGTCTCAATCCATTCAATCTTTTCCTTTGTCACCTGGGCCTTCTTTAGGGCCTGGAGCAAGGGCTTGGTATACGAGCTGTAATCGAAGACCCATGCTCTAACATAGTTGCATAGGCCCAGAAAGCTCTGAATTTGCTTTACCGTGAGTGGCTTCGCCGTGTTCACGATAGCTTCAGCCCTTTCTGGGGTTACCTTTTTCCCCTCATGCGAAATTAACTGGCCTATGTACAGCACCTCCTGTTGACAGTATTGTAACTTTTCCTTGTCAACCTTATATCCTTTCTCAGCCAGTATAGTCAGTAGCTGCACAGAATCGCACCTGCATTGCTCTTCAGTGGTGCTGCAGTTCAGAATGTCATCCACATACTGCAAAACAACACTTTCTACTGCAATATTGCTCAGGTCCATCTGAAGCACTCTATTAAAAATGGACGGGGACTCACAGTACTCCTGTGGCAACCTTGTACTTTTCAGACACATTTGTCTGAAAGTAAATGACGTCAGATCTGTGAATCACGGTGCAACGGGATTGAGAAAAAGGCATTTTTCAAGTCAATCACTGTGAAATATTTTGCCTCGACAGCTATATTACAGAGAATTGTAGATGGATTAGGGACTAGAGGGAACTCGGCTTCGACAATATCATTTAATGCTCTTAAATCTTGGATTAAATGCCAAGACCCTCCTTTTGATTTCTTGATGGGGTAAATCACCGTATTACAGGGGGATTCTGACGTCACCAGGATGCCCTGATCCATCATGGCAGAAATCGTCTTTGCGATCGTTTCATCCGCCTCTCTGGACATGGGATATTGTTGCGCTGTTGGTAAAATTGCTCCTGGTTTCAGTTTAATTTTCACTTATCGTACCCCCTTCAGGAGGCCTACGTCATAAGGTCCTGTAGTCCATACTGAGACAGGCACTTGGGCCATGTCATCATCAAAATATGCTGGACGGTTCAGTGCCAACATCATTCTCTGTGGCACTTCTCGCTTGATCATTTTGACCCAAAATATGAGACTCACTTCCACTCTCGTCTCTTCTGAGTCAGGTCGTTCTTCAAACAGATCATCATCGGTGACGTCAGTCACTTGATACCCTTCTTCAATGGTGATAATCGCGCATCATTGTCTGCCTTCATCATTGTACCCTTCGACCAATGCTACTTTCCCTCGCACTGCTGCGGTTAGTATCGTTAAGGGAAATACTTGTCCCTCTTCTTCATGCATAGGTATTCTTGGTCTCAGGGGTTCTCATAGGTTTATCTGTGAGGCCTGGCAATCCTGCCATAAGTACACGTATGCCGTATGCGAAGACTTCTGGTTCTAATGGTATAGCTCTCATGGCTATGCATCCGGAGTATGCTCTGATCATTTCGCACACGTTTGAATGATGCATTCCTGGAGTGGAGCATACTATGCCCTCCTCCGTGAACAAGATTGTCATATTCAATTTTGTCATTAAGTCTCGACCCAAAATGTTTACTGGGGTCTGACGCGAATGCAATAAAGGTACATTCATTTCACACTCTCCTACAGAGACTGGGAGTGCGTCTGTAAAGGGAACTCGACTGTGAGCTCCTGTAAAACTCTGAGTGTCTATGGCCTCGCCGGACAAGGAAAACTTGCCCTCCAATATGCACGAGCGTGTTGCATCCGTGTCAACTAAGAAGGAATATTCTTTAACCCCTATGATGACATTCACCCTTGGTTCCCTGTTAGGTCTGGTGTCACTGATAGGATAGAGCACATCAGGTTTCCCAGTGAGCTGTCCTAGTTCATATATAAATTAGGTCCACTGTACACTTGTGGATTTTCTCCATTCCCAGGGTTGCCTCCCCTTCCGGAGTTTGTGCCCTGAGACATTTGTGGTGGTGCCTGTTGGGATTGCCCTTGTGGCAGGTTCCCCATGTTCGTTGGTTGAACCCCTTGCTGTGCACTTTGCTGCAAGCCTGGTGCTTGCTGCTGCACTGTGTGATTCTGTGCACTGTTCTGTTGGGAGATTGCAGGCGGATTCACCATGCCTGCTCCCATTCCTTGACCATTGTGCCACGAGCCTTGGCTTCTGCACGAGCGCGCCACATGCCCTGTCATTCCACACAGCCAACACACTGGCGGTGGTCGGGCTATTTGTCCATTTGACATATCTGGACTGCCCATCTGCACGTTTTGAATGTATCCTTTATTACTCTGGAAACCTCCCTGATTACCTTGCCATCCTCTTCCTCTAAATCCTCTTCCCCTCGGGTAAAATCCCATGTTACCCTGGTCGTTCTGCGGTGGGTTAGTCACCCGTTGCACATTCTGTTCCGCTACGCTGGTCAGCATGGCAACTTCGAGAGCATACTTTGATAGTTTCTTCTGCACCAGCTTTGCTTCCTCACCCTTACGAGTTGCCTCCTTTTTTTTATTCTTTTCTTGCAACAATCTACAATAATGTGAAATAGTCAACTGTATTTCAGCCCAAGGTTTAGCCTCTACTCCTACCAATTTCTTGAGCTGTTTCTGCACTGGTTCTGGCAACCCCTTGGCACAATATGTGGTAGAATACAGATATAGATTTCGTCCAAGATTCATGCGTTTCGAGCATGCACGCGTCTTGGAAACTCTGGATATAAATCAACGGATCTTCTGACTCCTTCATTTTTCGAGTCATTATAGCTCCCATATCGGAAGTGTCTGGGTACAGCACTCGTAGCGCTTTCCACACTGCTGCTCTACAGTTATTGAATAGTGCTCCTTCATGGGAAGGTGTTAATTATGGTTACACCAGGGTACCCTGCCTGTTTCCACACATCATCTGCTCTCTCACCAAGTAGGGCGATAAGGAGGCCCTTAATGTCCCCTATAGCTAACGTGACACCCCCTGTCATTTTTTTCTAACTCGTGTATCCACTCCTGGTTCCCAATGTCAGCATTGGAAGCTTGTTTTCCAGGTTCTCTCGATCCATGTGTGGCCATGGAATATATTGTGGTCTTACTCCCCCCTTTTCTATCAGCGGGAATTGGAATGCGCAGTCTTCCTTCTCTTTCCCCAAGGCTCTCCTGTCTATTGCCGGGGTAACATTCCCGCATCGCTGTCTACCTGGCGGGTGCCGACACCCCCCTCTGACCATGGGGTGTTCCTACATGTCGGTCAGGCTGCACGGAAGATTCTGATGTCCTTGGTGCAGATTCGCTAGCGTCTGACCATTTATTTATCATTCATATTTATATAGCGCACAGCAGCCCAGAAGCATCGTGGCACTTGTTACAGCGACATACTTAGTTACTTAGTTACCCCTTTGTCGCTTTTCACGCCGTCTCCCTTCTTCATTTGTCTCATCCTCCGTCTCCTCTCCAGAGTCGGACATTGATTGTTCTGAATTGACACAACTCCTAGGATCTTCGTTGTTCGTCGTTCGTCGTTCTTACTAATTTCTAGCCTGTCCAGGGACAGTCTCCTGCTCCTACTACTGCGGGTGACATCCTCTGTGTCATACAGCTTGTCTTCCCTTCCCCCATGGGATTTTGGCTCCAGCCCTATTTCATCATATATTTTATCTATCGTTTTCCCAATGCTTCTGGTGAAGTCATCTTCGATATTCGCCCCACTCGTGCCTGGTACTGAATCGTAAGCAGGAAAGAATTCTTCAATGTCTTCCCATTCTACAACAGGATTGGGTTTTTTAACTTCCCGCTCCAAATATTCGAGATCCCGTGCCCTCTGTCTACGCTTATGTTCAATATCCTCATCGGCTTCCTTGCGCTTCCTCGCTTCTTCTCTAGTCTTAGCTTCTTCCCTTCTCCTTTCATTTCTACGTTCATTTGCCCTTCTAACTTCCTCATCTTCTCGTCTCTTTTTTTTTTTCACGTACTCTTTGCTCTTCTTCCAACCTTTGCAGGTTCTGTCTATACTGGTCATAGGCTGCTATCTGCTTGCGACGGAGCGGTTTTCCTTGCTATTTGCAATATAGTTGTTCTCGCCTCAGCCTATCCTTCCTTTTTATTCTCATGTCCCTTATTTCTCTTTCGTTCTCCTTCTACCTTCTCTGTGTCTCATCAGACTTCTCTCTCGGTCTCACATCATCACTTCCTTTTCCATCAAGTTTCAACAATATCTGTCCTCCCATCCATTCGTCTTTTGCAAATGCTATCTCATAAATTCTGTCTTCACTTCCTTTCCATTTCTTTCCCTCTCTCTCTTTATCGAGAGGTACACTAATCTGTGCCTGATCCTTCCTTTCATCATCGCGTCTCTCCTTGTCCCTCGGGATTGTGGAGGTAAGATTAATTTCCTGATCCTTCCCCTTAATTTCGTCACTACTGTACGTAGGTGACTCATATGCGGGGTTGCTATACCCCGTGGCTGCCTTGAGTTCTCTTAGCGGGTAGAGTCCCTCTGACTTACTTCATTCGATCTCTGGCTCAGGCGGGGCTGGTTGCGCGATAGGCGTCTCACCACCCTCTGTGCATATGTTTAATATCCAGTCTGCAGGCGGCTCTTCCTCCTTCGACTGTTCAAACATTTTCCAAAGTTCTAGAACAGCGAGGCGTTTTTCTAATTTCTTGCCTGTATATGTGGCATGCAAGTAAGTCGTCATATGTTGTAAGACGGCTTTAGAAAAGGACCCGTTCTGTGGCCACGGCATAAACATCTTGTGGGCGGTACCCTTAACGCACTCTGTACTGTATTTCTTAAGCTTGGATGTTTAGGCAATTGTTTACATAAGTGAGCAAGTGGAGTAATCTCCTCCATGCTTGAACTCTGTTTCTAACAATACATTCATGCAATTTCACCACTCCCAACAACATGAGCGAGCACCAAATACTGCAAGCTCCAATCCAATCTTTCCCGCCAAAATTTTATATCACCAATTTACTCAAGAACATCAATCCGTGTGCGATTCCCTCTCAACTACAGAATCGCGTAAAACCCAAACTTCGCTTCAAACAAGCAATGATACACAATTCTTTACATGTGACATACAACAGAACACGTACAATAGACTCTTGACAGACTCGACAGACACCAGCTGGACACAAATATCTCTGCCTTCTAATCAATACCCCGACATGGGGTGTAAATGAACTCCCTTAATGACGTCTTTAAACGTGGTTGTATCCTAATCGTCCCCTATTCTGTGGGCTCTGAGTTCACGTTTCTTCTGACCGCTATATTAAAGCGCAGGAACAAGGCGAATCCTCTCACTTTTATCTCAGGTGTCCTCTCTGGTATCCTCTGTTTTCTCTCGGGTGTCTAGCCCAGTACCCTCTGTTTTCTCTCGGGTGTCTATCCCGGTAGCCTCTGTTTTCTCTCGGGTGCTAATCCCGGTAACCTCTGTTTTATCAATTATACTCGAGTTGTTATCCCGTTATATATATATATATATACAGTCTTCTCTACTTCTAACTATTTTGTTTTCTCTGCCACCCTCCGTTACTTTTCCCTTATTTGTTCTAATGCCTATAAGACATTTGCCAAAGTATTGAATTTTTCAGTTCACTCACCGCTCGCATGGTTCCTCTCTGGATCCTCGGGATCACCGCCCCTCCTTTACCACCTCCTTCAATCTTTTCGTCCGATCAGCTGCCCGTAGGAATGAGAAGGGTTATGCTTTGTAAGGAAGGTTCCTTCAGACCCACTGCAGTTTTTGATGGATTTACACTATCATTGTCCACGGGAAGCTTATCAGTCTACTCAGCCGAATGGCGAAGGACTCGTGATATTGCCGAAGACATAGAGTTACTTTGTGTCGACGGTCAATAGATGTCTTATCAATAATCAGGGTTCAATAGTTGATGGTCAAAACCATCCTCACTGCTACCAAGTGACAGGAGGGCGGAGTGACCTCTGACGGGCCCATGGGATCAGAGCTCAACCTCAAGTACGTTTAAGACGAGATAGCTGCACCTAAAGGAGGATGGGGTGCAGGATTCTCTTACTCCAACACAAATCAATAAGGACAACTCAGTAGTTTGGCAAAGGGAAGTCTGTTTAATGACAAGTACAAAAAACAGGGAAACAAATGGAAATCAACAGTGATGCGATCGCCTGTCTTGCTTCAACTCCCAAATTCTTCATTCTGACAGCAATAGTTATATTACATTCTCGTCAACATTGATGTGTTACACTCCAAAAATGGTATGCAATTCTAATGGTTGGGAAAGGTAACTTAAATATAGGTGCTATATCTGTAAATGGTAACTGAGTGTGAGGATTGGATAACTCTTATCGGGTGGGCATCTACGCCGATCCTTCTACATCACTTGTGATAGACGTCACTACAAGTACAACGTCTCATTGGTTCTACTATCTATAGGACCCTAGATTATTTGGTCCATTGTGATTGGGTAGGTTACACCCCTAGACATAAATCTCCACTTTAATAAGCAGCATGCAGAATGGACACCCAGGTGCCTTGTGCCCCAAGATTCACCCTGCCTCCCTTCCATCAATCAGTACTTTAGGGCTATGTGTCAATTAGTTGGCTGAGGATGGCCTCGAAACTGTAGCTTCTTATTAGGAAAAGCTATGGCATCCTCGGGTTCTGGGTGACATCAGACGTTGGTACCTCTTAGCGCTTGGCTGGTCACGTGTCTGTTTCACTGTGAATCTGCTACATTTTCCCTCTTTTCGTGTATTTGATTCTTTCTTAGCCTTGCCACCTGCCTGGGGCCTCCTTATCTCGACCTTCACGGTGCAGGCTGCTATGCTCTGAAGTTTCAATTCTTCGGAGTTGCCGCTCTCCTCCCTTCCTTGAGTTCACCTTGAATTCCCAGGCATGAGCTGCTTTGTGCTCAGTTTTGATTCTGCTCTTTCTTTCTGGCTTTAGCTGGAATATGAATCTCGGCCTTGTTGGCCCCTTGCAGCCTGGGCTTAATTCTGCTTTTACGAAATAGAGTTGCACTTGTATAGTGTGCTTCATTGAGGTAGATATACAATTGGCGCTTGCCGCTCTATTCTTCTACTAAGCATTGCAAGCAGTACCGTTTCCTTGTCTTCTTGTGTTCCAAGCCTATTTACATGCATTTAGTCAGTTGCGTATTTTCATCCTTCCTTCATGGTTACGTTCTTCGTGCTGCCTGTTACGACTTCTTTTAAGTCTGTCGCACCATTATTCATAACATTTCGTCTTGTGTGTCATCCTTTGGCCGTCGTTTTGTTCATCTGTGAGTCTGTCCGGGCCCTTGTGTCGTCACCACTCGCCTTCCATTAAGGCTCTTTGGGTCTCTTCGGGGACAGTTTGCAAGTAGTCTTCATTTCGTGTTAACTGCTGGTACGGTTGTCTCAGTGGGTACCGGGCTGCCCGTGGTTGTCTGGTTATTGGCACTTCAACAGGTATTGCTCTTCTGATGGGCACTGGGCAGGGTCCTAGTGCAGCTCTCTGTTGGTTCATTTGTTCCTCATACGTCACATATCTTGGCGAGTACATTCCTGGTACCTCAAAATGGTGGGCTGGGGTGCAGGCCATGTCTGGGACCTCCTCTGCACACTTCAATTCCTGGTACACAGAAGAACTTCTACCCCTACGCACCCTCAAACGTACCGCATTGACCAATTGGCAAACTAATCACAGTGGCACTTCTAAGTTTGAATTCAAAAAGTTGTCTGCCCACTATGAAAAAAGCCATTATGCAAGCTAGAGCCAACTCTTTCAACACCAGAATAACAAATGCTGAATCCCATTCTAAGGAAATGTTTGCCATATTCAAAGACTTAGTCACTCCTACTATGAGCACTGATGACATGCTCAATAAAATAGACCTGCTTCAGAACAAAATTTGAGCTCACCATGAGCTCACCACGAACCCCTGGCAAAGTCCGACCCACCTTTCTCACCCATCAATAGCACCACTCTCCAAGATAAAGCCTCTTCTCCTATAGAGACGTTACTAAAACAGAAGTCCTACACCTCCTCAAATACTTAAAACCATCCAGCTGCCAAGGTGACATCTGTCCAGCCAGTATCATTAAAGAATGCGCTGACTCCCTTGCACCTTTTCTGACAGCCTTCATTAATGCCTCATTCGCATCCGGCCTTGTCCCGTACTGTCTCAAAGAAGCATGGGTCCACCCCCTTCTAAAGAAACCTTCCTTAGACCCTACCTCCTCGAGCAACTACCGCCCTATTACTATGGTCCTGTTTCTCCTACAAATCCTCAACAAGGCAGCGTACAATCAAATCCAGCACTTCCTTGAGTCCAACTGCATCCTTGTTACGAGGCAATCAGGCTTCTGACAAAATCACGGTATGGAATCTGCGCTTCTCGACCATAAAAACCAAATAATGGAAATCATGAACAAAGGCAAACCAGCGCTTCTCCTCCTTCTGGATCTTTCTGCTGCATTTGATCTTGTGGACCACAAGACTCTCAGTAGACATCTTACCAACGCAGCTCAATTCTCCCCAGAAGCACAACTTGGATCACCTCTTTCCTAGAAGGAAGAGCCATGAAGGTCTTCTCCAACCAGGCGTGTGCAGCACCAACTACCATCCACTGTGGAGTCCCCCAGGGCTCCTGCTTGGCACCAACCTTGTACAATCTATTCACTAAACCTCTCTTTGACAATCTGGAAACCCTCGGCATAGCATACACAAACTATGCCGACGACACTCAGGTCCTCATACCCCTCTCGGGCTCCTATGACCAAGATGCTAAGTCTCTCCACAAGATCTATGCCACCATTCAAGCATGGATGGCATCAAATGGGCTCTGTCTCTCAGCAAACTTAGCAAAACATATAGCGACTTCACCATTGATAATACAATCAGCTCTGTCTCACCCTCAGTAAAGACCCTATGGGTTTACCTGGACTCTACGCTCTCTATGCCATGCCAGGTGAGCGCAATCGCTTCCTCTGCCTCATTCACAGCCAAACTAATTCATGCAGTTAAAACGTACCTGTCTAAACAGAATAGTCTCTCAACAGCTAGAGCCACCGTTGGGGCCAAACTAGACTATTGTGATATCCTTCTAGCTGGCACCTCAGCAAAAAATTTGAACATACTTCAAATCATTCAAAACAATGCTCTCAGAGCCGCATTGAACATCCCCAAAAGAGATCACATCCCACATGCCAGGGGCGTTGCCCATTGACTCCCCGTCAAAGAACGGATTACCTTCAAGAAGCTAGTCATAACTCATAAGTGCCTGATGCTCACAGCCTCCCCTTAACTGTCTGAGAAAATTGTCAGAGCCACCCCTGCCAGACCCAAGAGAGCTTGTCATGCAAACCAGCTGTACATCCACACTATAAAAAGTGTCAAAGCTGGCGGCGCTAGCTTTACTCACATTGCTCTTTAACTATGGAACGCCTTACCTAATACCCTCAGGGCAGAGACCTCACATATGTCCTTTCGGAAAACCCTAAAAACCATGCTCTTTAACCCACCCCCTCCCACATGAATCATCGGCCTTAATTTCTTCCCCTACGGACTCTCACCATCCGGCCCTGTTGTAACTTCTGCACCTATGAGTCCCCCCTCTCCTCTTTGTTATACCTTTGTCATTAACATTGTGTTACCTCACTGTTAACAAGTTCACTGTAACCACGAACCACAGTCAGGCTGCCTCTTTGTGTCTCCCCTGTTTCCGCCCCACTGCTCTTTTCATGTAACTAAGAAAGCATGCTTGTAACAGTGCCCCGATGCCCCTGGGCTGCTTGTGCACTATATAAACGTTAAAAATAAATAAGAAGGTAAGAATAGGGGAAGAGATAGTCTGTTTGGCCAGGAAGTAGAGAACGTCAGTCTTAGTGGAGTTGAGCATGAGCTAGTGAGATGCCAACCAATATTTGAAAGCGGACAGACCGTGTGGCATTTTTGTCAACAGCTCATCAGATAAGAAATGGAAGGAGAAGAAGAAATGAGTGTCTTCAGCAAAGAGTTGATAGAACAATCCAAAAGAGGAGATCTGGGCACCAAGGGCTGAAGTATAGAGAGTGAAGAGAAGTGGGCCAAAGTCAGACCCTTGGGGAACTGCAACAATAAAGGGGTGAGTGGAGGACATATGGCTGTTCCAGGACACCTGAAAGTGACTTTGGGCAATGTATGAAGCAACCCAAGCAAGGGCTTTATCTCTGATGCCAAGGAGAGAACATTTAGAGAGATGGCCAGAATGGTTGACAGTATCAAAGGCAGCAGAGAGATCAAGAAGATCAAAAGTAGATGAATGGTTCTCATGACCTGTGAACAAGATGAAGTTGCTGACATTGAGGAGAGCTGTATCTGTAAAATGCAGAGGTCGAAAGGCAGATTAAAGAGGGTCCCGAAGGTTGTGAGTATCAAGGAATTCAGTGAGTCGATTGAATACTGCTCGCTGTAGGATTTTGGAATAGTGTGGTAGAGGAGAGATAGGATGTAAGTTGGCAGGACAGTAAGCTGGAGACTAGGTTTCTTAGGGAGAGGGGTGACAGTAGCTGGCTTATAGGATAAGGAAAAAGTAGCATTATCAAGAGAGGAGTTCAAGAGGAAAGTAAGATGTGGGGCAACGATCGGAGCTATGCTCTTCACAATGTGCAGGGGGACTGTGGGTAAGTGGGGCACAGGAAGCGTTAGCCATGATGAGTAAGGAAATCATTGTATCAGGGTTGGTGGGTGCAAAGGAAGACATAGTAGCGGGACATGAGGGCAGGAGTGGTAGAGAAAAGTGAGCAGGAGGAGGGTTAAGAAGGTAAATAGGGAGGGTACAGTGGATGGTAGAAATTTTAGAAGCATAGTAGAGAGCAAGATCATTTGCAGAAACAGTGGAAGAAATGGAGGAAGGTTTTGGATGTGAGAGAATTTAGTTGAAGGATTTTTGGAGGTGCCTGGTTGGGAGGATTGAGAGGAAATGAGAGAGAGATAGAAGTCACATTTGGCAGAGTCAAGAGCTGAGGAGTAATTTTGAAGGGCAGTGAGGTAGAGTTGGAGATCTGAGGATTGTCGTGACTGTTGCCAAGTGCAACCATTTTCTGCGTTGTTGTTTTCAGGGTGCAGATCAGAGGTGTAATCCAAGGCCGTTGAGGGGAGTATTAGGAGTAAATGTGGAAATAGGGTAGCGAGAGGAGAACGGAGCATAGAGAGCTCCTGAGTTCAGCATAAGAGGAGAGAAAGTTGTGTAGGTTAGAGAGTTAGTGAGGGATTTTGGAGGATGGAAACTTGTGCTTATTAACAGTAGTATTTGATGGAGAGAGTGAGGACGAAGCAGGAGTGGCGATTGATGCAAGGATGATAGAGTGATCAGAGGGAGAAGAAGCAGTGTACATGTTAGAAGTGCAGAGTTGAGAAGAGATGAGAATAAGGTTGAGGGAGTTTCCATTTCAATGGGTGGGCAGATAGTGGACAGAAGAGAGTGAGTGTTTAAGGAGAAGAGATTTAAAGTCAGTGGATAGAGCAGCAGAGAGAGGGGGGAGGTTAAAGTCACCAATGACAATGAGGTGCTGATCGGGAGGTATAGATTCAATTAGCTTGGAGAGGTGGTTGAAGAATTGGCCTACCAGACCATGTAGCCGATAGAAAGTGATAATATGGATGCCGTAGAGGGCAGCAATTTTGGAGTGCATTGGAAAGAGGAAGAATTAGTGGGAGATAGGGGAGTGGCAGAGATAGGAAGCCTGGAAGATGAAAACAGTCCTAAACCTCCACTCCTACCAGTGAGTCAGGGAGAGTGGGTAAAGGTGTAGGCAGGGTCATGAAGGGCATCAAGGGTTACAGAATCAGAGGGAGAGATACAGGCTTTGTTAAGGTTAATGAAGTCAAGAGAAGAAGAATGAAAAAGGAAGAAGTCAAAGGAAAAGGAGGTTTTTATTACAGACAGACTGCGCGTTCCAAAGAGCAATTAATAGAGAGTGAGATATAGAAGCCTAGCGACGTTGCGTCTGAGAAATAGAGAGGCACCAGGGGGTAAAAGCGAGAAGAGGCAGTTTAGTGAAAGGAAGAGATAGCATGAGAATTGCATGGTGAGGTTGAGGCTGAGAAGAAGCACTAATGGATACCTAGAGACAGGTAGCAGGACACAGCAAAGTAGAGGCTCATATGTATTTATGTATTTACAGAAGCTTATATACACTTATATCCAAAGCACCAAGCAAATTAGTCAAAACAATGGTACAAATAGAATGAGGAATAAAAGAGCGTGAGTCACAGGCCAATATAACAAAGATGCATTCTGGTGGAGTTAGAGGACAGAAAGTAAAAGATGGAGTTTCTGGTGTTTTTTAAATTGGGAAAGAGTAGCACAAGAATGAATAGGAAGAGGTAGGGAATTCCAAAGAAGAGGGGAAAGAAGTTGGAAAGAATGGAACAGAGAAGAGGCACAAGGATGTCGGTGGACAGAAAGATGAAAATGAGAAACAGAACCTAAATCTCTAGATGGAGAATATAAGGAAATCGCTGAGCACTGAAATGGAGGAGCCAAGGCATGAATGGATTTGAAGACCAGATACAATAACTGAAACTCAAAACGCTGTTTAGCTGGGAGTCATTTAAGCTAAACCAGAAAAAGGGAAATACTGGCTGACCAGGGAAGACAAAAAAAGATACGCACTGAGGAATAGAACACAGTGGAAAAAGAGCATCATTAGGTATGCCAATGTAGATGAGATAACAATAATTAAGATGTGATAAAACAAAGAGTTTTTGCAGAAGAGAAGGCCTAATTTTCCTAAGGTTAAATAAATGAAACCAACAGGAATGAACAGTAGAAGCAGTTTGAGGTTTTATGGAGGTTGTAGAAGCAAACATAAATCTGAAATTGCGAGCCAGAGGGGAAAACGCAACATTTAAAGGTGGGAAAAAGGAGGATAAATAGAAGGGGTAGCTGTGAAAATAAGATTTCTGTCTTCTTAGGGTTGAGACAGAGGACCTTAGAGGCCATTCAAGACTGGACGGCAGAAAGACAAGAAGAAAGCCGGTGATGGATATCATCGCTAAAAAAAGGAAAAGAGAGGAAAATGTGAGTGTCGTCATAAAAATTAACTTGAAACCCAAAATGAAGAATCAAGGAACAAAGAGGAGGGGCATAAAGAGAGAAAAGGTGAGGACCAAGTAAAGAACCCTGGGGAAACTCATAGGAAAGAGGAAAATACTGAGAAATAGAACCTTTCCAGCAGACAGAGAAAGAGCTGCTAGAGAGATAAGAATGAAACTAACAGGTGAAAGGCATGAAGAATAGAGCTAAAAACAGGAAGAAAAGCATTTTCTGTGGAATAATGAGGCTGAGGGAAAAAGGCTGGGAGATTGCTCTTTGCTTCAATGCCCTTAACTGCAGACACCAATGGGCGGGACACCCACATGGAGATACTAAACTATGTGACAGGGCAAAGTCACCTTAAGATGACCTGACCTTTTTTGGCTCCAACACCCTGATCAAGTGGTCTGAGACCAGTACCTGGGTTGTTGAATAATTTCAGCCAGGAACCATTTTTTTGGGTTGATTCCCTTTCCTCCATATCTGGCCCAGCACAGTCTGATCCAGTGATATCACTGACTAGCAGGGTCCCCTTACCACCAATAACAGAGCAGCATCTTGTTGGCGGTAGTATGGTTCAGTGGGTAGCACCATTTGGCAGGAGAGAGAAGAGAGAAGAGACATATTGATGAGGGATGCAGGCATGTACTGTGCGCTTTGCCTGTCTTCGGTCACCCTGATAAATCTGGATTTTCGTGGCTGAGTTGTCTGCCATGGAATAGCATGCTCTTACACTACACTACCCTAGGCAAGAGGTTAACAAAAACGGAGAATTGGAAAACTGAGAGTCCAGTACAAATTCAACAGTGGCTTTACTGGTAGGCAGAGACAAATTAACTGAGGGAAAAGCTCCACTTCATGAGCATGGTACTAGGGTATAGACAGTGGCTCGACAGGTCTGTAGAGTCAAAGAGATTGAGGCAAAGCCTCCCGTTTCTGAGCACAGTACTAGGATTTACACCGTGACTCCACTGGTTGTAAGAGCCAAATAAATTGAGGTCGAATTTTCAGTTTGTGAGTGTGATACTAGGACTTGGACAAGGACTCTGCTGGTTGTTAGAGCCAAATAAATTGAGACAGAACTTCCCGTTTCTGAGTGCAGTACTAAGACTTACACAGTGGCTCTGCGGTATTAGAGCCAAACATATTGAGGCAGAACCTCCATTTTGTGAAAGTGGTACTAGGACTTAGAGAGTGGCTGCAATGGGGGGGGGGGCAAATAAATGTAGGTGGTAATTCCAATTTGTGAATGTGGTAGAAGGACAAGGACCGTGGCTCTACTGATTGGTAGCATTGCATACATTGATGCAGCAGAACCTCCAGTTTGTGAGTAGGGTACTAGGACAGTGAAGGGAAAACTAAACGTACTGGTGCAATGCACTCTAGTGCCTCATAGTAGTTGAAAAGACTGATGTTTGAATATCAGCTACCGCTGTCTAAGTCCAAGTCACCACCGCCTTTCATGGTGCACGCTCATCATCATGACTGTAGCTGGCTTGCACACAACATTTACAACATGTCATCATCTAAAGAATCTGTTTTGTTGTCTTGTAAGCGATAGGCTTGGTGTTGTTTCCCACCATAGTCTTCAACGATATGATGCTTGGTCATTTTTATGAAAGTAAGCAATCTTACATGCGTGTCACTGAGCCATCTCTTGTGTTAAGAACATAAGCCTCAGCTAACTGGTCTCCAGTGGACTTGCTCATTTCTCATGGGTACCCAGATGCATTCAGCAAGCCCGAATAGGGGAGGAGTCTCTCCCACACAGGGGAGTTGCTAGGTCTGGAAAAGACCTGGGGCTAAGCTGATGTCGGAACTGTTGGGACTGGGGGCTAGCTAGTCTTTTGGCTGTAGCTCCTGAGATTCTATCGGGGCTACAACCAAAAGATCAGGGGCTACAGCCCTCTTAGCCCCCCACCCAGCAACGCCCCTGCTCCCACAACCTCTTACATTTTTCCACTGGACATAATCACGATGTGCTGCCCCCTGAACTAGTGCCAGAAGTTGAGGTAAATGAGTGTGCACTGTCCTAGGAAACTCCTTTGCAGTACTGAAGCCCTTCACTGGGTTGACAATATCTGACCTTTGTATCTAGAAAAATGCCAAAAGGTACTCGATTTTCCCCACCTTCGCTACACTGTGTGGAACCTGTTGGAGGGTCGAGAGCAGTTTCATGTCTAATTGTCCTGCTTTTCCATTGAAGAACAAAGCACACAAGTGAATAGGTTCAAGAACACTATTGCTCATACACGCGAACTCCCACAATTTTTTGTGTAAACTCTGCCGTTTCTTCAATGAGACAATACTCATAGAGGTTATATCGTAGAGAAAAAGAAAATCTCTCAGACACAATTATTTTATATATTGGAACTGTGCGAGTGGTATACATAAAAGCACAATTCCAGGGAGAAACAGACATCAAAATGGTTTCTTGGACCACAACAGAACAAACAAGAATATGTTTTGAACACACTGTATCAAGGCGTTTTTCAGGCAGAAATAAAGACAGTGTGTGTATAACAAACCCAATCTGTGTGGGGGTTTGTCATAAATGCACAATTCAATGGTGTGAAATTACAAAACAAGGTTCTTAAAACAACATAAAACATTTGCAAGGACACAAAAGAGAAATTTGCATGTGTGGACAGCAATATATGTGCTGTAATTTCAGGGAAATAGTGCGTCTACACCAGGTGTTTCGGCCATTTGGAGTTGAGCTAGATGAACCTCATCATTCATATGGCCATCATCAGAACGGGTTCTGTGTGAAATTACGTCTGTACTGCAGGGGAGGGAGACCACAATCAGACCGGTGTATGAGCAAAATAATTTAAAAAGAATAAATCAGAGGTATTGTGTAATCAATGTGATTAGAAAACACACAGCTTACCTATGGGGTAAATTCACAGGCACTGTATAAGAGATCCACTAGCCACATTGGCTGGTCTCTAGGTAATCCTGTTATAAAAAACAGAACAAGTACTATTGGTGGGGAGTTGAAAAACCCTCCAGTGTAATGTACATAATAATTATAAAAGTACATGCTTTGTTGAATGTAAATGAGTCTTACCTCTCACCAGCAAAATCCAGGTAAGAAGGTCAAGGAGTGCTCTCTCAAAAAACAACAATCTGCCGTTGGGTGCATGGCTAAAAGATAAATATAAAGTAACAATGAGAGCCCAGAACTACAGGATCCTCGTTTTAGTCTAAGCTGGGGACCGTAGAAGTAGAATTACCTTGGATCGTGTATCAGGCAGAACTGGTAGTCTGCAGGAAAAAGATAGCGGGCATCGTCTCCTCAAGCTGCTGAGTCACTGGGGAGAGCCGGCAGCAAAGTGTTAGTAAAGCTGTTGCCAGGACAGAGAGGCTGTTTTATATGGCAGCCATCTTAGAGTCAGGCTAGGATCGAGTGCCCCCAGGAATTGGTGTATAGCTCTTGATCCAGATTAGTATAATTGCACTAAAACAAATACGAGTGTGCCTAATGTTCAAGTGATTCTGAAAAAGCAATTTAGGGGCTATTTTCAATCTAAAGGTTGCCATGGCAACCATCGACCACAAATAAATTCAAGAACGGCTCTCCCCAGTGACTCAGCAGCTTGAGGAGACGCTGCCCGTTGTCTTTTTCCTGCAGACTACCAGTTCTGCCTGATACACGATCCAAGGTAATTCTACTTCTACGGTCCCGAGCTTAGACTAAAACGAGGATCCTGTAGTTCTGGACTCTCATTGTGTTGAAAACATATGCTTGTTTGTTCTGTTGTGGTCCAAGAAACAATTTTGATGTCTGTTTCTCCATGGAATTGTGCTTTTATGTATACCACTCACACAGTTCCAACATATAAAATAATTGTGTCTGAGAGATTTTTTTTTTCTCTACGATATAACCTCTATGAGTATTGTCTCATTGAAGAAACGCCAGGGTTTACACAAAAAATTGTGGGATTTTGCGTATATGAGCATTAGTGTTCTTGAACCTTTGTTCTTCAGTTAACCCTCCTGGGTAGAATAGGTTCCATACCAGGAGCCCAATTGTTTGAATATAACTAGTACAGCCCGTGGCTGTGGGCATTTCACAGACCACCACTCGGGTCAATAACTTTTTTCAATACATCTTTCTTTTTGTCCTATTTCATCTTTGGATAACGTGAATGTAGTCTCCTATACGGATGACTATTTTAAACAACTCCTAGGGGCCTCTTCCACACTACGTAACAAGGACGGTGTGCTCACAAGAGGTCTGACAGAAGATCAATTAGAAATCCTTAACCAAAAGAAAAAAAGGATAATCCGAACAGAACTACATGGCAAGTTCACGCTAGAATACCTGAGAGCTGGGATAATCCCTGAAGGCCTCCAGGTACGCAACATCCCCAGGGTTTTCACAGACAACCCGAAGTTCACGAAGAACTTCAGTGGGGTGGGGAACAAATGTAGCCGGGACTGGCTGATTCTGGTCATAGACACCGCCAAAGAGGAATGTGACAAACGGTGCAGAATTGCTAGACCTAGAGAAAAAGTTCCTTGACGATAAATCTATCCAGGATGCAAAGGATAAATTAGACAAACTTGAACTAGAAATCATCAAGTTTAAAAATCTAACCCTTGATAGGAAGGTCGATAAGTTCAAAAAGGATCTGGCTAATTATTCAGAGGAAAAAACCTATCCTTTTCTCGACATACTACACCGATCTGCAAGCGAGTCAAAACTACAGCAGAAGGAACAAATCAGTAAATTTTGCTGGAACCTCCTCTAGTGGAAGTGGAAGTACTTCAAGCCTACCTGGCGCAACAGGACAACAGCTACCACAACCTTTTTTTCCCAGGGGCGGACAACGAGGACGACCCAGGAGACGCCAAACTCAGCCAGGACAGCGCATGAGAACGCGCCAATGGTATCAGAACCAAGGACAGAATCAGGGATACCAGTCTTCATCTCATCCACCCGGACCATGACAACACCAGAGTTACGGCTCCTTGGCAAGGGTTTATCCTTCGTCCCTGCCCAAAGGGCACAACCTTTTGAAATCGAATTAGAGCTACGAAAATTCTTTAGGAATATTCGTTTGAAGCATTTTTTTTAAATCCATTTACCCTCTCTTAGAGAGGCTGCACTACCGTCACGCACCAACGCAAATACCACCGGGCTGAAAGAAAAGTCCAAATTCTACCCTCCACCGGGCTCTACCCCGGGTGAGATTATCACTTTTGAAAAGATTGTCATCAAGACAGTAATGGCCGGATTCAAAAAAGAAAACTTCTACCAGGACAATCTCGATAGAGAAGAAAGGAGTGCTATGAGAAGCCTGGAAACGGACAGATCTATAACCATCAAGCCCGCAGACAAAGGGGGTGGCATAGTCGTATGGGACACTTCTGACTACAACACAGAGTGCCTACGTTTATTGAGCGACCGAGAAGCGTACATACCTTTGGAACATAATCCCACGAAGGATCTCCAAGATGAAATCAGAAGCCTTACGCAACACGCTCTCACCCAAGGTTGGATTTGTGAAGATTAAAAGATGTTCCTGAACAAAACCAATCCATGCATTCCGGCTTTCTACATTCTTCCCAAGATGCCGGTCAAGTGGCACAGCGAGTAGAGCGCTCACTTTGACATCGGTGCAGAGTCTACTAACGCAGGTTCGAATCCCGGCTGGGCCAAACTCAGCCTTTCATCCTTCCGAGGTCGATAAATAAGCACCACACACAGTGGGTAATAATAAGCAGCGCTCAGATACCTGAGGGTTTGTAGCGCTATATAAATGCCAAATTATTATTATTATTATGCATAAAGACTCCAAAAAACCACCTCGAAGACCGATTGTTTCAGCTTGTGAATCCCTCCTTGAACCCTTGTCCCTTTACACAGATTTTTTTATGAAACCCTTTGTCATAAAAATTCCTTCCTATCTCAAAGACACCACCAGTACAATCAATCTGCTTGATGATCTCGTCCTTACCACCGATAGCCTGCTTGTCACAATGGACGTTGAAGCGTTATATACAGCTATACCCCAACAAGAAGGCCTCGAAGCAATACGTGATATTTTGAATTCCAGAACAGACCAAGATTCTACCCCAACTGATTTCATCCTTGAGTGTACAAGATTGGCTATGTCAGAAAATGTCTTTCTGTTCCAGAACCAGATCTACAAGCAATTAAAGGGTGTGAGCATGGGCGCCACCTTCGCCCCAGACATTGCCAACTTATATATGTCTAAATACGAAGAGAATTATGTTTTCACACCAGAGAACCCTTTCCTATGTAACATCGCTCTATGGAAAAGGTATATTGACGATGTAATCACTGTCTGGAAGGGAACACCTTTGGAACTACAAGATTTTCATACGTGGATCAATTTGAGAAACACCCACATTAAGTTCACGATACATTGGGACCACCATCAAATAGATTTCCTTGATCTCCATATCTACAAGACGGGGGACCGACTAAAAACTGAGCTTTTTCGAAAACCAACAGACCGCAACACCCTATTGCATTTCACAAGCTATCACCCGATGGGCCTCAAGTACAATCTACCGTATGGACAGTTTTTTTGCGCATTCGTAGAAACTGTTCCGACTCCGAGAAGTTCCATCTCGATGCGGCAGGATTGACCCAACGACTTGCTGAAAGAGGCTACCCAAGAAAAGCTGTTAGTCAGGCCAAGAAAAGAGCAAGATACACTCCGAGAGAGATCTGTCTGGGTAACAAACCAAAGAAAGATTTGGGAAGACTTGTGTGTGTTACCACTTTTGGGCCCCTGAGTGTCCTAATCCAGAAAACCATCAAGAAGAACTGGCACTTGGTAACCCATCCCGGAACTTTGCAAAATGTGCCTTGTTTCGCTTTAAAAAAAATTAGGATTCTTAGAGATGCTCTTCTTCACACTTAGATAGAGCCACCCTCGCAACCACAGCATACACTCTGGGACCTACCCCCAATTTATGGACACCATAAATGCGGCCATTGCATGGCCTGCCCACTGACTTTGCAAAAGAAATCCTTTGAACATGACAAAGTACAATGGACAATGAATGATTTCACCAACTGTAATACCAAGGGTGTCATATACATAATACAATGCCCATGCAACCGCCAGTATGTAGGCAAGACCATACGTGCAGTTAAAATGCGGATCTCGGAGCACCGTTTCTGCATCAGAAATAAGGTAGCAGACAAGCCCTTAGTAGATCATTTCACTGCTAAGAACCACAGGGACACGGATTTAAGGTGGTTTGTCCTCCAAAAAGTTAAACCAGCCAAGAGGGGGGGTATTTGAATAAAACACTCACCCAGTTAGAACAGCGGTGGGTACACAGATTGAACACCGTACATGCTGGTTTAAATGTTTCAGTAGAATGGAAATCCTTTCTGTAACCACTGATTCATGTGTTGTTGGTTTTTTCCCCAGTGCAATGTTGTTTCTATTTGTTTCAGAGCATTAATTCACCCTGCCTGCTCCATCTGTGTGAGTAACTGTCTGAATTGGCCTAACATATGGTTTTCTCTCACTATATGATATATGCACTGCACCAACAAGTATAGCCTGGTGTTTGTTGTGTGTTTTTGAGGATCATATGAAGCATGCATTCATTTTTCTATGCATTTGTAAGCACTTCTTATTTCAGCAACTATGTATACTATGTGTTCATGACATGCACCACTGCCGCAATGCATTGACCCCTTCCACCCGTTCTTGAATTTATGTGTGGTCGATGGTTGCCATGGCAACCTTTAGATTGAAAATAGGCCCTAAATCGCTTTTTCAGAATCACTTGAACATTAGGCACACTTGTATTTGTTTTAGTGCAATTATACTAATCTGGATCAAGTGCTATACACCAATTCCTGGGGGCACTCGATCCTAGCCTGACTCTAAGATGGCTGCCATATAAAACAGCCTCTCTGTCCTGGCAACAGCTTTACTAACACTTTGCTGCCGGCTCTCCCCAGTGACTCAGCAGCTTGAGGAGACGCTGCCCGCTGTCTTTTTCCTGCAGACTACCAGTTCTGCCTGATACACGATCCAAGGTAATTCTACTTCTACGGTCCCCAGCTTAGACTAAAACGAGGATCCTGTAGTTCTGGACTCTCATTGTTACTTTATATTTATCTTTTAGCCATGCACCCAATGGTGGATTGTTGTTTTTTGAGAGAGCACTCCTTGACCTTCTTACCTGGATTTTGCCGGTGAGAGGTAAGACTCATTTACATTCAACAAAGCATGTACTTTTATAATTATTATGTACATGACACTGGAGGGTTTTTCAACTCTCCACCAATAGTACTTGTTCTGTTTTGTATAACAGGATTACCTAGAGACCAGCCAACGCGGCTAGCGGATCTCTTATACAGTGCCTGTGAATTTACCCCATAGGTAAACTGTGTGTTTTCTAATCACATTGATTACACAATACCTCTGATTTATTCTTTTTAAATTATTTTGCTCATACACCCGTCTGATTGTGGTCTCCCTCCCCTGCAGTACAGACGTCATTTCACACAGAACCCGTCCTGATGATGACCATATGAATGATGAGGTTCATCTAGCTCAACTCCAAATGGCCGAAACACCTGGTGTAGACGCACTATTTCCCTGACACTACAGCACATATATTGCTGTCCACACATGCACATTTCTCTTTTGTGTCCTTGCAAATGTTTTATGTTGTTTTAAGAACCTTGTTTTGTAACTTCACACCATTGAATTGTGCATTTTTGACAAACCCCCACACAGATTGGGTTTGTTATACACACACTGTCTTTATTTTTGCCTGAAAAACGCCTTGATACAGTGTGTTGAAAACATATTCTTGTTTGTTCTGTTGTGGTCCAAGAAACCATTTTGATGTCTGTTTTTCCCTGGAATTGTGCTTTTATGTATACCACTCACACAGTTCCAATATATAAAATAATTGTGTCTTGAGAGATTTTTTTTTCTCTACGATATAACCTCTATGAGTATTGTCTCATTGAAGAAACGGCAGAGTTTACACAAAAAATTGTGGGATTTTGCGTGTATGAGCAATAGTGTTCTTGAACCTATTCACTTGTGTGCTTTGTTCTTCAGTTAACCCTCCTGGGTAGAATAGGTTCCATACCAGGAGCCCAATTGTTTGAATCTGCTTTTCCACTGGCAAACAATTAATGTTCATGCATTATGTTGGATTGTTTTATCTTCCAACATATGCATCAATGGCAGTATCTCACCAAGTGACGTAGCGTACAGGCTAAGCTCACTAGGTAACCTCTACAAAACTATGCCGTAAGGAGCAAACATTCAAGTCTGAATGTTGCAAGAGTTAGTCACTGTGTTGCACTGTCCTCAGGGGCACACCAGCACATGGAGCGTTTAAATCAACAGGGTCGGCATTACTGTTTTCAAATGGTTTTACAGTAAGGGAGCTGGCACTGTGACTCCAGTTTTCCTAACACATTTGGACACTGTAGGAGTGGCTAGAGTGGGCACAGATGTTCTGGATTACACTTCTCTCATCTAGTTGTGGGTACTTGCTTATGAAATCGGTCACCGCAAGATGCAAAGGGAATGTGCATGGTTTGTCTATCTTCAGTGCCACCACAACATTAGACCAGTTGGCAGTTGCTGAAAAGCCATATTGTAAACCAAGAAGGGGGAGGGGGCAATGTACCCCAAACAATTATTTACTTTCTCCAAGAGATCAATTCTGCTGTGGGACCTGCTGTGAAACACAAGGTAGCCTGACCATGACAGGTATTTCACAACTTCTGTCCAGGGCGTTGAACAAATAGTGATCCAGTGATGATGATGGCCATGAAATCAGTGCCACGGTTTTCATAAAATATATTAATATTCACGTGTCTTTGTGATATTTTGTAACACAATTCACAAACCTCAGCAACAGAGGGCTGGTGTGTTGAGGAGGAAATAGGTTGTCTGCATGCTCTGGGATCTGCAGTCAAAGATGAAATCTGGGAATCAGCAAGGTTGGCTGGCGTAATTTTGCAGGATGCTAGTGCAAAGTAGCCCATGGCCTGCAGTTGAGGGGTGAGATGCTGACTTGTTGCCTTTTTCTTCTACCAAGCTCATGGATGATGATGTCTCGTGTAGTCCCATGGGAAAAACGTGCCCAAGTTGGTTCCCGGCTTCCATCGCAAAACTCTCATGATGATTATATGACAAGGGGTGTTTATATGACAGGGGGCATGATGAGCATGATGCCTTTGTGCTGTAAAATAACTCCACACTCCCATTTCATTGTTTATGGGCCACACTCCCATGTCATTGTTTATGGGCCACATTCCCATTTCATTGTTTATGGGCCACATTCCCATTTCATTGTTTATGGGCCACACTCCCATGTCATTGTTTATGGGCCACACTCCCATGTCATTGTTTATGGGCCACATTCCCATTTCATTGTTTATGGGCCACATTCCCATTTCATTGTTTATGGGCCACACTCCCATGTCATTGTTTATGGGCCACACTCCCATTTCATTGTTTATGGGCTGGTAATTGATTGCTGTGCATGGCGCACAGACTCATGCACTATCTTGGCTTCTCCAAAGCAAACATCTGCGGCTGTAGCAGGTGAAAAATTGCCAAAAGATGCATTCCTCCCGTGGCTACTGCCCCATCCCACGTCCTGTTTGGGTACATCAGCAGATTCAAATATGTTAATTGTTTTCAACTCTACGCTACAATAAGTAGATGTTATAAAGTCTTGTTGGTAGTTAATAAAGCTGGTCTCTCAACACACAGACCTGCTGTGGAGTCAGTAGTAGTTCCAGGTAGCTTTATTTTACAGATGTACAGTATATACATCAATCCAGTTACTCTTCAGTTATATACAAGACATGAGGTACAGGACCAGGGACAAGGAGGGGCAATGGACCTACATACAGAGGAGAAAACCCACCGGCCATCCCTCTATTCCAGCTCAGACCCCCCAACTCACACTCCCAGAACATTCACTCACAGATCCACACAACATTCCCCTGAGCTGCATTCATGTATCAACATTCTGAGAGCAAGCACTCCAGGCCAGTGACATCACATGACAAGACTACATTACAACTGTAGACCACCCAACGCTGCTTTGTTGTACTCTTTTGCCTTCAAAATGCATGTGTGCTAAGACTGCCTCGGCCTTCTCCCATGCCTTCAAAATTCGCATGAGCTTTGGACTTCTCCTTGCATACAAAATTCACCTGTTTTGAGACTGATTGGGAGTACTGATCTAGACATTCGTTTCAGGGTCTAAACCCTGCATAGGAAAGATCCACTTTGTGGATGACAGTTGCGAAGGTTCAGTCTTTGCCTCCCCCCTCCTTCCCTCTGTCAATTTCAGAGCCCCCCCTACACCCTTCCTCACACTGTGCAGACCCGCCTTCACATTTCCTCTGCACCACCTCTTACCTTTACAGGCTTGGGAGCGGTCTTCCAGCTTCCCTCCAGGCTGCACCCCTAAACACTGTACAGGAGGTGGACTTCTGTAAACTGCATCCGCCTAATACAAAATCCATGTGTCCCCAAAACTGCTGTGGCCTTCTCCAAAAACTTCAAAATGGATGTGTGTCAAACATGCTTTGGCGCGATCAACTACCTAAAAAACACATGTGGGTTACCAACTGATTTGGGCATTCAACAAACCTGGCTTGGTGTGATTCCCCTCCTCCCAATAATTATGTGCACCCAACCCCCCACAAAGTTCTACTCTAATTGTCTAACTTTATCTCGTCCCGATTATTGATTGTAATACTAATCCTAGCTAACGCATAACTATGCAAATCCCTGCTGTGTAGTATTGCTCCTGGCCCCTCAATCACCAACCACAGATTGACCCGAGTATCTTCTTGCCTGTCTGTGTACCGACGCCACTTCGAACCAGGGGGAACCTCATTTTTTAACCTCGAGAAAACGTGAAATGTTCTCCCTGGTGAAACACCAACTAATCCTCGGGGTTCTAGTTTTACACACACACCCTCCTGCCATTGCTTGCTAGGATCATAATGCAGAGTTCAGTCTTCTTCACGCAAGGCTCTCACACAAGGCTCTCATGAACATTGTGTGAAATGATTGGTCCATATTCACGTTGTTTATTTTTCCGAATACAGATTCACTTTTCCAGGATGGGTAATTTAAACAGAGAAATAAGGCACATCAGTTGACAGTGCAGTAGTCAGCTAATAATGACACATGGTCAGAACCTGGTTCTGCGACGTGTTATTCTTAGCACCACTGTCTCCAGTATCTGCTTTATCAAAGGTCTAATAAGACCTTAAGCAATGAACTCAGCGAATCAAATTGCTTGTGATATGATTAAAAGGACATTTCAAGGCATTAGCCTGTTCAGTAGAAGCTTCTGGAGCAGCTGCAAGATTACATGTATTTGGCCCTGACCAAATGCCAATGTAAACTGAGCTGCTTTGTCTTAGACTGAAGCAGAAATACATCACGACACTGCAGGTTTCCTCACTGCCTTCATGAGAGAGAGAGAGAGAGAGAGAGAGAGAGAGAGAGAGAGAGAGAGAGAGAGAGAGAAAATGTGTGAAACCAAATCTTTATTTTCTGTGGCAGCTCCTCTGTTAAGACATGAGGGGGAGGGGTGATGGGTGAGAGAAGTACACTTTAGTGGTATTCTAATATTCGTTTAGAATGTTACTCTAAACATACATCTCTCACAGTGCCAGACAGTATGGTCCACCCAGGTGATTTATTTGCACAAGGGATTGTGCTGCATGCATCTGAGCAGGGGTGTGACTCCCTGCTTCATATTTCTTATTTTATTGTGTATTTTATATGTTATTGTGTAATGTGGAGCCCAAAAAAAGAAGAGTGCAATAATGAGAGGCTGGTGGGCAGTACGAAGTGTGGCCCCTCCGCCTCCCTTTAGTGCTCTAACACTATACACACGCTGTGTAATGTGTTTGTACACATGCGTGAATGCAGTTCGGGTGTATGTGTCCATGTGCGAATGTGTGTAGGTTTATGTGTTTCTTTTTATGAATTTGTGCATGCAAGAAGTTGTCTAAATACTGTATGAATGCACAGGTAAATGAGAGAGTGTTGTATGCATGTATGAGAATGAGAGCGAGTGTGCTATATGATGAGTCTGCCTGCATGTAGAAGGGCTGATAGTGGCATGCAATCTGTGACTGGGCATGAAGGGTAAAGCAAAAATGATGTGTTTTCTTATTTCTTACTGGCTAGACTAGCCTACATTGGTGCAGCCAGTCTGAATATAATTTCATACTGTATAATTACTTTTTAACTGGCTGGTACAGCAAAGTGGAGTAAGTTCTTGTATGGTAATATTTGCATATATTGGGTCAGACTGCACGGAGTTGTATGGTCATATGTTTTTATGCTGTTTTATATTATGGCTAAGGGCATCCTGAAGATGCATTGGAAAATGCTTCTGTGCACTGTTGGTGACTTACATCTATTGGATATTTTCATGTGCTATACAAAATCGATTGCCTACTATAGGGCTCTTTACCCGATTATTCACAGAAAGTGTGCTGTAAACACACCATTTCAACCCATTTTTGATAAATGATCTTGACGGTTGAGGGGAGAACCTGTCAGAATACCCCCACCCCCTGGTTATTTCTGTCTTTTTAGATATGCTTGGTCACTCCTCCATATTCAGGCCAAACATTTACACCCCTCCAGTTAAATAAATGTATCAGCCGCCATTGTGTGTCTGTGTGTGATGAATTTCCATCTGGAAAGGGTGTGAATGCCCTGGCTTTTTTCATATTTATTAAATAATAAAATGATGCAGGCTATTCCATCTCTTAAAGGGTAATTGATAGTTATGAGCTCCATGCCAAAAGCATAGTGTGTAGCAGTGTCCTGTTTTCTGATTTGCAGCTCCTGCTCTACCAGTGGTACAGGACAGGTTCAGAGGTCATAGCTGCCCATTTGACAGCTGGAGTTGCAATCAAGTACGCTCAGTTGTAATATTGCACAATCACTCTGCGAGAGACACCAGCTCCTGTTTTTTTATCCCTGCCATTCGGAATTGACCCCCAATATCCCACATATGCAACAAGGTATTTTTGGAATCGAATTGAACTGTAGAGCAAACTATTATTCAACATTCCACTGGGACATTGTCCCAGATTTGCCCCATCTCCAAGAAACTGGTAAATGTAATCATAAAGCAATTTCAATTTATTCCAAATACAAAACAATTATTTTGTGATATATTAGATCAACATAGGTTTCCGGCAAAACTCATTTCAATCACATAATAAAATACTATTCAATTCTTTCCATCGCACACACGCACTCAATTGTTCAGACTCAATTTCTATTTCTCCAAATTAACAATAGGTTTCAACATATATGTAACCTAGTAACAAATATTTTTTACAACATATTTATGCACCCCTTTCTTGTAATGGTTTGTCTGTTAAACAACAGAAGATATTTGGTCGACACATGTTTCAGTTGGTTATTCGGGCTGCAAAATATGGCCCTTTCTTATCCCAACCTTCTTCTGGACAGAAGCTGAGTACACGTTTCGTCTCAGTTCGGGGTACATGGAGTAGGAGACATCATCTCCAACTTGTATCTTGGAGGCAGTCCAAAAAAGGTGGCCCAAATCCTAAATGCTGAGGCGATTAGATAGCTTCACAGCCGCGCTGTAGTGCAACTGATGAAAAAGCTGTAGCACTTTCTATTTCCATAACTTGCAGCTGTAATTGCTAGAAAGGCCCCGGAACAGATCGGCAGGTCAAACCTCAGATCCCTGTAGCCTCTTGTTCATGGTCCATTCCACAGAGTCATTTGCCTTCTGGGAATCAGAGAACTAATGGTCAATGACTCACCAATTGTATTGGCATGCCCCAAGGTCATACGTAAGATCTGCGCGTAAGCATGGTCGACTTCACTGGAACGGCCACAGTCTGATTCTGATTCTGGTGTTCTATATTCTGTATAACACCCAGGAGATGGATGGAGAGAATCTTAGTCTTTCTGTTAATTAACAAGAATTGTCTATGAGATGATGATAGATCTGTCAGTTTATTTTTCTTACAAAAAACCCAATGTGGTGGCTTCCTGTTGGTCTGCTGGGAGAGAGTCCTTGTTTGTATTTTCTTGAAACGCGCTCGGCATTCCCTTGATTATCTTCCCTTCATGCATTTAGAGAGTTTAATGAGGAACCTGGTTGTCTCGGCTTCAATAACCTTTTCTATCTTGCGTCCTATCACCTTTATTTAGAGGTTCTTCATGAATTCCGCACATTACATATGAACACTTTCTCTTCTTGGAGGGTAAAGATCTTGATAATAGTCTGTGAGCCCGACTTCCTATTACTATTTCCTGTTCCTTCATAGCTAGCTGCCATGCTCCATGCCCCGCTATATTTCACACCCTTGCCTTCCCACTCATCAACCAGGCCACGTATTTCCCAGCTTGGTCCGTTATGGCATGCATCCTACACCTCGTGTTCCAGCTCTGTTTGTTGGCTGTTTATAGGGTATTCACCACATCTCATCTATAGCCCTCCTAAATTTGCGTAACGTACATTTTGAGAAGACCGTTACATCTTCCTTTTGGCACTCCCTCTTATTTCTGTATTAAATCCTCATTGTTTCGTTATGTCCAATCAACTCCATTAGCTCCCCCCCCCTAAACATGGTCCTAAAGCTTCCCATAAAGTCTGTTTACTTGAAACAGAGGCGGTATTAAGTTAGAAATATTCCTGGTGGCTAACCCGAGAGACTGACACACTTCTTTGTCTTTCATGTGGACGTCATTAAGACTCGATGTAGCTTCCTGTCGAGGTGTTAATTATCTCTATTGAGAATGCCATGGGGGAATGTCCAATGATGATTTAATTTGAAGGAAAGTCTCTCGGGTTGCCCTGTGTAGATCCTTAGCTGGTAGGCACAGGTGGTCTAGCAGTGAAGACGTACTACGACACAATAATTTCTTCTGACCAGATTATCTGAATGCCATATACCATTTAGTTCCAGACTATCTATGCATGTATCTATTGGGTGTGCCTGCCCCCTGCATGCCACCCACAGAGTGACCTGCCCAGGGAGATAGCCATTACCCTTTTAAGATCCCCGCTAGCATGGCCCAACACAATGGGGGTTTTACCACTAAGTCCCTTGAATACTGTATTGACAGCAGGTACACTGGGTAGGCCAGCTTGTCTCCAACACCAAAAAGAAAGAACGGGTAGTGGCATGGCCCTGGCAGCTCAGGTAGGTGACTTTGGCTGTCACTTGGTCCAGGCAAGTGCTGCGCCCCAGAGTGTGCTTCACCTCCTAGTTCATCAGGTCCTGAGATCAGGCACATACATACCAGTGGCAAAACGCCGACAACCCACAGGTGAGAAAGAGGGCAGTCGAGAGAAGAACAGGCTTCACGGGGGGAGGGGGAGGGGAACACGAGCTTTATTTATTTATTTATTCATTGGACATTGTTAGGCGCTTATACAACAAATAAATTGTGTTTCCAAGCGCACAGGGAGAGAGTGCATGAGGCCGAGGGAGCATAAAGTGGAGAAAGAGCACTGACAAGAGAGCAAGATTACAGGGGATGGGGATGGGCCATTGGGGGAGAGTACAAGCACACACAAAGGGCATTAAGTGAGGCACAGGTGAGAGAGAGAGCACAGCAGAGATAGAGAGAGAGCGTATGAGAAATAGAATGAGGGAACCCAGAGATGAGAGAGCATGACAGAAAATAGAGCATGGCCGGGAGGAAGAAAGAGAACAAGGTGGCTTTCATGCACTGGATAAAGGTAAGACTGAAGCAACCTCTCCACGGAAAAGGGGAAAACTAGAACTGGGAGGAATAGGGAGCACAGGAGAGGATGATCATGGTGTGAAGAGGGAGAACAAGGGGGAGGAGAGACTGCTACCATCCCGGAGGATGAATAACATCCCCTCTTCTGCTGGATACTTGAAACGGAAGCCACTTAAAGACAAACCAGTCTTAGAGGGATGTCATGCAAACCAAATAACGCAGGTGCGAGATGGAAGGATGAGGTGGAGTGAATGGGGTAAGGGATAAAAGGAGCAGAAAAACATTTGTATCCACACAATGTCTCGGGAGGATAGCTCAGGGGCAACGTGCTCGCCATGGAAACAAGACGGCATGGAGCAACACAGGTTCGATCTCGGGTCCGCACCTAGAAACCTCCGGGTATTAAGCGCGGTATAAATAACCTATCATATCATATTGCAATGAGGCCCATGCTGCAAGGCCCACCAGGAAATCTCCAGAGTTCCCAGTAGGCCATTCCACCACTGTCGATAATAATACCTAGAAACAGGTTACTATTTTCTTTCCATCGCTTGGGTAGTGCCCATCTTTAATATCTTTAATATCTAAGAGGCTTATATTTAATTAGGACTTTTAAAGCTATTTCGTAAGGATCTGTAGCATGGCGAAACCTTGTGTTTCTTTCAGGTTGCACGAGAATTACCCTGAAAATATTAAAATGCTATCTCAGGAGGGCTGTCGCTGGAATTGGAGCACATGTGTGGCTTAACTTGCATTCTCCCAGTCTCCCCAATGTGCATGCGTGTTATGTTTTCTTTCCGGCAATTTATGCACTTTCTTTATGGTGGACATCTGTTTCTGCCTGATTTCATTGGGTACAAATCCTTCTGTTTTATCATCTATACAGGTCCCAGTCTCCTTTTCATTTTGGTCCTGATGAAGGCGTTTCATTAATGTGCAGAAACATATACATTAACCACAGCTAGAGCAGACCGCAGGTAGATCATATGAAGTACTGTGCATAAAAAATAACTATCTGTATTGGTTTACTTTGACTTGACGTTCTGCTAAAGGTGTCCCTTTGCAATAATTCCCCCTCTATAACAAAGTATGAAGACTTGAACATTGTTTATATGTATTTTGTATGTTTATTACTTTGGCTGATTTTAAATTCTGGCTTTTTAATGATGTATCTCTGTTTGACTGTTTATCATGTACTTTGGTGATTCTTCCATTATTGCTTAGTATATTAAACTTAGCTTTACCTATCGTAAAAATAAAATGTGACATGCATTTAAAAAATGTTAATGTTTTCTTTTTCCTCAATTATAACAATTACAGACGCAACTGTGCAGATTAACTTTGCTCTTTCATTTCCTTATGTGACTAGCTTCTGAACTCATTTTTGAATATTTTTTGTGTGAATTACTGTCAGTGTATATTTTAGAACATTAGTCCGATAGGAACATCACTTTTCTTATGTATTTTGTGCAAAGGTCTGCGGAAGCCCTCCAGTGTTTGGAAATATTCTTAGTGGAAGACTGTGGCAAGGCAGTTATTATTTTAATAAACTGTTTCAGCTTGTCATGCACATACTGTCCTGGCTTTTTCTACGCATTCTGGTACTTGCAGCTTTTTGCCATCACCCCATAAAAAGTGTGGCACTACAAATACAGAATGCACATGAAGTAGACATCTTATAGAGGGCACCTCTAGATCTCAGCGCTTATTCTGAAAAAGAGAGAGCAAAAAGTCATGCTAAAATGGCATGGGAAATCCCAAATTACACAGAGAATCAGGAGCCAGAAAAATACAGACTCAATAAAAGAAATAGACCAAGTGAAAGGCAAAACCCAGCTTTATTAACATCTAAATAAAGCAGGGACAGCATACAAGCATAATAAGTCATCACTCTCAGGGTGCTTATCAAAAACAACAGTTTGTATACTACAAATGTGTCACCCACAACGTCAAAACATAGTATCAGTTTCCAAAACCTATGGTTTACGGGGATTGGTTAAGGGGATTCACTACATATACAATCCATGGGTGTCAAACTTCTAATTGGGTAACAACAATCTGATGGTTCCTCCAGAGACCACCTCTAAATTGATAATAGTAAAAAGACATAATGTCTACAATAGATTATTGGTAGGCATAATAGGTACTGGGCAGCCAAGCATTGAAGGTTTTGATTGGCTGGCTTTCTACTGACCAACATTGGGCAACTGCCAGGTTATCAAGACATGAGCCAGACAGGTGTAAGGGAAAGAGAGGTCCATGGACTGCTTTAGTTTCAATTAAAGAAAATACCATCCATTATTCCTAGGCCATGATCCAGAGTCATTTCTTTGTATTCGACCTTGTGCAGCACCATGTATCTGAAAATATGCATGAGGAGTGTTGCAGGTGTCCTATCTGTGTTCCTTACTAATGAATAGACAATGTTCTTCAATTATGGGACATGTGTGATGAGACAGCATTTGGAATTCTTTCACCCTGCATCTATTGGGATTTTTGCTAATATTGTTGTGAGTGTTATGGTTTTGTTTACCACTGGGGACACTCTTGAGCTATTGACTCTAGAGTCATTGGGCTTCTAATTGCCCTTCACCTGGCTTACAAAGGTTGGTCATTCTTTTAATTAATCTAAGAATATATGGCTTGCATCTTTGAAATCGTTAACTCATGCTTTTACTGCAAATTTCCTATCGTCCATTTTTCATGGTAACCTTGGCCTGGGTTGCTAGCTACTGTCTGAGCTCCGCACGGATCTGTATTTTTGTTAGTTTAGCATTTTGAGTTCTCTTGAAGCCTTGAGACGTTTCCTTTACTTATAAGCGTGATGCGGCTTGCATTTTGGAAAAGAGGCTGCCCATTACTCTCGCATTTCTATAGTAGTGAGCTATATTCATGTATTGTTCATCTTGCATTCAGCTTATACATTGCTTATTTTAGTATTCTTCATGTCTTATGATATGATATGATAGGTTATTTATAACGTGCTTAATACCCAGAGGTTTCTAAGCGCGGGCCCGGGGATCGAACCTGTGGTGCTCCATGTTGTCTTGCTTCAAAGGTGAGCATGTTGCCCCTGACCTATCCCCCTGATGCCATGTCAATATTCTTCATGTATAAATGCATGTATCACCTAGCTTTTGCATTCTTCATGTTGAGTGCACATTTGCATCATGTCCAATGCATGCACATGTGTTGTTTCATTGTCAGTTCATTTATTCTTGCCATCTTTCACTTAGATCATGTCCATCTCTGGTTGTACCTGCCTGGGATATGGGCGGAACAGTTGCCTTATTGAGTAACACTTCTCACCTATACAGTAATGTGCCAGGGAGGGGCTGTAGCTATGGATGATGTAACCATATGCCTCCCAACATTTTCCCCTCTGGTTGAGTCCTCGACCACATCCTCCTCCTTGCCCTCCCTCCCATGGGGCTCTTTGGGTATCCATATCTTAGCCAACCGCCTCAAGGTGCATGTCTGTCTAACATGTTCGTCCCCACTCCAGGTCATATAGCATCATTCCCCTATTGAAGTCACAAAATGCACAGTGCTCAGTGTAATTGTGAGGGTCCTGAGGCAAAGTAAACATTGATCCTAGAAGGGTGATAGGGCTTTCCATTGCTTGGGCATGGGGTGTGATATTTGCCTTCTGCATCTTAAGAATTGCAATAAACAGCTGCAAAAATGCTGCCAACGTCCATTACTACTTTCATTCTTATTGCACGTTTGGCAGCTTTTTTACAGCCATTTATTGCATTGCATAAGATGCAGAAGGCAAATAGTACTAGTGGTAGAATGGTTAGTAACATTTTTAATGCATTAGCCAATAGTGTGGTTATCCATGAGAACAGGTACGAGAACCAGTCATCATTCTCAATCTCTTCCACCATTTTTGTGTGCAGTTCTGGTAAGATGATGGCCTCTGCGAGGGTTCATTTCTCATTGTGGATGGGTATATATATATGTGCAGAAAGAAGGCCCCATTTTTGTGCATACACCCCCTCCATGGCCATTATTAGATCAAGAACATACCTGTTCTGGGGGGTAATAAGTCTTACTGCCCGCAACTCCTCTCTTATGCCATTAAAGCCTTTCATGGTTGCATTTATTGTTTGCAACAACTCCCATCTGGTTATTTGTAACCATTTTTCATGTGTGGATGCTTGCAAACCACGAGTAAAGAAGGACATAAAGAACGTTGCCGTCCTACTGAACAATGTATGCTCATCGGTATGTCATCATAGGTCTCTATAGATTTAGTCAAAATTAGTTTTCCCTTTACTGCGTTCAAGGGTAAGGGACCCTTTGTTTCTTAAGTGCGCATTCATTCGGGGGAAGTAACCTATCTGTACTTCACTCTGAGGCACTACTAAAGCTGGTGTATTTATTACCACCAGAGAGTGCAACACTCCCAAACTTGGAGGAAGCTGCATGTAGGCTTTTGAACAACAGGCACAATAGTGGTCCATGAGCACTGCTGTGCCAATTTTGATACCTGGTACATTCATGATGCATTTGCACTCCTCATTTATTCCAACTTTCACTGGGCCATTATTTCTAAAACTTTGGCTCTTGCTTTTTGGTGATGGCTGGTGGTCCTGCTTCATCTTCCACCCATGTTCAAAATGTGGCTGTTTGTTTCCATTCCTCACAGCAGACTTTATCTGTGTTTTTTATCTATGGGTGGAGACACCACTGCCCCTGCTCTACATCCATGACTCTATCAACCCATTCCTCAGAGGACAATATTTTTCCAGTTATCTGCAATTGTGTCCTGTTAAAACAATATTTTGAGTAGAGCCTTCATTACTCCTAAACATATTTCTAGATTTGCTTCCAACTTGACAATCTTATGCTGGTCTTGTAAAGAATGTACAGCTGATTTTAAACACTGTATTTGTTACTGTAAATTTGTTTTTTTCATTCTTGGAAAGAATTTGGATAACTCTACAAAAAATGTTTAATTTCACAGCACAACTCAATCTTGACAATCTAATTATTGGATCGCATGGTTACTCTGATTTAACTAATATTTCCTCTCCCAGGTTATTTCACCTATTTGTCTCCATTCATCTAATATCTTCTAACTGGACATTTTTTGATCGCTTATCTTATGCTACTTCGTGGAATTATATATGCTACATTTACAGAATAGAAAAGGGCTGCGCCACTTCTCTAATTGACGTACTTAAATATGATCAAAAGTGGAGTCTACTGATCGAATATCTTAATGCCTCCTCAGCAGTGTCCTTTTAATTTGTTACCTCAGTTTATTTTGTCTGTTCTTCCTTCTCTTGCGTCTTGTATTATCCTGTCTGTTTTGCTCTTCTTTTGTGTTTTTGTAGTCCTTTCAGATATATAGTTCTCATATATTGCCTCAGTGAATTCTGATGTTAGAGTTTTGCAAGGAACTTTTAGTGCATCTCTACATTTATTGTAACCTTGATACACTATGTTGTGCCTTTTAATTGTTAACTCAGCTTAAATTTGTATCTTGGACTATTGGTTAGCAAGTATTATAATTGTTAATTGTTGATGATTATATCCTGTATTTATCCATTACAATTAATAAAAATTGCTAAACAAAAACAAAACAATAACATACCAGCTTTCCCTGGACAGCCCTGCATTTTAACATTTCATGAGGCACTATCTGGACCTCTCCTCTGTCCCCCTGTCAGGATATATTTTAGCACCTTGCTAAGAGGTGCTTTATCTATCAGACGTGCTTCAACATTTTCCATAATCAAAACTTAAAAAAAAAAAATAAGTACAAAACAATTTCCACTCCTATTCCATTACTCATGTTAGCGTCATCTGTTCAATTAACATGACATGCATTACTTACCGTAAAAGCATTTCTGATGATTTTATCTGCTTAAATTCACATGCTGTGCATATGGTCCGACATCCAGTGGTAAGCGCAGAGTATTGCATCTTGTCTTTCGGGGACCGAAAGGGGACGTCGGTATAGGCATGTCTGAAACACTATCCCTATCGTGACGTGTGTTGTACCCAAAATCCCTCACGCGCCGAGGTCTCTCCGATTGTATTTTTTCTGCCATGAGGGAGCCCAAGGCTCTAGTGAGTGAGTACATGAAGAGAGAAAGTAGTAAGAAGTCTATGTTCCTTCCACCCCGAGCGGAGAGGCAGGGAGGGCGCATGTGAATCTAAGCAGATACAATCATCAGAAATGCTTTTATGGTAAGTAATGCATGTCTTCTGATGCTTCTTAATCTGCTTAGAATCACATGCTGTGCATAGACTAGCGAGCAGTACCCGGAGTTGGAGGTGGGTTGTGAGAAGAAGCAGTAGAAAAAAGATGTCTTAGTACTGCTTGTCCCACCTGAGAATCAGACCTAGAATGAGTGTCCAGGCAATAGTGTTTTGTAAAGGTGTGTACAGAACTCCAGGTTGCCGCTTTGCAAATGAACTCTAGGGGAACATTTGCAATGAATGCTATGGATGCCCCAGTGCCTCGAGTAGAATGTGCTCTAGGCTTGAAGGGCAGTTCTCTCTTTGCAAGAGTGTAACATAGTGTGACGCATTTGACAATCCACCTTGATATTGCTGATTTAGAGACAGGGTCCCCTTCTCTACCAGCTGCCACTGAAACAAAGAATTGTTTAGTTTTCCTCAGTGGTTTAGTTCTATCCATGTAGAACATGACTGCCCTGCGCACATCTAGTGTGTGAAGGCTTCTTTCGGTCATGTTAGTAGGTCTCTGGAAGAACGTGGGTAGTTCGATTGACTGGTTCACATGGAACCTCAAAATAAATTTCGGCGCAAATCTGGGATGTGTTAGCAGAACTACCTTATCTTTGTGGACTGTAACAAAGGGGTCCAAAACCGAGAGGGCCTGTAGTTCGCTAACTCTTCTGATAGAAGTGATAGCTACTAGAAAGGCTGTCTTGTAAATCAGGTCTTTCAGACTTGCTTTATGCATAGGTGCAAAAGGGGGTCCCATGAGCCTAGTTAAAACCACATTTAGATCCCACCCAGGGGCTGGGTGAGTGATGGGGGGGATACATTCTTTTAACCCCTTCTATAAAGGCTTTAATCACAGGTGTTTTCCACATTGACACCTTCTGATGTGACGTGGTGTAGGCTGACAACGCCGCTAGGTGAACCTTTAAGGAATTGAAGACTAACCTAGAGTCCAACAGATGGGTTAGATATAACACAATGTGTGAAGGCGAGCAATCGGTGGGATTGACGCCTTTGGAACTGCAACAGATGACAAAACGTTTCCATTTGTTGGCATAGCAATAACGTGTGTTAGGCTTTCTTGCCTCCCTCAATATGTCCATGCATCTTTGAGGGAGTTGCAGATGTCCAAACTTTATGACCTCAGGAGCCAGGCTGCTAAGTTCAGAGTTTGTGGGCATGGGTGCAGAGTCTCCCCCCTGTCCTGAGACAACATGTTGTACGGGCAGGGCAGTTTTACTGGTGGGGAGAGGGACATTTCCATCAGGTGCGCGAACCAAGGTTGGCGGGCCCACATGGGAGCCACCAGAATCATGGTGACTGGTTCCTGGTGCATCTTGTGTACTATACTATCTTGTTCAGAAGGGAAGTCGGGGGAAAAGCGTAGACAAATTTCCCCAACCAAGTTATCCAGAGACCGTTCCCCTTGGATCAGTTCTGGGGGTACCTGGAGGCATAATCTTGGCATTGGGCGTTCTCCTGAGTAGTGAACAGGTCGATCTCTGGAAACCCCCATTCTGCGAAGACGTTGGATACAATTTGTACTCTTCTGGCAGAGGAAAATCTCTGCTGAGTACGTGTGCCAGAAGATTGAGTTCCCCTGGAACATGTTGGGATATCAGGAACATCTTGTGTTTGAGAGCCCATATCCAGATGTTTTGGGACAGCTTGGATAGCCCTGGAGAGTGAGTGCCCCCATGTTTGTTCAGGTAATACATTGCTGTTGTGCTGTCGGTTAGGACCAGCACTGTCATCTCTTGCAGTTGCTCCTGAAAGGTTTTCAATGCTTTGAACACTGCTAGTAGCTCCAGTAGGTTTATATGGTTGGACGCTACCTGAGAGGACCACACTCCGTGCGCTGTCTGTTGAAGCAGGTGAGCCCCCCACCCCGTGAAAGATGCGTATGTTGTGAGAGTGGCTTCCACTGCAGGGGTGGTGAAGGTTTTCCCCTTCAAGAGTTTCTCCCTCGACCACCACTGCAGAGAGAGAACGAGGGCTGGCGAGACAACTAACAGATCTTCCCATTGTCCGCTGGTCTGACACCGCTGGCTGTTGAGCCACTCTTGCATGGGACGCATGCGCAGCTGCGCGTGGGGAACCAAGTATATGCATGACGCCATCATCCCTAGTAAACGCATAGCTTTGCGTACCATCACCTCTCGACTGGCTACATGCTGAGGAACCTGAGAGAGCATGTTCTGAACCCTCTCGCTGGAAGGGAAGACTAGACCGTCCGCCGTACGAATTAGAGCCCCCAGGAACTGTTTTACTTGGCTGGGGACTAAGCTGGATTTCTTTTCATTGATAGAAACTCCCAGGCTGAACAGTAGGGCTACTGTTTTTTGGGTGTTCGAAAAACAAACGTCGAACAAGTCCCCCGTGATGAGCCAATCGTCGAAGGTAAGGGTAAACTGGAACTGAAAGTCTGCGCAGGTGTGCCGCTGCCACTGCCAGGACCTTGGTAAACACCCTTGGCGCCTATTGTCCTGAATCACACACCTTAGGAATTTTCTGTGCGCTGGCAGCATTGAAATATGAAAGTATGCATCTTTCATATCCAATGTTGTCATGAAGTCCCCCTATTTTAGCAATGGGATCACCTCTTGCAGTGTTACCATGCAAAACATCTGGGGCTTTATGAACTTGTTCGCTGGGCGCAGGTCTAGAACAGGACGCATGGTGAGGTCCTTTTTGGGTACAAGGAAGTACACTGAATAGATTACCTTGTTTACCTGAAGAATTGGGATGGCTTCTATGGCGTCCTTTCCCAGCAGCGCTTCTACCTCTTGGATCAGGATCTGCAGATGTTCCGGTGAAAGGCGTCGATGTTTCGGCGGTCTGAACTGTGGAGGCCGGGCGAATTCCACGCAGTAACCGTGGGCGACCGTCTTTAAGACCCACTGGTCTGAAGTTATCCCCTCCCATGCCTTGAGGAAAGATATTATTCGCCCCCCGACCGGGGAGACATGGGAGGGGACCTGGACTTGGAGGTAATTTCTGGCCCAAGTTGACGCTCCTCTGGAATTGGAGCCTCTGCCTCTATTCTTTCCGCGCTTCTGACCCCTGTGGGGGTAGTAAGTGGGGCTTGCAGCAGGTTGACTTGAGTTGAAGTTGCCCGTGCCGAAATTTTTTTGAGCGGCGCAGGCTTGTCCTCGAAAGGACCGCCGAGAATTACTGCCCCTCTGTGAAGAGGGTTTCTGGGAAATTTGGTGCAGCGACTTAATAGTCTTGTGCTCCTTCTTGGCTGTCTCCAACGCATCGTCTACCGCCTTCCCGAAGAGGTTGGCCTCTTCCATGGGTTTGTTGATAATGGATGCCTGGGTCTCAGGCCTGAAGCCCGACGTGCGCAGCCACGCATGCCTCTTTAGGAGAGTACCCTGTGCGAGAGACCTGCCTGCTGTCTCTGCGGTGTCCAGGGTATTCTTTACCACATTCTGATTGGCAAGTTTGCCCTCCGAGACAGTGGCGAGAAGCTTGCCTCTGGTTGGTTCCGGAAACCTTTTGAAGGCCTTCCTGGAGTAGGTTCCATTGGGCGTCGACGTAGCTTGCTAGTAACGTCGTGTTATTAGCAATCCGGGCGGTATAGGCCGCTGCTGACGTAACCCATTTGCCTAAGGCATACAGCCTTTTAGACTCCTTGTCTGGGGGTGACTCTCCCGTTGTAAGGGGAACCCCTGCTCTTTTGTGATTGTTGGTCACCACCAGCGAGTCTGGGATTGCGTGTCCTTTGATATATAGCGGGTCGGTGGGGGAAGGTCAGAAAAGTTTTTCAACCCTCGGGTTCACAGCCCTAGTCTGAGCGGGTGTGAGTAACGAAGGAGCCAGCCGTCTTTTAACAGAGCTCAAAAGAGGGATAGACTGGCTTGCCGCATGTTTTTCATTAATAATGTCCTCAGCGAAATCTTCTTCGGGCAAGGCTTCAAGCGTGGCAATTTAAAAAAATTCTGCTGCTTTCTTCAACATGTTGTTGAACGCCATTTGATCATCCACCAGGGAAGCTTGTCGAATCGGGGTGGATGGGGGAGAGTCAAGGCAAACAATATCGGAGTTATGATCGTCCTGCTGGGTGTCCTCCCAATTGTCAGTTGCTCCTTGATCTTCCCCATAGTTGTCCAGAAAAGAGGACTCCTCTTCTTCTGTATAGATGTCCCTATACGTGTCCATCTGGACATCTTCTTGATAGTCAACTTGGTGTTGGATATCTTCATGTATTAGAGGGTTAGGGTCTACCCGAGCCTTTTTTGGCGGAGGTTGATCAGAAGCTCTGAAAAATTGCTCCAGCCGATCCATGCACCCCTAGAATTGTTCCGTGGTCCACTTGGATGATCCAAATGGGCCTAACTGAGAAGGGACCGTGGTCTCTGCCCTAAGGCGTTGAGAGGATCTCCTCAGGGTGCTTGAGAGGGGTACGTGGCTTTCTTCGTAACATTCTTCAGGATCGTCTTCCAAATCCGTGGAAAACATTTCGGTGGATTGGCCCATAACTTTGGGCGGAACCGGTACTAGGCCCGCCGCCGTAGCAATCCTATTGATACTCTTACGGATAGACACTGAATCTTCGGGAGACAAAGCTTCTGAAGATGTGTCAGCAGTGGAAACTTCTTCCACGGCTACAGAAGGGCCTGCGGATAGCTTCTCGGGTAGAGGCCTACTCGTAGTCTTCGGGCCTGTACGGGCCTTGGAAACCGTTGAAGTTTCTTGTACGGAAACTTTGGCGCGTGTCATTTCGGGAGTAGCGCCCTTGTAATGTTTGCTATGCCCAGTCGTCATGCGCTGCTGCGGATGCGGGGAAGGCTTTGGATCAGACCGATTCGTGGGCACCGCCGAAATCTCCGGCAGTCCCATTGGCGCTTTCGCCTTCTTCGACGAAGTCATCGAGGAGGGCGCTTGGGTTGTGTGCTTTGTGCGGTGCGATTGTACGCCCCTGTCACCGGGTGTGGTCCCTGTAGCAAGACCGGAGTCGGGCCTGGAAGGGTCAGGGAGAGGCGTGGCGGCCCTAGAATTGTCCGCCTCAAGGTCTATAACATCCGTGTCGGAGGTTTGGTCATCCGATGTACCCCCGTCACTTTCGGCTGGTGTCACGGCAGGGGAGGGAGGCTCCACGCGTGACATTCTGTACGCAACCCACTGCTTCAACCGGCACTCCCTAAGGGTTTTAGGTTTAAGAAGTTTACACGACGAACACTGCTTTTCGTCGTGCTCTAGGGGGAGACAAGCATTACACGACGTGTGCTCGTCTTTCCACGGATATCTGACCCTACACACAGGGCAGAATCTAAATGGAGTCCTTTCCATAGCAGAAGGGAAGGGTGACCAGACCAAAAAGGAAAGCAGTGGAAAAGAGGAAAGACATAATAACAGTATGGCAAACCCCCAGCCCACTCTCCCTACTGTGTAGGCCGGCCAAAAGGCCCGACCACGTGGAAGTCCGAACGCCGGATCTTAAGCGCCGGAACCCACAGCCGTAGATTATTCCCCCGTAGTCTTCGTCGAAGATGTTCTTGATGGGCGAAGTGACTTAACGGGGAATAAAACCGACAATTCGGTAAGATAAACAATGTCTCATGAAGTGCTCTGCTATAGGGCGACCAGTTATCTGAGCGGAAAAAAACAATCTGAGGGACCTCGGCACGTGAGGGATTTTGGGTACTACACACGTCACGATAGGGATAGTGTTTCAGACACGCCTATGCCGACGTCCCCTTTCGGTCCCCGAAAGACAAGATGCAATACTCTGAGGTTACCACTGGATGTCGGACCATATGCACAGCATGTGATTCTAAGCAAATTAACAAGCATCAGAAAAATATTTTATCATTCCAAGTTCAAACACGTTCTTCCTAGAGGTTGAGATTTGTATATTCGATATCAAGCCGCTCTTTTAAGACTCGCAGGAAAGTGGTCAATGGAGACATCACTGATCTGTTTGACCCTTCAAACATTACTTTCCACCACTCGTCCGCGCTTCGTGTTTGTTGTTTGTTAATTACAGATCCCAGAATTTGAGTTCTTTTGGTTCGAAACATAGAGCAAAACAGCGTTACGTTCTTCAGTGTATCCTTATTTGTTTTACAAAAGCGGCATGTGGGGTCCAAGTCAACATACCGGGCCCAGGTACAAAGACGTTCCTTGGTCATCATCACATTAAGTCTAAATTGCAAGTACAGTGATCGCACTTTGTGATCTGGAAAGCGAGATAGATAGGCTTGTAGGTGTCCATAAGCTTTACCTTCACCTGGTACATCATTCATCAGTTTCGATTTAGATCTCAGGTCGCATGTATCACACCATCACACCAGTCTGATCTCCGTAACCTCCTCTTTGCCAGATCCAGATTTTCAATAAGTGTTCTAATAGAGATGTCATATTTTTTCAAAGCATCGTGACAGTGTTCATTCCATCTTGAAAGAATTGTATGCACTTTGTCTGTATCTGGCTTGTGCACTATTTTTACTTGAGGCACTGGATATATAATTATCTATGTATGGGAAGTCTGCTGATGTCACATATTTTATAATGGCTGATTGTCCTTCAAATTACTCTGCGCTCTGTATTCAGACACTTCTTGAGGTATGAATACGCTAGAGGCCGTCATGGCTTATGCGATAAGTGAAAAACTAAACAGCTCTCATCAAACGTCTCTCTCCCGTCTCAGCTCAAGTGTTAGTACCACACATTGTTAGTGACATAGGCAGAACCAGCCATATAGTTGCTCAGGTACCTAGAGTCATCTAATGCACTTCTTTTCATTCTTTTCTACTGCATGCTTAATTCAATTTATGCCATTACACTTGTCATTGTAATAGTAGTTATACTTCTGTTTACTAGTCTGGTTACATTGTATATAATGCTTCCAGTTTTCTGTTTGTACTGATGTGTACACAGAAATACAGACAGAAATCAATCTGCTATCCGTCTGTATTTATTTATAAAAATGGAAAAAAAAAAAACTGAAAAACTGAAAAACAGGTCCTCTTTGATGTCACTCATACATCGCAGGCCAATTGCATTGGAGATTGGCTGCACAGAGAGTGTAAAAGTTGTAGTTGTTTAAAAATAGCATTAGAGGTCGTCAAATTGCTGACACCATATACCTTAAGACAGCAGCAGTTACAGGAGCAGCCGTTTGTTATGGAAAACGTTGGGCTAGCATTTCATTCCTATATGGCTGAATTTATGCTTTAATACATGCACTTTTTAAATTAGAATAATTGCAGAAAAATACTGGTTGCAAATTATCTTTTTATATGACAAAAAATAAATGTGGATACATCCAGAAATAAAGGCACAACTATAAATATGGATAAATACAGATAGAAAAGGCAGTTACATAAATACCATAAAACAGGAAGCCTTATTGTAAAGAACCAATTCTCTAAATGCCATAAGAATAACAAAATAAAGACTACAAATTGTTCAAATGTGTTTGCTATAATCATGGATGCTAATGTGTCCACCTTTTGTAAATAATTGGAAGTGCCAAAAACGAATATCTGACAGTATTGAAAAATCGCATTGTTTTCACCCAAAGAAAGTTCTTTTCACTTTTTTGAGGAATAAATATTCACAGAAAAAATCATGTTACTAGTGAAAGGAAACTTCTTTTGGAAACAAAGTAGGCTTTTATTTTAAACAATAATACGGCAAGACAGATGTTCCATGCTCCTAAAAAGGGATAAGCATCCATTAAAAAAGGAACAAAAGCAGAAAAATATAATTTTTATAGGCATCTTCTTTTTTACTGTGGAAGTGTTCACGCTTTATTTCAAGCAATCGTCATTGAAAAGACATTGAACTGTCTTGTCTGTATATCTGTAAAGAAACAACATTTGTATTCTTCTTGCTGCTGATTGGCTCTTTTCATCGATCTTGTTTGGACTCTTCCCACGTCCTCTTCAGCTTCATGCATGATGTTTGCAGGCAAGGGTTTCGCTCCTTTGAAGAATTTGGTGTCACTGAGGTGCAGCTAGGCCGGGTTTAACCGCTTCCACGATATATATGGTCCTTCAAGACAGGGCATGTGCCACCGATTTGTGAGGTTTTTGCAAAGACCATGGGCCTCATTACGAGTCCGGCGGTAACCCTGCCAGTGCTACTGGCAGGTTGCTGCCAGACTTGTGACATTTTACCGGGACCTAGCTTATATGTGCCACCGGGACATTACAAGTCCCGTCGGACCAGCAAGCTAGGTGCCAGAAAAGTTCCCCATTCCTGTGGAGTCCCAGAAGACACCACGGGAATTGGTTCACGGAAGCACTGGAACCGTTGCTAACAGTTCCAGCACTTCTGTGATCAGTCTGCCTACCATGACCGCTTCGTCCGGCAGGGTCAGGCCTGTTGGGCGCAGCGGCCCCGGCAGCCAAACTTGTAATTTGCTGGGCCGGAAACAAGGGTGCCAGTAAGCTTACCAGCACTCTTGTTTCAAACCGGCAAGATCGTAATGAGGCCCCTTGTCTCTTGGAAACAAAACAAATGGCTTGAGCAATGCTTAACAAAACAACTTGTTCATTTGCTTCATCAGTCTTCTTCACCTCGGCCGGCTGCCCTCGAAGCTGTCAAGACATACATTTAAGAGACTCCATCATAGCTATCAAATAATCATGCTTTTCTTGCCCTAACACAGTAGCAGTACTTTCAGCATTAGTTTGAGCTTGAGTGCGAGGAGCAAAAGGCGTGTGCAATTGGTGTCCCGTCACCATCTCATGTGGAGTCAGGTGATGGTCAGAGCCGAGCTGATTGCGTAATACAAATAGGGCTAAAGGAATGCAATGGAGCCAACCTTTTTTCAGTGTCTCTTTTAGTTTGGCAATTCAATCTTTAGGGGGCCGTTGAGGCATTCACAGATGCTGTTTGCTTGTGGTTGGTAGGAAGACAAGATTCATGCTTAATACCCAACAGGATTGTGATGTGCTCAAATACCTCATTTACAAAATGCTGTCCATTGTCAGACCGAAACAATTAGCACACTCCCCATCTTGGAAATACATCATGTGCAAGGAGTTTTGCAGCACATGTGTCGTCTGGATGTGTGCATGGACCTGCTTTGATACATCAGGAAAAGGGACAAATGACTACTAACATATACCTGCAGCCATTACAAATTTGGAGCATATCCACAAAGTCGATATAAAAATGCTGAAATGGTCCAGTAGGATGGGGTATTGCTCCTTTCACTGTGCACAAAGTATGGCCAGCCGTAAACAGCTGGCATTTCGATCAATTTACAACAAAATCTGCAGCATGTTCTGCCAAATATGGGAGAAACCAATCCGCATTCAGTACTGAAATACACTCTCTTGGTGTGTCTGCTGGGTGATGCAATTGGTCTAATGCTACTTTAATCAGCCCTAGAGCAGTGACTGGTTTCCCGGTGCTGTCCTGCCACCACATTGTATCTGTGGGGGACAATGAGCCCCCCTTCATCTCCATTCTCTTCTTCTACTGGTGTTCTTCCCTGTAATTCAGTTATTTATTTTATGGGTAGTGCAGTAAAACCCTCCATCATTACCATCTTGCGTGTACATGTGTATTTATTTGGTGCAGTCGCAATGTCAGATATTTCAGAAAAATAAGCTGCTCTTTTTGCTTGAACACCGGTAGCTTCATTGCAGTGAGAAATCGAATCGACACCTGTAGTGTGCACTGCACATTTCACCATCGCGATGGCAGCAGGAGTGCGTCTATGAGCCTGTCCAATAGCAGCGCATGCTGCACTGGTGTACCGTCTGCATGTAAGAAGCCACACCTCTTCCAACATGACAGTCCTATGTGTACTGTTGATGACATGTAGGCAGAGTCAGAATACACTGTTACTCCCTCTTCTTTATGCGTTTCGAGTGCCAAAATCAGCAGTACCAATTCTACTGCTTGTGCCAAGAAATGTATGGGCAATCTTCCACTTGTCACTGTCTCAAAGCTATCATTCAACTTTGCTATTCTTACTTCTGTCCCACTGTGTCATTTGCCAGTACTCTGGTTTATTGACGATGACACGTCAATGAACAGCATTACCCTCCCTCCTAGAGCACTTTCTTTAACATGTGGTATATCATCATAGTATTCAGTGTACTCAGTGCAGTCATGCATTTTGTCTTCATCCTTCACTGGTTCTGCTATGAATCTATCTGGATTCACCACTCAACACCTGACAATTTTAATCAATGGGTTTGATATAATCTATTCATAGGCAGAGGCTCCCTGTATGTCAATGTGCTTTTGGGCTTTTTAAGTATAGCAAATAGGGCATGCTCAACATATAATATAACTGTGCATCCCATAGTTATGCTGGTAGATTTCTCAATCGCAAAGGCTGCTGCTGCCAATGCTTGCTCACAACAGGGATAATGAACTCTCATTACTGGGGCTAAAATGCCAGTGTAGAATGCTAGTGGCTTATGTCCCATGGTAGGTTTCTATGCAAGGACAGCCGTCATCACAACTCCATTTGAATGGGAAAATGAAAATAATTCTTCATTGTAATCAGGGATCCCTAACACAAGAGCTGTGCTAATCACTAGCTTCAATTCATCAAAAGCATCTATTATCTCACCTGCCCAGGCTATATCACTGTTTTCTCTCCGTGCCTCCTTGAGTCCTTTTAAAAGTGGTCTGACATATGTGATGCCCTGCAGCAATTGCAAAAACCTAGACATTTGTTTAATCCATTCACTCTCTCTGGTCTGGATGAATTCATAATTGCTTCTGCTCTTTCGGTGTCACTTTTCTTCCTTCTTTTGATATTAGCTAACCTTTTATAGAATACTTCTTCCTGGCAATATTGCATTTTTGCTTTGTCAACCTTGTACCCTTTTTCTTCCAGTACTGTCTGAGTTTTATTGAGTCTATCCTTACTCTGTGCACACTAAAATGTCATCTACGTAATGTTATACTATGCCGTCAAGTTGTATGTTTCCTATGACCATGTGCAGCACTCTATTAAAGACAGGGGGGACTCACAGTACCCCTGAGGTAACCGAGTATGTTTTCATTTAATTCTGAAGTAAGTGAATATAAGGGGGTGGAAAAGAAAGCATTCCTTAAATCGCTGTACTGTAAAATATTTAGCTTTGGATGGGATGTTACACAATATTGTGGCTGGGTTCGGAAGCAATGGCGACTCTACCTCAACAATATTGTTCATGCAGCGTAAGTCCTGAACAAATCTCCACAGCTATCCTGTCGCTTTTTACATTGGGTAGACAGCCTTGTTGCATGGGGATTCTGAAGGTACTAATATCCCCTGTTGCAGTAAGGCAGCAATAGTGTCATAAATACCCTAATCGGCTTCTTTTCACATGGAAATTGTCTCACTTTGGGTAAAATAGCTCCATGCTTCAGTTTAATTTGGACTGCCCTGACTCTCTTCAATAGACCAACGTCAGATGGACTGCTGGTCCACAAAGTGCTTGGTACATATGCCAAATCTTCCTGGAGAAAGGGCGGTACCTTTTTCACTAGTGACATTCTCTGAGGTAACTTCCTATTTTCAATTTTCAACTGATATGTGAGATTTATATAAAACATCACTTGGTCATCTGAGAAGTCATCTGTAAACAAGTGTTCATCTGTTAAGTCAGTCAATCTATTCCCTTCGTGAAGAGCTATTAGTGTTCTCCAAGTTGCCCCTTCCTCATCAATATCTCTGTAAAATCACTCTGTCTTCCCTCACTATTGCTACTTCTAATTCAATTGAAATGATCTGCCCTTCCTCCATTTCTGTGGGTACTTCTGTCAATTGGTAGGTAACCTCAATAGTCTGCCCTATATTCTTGGAAGCCATGCTAACAATATTTGTACTCCATAAAGGAATACCTCTGGGTTTAGTGCCACCCCTCTTTGCGCTTCGTGGCCATATAATGTTGTTATACATTCTTGTGCATTCACATAATGGATCCCTGGAGTAGAACATATTCTCCCCTGGTTAGTAAATGATATTGTCATGTTTAATTTGCTCATTAAGCCTCTGCCCAATATGTTTACTGGTATTTTGCGGTAATATAATAATGGCATGGACATGTGTTCTCCAATTGTGATAGGTAAAGTGTCGGTAAAAGGATTCGTAGTTGTCACCCAAGAAAATCCTTGTGGTTCATGGCAATGCCTGACACTGGGTACTTTCCTTCTTTAACACAGGATTGAGTCGCCCCCCGTATCTACTAGAAAGGAGAATGTTTTGTAACCCGTGTTCACCCTGATCCTTGGTTCCTCTTGTGGGTCTGGTATGATTGATAGGATGGAACATATCAATTCTTTCTGTGGGCTATCCAATTGTGGGTATATGTCACGTCCGGTGCCAGTGAAAGGATTCCCTCCCACTACTGTCATACCCCCTATTTTAGGTGTGGGTGCCTGTAGGAATAGGTTTGCGTTCCATGATGTCACTGCATTCTGCTGTGCTAGTGCCTGTGTCTGTATTGGTGCTTGCTGTGTTTGGGGTGGTAACCCTTGCTGCATCTGATGTATTTCAGGTGCCGGTGTCTGAAACAGCATGTGATCTTGGGCATAATATTCAGGTGGCTATGTGCTATATGGTGGGGGCTACGCTGTCCCCCTCTTAGATCAGCTGCTTGAAAATTCTATTGCATTCCACAGCTTCTTCTTCATTGGTGTGAAATGTGCCCCATCTTCTCGCATGTCCACCATTGCTGTGTCTGTCCCCCAAATCTAGGTTGCCACCCATTAAGTGCTCCTCCTTATGAAGCTTGATATCCAAACCCTCTGCCCCAGGGTGCGAACCCTCATGGGAAATATGTATACTTCCCCCTTCTGCTGGCTGTACCTGCTGTGCCCCTTGTGTGTTAAAACCTTCCCCTCCACTGGTCAATACTGCTCCTTCCACTGAGATTTCTGAGAGCTTTTTCTGAACTAATCTTGCTTCCTCATTGTTCCTGTCCTCTAATTTTCCTTCTGTACTTCTCTTGCTTTAACTGACAAGGGTGAATACTCATCAGTTGAATCTGCACTCACCGCTTTACTTCCATTTCCACACTCTTTTTCAATTGTCTGTGCACTTCCTCTGGAAGTCCCTGGCATAACATGTGATATGTCAGGACCTGCCGCTGTCAACCAACAGGGTTGGTAAGGTAAGTGTGATCTGGGTGTGGAGTACAGCAATTACTGTACTCCATTTGAAACCCTACCGCCCTTATTACCCTACATGACACAGCACAAGCATGTTAGTCTGCGAGTATGTGGTTTTCCAATCATTACAGTGGCCCATTTGCAGGTGATTTCCCATTTACTGCTGTGTCTCAGATCTGGGTATTAATTAATTTGTGTCTTGCTTCTGTGTCTCAAATTTGGGCATTTTTCACACTTGCCAGTTGTCTCAAATTTGGGCATTTTTCACACTTGCCAGGTGTCCCAAATGTGGGTATTTACTACTTGCTCCTTTATTCCAAATGTGGGTGTTTTATCCCCCTTGCCAGGTGTCTCAAATGTGGGTGTTATTTACTTGCTGCTGTGTCTCAAATGTCGGCATTTTTCCATTTATCCAGGTACCTCTATTTTTTGGCGTCCCAAATCTAGGTGTCACTGCATTGTTGTTGAGTTCGAGAAGGACCGGGAAATAAGCCAGACCGGAGTGAAGTGTAGTAAAGAAGGAAGAAGAGATCTGTCTGAATGAAGAGTGACTTAGGTGTACACTTCCCTATAGAGGGTCAAACGGGAAACAGTGGAGAGAGATGGGTCCGACTTAATTAATTGGAGCACTGACAGAGAGCCTTAGACCGAAAAACAGGGAGAGGGAGGCATCCCGAGCTCGGAACTGACTGACCACAGGACACAGGGTGCCCACCCACCACTGAAGGAGCCCCTTGGGTGGTGCAGCACTTGGTTAGAACATGGGGGAAGGCACCGCCTCTGAATAGCCCATTAAAGACCCACTCTTCTGCTAGAAGTGGTAAGTATAGCACACCAGAATATACAATAGGTGAAGGGACATGGGCCAGAGTCAAAGGAAACAGCGGCGATAGGATAGGGTACCGCCACTTACCAACCCTACTAAATAAAAACTCATCCTTCTGTATACACCTCTCAAACGCTGAACTAAACACAACCATACCTCTACAACACAACAAACAGTGCGCACTTCACTACACCACAACAACAAAACAAACCACAGGTAGCCTTGCACAACAGCAGATGACTGCTACCAACCGAAAAACACATCTACGCTCAGTGAACTGTGTTAACTGAACTGAAGCTTCCAACAGCACTCTCTTGCTCTTTTCTCCCGCTCAGTCCTACTAGTTTACACCCCCTTACCCTCTTGCTTTACAGATCTGCCAGTGCACCAAGGGACCACACAGATTGTGACAGCGCACGGTATAAGAACCTTTAACATAACATAACATAACATAACATAACATAGAATATAGTTATTTTTTGTCCCATGGTTCCCTGGTTTGTACCTGCCATTCCTCCTGAATATGCAGAATATACGTCCTCGGATGTCTAAGTGCTTGCCATACGTTAGTTAATCAGTTATTAAAGGGTGCTCTGACATGGTCAGTCATTTTTGCAGTCACTCCAAGAGAACCCACCCGCTTACAAATGTCATTGGATTTCTCTCCTACTATAGAGGCAAGCAGGCTTTTTATGTCACCTACTGCTAAAGTCATCCCAGCTGTCATTCTCTCTAATTCATAGCTTCATTTACCCGCCCCTGATGTCAGTGATGGCAATTTACAAATCAAATAATTTGTGTCCATTTGTGGCCACAGAATACATTGCGGCATTCCCTCCCCTTTCTCTAATAAGGGGAATTGTGTGAACCTAGTGCCCTGTTCGAGTGCAACCGCACCCTTCGTCTTGGTCACTGCGTCTGTCATAATCTTCCGTTCTGGTAAATCCTTTAGTCTGTTTACATTGAGTGTTTTCTCTTCTGAACTATTTGATTGCATCTTCGGGTGTCTCAGATATTCTACAGGCTCTGGCCTCCTCATTGGTTCTACTGACCATGCTATCTCTTTCCCTATCCCTATGCTTTTAGAAGGGATCTGTGTGGCCTCCTCTTCTCCACTTTCCTCTCTCTCTTCATCTTCGAACATAGTGTTGCCACTTTCATCCCCTTCAACATCTTCTCTGTCTTCAAAGTCTAGTCTCCCAAGGGGACTCATCCTATGACTTTCTCTCATCACTTCCTCTGTAACATTCCTCCCTCCAGCTTGCAGAGATCCTCTTCTACTCCCCATCATTCTGCTGGTAGCATCACTTCTGCTCCTATACAGGTTACCTACCCACCTTCGTATGGCCCCTTTCTCTCCTTCATCTGGAACAGTATGCTTTTTGGGAAACTCATCTACTTCCTTGCGGCATCTTTCTAAGCTCCTCTCTGTTCTTGTCTCTGATCTCTCTCTCTCTGGCTCGGAGCGTACGTCCCATAATAATATCATTGACTTCTTTTCTTTGTCTTTCTCTGCTCCTTTCTTTCTCTTGTTGTCTTTCTCTGCCCCTCTATTCCTCCTTTTGCTTTTCCTTTTCCCTTTCTGCATCTCTCCATCTTTCCCTTTCTCTTTCTTCTTCTCATCTTTTTTCCATTTCTTTAACTGCCTCTCGCTTCTTTTCTCTTTCTTGTTCTTCTTCATTCCTTCTTTCTTTCCCTCCCCTCTCTTTTCTGCTCTCTTTCTCTTTCCTTATGTGTCTTTTTCTCTTCTTCTTTATCCTGCCTTTCTCTAACTTCCCTTTCTCCTTCTTTAAAATCAATCATGCCTTTTCCATCTAATTTGAGCATTATCTGTCCTTCAAACAATTCATTTGGCACAAGCGCTGTTTTATCATATTTGTCCTGTCTTCCCCTCTCTCTCTCTCTCTGGGCCTCCTCTTCGGCTTCTGTCAGTTGTGCCTGTAATTCACAGCACTCATCATTTTCCATATGTGTGGACACTGGTCTTTGTTTGTTTATTTTGTTAGCACTTATAATGTCTTCACTAATGTATGCAGGTGGTGCATATGTGGGATTAGTGTACCCTGCCGCTGCTTTTAACGCTTGTAATGAATCTAATCCCTGTGCTTCCTTAAACAGATCACTGCTCTGGGGAGGAGGAGGAGCCATGGATGCTGTGCCCCTGGGTCACGTTGATTAAGCATCCATTCTTTCACGGGTGGTTGCTCTATCTCTCCCCCATACATTTCCCACAATTCCAGAATGATTAGTCGATTCTGGAAATGTTTTCCTTTATACACGGCATGTAAATATGTGCATGTGTTGCAGCTCTAACTTAGAGTGAGTGCCTACCTGCGGCCAGGGCATAAACATTTTGCCCGCAGTGTCCCGCACCCACTGAGTGTGTGCACCAGAGTGACGCTTTGCATAAGTGAATGATGGGAGTGTCTTCCATGATAGCACGTCACAGTTCAACTTATTAGTACTAACCAAGTTTTATTTCAATTCTCACTCACACTCTTTAACCTTCCTTTCACACCTTTTCCCAACAATACTTTGATTCAAACCCACTCCCCTTCGTAACCCAATATCAGAGCGACACCACAAACGCCACTCATGCTCCGAACAGCCCCACCTTGCTGTTGCCGCCAGACCTTCCGAGTGACATCAGACCCATCACTCATGCCCTGAGCAGCCCCACCTCGCTGCTCCCACACTGGACCACACTCTTCGTTCCACACCTAAACTTCACATCCTCCACAATATACACCAATATACACAAAAAGTTCACTCTTCACAGAACCTAAGCTGCCTTACAACATGAGGCTAACACCAGCAACTACTACACAAATAAATACACTACAGCGATCTTCTCAATTCCTGCTGAGGCTAAACTTCTCTTATTATTACCCCGCAACGATGTGTACCATGTGATCTTTCCCAACCCTTCTCAGAAGATATCTCTTTATCTCATCACAGTCCCCCAAGACACAAAACAATCCCCTCCCCCATTTTTGTCATACTCACATCCATGGGTCCACTGAGAGTCTTCGGTATCGAGTCTCCCTCACCTGCCAGCTGCCGTGTGCCTTACAGGCCGTCTTGCTAGGACAGGACCAGATTTTTTCCAAGGGGGCTCCTGTCGACCTCTCTCTGATGCGGGTAATACTGCCCTCCACAGGTCACATCTGTAGTATCGGGCCATGACAGGAAACGCTTGGCAATCTGAGGACTCCAGAGAACCATCACTTCTGCTACCATCTGTTAAGACGGCTTGGGAAACCCCAAATTACACAGAGGATCCAGAGCCAGAAAAACCCAGATTCAATAACGGAAATTGACAGAAGTGAAAGGCAAAACCCAGCTTTATTAACATCCAAATAAAAGCAAGCACAGCATACAAGCATAAAAAGTCGTTGCTCTCCAAGTGCTTATCAAAAACAATATTTTTTCTACTATGAATGTGTCATCAAAAAAGTCATAACATAATATCAGTTTACGAAACCTATGGGTTACGGGGATTGGTTAAAGAGATTGAAAACATATTCGTTCTATAGGGGTTAAGCTTCAAATTGGGTAACCACAATTTTATGGCTCCTCCTGAGACCACCTCTAAATTGATAATAGTAAAAAGATATAATTTCTACAATAGATTCTTGGGTGGTATAATACGTACTGGGTGGCCTAGCATTGTGGATTTTGAATGGTTGGCTTTCTACTAGCCAACCTTGGCAAAGTGACAAGTTATCAAGACATGAGCCAGTCAGAAGTAGGGGGAGAGAGGTCCATGGACTGCTTTCCTTTCAATGAAAGAAAATACCATCCCTTATTCCTATGCCACAAGCTGGTATAATTTCTTTGTATTCAACCTTGTTTGGCACCTAGTGTCTAAGAATATGCATGAGGGGTGAGACAAGTGTCATTCTGTGTTCATTACTAATGAATAGACAATGTTATTCAGTTATGGGTCATGTGTGATGAGACCCCATTTGGAATTCTCTCACCCTGCATTTATTGGGATTTTAGCTAATATTAGGGTGAGTGTTATAGTTCTGTTTGCCACTGGGGATACTTGAGGTATTCCCCCTAGAGTGTATGGGCTAATAATTGTCCTACACCTAGCTTACAAAGGCTGGAATCGTTATCTCATGCTTTCACTGCAACATTCCCATCCTCCCTTTTTCATGGTAACCTTGGTTGAGCTCTGCACTGATCTGTATTTTTGTTATTTTAGCATTTTGAGTTCTCTTGAAGCCTTGAGAACTTTAATTTACTTAGAAGTGTATTGTGGCTTCCATTTCGGAAAAGATGGCTTCCCATTACTCTCGCATTTCTATGCTAGTGAGCTATATTCGCGTATTGTACATGTTGTATTCAGCTTATCCATTGTTTATGTTAGTATTCTTCATGTCTTGTTGATGCCATGTTAATATTCTTCATGTACAAATGCATATATTGCCTAGTGTTTGCGTTCTTCATGTTGAGCGCACATTTGCTTCTTGTCTAATGCGTGCACATGTGTTTCATTGCCAGTTTGTTCATGATTTCCATCTTTAGCTTAAATCGTGTCCATCTACTGTTGTACCTGCCTGGGGTATGGGCAGTATGGTTGCATTAGTGAGTAACGCTTCTCACATATGTAGTATTGGTCCAGGGGAGGGGCAGTAGCTATGGATGACATAACCATCTGCCTCCCAACAGTCATATCTCGGGTGTCAATTCTGCAAAGGTTCTTGTGCTTTTTACATGTAATATTACTTGGGTGTTGGAAACTTGCAGTTTTGCATTTCTAATAGGAAAAGTCTCAAAATGTCAGCTGATATTCTGCAGTTTGAGATATTTGTTACAATTATGTTTGTTTCTAGCTTAAAGGAAACAGGAAAAGACAATGACCCGACAAGTCTACAATTTAAATCAAAAACCTATGCACTTTTACCCGTAAAGTGAAATATTTGTGGAAAAATCTGTGAAAAGTCTTTAGGTGTATCATCATACTTGAATTATACAGAAAGAAAAACATGTCTTGTTGCATTTGCACTTAAAAACATTTGCTGATCTCATCATTTTTATGCCATTTTCAAATGTGAACTTGGATGTGGAGGCGCGTTTATTGTTGTAAAACCTCTTTGCTAAAAAGGCGATTGAAAATGTTCTGGCTGGCTATATTATTGACCAACATAACATGCTTAATTGTAGCCTTTAAACAACATAAAATCATTGTATCTAGTAGGGTAAAATTATCCAGTGTTCGTTTGACTTCTCAAATGGATCCAAGGAGGTCATTCTGTGAATGAAGGCCTAAATGCTAGCCTGAAAGGTTGTCCTAATTAAACAGTGAACCCAGGACCACCTGATCAATACAGAAAAATGTGTGCAATGAACAATGAACGTGGCTATGAAGAATGGAGGAAAAGAGCAACCTGGTCAATTCAGAAGCGAATGTATGTTCTGTTAGAAAATCAAACCAGAGAGAGGACATCCTGAGTAGCTCTTAAAACATCAGTGAAAGTTTGTGTATTTTTCTAAGTAATACCATATAAACTGTCCCAAGTAGGGGTGAATCGAACAGAGTGGTCAAATATCAACTGGTTGGAGAATTACTCGGCTAGAGGTGAAGAGGGAGTCGAATGCTTGCATTTTTGAAGCATACAATTAAAATATGAAAAATTATTTTGCAAACTGAAAGCACCGTCTTATATATGTATGCCCATTCTTTATTTGATTTCCCTTTTTGTTATTTACAGAATATGTTCGCTTAAAGCATGGAAAGAACACGTTATCAGTTCAGTAGCAGCGCAGTTTGTCTTTTTGTGCATGCATAGGTGAAGCTTGCAAGGGACAGGTGTGGGCTGTGCCCATGTACCTGAGAAGAGCCCAAGTGTACTTTAAGAAATGCATATATGCAAGCACTAGGAAGGGGGTGATTGCGATGTGTCAGCTCACGCTTCTAAGGGCCATTTCCAATGGCTCGGATGGTAAACCTAATGTTTTTAAACCAAGAATAAACGCTTCATGCATGTTTTGTACAAACTGGGCCATTGTCAATGTTTTGAATGGTGGAGAAGGAGCATTGATCATAATAACCGATCCCACCAACAGCAACCACCATACAAAACCGAATGCTTTTCTGCCAGCATCTGAATTTCACTCCTGTCGCAAAGTGTTGGATTCCTATGTAATCTACGACCTTTTAACAGTGCTAAAAGTTTTCGGATTTCATTGCAATCCATGTAAACCCCTGCTACCATGCAGGTACATGGATGTAGGCATGTATGAGGTTTTTCTGAAAAGGGTGTGCAGGTGACCCTTAAACCGGGTCCAGCCCCATCAGATATTATTAAAAATTGCATGGAGGGGAGATCATGCATAGACAAGTAAATGGATGCAGTGCCCTCTTCGCAATTGTGGAAAACTAAAAACCTACTTTTCGTTTTGGTCCTGTCCATCTTTTCTCATTCTGGCTCTAGAAGGGCACTCTGGCAAGATCACAGTTGAGAGGCAAAGTGCTTGAGAAACTCTGGTGGTTGTCAACTGATGGCCGCTCCCCGATGCTGGTCCAAAAGCTGGTAAACGGGGGATCCCCTTGGTTTCCAACTATAGAATGATTTGACGTGTCAATCATTATTTTTGTGGTATCCACTATGGTCGGCAAGATGTGAGGTGCAGACCGGAATGGTGGATAATTGGGAGCCAAAGAGCCATGCTCGCAAGCCTATATTCATAGGTGACTGCGAGCTACACCTTAACATTTACAAAAGTCTACTTGAAAAGCAACCAAACATGGTAAGCAGGAGGTTCTGTGAGCTGGATCCACCAAGACAGGTGGATGCTCAGCCCAACGTTGTTCAAATGCAAAGTATATGTTGGACAGCAGGAATATCATTGCACCTATACAAGACTATGTTCTTTGTCATTACAAGTTGGCAGTAATTCTGTGCTTTGTTTGAAGAGTTACTGTCAAATTCATTTACAGTTACCGTCACTATGTCTGGTGGAATTATTGTTGGATTATGTGTGGTATTAAGGTGGTGTTGATGTCAATTTTTGGATCCCATAGAATTCTATGGGGATATTTGCGAATTTACCACAAGTGTTTATTCTGGTGTGATAAATCTGACGCTTTTTGGAGGTAAAGTGGATGATTACCCCTAGCATGCACTTGACCTCACTCTGAAGATTGAACTTTGGGATTACACATCCCAAAAACACTTTCAGTGAGAAGGGAACTCTAAGGCACTGTAAATGGAAGCAGCTCTTCACATCTCTCAGATCCTGCTCCAGTGCTCATGCACCCAGACCACAATGGCTTTCAAACTGCCTTGGCCCCATTAATTGGTTGGGGGTAGTCACAGAAACGCCCACTATGAACCCCTTCACCAACTTTGAGAGCCGTAATCTCTCCCTAGATATAGTCAAAGCCCAAGAAAGCAAAAACAAAAGATTCACTTATCCAAAGTCAATTTCATTCACAAGCCAGAAGTAACATTTGTCCTGATAGTCTTACAGTTCAACAAGGGGTTTGAGGGAAAGCACTCCAGAGCCCCTGTGTGGCATTCCATGAACTCCTGAAATCCACGCTTGAGAGAATGTTGGAAGCTTGTGGTTTTCTAACCACATATTTCCCCACGTGACACATGTTATCAATTCCTTGTCACCCGGCAGAGCATTTCCTCACTGAGAATGGAATGCAGAAAATTCCCCATAAACTGGAATTCTCGGTGCAGTTAGTGGAGTTTAAAGACTGATCTTGAGTTTTTCTAGCACAACTTTCGCACACTGTGAAAGCAGGGGACATGAGACCTGCACAGGCACCATCACAGAGTTGCAGGAAGGGAGGAGTGGAATTGAAGATGGCAGACAGGCCAAATGAAGGCTTAATCCAGCCACGAAGCCCCAAATTAGGCCACGTGTACCCGGAAGCAATAACCAATGATATGATCTGATATGTCATTTATAACGTGCTTGTAATCAAGTGTTTCTAGGCACGACAATCCCATCCTTGCCGTAATTACAGGACGGAGGTGTAGCCACTCAACTAAAGCCAAACCCAGGGGGGGGAGGAAGAACTCAGGCAAAAATAGAGGTCCCAGTCAGAGAGGGTGGGTTGTTGGAAAAGGTTGTGGCAGGCTCTAGGAGAGTGTTGGAGTGTGATATGAGGAGCATTACGGGGGTATTGGAGACAAGATAATAAAAGGGATAAGTGGAGCAGGTGTTAACATCTGTAAGTGGAGGGAGAGGTGGTCCAGAGGTAGAGGAGAGAGGATAACAACAGATGGGGAAGGTGGATAACAAAAAATGGAGCAAGGAAGTCCAGTAGGTCGAGGTGGATTTACAGGTGAGGTGAAGGTGCTGTGGAGAAGGAGGAAGTGGAAATATTAAGAGAAAAAGGTGTTATAGTGGAGGAGGAAAGGATAACAACAGTTGCCGATAGGAGGATTGTGCTGAAGGAGACTATGTGAGGAGTCAGAAATGTGAGACCAACACAGAGGGATGGTTTTCTCAAACTTTGTCATTTTATTAAAGTAAAATAGGGTTAAATAAACGCCTATCTTTCCTAACCTAATGAGAGTTTCCCTACTGAGCAAACTAAAAACTAAAGAAGGATGACCTAGTGTCCAATAATTTCGGACCCTTACTCTAATACATACAACACAAGGAGATATTCTGCTGCTTTCATTTAAGCAGAAACTTGGCAAAACTTTAAAGTCATAACTGGTAGAAAGCAGTCCTTGTGACCAGGGTTACTTCCCCTTCCCCTGGATTCATTCAGGAATATCTTTAAACAAGTTCTGTTTCTAGTGATTGCATCTCTCCTCTTGATACAGAAAATGTCTTTTCTACATCCACTTGGTTCAATAACCCAAAGCAATAGTTTGCATCCACACAAGAAGCCTCATTACCAATTTGACAGTAAGTGGTAAAATTGGAGGTATTTCCATTACCGCCAACTTGATACTGAGGAAAAGCACCCTGCCAGAGTTTATGCAGAGTCACAGAGGACAGCTCAGCTGGCTTGTGGGTAAGAAATAGGCACAAGACCACGTCACACACCTGGGGTAGATAATGTTCAGCATTGTGTAACAACTGGACAGAGGTAAACCAGCCCTCCTACTGCTATTGAACTTATCAGCCGCATTTGACCTAGTCGATCACAAAATACTCACTTCCCAACTGACCAATGCAGCCAACTTCTCTGAACAGGGCTCATCATGGATTACCTCCTTCCTAGAAGGCAGAGCTATAAAAGTCTTCACAACGCCGCTCCCACCACCATCCACTGCAGTGTTCCCCAGGGATCATGCACTGCGCCCACCCTATACAACCTGTTTACCAAGCCCCTTTTTGACAAGCTGAACTCCCTCGGCTTAGCTTACACCAACTATGCCGATGACACACAAGTTCTCCTGCCCCTTACCAGAACGTATGACCACGACTCTGCAGCCCTTCTCCAGATATACTCCACCATCCAAGCCTGGATGGCAGCCAATGGACTATGCCTCAAATGAGACAAAACAGAGATCATTCTCTTAGGCCCAAAAGAAATACTGGACAAACAGAACCAAAAGTACGGCAACTTCATCATTGATAACACCGGCACCCCCGTCTCCTCCTCAGTGAAGACCCCTGGGTCTATCTTGAATCCACCTTGTCGATGAACAGACTGGTCAGTGCCATTGCCTCCGCCTCTGCCCACATCACCAAACCTATAAACGCCATCAAACCATTCCTCTCCAACCACAAATGCCTCTCTATCGCCTGGGCCACAATTGGTGCCAAGTTAGGTTACTGCAACGTTCTCCTTGCAGGCACCTCAGCAAAAAACCTAAACCGGCTCCAAACTGTCCAGAATAACGTGCTCAGAGCATACTCAACATCCCCAAAAGGGATCACATCACACAAGACAGACGACATGCCCACTGACTCCCGGTTAAGGAAAGAATTACATTTAAGACTCTTACCGTAACTCACAAATGCCTTAGTCTTTCTACCCTCTCCTACCTATCCAAAACCATCAGCAGAAACACCTCCGCATGGCTCAGAAGAACGCACCACGCTAACCAACTGAAAATCCCGCCCATATAAAGGGCTAAAGCAGGGGGTATAGGCTTCCCTCACTTAGCACCCAAACTTTGGAACGCCCTGCACGACGCCCTTCGAGCTGAAACTTCCCTCACTACTTTCCGCAAAAGCCTCAAAACCACACTATTCAATTGATGCTCACACTATTTCCTGCTGATCCCTGCACCACGTTGTATTGACTGTAACCAAGTATTTATAACCAAACAGACTGGCTTGTAATTAAGCTTGCTTATTGTATGTCTCTGTAAACAGTTATGCTTCCTGTAACCAGATTTACTCACTGTAACAGCGCCACAATGCCTCAGGGTTGCGGTGCGCTATACAAATGTTAATAATAAATAAAGAAACTGCAAGTCCCATGATCCAATGACAGAAGTGCACAGAACAGACCTAGTACACTGACACACTGACTGACCCACTCCGGTACACAGACAGTACGCATGTGATGACACAGGGTATCCTTCCATGCAAGGCAGCACAATGCATTCATGCCACCCGTCACAACCACAGTAAAAATCTACTGCAACACCATAAATGGAAAGTGTTTTGCAGATGACATAACACTGACAAATCCTTGATTACTGCTGAATCCTGCAATGTGACGGACTGCACTTGTACCATGTTTGAGGAGTCACATCAACCTCACACAGTCCATTCATGTCTTGCATGGGAAGCTGGCCATCCGCAGTCACCATGGCTGAGGACTCCTATGAGGAGCCCTGAAAAACAACTCTGTAGTAAGGCTACGGTGATGCACAGAGGAGGACAAGGCCATGAATTGAGTGCACATTTGGATTTTTGAACGCCAGATTCTGGTGCCTATGCCCCACAGGTGGTGCCCTCATGTACAAACCGGATGAAGTAAGCAAGATAGTATTCATCACTGCAAAGCTGCACTACTTGTGCACTTGAAGCCACATTTAAATGCCACCAGATGAGGCCCAATCACACCCTAGCTCGGAGGAGGCTGTCTCTGAAGGTGTAAACAGGTTATACAAAAAAAATAGTTTTAGATGCTTTTGCAGCCACCTTATAAGGGTGGAGGAGTTTTCTCTAGTTCCAGAAATGAAGAAAAGAAAAGGGACTTCGGGGAATGAGGAATGTACTCATTATAAAACAGAAATTAGTACCAAGGACAAGATTGCTCGTCCTAGAAGCATGGGGAATAGCATTAGGAACATTTTTACTGGCAGTTAAGTGGCTATTTCATAGATTCCGCCAGTGCACTGCTATTAGAGAGATATCAGATATTAGGGAGAGATTGAAGGGCAATTTATAAACATCGGCCAAGCCAGTTGATCTGCTTACAAACTGAAGGGGGAAATATTGGTAAAATCCCCTCATTACAAAAAAGGTGTATTCTCCACATTGCAAAACCAGACATATTGGCTTTGCGAATGCCTGTTATTGTAGCTTGGACATTGAACCTAATTTGCAATGTTTCCACCTCTTATTGTCTGCCTGATTGCCAACCTCTCTATTTGCTCAGCAGCCCTATTTGAGTTTTAATTACCCTGACCACCACCTATCATTCATATGCCAGAAATCAACCAGGTCTCATTTGTATATACATGAAACCTTGTTTGAATTAGATACTGCTGTTTTCTTCCTACAGCACATGGCATTTATTCAGGCTGGGAGGATTACAAAGCATTGAATAGAGAAGTTTGAATGGATGGACATGGAGTGAAAATCAACGCAGAGCTACCGCAATGGCCTTAATCAACAAGAAGAATGGAACCAATGCCTTTAGCTACATTATTGTCTGTATATCGCTGCATGAGTTGCAACCGTATGGATAGACTATTGCACGGTAAGCTTCTTGCTACAATAAAATCACCCTTGCAGACTCTGTAAACTAATTGTAAATTACAATTTACAATAGTCTATGCTGATGCATAATGGGCTGCTTTTCCGATCACCCGTAATGCATGGAAGATTAGACATCCTGTTCTGATGGCATTGATTGAAAAATAAAAAGCCTTTAAAGGTATAGGTTCTCTAAAGAAAGCAGGGATTGTTTATTCATTTATTTGTGGTCTATGGACCTTTGAGAAATTGTAACCCATGACGCCTTTCAGGCTTCTCAGACGGACAGATTATAGTATAATGATTAGTCCCCTTTCATATTGGGTTACCGCAGACTGCAAGTAACATACTGATGTTGCTAACTACTACGTGGTGAGGCAACAATAGTCAGCTTTCTATGACTATGATTAGTAATTCTACATATTGACTACCGAGCAGCAAGAATCACAACATTAACACAAAAATATAATGCTTCACAAAAGTGGAAAAACATAACTGTATTTTTCTGCAAGGAAACAAATGAAGTTCTTAAAAGCAACGTTTAACAACTATCCCACAAACTTGCATAATCATACTTGGCCTCATTACAAGTGTGCCGGTCCGGAAATAACAGTGCGGGTAAGCCGAGTCCAGTCAATCAAAAACTTTTAATGCAATTCAACATGTCACCTATGTCCAAATGTAAATATATGTAACTCTTTTACATTTTAATTTTGTTTTTGATTTCAATGTTTTTGTCTGCTTCCCTGTAGTGGTACCCTCGCCCTGAAGAAGGCATTTCATTTCAAGCCAAGCAGGTGGCTTGCCGAAACACATTTAGCTGTTCCTAGTATGGATTTTAAAACATTTCTGAGAACACCCTAAAGGTGTAAATGACTTTCATGTGCGTAGGCAGGCCTGCAACAAACAAATAGCTTATGTTTCTGTTGATTTTTTTATCTGATTTGATTTGATCCAGCTCTTTTGTCATTCATTCTTTCGTTATCCATTTTTCTTCATACCGAATATTTATTTCTGGTATGTAGGTAGATTTGCAAACATTTATGAATTTATTTTTTGATTTATGTCTGTACAACACATTAATAATAGTTGTTTATGTAAAACCAGCTTTTGATGTTGTCTGTTCCAAATAATTTGTATCTTTATTGAATACATTTTGTTTACAACTATCAGGTTCACATCTGTTATTTATGATACAAAACTGTTTTTCCAGCACTGTTATATTTACATTTGGCTGCTTAAAAATGTATGAAATGGTTAATTAATATTTGGATATCCACCTAAGGGATACCACTTTTAGAACTACTAGGATTCAATCCAGTTCAGTAAATCAGTTTGTCTGCTACTTTTGGAAATATTTGTTTTGTACTTGTCTCCCACATGTGGGCCTCCAAGGTGAGTGAGAGGGAGAAGAGCATAGATGGCAGGCACATGTTAATTCCATCCACATGTAATGTAAACATTTGAATAGCAAACTCTAACCCTGTATAGTAATGTTGGTGCTGATGTGGCCTATACACCAATAGCCTGTTAAGAACTTCAGCAACACACCATGATTCTTTGTTACCAAGGAAATAAGTGTCCACATCTTATTATAATTTGTACTTAGTTTCACCTTGTACAAATGCATCCTCGTACACTGAGGTAAACTTCTTGATCACTGATGAGTTCTTTATAAAAAAAAAAAGAGTTCAATAACACATGGAATTACACCCCTGGATGTCACTATGTGGAGATTATAGTAATGTCTGTTGGATTGTTTGTGGTGCTGACTTTTGGTGCTGGTTGGCAAACATGTGCCGAGAGATGCAAACATGAAGGTATTACTTATTAGAAGACTATAAAATGAAGCTGTGAACGTTTTTCATTGTCTCTTCCAGAAATCTCTTATGTGAACAACAAAAGACACACTTACAAATCAAAATGTATACCTACTTTACCCAGTCACAAATGCATTCACCACATAACCACAGTCACATAGACCAACACATAATGGGCCTCATTATGAGTGTGGCGGTCTAGAAACAAGAGTGCCGGTATGTTTACCGGCACCCTTGTTTCCAGACCGCCACACTCCGAGTCTGCCAGCGGAGATGCTACGCTTAACAGATCTGGCCCTGGTGGGCGCAGCGGCCCCAGTAGGCAGACTCATCACAGAAGCACCAGCACTGTTAGTGACCGTTAGTTCCGTGAACCCATTTCCCGGCACCTAGCTTCCCGGTCTGCAAGGACTTGTAATGTCCCGGTGGCACCGGGATGCTAGGTGCCGGAAGCAGTGTTATAAGGTTGTGAGCAATCCCCTGGTCGTATCGGCGGGCTACAGCCAACCTCGTAATGAGGCCCAATCACTCTTACTTGTAAGCACTACAAATATAAAAGGTCCATCGCTAGCTCCCAGGTAGAATCCCCTTGCAGTCTCCTCTGCTGCCATGAACAAAAGTGCACATAAAACATTTGAATGAAGTGCAGCTCGTGAGCACAATGAAAGCCAAGGCCCCCTCAGATCTCTGTAATCCAAGTGCAGACCACCGTGCCACAATTACCAGCAAAACTGCAACCACAACCCCTTTTCATGTCATGTCTGGTAGAGGCCTACTGGCAAGCCAAGGTGGTCTATGATTTACATGTGAGTCAGGAGAACAGGAGGTAGTTAGGGGCAAGAAATTGACTAGTGTGATGGGCAATTGAAGTGGTGAGTGGCAAAGAATTGGTGGTAGAGCATTTTGGGCAAGGGCAGGAAGTGAGTGCTGAGTAAGGGAAGGGGATTGAGATTAGGGTTAAGGGATGGAACAAAAGGATAATTTAAGTTTGAAAGTTAATTGTAAAGGAAGGGGGCATGAAGGAAATTGAGGATGAGGTACAAGGGAAGGACACCGAAGGGTGATGGGCAAGGAAAATAGAGCAAAGAAGACAAAGGTACAAATCTGGAAAGGTAGCTCTCCAGACCAAGTCACTGTTTCTAAGATATTTGCTTAACCTACATGTCACTGCGCCCGAATAAGGGGCTGGCTCTTTCTGATAAAGTGATGCATACTTGCTTTTTTCCATGAATTTCGGAGGCCGGATGCTAAGTGAGGGTCTTGCAGTGTTGGGGGGTGGGCAGAGAGGGTGCCACGTGTGGATTTTGCATTGTGGATTGAGGAGGCAGGAGGCCAGGTATGACTATTTTGCCAGGCCAGCTCTCGTTTTGGCAGTTAGAGTGAGGCAAGACCCCTGAAATTTCAAGATTTGAGATTTTTACATTGATTGAAAACTAAAGCTGGGAGTGGAAGAGATGTAGGCTGCTGTCATATTATGAACTAGGTGTAAAAATTGGGGAAGATCCTATTTTGGGGAACGCCACCTTCGGGGATCAGAGAAGAGGACAAAGAAGAACAGTGAAGGTGGTGAACCTGTCTTTTGATACTACAATCTGTACCTACTGTCAGGAAGGATCAAAACAATTTAGGAAACCAGCGAAGGAGGGGAGGCTGAATGTGTAGGAGCGTCAAAGTACCTACAGAAAATGTTTGTTTAAGGACAAACAGGCTAAATTGCAAAACCAACCACTAATAAATGAAAAAGACAATTTTTTTAGGTTCACAATAAAAATTACATACAATTTCTTTGTTAAAAAAGAAGAAATCTTCACATAACAAAAGGCCGCACGGCAAAAGACAAATCAGCAATAACAGAAGTAGAGCACTTTTGAATAGAAACAACTCTATCATGGATGAAACCTATTAGAAACCTTAGGTTTTTCTTGTGATGGTCGACATATGTTTCGGCTAATGGCAACAAAAAAAATCAGGCAATACACAATATGTCTGTTGGTTGCAAGTATAGTGGGTTACATTCATACAAGGTACGGTTAATAAGAAGCACTCAACACAAACAAGCTCTTTGAAAAAACCATCTTCTCTCTGTCCTGAAGACAGCTATACCTGCAACCAACAGACATATTGTGTCAAAAGTGCTCTACTTCTGTGCTTGAATTTGAACAGTTGGTGCAAAACAAGACACAATATTCACATACTAACCCCATCACAATTTTAAATGTGTTGTATCAGACCTCAGGTCTGTTATTGTGGATTTGTCTTTTGCCGTGTAGCCTTTTGTTATGTGAAGATTTCTCATATTTTAACAAATATATTTTATGTAATTTTTATTGTGAAACTAAATAAAATTGTCTTTTTCATTTATTAGTGGTTGGCTTTGCAATTTAGCCTGTTTGTCCTTAAACAAACATTTTCTGTAGGTACTTTGACACTCCTACACATTCAGGCTCCCTACCTTCGCGCATTTCCTAAGTTGTTTTGACCCTTCCTGACAATAGGTACATCCTTTGCTAGATTGTAGTATCAAGAGACAGGGTCACCACCTTCACTGTTCTTCTTTGTCATATTATGAACTAGGACACCAGGAAACCTGCACTCAAATCACATCTTTCCCATTTCACCAAATTATAATTTGCTGGTCAAATCATTTTACTACATTACGTATGTAGGAGCTGCTGCATTATGGGCTTGGGCCTCTAAACCACGGGCCACTAAATTGTACTAAAAGCTGCCAGTCCTCTTCTGACAGGGACCAAATTATGCTTGGAGGTTGATAAGTTTGACCTGAATTTTAAACCTCTACTTGAGAAAATAAAGTTTCAATTACATTCTTGCCAGAAGATAGTCAGCCCGATTCATGGAATTAATGTGCGCTGAAAATTCCTGCGCAAGCGTGCGAAACCGTGCGAATCACAGTGCAAGTGCGAAAATCGCAACAAAACCCGCGCACGTCGATACATGGAAGTCCGTGCGCGAGTAAAATGTGGGATGTGCGCTGAAAATCTGCGTGGCACACGCCGGCGCACAGGTCATCTAACAGCGTGCGCTACGGCCACAGCGAAAGCGCACATAGCACGGCACACATAACAAAAGTAGGCGTAACACGGGGCGTGACACGCGGAATGGGGAACAACGCATGAAAATGTGGGCGTCACGGGGGAAGTACAGGAGGCAAGTGCGCGGAACGACCACACGCTTGCCTACAACACGTATTCATGGAATCGAATAGGGCAAACCAGCACACCGGCGAAGACGCGCACAGGCCTAAACACGTACGCCACACGAAGGCAGGCGGTAGCGTCCCTGCGCATGAAAAAAATGTGCGCCAAAATGTGCGCTAGCAAAAAGCACGTATATACAGCTCTGATGATTGTCCCATACTGTGGCCCTCTAGGACAAATGATGTGCAAATGGGTACGCGACAAACACGAAAACCCGCTGTGTCAAAAATAGCGTGTGCGTTTTTTTCGGGGGTGCGTGGGAAGTTTCACACGCGATTGGCATTGGGTGAGCGGGGTGCGTGTAAATCTGGGGTTGCGGGAAGTTTCACACGCGATTGGCCTGGGTACGTGTAAATCTGGGGTGCGTGGGAAGTTTCACACGCGATTGGCCTTGGGCGAGCGGGGTACGTGTATTTCGGGGGTGCGTGGGAAGTTTCACAAGCGACAGGCCCTGTGTGAGTGGGGTACGTGTATATCTGGGGTGCAGGGGAGTCCTACACGTGAATTGGCAGTGTGGGTCCTCCCAGGTGTTCCCTCTACACCCTCAACGGCCCCTGCAGGCAGCCCACACCACAGGGGACTACCCTGCACCCCTGGTCATGTCCCGCAGGCAGCCCATCCACCATGGGCATGCCCCCAGCCAAGCCACATGTCACCTTGCACTACTGATCACCAACGCATGACCCCCTCCACCCCCACCCCCCAGCAGTGCAGTGCACCTGCCAGCAGGCCCCCACTCATGTCCCACTCATGTCCCCTTGCACCCCCACCCCCCAGCAGTGCAGGGCACCTGCCAGCAGGCCCCCACTCATGTCCCCTTGCACCCCCACCCCCCAGCACTGCAGGGCACCTGCCAACAGGCCCACACTAATGTCCCACTCATGTCCCCTTGCACCCCCACCCCCCAGCAGTGCAGGGCACCTGCCAGCAGGCCCCCACTCATGTCCCACTCATGTCCCCTTGCACCCCCAGCAGTGCAGGACACCTGCCAGCAGGCCCCCACTCATGTCCCACTCATGTCCCCTTGCACCCCACCCCCCAGCACTGAGGGGCACCTGCCAGCAGGCCCCCACTCATGTCCCCTTGCACCCCCACCCCCCAGCACTGAGGGGCACGTGCCAGCAGGCCCCCACTCATGTCCCACTCTTGTCCCCTTGCACCCCCACGCCCCAGCAGTGCAGGGCACCTGCCAACAGGCCCCCACTCATGTCCCCTTGCACCCCCAACCCCCAGCAGTGCAGGGCACCTGCCAGCAGGCCCCCACTCATGTCCCACTCATGTCCCCTTGCACCCCCAGCAGTGCAGGGCACCTGCCAGCAGGCCCCCACTCATGTCCCACTCATGTCCCCCTGCACCCCACCCCCCAGCACTGAGGGGCACCTGCCAGCAGGCCCCCACTCATGTCCCCTTGCACCCCCACCCCCCAGCAGTACAGGGCACCTGCCAACAGGCCCCCACTCATGTCCCACTCATGTCCCCTTGCACCCCCACCGCCCAGCACTGAGAGGCACCTGCCAGCAGGCCCCCACTCATGTCCCCTTGCACCACCACCCCCCAGCACTGAGGGGCACCTGCCAGCAGGCCCCCACTCATGTCCCCTTGCACCCCACCCCCCAGCAATGAGGGGCACCTGCCAGCAGGCCCCCACTCATGTCCCCTTGCACCCCCACCCCCCAGCAGTGCAGGGCACCTGCCAACAGGCCCCCACTCATGTCCCCTTGCACCCCCACCCCCCAGCAGTGCAGGGCACCTGCCAACAGGCCCCCACTCATGTCCCACTCATGTCCCATTGCACCCCCACCCCCAGCAGTGCAGGGCACCTGCCAACAGGCCCCAACTCATGTCCCCTTGCACCCACACCCCCCAGCACTGAGGGGCACCTGCCAGGAGGCCCCCACTCATGTCCCCTTGCACCACCACCCCCCAGCACTGAGGGGCACCTGCCAGCAGGCCCCCACTCATGTCCCCTTGCACCCCACCCCCCAGCAATGAGGCGCACCTGCCAGCAGGCCCCCACTCATGTCCCCTTGCACCCCCACCCCCAGCAGTGCAGGGCACCTGCCAACAGGCCCCCACTCATGTCCCCTTGCACCCCCACCCCCCAGCAGTGCAGGGCACCTGCCAACAGGCCCCCACTCATGTCCCACTCATGTCCCATTGCACCCCCACCCCCAGCAGTGCAGGGCACCTGCCAACAGGCCCCCACTCATGTCCCATTGCACCCCCACCCCCCATCACTGAGGAGCACCTGCCAGCAGCCCCCCACTCATGTCCCACTCATGTCCCCTTGCACCCTCACCCCCCAGCAGTGCAGGGCACCTGCCAGCAGGCGCCCACTCATGTCCCTTTGCACCCCCACCCCCCAGCAGTTCAGGGCACCTGCCAGTAGGCCCCCACTCATGTCCCACTCATGTCCCCTTGTACCCCCACCCCCCAGCAGTGCAGGGCACCTGCCAGCAGGCCCCCACTCATGTCCCCTTGCACTCCCACCCCCAGCAGTGCAGGGCACCTGCCAGCAGGCCCCCACTCATTTCCCATTGCACCCCCACCCCCCAAGCAGTGCAGGGCACCTGCCAGCAGGCCCCCACTCATGTCCCCCAGCACCCCCACCCCCCAGCAGTGCAGGACACCTGCCAGCAGGCCCCCACTCATTTCCCATTGCACCCCCACCCCCCAGCAGTGCAGGGCACCAGCCAGCAGGCCCCCACTCATGTCCCATGCGCCCCCACCCCCCAGCAGTGCAGGGCACCTGCCAACAGGCCCCCACTCATGTCCCACTCATGTCCCATTGCACCCCCACCCCCAGCACTGAGGGGCACCTGCCAGCAGGCCCCCACTCATGTCCCACTCATGTCCCCTTGCACCCCCACCCCCCAGCAGTGCAGGGCACCTGCGAGCAGGCCCCCAATCATGGCCCATTGCACCCACACCCCCCAGCAGTGCAGGGCACCTGCCAACAGGCCCCCACTCATGTCCCACTCATGTCCCATTGCACCCCCACCCCCCAGCATTGCAGGGCACCTGCCAGCAGGCCCCCACTCATGTCCCACTCATGTCCCCTTGCACCCCCAGCCCCCAGCAGTGCAGGGCACCTGCCAGCAGGCCCCCACTCATGTCCCACTCATGTCCCCTTGCACCCCCACCCCCAGCACTGAGGGGCACCTGCCAGCAGCCCCCCACTCATGTCCCACTCATGTCCCCTTGCACCCCCACCCCCCAGCAGTGCAGGGCACCTGCCAGCAGGCCCCCACTCTTGTCCCACTCATGTCCCCTTGCACCCCCACCCCCCAGCACTGCAGGGCACCTGCCAACAGGCCCACACTCATGTCCCACTCATGTCCCATTGCACCCCCATCCCCCAGCAGTGCAGGGCACCTGCCAACAGGCCCCCACTCATGTCCCATTGCACCCCCACCCCCCAGCACTGAGGGGCACCTGCCAGCAGGCCCCACTCATGTCACACTCATGTCCCCTTGCACCCCCACCCCCCAGCAGTGCAGGGCACCTGCCAGCAGGCCCCCACTCATGTCCCCTTGCACCCCCACCCCCCAGCAGTGCAGGGCACCTGCCAACAGGCCCCTACTCATGCCCCACTCATGTCCCCTTGCACCCCCACCCTCCAGCAGTGAAATGGCGATCTCATGACACAAACCAAAAGTCAACTATGTACATCAACACATGTCCGCCACACAAAGGCACGCGGTAGCGTCCCTGCGCTAACAAAAAGCCTGTATATACAGCTCTGAGGAATGTCCCATACTGTGGCCCTCTAGGACAAATGACGTGCAAAGGGGTACGCGACAAACACGGACACCCGCTGTGTCAAAAATAGCGTGTATTGCGGGGGTGCGCGGGAAGTTTCACACGCGATTGTGCCTGGGCGAGCGGGGTACGTGTACTTCAGGGGCTCGCGGGAAGTTTTACACGAGATTGTGCCTGGGTGAGCGGGGTACGTGTACTTCAGGGGCTCGCGGGAAGTTTTTCACGCGATTGTGCCTGGGTGAGCGGGGTACGTGTACTTCAGGGGCTCGCGGGAAGTTTTACACGCGATTGTGTCTGGGTGAGCGGGGTACGTGTACTTCAGGGCCTCGCAGGAAGTTTAACACGCGATTGGGCCTGGGCGAGCGGGGTACATGTATTACTAAGGTGGGCGGGGAAGTAGAGGAGACAAATGCGCGGAACGCCCACACGCACGTGCCAAAAAAGACACGCTAATCCGGAAACACGTACGCCAGCAGGAAGCAGGCGTACGTAGACCCGCACAGCATAAAAGTGTGCGCAAACAACAAGCAAGCTCAGACGCCAGGATGAACATACCGTTCCTAGCAGCAGTGGTCGTGGGATACCGCAGGAGGAGGAGGAGGATAATCAGGCCCAGAATTTTCACACCCAGAACCAGCCTTTTTGGGATGCCTGATGACCAGGTGTATGGGAGGTACAGGTTTCCACCTCACATAATACTCGACCTGGTCAGTGAGTGGGAGGATGACATCACATCACCCACCCTCTGCTCCCAAGTACTCAGCCCCCTGGAGAAGGTCCTCAATGTACTGCACTTTTTGGCCACCGGATCATTTCAGCGGACAAGTGCCATAGTGGGGGGGTGTCACAGGCCACGCAGTCACGCTGCCTACACCAGGTCTTGGCCATCATGACTGCACGCCCATCAGTCCGCAGGCACATATACCTGCCCAGGACACCTGCAGAAAGGCAGGCTGCCGTCCAGGATTTCTACAGGGTGGCACAATTCCCCAAAGTCCTAGGTGCCATTGATTGCACCCATGTGGCTCTACGTCCCCCCAGGGCATCAGAGCACATCTATAGAAACCGCAAGCACTGGCATTCCATCAACGTCCAGGTAGTATGTGATGCCAAGGGAATCATCACCTCAGTACATGCCAACTATCCATGGTCCACCCACGACAGTTTCCTTTAAGAATGTCAACCCTAAACCGGGACATAGAAGCGGGCGGCATGGTGATACATAGCTGCTCGGTGAGTATAAATGCCACAGCAAATGCATGCATGCCAGATACTGAGTAATGTCACAACCCTTTTAATGATACCCATCACCACCTCTCTAGGGGACAGTGCCTACCCTCTGAGCACCCACATGATGACGCCAATTCGGAACCCCACCACGCCACCCGAGGTAAGATACAACACAGCCCATATTGTAACCGGGGGCATAGTGGAGCGCACATTCGGAGTGCTGAAGTCACACTTTCGCTCCCTTGACCGTTCTGGTGGCAGCTGTTATATGCTCCCCCAGTAGTGTGCAGGATCATAGTGGCAGCATGTGTCCTGCACAACGTTGCAACACGCCAGGGCCTGACGGTGGACATGGTGGTGCCCCCACATCCCCAACCACATGCACGCCTGCTGCGCATGGGAGGGGAAAGGGCACGGGGTGAGGCAGCCCGAACGCAGCTGGTGGCTAATTACTTCACTTAGAATCACACCCCTGTGGAGTGCACACAGCCCTGGCACATACCATCTGACAATCAATGATGATGACTCAAGGGACAGTCAACTGTCACTACCATACCAGCCTGAGATTGGTCACCTGGAAGTGTTACAATGTGTGCATACCTACCTACAGAAACACCACCAATGCTGTGTCATCAAAAGACACATATGCTGCTAAATGCATTTCCCCCTTGCAAAATACAACATGAGAAAAGTGCCATGTCACCCAACCCCTCCCCAGCACCACCACCCAACACTCCATGGCATGTCATGCTATGTGAGAGCAAACAAAGCAATCCCGAAAACCTGACACAAGTGTCGCAAAGTACAGTGTCCCTAATGGAAACTGGCCACAAACAATATGCTCTCAATAATGTTGAACTAACAACACACATGTCCAAATACTTACCAACAATACAATGCAGCTACACAAGCTCAAACATAACTAAAACATGACAGTACTAAGTTAAAGTAGTCATAGTCTTACAACCTGAATATGCCACCACATCGCCCCCTTCCAACTGTAGTCTTGCAGGCTTCAAAACTTGTCTGTGTACTGCATACAACATGAACTCCATCTCCAAAGTAGACGGCCTTGTGAAGACATGAGGATGAACCTGCAAATTCAGAGGGAGACATGGAAGCAGAAGTATACATAATTCCAACATACAGTGTACAATACAACTACAATATACACAAGGAATGTCTACACAGTATTGACTACAGACTGCCCACACAGCGCATGGGAGCCCAACATCACTGTGTACATCACTGTCACTTGGTCACACCCTTTGCAAGCCCATGGAAACGGGAAGCAGGAGTGGTTTGTGTCTCACGAACCCAAGCATCGTACCCAAACTCAGGACAAGCCTGCATGTGCCCAGCCGGAATACAGTGGATGCCCACCACAGGAGCCACACAAGGCAACACACTGTCAAAAAATAATCAAAAATCAAAAAAGCAAAAATCAAAAATGATCATGTGGGGGATCAGGGGGGGAGGCCACCCAGGAGGTCTGAGGACAGGGTGCGCACCAACAGCCGCCTGTGTGGATGTTGGAAAAAAAAACACCTCCATGGGCTCATGGCCTGCACGGCTATGCCAATGTGGGAGAACTGCTGCTGTCGCTCTGAACACCCTCTGCTGCTGCCACAGGAGGTGGTGGTGCTATGGGAGGCAGCCCAGGCAAAGCCCTGGTATGGTCCTCCATGGCAGCAAGCATGCAGGTGTGGAAGATCTCGTTATGGAGGATTATAGTGCGGAGATCCCCATGCAGCACCTGACGTGATGCTCGGATCTCCTCCCGAGTTGCCTGCATCTCAGCTGAGAGCGAACGTGTGAGCCGCTCCAGCTGCTGTTCTGTCCTCAAGTTAGTGGAAGTCTCAAGGTCAACAAGAGTCTCCCTGAGGTGATGGAGTTCTACCCTCAGGGCTTCCCTGTGGCCCTGGGACTATTGAAATCGATTGGCGTAGAGTCTCCAGTGCCGCCCGTCTGTCCCTGTTGGACACCAACATGTCCTCCCTGTGTGATTGGCAAATGGAGTCTGTTGCCTGCTGTAGAAGCTCCATCTGCCTTTCAGGGGGGACAATGGAAGTGGCCACCCTCTCCATTGCTTGAGCCATCATCTCAACTGATACTGCCTGTTGGGTTGCCATACCGTAAATGGATTGTTCCCATGCGGTATTGCCTGGTGCCGTACGGCCACCCCGTCGGCGGGCACCACACCTGTTTGGGGCAAGGCGATCTGCGCCTTGCTGTGCCTGCACTGCCTGAGGCTGCAGGACTGCATTCCCCCTCTGATCTGCTGGCCCAGGAACAGGATCAGATGTTGTGGAGTGTGACCCTGCACCTGTAACCGCCAAAGGCTGACTAACCAACACTGACATCCCCATAGAGGGTTCTACCCCTGGTGCAGGTGGGTTGGACAGAACAGAACCCCTTCCAGAAACACTTACCTGCGACGCCACATAGGTTTCATCATCCAAATCAACACCTGAATAGAGGTCTGGGGAGGTGCACCCAGAGACACCCCTTGACAGTATCGTCTGCAGCAAGAGTGGGTTCTCACCCACCACCACACCATGTCCCCCACTGGCGGCCGGTTGTGCCTCAGGTTCCTCCTGGGTCTGCCCCATCTCCTCAACCTGACCAGCATCAAGTGCGTCATCCCCTGCAAAAACATGAAAGACAAAAAATGGAAACAGGCATTAGCACCATAGCACACAAATAGGCCTGACAAGCTACAGAAACCAGTACATGATTTACACATGTCCCACATGACTATAACCCTCCCATGCATGCACTGTCACAGAGTTGGAAGGGGAGGCAAAAGTCTGACACTGATGACACCAAGATGGAAGAGCAGCACATTTGCTGCATGCTGGGTAGCACTGCCATCACACATTGGCCTGTGAGCGGCATGTCCTATACACATAAATGACACATGCCATCACACAGATGGCATGTACCATAGCCATGGTACATTCCACAAGTACATCCATATGTCAGTGAATGAGTACTGTCACCCATCCATGTGAGATGGACATGAAGAGATGAAAAATGCCACATATTGTGAAAAGATACGCCATGTGCCGCACACTGCAACACATCCAGTGTACAAAAATACAGTGGTTGGAGGGCCATGTACACATCAATGGTTGTGCACTTCAACATGACAGGAAACAACTAGCATGTTACACATTCAAACAGGCCCAAAAACATCATGTGATCAGGACAATACTCATTCAGCCTGAATGGTCAGATCTTTCAACTACCAAGGTGACACATGTGGGCCTATGTGGGGTTCTTCACTGACAGAAGCATGTCACATATGTCACAATAGGGCTGAGGAATGTGTTGCAAAAGTGGGAGAATTGAAACAATCAGCCTGAAAGAACACGGAAAAATACAAACAATGTTGTTGCATGATGCCACTTCAAGGGCAACTGCCGTAATGTTGCACTAAATTACTACTGTGGGCAGAAGGGATAGTGTCACACCCAAACTCAAGGCCGCAGAATGTTTTGGATGAAGCACATGGGTGACCCATACTACTCAGTCACAAACACCCTCACCTGCCACTCAATCAGAACCTGTCACCCAAACAACATACACATGCATTACACACACACGCATGGGCACTCACCGGGCAATGTTTCATAATCGGGTAGTTCTCCCACACCTCGGATCTGTTCCTCTGTGACGAAGGTCCCAGCAACAGACTCATGTTCAGTGAGTTCGTTGTCCTCTTGTGGAGACCCACCGCCAGTCACCAGAGTAGCGGCATGACTTGAGGCCAGCTTGTCCTTTGCTCTGCGTTTCAGGTCGTTCCACCACATGTAGCAATCATCAGCTGAGCCCCTCACAAATCCAAGGGCACTTATGTTGTTGGCAATGGTCTGCCAGTGTGCCTTATGTTGACCAGGTGTGGTCTTGGACCCTGCAGTCACCACCATTTCGTGGCTTTGTTGCAACACATAGCTCACAAGTGCATTAAGCTCCGCGTCATTAAAGCAAGGCTTCCTTGACGTGCCGGAGTGTGTAGCCGTGCCTGGGGTCTCAGCCTGTTGTGCCAGAGCACCTTTCTTCCTCTTTTTAGAAGGTGGAGCAGAGCCAGAGTGGCTAACGCCGCTCTGGTCAGTAGGGGCAGAATCACCGGTGGACTGGGTTGTTGGAGTGTGTGAATGCACATTGACCATAGGACTTGGTGCAGGCATTGTCTGAAGTGTGATGTTGGCAGGGGGAACATCAGTATGATGGACCAGGACCGATACTGTCCTGGCTGGGAGAGTCAGAGCTGGGGCGGATGGAGCTGCCCCTGAAGCCTCACCACCCTGCATACTTGGGGCAGCAGATGACATAGCTGCCCCAGATCCACGTGCCTTGGTGACAACTTGCACCGCCACACGTGGCCTAGACTTGCTGAACTGGAAGTCAGCCAGGGAGTCATCCTGTGCCAGGTCAGGTGCCACAATGGGCTGGTCCAACAGGGGCTGAGCTGGGATGGTCTCAGCCACGTTTCCCTCAACCATGAGGGGGGCATGGGTGTCCCTGATTGGTCCTCCACACATGGGGGTCTACGGGCACCCTGCAAATCCTGGCCACGTCCCCTACCGCGCCCACCACGTCCACCTTTTGAAGGTCGGACACCTTTGCCTCCCTTACCGCTTGGTCACCTCCCAACCATGGCACTGATGTTGTTGTGCGTATGGGAGGAGCAGTAAACTATTGTCCTGGGCACTTGGGGGTCAAAGGGGTAGGGTACTAGATGGAATTCGTACCCTAGTGCTCTAACAAGGCTGTCTGTGACCCCTGGGGGAAGATGACGGGTCACGCAACGCACAGGCAGCCCAAAAACAAAAATAAACGTGCACGCAACCCCTCGTAGACCACGTGCATGGAAAAATGAACCTACACTACGCTGTGGCACCCAGAAACACAAAAATAAGCGTACGCATAATACACGCAGCCTACAATGACCTCTGAAGGGGTACGCGACACACGGGGCAAGCACAGTTGCTAAGTACGTGCGGAACTCACCGCCTGCCTGGAAAAAGAACGTGAAAAATAGGTGCGTGTGCGCGTTGGCAACACCCCCGCCAAAAGAAGAATTGTACGCTGTCTGAGGAGACAGGTCAAAAGGAGAAGTGAACACTGTTTGAGGAAACAGGCCCAAAAAAAGTAGAAAAATTAAAGCTGTCAGAGGTAACAGGGAGTACGAACTTGAAACGCTGTGAAGTAATCGCGTGTGAAACGACAAGAAGTACAGAATCCACCCACTCGCTCTCCACAAAAAGCACGTACAAGGAAATGGCATCCCACACGTACCTTTTAAACCAGTCCACACATACACGTCACTTACGCGTGTACGCGCCCTTTCCTCCAATTACACGTGCTGACACTCGGACGTGCAGCTTTTCCACGTGTGCTCTGTCATCACGTGCTATGAGTGAAACACCCGCGCGCGTCACGTCACAGACGCGCTTACACGCTAAGGGCCTTTGGTCCAATGAAATCACGTACGTGCGCTGACGCGCTTACGCGCTAAGGGCCTTTCCTCGAATTACACGCTTACGTGCAAGACTTTCACGTGCCAAATCACTCCGTATCAAGCTGGCTACGCATTCACACACGGAAGACCACGCTCCTGCCCAGAAGGCCGAATAACTGCCTCCCAGAGCCCCGAGCACGCTCCCACCTGCCATCTGCTTCTGCCTGATTGCCTGCTGCCCACATGCCCTGCCATTTGCTGCCTGCACGTCAGCCAGGGGTGCTGTTGCTGTGACCACCCCTGCTGGAACCGAAGACTCCAGACTGGGATTCCATCACTCCACAGCCCAGCCCCAGGACCCAGTTGCCCACCCAATCCTGCCTCTGGGGTTGCCATGTCGGGCACACCACCATCTAAGACCACTGGCAACCCCCAGCCAGAGAGGCAGAGGGCCACCAGCTTCACTGCCACCGAAGTTGGTGTCCTGGTGGAGCAAGTCCTGGGGCAGTATGATGCCTCTTCAGAAGGTCGCGTGCCGACAAGGAAGGGCGGACCAGGATCTGGACGGACATCGTGACTACCATCAACGCGGAGGGGGTGGCAGTCTGCGAATTCCATCATGTCAAGAAGCGCTGGGAGGACTTCAGGTCCAGGACCCTCAACAAGGCCCGGCGCCTCTTGAAGGCAGCGGATGCTAAGGGGCGCCGGGGCACCTGTCGGAAGACCAAATGAGGGTCCTGGAACGCGTATGCCAAGCGCTCCACGTCCAGGTCCTTGAGAGGCAGACCCGTCTGGAGTCGAGCGGTAAGTGTACATGCATACTGATTGGAAGCTGTGCATGTGGTGGTGTGCCAGTAGTGTGCAGATTGCACATGTGGTTTTGTAGGGCCATGTATGGATGTGTATGTACAGGGCCGTGAGGCTGACACATGCGAGTCCTTTCATGTGTGAGTCACATGGATGGTGTATTTGTGGGTAAGCATGCAGGCCAAATGCAGATGTGTGAGCACACATGTTTGAATGACTGTGTATGTCAGTTGTCAAGGTTGTGGTGCCACACATGGATGTTGGTTCCAGCTGCATAGATCTGCACTGTGTACATGTGCATGTATGTGTATCTGACAAGTGTGCAACTGTTATGCAACATGGATGCATGTGAGACTGATATGTAGAAGACTGATTGCCAGATGTGACATGGATGCCGATCTCATCACTGCGACACTTGGTGGAGGTGTACACATGCATGTAAGTGTGGTGGCGTGTGTGCATGTCTAGTGCACTCCCTGTGTCTCATGTGATGTCTGGCTCACCTTTGCCTGCTCATGCTGTTGTATGTGTATGGATGGTGCTGGCTGTTGCGATATGGCTGTGGAACAGCTCATGTGTGTGATTTGAAATTACATGTGTGTTGGGGATTGTGATGCCATGTCTGAAGTTTGACTTGTGTGTGTATGAGTCCATTGTACAGTGCCCTGATGCCTATGTCCTATCTCTACCTGTCTGCAGCGTCGACTGATGAAGAGGGCGGAGAGGGTGCTGTGGAGCACAGCGGCAGGGATGGCACCGCCAGCCGGAGACGCAAGGCCCGGCTCCCCTCCCAGGTTGTCATCTCGTCGGGGAGTGAGGAGTCAGGTGCCGCGTCCCAGGTCCGAAGGGGCAGCTGAGACCCCACAGGGCCCGACGGAGGAAGATGGCACAGAGTCATCCAGGTTGGTGGGGGGTTTGGTGGAGGAGGAGGCCGTGCAAGGGACAGAGACGGGGTCTGGAGGTGGGGATTCCACTGGTGCTAGTGGTGCAGTGCAGGGGCAGGGACAGGAGGCAGCACAGGTCGCCGCGGAGGTGCCTGTGTGTAATCCTGTCCCCGATCCTGTGACTGCATCATCTTGCACCAGCAGGGATACCTACGTCCAGACCCATTCTCAGGGAGGGGGTCGGCTTACACCAACTGGCCTTCCTCTCCCTGCGGATGTGGCTATCCGGCACCGGGTTGAGCCTGTCCTGGGTGGGGTGGCGTTGCATCAACGTGTCACGCGAGCTACCCTGCAGTCTTTTCATGAGGAGACTGCACGTCTTCTCGCATGGCTCATTGACCACGTTGACCCACTGGGACAGCTCACCAGGGCCGGATTCCTCTGTTTTCTGGACCTTGTTCTGACCCCCTCCTCAACTGAACCCCCTATGTGCCAGTCGTCCTCCGTGCCATCTTCCCACCAATGTGTCACCTGGGTGCCCTGTGGAGCTGCCTCTGACCCTGCGGCCAGGCTGGTGGAGGACACATCCCTGCCACAGTCGGGAGTCGGATGTCCAGCAGGGGTGGCCACCTCAACAACTGCACCCCAGCTGGAGGAGGATATGCAGGCAGCAGGAGCCAGGGCACAGGCAGCGGCACAGAAGCAGCAGCAACAAGGTGGGAGCCATGATGGCTCAGGGCCTTCATCATCGGAGGGGCAGGCATCAGCCGGAGGGCAGGAGGACCCTGGACGGGAAGTGTCTTCCATGTGGCAGCGGTTGGGCCATGCGATAGATGCGGAGCGGCAGCGGGCGGAAGAGGCACGGCTCACAATGGTCAGGGCGGAGAACTCTATGCGAAGGACCCTGAGGCGGGCTGAGTGCCTCGAGGCCATTTGCAGTGACCTGGAGATCCAGATGTCATCGTCCCTGCGAACCCACGGGGCCATGGAAGAGGACCGCCTCCGGGACATCGAGCAGGAGTTCGATGATGCCCTGGCCCGGGACATCAACAAGTGAGCCGTCGGACTTGCCTGCTGCCCTTGTAAATAGTTAGTTAGTTAGTATTAGGTTTCCTTTCGTTTTTCTTTATTTAGGACCGCTTGGACAATGCACCACATTTTTGTATATAGTTTTTTTATTAGGTAGTAGTTTTTGGTAGGTTTCCTTTCTTAAGTTGGGCTCATGGACCCTGGATTCTTCAATTGTACATAGTTCTACATTGGATTAATCTTTTTTAATATTGTGTTTGTGTTCACCATGGAGCAATGGTTTTTACTTTTTATTTTCCCTTGGATTTGATTTTTTGGACTGTGACTTTGGACAACATTTCTTTTTGGATTTCTTTTGCTTATGTTTTCTTGATTTTCATTATTTATCAGACATGGACCATTTCTTTTGTTATTCCCTTGTGTGTTTAATTTGATTTACGTTCATGTTATCTTTAATATATATTTTTTTATACTACCAGTTGTGGTATTATCTCATTGGTTTCATGCATGTCATGATATGGGTTTTGACATTCACTTGCACCCATTGTGTGTGACGGACATGTGTTAATTTACATACTTGCCATTGGGGTTGTATCGTGTAATTGGCATTTCTATGTGGGTGGATGCAATACTTTGGTGGGTCTTTGGACTGTGGAGGCTGGCCATAAGGGCCAGGGATCTAGATTGTGATGACGTGTTGGCTGGGGGACATGTGTCAGGGCCTGCTGGCAGGTGCCCTGCACTGCTTGGGGGTGGGGGTGTAGGGGACATATGTGGGGGCCTGCTGGCAGGTGCCCTGCACTACTGGGGGGTGGGTGTGCAAGGGGACGTGAGTGGGACATGAGTGGGGGCCTGCTGGCAGGTGCCCTGCACTTCTGGGGGGTGGGGGTGCTGGGGGACATGAGTGGGGGCCTGCTGGCAGGTGCCCTGCACTGCTTGGGGGGTGGGGGTGCAAGGGGACATGAGTGGGGGCCTGCTGGCAGGTGCCCTGCACTGCTGGGGGGTGGGGGTGCAAGGGGACACGAGTGGGACATGAGTTGGGGCCTGCTGGCAGGTGCCCTGCACTGCTGGGGGGTGGGGGTGCTGGGGGACATGAGTGGGGGCCTGCTGGCAGGTGCCCTGCACTGCTTGGGGGGTGGGGGTGCAAGGGGACATGAGTGGGGGCCTGCTGGCAGGTGCCCTGCACTGCTGGGGGGGTGGAGGTGCAAGGGGACATGAGTGGGGGCCTGCTGGCAGGTGCCCTGCACTGCTGGGGGTGGGGGTGCTGGGGGACATGAGTGGGGGCCTGCTGGCAGGTGCCCTGCACTGCTTGGGGGGTGGGGGTGCAAGGTGACATGAGTGAGGGCCTGGTGGCAGGTGTCCTGCACTGCTGGGGGGGTGGGGGTGCAAGGGGACATGAGTGGGACATGAGTGGGGGCCTGCTGGCAGGTGCCCTGCACTGCTTGGGGGTGGGGGTGCAAGGGGACATGAGTGGGACATGAGTGGGGGCCTTCTGGAAGGTGCCCCTCAGTGCTGGGGGGTGGTGGTGCAAGGGGACATGAGTGGGACATGAGTGGGGGCCTGCTGGTAGGTGCCCCTGACTGCTTGGGGGGTGGTGGTGCAAGGGGACATGAGTGGGGGCCTGCTGGCAGGTGCCCTGCACTGCTGGGGGGTGGGGGTGCAAGGGGGTAATGCGTTGGTGATCACTAGTGCAAGGTGACATGTGGCTTGGCTGGGGGGCATGCCCATGGTGGATGGGCTGCCTGCGGGACATGACCAGGGGTGCAGGGTAGTCCCCTGTGGTGTGGGCTGCCTGCAGGAGCCGTGGAGGGTGTAGAGGGAACACCTGGGAGGACCCACACTGGCAATTCACATGTAGGACTCCCCTGCACGCCCGAAATACACGTACCCCACTCGCACAGGGCCTATCGCATGTGAAACTTCACGCGCACCCCAGAAATACACGTACCCTGCTGAAATCGCGTGTGGAACTTCCCGCGCACCCCAGTAATACACGTACCCTGCTGAAATCGTGTGTTAAACTTCCCCGCACCCCAGAAATACACGTACCCTGCTGAAATCGCGTGTGGAACTTCCCGCGCACCCCAGTAATACATGTACCATGCTGAAATCGCGTGTTAAACTTCCCCGCACCCCAGAAATACACGTACCCTGCTGAAATCGCGTGTGGAACTTCCTGCGCACCCCAGTAATACACGTACCCTGCTGAAATCGCGTGTTGAACTTCCCGGCACCCCAGAAATACACATACCCTGCTGAAATCGCGTGTGGAACTTCCTGCGCACCCCAGTAATACACGTACCCTGCTGAAATCGCGTGTTAAACTTCCCCGCACCCCAGAAATACACGTACCCTGCTGAAATCGCGTGTGGAACTTCCCGCGCACCCCAGTAATACATGTACCCTGCTGAAATCGCGTGTTAAACTTCCCCGCACCCCAGAAATACACGTACCCTGCTGAAATTGCGTGTGGAACTTCCCACGCACCCCAGTAATACACATACCCTGCTGAAATCGCGTGTTAAACTTCCCCGCACCCCAGAAATACACGTACCCTGCTGAAATTGCGTGTCTAACTTCCCGCGCACCCCAGTAATACACGTTCCCCGCTCTGCGTTTGCTGTTTGGCAGCCCTGTATACTGGTCCAGGGTTAGCGCAGCCCTTTGCGCTGAATTGGGAATTTTGATGGCTTTTCCTTGCGCGAGGGCGTTCTTGGGGGCGTAACTGGCGCTGCTGCAGGGTCGCTGTGCCACACTGCGCCACGGCTGGTTTTGGAGGCTAAAATCCATGAATACGCTGTGCACGGAAATCGATTTTAGCGCACGCGGCTGGCGCAGGCATTCGCACGCGCACACTGTGTGCCAGCTGCGTGCGCCACTTTTGTGCAAAATTCTATGAATTACCCTGAGTATGTCATGATATGTTACTGGTTTTCTACCAGACTCTGCTGTCAATAGCATGGTCTCCAAATGCTCTTGTGGGTCTGAATAAAAGGGGGTGGGGCAATATAGCTTTGCTGTTGTGACTGAAAGTACCCTTAGCTCTTAATGTGGCTCTCTTTTTAGTTGTTTTGTCTGGAGAGACTCATGTTCACATAGTACAAGGACACTTTGGTTTGGACTGTGATATATAAATTGGTTGGAGAGGTGCAGCGTTGTGACATTTGATGCCTGTTAAACTGTCAAGTGTCGGAGGCTTAGTGTGTGTACTGTGTGTTATAACATAGCATTTGAACGTGTTAGTGTAGGGCTCAATTAGTGGATACCTCGATGTGCCCTTGGGTCTTTGGGCATCCCTCTGGTGTGGCAGTGTCAACAACCTGCTAGTTGTGCACCTCTGCTAAGGAGATTGTGAGGAGAGGTCCTGATGCCCCCTGGCACGGGCTAGTGTTGCTAGCAGAGACATCTTGCAGCAAATTGTCCTAAATCACATGAGGGAAGACATATGAGAGCAGACAAGCAGTTGGTGCCAAGACAACGGTGGGGGTCATTATGACCCTGGCGGTAGCCGTGCCAGTATATACTTCCACGGCCGCCGCCAGAGTCATGAATTTACCGGCTCCCGGCAATGGGGACTTGCCAGGGGATTACAGCCCCGGCGGACCCGGTAAATCCCCATTGCCGGGTGCTGGTAATTATTACTCCCCATTCCCATTTGAGTCCCATTGGACTCAATGGGAATGGGAAGGCCGGATGCACCAGCACCATTCATGAATGGTGCCGGTGCCTCCATCGAGGTCTGCGTGCGGGTGCCGGTCTGCCCACCAGGGCAGACCTGGCGGGCAGAAAAGCACCCGCTCGCAGAACTTGTAGTTTGCCGGTCCGGTAACAATGGTGCCGGTATCTTACAGGCACCGTTGTTAACGGACCAGCAAACTTGGAATGAGGCCCAGTGAAGTGAAATGAATTCATGGGAAAATCCCTATAGGGGAACCCTAAAGCAGAATTGCAGTGGGACAGATGGGAGCAAAATCATCAAGGACAAAATGACAGTGGGACACTCCGAAACAAGATCATAGAGGAGAAAAATGACAGTAGGATGCAAAGGATGTATGGGACCAAATTCCAGTGGGCAGAATCACAGTATGGCACCTGGGAACAGTATAATTTAAGGTACAATGTAGAATGGGGAGCAGGCTGATGAAGAATGCAAACAATCAAGCCATGTATAACAAGGCATAGGAAGTACAGCAAGGTGTAATAAAAGTATGGCAAGGCATGAAAGGCATAACAAGGTATTAGATTTCTTTGGGCCTCATTATGACCCAGGCGTTGACGCCGGATTCCGCCATGGTGAATGGCGGAATTACCGCCCCATTCCAAGGTTGGCGGGGCGGTAATTCCCCATTCACCATTGGCCGTTTCCCATTCCCATTCTTGCCCCCATAGGGCTCAATGGGAATGGGGAAGGCAGTAATTACGGCACCGCAAATTGTGGTACCGTAATTACCTCCAAGGTCCCTTTGTGGGTCCCTTCCTTAACGGCTGATAAAACCAGCCGTTATGGCAGGGACCCGCAAAGGGACCTTGTAATTGGGCGGTAAGGGATTACTGGCACCAGTGCCCTTACCGGTACCAGTAATCCCTTACCGCCCGGGTCGTAATGAGGCCCATTGTAAAGCATGAAAAGGCCTAACAAGGCAAAACATATGGTCTCTGCCATTTAATCCTACAACCCGCATCAGCAGACAGGTTCCATTTCACTTACTATGGAGCCCAGTGTGTGTGTGTGTGTGTGTATGTATGTATATATATATTCACCGAAAAAACGTTTTTAAAGGGACGTTACGGTTAAGTTGCACTGATAAAAACCTATGAAATTCAATGAACAAACTTTGTTAAAGGTACGTTATGGATACAAGTAAAAACCGAAAAACCTCAGAAATTCAAAAGTTATGGTAAACTCTGCAACCATAACTCACGCCACCACCGTGCACTGCTAAGACTAACACCCAAGTTATAAGCCATCTAAAAATGTTGAGAGCCCCCCTCTAATTTTGCCCCCTCCTGACAAAATCCCACCAAACTTTCCAAAAACATTTATATCTAGATCTAAAATCTATGCCTATTTGTCAAAGGGCACCATATTTATAAGCATTCAGAATATTTTGGGTCCCCCCCTCTCATTTTGTTGCCTCTTGACAAAACAGCACCACTCTTTGCAAAAGCATTCAGTATCAGGTCTAGAATGAATTTCATGCAGTTTCATTGAGTGGCACCAAAGCTATAAGCCATCCAAAAACTGTTTTTCACCAACCCTGTAATGCACAAATAAGCATAGATGCCCCCGAACATCTAAGATGTTCACCGTCATTACAGGGATGTCCTGGACAACCGGACTGTTCGCGGACATCAGAGTTAAAAAAAACGCTAGCTTTTTGGCTTTTTAAGGCCATATCCCATCCCATCCTCATCACCCCTCAACTCCCCAGACATAGGGCCTCATTACACGGAAGGCGGTGAGCCATGGCGCTATTAGCGCCATGGCTCATGCCGGTAAAATACCGGCACCGCCTTGGCGGAAAGGGGATTTACCGCCCCATTCCAAGGTTGGAGGGGCGGTAAATCCCCCTTCCGCCATTGCCCTTCCCCATTCCCATTTCTGCCCAATAGGGCTCTATGGGAATGGGGAAGGCGCTAATTACGGCACCGCAATTTTGCGGTGCCGTAATTAGCTCTGAGGTCCCTTAGCGGGTTGGTTTTTAACGCCTGAAAAGCAGGCGTTAAAGCACCAACCCGCTAAGGGACCTCGTAGTAAGGCGGTAATGGTTAACGGTAATGAGGCCCATAGTTTCAAGTGCATTGTTGGGTTTTTCAACATGTTTTTACCGTGCTGTCCCCGGACACCGGCCGCGGTCCCCGAATCCAACATGGTGGCTGTTTCCATAAATCTGAAGCACCTCACAGTGTTATTAACCAATCAGCGGGCGTGTCCGCTGACAACAGATATCACATGGCCCTCCATGCCAATCGAAGGCCGGTCCGCGGACTAAACAGGGCAGTTAGTACGAAGGCCGAACCCAGATGTCACTGATTATTTTTACCTACGTTTTCTTTGTTTTAAAAATAAATACTGGACGGATTTACACCAAATTACAAAATCACACTTTCCGGACCAAGCTGCCACTCCTGATGCAAATTTGGGGAAAATCCGTCCTGCAGTTTGGGCTATATTTTGTCCATTGCGTCTATGGCAAAAATCACACTTTTTGGGGCCCCTATAACTTTGTCCCCCATTAACGAAACCTCACTAAACTTTGCAGAATCAATCTGATAGAGCCATATACTTCTTTTGCAAGGTTTCGTGAGGATTCGTTGGGGGGGGGGGCAAGTTATAAGCTACCCAAAAAGTGCTCTTCCTATGGGTTGAGCAATTTAATAATAACTGCAGGGCCACTACGACATATATATATAATAGTGCAGTAGTCGCTGCACTATAGTTGAGTATGGAGATACATAGGAAACCCGGAAAAATAAATTGCTAATGACTTTTGACTCGCATGACGGATTTGGCAGAAATCTTGCCACAAAAAGTATTTCACAGGTCCCCCTAGACTGGAAACTCTAGGAAAGATCTTTTACAAAGTGAAAAGGTTATTAACAAAGTAATAAAACGCTGTTTCAGACTAGTCCCCATTCATTTTCCCATAGAGAAAAAGTCAAAATATCTGCTCAGCGCACAGCAAAAACCACTGGACAGAAGTGGACCATGTATGAAACAACTTGGACAAAAAGTGTTGACTTGATTTCTGGGTGCTGTCTGTGGTTGTTGCGTCCAGTAGTTTTTTAAATATTTGACAGAAGAAGTCAGGCAAAGAGACTTTTCAGAAATTGAAATGTTCCATTTTTTTTTGTTTAATGCAAGAGATAACCACCATTATTACAGGAATAACTGCGGATAGCCGAAAATGCAAAGTGGAAAAAATGCCATTTGGAGCGGAGTTGTGAGGTGCGGGGGCTAGGGACCGGGTTCAGTGCTCAAACGTTTTCTCATAACCACAGCTATTCAGCAGGATTCCCGTAGTTATAAAAGAAAACATGATCGGGAATGAAAGTGCATCACACGAAACAACGAGTTTTGGGGGGAATTGGAGAGGGCTACAGAGGGAAAGAGGACCTGAGGGCAGTGGGGGGAGCATGCCAAGAGGAGGGGGGTCCTTTGTGAGGGCCTGGGAGAGCAGGGAAGACTTTTCAATTCTGCATGCTTTTTACCGATAACCACAGTTTTCGGGCGCTGACAGATAACCGCAGTTATTTCTAGTACATTCCCAATATAACCACGGTTATGGGAAAAAAGTATGAAACGAAAGAGAGAGTAAAATAAAATTGGATTAATACACACAACAAAGTGGGGGAACATGTACAGTGGCCAAGGCCAAAGGCCATTGCTAGTGGCCTGGTAGCATTTCAAAATATACAGCGAATACGGCCTTTGGCCCGAAAAGACATGTATAGTGGCCATTTTGTCTGTGGCCACCTAGTGAGTCCAAAACGCATGCTGTAGTTTCATCGACATTTGTTTTTACGACTGCCTTTTTTACGTGGACATTATTTTGAAAAAGTCAATGAAATTTTGGGGAGGGCAGATAATGGGTTGGGGTATTGGGAATAGTTAAAACTAGGTGGGTGAGGGAGGGTGAGGGGTCACCCCCCCAAATATAATGCGATTACTTCTTTCATAATAATGTCCACGTAGAAAAAGGCAGTCATAAAAATGCCTGTCAGCGAAATGACATGGAACTGTCGAAAGAGGTAGTGTTTTAAAATATACAGTGGGCACAGCCAAAGGACATTCTCACTGGCCAACGCCGAAGCCCTAGTAGGTCCAAAAGAAACATATTGTGGAACATGTACAGTGGACACGGCCGAAAGCCATGGCTAGTGGCCTGGTAGTGTTTCAAACTAAAGTGGGATTGAAAGACATGTATAGTAGCCACAGCCAATGGCCGTAGCCACCTAGTAGGTCCAAAAGAAACATACTGGGGGAACATGTACAGTGGATACGACCGAAGGCCACGGCTACTGGCCTGTACAAAAAGAATGGTATAACAAAACCCTTGAAATTCACTGAAAAAACTTTAGCTAAGGTGTAGTTAATGCAACAAACCCCTTGAAATTCAGCGGATGTGGGAAGTCGGGACCAGAGTAACTCATCACGTTCCCGTTGCAAAGCCCATGAGCACATACATATTATAAGGGAAGGGATTCACAATGACATACAAAATGGTATTGTGGGAGGCATAGCATTATGGGGGACATTAATGGGAGCGGGCTCAATTAAGCCGGTCATGACTTCCCACATCCACTGGATTTCAATGGTTTTGTTGCGTTACATCTGCTCAAATTAACTACACAAACAGGATGCAATGGCAACAGGCTAGAGGTGGGGAGGGGGAAAGAGGAAACCACTTGAAGTTGGGGAGTTGGGGGTGGCCTCAGGGGCCAGTTACAATTTGATTATTTTTGGATTATCAGGAGGAATACCAGGAGAATCTTGCAAGATTTCCCCAGCTACAAGGAAAGATGTCCTTGGAGTAGAAAATGCATAACACGAGAACCAAAGAGTGATAGGGGTGACGCAAGAGTGCCAGGGAGGGGAAACAGCAAGTGAGGAGAGTGTGGAGGGACATGGAAAAGAGGAGGTGGGTGCTTCGTGAGTGCCTGTGAGGACGGGAAGAGTTTTTGATTTTATAGCGTTATTGGGGGAATACCAGGGGAATCCCAAGGGCATGGGTAGTCCGTTGCCATTATATGTGTAGTCCGTTGCCGTTATCATTTGCCGTTTTCGAGGGAAAATTAGAGGAATCCTGTGGGAATCGGAAGAGAGTGGTAAAAAAATTAACTCTACAAGGAACCCAAAGATTTCAACGAAAACGTTTCCATCTAGGATTTTTTTAACGAAATGAAAAAAATCGAAAAAATCATTGCATTTTTTAAAAATATATATATTTGGGGTTAGGGGTTAGAGTGAGTGGGGAGGGGTTTGGGTGAGGTTACAAACATATGGAAATAGGGGCTTGGGTGGGGGATGACTCCCAAAATAATAAATAAAATAAATCAGTGATTGTTTTCAATATTTTTTTTGGTAAAAAATCCTTAGATGAAAATGTTTTAGGGAAAATCATATAGAACCATTTTACACCTTCAGTGATCTACTTGGCAGGGGGTAATGGGTCTTTGTGCCACTGGCCATGGCCAAAGGCCATGGCTAGTTTGTCCCAGAGAAACCTATTGGTGCAACATGTACAGTGGCCACGGCCAGTGTGCCCCTCAAGAAACCTATTGGTGCAACATGTGCAGTGGCCAAGGCCTAAGGCCATAGATATTTGGCCCCAAAGAAACCTATTAGTGCAACATGGAGAGTGACACTGCCAAAGGCCACAACTAGTGGTCCACAAAGAAAACTATTGATGCAACAAGTACAGGGACCACGGCCGAAGGCCATGGCTAGTGGGCCCCAAAGAAATCTATTGGTGTAACAAGGCCATGGCCACTGGTTATGGCCAAAGGTCCTGGCTAGTGCGCCCCAAAGAAATGTATTGGTGCATGGGCCCCAAAGAAACCTATTAGTGCAAGATTTAGGCCATGGCCACTGGTCATGGCTGAATGCCATGGCTAGTGGACCCCAAAGAAACCTACCAGTGCAACATGTACAGTGGCATAAAGCTGAAGGCCAAGGCTAGTGGACTCCAAAGAAATGTATTAGTGCATGGACCTCAAAGAAACCTATTGGTGCAACATGTACTGTGGCCTCGGCCAAAGGCCATGGCTAGTGTGACTCAAATAAACTATACTATAACAAAACCCTTTAGTTAAGAGAGAGTTAAGGTGATCAGGTTTAATGTGAAAAAACATAGCAACAAAACCTTTGAAGTTCAGTAAAAAAAACTTGGTTAAGCGAGTGTTAATGTGATCAGATTTAACGCAACAAATACCCTGAAATTCAGCACTCACATTTCAAGCGAGTCCATCTTAACTTTGCATCCCCTGCTGCGCAGCGTTTGACCATAACGATAACATCGCAATATTTTCATGTACACAAAATCTTACTTAGGCACCACTGGCATGGCCCCCCTGAAGATCTCCTAGTAATTCTCTGAGCGATCCAGCTCCTCGTTTATCAGTCATCAGGGCTAGCAAAAGCATCTATTATGATTAATATTGATACCATGTGCTTCTGAGACCCTCAACATTCAGATGAACAGTCTTCTGTGTCTTTCAATGTATGTCTTTTCATTTAACTAAACAGCATCTATTCCTTTATTTCCATTCTAATGAACACTTACTCTGTTATAACTATAGATGGCAAAACTACTTTATATACTTTTTATGATTTTTTTACCTACTGTGATGAATGCTGTAGAGTCATCACTGAACCCCAGCCTAAGATCTCCTCCCATGTGACCAAGGAAAGGCAGACACTACCTGATCCTAACCCTGGGCGTGGTATCATGAGGGAGGATCACATGGGAGGAGATGGCTGTCAGGGAAGTGGTGGATCCTTTGGGAGATATGCTCTATTTCTATTTTCCTGTGAGATTTAGTGTCCTGTATTTCCCAAATATCTGATGGCATGCTGTCAGTGCACAGGTCCCTCTCATGGTGAAACCCAAGGAAACTTCTGTGAAAAGTTACCTAGACAGAATAAGTTACATACCTTTGGAGTTCTTGAATCAGATGTCACATCCTCTAACGGCCATGTTTCTGTCTTCGGTGGAAGTCTTAACCCTAATGTTAAGTCACACATCGTTCATATAGCATCTCCTAACTCTGAAAACATCCATTTCAACAATCAAATAGAAATGAATAGACATAAAAGACTCAAACCCATTATGGACTTCAAGATCCATAATGCCTGCGGTACTGGGATGAGGAACAAGGACCAAGAGTCAACGAAGATCAAGGATGCCACTGAAGGGCGTATGCAGTCTAGTTGTTTGAATGCAAGGCACCTCAGTGGGACATTTAAACCTAAAAATGGACCACAGCTGTGGGGAAGGAAAGGAGAAGCAGAGGCCGAAGCAGTCAGGAATGACACCAAAGCGGTTGGAGCTGCAGCAGGAGTGCGAACGCCAGCAGAAGCCGATGCAGGAAGAGAAGACGTGCGGTTTTGCAGAGTAAGTACAGCAGGAAGCTGAGCCATGATCAGCAGCAGGGAGAGAAGCCCACCTGTATGGGAAACGTGATCCCGAACCGATGCAAGTTCCCTAGAGGTGCTGGAGGATGCAATGACCCAGCAAGGCCAGTGGGGCACAAAAGAGAGGCTGTGCAGGTGGTGGCAGGTACAGAAGAGCTGTCAATCGGAGTACTGATCTGCCGAGGGTCTGCCGCAGCAGCAGGGATCAACAAGGAGACACCAAACGAAGCCGGTGAGTTGGCATGCATGAGAAGGTAACCCTGTGGTGTTCCGAGTGGAATGTTTGCTAAAATCAGACTATTTTGAATATTGAGATAATAGAATAAGAAGGCAAAAAGGGCATAATCCTCCATTTATGAAACGCCAACTTGGGGAAACCTATTAGCCACATTGCAACAGCCAATAGGCTATTCAAAAGGAGTAAGAGGGCAAGACGGGTGCCATTCTCTCGCAATTGCCACTAACAGAAGAGACCAACTGTAGTAGTATGAGTTTTTCTTCCTGGCAGACAAGTAGACCAGGAAAGAAGCAGTTGCTTTGAAGAAATGTGGTTGTGGTAAAAAGATGTTGTGGAAAGACATTGGTAACTTTATCATCTTGACACAATGTTGCATCACAAAAGGTAGTTGCTGTGCTATCCAGACAAAGGTACTCCATTGGAAGAATAATTGTGATATGCTAATATTTGCTTTGCATTCAGAAAAAGACTTAGGGCCTCATTACGAGGAAGGAGGTAACCATGCTGCTTTTTGCGGCATGGCTACCTCCATTCCGGGTACCGGGTCTGGGTTCCCTGAATGGGGAAGTACCGGGCCATTCCAACCTTGGGCCCGGTGCTTCCCCATTCAGGGAACCCATACCTGGTACCCGGAATGGAGGTAGCCATGCCGCAAAAAGCATTACCTCCTTCCCATAGGGCTCAATGGGAATGGGGAGCATGCTAACAACAGGCCTGTTAATGATGAGCCGTTGTTAGCATGCTGGGCTGCTCGCGGGACCCGCAGGCGTTCTTAGCGGGTCCCGTGAGCAGACCTCGTAATAGGGCGGTAAGGGGTTAACGGCTCTGGCACCTTTACCGGCGCCGTTAACCCCTTATCGCCCTCCCCGTAATGAGGCCCTTAGTGTGGAGGAAAACAATTGGCTTGGTTTATGAACTAGTGTTTTGTGAAAGAGACATTTGCCTTACCAGGAAGGATACTGTGCAGGAAAGCAATTGCTTTGGTTTTTGAACAAGTGTTAGAGAAAGTGACATTTACCTTACCAAGTGGAAGGAAGCAGCGGATGGAAAAGACATTTTGTGTTGAACTGAACAGAACCTTGTTAAATCAGACTTTTCCAAGGGTATTCCGGAATTGATTCAGGGGAAGGGAACCCAACCCTGGTCACAAAGAGTACTTTCTAAAAACTATAAGTCTGAACTTTTGCACTGTTTAACTGAACGGAAGACAGCCAAATATTAGTTGTACACTTGTGTTGTATGGATTCATGTGAGGGTCAGATACTTTTTGGAAACTAGCTCATCGTTCTTTCGCTTTACTTTGCTAGGTAGGGATATTCTCGTTAGGCTAGGGAAAGATTGGTGTTTACCTCACCCCTTTTTTATTTTAATAAATGCCAAACATTGAGAAAACTATACCTTTGTGCCCATCTCGCATTTCAGACACCTCACACTACCTCTCTGAAATCCATTGATTGTATTCTTTTTAAGATCTTCTCTTTTTCCTAACTCACACCATGCACTCCGCTCGCCTTGCTAAAGTAGACCTTTGCTGGTAACGAATCGAGAAGATTAGTAACTCCTTTTTATCCACTTCGGATATATACACACAACTCAAGTGTCATCACAAAGAATAACTTAGAGGCATACCACCAAACACAAAAAGTGTTTGCCTGCCTGCACTCATCAACACTTCAGGATTCGCACCTGCCTTTGCTTTTTCCCCTTGCCTTTCATTTTTTCTTCCAGAGCCATGCATGCATGAAGAGTCCACCAAAATGGCTGTGCTATATGAGACTGCGTTACATGAAGTTACATGACATGTGCATTTTCGAATATAGTTACGCTGGTGCTTCAGAAGTGTTACAGAGAAATCGGTTTGCTTTCCCAGTCCAAAACTATTTGTAAAGACTTTTTTCTATTACATTTGCTAATTTCGCCTGGAACCTGTTGAACGGGGAAGCTCCACCCCATTCAGCCTGCTCGCAATTCCCTTCTCCCTCCATAATGTGTCCTTCCACATGTAATACAAGAGGGCTGAAGATACTGCCATAATCGCCCCCTTTCGCTTTTGTACTCTTCTTTACCATGGCTTGTATTTCATCTCCTCAAACTAGCTTTATAAAATTAGCTTTCTTTAGTTTTAGGCTTTTTATGAATGTGTTACTGTGTATGTATACTGTATTGTATGTGTGTTTGAATATGTATTGTATAGCTCCTAGAAACTGCGTCTTCTGGTAATTTGCAGCTCTCAATAAATGTGTTTACTGCTGCTGCTGCTGCTGCTACTGCTATGTCGGTAGACTGAGGAGGCCACAAGATTAAGGGCTTAACTGCCAGTGGATTGGTGAAACTATTTCACACGGGCAGTATTTATGAAATATTGCATGCTGCATTTTAGGAATACTCGCTGGTACGGTTTAGTGAAAAATTAAAACAAGAATTTCCTTCCCTGTCTGGGGACGAAATTGCATATGGGAGAGCAGCGGATCATACCATGGTTGTCCTCTAGAGAAAGTGCACAAGAACACCCATTTGCTGCTTCGAATTCTTGTAGCACAATCTCACTTTTTTGATGATTCGTTCATTGTCAAATTTGCCTTTTTTATTCTTTTTTCTTGTTCAACTGAAAGGTTGTTCCTCACCAACCTTTTCCCACCCTTTCTCTATCCCCTACCTGTCTTTTCCTCTTTTCTACTAACCTTTCTCTGTCCTTGACTGAAAACATCACGTACAAGGTCCCCTTATCCCAATTTTTTAAGATGAGGTAAAGGGATTTTTAATATATATGTGAGGTTGCAACTCTCAAGACAAATATGTTTAAAAGAAACAGGGCCTCATTACGAGTATGGAGGTAATGAAAAAAGGAAGGCGGAATGGCATTACCGGCATCGTTAACGGATCCGGGCCATTACGAGCTGACAACCCGCCAATACCGTCACCGCCCATACCGTGCCCCTTCTTACCGGCATGTGCGCGTACACGCGCCCCTTCACGGCGCCAATACCGGATGCCGCTAACAGGAGGGCCTCACAAGTTACGCAGGCATGCCCTTACCGGCATCCCAAAGGCGGTAATTAGGGCCTGCACGACGGCAGCAAGACAGGCATCGCAGACCACCCGCAAATAGCAACCTGCAGTGTAGACAACTGCCGCAGGTGCACAGAATCCCCACAGGTGGAATCAATGGAGCCTGTCCCAGTACAAAAGGAGTACACCCACACACCACACCCCTTCCTACACCAAAATGATCCCACTAGCTGTTGCAATCATGGGGCTGGAGGACATGCCTTTACTGTTACAACAACAGCAACAACAACAACTACAGCTACAACAATAGGCAGCACAGAGGAGACGCAGGAAGAGAAGGAGAGTGAGACAGGCCCAGCAAGTTCCACCCGTGCAGCCAGTGGTACCACGTAGGCAGCCACCAATCCCTCGCATCAGACCCAGTCCATTCAATCTAACCCCTGAGCAGATCCACACTCTGTACCGGTTGGACCGGGACACCATCACCACCATAGTGGACATGATACACGATGACAATCGTCAGCCTGATAGAAATCCGCACTGCCATCCCCCCTCTACTAAAGGTGGTGTTTGTGCTCCACTTCCTGGCCACAGAAACCTACCGGCACACAGTGGGCCAGCTGCATGGCATATCACAACCACTCTTGTTCCGCATGCTGACCCAAGTGCTTGATACCCTCCTGAAGCATGCAAGCATCCACATTTACCTACCACGGAGTGGCCAGGAGCTCGCTGACACCAAAGTAGGCTTCCATGCACTGGCATGCATGCCCAATTGCGTCCTCGACTGCACCCATGTAGAATTGGTGACCCCTCATGCCAATGAGGTGGTGTACAGCAATCGCAAGCAATACCACTCCATCAATGTGCAGATAGTATGTGGCCCAAGAAGGTCATCACACATTGTTGCGCCCGATATCCCGGATCTACACATGATGCCATGGTGCTGCGTAACTCCACGCTACCCCGCTACATAGAGCGACATGCTGGACGACGTGCCTGGCTGCTTGGTAAGTTGCCTGACTGGCCCATGGCAGTGCATCGGGGTTGTGAGGTGGGGGGATGCATACTCCACCTGGGTGGGATTTGGGTGGGATGCATACTCCACCTGGGTGGGATTTGGGGGGGATGAATACTACACCTGGGTGGGATTTGGGGGGATGCATACTTCATACTCCACCTGGGTGGGATTGGGGGAGGGGAGGTGCATACTCCACCTGGGTGGGATTTGGGGGGGATGCATACTCCACCTGGGTGGAATTTGGGGGTGGCATACTACGCCTGGGTGGGATTTGGCGGGGGTGCATACTACACCTGGGTGGGATGGGGGGGAGCATACTCCACCTGGATGGGAATGGGCAGTGAGTGGACAACGCACTGAGAGCTAAACACTGTTGAACTGAACATCCCAACCCGAACATGACACATCAATGCCATACATAAGACCAATGCCGTACATCAATAACAACATGCAAGACACACAAGCAGGCCACCATGGGTATGTCAAGCAATGCATGACTAAACATGATTACAACTGTGTCAATGTTGCTAGTGTGATTAGGTACAGAGTAGCATACACTGCAATTATGGGTGGCAAGACATTGTTCCGCATGCACAGTACATCCGCATCAGCATGCAAGTGAACACCTTGCAACATCTGTACAACGCAATCCACACTAGCAGACCATAGTGCAGTACACAATGCATCAAAGGAACCTGTATGCATACATACAGGGACATATGCATGTCAACACCCAATAGCTGCGGCCATGGCCGTGAATCCTAAAGGTGTCAGCTCAGATTGACTCACACATACCTCTTTGTGCTCCCATGCAGGTGATGGAGGCTATCCCTTGAAGCCGTGGCTAGTTACCCCTGTGCGGAACCCACGTAACAGGCACAAAAAGGAGTACAATCAGGTTCATACCCGTACCCGTGTCGTGATTGAGCAGACCTTTGGCCTGTTGAAGGCACGGTTCTGCTGCCTAAGCAGGTCTGGTGGAGCACTCCTTTATGGCCCTGAGAAGGTGGCAAAGATCACCATGGTCTGGGTCATGCTGCACAACATGTGCATCCGGAGAAATGTACCACTGCCACCTGACATTGACATGCATGCACCGGGTGAGGATGATGAGGATGATGATGGAGGAGAAGCAGCACCCCTGCTAGTACGTGATGCATAAGATGGCCGTGCTGTACGCCAATCACGGATTGACGATTACGTCTGAACCACAGGGATGTTGATGGTTATGTGTCAGTGCTACACTGAGCACTGGGACCGTGTGGACATGGACACAGGGTGTGTGGGGAGTTGGGCACTGTGCGCTGACATGAATTGTATGGACACACACAAAATGAACAATGTCCAGGTATTAAATGATTTTGAACACAACGGGTGTATTAAGATAAATTACAGTTTGTATCGATAAGAGCGACATCTAACTAACGAAGTGCGAACAACAAGTGGTGTAAAACAAGGCTGCCCTTTGGCAGCGCTTCTGTTCAAATTATACATTTCTGATATCTCCGAAGACTTGAACAATGTGCGTTGTTTTCCACCCAAAGTGAATGGCCAACAAATTAGTTGGGCTCTCTATGCTGACGACATTGTGCTGTTTGACCAAACTGAAATAGGTCTACAAAGGCTCCTGACGAAACTAGTATTCTAATGATCTTGCCATCAATGCCAGCAAATCAAAAATTATAGCTTTCGAATCACAACACCGCATTAGTAATTCTTTCAAATGGACCGTTGCTGGCGAACCAATAGAATCAGTCTCAATTTTTCGCTATTTGGGAGTTCTGATCAACAAATCAATCAGGGAATGGGATTGGACATTAGACGTAAAACATCACATGGCAATGTTTGCCATGCAAGTCAAAGGCTGCACGCTGAATATGGCAAATTTACACTCTCCCCAATAAGATCATTTTATATGCAGAAAGTTATCCCAGAGCTAACCCATGGAGTGGAGGCTGGTCTGAATATAAACCAAAAATGCTGGTCATCACTTGAGGGCCTTTTTTGGAGAATGGTCCTGAAGTTACCTCCAAGCACTGCTATCGTGGCAATTAGACATGAATTAGGCCTAGAGCCTCTGTATGGAATCATACAATGGAAATCATTTGCTATGCTAAGAAACATGTGCCTACAAAAGGTTGCACCTCCTTACGAAATATTTAAATCAACAGATGAACATCCGCATTCTGGGATTCTGCTGATGTGGGTCAATAAAATCATGAAGATCATTGAAGTGGCCAATATACCATGGGATCTGGTAATGGATATACTGCAAGTAGCCAAAAAGAAGCTCAGAAAGTGGAACTGGATAAAGAATAATGAGATCCGTGACTCTCTACCAACCTCTCTTTTCACAGGTGTAACTTGCAAAACTTTGGACAAACTACCAAAATATCTGGAAAGATTCCCCTCAAGGTACCACCGAAACAAGTTTTTAAGAATCCGTCTGAATGCTTACAACACAAAAGAAATTATGTGGATGAAACATCACAAAGATTCAACAGATAATCTCTGTAGATTCTGTATGAAATCAACAGAATTGTTAAAACACCTAATAACAGAATGCGTTGAACTTGCATCTGATCGTTTGTCCTTTCTTGGTAGATTTTTTTGTCCCGGGATAAACATTGAGGACTGGTGGTTCAATTTACTTTCTGGAAACAGGCCTCCACTAATTTGTGCAGTTATTGATTATATGGAAAATCCTAAATCATGATCAATCTCTAACTAAATGAATTAAATGAAGGAAAATAAAGTGTTGACAGAATCGTATATGTAATTAAAGTTTTGTAATAAAACTAATTGTTACAAATAAAAAATAAAAAAATGAAGATAAATTACAAAATAGTGCTTCCTCCCTCCACCTACTCACATGCCCCCCCTCCCCCAAAACACCCAAACCCCCCAAATCTCCCCAAACACCCCATACCCCCCAATAAACATCCCATAACCCCCAATAAACACCCCCTTAATGGCCTCTACAACACCACCTCCCCCCTCACCCATCGTCATCCCACACTATTTCTGGGCTTTTTTTGTGTCCGGGGCAGCATTTCTGTCTGCCTTGCACTGCGCCTCGTCATCCGCACAGGGCTTGAGGGAGCGGAGCTTGCAGGTGTGGACGATGGGGTAGATGCGGATGGGATTTGCACCATCGGTGCAGGTTGTTGGCGCTGCATGTGTTGGAGCATGCTAGTTAGGACCTGTGTGACGGCCCCCAAACTGTCACGGATCATAATTGCACTGGAATTGATGGCCGCAATGGTCCCAGCATTGGACTCCCGGATCTCTCGGCGTGTTTCCTCGCCCTCGGCCACATATTGGCGCACCAACTCGATTATCGAGTCCTGCCGGGCCTCTACCCTTGACAGGCGTGCCTCCATGTCAGTGGGGGCTGTGGAGGTAGAGGGTGCTGTGGCTGGGTGGGCCTTTGCAGGGCTGGCCTCTGGGGTGGTTCTGAGTTGTGGACTATGCAGTTGAACCGCAGAATCCAGCATGGGGCTGGACGGTGTGCCCTGAGTGGTGTGTGGGGGGACGGTGGGGAGCTTGGGGTGTGGCGACATTCCACATGGATTGTGTCCTCGTACTCCTCCACTTCCACATCCACATCGCTGAGCGGGGCTGTGGCGGCTGCCTCAGCCACTGAACTGGTGGCAGCGGACTGCGTGCCATCTGTCGTAAATCTCCCCCGTCTCACCTGTGATCAGGATCTCCCTTGTTCGGCCGCAGGACTCTTCCTGTGGATGGTTCGGGTCTTGAATAGGCTCACCCGAGCCTCGTCAGGTTGCAGTACGCGTTCAGAGTTCCGGGAAGTTTGTGGTTCCACGGTATCCAGGATTAGCGAAGAACGAGTAAGTAGGGGGGGGGGATCCAGGAACAGGATAAAGGCAAAGAAGGAAGTAAGAGGATCAAAGGAAATCAATGTAGAGAGTAAACACACGTCGGGTCACTACCGAAGATAGCGTTGACACGTCGGGTCACTACCGAAGATAGTGTTGAGACACGCGGACCCGCAGGGACGTGACCAATTTATAGTACGTGCCACGACGTGAAAGCTAGTGCATAGCACAGAGCTTGGTACGGCCATGTCGGGAGGAAGAAGGAGTACAAGCCCTTCGTGACAATGACCATGAGGTCCAGAAGGGGCAATTTCGCCGGGTCATGACACCATCAGCCTCCCCTTCAGCTGTTGTTACCAGCTTTGTATTGGCACTTCCGTCCACTGCTGTTGCTTCCTCATCAGCCTGCCTGCCCTGTACAGGTGCCCTGGGTAGCAAACTGGGCCGCGGTGCTGCCCTGGAGGTGGAATGGCCAGTGCCCTGTGGTCTTGCCCTGGATGTAGATGTCCTGGAGGCAGGGTCCTGACTTTCACCTTCCGCATCAATGTCTGTGGGGGAACAAGAGATGCAGGGCATCAGTGATGGTGTTACATGCAAGATGCATGAGTTTTTGCTGTACAGTATTTCATTTCTCATGCATTGCAATCTCATAGGTGTGTCAGACAGGGTTATTTCAAGGGGGCGGGCATATTGGCATAAGCCGTGGCGTCACCATTCGGCACTGATGCATACCAGGTGGCATGCCATTTTATTGAGGTTTGTGTGATGTATGACATGCAAATGGTCCCTTTGTGTTGGGTGTCTGATGATAATGGGATTGGCAACAGCATGCATTTCATTGTGCCAGGGTTTGGGCCTCCATCTGGACATGGATCTGTATATGTGTGTATGATAAGCCATGCATTGGCTTGGCTGGGCTCATTTTCACATCAGTTGTACTATGTCATGGTTTGGCCTACTGGGGTTTTCAGGGTCACTCACCTCCATCTCCCGATGTCGCGGCACCCGTCTCCATTTCGCCAAAGCCCTCTATGGACTCCATTTGGATGGTCGTGCTGCAGGTTTCTTCCCAGCGCATCAGTTTCACTGGTGAGTGGGCACCCCCGCCTGTGGCCATGGCCTCCCTGCGATTGCTGGACAGGATGTTACGACCCTGAGACAGAGGTTGTCCCATCTTTTTTTACAGTCTTTGACTGTGCGGGGGTTGGTGCCAACCCTGACACCTTGCGCGCAACCTCCTGCCAGATTTCTTTCTTCCTCAGCTGGACCTCCATTTTGAGGTTATTAGCAAAAACCTCATCTTCATGGGCTGCAAGGGTATCAGCCAGCATGTTTAGCTCCTCATTGGAGAAGCGCTTCTTGTGCAGGCGGGGGGTAGTTTTGCGGGTAGCCTTCGACATGCTGGATGCTATGGCCCTGCTCTCCCCTCTGTAGCACTGCTGGATTGAGAGGATTGCTATGGATTGTGTTTTTAAAGATGGCCGCCGGTACATTTCCCGTTCCAACGCGATGACATTACTTCCGGGTCTGGTATTACGAGCCCGGTATTAGCATGTTGTTATTACCGGGTTGTTATTAAGGGGTTGCTCCTTGGCAGAGGTGGTATTGGCGGGTCCTGTGATGGCGCTATCAGGGTGTTGGAGGGCCTTTAGCGGTATGGCAGTGTAGCCATTACTGGCATGGGGGTTCGCGCGTTCTGGCGCACTCGTAATCAGCCGCTATTAGTGGCGTCAAGGGTGCACGGATGCGCTAATACCTCCATGCGGGTAATGACTCCTTTTTTAGCGGGCATCTCATAATGAGCCCCACAGTGTCTGTCAATGCGTGACGTTAAGTTATGGCGCAGTTCAACTGCTACGACAAACATTTGTCTTTCACTGTTTCTTTACTCGGCCACCGTTCTGAAACTTGTGCAAAGCAGCTAAGCTCCAAAAGTATTTTCTGTAAAATATGTAACGACTAAATGACCATGTCTCATGCAATCTAAAGTAACACCTTTAGGGCAGTATACAAAGCCATGGCATAACTAACACATTCACCTCACCTTGCATTCTACGCGACTAAACAAAGTTTATTTTCACTTTTCTATTGAAAAAATGTTTTCTATACTGCTAGTAATTACCATCATAAGTCTGCTTTCTTTCTCACATTACACACCAGGTGGTGACATCATCTACCAGGTGCTGCATTCCAATACAGCCATGATCCCACCAGTAGCCAGTTATTCCATAACAGAGGAAATGTGCACATGGAGAAACTGTGTAGAATCTTCACATGCAAGTTCCATTTGAAATGCTCAGTTGGCATTAAGGGTTATGACCAATTTCGCACTTAACTTTTTGGGGAAACTCATAGATGAACAATGTAAAGCTGTTTTCAGTTTACTTTTCACTGGTTTACATTGATTTTGATATCTCTGGCAGAAAAGTAGCCTCCTGTCAGTTGGAGGCTAGATTGGATCTATATCCTACCATAGATGGATAAAGAAGTCTGAAAGTAAGTGAAGTGATAATCAATCTCTAATTTGCTGTTAAAAATGTTGTTTGCCTATTTTTGTCCCCTGCCGATCTGTTGTGCGGATGAAGGGGACATTTGCTGAATGCCTTCCCTGTCTGGTAGGAAGTGTGAGCAGATGGTCCAGACCTTCAGGACATCTTTTGAATGCTCCACTGAGAACCTGAAGCCTCACCCCCCTGTGAGGGCCTGATTTCCACATGAGAAGGGGTGCACGCCACGTGCACATCAAATGGAGCTTTCAGGCAAGGGTATATATTTATTTATTTATTTTAATTCTTAATAAAGCGCCAGATCGCCCATAGGCCTCAAGGCCCACACAAAGGACAGACAGCAGACAAGGACAAAACAAAAGCAGATTCAAGGATTACAGCACTACAATGCCCCAAGAGACAGGACCTAAGGACCGATGAAAAGGAACGTTTTTGAACTCGACAAGAGATGTGGTAATTCTGAGATCCAGAGGAATTGGATTCCAAGTGGTTGGAGCCAGGATATCAAAGATAGTTTAACCAAATTTAGCCAGGCGAAACCTGGGTTGGCTAAGTTTAGCCTGGTCAAGTGACCTCGGGGATCGTGTAGGCACATACCGCTGGATGCGCTCATAAAGATAACTGGGCGCAACCTGGGTTAAGGGGGACAACATATAGGAGCATCTTTGATCTACAGGAGAGAAGTTTTGGGGGCGAAGTGCAGTTTAGTAATGATGCAGAAAATAAACTTCCTGCCATCTTGGATCAATGAACTGAATCACTACATTCAGCTGCACATGATCCCCTGCTGGCAAAACTCTGGTCATGACAGTTAAGAGAGAGAACACTTTATTAAAAGGACTCCAGTCAGTTCCTGTCAGAAGGGCTTGTGAATCCACCACACCTCTGCTATGATCCCACTATAGAAGGTGTCTGCACCCCTCTTTCAGGTGAATACTTGTTGGAGCTGTTGGCACTTCATTGCACAGGGTTGAAGACATAGTTCTCCGAAGGGATTCAAAAACCCTTTCTTCAAATTCTCTGTGAGTGACAAAGAGGCTACTTGCTGGAAGGACAAAAAGCTTTACTGCAGCAAAGAACTGGTGCCTAGGAGACCCACTTCAACTTTTATGGTGAGAATCCTACTAGCGACTTTGGCAAACCTCCTAGGGAAGAGCAGGAGAGAAACCCAATTCTCCAAGTGAATTGCAGCCAGGTGTTTCAAAGTCCAATGGCATTACATTTTAGTAAAAAGCACTTTAACAATGAGCTGCAGCCACAGCCCCTTATTGGACCACCCAACTTTTCACACACCTAGTCGCCTTTTGTGCCCAGAGGGCCAGTAAAGGCATCCTGTTTCGAAGAAGTCCCTGCCAATTGAGCCATTCCGAGAGGCTTACCACAGCAAGATGCTATGGTAGGGAACGCATGAGCTAGGTGCCCCATTCCTCTGACCACCGGGCCTTCGGTCTTGGGAATTGGTCAGGTTCCTCTTTCCTATGTAATCAAAAGACATTTCAATATTAATCAATTTCCTTTTGTGATTTCACTGTTTCATTCATTCTTGCCTACATTTTCTGCTCCGGTTTTATAATACCCAGACTGTACAATCTGTATTTTTCTAGCCTGCATTTTCTCTGTGCAAATTTAGAGTGGCGGGTTTTTAGTGTTTTTTTTATTGATTTTCTAAATTCTTAATAAAAAGCCTAGCCTGGACATTGTTTTTTTTACTCTGCTCTGTTGGTGTTTGGATGCTTCTGCTGCTGTCTCCCAAGTCTAATGGGTATATCCTGCCCTTGGACCAAGTTACCAAAGTAGAGGTGAAGGAGAAATATTAATCTCTTTCTGTTTTCCCTTATGACTAGAACACCACAGAGCCAAGCCAAAGTGTGCCCGGCAGCTGTGTGGGTCCTCTAACTGCTTGAGGTGGAGAGTGTGAATATTTGATGACAAGGATTTTGTAGCAGTTTAATCCTTTCCCTCCAGCCCAAGGTTGAATTCTCCTGGTAAGGTGTTGGTGGTTGGTCATTAGGTTGGCTACCACAGCCACAACGTTGTTCAATAATGAGAATGTATAGGAGGGATTTCTGTAGATTAAGGATAAAATAAGAATGGGCAAGTGGGATTAAGTGCAGAATAGCCTGAGCCATTAATGGCCCTGCATAGTTTTTGAGGGTGATACTTTTGCTTTGTTGGAGTCTCTGTGTGCTACTGTGATTCCACTTCCGCTCTTGCCGGTGTGATTGGCAACTTTTAATCTTAAATTCCTGGTGGATGTCTTTGCATAACAATGCAAAACAGTCATATATTTTGCCAGCTTTCTACGATGACAATCAGATCCATGTTAACCTCCAGAGTAAGCTATAAATATCTCTGCTGTGATTGGTTGTAGATCTGCAAAGTATAAGACGGCATCTGTTGCTGGATGTACTGTCATTTCTCACACTTTTTCTGTGACTTTTTACTGGGTTCTTTTTGGTTGGTCCAGTGCCATGTGGCGTTCACGTGAGCCTAAGATTTATCCTTAAAAAAAGGCTGAGGTGGGTGCTTTTAGGATTCCGATTGTGTTCTTGACTCCAATGGAGATTGGTGTGAGGGTGGTTTTAGATGATTAATGGTGTGTTCTGTGGTGATTGGAGATAAGGAGGGAAGTAAGGCACTGGTACTTTCTTCAAGTAGCTTGGTTCTTGTCTTTGGTGGGTTGATTGTTGAGTTACAGGCTCCATCTGCGGTACTGTGTCAGATGATCTTTGACATTTCTTCCTACCAGATTTTCCATGTGTGGAATGGTTTGATCATGATGGGTGTGAATCTGCTTGGGACTGTTGCTGTTATCTCATGAGGTATTTTGAGATGCAAGATGAGAGAGGTCTTGCAGGCGGATCATTGGTATCTCAGCAGGAGTTTTTTGTACACTGATCTGTTGGACCTCATGTGAAGAGTCTATCAATGTTTTAGGGTTTCGGGTTGACCGCACAGATGGGTCAATGAAAGATAACATAAAACATCTGGGGCTGAACTTTTAAATCGAGTTCCATCGGTGCTCAAATTAATTTAGTTATAAACGACTGTTTAAAATCCACAGCAAATACTCTAATAATATGTACATAGCAGGAAAAGCACCGTGGAAAAGCAGTCAGACACTCCAAGAAATTGCCAAATGGTCAAATTAAACTGACAATTAATTGACTACAAGTGGCAACATTTTCAACTTTTTAAAACACCACAAATCCATGCAATGCAGAGTGGTGAAGATACTATTACCATTTATATTTTTCGTGCTGTCAACAGTTTCCTCATAGTTCTTTTATCTTCTTCTAAAGTTAGGTTTGGTGGTGGCATGAAGAGTGTATCATCATATACAATCATGTGGGGTCATTCAGCACATTCTGTATTCAAAAAACGTATTGTATTGGTAGATTCATAAACAGAATTGGTGTCATTTATTCAGAAATTGAGGTAAACGTGCCTGCTCATTGCAAGACATCCTGACTACAATGGGGGTCATTACAAGTTTGGAGGTAGCCATGGCGCTATTAGCGGCATGGCTACCCCCTTACCGGGTACCAGGTACGGGTTCCTCAAATGAGGAATTACTGGGCCATTCCGACCTTGGAGGGCCCGGTAATTCCTCATTTAAGGAACCCAGACCCGGTTCATCCCCATTCAAGCCCCTATAGGACTCAATGGGAATGGGGAGGGTGCTAACAACAGGCCTGTTGATAATGGGCCTGTTGTTAGCACCTGGTCTGCTCGCGGGACCCACTAAGGACACCTGGTTTTACCAGGCGGCCTTACCGGGTCCCGCGAGCAGAACTCGTAATGTGGCGGTAAGGGGTTGACGGCTCTGGCACTTTTACCGGCACCGTTAACCCAGGCCCGGCTCCAGCAGGGGGGCCAGGCCCCCCCATAGCTGGCCCCTGGCCCCCCCTAGAAAGGAGGCCATGTCAGTGGTGTTATACACCACTGGTAACCGAGGGAGTGGGGGTGGATGTCACTGTAAGCATTCTACAGCAACCTCAGAGACATCATTCTGAGAGGCTGAATTGCAGGAGGCCTGGCTAGGATTTGTCTTCTTGCCCTAGACAATGATTTATGCCCCACAGCCATAACAGTACAAATGACCAGGGAGATGGAGGACCATTCACACCTCCTAGTGAGGTAGCACGGTATCCAGTAAAAATTTTGAATCCATATTATCAAATGCCTTTATGTGGAAAAAGAAATGTCGAAAGAAAAATTCTGAATATTTTTTTTTTATTTTATATATTTTTTTGTTTAGTTAGTAAAAAAAAGGGTCAATAAAAAAACAAAAACCCCTCCATTAAAACAATAAATTAAAAAAAAATCGACTTTTTTTCTAACATTTTTCATTCGAGAAAAAGGCATTCGCAAATGTGACATTTGAAAATGTCTCTATAAACCAGGTGGCACTTATTGAAGTAGTCTTCCTACAGCTATTTTGTCAAACCTAAAATCACAATTCTGGTTCCTGTAATTTAAAGCATGTTTATTATTTGTGGGAATATAGTGGGTTTTTCACATGACGCTTAATGAAATAGTTAACTATATCAAACAATAAATGACAGGAAAGTTGCTTGAACACAGATTTCTGTAGAAGGTGTGTCAACTGACTGGGGCCCTTACAAGTTACATTCAAAGTATATATTCTGCTGCATTAACTACTTGAGTATAAGTGAAAAGATAAGGTTGGTAGTAACAAAAATGTAATTCTGGAGGGGAGAGTGTAGTAAAATCAAAAAGTGATAAATGCAAGGCTTTGAATTAAACGGTACCGCTACCGTTGCTCTGCACAACATTCCATGCCATCATTCTGTAGTATATCTGTGCGATTAGAGAAGGGGCCAAGATATTAGCAAATGACATTTGGTGCTCACACCAAAAGGTGCAGTTCATTCTCAATTGCTAGGCCGTGTTCCATCTGTACTGGAGCAAAATCAACCATATGAATTATTAGGCCCTGTGGTCTAGCAGTTTGGTAAGGGCTTCTGACATTAGTGACAGGGCCAAGGCTGATATGCATAAATTGGTATGGAAGGCTGGCCAGAGCAATGGCGGTGGTTCTAGTTGATTCAGAGACTTCCTACCTAGTAGGTAGAACGAGAATGCATGCTGTGGAACACAGATAGGATGGCAATAAAATGTGAGGAGAAGCACGCATCCTATGGGTGTGTCTGGTCATTTTCCCACCTAATGACTAGCCATGGCTATGTCAATGCCTCACCACCAAAACACAACCTTTCTAGAACTCTTTGAGAAAGCTCTATCACAAAGTAACACCAAACGTGTTGCAGTATAGGACCGGCCAGTGTTATATCTAGCATTCTTTTGAGTGTTTAATTACTTAATTGCCTCTGTGAATGAGCTCCTAGTGTAGTACAATTCTCTTAATGCGTGTCTTCAGCCAGTTGATTATATAAGCAATATATTTGTCAATGCCTCTTTCACTTGCACAGAAGTCCTGTCTTAAACAAGCAATCACAAATCCAGCGCATAGGTATTGGCAGACTATTGCCAGGCAATGCTATTATATGCCCAGTAACCGGCACCATTTCCCAGCTGTTGCCATTTTATGGCCAGGTGGTATCCTTATGGCAGTGCCTGGGAAATGCCTATCCATGCCTAATGAAAAGCCCAAGCTGTTAGCTTTGCCAATGCATGTTTGCTTCCATTTGTCTCCCTTAGTGAATGTGTATATGCCCAGATGTAGATATCTTGCTTGCTACTCCTAGGGAATCAAGCTGCACCTTACTGAGCTGGTCCAACAAGACCTTACCTGAAAACCATAAGGCTAGGTTGGCAAGTATTGACCAGTTTCAGATCTTCTCATGCATACTTACCAGTGGGGCTCTGACCTAAATAGAATCTATCTTTGTTTGGAAGCCTTGTCTACTCTAAAAGAATGTTTCATGATCCAAACTGATAAGTCTGAATTGATAACCAGATTCTGTTAGGGTAACTTTACAGAGTTTGCATGTAAACAGAATATGTCATGTGTGTTGTGGGATTTGTTTGGAAAGTATGATGTAAACCCTGGCTGCTGGGAGTTTAGGCAGTGCTGGAAAGGAAACATGAACAGCCGTAAAATAACAAAAAAGAAGAGCATTTTCTATAATGTTCCGGGCAATGTATAAAAGGGGTAAATCTTTTATAACTAAAAAGCTGTATTTAAATATATTTCCTAAAGAGTACAATCAGAGGTGGATTTAACATTGGGACATGGAACAAATGCCAATGCCCCCCCCACTCTACTCTCTCCCCTCATATACAAACAGCAGGGCTGATCAGGCCCTACCAGTGAGATCTTATCTTTTTAACGTGTCTCAAAGACAGATTATTTACAACAGGAAGTGATTAGGGATGAGAAAAGGTAAAAAGGCAGTGACCATTGCTGTGAAACTTATAAAATAATATATATAGGGTTTTAAGAAGCTATTTAAGTGTGATTGTTGGGTGATTAGTAAGTAAGGGGGTACAGAATAAGCTGTCTGAAACAATAACCTTGTCATGCACTTATCATGCACTTGCGCGTTCTCAATGTCACTGGGCCTTGTAAGTTAGTTTTTGGTCTTCCTTGTTCCCCTCCCTTGCCTTGTCACGCTCTGAAACACTTGTGTATGGGTGTGATACAAAAATAAATATCAATATCAATGCATTTCATTTCACTTGTGTCTGTAAGAGATTTTTTGTAAGTGCTCATTAATTGCTATGCTGGAGCTTGTAGGCTTCCATTCAGGATGGGGAAAAGTAAAGCTACAGTCAGAGAGGTTCATTTTAAGCGGAGTGAAATAAGTGGCGCTAAATGCACGGAGATCCACTTTTTATGAGCTGCAGGATTTTGTATGATTTAACAGGTGAAGTTGGTCCCCCTGCCAAATCCGATTGGTATTCCACCAGCATGTATTTTTACATTGGCGGAAAACTAATAGATTCCTATGGGACCTGCCTTACTTTTACACCTGGAAAAAGTAAGCAGAGTCCAAAGGAAACCATTGTGGATGGCTCCCATAATCGTTAATTGTGGAAGTGATTTACACTTTTCCAGACACGTACTGGTAAAGTAAAGAGCAAAGGCCATTTCCGTCTGTGTTTTACTCTTTACTTTTCCAGTACTTGGTGGAAACAATTCAAATTCATGAATGGCCCGTTTTGCAAAAAAAGTGCAAACAGGAGAATTCTGATCTGTGCAATTTAGGATTCAAAACAAAATGCCCCCCTTAATCTTTTCATAAACATGTTTCTACAATGGTGAATACATTTTCAGGTTGGTTTATCATGTGACTTGTGCATTTTTAAAGTAATCTGTATACAATTTAGTATTATTTTAGGTATTAAAGGCCAAACTTCAACACATACTTGTACCAACTTGAGCTCGTAAAATGTGTGCTCCAGTATATAAATTTCAGGCTAGGCTCAAATTATGGCTTTACCACTTGATCAAAAGTGTAACGCTCACCTGATTCCCGTAGAGGCGCCGGTCTTGACTGGGCGTATACCGTATCTTCAAAGGTGATGTGTAACACACGGCTGGCTCTTTGGGCTGGACCTCTGTGCACTGTATGTCTGACTCGAAGGGTAAGATGTCTGCAGATAGAAAATATGGGATTAAGGAACTGGGTTATTGAATGTCTCTCTCTTCTTCCCTTTCTCTTCTCCTGTAGAACCCCAAAGGTTAACGCTCTCACCTTAGGTAAGTGAAGGCCGTGCTCTCCATCTGCCTCGGGCAGGGTGCTGTAACCAGTTTCTTCACTGGATAAGGGGAGCAGGCCTCTTGACTTCAGAGGACTGCTGTCCGTCGTTTACTGCACGAACGGTAAGTTTTGAGTCTTTAAAGTCTTTAGTAATGATGTTTCTTGTTTTGCAGGGTTCCGGCGATGGCGGATGACGGGCTGAAGTGAGTTGAAGATGGAACCCGTGTGATGAATAGAAGCGCCTGGAAGCACGTAAGTAAGCGCTTGTTGCCTGCTTCACGATGCGCTCTAACTGTCTTTTTATTTTGCAGGTGCAAGTTCGGAGCGGCTGCAGGGTGCCGGAATACCCACTGGGTTAGATGTGGAAAGGAGTAATGGCACGTGAGTATTAAAGTTCCCCAATGTCTTTAAATGCACCTTGTTTTGTCTTTCAGAGGCGGGATGCAGCGCCGAAGGCCTCCGGAGCGTGCGAAGAGTTGGTAAGCTTTTGTCTTTCAGATGCCGGAATGCAGTGTGAAGACCTCCGGAGCGCACGAAGAGTAGGTAAGCCTTTGTCTTTCAGATGCCGGAATGCAGCGCGAGGCGTTGGTGACAGCCGATGGACCAGGTAAGTGAAGAGCTGTCACTGAAGACCGTAATGCTAACCTGTTCTTTCTTGTCTTTATAGGTGTTGCTGAAGACTGGATTCAGGATGGTAAGCCTTTTTCCTTAGGCCCAGGATCAGATGCAGAAGACACGATGAGCGTTCTGCTGCAGAGGATGCAGAATAACGCAAAGCAAGATTCATCCATCGGGTGTGGTTTAAATAGCCTCCTGTAGTGCTTAGGTGTCTCCTTCCACAGCCACGCCTACGTAAGAAAAGAGTTCCTGCTTTCCAGAAGAGTTCCAGTCTTCTGAGTCTAGGGAGTGGCTCCTGCCCCACCCAACAGGAAAAGTAGTTCCAAACAGAAGAGGATCAGAGGCTCAACTGGCAGGCAAGTAAGCAGCATGGTCTGCTGCAGGTAAGTCCACCCAAGCATTATGAGCCCGGCGCTTCCAGCGCTGGGACTGGGCATATTTATGAGCCTGGTGCCACTGGCGCCAGGACTGGGTCCAAAAGGTCCCAATTGGGACTGGTTGGCACTTGGAACCTGGGTTATGGATCTGCTTCCAAGGGAGTTGGGAAAACCCTGACCTTTTGGAAGCAGAGATCATGACAGTACCCCCCCTCAAGGCCCCTCCCAAACCGGGCTTCTCCGGGGGTTTTGGCTTGTCAGGAAATGTTCGGTGAAATCTTTTGATTAGGCGAGGAGCGTGGACATATTCAGCAGGTTCCCAGGATCTCTCTTGGGGGCCGTAGCCTTTCCAGTCAATTAGGTAAAATAGTTTAGATTTGGAGATCTTGGAGTCCAGAATGCTTTTGACTTCAAACTCGAGTTCTCCATCAACTAGGATAGGTTTTGGAGATTTAGTTAGTCGGGTTTGAGGTTGCACGGGTTTTAATAGAGAGACGTGGAAGACCGGATGTATCTTCATGTGCGGGGGCAAGTCCAACTTGACCGCTACTGGGTTTACTATGGTAGTGATGGAATAGGGACCAAGGTATCTTGGGTTGAATGTGCGTGGCCCTTTTAGAGGTAGATATTTGGTGGATAACCAGACTTGATCCCCTACTTGATATTGAGGGGCTTCCTTCCGATGTTGATCTGCTCCTTTCTTGTATTGTTCTTTAGCCCTTTGAAGGTGAGAAACAGCTTCCTTAAAGGCTTGGGTGATTGTAGAATGCAGGTAGTCTACTGCTGGTGTTTCAAGATCTTGGAGGGGATCCAACTCCGAGGTTCGAGGGTGACTGCTGTACAAAAGAAAAAACGGGGTTTTCCCAGTTCCCGAATGGACAGAGTTATTGTAGGCATATTCGGCTATCCAAAGGATGTCTATCCAAGTTTTTTCAGTTTGTTGCAGCATGCAGCGTAAATGCTGTTCCAGAGTTTGATTGGTCCTCTCGGTTTGTCCGTCAGTCTGAGGGTGGTGACTGATCGATAGTCTCACATCAATTTGAGCCGACCGACAGCAACTTCGCCAAAAATGAGAAATAAATTGACTACCTCGATCCGAAATTAGAACCGAAGGAAAACCGTGCAGTCGGACGATGTTTTCGAGAAATTCTCGGGCCAGAGTTGCTGCTGTTGGCAAGCCTTGGAGCGGAATGAAATGCGCCATCTTGGAGAATAAGTCCACGATTATTAGAATCGTATTGTATCCGGAGCATGGAGGTAGATCGGTGATGAAGTCCATAGAAAGCGTATGCCAAGGGCGAGGTGGGATGTCAATAGGGCGTAAGAGGCCTGCTGATCTTTCCTTTTGACTCTTGTTTTGGGCGCATACTCCACAGGACATTATAAAGTCTCTGATATCTTTTTTCCAAGACGGCCACCAGAAGTAGCGCTTGATCTTTTCTGAGGTCTTGGCCATACCGGGATGTCCTTCCATTAAAGAATCGTGATAACAAGAGATTACTTTTTTCTGTAAATCTGTGCTGGGTAGGTATAATCGTTCTTGGAAATACAATAAGTTGTCCTTTACTGCAAAGTCCTTTCCCTGCAGATGCCAATTCTGTATGTCTGCTGGAGTTACAAGTTGCCTGGCTTTATCCTTAACTTCCTCTATGGATTCTGTGGCGATTACACCCAGAATTCTTTGTTCGGGAATGATTGGTACAGGTTTAGGGTTGATCAAGTGTTCTTCCACTCCCATCCGAGAAAGGGCATCAGCTTTACCGTTCTCTGTACCAGGTCGATAGGTAATTATGAAGTCAAACTCGGCAAAGAATAATGCCCAACGGAGTTGTCTAGAGGATTGGGCTTTTGCGGTTTTCAAATATTGCAGGTTTCGGTGATCCGTAATCACAGTAACGGTGTGTCGGGCCCCCAGAAGATAATGCCGCCAAGCCTTAAAGGCAGACTTGATAGCCAGAAGTTCCTTGTCAGTAATCGTGTAATTGATTTCAGGAGGCGAGAATTTGCGGGACCAAAATGCCACGGGATGCAACTGATTGGTTACCGGGTCCTTTTGTGATAGAACTGCCCCCATGGCAAGGCTTGAAGCATCAGTTTCCACGATGTAGGGGAGTTCGGGGCGAGGGTGTTTTAAGATTGGTGCAGAGATAAATTTAGTCTTCAAATCCTGGAAAGCTTGTTCCGCCTCGGTAGACCATTCAAAACGTTTGTTTTTCTTTAACAAGGCAGTGATGGGCTGGACTATTCGAGAGAATTCGGGGATAAACCTGCGGTAAAAGTTAGCGAAGCCTAACATGCTTTGCACACCTTTTACGGAGGATGGTGATGGCCATTTGAGAACTGCATCGACCTTCTTTGAATCCATACGCACTCCGCCAGGTGATAATATGAATCCCAAGAATTCAACTTCAGTCACGTTGAAAACACATTTTTCCAACTTAGCGAAAAGTTTGTGTTGACGCAATCTTTCGAGGACCATTTTCACGTGTTTCCGATGTTCAGATTCCGATGAAGAATAAACGAGGATGTCGTCAATGTAAACAACAACACACACATCTATGAGCTCTCTGAGGACATCGTTCATAAAATATTGAAAGGCGGCCGGGGCATTGCAAAGTCCGAAGGGCATGACCTGATATTCAAATAGCCCATACTTGGTGCGGAAGGCCGTCTTCCATTCATCGCCCTCTTTTACTCGTACCAAGTGGTAAGCTCCTCTAAGATCCAGCCTTGTATATATGCATGCTTTTCTGACTTGGTCCAGGAGTTCAGGGATCAAAGGTAACGGATATCTATTCTTAACGGTGATCTGGTTCAGGGAGCGATAATCTATACAAGTTCTAAGGTCTCCTTCCTTTTTTGGAACGAAGAACAAAGCTGAAGAAGCAGGGGACTTGGAAGGACGAATAAGCCCATTTTCCAGGTATTGATCCAGGTATTGTCGAAGGTGAAGGTTCTCAGGCTCGGTGAGGGCATAAATTCTACTACAAGGAGGAGTAGATCCAGGTATTAGGTCTATCTGGCAGTCATAAGACCTATGAGGAGGTAGAGAGTTAGCCTGATCCTTCCGGAAAACATCTTGGTATTCCAGGTATTCGGGAGGTAACTGGGGAGTCTCTGAAGAAATTGCTGCCAGTGCAACACCAGGTGGAGGGTGACAAGTAGAGACACATTCTGGAAACTGGACCGTTCTTGCTCGCCAATCGATCAGAGGATTGTGTTTCTCTAACCAAGGTATTCCTAGAATAATCTGAAACTGAGGGGCCTTGATCACATCGAACACAATCTTCTCGTGGTGTCCATCTTGACTTACTAGCGTCACCTCTTGAGTGGTATGCGTTACTGGCCCGGAGGCTATCTCCGTACCATCCACCGTAGTAATGATGTCCTTTACAGCCTTGGGACAAAGAGTTAGATTCATCCTCAAAACCATTTCATGATCCACATAATTGCCGATGGCACCGCTGTCGACGTAAGCTTCAATTGCATGTAATCGATCCGGATTATCAGGGCTAATGAGGACCATAGGTATCACGAAATGCGAGGTCACGGAACTGGTTTTCACGCTCGGCAAGAGGACCTTTATTCTTGTCGGGCGAGGTCGTTTCCCTGCTCAGAGTTTGTATCTTTGGTAACTGCAGCTCCTACTGCCTTCTTGGCAGGTTTCACCGGACAGTCTCGAAGAAAGTGCCCTGAGTTTCCGCAATAGAGGCATAATTGCAACTGTTTTCTCCTTTCCCGCTCCTTTTGTGTTAGAGGACCTTTCAGACCCCCTATTTGCATGGGTTCCCCGGAGTCTACTCCTTTGGAAGGAGTTGGCGGTTTGGAAAATACTCGAGCATCAAACTTGGAACGATCGGCCTTCCTGTTCTGTAGTCTGTGATCTATTTGAACGACTAAGTCTATATAGTCCGAACAATCTTGTGGGGCATTCACTACTTGGGCTAACACATCTTTGAGCTCTCCACGTAGACCTCTATAAAACAGCGTAATCCTTTTGTCCTCAGGCCATTGAGTTTCCACTATCAGTCTGTTGAAAGACGCAATATAAGCCAAAAGGTCTTGATTACCTTGTCGCAACGAAAGAAGCTCATTGTCCAAGGCCTGCCCCTGTGAATGTCTTGCGAACAGTTTTTCCATACTGAGCTGAAAAGCTTGAAAATCATGGAGGACCGGATCATCTTGATTTACTAGAGGGATCGACCAGTCTGCCGCATTGCCACTAAGGTACGAAAGCACGAAAGCTACTTTAGCTTGATCAGTTGGAAAGGCTGCTGGCCGGCATAAGAAATGCAACCGGCACTGATTGATAAATACTGCAAACCTCTTTGGGTCACCAGAAAATCGTTCGGGCGGAGCCAGAGGTACATTCCCAGGTAGGTTGATCTGCACTGGATTCATAGAGGATGTAGAAGGAAGATTTCCCCCAGATGCGGGTAACGGGGTCTGTCCGGCTTGTGACTGTAGCAATTGTCTAGCGAGATCATCTGTTCGCTCCTTGGAAATAATCAGTTCCCTTCTTAGAGCATTCATTTCCTGACGGGCTGCATGCACTTCTGCCCTTAGTTCCCCAAGTAACTGGGCTAGCTGGTCGGTATCCGAGGTTTCCATAGCGCCTGGACGGGAGTTTTGTGGTAGGCTTTGCGTTCTGTAACGCTCACCTGATTCCCGTAGAGGCGCCGGTCTTGACTGGGCGTATACCGTATCTTCAAAGGTGATGTGTAACACACGGCTGGCTCTTTGGGCTGGACCTCTGTGCACTGTATGTCTAACACGAAGGGTACGATGTCTGCAGATAGAAAATATGGGATTAAGGAACTGGGTTATTGAATGTCTCTCTCTTCTTCCCTTTCTCTTCTCCTGTAGAACCCCAAAGGTTAACGCTCTCACCTTAGGTAAGTGAACGCCGTGCTCTCCATCTGCCTCGGGGCAGGGTGCTGTAACCAGTTTCTTCACTGGATAAGGGGAGCCTCTTGACTTCAGAGGACTGCTGTCTGTCGTTTACTGCACGAACTGTAAGTTTCGAGTCTTTAAAGTCTTTAGTAATGATGTTTCTTGTTTTGCAGGGTTCCGGCGATGGCGGATGACGGGCTGAAGTGAGTTGAAGATGGAACCCGTGTGATGAATAGAAGCGCCTGGAAGCACGTAAGTAAGCGCTTGTTGCCTGCTTCACGATGCGCTCTAACTGTCTTTTTATTTTGCAGGTACAAGTTCGGAGCGGCTGCAGGGTGCCGGAATACCCACTGGGTTAGATGTGGAAAGGAGTAATGGCACGTGAGTATTAAAGTTCCCCAATGTCTTTAAACGCACCTTGTTTTGTCTTTCAGAGGCGGGATGCAGCGCCGAAGGCCTCCGGAGCGTGCGAAGAGTTGGTAAGCTTTTGTCTTTCAGATGCCGGAATGCAGTGTGAAGACCTCCGGAGCGCACGAAGAGTAGGTAAGCCTTTGGGCCTCATTACGACTCAGGCGGTAAGGGTTTTACGGCGGCGTAAACAGCGCCGACCCTTACCGCCCGAGTACGAGGTCCCTTAGCGCCACGGCGGACTTAACACCTGCTTTTAGCAGGTGTTAAAATCCATGGCGCTAAGGGACCATGGAGTTAATTACGCCACCGTAATTTACGGTGGCGTAATTAATGCCTTCCCCACTCCCATTATGCCCTATGGGGTAAAAATGGGAATGGGGAAGGGTAAATGGGGATTGGGGACTTACCGCCCCGCTAAGGTCGGAATGGGGCGGTAAGTCCGCCAACCACCATGGCGTAAACATAGTTGGTGGTAAAGTCACGGCCCAGGCGGTAACTTACCGCCTGGGTCGTAATGAGGCCCTTTGTCTTTCAGATGCCGGAATGCAGCGCGAGGCGTTGGTGACAGCCGATGGACCAGGTAAGTGAAGAGCTGTCACTGAAGACCGTAATGCTAACCTGTTCTTTCTTGTCTTTATAGGTGTTGCTGAAGACTGGATTCAGGATGGTAAGCCTTTTTCCTTAGGCCCAGGATCAGATGCAGAAGACACGATGAGCGTTCTGCTGCAGAGGATGCAGAATAACGCAAAGCAAGATTCATCCATCGGGTGTGGTTTAAGTAGCCTCCTGTAGTGCTTAGGTGTCTCCTTCCACAGCCACGCCTACGTAAGAAAAGAGTTCCTGCTTTCCAGAAGAGTTCCAGTCTTCTGAGTCTAGGGAGTGGCTCCTGCCCCACCCAACAGGAAAAGTAGTTCCAAACAGAAGAGGATCAGAGGCTCAACTGGCAGGCAAGTAAGCAGCATGGTCTGCTGCAGGTAAGTCCACCCAAGCATTATGAGCCCGGCGCTTCCAGCGCTGGGACTGGGCATATTTATGAGCCTGGTGCCACTGGCGCCAGGACTGGGTCCAAAAGGTCCCAATTGGGACTGGTTGGCACTCGGAACCTGGGTTATGGATCTGCTTCCAAGGGAGTTGGGAAAACCCTGACCTTTTGGAAGCAGAGATCATGACAAAAAGTGTGTGATCCTTGCATATTTTTTAACTTCACTATGCCTTAGCTGTTAAAATTAGGTGCCCGTAGAAGTGATTCAGTTTGCATTATAAGCTATTCCAAAAAGCCTCACTCATAGTTTAATAGGTGGGCAGCACAGGGATTAGGACACACACACATCTAACTTTGAAAATAGCCATGTCACATTTATTGAACACAATTGTGACATTCGATAGCAAATCAAAGTAAACACATCAAACAAAGAGTCATCATGGACAATTGCATATTATAACCAGTATGTAAATAGCATGCACCAGACAATGATGTACAGGGGCACGCCCCACCAGAAGAGATACCAGGAGGCCGCAAACCCCTCAATCAGCACTGTCTGCCTCCTAATGCAGACCTTACAGCCCTAGTGCTCCCTTGCACTCTCAACTCAATTAAAATGTGCTACAAAAATGCAACATAAAATAACATTTTGTATTTAAAATGTAATTTTGGACATGAACCATTGATGGGAGACCTTCAGAATGCGACTACTGTTGGGGTTCATTTGGAAAGGAGGGAGGGGGAGGTTGTGGAATGGGTGGGTGAAGGGAGGATTGTACACATGTGTATGTTATTGGAGGATATGTTGTTGTGCTAGAAATATTGTTAAGATCAACAAGACTACCTGTATTGATTGGACATGTATGTACTGTTCTTGAAATTTAAGGAAGTTTGAAAAAAAATAATTTTGTAGGAAACGAAATCTCATATTCCTTGCTTCAGTATTCTGGGTGAGGGTGGTCTATCTTTCACAACAAGATGGAGGGAGCACAAGCATCTGCTCTGGGGCTTGCTGGAAGTAGCCACAGTGCTCAGGAAGGTATTGTTGGGCGGACACCATCTGAGATGGTACAAAGACTGGGGGCCTCACTGCTCAGCACTCTCAGAGGCAGAGGCATCACCCTCAATTCTCCCAAGCCAGTCCAGGAAAAGCATGCTTGGTCCTGGGGTGAATAGGTGGCAGGGGAGGTAAATGGGAATGGTGGTTAGGGCAGCTGAAGGAAGGTGTCTGGACGGTGACAGGTGAAGGAGGATCAGATATAACAGAAGGGGAGAGCAGATGGGAAGGGAAGATCGGTAGATTGATGTTGCAACACTATTTTCCTTGCTTCTCTTTTGCTATGTACAATTTTTTTAGAGAGGTGTGCAAATGTATTTTTGCATACCTGGCAAGACATTTTTTGCTGAATCACGGTTTTGGGAAATCTGGATCAACACCAGCACTTTGTTTAGGGTACTCCTAGACCCATGCTCAATGTAATGTGGGCCCCCCTGATCACAACCCTGGCCCACCCAGATGAAAATTCCTGGAGCTGGGCCTGCGTTAACCCTTTACCACCACACTCGTAATGACCCCCAAGATGGAATAGCTAATAGTCCTGAGTTATATGTACTGTTTAGCTTTTGACTGAAGTGCATTAAAGTACGCTCTATCCAGCGAAGTGGCCTTGTTTCCGTTGGTTTTCTAGCATTTAACTAGTTTATAAGTACATCCCACTTAAAGGGACATGCCTAGGTTCTGCAGGATAATACAGTTGGGTTAGTGGGAAATATGTTGGATAGTAATTTGACCAAGATCGCATAATATGTTGAATTGGAGATGCAGACAACTTACCAACTTTGCCATATCTGGGTTTGTTTTGGTAGTGAGCCTGGGCCTTCTAAAGCCAATGTACTGGCCAGTATGCTTCGGTCCCTTGTTAAGTTATCTTCACAGTCTATACTGCGTTTTTAAGGATTCCTCCAGTTTTGGCGGATAAGGAAACATAGTGCATCATTACGAGTTCTGCGGTAAGTGAAAAAAGTTGCAGTAATTGAATTACCGCCACTTTTACCACTGCCTGGAATTAAGGGATTTTGTAAATGTGAGCTAATTCCTCCCGTGGAATTAGCACCAAAAACCAGTGGAATTGTCCCCGGCGGAAATACCGATGATGAAATGAACGCCATGTTTAAAAATGGTAATTTCACCAGATTAGAATTTGAAATACCACCAAAATACTGCCAAAAATGGGAGGTAATTACACCAAAGACAGAGTACAGTTACCTCGACCTAAATGTTTGGAGTAAATGCATACGGCTGATGGAAATTAAGCCATAGGTGCACCAAATTGACTCAGGAAGGGCATGAAAGGGCAACACCTCACCCAAAACACACTTCCCAACACCATGCCGCCACTAACAGTTGCAAACCTGAGCCATTGAGCTGCAGAGTTATGTACAGAATCAGAACAGAGCACAAATAGCAGAAAAACAGACGAGACGCTACGCAAGGAGAGTGCCTATTTCCCAGGTCAGACCATTGTCATGGGCAATAATTGATGGCCAGCAAATAACACCATAATACCTTAACAGGGAACCCATAGCAGAGCTACTCATCCTGATATAGGATGAACTACAAAGCAGGATCATTATCCAAACAGCAATCCCACCATAGCTGAAGCTTGTGTCGGTGCTGCACGGTCTCGCCAAAGGCACCTTCCAGAACACTGTGGGCATGGTATGCCACAGCCAGCATTTCCTATCGTGTTCACCCAGGTGCTGGATGCACTCATGAAGCATGCACCCCAGCAAATATCCTTGCCCACCACCCCGGCACAGTAAAATTCAACAAAGGCGTGCTTCTATGCAGCTGCCCACTTCCCTAACATCGTCGCAGCTCTGAACTTGCGTGCATGTGATAATGCTGCCCCCCCCCCAGGCATTGGAAGTGGTTCACAGGAACAAGAAACAACATTCCCTTAATGTACAGGTGACATGTGACGCAGACCTCACCATGACACACCGCTTCGCCCGCTTCACAAGTTCCACCCATGATGCCATGGTTCTGTGAAACAGTACACTGCCTGCATATATGGAGATGCACACAGGGCAACAGACCTGGATTCTAGGTAAGTACAATTGCCATCATACAACACACACATGTGTCACAAGTGATAATGGTCCCAATGATGGGGGGGAGGGGCAAACACCCATTTAATGCCAATGCAGGACCTGTCTTCCGACACAACACATGAAAAGCACCCGCAGGGCAAGGCCCAGTAGGACAAAGCCATAACATGACAGAAAGGCATGGTCCCCAGTGCACTAGGAAATGCACTAAGAGTAAACTACAGGTACCACAATGCAAATGGAAACCTGCACAGACAACAGCACAGTTTCCCTGTGCGTGATGATAGCACAACACTGACACACTGTGATTGTATGAATGCTGCAAATCATGAATGTACGTTCCCAAGAGCAGGAACGCGAATACAAAGTGCACAAGATTGTCTTTACGCTCATCAGGGCACATGCATGAGAGCAAAGTACAGGAATTCCTTAGACAACATGTTCATTGCAAATCCAGTTACAGTGTATGACTGCCAAGTCGGGTGGTTCAGTGATGTGTGACATGGGGGACATTGGCCATTTCCCCCTGTACTACATGAGGCATCATATAATGTAGGGATAGACAACCACAAGGATCCCAAATATGCTGTTGACCAATATGTCATGACCAAATGTCACACTTGCTCATATTTCTCTAACCAACACCTATACCCATCGCCTTTGCAGGTGACTCTTGACATCTTCCGTGGCTGAGGACATCTGTCTAGACCCCACACACAGCACAGGAGGAGACCTACAATGAGGCACATGATAATGACCAGGCTCAGCATAGAGCGTACAATTGGCCTACTGAATGGACAGTTCTGATGTCTCCAACAAACAGGTGCCCTAATGTGCAAACCAGGCAAGGTGGGCAAATTAACATGTGCATTAAGAGACATGTCCCCGTGCCCCCCGGATGTTAGCATGGCACCTACAGAAGATGATGATGCTCCTCTGAGATATTAACAGATGGAGGGGCAATACCAATGACCTTGAAGCTATTAATCCAGAGGAAGATCTGCAAAACTGTTCTTTTACAGTAATAAATAAAGACCCCATGGCTGTCACTGGAAACCATCTAGACTGGATAATTAAAAACAACACAGACATAACAGTGCTAGAAACATACCCATGTATCTGGACATACCACTATAAAATCAAAGCTAAACTAATTTTAAAACAGAAAACAGAGAAATTAAACAATTCCCCTAAAATGGTACTAAACAGAAACCTAAAAAAAATTATGCCTACCATTTTATTGGAAGGCATCAACCAAATCATGCTCAAAACTAAAGATGAGGATCTATGCGAGGATATTGTTTTAAAATACAACAAACACATAAGAGAATTACTAGATCTCCATGCCCCTATGAAAAATAAACATGTTAGGCCTAATATAAACCATCAAAAATGGTTTAATGCTGAAGCCACCAAACTAAAAAAGGAGAAACAGAAGTTAGAAAGGATGTGGTCAAAAGACCCCACAGAAACTAATAAAACGAACTGGAAAAATGCAGATATCAGGAATAAAACCAAACTCATTGAACTCAAGAAAAACCATTACAAATTACAACGAACAAATTAACACAGCTTCCAACTCCACCGGTAAACCTTTTCAGATTCTTAAAGCCATTGAAAAACAGAAAGCTCTCTCTCTGCCATTTCAACCGTCAGAGAAAGATTGTGAAAAAGTCCAAATAGCCTTTCACAACAAAATCATCAAGGCCAGAGAAACCATCTTAAACTGTCAGAATATCAACCTACCTAACCCGGAAAAATCATGTGAGGTCAAGTATGGACCATAAAATCCTAAATTTCAATTTACACCAATAACACTGGAAGAGATAAAGAAAACTCTCTCAAGTATTAGATGCACCTTATGTACAGAAAATGTGTTGTCGCCCAAACTAATACTAGATAATGCTGATATCTTTGCTCCAATTCTCAGAAGAATGGTAAATGCCTCGTTCAGGGACCGAACTGTCCCCGCCATAATTAAAACAGTAACTGTACCACCACTACCAAAGAAACCAGAACTTGACCAACAAGACCCCGCCAATCTAAGGCTAATTACAAACTGTAATTTTTTACTAAAAATATTAGATAAGATTGCCACCGAACAACTCCAAGAATATGTGGACAACAACAACCTCCTCCACCCAAAACAATCGTGCTTCAGGACAGCCGACAGCACTATATCTGCGCTTTTAGATCTGCAGATAGAAATGTTGAGTATCCTTGACAGAGGCAAAACGGGTCTACTGATCTTGTTAGACCTCTTGGCAGCCTTCGATCTGCTTGGTCATCAGAGGCTCCGAGAGGCCTTGGAACTATCGGGAAACTGCTCACAAGAGGCCACTGATTGGGTGTCTTCCTTTTTGCAGGATAGACAATCCAAGATCATCTGTGGAAACCACGCCTCGCCAACCAAACCAGTGGACTGTGGAGTTCCAGAGGGAGATATTTTCTCCCCTCTGCTGTTCAATTTATACATGCGCTACTTATGCACAATGCTGACCCATCTCGGCATATTCTTTTCTAACTTCGCCGACGACACCCAACTGGTCTTTGAACTCAGTGGAGACTATGGGCTGGATGGTGAAAAACTTACATCCATACACAACATCATTGAAGGCTGGATGAAGGCAAATTGGATGTGCCTTAATGGTATCAAAACCAAGCTAATGATCTTTGGATCCCCATATGCTAGAAAAGCTGAGCTCAGCATACTCCTCATTCAACATTAAAAAGACACAAATTGCAATATCAGAGAAAGTTAAGACACTAGGGATTTACCTACAGGCATCACTGGGAGCCGAGGCCCACACAACCTATCTTAAAAGAAATGATCAATACCCCCAAAAACGACTAAAAAAAATCATACCTTTGCTAAACCAGAAAAACAGTACCACCATAGCCAGAGCAACAATTCTCTCCCGATTAGATTACAGTAACTCCCTACTACTGGGCGCAAACCACAAATGCTTGAAGCAATGCCAAGTGATCCAGAATAACACCATAAGAGCTATCACGGGCAAACCAAGAAGGGAGCATATCACAAATGACAGAAGAGATTTACATTGGCTGGCCGTTGAGGAGCGAATTATCTTCAAATCTCTCACACTGGTCCATCGTTGCTTATATGGTAAAGCCCCTACATACTTTAAAAAACAATTCAAGTGGCACGAGCCGAGCCGTAATCTGAGATCAACTAACAATGGCCTCCTCAAAGAAATACCAGCAAAAAAGGCAAAGGAACTAGGCAGGGCCTTCACAAGCAGAGGAGTTCTAAAATGGAACCAACTGCCCATGACTTTGAGGCTGGAAAAAAACGTCTATGGTTCAGAAAAATACTTAAGACCTTCCTGCTCAAATAAGACTTTGTTATGCACCAGTACACCTCTGCATCAATCACAATCCGACCTTCTATGTGTGGTTAACACCGCTGTCCCGTTCACCTTGAATTCTCCTGTCATGTCTTTATGTAATGTGCTCTGATGCCCGTGGGCTGCAGCGCTATATAAATAAATAAATGATGACACACATGCCACTTGCCACCATGCAGTAACAGTGAAGAAGGTATAGATGGACATCTCATGGGCCAAGAACTGATTGAAAATGTCTTCTGCGCCGATTTGATTACGCATACCTCACACAATTCTATATACTCACATATTAAATTTGGCAGATTTACCACCAAAACAGTAGAGCTTACACACACCAAGATTCACTGGTCTATCAAACAATTCTACACATGCGAAACCAAAAATGCAATATAGGCCATAATTTTCCCCTGTAACCTTTGGTACATAGACATGACAGCTTGCAGCACCACCACGTGGATCTCTGAACACAGATCTAAAATCCAGAAATCCAAAACATCCAAGCACTGCTTGTCACAACTATAAGGAAAATGCGCACAATGACAATCATTCTAGACACCAACAACTTCATTACAGGTAACAGGCTCTGCAAACTAGGACAACATTGGATTTTTAGATTAAACAGTCACACCACAGTGCTCAGTGACCATATGCACTGGGCGACACTCTTACACAAATAACCACATGGTTCTGGCCAAACATTATTATCTGTTCATGCTTAGTCCAGTGGACTACGGTATCATTGACTCCCTCCCCTAGATGCTTGCTGGCACGCACTATTAATAAGATCCTCCAACTTTGAGTGCACGTGTAACTTTTTGCCTCTTTACTTAAGCACCATAACCTGCTGCACTATTACTTAAACAAGCACATTGGCAAGTGGCCACCTCGCCTAAACACCATTTAAGTGCACATCAAGACAAGCGCGCATCCTACAGAAGACGGCCGAGCCCTAAGCATGCAAACTTATGAGTGCCTTTCTCTCAGAGAGAGAGATCCCTCGACCATACTAGCACTAGTACAGTAGTGCGGCAAACCACGTGGGCAATTTCATTCATCCAGATATGACACAACAGCCGCACCCGAGGTGGCTCAGCAAAAAAGGTAACACCTGCTACTTAAGCAATAAGCCCTGAGCTGGGAGGGTATTATTGCTTCAGGTAATGCCCCGTGGCCCATAGTTACAGGCCTGAGTGCAGCGAGGGCCTTAATGCAGGCCCCGGGGCATTACATAGAGAGGTAATGCCCCCCAACAAGGGCTGTATTGCTATGAATACTCTGGCCCACGAGACCAGAGTACTAATGGCATCTTTTTTCAGTTGCGAGACGCTGAAGCGTTTCACAACCAATAAAAGAAAGAATTAAAAGATGGCCACCATGGAACAGGAGCAGGGACTACATGTAGTCCCTTCTCTCTTTCTATGGCAGTCATTGAAAAGACAGAAACAAAAGGTAAACAAATAAAATGGCCACACGGAAAGGAGGCAAGGGACTACACTTAGCCCCTTCTCCCTTTCCATGGCGGGCAGTCAGAAGGAACCCGAGGGATGCAGTGGCGAGGGGAGCCTTGTCGGGCAGCTAAGGACCCCGCAAGGGCCAATCAAATAGTTTGCAACAATCTGATTGTCCCTCGCTGGGTACTAATTTTCCATAATGTACACAAACCCTGCACAACCTGTCAGCTATTTTCGATGCACAATCAAAAGAGTTTACTACTCCCTCTCCTCTACACAGAATGAACAGAACCAACAGAGGATTGCGCAATAGGATGCACATACCTCCTTGGATGGGCTTAAACTCCTTTACTGTGACTTCCGACTAGGATATTCATGCTAATATTGGTTGGACTCACGGCAAAGTTCGCCATTCTCTTACATACCGATTGACACTCTACTTTTTTCATCCTTTTTGATCTCCCTGTACACCAACAGGATTGGGATCCTTCCATGGAGTGCTTATCATTAAATCAGGAATCCACTTATGGGAACAAGCGCACAATCTATCATGAGGGCGCTTCTTGAAATGTAATTGGAACTAATATACCCTGCAACAAGTATTCTTTCATTTTCACACATGCACCGTAAGGGCATTATACTTCTATTTGTTAAACGATTAAGTCCCTTTGTCTTTACATGTATGTAACACTCACAGTGAATTGACGTTCTGCATATCATTGAATTGTATGAAAATGCTGGACTTTTAGAAAGTCCCTGAACATGCTTTATGTAGTGTGGATAAACAGCAACTCTTGTCAGTGTCTCATAGCAACAATTCATGCTTGGGAGGTAGCACTACCATTTTGTAGTTATTTATTGGAAACTTTGAATGCAAATATGTGTTTTACCACTCTGTCTAAATCATTCTTTATTTTTATTTACTAATGAATTAAATAACCACAATTTTCATCCAAATAGTACTTCTTATTGTTGAGTACACATGACCGGACCTAATGCTTTTCTACTCTCGATCCCTCCCTGCCCGCAACATAGAGAGTTATTGCCTTCCTTTGCTGTAACAAAAGCACCTCACACCGCTTAGTGTTTGTGATGCAATGTCTGTAGTGATTACAAGAATTGGACTTTAAATTGCTCTACTCCTCTGCTCGATTGCCTATTCTACAGCTTTACACTGTGTTCTTACATGCGTGGCTGCACCACGCTCTTGCTCTCACTGGTTAGTCCTACCCTGACATAGTAATAAAAAAAAAACTTTTGAGGGATAGTCGGATAGATAGGAGAAGAAATGTCATTACTATTAAATATTAATACATGAACAGTTTTAGCCACGTTCACGTTCCAAATTATCCCAATGCATGAGTCAGGGTAGAACACATTACATGAACTGTGATATGACGTGTCGGAGTTTCAGACTATTTTCTACAGTGTGCTTGAATTACCCACTGTGATCCCAGCTACCAGTTTAACAGTGATGTTCCCTTCAAGTACTGTCCCACTCATAATCCAAAACGTTTACTTAAATGTTCTCAGCATATTTCGTCCTTTGTGGTTTGGCCCAGATCGTTGGACTCAGATGTCTAATAACGGAAACAAACCAAAAGTATACACGCATGACACTTGCATGTATTTGTGTCCAATTAACCCCTTATCAGCTTTGGAGTACTTAACTTCTGTCCCAGGACCCCCAAATTGTGCCCCAGAGGTTTGTAGTACAAGGGTCTTTTCACTGAGGAATACCCCCAGGTGTGTGGAGGTTTCCATCTGACTTGGCGGCTCTCCGAGCTGGTATGCACATGGAAAGACAGAGCATAGATCCGGAGGGCCAAGGCTGAGATGGGAGAGTGTTAGGTAAGATTTTCATATTAATGATGAATCTTCCTGACCAGTGTCAATCCCAGAACATTTTGCGTTTACTAGTGGATTATTTTTCCGTATACCTCCGTTAGTGTTAACCTTTTTCCACACTCACATAATGTTTTACTTGTTTTATGGGTGGCATTGTTAAGACTCTCCATAGTGTATTTTAAAGCTTATTCTCTCTGACAACGTTTTGGCAATAAGTGCCTATTGTTGCTGAGTTGCACTAGGGGCTCCCCTTTTAGCTTTCTCTGGCTAACCTTGTGAGAACTACAATTCCCATCGGTAGGAAGGATCTTTGGCTCCCTTTTACATTTTATTAAGTGAGACCAGCACCCTCCCCTCTCCCCCACCACCTTATGTGGAGTGCTGGGGAGATCCCCATTCTCATTCTAAAGGTAACAATTATGTTACCAGGACAAATGTACCTTAAATGGCGGGTGGCAGTGAACCTTTTTAACGATTTGGTGCACCTTTACTGCGGGCTGTTTCTACAGCCAGGGTAAAGGCACCCATGGGTGCCCAATTTACTAAAATGGCACCTGTATTCTTTGTTTGCTATTTTAGCATTTCTTGTCCTTTCTTCTTACTTCCCCTGACCTCCAGGGTAGGAACTCCCTTTGTGTGATTTTTAACTTCAGCAGGAGATCTGTGGACTTCCCGCCCAGGCTCCAGAGTGTCTGTGAAGGCAGAAAGCCTGGCACGAGTCCAAAACTCTGCCTCCTTTGTATTCCAGCTTGAGTGTGAAAATCCAGTTCAGACTGGGAGGCTTGCTGTCCTGAAAGGATTGGCTCAAAGTATGAATATTGCAAGGCTGTTTGATTGGCAGGGTTCCTGCATAAAAGTCTGATCCTGTAAGCTGAAGAGGTAGTCAATCACTGGAACCAAAACCAAAAAGAAGGATGAAGGAAACACAGCTGAGATGATTTCCAGTGACCAGAGAGCCTGCTGTGTAACCGGAGCCTGCTGTAGCCCTTCCTTCCAATCGATGCCTGCTAGACCTCCTGATAATGAACTGCATCCAAAATGTCCCCTAACTAGAGAGCTGGACCTTGCAAACAACGAGAATCTGACCAGTGATATTCTTTCTTCTTTTGTGCTCCTGAAAAAGGCACCAAATCCACACAGCCACGTCCAGCCATCAGGAAAACCCTTGTCTAGAGCCTTTCCCATGATCCTTGCTGAAAAAGTACTTCCAGTGTCCTGTCTTTTGTCTTCTTGATGAAGGAATTCAATGACTGAGTTTTTAGCTGCAGATCCTGAAGTCCTCCTGCTGCAAATTCTTCTTCTGTGCTGAGGTACTCTGCTGGTTTGGGCATTTACTTACCTTAAGTCTCTTGTGATTCCTGTGTATTTTTGGGGTGTTTTCTGTGATTAGAAGGTCTCTCGTCCAATTCACCCTGGCCCAATGCTGCAATCCTGCTAGGGTGTCGTCTCTGAAGGCGCTGGATCCTAACTAACTTTCACAGTGAACTACTTACTTGTTTGCCCAGTCTTCCTCAGGAACTCTGACTTTTTTCTGCAACTGAGCCCTATCTCACCCTGCCCACTTCTGGCTCCCTCTTCTGCCTCTGAGGGACCTCATGTACTAGAATTGGGAAGGGCTAGATCATTTAATGGGCCTGCCTTGAAAGGTAGAACAAGTGTTGAAAAGTGTACTTACTTGTAAAAGAGTGTGTTGGTAACTTTAAACTCTCAGAGTGAATAGTTACAAAAATATATCACTTACCTTAGATTTGTTCTGCCTTTCAGAAAAGTATATATAGGAGTTTCTTGCCTTGAATAAGCTGTGTGCCTTCTTAAATAAGTATTCTCAAAGTCTTCCTTTCCTTAGAAACTGTTTTGCTATTCTAACAGAAAGTAGATAGAAGGTTAACTTACTCACCTGTCAATTAGGTTCCCCTCTTCTCCAAAGTAATGCTGCTGGTTTCACTTTATTATTCCTGTTAGGATCATTGTATGAGTGTCCCCAATTGGGTCTTGCTTCCCCTGACTTGCTGTTCGTCTGTCCAGAGTAAGTCTGCCTAAATCATCCTTACCTTTTAGGTTGCTAGTAGCTACTTACAAAAGTATATATATACTTACCTTGCATAGCTGTGTGCCATCCAAATATAAGTTAGCAAGTTATTGTGTCCCTTAATCTGTGAACTGAAAAGCAACTGTAATAGAATATCACATCAAAATGGCTTACTTTCCTTGAGTATAATGGTGTTAGCCTAAAATAAGTTAGTTATTGCTTCCCTTAGTCTGTGAACTGAAATGCAACTGCAATTGAATATTACACCCCAAAGTCCAACTCGCTTAGAATAACTGTGTTATCCTGAATCAGAATTATAGGTTTTTACTGTTCCTAGAATATGTTCCACTATTCAGAAAAGTATATTGCCCAGTTGATTTACTAAGTGATTTCTTGCTGAGTGCCACAGTATAAATGACAGGGTCTTGTACCCTTGTATTACTGCAAAGTAATTTGAAAGTAGCTTATGGTTTTACTCTCCAGGAATAGGTGTGACCTATACTGAATGTGTTGGATAAAATCTGACTTACCTAGACATACTGTTAGTTTTCTAAATAAGGTCTATGCGTTGGTCTGTGTACGTTAAAGCACAGTGTTGTGTTTTTATAATGAGTTTACATGATCTCTGATAGTACTTATTTCCCCCAAGATTTATCTGGGCCTACTTGTATTTAAATAAATGTGAGGTGGAGGGGGGGTGCGAGAAGGAAAAGAAGATATTGGCTACGCAGTCACCAGATCTAACAACGGAGCCGACTCTGAAACTACAGGGGCTGAGAACAGTACAAGACAACGACCTGGGGCAAACCCCCCCTCGAACCAAGGACTCACCTGGGGGGGCAGCCTTCACTGCTCTTTCTGCTCCGAGGACGCAGGACGATGGTTGGACCTCTGACCGGTGCCGGACTCACATCTCCAGCATAGGGGACAAGGGTCACACTTTGGCTCATTGTTAAGATGGATTTCTGAACTCTGACCTGGTGGGCAGACGTTCAGAAGGCCAACCTAGTTTCTTTGAACAGGGTAACCTTCTGGACAAGCCAGACCAATCAAGGTAGCATTGGCGGCAGTCAAGACTAGGTCGCAGGAGGGGTGAGGGTGACTGAAAGACCTCAATGAGCACACAGATTAAAGGACAATTACAAATCACTCCAAGTCAGGTGTATATATATTAAAAATACAAATCATTTTTTTTCAAGGCCTTTGAGTTTCAACACATAGATAAAATCACTGTAATATTTCTAAGCCAGCACAATACTATCAATATACATATATACAAGACCAATGGGGTCTAAAGGGTTAATGCACGAAAGGGGTTAACAACCTAAAAAAGGGAAGGAAGCAGGTAGTGCAAATAGTCTTTAGGCCCTTCTGCATCAAACACAATCCTAACTGAAAAACAGTCCAATCCCTAAGTTGAGGGGAGCCTAGTGCTCAAATGTGCTTGCGAAGCTGGTGCACGCGGTAGTGCAGATGGGTGAAACAGAGTCTTTTGCATGGGCTGTAGCATCTCAGGAAGGCAGGTGAGGTGATGAAGAATAGTTTCCCACTATTTGAGGAGGGTCTCCCCTTGCAGGCAGAGCAGGCTCCAAGAGTTAGGAATAGTTCGCTAGTTCGCACTAGAAGTGGAAAGGAGAGGGGCCCTCAGGTGCCACTTGTGCATAAAAATGGATGGATGCGCTAGGGGCCACCGGTAAGCGTTGCAATTACTTACCGACCCCCCGCACACCCCAGACCAAACTTTGGCAGTCGAGTCCACTTCGGTTGCAGGTTCAAATGCAGCAATCTCGCGGCTCTTCACTTTCAGCAATGAATTTACAGCGTTGATTCCCAAACGGGACAGTGGTGATTTCTCCACTCCTGCTGGATGGATCAGGCCAGTTCCGTGTAGCAGGCTTCAGGGCACAGAGGGGCACAACTACAATGAGTTTGCAACTCCGTCACCACGGCTGGGCAACACAGTAACCATGTGTACTCCCTTTCGGGTGCTCTCTCTTTACTCCAGACCTGGGAATGCCAAGTGTACGAAATTCGGTGTGAGAGTGCCGTGAACATAGTGCTTATGGGGTACCAAATTTCAATAGCCTTCAAGAAAAACGGTTGCGGTATCAGGGCAAAGGTCCAGCGCTAGCTGGTCAGCCTACTGGTTGGCCCAGGAACACTTTCGAGAAGGCTTACTTGCAGGTTTTGATGAAGCTGCCGAGAATAGTTGGTCCCACTGTTCCAATGGGTTGAAGCGTCTTCGCAGACCTTCTAGGACGGCCAGATGCAGAGGGTTTCAGCGGGACCACAGCAGGCTCAGGGTGACAAACCTTCCAGCAGGTCACCAGCAGTTCCTCGACTCAGCTTCTTACTTTCAGGATACTTGGATCCTATCCTTCGTTCAGTGAAAACTCCAGAGATTGACATGGTATGGGTGTTTGGAGCCTTCTCCTCTCCAAAGTCTCCTTCGCGCCAAAATACGAAGAGGACCCAAAGGGAGATCTGCCCACATACAGGCATACCATACGTGGACCAATCATGGACCACAGTGATACCTGGCAGGAAGGGTTTAAAAATACATGAAAAGATAAGCTTCCATCAGCCCTGTCCAAGGCACATCTGAGCTTCTTCTTATAAATCCTTCAAGAGTATCTAGGGCCTTTAGAAATGACAGGACGACCAAAGTGCACTGTACTGTATGGTATATGTTGCAGAAAACTTGCAACATTGACAAGGACTATGGGAAACAAAGTCTCCCAGTTCTGACTGTCTTTATGGGCATGTCTGTTTCCCCATAACAAAGTGAGCAAAAAGCGCAGGGGAGTGCAGCGGAAGGCTGTGCTCCTCTGGTAAAGTCAAACTATGGTGTTTAAACAAAGCAAAAAGTTTGAGGGTACACAACGGGAGGGAAAATTACACATGAAATGGAAATCTTTCCTAACACTCATCGCACTGCAGTCGGGGCTAACCCGTACCCAGTGCACCATTGTCCCGACACAGAGTCAGCTGCCACAGTAAAGGTGGTGTCCAGAGAGAGGACCCATTCAACAACATAGGAGGGGCAGGAGGGAGATTCTGGACAGTGGCTCAAATAGGGTGAGGGTCTCTACAACTGAAGCCAATCAGAAGGCGATTGGATTTGGACGACCCTGATTCATTACGGGGCAAGGAACAAGTTAAGGATATATTTCCACAGCCCCGGTAAAGGCACTGATGGGTGCCCATTTTACCAAAATATTATACTAAACACTGGGGTCTTAAAATACAAATCCTGATACCTTAATGTGAAGATGGTTTGGATCCCAGAAGATTTGGGGAGGGGTGAAATCATGTGGGACTACATAGAGGACCCGATAAAGTAACTCACTGACTTCATAATGTCTCCCACTCATATAATCCATTTTCAATCAGCCAAGGAGAACATCTGAATGACCCCATTGTTGTCATGATTCCTGACCCTCATGTCCCCAGCCCTCCAAGATGTCAGGCTGGAGCCAGGCCACGATCACCTACATGGCCCTCAAGGGCCTCTCCATCCCTCCAAAGACCCACTTGGAGTCAGACTTGGCGCTTGTGACACCAGACTCACTCACTCCCATAGGATAACATTGGGGATTGGACTTGTAGTGCATTGATGGGGACAAGATGGATGCCCCCACATATTTTGGTTCCCAGAACTGCATGTGCAGTCTAGTCTTTTGGGTGTGGTTCAGCCCAGAGACACCTGGGACACCAGAGACTATTTAAGCCACGCCCAGGCTGAGAAACATGCTTTGTGTTTTCTGCTGATCGGTCTCCAATAGGCCTGCATCTTTCTTCTGCGCTCAGCTCCTGCAAGAACACTGTTAGGAACAGCCTCACCTTGCCGCGCTTCTGCCCATCATTCATCGCTCCTTCTGTTCTGCGGGCATCTTCGGCGGTGTCATTCCCATCCTGGCATGCCGCTTCCTAAGCAAAAGGGAAAAGAACAGAAAAAAGGCATTAGTAAGCATTCAGCAAATCTTCGCTTATTTTTAAAGACTATACGAGCTTCAAACGCTTACCTGAATCCCAGCTGCTCTGGGGGAACTCTGTCCCCAGAACTTCTCATCCATCTGCAAGAGGGAAAAGACACTCCAGGTTAGCGTGGAAACATCTAGAGGCGCTGCATACCGCGCTTACTCACCGCATTTCTTCTTCATAACCGGCATCCACGCTGAAAACATCACAACACCTAAAAGAGACAGAAAAAGAACTCAGTTCAATACAAATACGAAAAGGGTCGCATCGCGCATCACGCTCTCACTCACCTTCAGCGCTACTCATCTCAGCAGCACGTCGCCATCCCCGGATGCCGGCCATCATCTAAGGAAGGAAAGGAATGAAGTTAGAGAACTGTTCAAAAGACTCATTATACTTACCTGTCGGACTCTTGCCAGTGAAGTAACTAGGCAGTAATGAGCCCGCATCAATCAACGCGCCCCTGCGCTGAAAGCAGGACGGAGAGCACACTTTCTAAGACAACACGGCCCAGTCTCCAGTCGAGTAGGCTCCAGGGAAGGGTTCCAGGTCGTAAGAGGTCAGAACAGGCTGAGTGACGTCCCCGTGGATACCAGGTGAGCGTTACAATTGTATTGTAAACTCCCCATGGGTACAGGTTTTCAAAGGCCCATAGAAGACTGCACGTGAAATAGGCCGGATGGGGGATTGATCTGCTGAGGGGGAGCTGGATGTCTTTAAAACCCACACTCTGGACCCCTGCCAGAACAGCGCTGTGGATTTCAGGTGATTTGCAGGCCCTTGTGGACCCCAGGCCATCAACAAGTCCGGTGACAAAAGATGCATTCTACTTTAAAAAAGTGAGTTGATTTTATGTATCATTTTAAAAACAAAAATATGTCTATTCTTTATGTTCTGGCAGGATTATTTGCTAGCCTACATTTTTATATAGGGAAGTGTATTTTAATTTAATGGGGTAAACAGACGATTTAAAACAAAACGTGTTTACTCTCTATGGGATTAACTGCCAGCCTGCAGGTTTATATATTTAAGTAAAAGTGCACCTAGAAATTGAAAAACTGTCTCAGGAATCTGCCTGGCGCGATAATGTCATTTTGTAATCTGCATTTTATGTTTGCTTTGTTGGAGAGGTTCTTTGATATGCTGGGTTTTAGGCAATTAAACTTTTTAAAATGTTGAGCTTGTTTATGAATTTTCCGGAAGCGGGTACATTCTTTGTGTAAATGAAAGCCTTGGGCTAGGATCTATCGCCACATACGGAGCTAACACAGCGCGCACAATATTGCTGGTTAAAAACTTCTGTAGATGTTGAGCCTCATTACGAGTTTGGAGGTAGCCATGGTGCTATTAGCCACATGGCTGCCTCCAAACTCAGGTCCGGGTCCAGGTTCCTTGAATGAGGAATTATCGGGTCATTCCAACCTTAGAGGACCCGGTAATTCCTCATTCAAAAACCCCATCCCCATTCCCATTCGAGCCCCCACAGGGCTCAATGGGAATGGGGAGAGAGCTAATAACGGGCCGTTAATAACAGGCCCGTTATTAGCTCCCTGGTCCCCTTGCAAACCCGCGAAGGACGTCTGGTCTGACCAGACGTGCTGAGCGGGTCCCGCAAGGGAACCTCGTAATAGGCCGGAATGGGTTTACCGACATCGGCACCAGTACTGTCGCCGTTAAACCCATTCTGCCCACCTCGTAATGAGACCCATTGACTTGGTTTTATGCAATTAAACTTGTTTAAATGTTGAGCACTGCCAATGCGCACACATGACATTGTGAAGGAAATGCCGCTTTTTTTATTTTATTTATGACACAGCACTAAAAAACAAAAATGCTGCTTTAAACAATGTTACAAATGAGCACATTTTTAGAAGAAATAAAAAAGCCATTGGCAAACCCAACAGAAATGGCATTTATATAGACACAGGGAAGATTGCTTAAAGCAGCCACGATTTTATTTTATAACACATTTGTAATTTTAAAACAAATATTTATTTTGGTTCGAGATGGTACTAGACATGTGACATGTATAGATATTTAGAAAGTGCACACACACTTGTGGTTCTAGGAAAACAGCTGTGCACACACTCTATAGGTGCTTTGTGTGCTGTGGTTTTTAATTGTGAACCCTTGACAAAGCGAATAGCTGGGGTGAGCGTTGTTTAAAGTAAGCACAGTGACAAAATTAAAATGATACACATGCACTTAGGGCCTGAACCTGCATGCTCACATTTACAAGACAAAAGACATTGATAAAGGGAATAGGCATAATTTTATATAGTGATGCAGAAATGTATTTTGAAGTAGTGTTTATACCAAATATATTTGCTGCAAGCTCTTTCAAATTTGCTGGAGATCACAGTTGACCATCACGGACAGTAGAACCACAGAATCACACAACCATCACAGACAGTAGAACCACACAACCATCACAGACAGCAGAACCAATGTAGCCGCTATGACACCATTTTATAAATAGAGGCCTGGTGGCGGTGATGCTTCTGCCGTCTGTGTGGGTTGTGTGGGTGATATTGTGTTGTTTTGTTTATCTAGTTAAAGTGAGTGAGTGAGTAAAACCGACTAATGGTGTGCTCTAGTCCTGGCAGGTATTTAGGTGCGACGCAACTGGAATCTTGAGGTTCTACTCTCAACCTCAAAAAAGTATTGAGCCATGGCAGGTTGGTTCTAGCTGTTCGCGCTAGCCTTAATGAAAATTATGATAACATTAATTGTATATTTGATCAACACAAAGAATGGTTTATTGTTGTACACTTGATGAAACACTTCAGCCAACACGTGTTTCGACACTGGGTCTTTGTCAAGGCTGACGATTAGACAGTAATCAGGTAAGATCAGGCATGCCATGGTATGAAACAATAACATTGAGTATATAAAAATTATCAATACATACCATGGTCAAGGTTAAGGAGGGGGAAAGAAGGGGGGAAAAAGGGGACACAGGGAAAGAAAAGAAATCATGAGTTAAAGATTCAACATACAGTACATTTCACGTATTGACAATTTCTTGTATTACAGAATATGCATGAATTATTGTGGTCTTTTGCCATAAGTAATCAGATACATTCTCATTACAAAGAAAGGTGGAGCAGAAGAACCACCCAAAAGCCCCAAACTGATATGTTCACCAGTTGGTAGTGAGATGCACTGGTGCCATAGGTGATCAATACCTTTAACATAATGGTGAGAAGAGATTAGGACTGTCATATTGACGATGGTTCCTATACATGTGAGGAAGAGGGAGCTTGGTGTATGAAGAGATGTTAGGATATCATGACTCGGACTCACCAATGCTGGCATCTTAGAATGACCTGTAATTCACATGGAAAAGGGACGAGAGTGTAAGCGGCCTGTGAGAAAATAGTGATGATGTACCAACGAGGTGTGAAGTCATGGAGCTCCTTGGCACTTACCTTAATGGTCACAGATAGTGTTCAGGTTCTACCGGTAATTGGTTGGTGAATAGAATGCGGTCCTGATTAGAAAGCTGTGGAAAGTGATAAATGGCCTTGTTAGAGGGTGAGAGGAGGAAGGAGCTCAAAGGTTGAAACAAGTGATTGGGTAGGCTTACCACTTGATCTTGTCAATTTTTGCAGATTGGCTGTATTTCTGAGCAACAGTGGCTGGTTTCTATTATAAGTTCCTGTAAAGGGCAGGAAAGTCCTTTAATATAAAGTATTAGGGGCATGTTGCCAACACTAGTTGAAATTACAGGGATCCTTTCAAAACAGGTATGGAATGGTTAGTATTAGAGACTAGAAGCCACACAGTAATTATACTTTCTTGCAGGATAACAGAAGGAGAAATGAAAGATGGTCGATCAGCCTTTGGGGGTTCGCATGAAAACTTACCTAATGGAATAGGGGTTTCCTGTGAGGAATCCTCCCTCGAATCTCTCATTTACGGGATGCACTGCCATCTACGTGCCATTGTTTATACTGTAATGCTGAGGGTGACGCCATGCGCATCGGTGCGTGTGACGTCACACGCTCGGTGCGAATCGTGTCACTGTAAGCTAATGTCAATATTGACATTGGCATGCATGATCATGATCCGTTGCTGCCTGTCAGGAACAGTGGCCCTTACAAAGTGGAAATATATTAGAATGAAGTGACATGTGGTTAAAGTCACACACATAGATGTGCCAGTTTACATATTGGACAGTAGTTGGTTACATCCTTAGTTGGGGTTGTATGTGATTGGATCACACGCAACAGTTGGCCAAAATGGCAAATGAACAATGATTAGAAGCAAGGCCTAATTGCCTGACGCTAACTAGTTTGGCGATGTCATGGACGTGATAGGATTATTTTCTTGAGCTGTTGTAGAGGAAGGCCCAAATAAAGCCTGCACTTCAGTCGCCCATTTTGAAGTACCCTGAACATTCACACCAAAATATGTGATATGTGATGAGGAGATAAATCAGCAGCGAGCCGCAGTAGGGCTCTGCCCAAAACCTATTAAGAGAGCAAAACCTACCGAAAACAACAAAACCATAGACAGTAAGCTATCCATTAAGGAAACCTTACCAGCAAATGAGACGAAATGAAGATTGCCTAAGTACAGTCCCGGAAGAAACCAAAAAGGTCTTAATGGAAGACGAATGGTGACATCATGAGGACCCGGACTGACGTACAAGTAGAAGAAATGACAACCCGAGAATGACACTCAGAGACGAAACGCCATGAATAAGGATATTGTGAACCTAAACGGGGAGAACGATGTTGAAATACAAAGAAGCTTGTAAGAGGATTCAATTCAACACTACAGCTAAGTCAATGCCTAGTCTGGGATACTGAATGGAAACCCTTATTAATATATCTTTATGTCCAGTTCATGAGTTCTGGATGACTACCCCTATATAACACCTCTCTCTTGGAATCCCCCTGACCCCACTGAGCCAAGAAGTAGTTCTGTTTTGCAAGTTAAAAGGTTTATTTGAGAATTTAAACAATATATATATATATCACACTTAATAATAAATTAATAATTGAATATCACACTTAATCTGAGCAGTAATCAATAATGTATAGTCTGGTACTAGCACACTTCTTTATAATCAAGGATGAGTGGTTATAGGATGGATAAGATAGCAACAATACTTTTATGGTTTCAAATGGATGCAAGGTGGAATGAAAATGCAGTACAGAAAAAAAAACTTGATAGGGTTTAGACAATGTAATCACTTTCTTGGACAATTCACCCACCCTTTTATGCAATGTAAGGAGATGAAGATGAAGATGACACAGTTCTTAGGAATGCAATCAAAGAGAATTCAGTTCAATTCCCCCCCAGCAGCTTATACAACAGATAGGAGTTTTGAAACACAGGCAAAATGCTTTGAATATGGTGACAATGCAGTGAGAAATATGCTGAAAATGCTTTTAATTCCCTTCAGGAGGTTCAGGGTGAGTGGTATCTAGTTAATATGTGTTCAGGCTCACTCTAGCAATGATTCAGGGATGGTTCTTAAGAGGCAAACGAAATTTAGCTGTTCAGGCAAAAGCAGCTATCTTTTTACAAGTAAAGAAATCGGGCCAAATCGCAAATCGCGGCAAAATTTGTGAGTGCGAGAATCGTAATTACGGCAAAGGTATAAGGGGTAGCAAGTCGGTTCTAAGCTTGTTGAAAAGCTGAGATTCTAAGCTTTCAGAGGAAAGTTAAACCAAGTTCATAGCACAAACGGTTCCAGAGATAGGGACGATTAAATAAAGGTAGTTTTTCGGATTTGAAATTTTAAAAGTTCAAAGCGACAGGTTACAGCTTGCAGCTAGAAAATGACAGGTGACAGCTTTGCAAATGACAGGTGACAGTTAGGAGGCCGTTCTGGTTAGATTAAAATAGATTGAATTATATTATTTTAACTAAGAGATTGGTTTCTGCACAGTTCTGCTAGGTACTCACAATATATCTTGAAATAGGCCTCCCCACGGATCTGGTCAGGTTTTGGACTGGACTCCGATTCTGGTCTCGGCACTTCACAGTGATCTGGGTCAGCTCTCTGGTTCTGCTAACAGCGGTCTGGGTCACTCTGGATCTCTGGCCTCTGGTTCTGGATACTGCTCTGCTTTCTCTGGGTACAGCACTGCTTCTGGATCTTTCTGCACAGCTTTCTCTGGACCCAGCGCTGATCTGCACGGCTCCTGGATGCTGCTACCGCTGTTAGGTTTGCTGGATGCTGAGGCCTACTGAGAAGAGTTCTCAGTTTGTAGGTTTAGGCCCTTGCTTTGAGTTCTGAATCAAGTTCTTTGGAGTTTTAAAGTCTAAGTGTTGAATCTGGTATCTTCTGGATGTTGTATGGTCCGGCAGAGAACGTTGCAGCAACTGGTCTTGAATGTCCCTACCTGTCCCAGCAGTCTCTTTTTATGTCATATGAAAGTGGGTGTGTGCCTGGGCCTAGCTAAGCCTGCCCCTTTCTACTTGTCATTGGCCCAATTATCCCCTCTCCCATGATTGGGGAAGGAACTGTGAGTCAGAGTGATGCTGTAGGTTTTATGGGTCAGAGGATCCTCCCCTGGTCAGTTTGCCCACAATCTATATTTGACCCAAATACATATTTCTCAAATACATAGTGGTTTGTCATTGCATGCACCCATCACGTATCACATGAGGTATACTCTGTTCAAACTCTGATGTTTCTAAGAGCTTGCATTCAGAAACGGCAACATTTTGCGTTTTTTAACTGGTTTTGCAATATTGGTTTTTCATTAAAAATTATACACATATACACGGCCTGTCCACACATACTCCAGTACATTCCCATGTCTCTAGCTTAAACACAGAGTCTGTAGTATCCATAAATAGCGGGGTTTTGCCCCAGAACATCACACAAATTGGAGTTTGGGCTTGAATCGAAGGTACGTTTTTTAAATTAAGGCTCTCAAAGTTATACATTCCTGTTATTTGATTACAAAGAGTTATCAGTGTTTCTGTAAAATATATATTTTGCTTTCAATTCAGTTCTCAGAGTGTTGGAGTCCGCCTCCAAGACGTGGGTGGGTCAGTGACCATGCCTCTGCTGGCAGGCAGGCCTTTGTTGACAGGAAACAGTCAAAATCAACATATTCTATTCAAATGCAAGAGTCTATTGTGTGGTCTCCAGGAGGCTCCCAGCCAGTCTGTCTTCTATCAATCAAGAGGTCATGTGTGATTCTAACTCCTGGTGGGAATCTCTGGAGGTGAGAGGTTTCCCAGCCTTTGGCCTGTTAATTAAATCATATGGTCTTCTGGGAACAGCATGTGGTTAAGATTTTAATTAACTCCCAGCCTTTGATGTGAAGGCCTCTCCTGCAACTCCTGACATGCAGTTTCCCTGTCAGAGTTTAGACCGCTAGCGCCGCCCTCAGTCAAAAGCGGGTACTGCATGCAATTTTTTTGGATCAGTCTTGAATTCAAGCATTTCAAACAAGAGATATTACATGGAAGTATATTGTCCGGGTTCAACAAATGGCATTGGTGTAGTTCTGCAGTAAAATAATTTTGTGCCCATAAATTAGCCATGTTTGACCTGAAGAAAACGAATTCCCACCAGTTATGGGTTGCTTTTGGCAATCAGCATTGCCCCTTTTACAATGGTTTTAGGCTCTGTGCCCTTCTGTGCTCACAACATAGGCAAAAATGGGTGGCAGCCTATTCTTCATGCATTTCCCTGTGCATTTTCTGGGAAGTTCTGGCCATCATGATGTTTTCCATGCCAGTACTGCACAGTGTTTGTGGTAAGGCTCGGATGCATGGGTAAAAACATCCCACAAGCCCCCCTCTTGCGATGGCCATTCTGTTTCACTGATGGAACTCGCAAGATCTGGGATGTTCTCCTCATCTTCTTCCGGTAGATGGCACAGTTCAGCATCATTTCCTCCATCCGGTACTGATCGATCGGTTCTCCTCGCCGGTCTTGATGGCAATATTGGGCGGTACCCCGGGCCCCTTGCGTCTCTGCTCCCGGTCTCCGGATCGTCCTCCTTGGCCAGTCTCCAGGTTTTCTTTCTCCTAGGACGACAAAGGAAGAGCGGCAATACCTATTCATGGACATTTCTCCCCCACCATTGATATAGTGGGGTGGCATATATATTTTAGAACTCAACAGATATGAACATGCACATTTTTTTAAATTAAGCGACAGGAACACATAAACTTGAGAAACACAGAATTTGATAGGTTATATGTAGGATATTTTAGGGTTGGAATTGAATTACTCTGGAGCGGTACCCTCTGGGATTGCAGAGGACTCCTCCAGTTGTTGCAGAGTGTGCCTGGGATGGCAACACTTCAACTGGTTGATGTGGACCCATTTGTCTTCCCCCTCTGCCAAACCGCCTTTGGGGATGCGGATCTTGTAGGCCACAGTGGAGATCTTGTCTATAATCTCAAACGTCCCTTCCATGTAGGCAAACATTTTCGCTGTTTGGCCTGGTTCCTTTGGAAATTGTATAAATAGACCCGGTCCCCCACCTGATATTCCTTCCTGGAAGTTTTCTGGTCATAGTGGGTCTTCATACTCTCAGCTGATCTTTCTAGATTCCGCTGAGCATAGGCAAAAGCATGTTGAAGGTGTTTCCTTAAATTCTCCACATACTCATGAATTGTGGAGGCATTTATTAGTGTCTGCTCTTGGGTCCTGTAGAGCAAATGCTGCGGAAGCACCATCTTGCGTCCAGTCATCAACTCGAATGGTGATATTTTGGTTGCAGATGAAGGGGTAGATCTGATGGCCTTTAGGACCAGAGGTAATCGGATATCCCAACTTCGCCCAGAATCTGCCACAAACTTCTTTAATATGCTCACAATGGTTCGGTTATATCTCTCTACTGCCCCAGAAGAAGCTGGCCTGTAAGCAATGTGTAGCTTTCTCTTGACCCCCAGTATCTCCCACATCTTTGTCATCACTTCACTGGTGAAGTGGCTACCTCTGTCTGACTCAATCCTTTGAGGTAGACCAAAACGGGAAAAGATGTGGTTAATCATCAGGGCAGCTGCTGTTTCTGTCTTGCAATTTGGGGCTGGGAGACATTCCACCCACTTGGTAAACAAGCATGTAACGGTCAACATGTACTTGTTTCTCTAGATGAGCGAATCACAGGGCCTACAAAGTCGATTTGCAAATCTGACCATGGCAGTGTCATCCCCCTCTTTTGGAGGGGTGCACGGTGCGTGCGGGATGATGGCTGAAATTGTGCACACACAAGACACCCCTTCAAGTATTGGTCAAGGTCCTGCCCCATGTGTGGCCAGTATGCAACCTCTCTAAGATTTCCAGTGTTGTGTGAAACCCCCTATGACCGGCGGTGGCCGCATCATGGGCGTGACTTAACATCAGGCTTCGGAATGAGGTAGGAACCACCCACTGATCGTGGCCAGCTTTGGATTTCCTTACCAGCAAACCGTCTTGGATTCGGAACATTTTTGGACATTTCATCAACACTCTTAGGTCCTCTTTCCCAATGTAATCGGTATCCGTGAGGGGAAAGTTCTCAGGGTCCTCAAGGTGTTGGTAAAACTTACCGATAATTGGATCCCCCTTCTGAGCTGTAATCAAATCAGCATCAGGGGTCTCCTTGCTCCATTGGGCAGTTGAAAGATCATTGTGAGCATTTGTCTGGGACCTAGTGATAATAGTGACCTGGATTTCCCCCAACAGGGACTCAATCTCAATTAGATCCCCTTGGATGGCCCCGGTTTTGGCCAGCTGATCAGCTAAGTCATTTCCAGTTTTGTCTGGTCCCTCTACTTTGGAATGACCCTTGATCTTTTTCCAGTAGATGGTCATCCCATTCGATGTGACCAGATCATCAATGTTTTGGATCAACTTCCCATGTTTCAAGGGTTTGTTGTTAGCACATAACATGCCTCTGGTTTTCCAATTAACCAGGTGCTCCACGAACCTGTTCCGTACATAATCAGAATCTGTGATTATGACCAGTTCGTGGAGTTGATGTTGGACAGCAGTGAGGATGGCTTGATGCACAGCCATCAATTCTGCCACCTGACTACTTCGGGGATCAATTTTGTATCCAGCGGAGGGTTCTGGGGACTCATTCACCCATGCATTCCCTACGCCGGCCACCAGTTCTTTCTCCCCATTGTTGTCAACATGGTAAGAGCATCCATCCACATAGACAGTGGGCATTCCCTCACACTTGTCCTCTTCAAAGACTTTGTGTGGGGAATTAAGGTATGCCTCCGTGTTGTTCTTGATTTTTAGACTTTCGTCCTCGAGACAGTTTTCTCTGGCACAATCATGCAAGTCAGCCAGACCTTGCGCGAGGGGACTCTTCTTGTTTTGGCCATATCTGACCTCCACAGGAAAGCCTTGCATTGACAGAATCCAGGAAGTAATTTGGGAATTACTCACATTCCCGGCCTGGATTCTGTCACTTTGGAGATATTGCAGAGGCTGGTGTGGAGTCTCCACTATGATGTGTTCCCCCTGGATAAACGGGCGGTAATTCTTCAATGCCCACACCGTGGCCAGGAGTGCCTTCTCACAATCGTTGAATTTTTCCTCCACAGAGGATAAAGTTTTGCTCGCATAGGAGATTACTTTATTGACCTTGTCATGCTTTTGGTATAATACTGCCGTCAAGCATGTATTAGAGAACCGCGTCTCCAGGAAGAACTCCTTGTTTCTGACAGGGTAAGCTAGGCAAGGCGCTTGTGAGAGGCTTCTCTTGAGTTGTTTTACCGCCTCGGCTTGTTCTGGACCCCATTCCCACTTGACCCCCCCCTTCAGGAGATGAATCAGGGGTCTGGTGATCTCTGCGTAGCCCTCAATGAACTTTCTGCTGTAATTCGTCAGTCCAAGGAGGCTCCTTAGTTCCCGCAGAGTTGTGGGGTCTTTCAGTTTCTGAAGTGCTTCCACTTTCTTTTCCTGGGGACAGAGACCCTGAGGAGTAATCTCATGCCCCAAGAAATTAACACGGGTTCTACACCACTGTGCTTTCTGAAAGGAAAGTTTTGCTCCGGCAGCCCTCAACTGGGTCAGAACATAACGGATCTCCGCTATGTGTTCCTCCACAGATGAACTTTTGATGAGGACATCATCTACATAAGCCAGGTTACCCCTCGCACCCAGGTCGGGCATGGCCTTATGTAGGAAAATGTTGAATTCATTGCCGGAGTTGAGGTATCCGAAGGGAGTCCGGGTCCATGTGTACTGCTGGCCCCCAAAGGTAAAAGCCAGCTTGTATTGGTCCTCCCTACTGACAGGCACGGTCCAGTATCCATTGGTCAGGTCTATTGCAGTGAATACCTGTGACCCCTGGATCTGGGCCAGCCCTTGGTCAATGTAGGGCAGAGGCCATCGGGAAGTATGGACCCGTTTGTTGAGCTCCCTAAGGTCGGCGCAGAGTCTCCACTGGCCATTCGGCTTCAATATTCCCAGCACCAGATTATTGAAGGTGCTGTGTATTGGACGAATTATCCCCCGGGACTCAAGGTTCTTAATTATTTCAGTAAGGGACTCCATTGATGCGAGAGGCAAGCGGTATTGCTTCACAAACACTGGAGTCATGCCAGGGTCCGTGGGGATTGTTGTTGTGTGGATGTCGGTGCTACCACAGTCATATGAGTCTACCGCAAAGAGATCTTGGAAATCCAAGAAAACTTGTTTCAACTTTTGCTTTTGTTCCAGAGTCACACAGGCATCAGCTAGGTTGACTCTCTCTTCCACCATCTGCCTGAAGCCTGGAAAGACTTCTGGTTTGGCTATTTCAGCGGCCTCCTCCAGCTGGGTGGAGAAGTCCCTGGTCAGAGTGCTGATTTGGACTGGAGGCTTCAGGTGGGAAAGGCAGCTCTCATGGACCTGGAAAATCACCTCATCCCTCCTGAAGTCACAAGTCACATCTTCCTTACCATAAGGGCAAGAAGTGCACACCAGGAAGTTCCCCCCATGCCGGGTGAAAATCCTGTCTGGTGTTGTGTTGTCATCACTGTAACTGTCAAAACAGTCCTTGGGGATTGGTCCTAACAGTTCATTTCCTAGATCAATGGAAAAATGTCGGTCATCAACCGCCATTCCAATAATTGTGCCTGCGCCTAGAGTAATACTCTTTAAGTCGCTGTTATCCACCTCTATTGGAATGGTGCCATGTTCTATGTTGACTAATGGAGCTGGGTTTACCCCCAACCCTTGCTGTTGGAGAGAAGCGTTTAGATGTATGTAAGCATCAGGGTTTTGCAATTTTTGTCCTCTTTTAACTTTCACTTCTAGGGAGAATTGTCAGGTCCTTTCTGGGATGGTGACTTCCTCTTTGATCTGAATTTCAACTGCATAAGGTAGCAATTGAGCTGACCTAAATGCTTTTTCTGGATCATCAAAGCCCATGGGATTATCCGCTAATCGGGACCAAGCTTTGAAGTTTATTAGGTCCAAACTAATGGCAAAGCGATTGAGAATGTCACTGCCTAAGTAAAAGGCGGCAATAACGTCTCGCACGACCCAACAATTATGGACTATGCTCTTGTTGCCAATGGAGATTTTGAGCATACACCTGCTTGGCAGGAGATGTTTGGAATTAGGTGCTTCCAGGTCTGTTTCCCATTTGTCTATCAGTTTGAATGTGGGAATGGCTGGATCTTTTGGGAGTTGGCGGAACATGGCTTCGCTGATGAAGCTCTTACCGTTGTTCACACACACTCGAGCGAGAACAGAGTCCTTCCCATCATTTAACTGAACAGGGATGAACAACTGCTCTCCAATTTGCTGAATATCAGCCAGGATCTGAGCTGATTTCACATCTTTCTGGACTATAGGAGTGGGAGTTTCTGATTGTGGATTAGTAAAGAATTTCTAAGTGTTTCCTTCCAGCGTGGAGTACCACTTTAAACTGGAAGGAAGATTGATTTTCAGAAATAAAGAGGACCCCCCATCACCAGTCTGTTGTCCTACTGCTATTACTGTCACGTCGGGAGTTTGGTTGTTCCGGAAGTGAAATTCTACTTGGTCAGATTTTTGTTCAACCATGTGGCAGGTGCCGTTTAAACTAACATGGTTGACACTCTGTTTTAATTTTATTGGTCGGCTAGTCTGGGTCCAGAGGACCTTGTTTACACAATCTATTAGAGGTGACAACCTTCTCAGGAGGTCATTCCCTAGTAAACAAGGGGTGCCCTCTGGAGTCACTACTATGACCGGGTGTTTCAACTTGTGTCGCCCAATTTTAATGTCCAAGTCTGCAGTCCCCTCAACGGGAATTTCCTTCCCGTCAAAGTTCTGCAGTTGTCCAGGAAGAGAGGTGAGAGGAATACGGTAATTCTCCCCCCTTCCGGCATTTAGTTCCTCAAAGGCCCTTTTGGACAGAAGGGTAGCTTGGGATCCAGTGTCCACCAGTGCCAAAATTGTACCCTGCCCCTGTACTTGTACCGGGGCATAGTATCTTCCCTCCTTCTCCTCAAGGGGGAACAGATAATGCACATTTTTGGACAACTGGTGGGCTAACTTTCTGGTTTTGGACATGGCGAGAGAAGAGATTTGGGCAGAATTCTGTGGAGAGCCTTGGGAATCTGAAAGAAAAAGTTGTCAACTGGAGATCAGAGCCATTGTGGGTTCCCCTGGTTCCAGTTCTGGGCCGCCCCGCCCATTTTGGAGGCAGTCATCAGGATGGGTTTGAACCAGGGGATTTTGGTATTGTGGGTTCTGGGATGAGATGATGGGCGGCGGTAGCTCAGTCTCCATATCGCCCCAGTCTGAATTGGCATCCCTTGGGACCCATTTTTCCTTGGGAGGAGTTCCCCCATCTCTGAAGGAGAAAGTCCTCTGAGGATCCCTCTCCCTCAAATTGGAAGACCTGTACCTCCTCCACAAAGTGGGTCTGTTTGGGTCCTTTGTTTCTCCTACCCCCCCCTCTGCTCCCTGGGAGGCAGGCTTTCAGGGGTAGGAGATTTTGGTTCCGGTTCCTGGTTTTCTAGGAGCTGTTTACAAGTTGGGAAGGAAGCTTCCTCCAAGGCTTTACACCCCCCTTCCCCTTGTGCCTCCTCCCTGGGAACCGGTGTGTTATCAGGGTGCTGCCCCCGTCATTGTTCTGGAGCACCAGGTCCAGAGTTTGGGGCATTCTGCTGTGGCATGCTCATCTGAGGGTTCTGTTGAGCCCTCAGTATGTGACCCAGATCCCGTGCCATATTTTGGACCTGGCGCTCTAACTGGGAAACCTGCTCAGGCTGATACGGGGCTCTATTTTCTCCCCTGGGCTGATCCCGGGAAGGGTAGCTATCCCTTCTCTGGTAGTACCCCTGGTTGGGAAGATTTTGGTACCCCTCCACCCTTGGCCTCCCCTCTCCCGGATTAGGTTGTCTGGGCTCAGGGAATTGGGGAAAGAAGGGTGGATGATTTTGGGGCTGGAAATTGGGTGGATACCTGGGGAAAAAGTTCTGCCCAGGATTTGGAGAATTTCTGCCCTCCTGGGGGAAGTTAGGAGGGAAGTTCCCCGGGTCAGGTGCTTGGCTGGATCCCCCCCCCTTGGGCTGGAGGAGTCAACACATAACCCAGGATTGGTCGGTTTCCCTTGTAGCGGGGACTTACATAGTCAGGGGAGCGGGGGACCCCATTTGTGGGACTACCTCCTCGACTCCCTGTCTGTGACTGGCCCGAGGGATTTCTGGGCTTAGGATTATTAGGTGCAGGTAGGTTTTTAGGTCCCCCCATCTCCAAGTCTAAAACGGGGGCAACCTTTACCTCTGCCACCTTGGCAGCAGCAGGGGTGCTGTTGGTTTTGGGGTTTTTGGGTGCATTATTCTTATTTTCTATGGGCTTCTGCACCTCATAGATCCGGGTAGCCTGTTCAATGACCCAGTCTAAAGATCTTTTCTCGTGAAAATCTCTCACGAGCTGGGTCATGATGTATTTGGGCAAGGCATGGAAAAATGTATTGACAAATTCTCTGCTGTCTGTGCGCACCCTTTTGGTGGTCTGCGCAAAGGCACGTTTCAGTTCTTGCACAAATTCTTGTGGGGCCTGATCCTCCCCACATTGCAAATTGTAGGCTGCCTTGCGAGCCTCTTGGGGATTTCTGTGAACAGAAAAATGTTTTAATATGGCCGCCCTATAGGTGGACCACCTTGAATGATTTTGGTCCTCCAGCCCCGCAAAGAAACTGGAGTACTCTGGGGAGAATGTCCACTTTGCATATTGGATACAGCTTTGGCTGTCCTTCAAATGAAAAGTCTCCATCATTTGTTCATAGAGCTCCAAGTGTTCCCAAACAGAGTACTTGGCGTTCTTATGATAAGGCGTGATGACACTCCTGATTGCCTTAATCTGTTTCAATGGGTCCTTAAGCAAGGCCCTTGTCCATTCATCCTCTGACTCAGAGGCACTGCTCCCAGAGGTTCCTGTCTGATCTTCCAGGTTTTCCCGGATTCTGCGAGACTGGGAGTGGCTGGCAGAATGTGGGGACCTGGTCTCCTGTGTCCTGTACCGCTCAGAGGAGTCTTCAGATCCCTCCTCGCTGCCAGGATTTGATGGGTACGCCCCCCACTGACCTAACTGGGCAGAGGTTTTCAGGATGCCCTTAATGGGCCTACTCTCCTGGGGTTCCCCACTAAATTGCACTGTGCTTGGGTGCCCATACCCAGATGCCCGCCCATCCATTCCTGGGACGTACTGGCCTATGAGCCCCATGCTTCTGGCTGGATAGTAATCTGCCATCCCTGTGGCCTGGTGCTCATGTGCGCCAGGGGACATGGGGGTGGCAGAGTCCAGGGACTGAGAGAGATAAAGGCCTCTGGTGCTAGGGCTCCTGAGGTTATGCTCAGGAGTTTCCCTTTCCCAGCGAACCTGGTCTCTATCCGCCCCTGCTCCCTGTTGCAATGCAAGAGCCTGCGCTTTCAGTTCCTCAGTTAAGGCCTTACTAGACTCTATCAGTCTCTCCTGCATCGCTACCTGTTGTTGGAGCCTATCATTGTGCTGACAGAGAGCCTCATTTCCTCTCTGTGCCTCCTGATTGGTCCTGGAGTACTTGGCCAGTCTCTGCTGCAGGAGGGTTACCTCCTGAGCTGTGTCCCTATTGGCCTGCTCCTTTCTTGCCAGAGCATCTTCCACCCTCCTGGTGTGCTCTAACAAGTTCTGGTGTTCTTTTTGGAGGTCACCCAGTCCCTGGAGGGCCAGGTGATTTTCTTCCATTTTCCTTTTTAAGTGGCAGACTTCCTGGCCTAAGGTATCCCTTTCCTGACTAAGAGCCTGCATCTGTGCCGCCAGGTCGTCCCTTTGCCTTTGGAAGGCACCAGTTTTCTGGCGCTCCTGGTCAAACTCTGCCTGGGTATCCAGGTCTTTCAAAATCAGTTTATTGCTCTCTGCCTTCTCCCTATCTAGGTGGCTTTGCAGGGTGACTACCTGCTCAGCACATGCCCTATTGAAGTCTAACTGTTTCTCCAGCTTTTTCTGGCTCTGCAGTAGGGAGTCCAAACCTTCTTGGTACTCCTTCTGCAAGGCCAGAAATCTGGTATCCTGGTCCACCTTTTCCTGTTGCAGCACATCCATATCCTCCTTTATTTTAGTGATGTACCGTCTGCTGTCATTTTCTGACTCCTGGCTCCTGAGCAGCCTCTGCTCAGAAGAGTCCAGATCAGATTGGGCCTTCTGTAGTGCCAGCAGTTGCCTACTCGCCAGATCTTGGCCTTCAGCACATTTGTCCTGCATGGCTCCCATATGTAAATATAAATATGCCGCTACCCTGACAATCTTGTGGTGCTCATCCTTGGCCTTAGGGGCCATATATAGTTCACTCAGGGCCACATGTAGGGGACCCTGATCTCCCCATATATCTGACCCTGTTTCAGTGACCTGTTGCGCAATTGCCTGCAACCAGACCGTTTGGTCCTGATGAGTCCACTCACCTCTTACAAATAGCTTATGTAAGAAGTGTTCTCTGGCTATTTTCATATCTACCAAGGTCGTCATTCTGGAGTTTGAGTTCCTTCCTGACTTACAGAAGTTTGTATTTTATTTTTGCAAAACAGACCTTTTCCTTAGAGTGGTCCTTTGAGGAGTGCTTTACAGCGTAACACAGCGTGGTGATCCAACCGGATATGTGTATCTGGTCAGCTGGCACACTGTATTAATCTGCACAAGTGATAGATCTAACCCAAACGTCCGGCTCGAGCCCCCACTTTGTAAGAGGATTCAATTCAACACTACAGCTAAGTCAATGCCTAGTCTGGGATACTGAATGGAAACCCTTATTAGTATATCTTTATGTCCAGTTCATGAGTTCTGGATGACTACCCCTATATAACACCCCTCTCTTGGAATCCCTCTGACCCCACTGAGCCAAGAAGTAGTTCTATTTTGCAAGTTAAAAGGTTTATTTGAGAATTTAAACAATATATATATATATATATCACACTTAATAATAAATTAATAATTGAATATCACACTTAATCTGAGCAGTAATCAATAATGGATAGTCTGGCACTAGCACACTTCTTTATAATCAATGATGAGTGGTCATAGGATGGATAAGATAGCAACAATACTTTTATGGTTTCAAATGGATGCAAGGTGGAATGAAAATGCAGTACAGAAAAAAACCTGATAGGGTTTCAGCAAAAGACAATGTAATCACTTTCTTGGACAATTCACCCCCCCCTTTTATGCAATGTAAGGAGATGAAGATGAAGATGACACAGTTCTTAGGAATGCAATCAAAGAGAATTCAGTTCAATTCCCCCCCAGCAGCTTATACAACAGATAGGAGTTTTGAAACGCAGGCAAAATGCTTTGAATATGGTGACAATGCAGTGAGAAATATGCTGAAGTTCCTAGCACAAACGGTTCCAGAGATACGGACGATTAAATAAAGGTAGTTTTTCGGATTTGAAATTTTAAAAGTTCAAAGCGACAGGTTACAGCTTGCAGCTAGAAAATGACAGGTGACAGCTTTGCAAATGACAGGTGACAGTTAGGAGGCCGTTCTGGTTAGATTAAAATAGATTGAATTATATTATTTTAACTAAGAGATTGGTTCTGCACAGTTCTGTAAGGTACTCACAATATATTTTGAAATAGGCCTCCCCACGGATCTGGTCAGGTTTTGGACTGGACTCTGGTTCTGGTCTCGGCACTTCACAGTGATCTGGGTCAGCTCTCTGGTTCTGCTAACAGCGGTCTGGGTCACTCTGGATCTCTGGCCTCTGGATACTGCTCTGCTTTCTCTGGGTACAGCACTGCTTCTGGATCTTTCTGCACAGCTTTCTCTGGACCCAGCGCTGATCTGCACGGCTCCTGGATGCTGCTACCGCTGTTAGGTTTGCTGGATGCTGAGGCCTACTGAGAAGAGTTCTCAGTTTGTGGGTTTAGGCCCTTGCTTTGAGTTCTGAATCAAGTTCTTTGGAGTTTTAAAGTCTAAGTGTTGAATCTGGTATCTCCTGGATGTTGTATGGTCCGGCAGAGCGCGTTGCAGCAACTGGTCTTGAATGTCTCTACCTGTCCCAGCAGTCTCTTTTTATGTCTTTTGAAAGTGGGTGCGTGCCTGGGCCTAGCTAAGCCTGCCCCTTTCTACTTGTCATTGGCCCAATTATCCCCTCTCCCATGATTGGGGAAGGAACTGTGAGTCAGAGTGATGCTGTAGGTTTTATGGGTCAGAGGATCCTCCCCTGGTCAGTTTGCCCACAATCTATATTTGACCCAAATACATATTTCTCAAATACATAGTGGTTTGTCATTGCATGCACCCATCACGTATCACATGAGGTATACTCTGTTCAAACTCTGATGTTTCTAAGAGCTTGCATTCAGAAACGGCAACATTTTGCATTTTTTAACTGGTTTTGCAATATTGTTTTTTCATTAAAAATTATACACATATACACGGCCTGTCCATACATACTCCAGTAAATTCCCATGTCTCTAGCTTAAACACAGAGTCTGTAGTATCCATAAATAGCGTGGTTTTTGCCCCAGAACATCATACAAATTGGAGTTTGGGCTTGAATCGAAGGTACATTTTTTAAATTAAGGCTCTCAAAGTTATACATTCCTGTTATTTGATTACAAAGAGTTATCAGTGTTTCTGTAAAATATATATTTTGCTTTCAATTCATTTCTCAGAGTGTTGGAGTCCGCCTCCAAGACTTGGGTGGGTCAGTGACCATGCCTCTGCTGGCAGGCAGGCCTTTGTTGACAGGAAACAGTCAAAATCATCAACATATTCTATTCAAATGCAAGAGCCTATTGTGTGGTCTCCAGGAGGCTCCCAGCCAGTCTGCCTTCTATCAATCAAGAGGTCATGTGTGATTCTAACTCCTGGTGCGAATCTCTGGAGGTGAGAGGTTTCCCAGCCTTTGGCCTGTTAATTAAATCAGATTGTCTTCTGGGAACAGCATGTGGTTAAGATTTTAATTAACTCCCAGCCTTTGATGTAAAGGCCTCTCCTGCAACTCCTGCCATGCAGTTTCCCTGTCAGAGTTTAGACCGCTAGCGCTGCCCTCAGTCAAAAGCGGGTACTGCATGCAATTTTTTTGGATCAGTCTTGAATTCAAGCATTTCAAACAAGAGATATTACATGGAAGTATATTGTCCAGGTTCAACAAATGGCATTGGTGTAGTTCTGCAGTAAAATAATTTTGTGCCCATAAATTAGCCATGTTTGACCTGAAGAAAACGAATTCCCACCAGTTATGGGTTGCTTTTGGCAATCAGCATTGCCCCTTTTACAATGGTTTTAGGCTCTGTGCCCTTCTGTGCTCACAACATAGGCAAAAATGGGTGGCAGCCTATTCTTCATGCATTTCCCTGTGCATTTTCTGGGAAGTTCTGGCCATCATGATGTTTTCCATGCCAGTACTGCACAGTTTTTGTGGTAGGGCTCGGATGCATGGGTAAAAACATCCCACAAGCTTAAGCTGTAAACAGGTAGAAGATATTCAACCAGCTAACACCTGTACATATGCTTGGAACAGCAAGAAAGCTAAGAAAACAATGCGGCCTGCAATGCTAAGTAGAAGAATAGTGCGGCAAGCGCCATTATACATAATCTACCACAAAGCAAAGCACAGTATTATAAGTGCTATTCCACTTTGCAAACAAAGCAGAATCAACCCAGGTTACTAAAGGCCAAATGAGCAGAGATTCATATTCTAGCAAAACGAGAAAAGACGGCTGAATCGAAACTCGGCAGATGCAACTCGTGCCAGGAGAGCCAAGGTCATACCAATAGAAGGAACGAACAGTAGCTACATATATTTGAAAGTTAAGAACAGAATATCCTGTCTCTGAAAGGTCAAGATAAGGAGGCTTAGGCAGGTGGCAAGCTGAAGAAGAATCAAATGCACAAATTGAGAGAACCAAGACAAATTCACGGTGTGGGAAGCATGTGACCAGCCAAGTGAGGAGAAGCACAGGTTCACACCTACGCTTGGCATCCACCCAGACAGAGATATCAGAACTTTCCCAGACAGAAGATGCAGTTTCGAGGCCAACCACAGTAAAAATTGACACACAGTTTCTGAAGCGATGATTGATTGTAACCTTAATTGGAAAAAGGCCGGGTAACTAGGGAGCACCCTGCACCTGACTGACCATTCTGCGTGCTGCTAAGCAAAGTGGAAATGTATGCATGGGGTTGGTGCCAACCCAATAACAATGGACCAAATGATCTAGGGTCTTATAGTTAGTACAACCAATGGGACATCATACTTTTAGTGACGTCTACAGTAGTCATCTTTGAAGGAAGGGCTTAGACGCCCACCTGACAGTGTTTACCCAATCCCCTCACTCCGTTACCATATACAGATATAGTACCTATATTAAAGTTACCTTTTCCTAACCAATAGAATTGCATATTAACTTTTGAGTGTTATACGTCAATTATGACGAGTTTTCAGTATAAATGCTATGATTTTTATGAAGTTCATTGGAGTTGAAGCAAGAAGGACGATCGCATCACTTCTGATTTCCATGGCTCCCCGCTTTTTGTACTTGTCATTAAACTGACTCCCTTTGCCAAACCAGTGAGTTGTCCTTATTGATTGGTGTTGGAGTAATAATTCTGCACCCCCTCCATTCCAAGGGTGCAGCTATCTCGTCTTAAAGTACTTCGGAGCAAACCTTGGCTCTATGGGCCGGCCGGGGGTCTCCGGAGTACACTGTAAAATGAGAGTAGTGATTAGTTGGGTCTAAGGAGATAAGGTGAGAAAATCCTCACTATATTCACAGAGCTTCAGTATAAGGGATGTGGTTGATTTTTCCTCCAGCCTTCATTGTTTTTATAGTTTAAAAGTTGATATTGAGATCTGACAGAGAATAGTGCATATTGCAAGGGAAATCTTGATTACAGCAGATACCACACAGTACAGTATGAGGTTGGTGTCGTCTATTGCCACCTATAGTCTCAAAACACTATTGCCGTGAGCAAAGTTATAAAGCAGATTGTTAAACCTGAATTTTGGCCAATTCATAGAAATTAGACACTGAGAATGAAAACAGCAGTGTCATACAGTACATTGCTAGATCAATATCGTCTGTGAGCTCCTGTAATCCTAATATGGCAAAATTGGTACAGAAATGCACAGGGTGCAACACAGAGACATGTCTAAAATGCACAGTAACATTAGAAGAAACACAATCCTTATGTGCTCCACATTCAGAACAGTACATTGCTGGCCTGATATCAGCTAAAGGTTCCTATAATCTCAATATGACAATTTTGGTACACAGTGACACAGAATGGAACACAGCAACATCAATAAAATACAAAGTAAGTTTAAAGAAACACATTCATTTCGTGTTCCACATTCAGACCATCTTTGGTGCCCCTGCACTTGCGCATGCATTTGGATTCCATCTGCCGTAACATTAGTGTGTGCTTGCCCCCGCGTTTACTGGTTTTGGCTTTTATCAAACCTATTCATTTAATCTCTCTCTTGTCTACATTTGGTGGCAGTTCTGCCACTGCTACGCCAGCGGCAGCAACCTGGGATCCTGGCTGTTGAGACTTGCCAGGTGTTTCCTTATTCTGATTCTCAGTTGCCTTATAGTGCTCCCTATGCATAGCTTCTGGCAAACACATGTGATGGCATAGGTGGACTTGCAATTAATTAAGTCTCTTATCATGATCTCTCCACCTTGTTTGAGGGAGAATCTATCACAATTCCCATGAACAAATCTGCACATGTTGCATGTTCCACAGCGATGGAAGCTTGACAGAGATCTCAACCAGTTGGTACCTCTGCCATTCAGGGCTGTTCCTGCTCAAAAATGACAGGCAGAGTACATTTCTAATTGTTGGTGCTCTGGTGTACACGAATTTGGGCTTAAGATTAACATGATGCAGTAAATCTTTGTCCATGCATAGGAGATACCAGTGCTTCTGTACTATTCTGTATAGTGTGTGGGCATTATTTGAGTACTGTGTTATGATATCTGTTGTGGTTTTCTTAATTGAAGATCTTGAAGTCTCTGTAGCAAAAACTCAGATCTGGTTCATTGCTTGATCTTGTCAAGAGATTTCTAGACCAGAGGGGATGGATATCCTCCTTGCTGGAGTTTCTGTGGGCTCGATGGAACTCGCCTCGAGGTATGTTGTTCACAGTGGCTTTACAGTGGCAACTTGAAGCATGAAGGGTAAAATTAACATGTATTGTTTTCTTAACTGTGTGTTATGATTTTAAAATATAATAGCAGCTTTTATAAAAGAATGTCCATTTTGTCAATGTGTCGAAGATCAAAAGGGCGGCTGACATTTTTAAGGTCACCAAAATTCAGGATGTTATATTTTGACTCAGGGTGTAAATATTAACATTATAAGACACTGATTGTATATGGTTGGAGATTGCATTTTATAAATGGGCCTGTGCGGTCTTATTGTCAGTGGCAGACCTGTAGGAGCTGTTTTGAAATACATTATATTAATTTATACACTGGGGTATTTGGAAAACATCCGCAGGCTGAATTAGAGTGTTAGTATTTTTAAACATGTAAGAGTTGCACTGTGGGTTTATTCATTGTGTGCAAGGAATTGAGAATATAATTGTAACTTTTATAAAATGGCACTTCTGCCAATGTGGCGCAGATCACACATATATATATATATATATATATGAATTGACATTTTAATTTTCAGGACCCTGCGTTTGGTTGTTATATGAGTTTAATATGTTGATGCTCACTCTGTTTTTTACAGAAATGGCTCTTAACAATCGGATGTTGCAACAAGGAGCTTCTGTAAATACAGCCTGTGTCGGTGGACAACTGGAGGATGTTGCATTGGGGTACCCTGTTGTTTCTGGATCAACAAACCCTGGATGTTTTAACACCCCAGGACAGGGTCTAATGTTTTTGTGACAGCAGCAAGGGCCGATGGATCTGGGGGCCCCACTGCCATAGATTTCTTTTGTGAAATCATCATGGGGCCGTTGGAGTCTTTGTAACACCGGCCGGAATGTCCGGGGGCCTAATAAGTGACAAAAAAAGTCTCCAAGGGGCGGGGTGCTTTGTGTGGATCAGCAAATTCTGAATGTTTTGAGAGCACAGGGATGGGTTTGCCTGTCTCTACTGGATCTCTTGTGGGCACTGGACTGGGGCGTGCTTTGCATGCGTCAACAGATTTGGAATGTTTCAACAACCCAAGCATGGGGTCCAACAGTGTTGCTACAGCTGTAAAGCCCAATGGATCTGGGGGGTATATGCCGCAGAGTCTTTTATGTGAATTCATCAACGGGCCCGCCTCACTCTATAGGATCAACAAATCATGAATGTTTTAAACACCCCAAGGATGGGTGGTCTGATGTTTTTGGTGCATCAGCAAGGGCCGATGGATTTGGGGGGCCTGACGCTAAGGAGTTGTTTTGTAATTTCATCAGTAGGCATGCCTGGATTACAGCTTGCACCCATTGGAGTTGGTTTTTGTTGTTATTTTTGATTCATCCAAGGGGTCAGAGGATTATCTGGGGCCCCCAAAGCATGGAGTTCTTTTGATTCATCCAGAGGGGCCTGAGGCCCCAACTAGCACAGTTTTTCTTTTCTTTTTGAAAACAGGTGTCATGATGCGGCTAACAAATGGCTGCCAGATGTTTTTTTACATATGTGATCAGTATTTTTTGCAAGTGTGATGGGATGCTATATGCTGAATGATTCATCATAATTTAGCTATGTTGTGTGTGATATATAATATATGTGTTTTATACAGTTTTCAAGATGTATACTGTATCATGTTTTTTATTGACAGCTTTTTTATTTACAATTCAGTGTAAGTTTCCACATAGCGCTTAAACACTACATAGAAGAGCGTTGATATAGTACTGTTTGTTTTATCAACTTTTAAAAGATTGAAAGGCTAGCCATCCGCAGTGATTTAAACTCACCCGAGACGCTCACACATGGATATCTGTACATAGTTTGCTACTGCGCAGGTATTTCTCATTATGGATGCCAGGCTACAACACCCCTTTGCGTGTGTGCTGGCTGGTCCCTCTAGCTGCGGGAAAAGTTACTTTGTTAAAAAAAAATTAGAAAACGCTCACACTGCGGTATCACATGTCCCCGAAAATATTATTTGGTTTTACAGTTGCTGGCAACCTCTTTACAACACCCTACAACAGCAATTTAAAAACCTTCAGTTTGTAAAAGGTATGCCTGAGAGTCTCAACGACGATCATTTATTACCACCGAGAATGGTGAATATGATTATTGTGGACGATTTGATGACCGAGGGGGGGTCAGAATGCTGAACTAGAAAAAGGCTTTACTCAATATTCCCATCACTGCAATCTGATCCTATGTTATATTGTGCAAAACGTATTTAACAAGGGGAAGAGTAACAGATCAATAACACTAAACGCTAGCTATATAGTATTATCTAAAACCCCCGGAATAAACAGCAACTAGCCGTGATAGGCCACCAGATGTATCTAACCAAAACGCATTTTTTCATGGAAGCTTTTGAAGACGTGACCAGTAAGTCATACGGCTATCTCCTAATTAATTTAAAAACAACCACTCTAGAGGATTATAGATTGCGCACCGATATGTTTCAGTGGCAGCTGCCCGTTGTTTATATCCAGACAAAGACATCAAAAAAACATTATTAAGCGCAACATCATGTCAGTACCCGGTCGCGCTTTCACCATGTCAATACGCATATGAAGAAACATTGCGCTGTTGAAAATGCTTGTATATGCCACCACTCAACAATGCAAGGCAATTCTAGAACAGCCTCTGACAACTTGGTGGCCGCTATTGTGGAGATTGCTCAGAACACTTTAAAGGGATACGTCCCCCTAACATACTGTCAAATAAGTGTGTTGAAAAAGAAATAGAAGGTAATCAAGAAACTCTGCAATAAGCAAATATCGCGAAGTGGAAAAAGAAAAGTGGTCTCCCAGTCCGGTGGGTTCATAAGATTGCTCATTGGCATAGCCCTACCGCTAATCACCAGCTTGCTTGGGGGCCAATAATGGAACACACCCATAAAATGTATCTGGTGGACAAGCGTCAGTTAGAAAACCTGATGACTCCACACACACCCACAGAATTGGTATATACAAAAAGTTGCTACCATGCGTCTCGACTCGAAATTAAGGATGTTTTAAACAGATCTGATTTATTGGCGCATGATAAAGCGGCATTATACTCGGATATTCTGCACAAATAATTAAAACACGCCTGACACAGCGATGCATAGAAAAACAAACTAACTTTATACATGCCACCCGAAGAATCTAGCTGTGCAAGGGAACGACTGGGGACAGATCCGGTTGTGGCTGATGTGGTAAACACTCTTAGCGAACGTTATAAACCTAACACGGAACTATTGCTGCAAAAGATGAAACTTGCAAAGGATGTGGCAGCGTGGACCGATAGGAAAGAGTTTATTTATAAAGGCAGGGTTTTCAGGGGTTCCAACTTGCACAATCTAGTACGAAGTGTTACAAACCGAAATGCCACTGCTACAATAAATGCGCCCATCGGCTGGAACGAGTTTATGCAGGTGGTGGCTGATTTAAATATTCCGACTTTGGTCGTGGGTAATGTCGCCCAACAACGTCTTCTGGAACAGCTAAAAACTGAGGTTCCTGCAACTCCTCGCCAACAACATTGCCCATTAATCGCCCCCACAAGTAGTCCCCGCTCACCCAGCCCTGAAAACGATTGGAATATCAGTCGGTTTACAGATCTTTATCTGCCTCTGGCAGGCGTGCCTCTGAAACGTCTAGACCACAACAGGGCCGCGACAGGCCTATATGGCTATTTGAATAATGCGACCTCCATCATAGTTGAATGTATACATTTCCTTGCGGCTATATTCTGCTATAACCTTTATTTTCTTTCTGTATTAAATATGTCTTTTTTATTAATACATGTTTTCAATTCATAAACATGACTGGTTGTTTATTATGTTATATTATTTAGTATGTATAATAACAGACAATGCAAGTTGATTTTAAAGCTATTTCATTAATACATGTATCAGTGTATAGATGATCCACATTTACCTTTTTGACACAGTGTAAACATTTATGAAATCTATACACATCGGATAACATCTTGTTAACAAATCTGGTCACCATTTGGCTGTTTTGCATGCGATTGCTCGAATACATTTTCAAAACAATCGCCAGCAATTTTCATTCGGACATTTGGCTGATAAAGAATATACAGTGCTGATCGCACATCACGGCTTTAGAGTATTCAACCGGTACAATAATATAATGTAAATATTTTGCAATGCTTTTGGCATGGTCCATTAAAACTCTGGCGTATCTGGGGTGTTGCGGGAATTGCGCCGAACTGTCAAACACCATTAGCACATCTCCCTCCAGCCACAAAGCTAACCAGTGTGTTCCAGCCCGGCCCTAGGGATCGGTGTTCACCACCAGGCTAACCAGGCGATTTCTGGGTAGGAGCGTGGGCCATGTATCACTGGCATACACACCGTGAAATGTTAGTTAAGCATGTCTATGTTTATGCAACAATCCTTTTATCTGTAGAGTATCCATTAAATATCAAGAAGTATGTTTCTTTGTGCGTTGATCTCAAGAGCGCTATTGAAAATGCTTCACACTAGCAGGGAATGTGTGGTAGTTAGGTTTCTTTCAAACTTTATTTCAGCATGTAGGTTTCTGCTCCTCGTGAGGTTGAAATGATCCGCTGATGCATTATTGGGTCTTAGATCAAAGGCCAGCAAGGTATACCCAAGCGCATACTTGTTACATGTGAATAAAACTGGTAAATCATGCATGTGCTTTCCAGTGACAGCCACCAACCCCATACATTCTCTGATTATGTTCAGCAGTCCATATTTGGTGTATATGCTTTGACAGGAATTAGAACCGCGTAGTTCATGTTACAGTGCTGGAAGTCAAAGGTATTTTTATCATATGCACTGGTAAGCCAACGTTGTTTCAACAAATCCCATGATGATTATCTTTGGGAGCTGCCCCAGAAACAGGTTGTCTTGACTGGTGCGGCGGCTACCAGTACGAATGCTGAAGACTTTCAAAGCGACTCGCTCCACAGGATATTTCACATTAGATATCTGCAGTGCCTCTGCATGCGCCAATCTAATAGTTGGAGAGACGCTTACATATTTGACCAACAAACTGTCCGATACAATGATTAGTTATTACTGTTCGGCGTCCCCGCTCATGAGGCAAAAAGCGTTGGTGTTTCTGACGAGACCTCGATAAAGAAACTGTTATCGATGCTGGTCTGTGTCGGGGGTACGGTAAAAAGATTGAGTTCCGATTTTTCACATTCCCTCGAGGCTCTGTGTAAGAAGGCCATTGTTCTTTAAAAATATTGCTGCCCTTGTGTCTTATAGAAATAACACGTTTCTTCTTCCTATTAACCTGTGTGCTTCGGGCTTTTGATCTGCTTTTCCTGATGGGTTTTGGGGGGGCTACGCTACAGAGATGCCGGCCTCTTCCTCTTAATGATCCTATGTGGTTTATAAATTAGGCCAGATCCATCCTGCCCCTGCTTTTTCCATTTGGCAAGCCAATCAGCAACTGCTGCTGTCACACTTCCCAGAACGTCTTTTGCAATATTGCCGGCAACTGTTTTCACATGCGGTTTAACCAATTCAAAACCGCGACATAGAAGGGGCATTATGCATCTAAAAAGACTTTTAAAGATACCGCCGAGCCCTGCCCCATAGATGACGGGGATTCCACTAAAATATGGCTGATTGCCGTAACCGATCTGGTTCATGTAATATTCCATATAGGGACCTAGGTCTCCATAGTTCTTTGCCACAGCCATTATAACACTGTTTTATTGATATTTCAGCCGGAGCGGTCTGAAGCGCAACCGCAGCCAGATTTATCTGTATTTAAATGATACAAACTGCCCTTGGTCATCTCTTATCTGTATGTCGATGGCATCAAAATGGTTTTTACACATGGAAACATAGTTGGGTTGTATTGAATGTTCACAATATTGTTGTTGTTCCCTTTAATCTCCACAGTTCCAGGTAACGGGGCGTAGATCTCCTCCACCCGTTGATACTTCACAACATCGCTATAGAGCAATAAGCTATGAAAACCCCTGTTAATGTCGGCACAGGTATTATCCCATGGTTCTTTACTTCCAATGTGTTGCACAGTCCCCAATATGTTGCGCAGTCTCAGTGCTGTAGAAAACCTAACAGATGGGTCTGGAAGACTCAAAGGGTTTGTTCGTTTTATAATAAAGGTTGCTTCCCCCGGGGCTAAAGTGTCCCACAATTGGACATACTAAACTTTGGTGAGTGCCACCGTCCACTGCCCCTCCAGATTTACGGGTACGGCCAGCTTCACAGTGAAATTGGATATTTTGTTCTCTGGAACTGGCTTGGCTGAAGTGTTGCTGGGAAGCATGATATAAAAAGATGCAGACTCCATTTTGTTTTCAAACGTGTTTTAATTGGTTTTACATGCTCGAAACATAATGTTCCCCCCTCTTCCCTTCCTTCCCCTCACGCCTCCCTGCCACCGGCACAAACAAAGTTCCATCCATCCCACTGCGACAGATCAGGAAGGTTATGAGATGTCCAAGAGACGCAGCTTGTGCGGGCAGTATTGTTCCATAAAGTCTGCCTGCAGGATGTCCAGTATCAAGGCCCATTCCAATGAAAATATGGTTTGATTCCTGTGTAAAGAATAGGTGACCCATTCTAGTGCTACAAAGTTCCATAAATTGTACAGCCAGTCCACTAGTAATGGAGGGTCTGAAGATGTCCATTTGCAGGCAATAACCAGCAATGCTGCCATGTGTAGGATATAGAAGATTTTCCTTTTATGTTTTGGCCACATTTTGTTGTCCGGGTCTGCCAATCCCAGGAGGGTTTCCTTATTCATCCTATCTTGTGTATTCTCACTTCTCACTTGTGTATGAGCGTGTTATAAATGCCATATCATAACATCTGATTCCAGGCCATTGATGTCTCGAACAATCCTATTGACTTCCTCCCAGATGGTCTGCAGCACCGGGCAGGTGTGCCATATATGCAGCCAGCCCTCCTCCACCCTGCATCCCCTCCAGCAGTGATTTGGGACATCAGGGTTCAGCCTGTGCAGCCTCTCTGTGGTATAGTGCAATTGGTACATAAGCTTCAGCCAGAATTCCCTAATCTGAATAAACGATGTCATGCAAGGGATGTATGTCCATTGTGAGGCCCAACCCTCCTCTGGGATCGTGCTATCTAGCATTCTCTACCATCTGGTTTGGAATGACAGCTGTTTAGGCAGTAGAGTATCTACAAGGAACCTGTAAATGTGCAAAATTAGATGCTTGTCCCCTGTGTTTGATGTAAGAAACTTTACGAAAAGTGTAAGGGGCCTGATTGACGCTGCACAATTAGGGGGGCCATGATCCATTGGCGGACCTCGTAATAGGAAAGCGTTGAGATTCCTGTAAATCTAGTTCATCTTTACATATACCAAACGATTTCACTTCCTCCCCTAGAAACATATGCCTGAGTTTTACACAGCCCACCGCCCTCCACTGAAGAAAAGAGTGTGGGTCTAAGCCTGGGGAGAATTGCAGGGTTATCAAAGAGTGTTGTGAACGGGGATGGGAATGTTGTGATGTGGTGTAAGCGCACTTCCAGATCCCATGTGTCTTCTACCACTTTCGTGATGTCACTATGATGAATGTTGCTGGGTTTATCCAATCTAGGTAGCCATAGTGTCTCTCCCATGTGGGGCCCAGCTATTGCCCTTTCCATTTGCAACCATCTCTTATCCCTGTTCTCCCAGAAACAGTCCTTGATGACCCTAATCTGTGCCACCCTGTAATATTCTTGAAAATTTGGGAGGCCCACTCCTCCTCTATTCGGGAGGAGCATCATGGTTCTCAGTGCAATTCTTTGTGTTTTATTCACCCAAATATATCTGGAGATTAGTTTATTTAGTGTCCTAAAACAGGCGGCCGGGATGGGTATTGGGAGCGGCTGGAATACATACAGGGTCCTTGGGAGTATGACCATTTTTATAGCGTTAATTCTCCTTAGCCAGGATATCGATATTGGGGACCACATCTGTAACTGCTCTCGAATCTGGGCCAGCATGGGGCGGAAGTTAGCCTCATACAACTCCCCTTGGTATGTATGCGTAATGTTCGCCCCCCCCCAGGATACGTATACTATTAGGGACCCATTTAACTTGTGTTGCTGCCTTTGCTGCTGCCAATTCTGGCTGATCAACCGACAGATTCAGTATTTATGACTTTGTAATGTACTTTTTTAGGCCTGTGACTGTGCACAACCTCTCCAACTCATGCAGGGCCACCGGGAGAGAGAAGCTCGGCGCGGTGAGTGTAAGCAGCATGTCATCTGCGTACGCCCTCAGCTTATGGTCCTCCTTCCCCAAAGGAGATGCCTCTGGTTGTGTCTACGTTATGGAGTCTCACAAGGAGAGGCTCTAGATGCAACGCATAGAGCAGGGGGGAGAGGGGACTGCCCTGCCTTGTTCCCCTCTACAGCTGGACCGGGTTCAACAGCTGGCCGTTCACCAACAGCCGTGCTGTAGGGTGTGTGTAGCTTATTTGCACCATAGCTATGAATTCAGGGTTGAACCCCATACTGTTAAGTGTGTTGAAGAGAAAGGGCCATTTGACGCGGTTGAAGGCCTTCTTCGCATCCAATGAGACTAGTCTGTCTTTTGGCTGGGGTGTTCAAACCCCGGATATTAATTGTCAGGCATTTCGAATGTGTTTGTTTTGCGAGGTGTCATTGTGCGCTGATGTCCGCCCCCTTGTGGGGTAGTACATTACCTGTGGGTGGTTTGTGTGTGTGCCGCTGGGTCGTTCCCCTTGTGGGCCCCCCTCTCCCTCGTTGCCCCTCTTCCTCCTCCCTCCTTTCCAGCCCGTCCCTCCCTTCCCTGGTGTAGGCCCACCGTGATACTCTAACTGCGGACATAGTCCACAGAGTTGCCCTACCATTGAAAACCAGGATTGTGTGCAGGGTATTCTAAAACCCTTTGTTGGTTCCACCCCTCCCTCCGTGCCCCAAGACTCATGTCATAGCTTCCTTTCCTCGCTCTCCCCAGGCACAGACTGTTAAAGCTCGTCTTTTATCCCACCTTAGGTTTCTTCCCTGGTGAGCTTCCCCCCGGGTTGCGGGCCGGCTTTCCCGGCCCACCCAGTGTTGGGCCTTTTAGTTGGGGTTCATATCCCCCTTTCTAGTTTCTTTTTGTATGGATCGTTGACCATTCCCAGCTTCTTGGTCTGATGTGGTCACTTGTGATGGGTGCACTCATGATTTGTTGCTCTTCCTCTAGGCCCTGGAGTTTTACTCCCTCCTCCAACGAGCCAATCAGTCGCTGTTTTCCCTGCCACTCGAAAACCATCCCAAATGGGAAGGTCCATCTATAGCGGATGTCCTTGTCTCCGAGGTCTCCAGTAATTGGGGCCATCTGTTTCCTCTTTGCCAGCGTTATTGGAGATATGTTTTGAAACAGGGAGATTTTCCCTCCATTATAATATATTTGGTTTGCATTCTTAGCGGCCACTAAAATGTTCTCTTTTGTGGTACAATCATGTAGGGCTGCTAGAACATCCCTTGGATGAACTCCCGGGTCTGATTTGCATGGGCCCACCCTGTGCGCCCTGTCCAATCGGACCTCCTCTGCTGTACCCTCTTCCAGTAGGTCCGCAAAGATACTGTGACCACTCCTTTAAGTTCTTTGTCATGTACCTCTTCAGGCAAAGATTTTATTTGAATGTTGGATCGCCTAGACCGGTTTTCTGGGTCCTCAGTCTGTAGTTCAAGGTTGTGTCTTGCCTTTGCCAATTGTTCTAAAAGCACCTCTGACTTTCTAGCATCTTCAGCAAGCTCCTGGAGTGCTCTCTCGTTGGTGTCCACCCTCTCCTCCATTTTACTCACATCTGTTTTGATTTCCTGTAAGGCAGCTGCCAGGTCCATCCTCATTCTGTCCATTTGCACTTGGACAGTGTTGGCGATCTAGTCCCCAAATTCCATGAAGAATTGTTTCAGGACTGTGTGGGTAAATGGTTGGTCTTGCATTTTGGGTCCTCACTGTCTGACTGTTCCTGCCCTGCACCCAATGGTGGAGGGAAGGCCAATCCTTGCCCCCACATCCTCTGGTGTCTGCCCTGCTGGATTTCCTTAGATACTTTAGTGGTCTGGGGGGGGTGTTTGTGATGCTGGAAATGCATTGGAGGGACAGGGCCTCCATATCCTTGTCCTTCACTGCCTTTTATCATGTGTTCTGTTGTGTTTTCCGTGCAGGAGTTCATGTGGGACTCCTGGTGGTGCAGCTCTCTTTTGGTTTGGTGTACAGCCCCATGGGATACCCTTATGGCACCCATGGGTGGGGGTACAACCCTGTGCCCCTAGTGTATGTTTTTTGGCACCTGTGTGTGGCCCACAGAGCAGGGTATGGGCTGGTGGCAGCTCCATGCTAAATTTGGCAGGTGCTCTGAGTATCCTCCATTTTGGGATACCCAGGCCCTGCCATTGGAATCAGTTGATTCCTGATAGGAAACAAGTTGGCCCCTGTGGCCTCTAGCTTTCTATTGCCTGTTACCTTGTTTTCCCAAAGTCCTGGGAAGCCCTGACTCTGTCCCTTCCCCCTGACTGGCTGTTGGGTGGAAGTTCCATATATGGTGTTATTGTGAAGTCTAGGCCAGACTGGCTGGAACCTTCCCAGTGACTGTATGTTATGGGTACACCCTGTGGGTGGGACCTGGGTGAATGGAGTGTGTGACAAATGCACATTCTGTGTTGTGGATGTCTAGTATCTGGTGTTTGACACAATGACTGAGACAGCCCTGCCTGAAACTGGTATGAATGCAGTGTGGAGTGTTGAATGGCTGGGTTCTTGTCCCAATACACATAAATTGTTGTGAGTGTCTGGAGAGAAGTGAATGGCCTGAATGCACTATGCACCTGATTGGATGCCTGCCTGCATGAATGCCCTTCTGACCAATTGGTTGCCTGAGTGTGACCCAGCAGAATGAATGGGAGATCAGCTAGTATATCTGGGGGCCTCCCACTGCTAGAATTTGTGTTCAGAAGCTGAAGAGCAACTGGAGTGAAACTGAAGCTTGACCTTGAAGCCCTGCTGGAAGAGAAGAATTGCTGTTGCCCTTCTTCATCAATCAGAAAGCTGCTGTGTCTCCAAGGACTGACTCAGAGAGGACGTGTTAAGGCGCCCTCTTCCAGAGCTACAAGGGACCATCGTGCACCAGTTGATACTTTGCCAAAGCTCCCTGGTAGACAGACCTACGACAGGCTGCCGACCGGAGTTGGAGACTGCCGCGGAATTCCAAAGAGAAGCGCCCGGACTGTTGTCCGCCACCGTCGCCAACCACCGTCGCCGGCCGGGGCCGCCATGCTCCCGTTGCCTAAGAACTTCATTTGATTCAGGGATGCTCTCGCCTGCACCGCTGCCCGCCTTATACCACCGGAGAAGGCCAGGCCATCGACGTGCCGAGGAGCATCCGCCAGTGGGATTCCCGCCACCCAAAGACCACAGAGACGCCGATGACTAGACACCCTTGCTGGGCCACAGTTCTTCAGACTCTTTGCGGTCCAGAACTATCGACATCGAGGTGCCCCGCACGCCTCTTCCTTGCAGGACGTCTACGCTTCCCCATCGACCAGCACCGCTAGGAACAAAGCTGCCACTTCACTGCCGTAGTTCACCGTGTTCATCGCCGGACATTCGACGACCCGTGGCTCCTGCCTTAAAAGGAGTGCACTAAAGAAGGGCCGTCGATTTCCAGATGAGGAACTCTACAACACCAGGTACTTTGGGGTTGCTGAACTATTGGAAAGATTCTTGTGAACAATATATGCAATGGGCTTGTGATATATCTTTATTTTACAGGTTGCCCAGGTAGGGGGATCTCCACACAGAACTGTGTCTAGGTGAACAGGGCCAGTATTCGGCCTATTGTTCTAACCAACTGCTTTCCTCATATATCTATTGTTGGTTTCCTTTACGAACTGATTTGTGTGACATTTAACCGTACAGTTGATGCACTTTAAAGAGATCGAATAGTAATTGTGGTACCACATAGAACTGTATAGATTTGCCATTATAGATAACCGAGTACAAAGTGAGTTATCGTGATATTGTACATAACCTTGAATATTAATTATATAAAGACTGTGTTTTAACTAATACAGTGTGCAGACATTCCTTTGTGGGTGCTTGGGGACTACACTGTACGTAAAAACCAGCCTGCATCACCTCCTGAGAAGCTAGGCCTTGATTGCTCGTCCATTGCTACCTTATAGAGAATCTTGGCTGGGGACCTCTGTGCCTCTCCTCTGCCATATAGAGAGCAGAAGTACAGACCCCCCCCATCAAGTCTTTACAGTCTTTCCCCCTGGATTTTGTCATTGTTCCTTCCGAAGGGGGGCATGTCTGTAAGAATGCGGATCTCCCAAGGTGGGATTTGTCTGTAACAATGTGGATCAGCCTGATGTTGTTCCGATTCTCCCAGGCCGGCTGTGTCACTGCACTATAGCACTGACACAGCTGTCCATGTGGTTCTCATCCATTGTCCTGGCTCCGTCAGGGGGCCCCTGGGGTTGCTGGAGAGTGCAATGTGTCCTGCGGGGTCCCAGCCTTGTATAGGTTCAGATCTACTTGGGTTCCTACTGCGCTGAGTAGCGGGCGGTCGTTCACGCAATGGGCCCTCTGCGGGATCTTCCGCACATGGCCTATCCGCGTTTCCCCCTTGAAGTGGTTTGCCTTTCTCTACCCAGCCGTCACTGTGTGAGTGTTGACTTAGGCGGCAGCTAAATGCTATCTTGTGTTTTCCCGATGTTTGGTCCAATTACTTTGTGCAGGCCGCACTTCCCTGACTTGTCACCCGGTGGGTTACAGCCACCTCTGGTTTATGAGAATTCCAGGTCGGAGGCACTGTATCTCCTAGCTCTCATGGACGAGCGCTCCAATGTTCTTCGGATTGCCTGGGGAGGAGTCAGTCTGCTGCAAGGTTACCCCCGGTGGGCCTCAGGGTTCAGGAGTGCCACAGTCATGGTGCGTTCGTTATGGCTGCCATTTTGGAATCCGCAGACTCTGTTTTGACCACTGTTACACACCTGTGGTCTCTAGGGATCCGACTGACAGCTAACTGTTGAATTTTTTAGGCCACTCCAGCCATTTGACTAAATACTGTTTTCTGGCTCCACTGCTTTTACCTTTTATGACTGTTTCAATTCTATGAACTCGCTTTGAGCCTTTATTGACTTTCTGGATCTCCTCCCTGTAAAAAACACCATCGCCCCAATAATCAATTAGCGTATTTCTACAGAAGCATCTATTTTGTTTAATGAAACCTTACAACCTATGTCAAAAAAGACAGAGAGTGCACAATCACAACAAATGAAAACTATTCAACAAAAAATATGTAAACTAGAGAAACTGCATAAAAAGGAAACTAATAAGTGGTGGGAAATAAAATCCCTACAAAACTATTTGGACAATCGAAGAATACCCAGAGGCCTTAGAATTTTCACCATACCTACATACGAAGATCCTGATCCAGCGATGTTGAATGAATGGGGGGCAGCAACCAGCGAATGTTCTTTTAAAATGCTGACAATATTAGTCAAATACGCCAAAAGTGACAGAATCAAAGCGCTCAAGGAAATTGAAGAACTTGAACAAGACGTATATAATGGTCCAGATGCAGAGTCAGAAAATAATATGAAAGCTCAAATGCAGACAAATATAAGTAAATATGAAGAAGAAATAAAAGAACGGAAACAATGAAAATTTCTAAGAGTTAAGGAAGACTATGCCACTGGTCGTATCTATTCCTTTGCAAGAAAGTATGATAATGTTTGCAAAGTCATTCAGAAAACAACAGATATTAAGGATCAAAGCACCCTCCTAACTGAATCTGATACAGATGAAACTGCCAGCACTTCTACAGATGTCTCGACTTCCAGCAATGAAGATGTTCCAATTAGACTTCATTTTTTAGAAGAAATGAGATTGTTACACCAGGTTGGCAAAATGACACAAGGGCGGAACCAAAACAAAGGCAAACATTTCCAAAACCAACGCGAGCAAAAGGAGGTCAACAAAGAGGCTCAGGGGACCAAGGAGGAAAAAACTGTATCAATCAACAGGCCGTCTCACACGCCCTGGAAAAAACAAGAAGAGTCAGTAGCCAAGGATGTAATGGAATTGATAAATCTGTCACATAGAAATCTCACAAAATATGAACATGAAGTACTAGAAAAGGGCCTCTCATTCTGCCCCACTGCTAAATTTGATTATTCTCAATCAAGAATTGATCTCAATTGCTTCATTCGCAAATTAAGATTAGCTAAATTTCATGCTAACCTTGATCATAAAAAAGCATGGGTGAGGAAACTAATTCATCGGATCTCAATGTTTGCGATATACCAGCATTAAGGGATCTAACGATGTTGGGATAAGATGAAACAGCAAATAATGCGAATCCTGAAGCTCAAGATGAGTGGCAAATAGAACTACCAACAGAAATTAACACCAGCATGGCTGCTCCCAGTAAAATGAGAAACAAGTCCAGATTTAATCCCTTGAATATTATCTGCCCCACAATTGATTTGTTTGAGGATCTTGTTATAGATGACCTTAAAAAATTGGCAGCCAGTTCTGGAACGGTCAAATTTAAATTCAATGTGACCAAACTACAATATACAGCCATGGAAAACGTACAGGCAGTCAGGTCTATCGTAATAAGATCATCAGATAAAGGTGGTAACGTTGTAGTCCTAAACACTAAGGACTACCGAAGGGAGGCAGAAAGACAACTGAGGGACACTAGCAGCTATGTCAAACTACCCGGCGATCCGTATTCTCAGTATAAAGTGGAGCATGATGTCACGCTGGACACATGGCATGAATTGGGTCTTATCAATACCAAAGAAAAGCGATTTTTGACTAAAGATCATCCAAAGATTCCAATCATACATTTTATACCTAAAATTCACATGTCAATGTCCTGACCCCCAGGAGGGCCGATAGTGGCATTGATTGATTCCCTATTAGAATACACATCGAAATATGTAGATACATTTTTGTTTCCCTTGGTTGAAACTCTGCCCTCATACACCAAGGACACAACAGCCTTTTTAAATCAGATTTCACATATTCCCTGGGAACAAGAATTTCTCTTAGTTACACTAGATGTCGTGTCTTTAGATACCTGTATTTCACACTCACAAGATATAGGGCCTCATTACACGGAAGGCGGTGATCCAGGGTGCTATTAGCACCCTGGACCATGCCGGTAAATTACCGGCACCGCCTTGGCGGAAAGGGGATTTACCGCCCCATTCCAAGGTTGGTGGGGCGGTAAATCCCACTTCCGCCATTGCCCTTCCCCATTCCCATTTCTGCCCCATAGGGCTCTATGGGAATGGGGAAGGCGCTAATTACGGCACCGCAATTTTGCGGTGCCGTAATTAGCTCCGAGGTCCCTTAGCGGGTTGGTTTTTAACGCCTGCAAAAAGCAGGTGTTAAAGCACCAACCCGCTAAGGGACCTCGTAGTAAGGCGGTAATGGTTAACGGTCACCGTTACCATTAACGGTGGCCGTTAACCATTACCGCCTTCCGTGTAATGAGGCCCATAGACGCGGTAAAAAGATTTTTGTCTATGAGATCTCTCAGCTATCGAGAACACTCGTGAATGCTTTTGGATATGTTGTCTTTTATTTTGACCCACAACTCATTTATGTTCAACCAAGTACTACAACCAAATTTGTGGAATAGCAATGGGCACAGCTGTGGCCCCCACATTTGATAACTTATACATGGGTGCGTGGGAGGAAGTGTTATTCTCCAATGACAACCACAAGAAGTACACAGACAAGATAATCATGTGGCAAAGGTATATAGACAACCTATTCATTATCTGGAACGGAACGGTAAACGACTGGATGAGTTTCTTTCATAGTCTAAACCAAAATCAACAGAATTTGAAATTCACAGAGCAACACCACCAATCAGAAATAGTCTATTTAGACATTAAGATGAAAGTAATTGGGAGCACTATAACTACAGAACTACATAGAAAAGATACAAGCATAAATACCCTTTTACATGCAACCAGTGCTCATCCTCAATGCCTTAAAAACAGCATTCCCTACGGCGGGTTTCTACAGATCAAAAGGAATTGCAGTGAAAATGAAATCTGGGAAACTATCGCCAAAAAACTGCAGCTAGATTTTTAATTAGAGGATACAAGAAGGGAATCATAAGCAAAACATATGATCGTAGCTGCATCAAGACTCTGGAACTGATTCTGGCCAAAGGAAGCTCTCGCAAAGAACAGACACAGGAGAAAGAAAATGAAGATCAGACAATCAGATTCATTACTACCTTTGACTCTGGAACCAAGGAACTAAACATATTTGGAACAAGTATTGGCACTTACTTAGATGAGATCATGATATTAGTTCATACTTATCATCTCATGCTACAATAACTTACAGGAAGCCTCTGTCAATACAGACAAAACTGTCACCCAGTATATTTTGGTCGCTCAAAATACAGATTACCAGCAATTGGCTAACTAAAGGACCATCAGGTTTTTACATGTGCTAAGTGCAAAGCATGACGCTATGGGATTAACACCAAGACATTTCTTCATCCACAAACCAAAAAGGAAGTTGTGATCAAACAAGAGCTTAGGTGTTTCACACAATTTGTTATATATGTAATCACATGTGCATGTAATCTGTGGTACATCGGCAGCACGAAATTGGAAGCCAGGTTACGAATTTTACAGCATTGCATGCAATTAAAAATCGCGACATTTCCTATCGCCTTGCAAAACATTTTGAGGATATTCAACAAAGTGACATTGGATCATTTACATATTTTATCACTGATTCTGTGGGAGTACATCCAAGAGGTGGGGACAGACTATGCAAACTTAGACAAGAGGAATCTAGATATATAGTAGATTTTAATACTAAGTTCCCAGGTGGTCATAATTGTGATGAAGAATAATATGTATTTTTGGGAAACTGAAACTACAATATCAGAAAAATTGTTAAAATATGTTCTCGAAATAGAATTTGAACAAAGGTTGAGCATCCTGGAAATAAGTATTAAGCAATAAGTATGTGTGATAATGTGAGGTTCTGAAAAGATCTTGTTTTATTTTTCATCTCTCTCTCATCTCTTTTACCTTCTTCTCTTTTATGCATATTCCTTCCCTTTTCTTCTTTTTTCCATATCTTCTCAACCTCTCTCTTTTTTGTATATCTTTTCTATCTTTGATAGTGGGGTTTTTTCACATTTTTTTAAAGTCTGTTAAGGTTTCATATGTACATACATATTTTTCATAACATATGTAATTCTGCATCCTGTTTACACTATTTCTTTTGAACTTATTTTTTATCACATGTAATTTTTCAATTTGAGAGAACAATGTGTATTAGTAGACAAACCGTGTTACATATGTTAGGTGACAATGTGCCACAAAGTATCAATCAGGAGGTTTATACAAGCACTTAGTACTGTGAACAGACTTTATGTATTTTTAATTTAAGTAGTGATTAGTTTACAAAGCACTATGCACTTTAAACATGTTGTGGGATAAATTAACCCACTCAGCTGTGCTTTACTACATCACTTTGCTGCAGTGGTGCAAGAAAAAGCAAAAGGGCAGCGATGACTCCTGTGTGCGTCAGGATCTCCAAACTGCGTTTTTGCAACAACCAGAGAATGGCTGCACCACCCTGCCACACACCTATCAGGTGGGGTGGAACAGAGTACTCACTGCAGGAATGTGCCAGTGTGCTCTGCAACATTTAACATGGAGTGAAGTGAAAGAGGCAGCATTACTTTGCTGAAAACCCCGAAATGCCTCTTTAAAATGACACCTCTTTCAACCTTTAAAAGTGCTGCTTGGCGCTATCCTCATCCAGTCCTTATGAACCACTGTGATTAAAAAGGCCCTTCAATGCCCAGGATCATCCATTGTGTCTCAGAGGAACCAGGCCTTGTTTGAATGACAGCTCCTGTCAAAGGTATCCTTGAAAAATCAACCTGGGGCTTATTTTTCATTTTACATGGGAAACGCATCTATTTTCTTTGCAAAAGTATCTAAATCAGCTGTTCAGAGAAAGACTCTAAATTGATCCCTGTGTTAATGTATCCATGCTGCAAAACAACTGCAGCACTCAAGAAAAGAACTATAGCTGCATAAAGTGTGTATTTGCTGGAGATGAAAACCGAATTTAAAGAAATGGTAAAATGTTCTTTTTCTAACTGAAGAGAGAAAATCGCCTATGTAAAGGTAAATTGTTGTATGAAGGCCTGTTTACTTAGCAATGTAAAATGATTTGTTGCTGGTAAAAGTACACCTATAAACTGTTTTGATTCCACAGGTTTAAGTCAATATGTAAAACTCATAGGCTAAGTTGGCAAGCTAAAAAAAAAACTTGCTCTGCTCTGCCAGTTGCTAGCCTTGAGAAAGGGTGACACATCATAAACTTCTGGCACAGGAAAGCGCTAATTGCCAGCTTGAAAGACTTTGAATACACCAGGACAAAGAAACTTCACAAGCTCATCGGACATTCGTCTTTGCTCCAGGCTGGGACAATAGCAGGCTGAGACTCTCACCTGTCAAGTGTGATGGGCAATAAAACCTTCAATCAAGAGAGAGGCCCCTCATCCTGCTTCAAAGGAAGTGACAAATGACAGCAGTTGGGGAAAAAAGAAAAAAACTGATCAAGTAACACTGGACTTCCTTTTGGTTTAAAAGGCTATTTTGTAACTGAACATTAAAGACTTTTAACTTTGCAGCAAGAATTAGGAAAAATAGGAAAAGTTTGTAGTTCTAAATCTAATTTTATGCTCCTTCTTGGAAAACTTGGTAGAACTCATTACTGCATAAGGAACAGAAGTTACAGAAAATGACAGATTACAGGGAAAGTATTGATGCTGCGAACATAACATTTTGGACATACATCCCTGGGGTGCATCTGTGTACAAAATTGGGGAATTTTAGTCCAAATCCTTCATGTTTAGAATTACCAAAATGTGTCATGAAGGCGAAACCAGGTCCCACAGACCTGGGGTTTGGATTGAAATATGACGCACACATTATGTAACCTGTGTATCTGATTTTGTCAGAGGTTGCAACTGTATAAATATGTGTTTGTGGCAAAATTAGATTTTGGTTCCAATAGCTAGGGGAGGTTTCTAGACATTGTTAAAATCACTCCATAAACATGACATCCTTTTCTGTGATCCAATAAGCGAAGAGCTAGGAGGAGACTTCTACCTTGCCCAATCCTGTTATTAGAGGCAGGAGTAGTAAGCCTGCCCTGGTCATATACTTTAGTGATGTCATCTGGCATGATAAATAAGGGCCCTTCACTGCACACAGGAACACACTGATTTCTGACTTTCTTCCTGAATTCCTGCCTGGCATCCGGTTCCTGATTTCTTTATTCTGTTTGATCCTGTTTCCAGATTTTCATTACCAAGCCAAGGCCTATGCATTGCTGACCCCATTTTCAGCTAGGCCTCAAATTCTAAAATAAAACCCAAAAACCTAAGGGAAGCATCCTGATCCAGCCTGGCTTACGGCTACTAGATGCATGCCTGCTGCAAACTTAGTATCCAGTAACCAGAAGTGTCAATCCAGTGCAGTCCGGTGACCAGAACAACCCAGCTGATCCTGTCCCACCAGATTTGCCGAGGTGTCCTGTGTTAGACCAGAGCTGTGTGGTGAACAGAACCCTTGACGGTAAAAAATCCTAAATTAAATTGGACTGTATTAATAGGAATCATAGAAAACCATAGCATACCTTGCCTTGCCTTGCCCTATCCCAATCTCTAAACCATGCTATCCTTACCTTAATAACTTGTAACATTGTCAGAATCCCTATTGCAATCCTGTCCTTGATTTATCTTGCTAAGCGCCATTTATTTAGTAATTTTTATCTTGTGTAAATCCTAAACTATAAATCCAATTTCGAGTGATCTGACTGGTTCCGCCAGGGCGGGTGCTGGGGATCTGTGATTGAAGTCATGAATCAACTCTAGAGCTTACTGTGTCCCTCTTTGGTATTCTAGCCGGAATGCTCTAGTATAGAGTAAAACTTTGAGGAAAACTATTCTTGTCCAAACTGAGTTTCTTTTCTGTTTTCATTACCCTAAAAACGCCTCTTATTCTACATTGTATATCTTCCTCAGTTTATTAGCTAGAGACCTCATTTCAATTCTTGATTATACCTACGACCTATAGCTACACCCCAACTCAAAGACCACACTCAAAATCAGTGAATTTAACTATTTACACTATTTGGTTAATTTTAGCCGGGAATCCACATTTTTGCAAAGCTTTACACATGTTATTTTTATTCTAAATTATTTTCAACCTTCCATTCAAATCCAAATTGTTTACTTTTGCTCAAACTATTGCTTATGACTGCTAGTATCTTTCCAATGTTGCTCCCATCGAAATTTGTACTGATTTAGGGATTTTTGCACACTTTCAGTGTTTTATTCAACCATTTTCGAGTGTCAATTTAACATTGTAAGGTTTCAAATCTGTTTTTCTCTCTTGTTTGAGGAGGGAAGATTGGGTTTCAATATTGTTTATTCCTGATTTCCTGCTGCTTCCTTATATCTATTGAGAATTGATTCTTTGTGGGTTGAGGAATATTGCAGGGGGAAATCCTAACTTAAGTGCTATCTTTCCAAACAAGCCAAAAGTGTTCTATTCTCTAGCGTTTTCTATTTTGTGTTGCTAAAGAGTGAACTTAAGAGCATTACATACCTTCTTATTTGTTATTGTCACCACATTGGTGATTGCTGCCCCATCTATTACAAAGTATATGTTTGATTTGAATTTTAAATAAATATTACCTTTAGCAACCAGCCTAATTCCTGGTCCATCGTGACCCAGGGTATTTGAAAAGGGGTGTGATATCAGTGGTGTATCGCTCAAATATTAAACCTACACATATAACAAAATAAGCATTTCTGTTGTGCGCTGCATAATAGGCTGAGACCAGGGTGTATCACCTGATTGAAATCCTTAACAATGTAGCAACTTCCAAACCTGGCACGTTTAATTTCTCCATTACAGTATGTATAACTTTTTAAATCATAGGGCAACCTTTTAATACCACAAGGCAAATAATTTACTTAGTGCTATATATAAAAAAATATATATTTTTTTAAAAAAGTATTTTGAATACCCTGGTCCCCGCAAGGGTTAACTACCAGGAAGATGTCAGTCAACTTGTATATAGAGGCGCCCGCAAGGGTTACATACAGTCTTTAAGACCACGTGTCATTCGTTTAATATTCAATAGTTGATAAAGTACTAACAATTTAACCCACTGGGGAGGATTTTATCATCAATCATATGTGTTATTATCCAAGGCACAGAGCACTTTATTACCAAGTTCAACCCACTCGGGAAAACGATGCATTTTTCACTGTACATGAATTATATATATGTATTGCTATTTGCACATATTGGAAATGAATCTATTATTTACAACTAGATTCAATAATCATTGAATTGAAAGAGTCCCCTTTGAGACGTACCTAGCACTTTATCATCAATTTAGGCAGCTATATAATTATGCATACAATACGTTACTATCTAGTTTTACCCACTTGGGATTACTTAACACTTTGCACTTTATATAGAGTCTTTAAAATAAGGTCATAAGACAAGTAATGAAAATACAATGCCATACATACATCTTGAAAACAAGTTGGTACATTGACATTTTATTTCAGTAAACTGCCATATCAAACATGTCCGTGCTGATATGTATAGAGTTACACATGCTCCCAAATTTCATACGAAGGAGAATGGTGTTGTTATCCATAAATTAGAAATTCATGTTTTGTAAATCGGGAAATCAGTACATGAATAATGTTTCCTTCACGATGCAAAATCTGTCCTTAATATGCCAAACATCTCTGTTTTTATATCTTGCACAAAGTGTTTTAATCTTCTGGTGCAATATCACTACTTGATTTTTGGCATTAGCTGTGTGATTCGTTGCATATGTAAATGGTAACCATTTAATTGTTTGGATTGTAAACACATGGTCAAAGTAGTGCATGGATTCCCTGAACCTTATAATATGGCCGTACGTTTTTAACTGGGAGTATCAATACATCGCACTAGCAACCCGATGTCGTAAACAGTAAAGATGGTCTACCAAACAAGGGATTTGTCTACAAAAATGCAGTCCTCTCTCTATCACTCATACCAGACGAAGCCTGTGTAGGGTGAAACGCGTTGTTCTTTTTTGTGTGTAATCTTGCTGCTGCCTTCCATGTCCAAAACCTCAAATTAATAAAGGACCATCTATTTGGACAGCAGAAATGCCTCATATGTGGATTGCTAAGGACTAATAAAGTTTTTCCATACTACAAATGCTGGAGTGCTGCTACGCTTTAGACTGGGATACAGTCTTTTGTTGTTTTCATATATATATATATATATATATATATATATATATATATATATTTCAAAAAAGGTAGCAGGCGCTCCTCTCTAGAAAGAACATTGCATGATAACCTGTTCTGAGATGAGAGTTTGCAGCACACGCTTTTTGCTCAGTGTACCTTTCACAGATGGGAAATACCCATTTGCATATCAGTCTTTGTCCCGCCCACATGGGCAGTTCAGCACCGAAATGCTACGGCAATTCCTCTCTGAACAAGAGTACCAAAAGCAACCCCATCAGCCTTGTTGGGCCTCATCAGTGAGGTGAAGCTTTGCCTCTCTGAGCACAGTGAGCAGGGAGTCCACGTCTGGTTGCCCCCAGGTAACTCAGGGTGACCAAACCCAAGTTCCTTGCAAATATTTCAAAAAAGGTAGCAGGTGCTCCTCTCTAGAAAGAACATGGCATGATAACCTGTTCTGAGATGAGATTTTGCAGCACACGCTTTTTGCTCACTGTACCTTTCACAGATGGGAAATAATCACTTGCATATCAGTATTTGTCCCACCCACATGGGCAGTCCAGCACCAAAATGCTATGGCAATTCCTCTCTGAACAAGAGTACCAAAAGCAACCCCATACACGTGCTTAGAGAGGCTCAGCTTCACCTCACTGATGATGCCCAACAAGGCTGAAACACGTGTATGGGGTTGCTGGTGTATATACCACGACAAACTAAAAACATCTCTGCAGAGGACAGTATCCTCAGATCTCTGAGCTCTGGACACATCAGCCCTGCAATCTCCGAATACGTTGCATGCCACTCCTCATGCACATCACGCAGTCACACTATTGGAATCAGTGCTGCACATGCGCCATGACTCCTCCCTCAGCCGTCCATGAGAAAACAGTGCTGCACATGCGCCATGACTCCTCCCTCAGCCGTCCATGAGAAAACAGTGCTGCACATGCGCCATGACTCCTCCCTCAGCCGTCCATGGTATATACTGTGTTTCATGTGGGCACCCACCTGTGGAGCGGAGGTGACTTTCCACTGTACTTCTGTACTTGCACTGGCGGTGCAGAAAGCTGGCAACTGACCCCGTGGACATGGAGCACTGCGAGTTAGACGTCTACCTTAAAGTAGACCATTGCACTTTAAAAAGTAAATTCCTGGCTGGAGCAATGGTCCTAATGGGATTTCCCATGCACCTAGGACCGTGGCAGGCACTTAAGGGGTTACTAGAATACATCTTGCCTGTGGTTTTAAAAGATTCTCTCATGTGATAGTATGCTGAAGCTTATTGCAGGTAATGAGAAATGTATTGTCATGTCAGGCCTGTGCACTGCATGTGTGAGAGTGCGTGGTGGCCTACTGTGTTTTATTGTTGGACATCTATTGTAGTGTCCTCTCATGTCAGGGCCGTGGCCTTGTGTGCTCCTTGTTGTGTATGTTGTGGCTCCTACTTATCAGAGTACTATTGGTCCATGCTTTGACTATCATAATGCCTTTATCCCTGGGTGCATGCTCTAACAGTGTTAAGGTCGTCTAGCACTAGGGCATTAGCTTAGACAAGCTTTATTTAGTTTTATCATGCACATGTTTTCTACTGCATTATGTTGATAACTTGGAAATGCGCTAATGCTGTAAATTGCTTGCATTCTCTTTTCACATAACTTATTCCTATTAAATACTGCCAAGCGTGTGTTTTCTTTCCTGCGTCACATACTCTGTGTGCATTCTGTGGGGTGAAACTAAAATATCTGCCATGTCAAGGCGTGAACGCATTTCTGGCTTACCTGTAGCGTTACTGTGTAGATTGTTATTTGAGGACTCTTCTGATAGACTGCCATGTTTGCTTGGAGAGGGTGAGTCACGTGCAGTACCTTCCTCTTTGTTGGTAGGTGGTCCCAGGTTTGCAGGGATCTTGCTTCTCCCATTGGTGGGTGCACCCTTTACGTGATGTTGGGCACTAATGCGTGTGTTCTTTGTGAATTTGGGATGCAGCATTGCCGGGTAGGTATAGCAAAGTGTGTAGGGACCCTTTAGGCGTGTGTGCGAGTTTGTGTTTCAACACTGTTATGCTTCTAGGCCATTCAATATTTCCACTTATATCTTATCATCCTCTTCACTGCTGGGTGAAGTCTTCTCATGCAGCTGGTCCTGGCATTGTGGGACAGACCTTCTGCAGGTGTGACAGGTCTGGTGCGAGTGTGGCAGGCTTGCACATGAATTTGTGCAATGGTGTGCTCTACGCATCTTGTGTATGTGAATGAGTGCCCGGTGATGCAGTGTTATCCGTCCAGTTGTATAACTTGAACAAGAGGTGTGTTGTTTAGTTGTTTGACCGTCTACTGTGGAAAATTCATAGTGCAGGTGTGTCAGGGTGGTCTGAATGTGTCAGGCTGAAACATGGAGGCGGTTTAGTGGGTTGTCCCAGCACTGTGGGACTGCTAGTGTTTTCCTGTTTGTAGTCAACTATCTATATATTCATTCATTTCTTCTTAATTCCTTTCATGTGTGCGGTTCTTTCTCTGGGCGTGCAGGTCTTTCTCTGGGTATATGCCTGCCAAACCTGAGAGGCAGGTTTGGCTTGTGCATTTGTGTGTGGTTTGTCTCTGTACTGCGGGATGCCACATGTGTCTAAATTTGACTGGTCACCATGCTTGGACGGGTTTGTAGGTTCAGTTTGGTCTGGCAATGTGGGCTTTTGTGGAGCCAATCTGCATGCAGGTTTTTGGTCTGTATGAGTGAAGATGGAAAGATACTTTGTGTGTTGGTTGTTGTAGGAGAGAAAGATGTGTAAGTGTTGTAGGTTGTCCTGCTGGCCAACAGGAATGTACAATGAGATCTTTCTGTCTGGTGTGAATGCTAGCTCGGAGAAAGTTCAGTGAGTGGCTTTGAATGAATGTTCATTTATATTTAGCGGAGTTCAGATTAGCGTTGGAATACAGTGCCTCTTATCCACCGAAGCTGGGTCATCTGCACATCCATTATATGGCCTATGCTGATGATATAATATTAATGGACCAAACACCAATAGGTCTTCAACGCTCCTTGAATGTTGTCTTCAGCTATACGTTTGTGCTCTATTTGGAAACGAATGTTGCAAAGACCAAAATCTTCATTTTTGGTGCAAAAAGGGACAAGACAGGGGCCTTCGCCTGATATATTAACAATACAAAGCTACTACAGGTCAACAACTGGAAGTACCTGGACATTAATTATGAATAATTTTGTATCCAGGGCGTGCTGAATAAAGACTTGGTGCAGACAGTATACCTTTAATCTTTCAAATGAAGAAAATTGACAATCGGTATGAGAAGTTATCTGTCTTGCCCCTTCTCAAATTTTACAAATGTACGGTTGTTCCGTTCAAGTCATACAGAGCAGAGTGTACATTACAAAGAGTTCAATAGGGTAAATTAGAAGGTAAGATCTAGAAAGGAGGCTTACATTTATTCTCCGGGGACCGATGCAATGCATTCGGTTCTGAACCCGTGTAACTTCCGCTAGCAGACGTACTACTTCTTTCCAAGCATACGTTCTACACACATCTAGGAAAAGCTTTGTGAATCAGTCACCTAGTCTTTAACTGATGACCATTTAAGGCTCAGAAAAGCACCCAAACAGTGTTGTTTCTCAGAGGTTTTGCTTGCTCCATCGATACTTTGACTCCTGCACCACTTGCCGTGTCTGAATAACCAGGGGAACTAGTTGCTGTCGCTGCCTGGGTGGCCTGTGCTATGAAGCAGTGGATAGGATGTAACCAGTCTGATACACATCATTTACAAACATTCCCCTACAAACGTTCTTATTGATTTTCTCGTAAGGCTTGTATCAGATTATTATAAGATCTTACATGAATCCTACTTTAAAGTTCGTATTATTGTTCTGAAAATCCCACTCATTCATACACATGTTCTTCTAAGCTACTAATACGAATCTTACAAGGCATTTCCGTGGAGCAGGCCCTTGTGCTAAGAAGTCATTCGTTTGCCATTGCTTTGCCAATGCATTTATGCAGTCTGTCTTGTGCAGCGTTCTCTTGACCTTGGTTGCTGTGTGCCCCCATGCAAGTATCCAAGTATCCACCCATTCCCTGTCCCTTGTCACTAACATGACCTGAATGTTACAAGGCTCTGAGGGTCTTTGTAGTCCACCTCCCAACCCCCTGTTTACTTGTGGTTTTACAAGTGACTGTTTTGCATTGCTGGTGCCTTATAAATCATATCTAAATAAATTAACAATTGGCTTTGCCTTAGAAACCATTTTAGTCAGTCACGTGGTATAACGGTGCTCCTGGCAGCCTGCCTCGGGCCTTGTTTTGTTTGAATGTTGTCACTGCTAGTCAAAGTGAATTGGAAGTTTCAAGCAACGGAGCTTAAACAAACAAGAAAGGGATGTTGGAAGCCCAGTAAAGAGGCTTAATCCTAACATAATCAATAACCGTGGATGTGTCTTTCTGAATCGGCGAGGCACGTGATCTGTTATCAGTCCCATTTCATTTCGGCTAACGCTCACTTCCTTTCACATTGACTTCCAGCTGGCAGACACATTAATCAAGCTGGGAGATGCCCATCTTGTAAAAGGCGCAGGATTCTGCTGCAGGGAAGTGGTCCTGGAAAAATAATTCAAAGTAATTCAATAATGCTACAACTGTTGTCAAAGCTGTTCCAGGTTCATAGGCACAGCACCAATTTCAAATGTATGTGTATCTGCCTCTGATGGCCAGGGGTATAACAGATACCTCTGTGGTGCACGGGGTAGCCGCTATCAATGAGCCTGCAAATTAACCTAACCTGTTATGTGTGCGGGTGGATGAATCTCCAGGCCCCCATTCACCACATTTTGCAGGGGGGCATATTAAACGTGGGTTTTACCGCTGCACCTGGTCTGACATGCTGATATGCCTTCCGACTATTTTCCTGTTGCTTCTGAGGCGCTGATTTGATGGAAAATGTTTGCTCCGTTTTCTGTATGAAAAGTTGTAAAGACACTTTAGTTATAGCCAGAGCCAGCTTTAGGCATGGGCGGCCTGAGCGGTCGCCCAGGCACACGTTTAGGTGCCCTATTAACCTCCTGCCACCTCAGGGGAGTCTTTCAAGGGTTCCCCCGAGCTGGCGTGGTGGGTGAAGGCACCCTATTGAAACGCAATGTGCCCCGCTCTCGTGCTGGTGCTGGACACTGCAGCACGGGAGTGGGGTGCTTTTCATTAGAATGGGGCACTGCTGCTAAACCCGGCATTGGGGCAGCCTTTCAAAGTCTGTCCCATGGTGGTTTGGCAGCAGCGCCCTAGTGAAGTGATTAACTCCCTGCTCCAGCACGGGAGAAGGGAGTTAATCACTTAAATAGAGAGCTGCCGCTACAGCATGGGGCTGCCTCAAGGTCCTTGGTAGTAGAAATACGTGAAGGTCTAGCGGGAGGAGGCAGGTATGGGAGCAGTGTACTGTGCTTAATTCCATTGGGCTCTTACCACGGGGCCTAGACCCATCATCATCAACATCCACACACCCTGTTCCATGCACAGCCTTAGACGCAGCCACAGCCACAGTTTCCTGTGGCTCCACAAGTTCTAACACCCTATTGGGCTCTGTGTGCAGAGAGACCTCTGTGGCCTCATAATTCAAACCCACCGAGGTCATAGGTCCCTGTGCCTCATGAACACCCCCAGGTTTTTCCTTCTTGGTGAACAGCCCTCCTCCCGACATCCTGGAGAGAGAGGGGGAAAACAGGGGGAGGGGGAGCTGCCGACTCTGATGCCATGTGAATGAGATGCAGCAGGATTGAGCGTTGTGGTAGCTTCAAGGGCTTTAATGCTATTCATTAAGGGCCTTCTTGTACATAGATTCTCTCCAGATTCTAACAGGGAAATAGAAGTGGAGGCAATGGAGGCTACAGCTGAAAGTGCAGCAATGTGAGCAGTGCGATCTAAGCCTCTCGCAGTGGTTTTACCCCGGACCTTCTCTCCTTGATAACACAGATCCATTAGTGGGCTTCCACAACTGGCTATTCCAGGCACAGGCCTGACCAACCCACCATTCCCTCCCATAGGAGTCATTATCCCCTGGGTCCCTCCTTGGATGGAACTGCAGGTGGGGGGGGGGGCTAGGAATAGGAATGAGTGTTCTGTCCCCAGTGTCCAAAAAGCTTCCCAAGAAGTGACTAATTTCCTGGATTAGGTTGTAGGCATCACCTGTGATCATGGGAGGATTATGCATGTGTGCCCCATTACATTCTTCGGCCGGGTCGGAGGTAGACGGTACCGCCAGTTTGTACTTGCGCATAAGTATCATTTTCCTCCTCTGTTTGAACAGGTCAGGCTCAGGGTTGGGGTCAGACAAGATTACCAAGAATGGAGAGGATGAGAGCAACAAATATGACAGCGAGGAGGGGTAAATGGCCTCCATAGCAATGAATGCTTCCGACTACCAACTTCCAGCAGTAATTTCCATTGATCGACTACATCCGTGCCAATAACAGAGGGCAGGGGGGAGGTATCAGCTGCGTGGGACTTCTCATACGGACGGCAAGTCCTGTCCTCAGTAGGTGCCTAATACCCCGTGGGTGCCCAACACCCCCAGTGCCTTGTCCAGCAGGCTTCACCCTGCGGGGAGTGTCTGCAGCAGTTATAGTCACAGGGCTTGACCAACCGGAGTGGAAGTAGTAGCAGCAGAGTGGAGCCGTAGAATGGAGCCAGAAAGCCACCGTGGGTGCCCAACTCCCCCTGCACACTTGCCCTTGTTGGAAGTAGCAGAACCAGCATTCTGGAGTTTGACCTGGGGTGCAAAATATAGAGATGCCTGGGCAAAAAAAGACATCAAACTTCCAGGATTTCCCAAGCACACTCACAAGTCCCCTATGTATTCATCATTACATTGTGTACTAACTTACAATTCTACTAATCTGCCTTTGAAACACAATCCAATTAACACAACACTTTAGGACATATCCGCCCCCTCCCTTTTGCAGAACCCAAGTCCATCTACCAGGACTGACACATCCCCATGCTATCACGAAACACCATTCACTCGCGGCATTTCTCTACCACTTGTTCTTGTAGCATCTACTTAATGCTATCACACCGTTTTATCCTCCCCTTCTTCATTTTCTTGCATCCAGCAGGCTAAGGTCTAGAAACCCTTGGCGGTAGCAGAGTACACAACTCCACGGACAAGCCTAGGTGCTCTCATACCACGACACTGGTGATTTGGCAGAGTTGTGACAAAATGACCGGAGCATAACAATGAGTAGTGGCTAAACTGCATACTCACCCCCCCAGTCTTTTACAAACAGCGATCCCAATCATAAAGGTAAAACAGGCACAGTCAACAGACAAGCCTCCTTCGTCTTTTGTGCTATGAGGGCCAAGGGAAGGCTATACACTCAGAAGGGATATTAATGTGATCGAGTAGCATCCGAAACAGCAATAGTACAACCATCTTAAATGAAGAAATGTTCAATCAAGTTTCTATAAAAATGTATACTTTAATTAAACACACCGATGTACAACCAACTGATATCACGTGGTTTCCACGAAGCAAACTACCTCTTTGATGTAATTTACTTTGTGGAAATTACTTTGAAAACACTTTGAAATGTACATATGTTTGTGGGGTAAGAGGTGAAAGGGGGTGGGGACGAGGATGGGGTGTGCGTGATAGTGGAGGGGAAGGGGATTTGGGTCCCCCGACAAAAACATTTCAAAGTGTTTTTTGAAGGAATTTGTATGAAGTAAATTGCATCTATGTAATGTACTTTGTTGAAATGACATGGAACCCAACCAACTGTCAGGGATGGCACTCTATTAAGAGTGGCACAGGACACCCAGAAAGGGTTTGGGTGGTTGTGCCAAAATAAAGTGGACAGATAAGTACACACACAGCAGAAAGGAAAGAGAACGAAGAGTAGGCAAGAGTAGCAAGGAAAAAGGTACAGAATGAATTCCCTCTTGGGGTGTATGCAGATATAGGAAAAGAGTATTCCACGAACCTTAGGAAATACTCTAGCCTTCTGCACAGTTTGCTATAACAGGGGCCCATCCTGTTTGCTCATGGCTTGGAACAGCAGCTATGGGTGTCTGTAATGTAGAAACGAGACAAGGGAAGGGGCAGAGGTTGACTGATGGGAACCAACAGACAAGCTCTGTACAAAAGGGTCTACAAACAGTACAAGAGAAGATACTTACAGACAAATCCAGGAAAAGGAGGTTGATAGCAAACTAGCAGAAGGAAATGAAGGGAAAGTCGTGTAACAGGATTGGATAGCAGAGGACAGTAAGGAACAAGGTTGAGAGCTCAGAGGAGCAGGAAAGCAATGAGCAAGCCCACAGGAGCAGGGCTGTAAGGTAGAGAGCCCAGAGGGAAAGGGCTTAGGGCAGCACAGTAAAGCAAGCTGCACGGCAAGGAACCCAGAAGGGCCGGGCAGCAAGGAGTGAGCCCCGAGGGGCAGGGCCGCTGACCGTAAAAGGTTGCAGAGGACTGTAGAGGGCTGCTAGGCCGAGAACCCAGTGGAAAAAGGTAGGTAGTAGGCAGCGGAGCGTGATAAGCTGCAAAGTAGGAAGCCCAGAGGACAAGGGCTGTAGGCAGCCGGAGTGAGGCAGGCTGCAGAGCAGGGAGCCCAGAGGACAAGGGCTGTAGGCAGCCGGAGTGAGGCAGGCTGCAGAGCAGGGAGCCCAGAGGACAAGGGCTGAGGCTGGAAAGCAGCAGAGCGTGATCAGCTGCAATGTAGAGAGCCCGGCAGGGCAAGGGCGGAGGCTGGAAGGCAGCAGAGCGTGATCGGCTGCAATGTGGAGAGCCCGGCAGGGCAAGGGCAGAGGCTGGAAGGCAGCAGAGCGTGATCGGCCGCAATGTGGAGAGCCCGGCAGGCCAAGGGCGGAGGCTGGAAGGCAGCAGAGCGTGATCGGCTGCAATGTGGAGAGCACGGCAGGGCAAGGGCGGAGGCTGGAAGGCAGCAGAGCATGATCAGCTGCAAGGCAGGAGCCTGGAAGAGCAGGGCTGAGGCAGGGAGCCCAAAAGGCTAGGGCTGTAGGCAGCAGGGTGTAGCAGGCTGCAAGGCAGGACGCCCAGAGGAGCAGGGCTGAGGCAGGGAGCCCAAAAGGCTAGGGCTGTAGGCAGCAGGGTGTAGCAGGCTGCAAGGCAGGATGCCCAGAGGAGCAGGGCTGAGGCAGGGAGCCCAAAAGGCTAGGGCTGTAGGCAGCAGGGTGTAGCAGACTGCAAGGCAGGAGCCCACCAGGGCACTGGAACAAAGAGCAGGTGAAATCAGGAAACAGCATACAAAGTTTGTATCTCGAAGCAATAAGGTGCCGGAAGGACTCTCAATGCAAGAGACTGAGCTCTCGCAAGCAGCAGCCTTTATACTGCCCAGCCCAGCACAGAGGCAGGCTAATTGGTTGCACCTGGCTCAGCACACCTGCAGACAATCGGCCACCTCCCTCTCTGTTCCTGAGCTGGTGGAAGCATAGCAAATCCCTAGGGCGTTGTAGTTCTGATGAAGAAAAATAGGAATAGCCAGGAATAGAAGGATATAGCCAAGTGCATTATGGTAAGTGTAGTTTTCTGGAAAAAATAAAAAAGCACCAAAGTCCTGCAAATGGGAAATAAAGTCCAAATAGTGAATAGCGGTTGATCCAAGAATTTTCTGTAGATAAATGAATAACAATTTGTCCATATTGATTGCCAATGTATGCGCCCATGGCGCAGGCATGACACCAACTAGTAAAAGCACTATCAAAATCCCACCCCAGTAAAGGAAGACAGAGAAATGCAGAAAGTAAAGATGCAATCCCTCTGGATACATATCAGGGATTAAAAAGGCAATACCCTACCACAATGTTCAAAAAGGATATGGTTCTTCGTGAAAATGCTGCAAAAAGGGGCTAACCAGCCTCTCTGGTCACACAATATGGACCAGGACAGTTGGGGCTCTAATTGTACCTTAATAGGTTCTTAGTGGTTCACAGTGTCGAACCAGGCTCCTAATCATTATTCTAGCAAGTCGAATCAGGTTCAGATGTAGCGACTCGTGGACGTCAAAGTGGCAACCGGACATCGAAGTGTTATCTCAGAGCAGTTCGAAGCCAACATTCAATTTATGCAGTTTGGAGGGATCTCCAGGGCCAGGTCGAAGATCAGGCTGGTTTTAAATATGGAAACTGTTGGTTAGGATTTACGTGTGACGTTCCAGCACTTCATCTCGAGGTCTGGTGATGGCAACCAAACCAATATATAGCAATTGATATCAGTGATCAATTGCCATATATTGGTTTGTTTCATTAAGAGAGCACCCCATATAATGCTCCCTGACGTACAATCCCACCCCACAATTCTGGGGACAAGAAACAGGCTTGGGAAGTCATCACAATATTATGCAAACAGGATGTCTATAAAAACTAAAATAACCTGCCTACATAAATCTTGCTATTTCTTACACACATGCATCCATTTAGATCATCAAATCTACATATGTTTCATTCTAAAAAGCAATAGGCATACTAGTTCTAATTCTGCCATTTGTCGGTCACTAAAGCAAAACTCTATACTTCAAAACATTTCGAAAAAACACATAAAGTTGCATAAACAAATTATTGAAAGAGCTTTGCTGTCCCCAAAAACAGTAACAAATGCTGGAATCGGAGAACTGCTGCATGCATCACATTTCCCTTGTAAATGCGGTGCTGTGGGTTGCTAGTATATGAGTGCAATTTCAAAGTATGTTACACTGATTTGCATCAGAATTGTGCAGGTTTTGGGTTATGGATGCAGCGTTATCGATTCCGAATCCACAGAATTTCAGTTCACCAACCAACCTAGGAGAATGATTGCAGTATTGTCTTAAACAGGTATAGGTGCCCCTCCCCTTTCATCTCACAACTAAAGCCCCACTGTGCAGCTTCAATAATGAGGGGTATATAGGATTTATCTTATGATCATTTTCTTTGGCAGTAGAAATTACACAATAAAACTTGCTCTCATTTCCAAATCCTTATTAAATATATATGGCCTTCATAGAATACACATTTTCAAGTTAAACTTTGTTAGGTTATGATACAGACATCATGCATTTGAGCATGAGCGAGTGAGATGCCTTCCAATATTTGATGGCGGAGTGACAGTTTGAAATATTTGACAACCGTCATCGGATAAGGAGTAAAAGGAGATGAAGATCACAACCTCGGGCACCTCAGCGAAGAGTTGATAGGAGAAGCCGTAAGAGGAGATCAGGGTGCTAAGAACTCAAGTACAGAGAGTGAAGGGAAGTTGACTACGGACAGACCCTTGAGGAACTCCAACAGTAAGGGGGGGAAGTAGTGAGGTAAGGTTGTTCCAGGACACCTGAATGTGCCTGGGGGCAAGATATGAAGCAAGCCAAGCGAGGGCCTTATCGCTGATGCCAATGAGAGAGAATGCAGAGAGAAGGTCAGAATGGTCGACAGTATCAAAGGAAGTACAGAGGTCGAGAAGAATAAGAATAGATGAAAGATTTGCATGCTGTGTGGAAGAGATGAAGTTTCTGACATTGAGGAGAACTGTCTCGGTAGGATGCAGAGGTCAAAGCCAGATTGAAGAGGGTGCCCGAGGTTGTGAGAATCAAGGAACTCAGTGAGTAGATTGAATACTACTTGCTCTAGGATTTTGGAATATTGTGGTAGAAGAGAGGCAGGGCAAAAGTTGGCAGGCCATGTGGGATATAGACCAGGTTTCTGAAGGAGATGGATGACAGGAGCTGTGTTATAGAATGAGAGAAGAGTGGCATTGTCAAGAGAGGAGTTGAAGAGGGAAGTATGATGTGGAGCAACTGTGAGGGATTGCCATCTGGCAAAGGGTGCAAAGCCTAAGCTTTTTTGATTTCTAGTACCTCAAATGATGTTGGTGATTCCTTCTCCAAAGGGGTAATCTACTAACCAGATCCCCCTTTGTCGCAACTCCATGACAAAAGCATAGTGCACTTGTGCCTTGCTGCATCAGTAGCCTGATCGGCAGCACCCGCTCTGCTTGTGGTGAAGAGCAGGTTCAAAGGTCACAAGATAACCATCTGACCGCCGTAGTGCCAGCAATTGTTACGCTCACCTGGATTCCACAGGGGCATCGAACGAAGCTGGACTGCTGCGGTCTCCACCAGTGTGACTCGTAGCGAAGTGATGATCGACTGCACTTGCCCACTCAGTTTCGTCTGCCTGGCCCGCAAGAATATTATCCTAAAAGCAGTAAAGGGGATTAGCCACCAGTGGTAGAGAGGTTACACTAACGTGGAGTGCAGGGGTGCGTAGAATTTCAGTTACTTCACTGATCCGAAGGTATTTGGCAGAGTTCCAGACAACAATGACTCCGAGGTAAGTAGTGTGTAAACCGAATGTATAGTTCTTTTAGAGTTCAAATGTCTGTTAATTCACTCTTGCTCCTTTCATACCTTTTCCCTTGCAGCGTGATCCAAGGAGTGAGTTTGTCTCGATGGATGAAGGTAGCGCTTAGGTAAGAGTCAGTTTGTACCAAGCACTGTATAGCAAGTAATATTGTTCCAAATGTAATTAACCAATAGTTCTCAGGTGCAGCGCCTTGCCGAAAATGTCTAACGTAGGATGGTGACCAGCGCTGCCTCGAGCGGTAAAATTCCGAGTAATTATCTTGCGGTAAGTAAAAGAATGTCTTTGGTGAAACCCCACTCACCTTTTGTTTGTTCTTGTCTTTTCAGATGCTGATGTTTCGGGCGGCGATTCAACGGGTGCTGCGCCTGGTCGTAGATATGCTCCGAAGACAGGTGAGTATGGCGCGGCGCTGCAGCTGGCAATGCCACGCGTTTTATTTTACTGTCTTTTTCCTTTATCAACAGATGAGGCTGCTCCAGGAAAAGATGATGACCAAATGGAAATCTCCTTATTCTAACCTTCTCTTCTTCTTTCCTTTTCTCTAGGATCGGCTCCGGACACAAGACGGGTGTGGCTGTAGACTGGATGCTGGACTGCAGACATGGTGAGCGTTGCGCTGCTAAGATACAGAATAACGCAAGGCGTGTGCTGCTCTTCGGGCGTGGTTTAAATAGCATCAAAAAAGTAGTTCCCAGGTAAGAAGTTCCAGTACTGCACCCAAGCAGCAAAATAGTTCCTAAAGGAAAGTAGTCCCTTCATGGCCTCATGATGGCCTGCACATGAGTTCTTTGCAGGACGACCTGCATAGTTTAAAGTTGGCAATATGAGCCTGGCACCTACGGCGCCAGGACTGAACCCATATAGCCCCTGCGCGGGGTTTTGGGAATTCCTGTGTCTTCTTGGGTGCCTGTTCCCTGGACAGATGGACCTGTTCCTGATGTCTGGGGGCAGGCATCGTGACAGCACTCCCCCCCAAGGCCCCTCCTAAGGCTGTTCTCCTCACTGGTCCCGGTTTGTCTGGGAAATTCTGGTGGAACCTTTTCACCCATCGAGGTGCATGAATATTGTCACTTGGTTCCCATGACCTTTCTTGTGGACCATAACCTTTCCAGTCAACCAGATAAAAAAGTCTTGATTTGACTATTTTTGAGTCCAAAATATTCTTTACTTCAAATTCTGGTTCCCCGTCTATTAGGAAGTGGTTAGGTGGTTTAGTTAGCCTTGTCCCTGGTTGTACTGGCTTTAGAAGTGGAACATGAAAGACTGGGTGAATTCGCATATTTGACGGTAACTCCAATTTGACGGCCACAGGATTAATAATTGCTTTAATAGTGTAAGGTCCCAAATACTTGGGGTTAAAGGTTCGAGTCCCCTTTAAAGTTATGTGTCTTGAAGCCAGCCAAACTTGGTCTCCTATCTGATATTTCGGAGCTTTGCTTCTATGTTAATCTGTGGTTTTCTTGTATCTCTCTTTAGCCTGTTTCAAATGTTCAGTTGCCTTTTTAAAAGCTTGTGTAATAGTGGCGTGTAGATGGTTCACGGCGGGCATCTATAAGTGTTGGGGCGAATCGAGTTCAGAGGTTCAGGGATGTCGCCCATATATAGTATAAAATGGGCTTTGTCCTGTTCCTGAGTGCAATGAGTTGTTGTATGCATATTCGGATATCCACAAAATGTCTTTCCAATTGCCTTCGGTTTGGTGTAACATGCACCGTAGGTATTTCTCTAGTGTCTGATTGGTCCTCTCAGTTTGACCATCGGTTTGAGGATGGTGGCTGGTTGATAATCTGGGCCAATTGACAGCATTTCCTCCAAAACTGAGAAATGAACTGACTTCCCCGGTCGGAAACCAATACGGAGGGGAATCCATGTATTCGGATGATATGTTCTAGAAATTCCTTGGCCAAGGTCGTGGCTGAAGGTAGACCCTTTAATGGAATGAAATGAGCCATTTTGGAAAAAAGATCCACTATAACTAGGATGGTGTTATACCCATTACATGGGGGAAGGTCAGTAATAAAGTCAAGGGATAAGGTATGCCAAGGTGTAGGCGGAATGTCCAAAGGTTGTAATAGGCCTGCTGGTTTCCTTTTCTGGGTCTTATTTTGGGTGCAAATACTGCAAGACAGTACAAATGACTTAATGTCTTTCCGCCAAGTAGGCCACCAGAATTGTCTTTTGATCTTGGCCTCGGTTTTAGCGATCCCAGGATGCCCTTTTATCAAGGACTCATGGTAATTGGAGATAACATGTTCTTGTAATTCTTTATTTGGTAGGTCAAGACGTCCTTGATAGTATGCTAGGTGATCGGTGACTGAATAGTCTTTGCCTTTCTTCAACCAGCTTTGTAAGTCTGCAGGGTCGATAAGCTGTTGAATCTTTTTATGGATGTCGTCCAGAGTCTGTAGAGTGGTTATACCAAGAATTCTTCTCTCCGAAATTATGGGTACTGGTTCTGGATTTGAATATGCTTCTCCCATTCCAATACGAGATAAGGCATCGGCTTTGCCATTTCGACAACCTGGTCGGTAAGTAATCACAAAATCATATTCCGCAAAGAATAAGGCCCATCTAAATTGGCGTGATGATTGAGCCTCGGCTGTCTTTAAATATTGTAAGTTCCTGTGATCCGTGATTAGGTGATGGTGTGTCGAGCTCTGAGAAGATAATGCCGCCAGGCTTTGAACGCTGACTTGATGGCCAGTAGTTCCTTGTCGGTAACTGCATAGTTTAACTCTGGTGCTGAAAATTTCCGTTACCAGAACGCCACCGGGTGAAGTTGACCAGTTTCAGGATCCTTTTGGGAAAGGACAGCTCCCATGGCTAAGCTGGATGCATCAGTTTCAACCACATACGGAAGTTCTGAACATGGGTGCTTTAAAACAGGAGCTGAAGTAAATTTCTGTTTTAGGTCTTGGAAGGCCTTTTCAGCTTCTTCTGTCCACTGGACGCGTTTATTTTTCCGCAAACTAGCTGTGATGGGGTGTACAAGATGTGAAATATCTGGAATGAATCTGTGGTAAAAGTTCGCAAATCCAAGCATACTCTGTACCCCTTTAATCGAGGTAGGTGAGGGCCACTTCAGGATTGCATCCACCTTTCGTGAATCCATTCGAACTCCATTTGGGGTCAGGATAAATCCAAGGAATTCAACTTCCGAAGTATGAAAAACGCACTTTTCCAATTTCGCATATAATTTATGCTGGCATAGTTTTTCTAGTACAGCACGAACATGCTTCACATGGTCTGATTCAGATGAAGAGTATACTAAGATGGCGTCTATGTATACAACAACACAGACGTCTATGAGTTCGCGAATGACATCGTTCATAAAATACTGGAAGGCTGCCGGTGCGTTGCAAAGTCTGAAAGGCATCACCTGATATTCGAACAATCCGTATTTGGTACGGAAGGCAGTCTTCCATTCGTCGCCTTTTTTCATTCATACTAGATGATACGCCCCTCAGAGGTCCAACTTAGTGTAGATACGAGCATCCTTTACTTGGTCCAGTAGTTCTGGGATCAGGGGCAACGGGTATCATTTTTTTACGGTTATTTGGTTTAATACGCGATAGTCAATACAAGTCCTAAGGTCACCTTCCTTTTTAGGGACGAAGAATAAAGACGATGCTGCCGGAGACTTGGACCAGCGAATTAAGCCATTAGCGAGGTATTGATCCAAATATTGCCGTAAATGAAGATTTTCGGGTTCAGTGAGGGCATAGATTCTGCTGCATGGAATTTGAGCACTGGGTAGGAGGTCGACCTGGCAATCATATGATCTGTGGGGTGGTAACGTGTTTGCTTGGTCTTTCTGGAAAACATCCTGAAATTCCTGGTATTCCTGGGGTAACTGAGTTATTGGATTCATGACCGTAGCCAGTCTTTTGATCAAAGTTCTTTCAGGGTAACAAGTGTGTGCACAATCATTATGAGTTTCCAACCATGGCATTCCCAGAATTATTTGGAACTGTGGAGCCTTGATTAAGTCAAACACAATGCTCTCTCGATGCCCATCTTGACCCAACAGTGTCATCTCCATAGTTGAATGAGTTACTGGACCGGAAGCTATTTCGGTCCCATCGACGATGGTGATTACATCCGTTGTAGGTTTTTTGCAAAGAGGCAGGTTCATCCTTGTAGTCAATCCTTGATCCATGTAGTTTCCTATGGCTCTGCTATCTATGTATGCTCTCACTGCGTGCATACGAGATGGTTGCCTTTGATCTATAAGGACCATTGGTATAATTAGGTGCAAGGTCTGAGTGTCCTTCTTCATGCTCGGCAAGCGGACCTCTACGCTTGTCAGGCATGGTTGTTTCCCGGCTCTGATTCCATAATGACTTTGTCGGCGACTCATACCACCTTCTTAGGTGGTTTTACTGGGCAATCCCGTAAAAAATGCCCCGAGGTTCCACAATACAAACACAATTCCAACTGCTGCCTCTTGTCCCTTTCTTTTTGAGTCAAAGGTCATTTAACCCCCCCCAATTTGCATGGGTTCAGATACATCAGTTCCTTTGGGGGTGACGTTGTCCTTAGGACTTACCAATATTCGATTCTCGAATCTAGCCCGATCAGCCTTCCGATTCTGAAGTCTGTGATCCAACAGGACAACCAGGTCTATGGGCCTCATTACAACTCAGGCGTTAAGGGTTAACGCCGTCGTTAACCCTTAACGCCTGATTCCAATTTATTTTAAAATCCATGGCGCTAAACTGCCTTGGTGCTAATTACGGCACCGTAATTTACGGTGCCGTAATTAGCGCCTTCCCCACTCCCATTATGCCCTATGGGGCAAAAATTGGAAAGGGGAAGGGTAAATGGGAAATGGGGATTTACCGCCCCACTCACCTTGGAATGGGGCGGTAAATCCGCCATCCACCATGGTGTAAACGTAGTTTACACCATGGTGGTAAAGTTGGTGTACTTACCGCCTGGGTCGTAATGACCCCATATGTATTCAGCATAATCTTGAGGTGGGTTCACTACTTGTGCCAAAACGTCTTTTAGTTCCCCTCGTAGCCCATGATGAAATAGCATAATCCGCTTGACCTCTGGCCATCCGGTTTCTACCACCAACCTATTGAAGGTTGCGATGTAGGTCAGCAGATCCTGGTTACCCTGATGTAAGGACAAAAGTTTGTTATCCAAAGCTTGGCCTTGGGAATGTCAGGCAAATAGTCTTTCCATGCTTAGTTGAAAACCCTGAAAATCCCGAAGAAGAGGGTCATCCTGGTTGACTAGTGGAATAGACCAATTGGCTGCACTGCCGCTGAGATACGATAGTACAAAGGCTACCTTTGCTTGATCATTCGGAAAGGCTCCAGGTCTACATAAAAAATGCAGGCGGCACTGGTTCATAAACACGGCAAACCTTTTGGGGTCCCCCGCAAAGCATTCTGGCGGTGCTAAAGGAACTGTCCCTGGTAAAATTACTTGCACTGGATTACTTGATTGAGCTTGGGCAGAAGCTCCCCCGAGTCCAGGTAAAGGTGTGTGCCCAGCTTGAGCTGGAAGTAATTGCCTGGCGAGATCATCCGTACGTTCTTTTGCCACAATCAGTTCTCTCCTGAGAGCATTAGTCTCTTGACGGGCGGAATGCACTTCAGCCCTTAGTTCTCCCAGTAGTTGGGCTAATTGGTCAGTCTCTGAGGTCTTCATAACGCCCGGGTGGAGATTTGTAGTAAGGCTTTGTGTTCTGTTACGCTCACCTGGATTCCACAGAGGCGTCGAACGAAGCTGGACTGCTGCGGTCTCCACCAGTGTGACTCTTAGCGAAGTGATGATCGACTGCACTTGCCCACTCAGTTTCGTCTGCCTGGCCCGCAAGAATATTTTCCTAAAAGCAGTAAAGGGGATTAGCCATCCGTGGTAGAGAGGTTACACTAACACTATTTTTCCTGAAAACTTCCAGTATTACCCTTCATAAAGTCTCACCTTATTGTTTGGAAGGATGAACTCTCCATCCTGCGTGGAGTGCAGGGGTGCGTAGAAGTTCAGCTACTTCACTGATCCGAAGGTATTTGGCAGAGTTCCAGACAACAATGACTCTGAGGTAAGTAGTGTGAAGACCGAATGTATAATTCTTTTAGAGTTCAAATGTTTGTTAATTCACTCTTGCTCCTTTCATACCTTTTCCCTTGCAGCTTGATCCAAGGAGTGAGTTCGCCTTGATGGATGAAGGTAGCGCTTAGGTAAGAGTCAGTTTGTACCAAACACTGTCTAGCAAGTAAAATTGTTCCAAATGTAATTAACCAATAGTTCTCTATCTTCTTTGCAGGTGCGGCGCCTAGCCAAAAATGTCTAACGTAGGATGGTGACCAGCGCTGCCTTGAGCGGTAAAATTCCAAGCAAGTATCTTGCGGTAAGTAAAAGAATGTCTTTGGCGGAACCCCGCTCACCTTTTGTTTGTTCTTGTCTTTTCAGATGATGATGTTTCGGGCGGCGATTCAACAGGTGCTGCGCCGGGTCGTGGAGATGCTCCGAAGACAGGTGAGTATGGCGCGGCGCTGCAGCTGGCAATGCGACGCGGTTTATTTTAATGTCTTTTTCCTTTATCCACAGGTGCGGCTGCTCCAGGAAAAGATGATGACCAAATGGAAATCTCCTTATTCTAACCTTCTCTTCTTCTTTCCTTTTCTCTAGGATCGGCTCTGGACACAAGACGGGTGTGGCTGTAGACTGGATGCTGGACTGCAGACACGGTGAGCGTTGCACTGCTAAGATGCAGAATAACGCGAAGCGTGTGCTGCTCTTCGGGCGTGGTTTAAATAGCATCAAAAAAGAAGTTCCCAGGTAAGAAGTTCCAGTACCACACCCAAGCAGCAAAATAGTTCCTAAAGGAAAGTAGTCCCTTCATGGCCTCATGATGGCCTGTACATGAGTTCTTTGCAGGATGACCTGCATAGTTTAAAGTTGGCAATATGAGCCTGGCCCCATAGGCGCCAGGACTGAACCCATATAGCCCCTAGGTGGGGTTTTGGGAATTCCTGTGTCTTCTTGGGTGCCTGTTCCCTGGACAGATGGACCTGTTCGGGATGTCTGGGGGCAGGCATCGTGACAGCAATGCCACTGTAGCACAGGGGCGACATTTAATATATGCCCCCTGTACCTAAACTATGGCGGTCATGAGGTCCCCATGCTGGTGGCAGGGTAATCTCTAAGAATAAGCTATGCCTGAGTTTAGGCAAAGTGCAATATTTATGATTGTGGCTGCCACAAACCAATTGATAATGCACATGTACCAGCTCCTGTGAATCAGCTCTGCTGTGGAAGGGAATGTGTATTACGGTCAGACGGGCAGATACGGCCACCCAGCAAGACAGAAACCCAGAGGACCCTGCCTCTCTTTGATTCTCTTTGTGATGGCCGGTAACTCCCTGCCCCAGAGACCACTGCACAGCAGGCAGTGGCCCTATGCCCAGGTATCAAAGAGCACACCCTTTCAGGAGGAGTAGCCTCACACCAGGGTGCTGCATGTCTAAAGGTCTTTTGTTGTCAGTAGGAGGTAACGGGGGTGGGAGTAAAGTAGGCATGAGTGCTCTGGACAATGGAAGAAGCCTTCCACCATCTTGTTTATCACTGTCTCTCTTTTTTTCCTTTCCTGTCTCCTCCGCTTCCCCTGGAGCACAGCACTTTGGGAGCAAGATCAAGAGGCCAAGAGCAGAAGCAAAGCTTGGTATCTAAAGCTGGCTAACGTTAGACCAATCACCTGAGGACTTATGCCATTGAAAGTAATCTTGCACCCCTTCAACAGAATACCTTCAGTTTCTCAAACCAATCTGCAATGGATTTTCAATGCCAGAAGAGCAGAGCCTGAAGTGGAGGATCCTGTCCTCGAGCCCTTGAGAAGGCCTCTCAGCAACCCAGAGGGCAGACCAGCTGAAGCTCCCTGTTCACCCACACCGAAAATGGTTGCTCTGTGTTGCCTGCATCCTGAACGAGAGGGAAGGTGCTGGTTCTGGTATCTGCATTCCTCCAACCAGCGAACAATTGCACTGCATCTCCATCTTCCCGGCACAGAATCGCATCCTAGCAGAGCCTGCAAACTGGAGGCCCGAAGAATCTGCTCAACGCCGGAAACCAAACCGAATCTCTGGAGGGTCACTTGTCGATCCTTCCTGGAGGTTATCACATGGCTTGGCCATGCTAGCCCAAGAACCGCCGCCTCATTGCTTGCACCTCAGCGTCCCCTTGAATACCACTTCACGTCCACCAGCTGCTGACTCAACCCACTGGAGCGTCACTCCCTGACCTCTGCCAGTGGCTAAAGCTCGACTCGACTGGGCCAACATTGAGAATTTTTGGGATTCCCCCGACCTGCAGCACTTGAACCACCAATCAATTGCACAGAGCATCCACATTCACCCCTGCTCGATTCCCACTTGCTGCCAGAGCCTCTGCAATCCTATATGCCAGACTGAGCCTGATCAGCTCACATCAACCTTCAACCCGGGTCTGACACGTCAGCTCACCAAGAACCAAGTTCAGGTACTGTGACACAGAACTACCCCTCCAGTCCACTTGGACCCAAGAGACTGGTTCGGTCACGATCATCCCTGTCTTCACTAAGATATCCTTTTTGGTTGTACCTTACCTCCTACCCCTGTAACTAAGCTTGAAGTGCCACTTTCTCCATTCTGTCGCATCTTTTCTGTCTTTCCTCTAGGGTGGGTTTTTGTACAGTAATCTCTTTTCATTCTACTTGCAGATTGTGTGTTGTAATAAATGGTTTATATTTTTCTAGAACCTTTATTGGACATTCCCTTTATTTTCGACTGTGGTACTGTGTTGTTTGGGTCACTACTCGTTCGCCTTCACACCCTTCTTAGCAGTATAGCCTACCCTGGGACCACATTACCACAAAAGGCGAAGGAGGTATATCTCTTAACTGTCCCTGTTTTACCTTTATGATCGCATTGTGTTTTAGTTTGTAGAAGTGAGGGCTGAGCGAGCCATTTTGTTCCTGCTCACCCTTGTTGTCCTGCAAGGCAGAATCCAATTCATCACAGCAACACTGGGAGCTATGTGGTTCACAATGTGTGGGACAGTAAATCAGTGGGGGAACAGGAAGGGTGAGCCTTGAGGATTAAGGCAATCATCTCAAATGGGTTGGTGGAGGCAAAGGAAGACATAGTAGCAGGAGATGAAGAATGGAGGGGTGTAGAAAAGTGAGCAGGAGGAGTGCATAGAAGGTAATTAGCAATGGTATTGTGAATAGTAGAAATTATAGACACAAAATTGAGAGCAAGATCATCTGCAGAAAGAGTAGAGGAGATTGACGTGGGTTTAGGAAGTGAGAGGATTGAGTTGAGAGACTTTTGGAGGCACCTAGGTTGTGTGGATTGAGACAATATGAGAGTGAGATAGAAGTCACAATTGACAGAGTCAAGAGTAGGGGAATAGTTTTGAAGAGCAGTGAGATAGAGCTGGAGATCAGAAGTGTGTTCTGACCCTTGTTTTCATGGTGCAGATGAAAGGTGTATCCCAGGGCCGTGGAGGGGAGGATTTAGGAGTGAGTGTAGTAAGAGGGCAGTGAGAGGAAAAGGGAGTAGAAACAGCAGTGTTAAAGTTAGTGAAGACTTCTTCAGTGGATGGAAAGGTGAGTTCAGCATAGGAGGAGAGAAAGTGGTGAGGGTCTTGGAGGTAGTCAGGGAAATTGGAGTAGGGAAACTTGCACTTAGTAATTGTTGTAGTAGATGGAGAGAGCGAGGAAGAAGCAGTAGTGGAGATTTAGGCTAAGAAGATGAGTGATCAGAGGGAGAAGGTGCAGTTGAGAGGAGATGAGAAAAGGTCAAGGGAGTTCCGATTTGAATGGGGGGCAGAGAGTAGACAGATGCAAGTGCGTGTTTAAGTAGCAGAGAGTTAAAGTCAGTGGATAGAGCAGCTGAGAGAGGGGAGGTTGAAGTCATCAATGACAATTACGTGGTGATCGGGAGGGAGAGGGTCAATTAGACGGGAAATGTGATTGAAGAATTGATCTACCGGTTGAGGTGGCTGGTAGAGAGAAATAAAATGTATGCTGTAGGGGGCAGTCATTATGGAGATAGTGTATTTAAATGAGGGAGAATTAGCAGGAAATAAGGGAGTAGGAGAGATAGGAAGTTTGGAGGGTGAAAACAGTAATACTCCATTACCCCTGACAGTGGGGCGGGGAGAGTGAGTGAAGGTGCAGGCAGAATCATGAGGGGAAGCAAGGGTTGCAGAGTCAAAGGAAGATATCCAGGTTTCCGCAAGTGTAATGAGGTCAAGAGAAGGAGAATGAGAAAGAAAGAAATCAGAGTTAAAGTAGGTTTTATTGCAGACAGACTGTGCATTCCAAATAGAAAGAGATTCAGATGTAGAAGCATGGCAAGGTTGAGTCTGCAAAATAGAAAGGTGCTGGGGTAGATGCGAGAAGAGGAAATGTAACAGATGTTAGGGTTAGAGTTGGTTTTGGGAATAGAGGGAGTAGTGGAACAAGAGGTGTGTTGATGAGAAGAGATGATAGGGATGGGGAGACAGTTGAGATGGTCCTGAGCGGAGAAGAGTTAAGCGAGAAGTAAATAGGAAAGGAAGAGATAGCATGAGAATTGCATGGTGAGGGTGCAGCTCAGAAGAAGCAATTAAGGGTACTTACAGACTTGTAGCAGACCACAGCAAAACAGAGGCTCATAGGCAAAGAGGCTAAGAGGCTGGTCAATGGCTGGTCTCCACCCTTCACTGTTCTGCCCTTATCTGGGAGGAGGCCCCTGGCTGGAGGCCGCTAGGAAGTTCAGAAGGGATGACACAAGTACTTGTAACCTGACCGACTAGTCCATCAGTGGTTAGTCTCTCTGATATTGTCCAAGGTGTTGGTGGGAAGAGGAGATTTCTTCCTGATTGGTGTTCCCAGAGGAGCCTCTTGTGGCCTTCAGCTGGAGATGGGGCGGATTTAAGATGGCCATGGGAAGTGATGGCACCAATCCAAGATCGCCACTGGAAGTGAAAGGCTGGCAGAAAATGAAGCCAAAAACCAGAAGGGATGACACACGTTCTTGTCACCTGATCGACTAGTCCATCAGTGGTTGGTCTTTCTGATATTGTCCATGGTGTTGGTGGGAAGAGGCAATTTATTCCTCATTGGTGCTCGCAGAGGAGTCTCTTATGGCCTTCAGCTGGAGATGGGGCTGATCCAAGATGGCCATGGGAAGTGATGTACTAATCCAAGATGGTCAATGGAAATGATGCCATCAATCCAAGATGGCCACTGGAAGTGAAGTGCCAGACAGAAAATGAAGCCAAAAACCAGAAGGGATGACACATGCACTTGTCACCTGATCCCCGAGTCCATCAGTGGTTGGTCTCTCTGATATTGTCCCTGGTATTGCTGGGATGAGGCGATTTCTTCCTGATTGGTGTTCCCAGAGGAGCCTCTTGTGACCTTCAGTTGGAGGTGGGGCTGAAGCTGGAGATTGAGCTGAGTCTCATGCATAACTGAGACACGGAAGACATGTTAGCATTCTTTGCATCCCTCCTTCAACAAGTCTGTTGCCATTTAGCCGTGTGATTTGTTTTGCCAATCAGTACTCGTTTAGACTCTCCATTTAATTTCCTGAAGACTGTGTGTTTCCAACCCGATTGTTACCTTTTTCAAGATCATTCAAGTGTGCCTTTCTGCCTGGCCTCTTCAATTTTGTTGAGGTCTTACTTTATGTTTCTCCCTGATGAAGACGCATTTAAGTCATTTTTCCACATCAAAACCAGTTGGTAACTGCCGTGGCCTAAAGATGGAAATCCTGATGACCTAGCCATCCCTCTCGTTGAAGCCACTCATTTGAGATTTCCCAAATCATTTTTTATTGATTGTTGCATTCATGTGTCTTGTGCTTTGTGTGGTTTCTTTGTCATTGTACTTTTTTGAGGACTCACGCTCTCTTCAGGGTTATCGTTTGAATTAAGTGTGTTATGTATGGTTTATCATATATATTTATGTTCCCTTCCTTTGAATGTACACACTGTCTTGTTGCATATTTTGGTATGAATTGTAGATGAAATTTGTTTTATTTTCTGAATGAAATTAAATGTTTTAGGAAAAATAATTCTTTCCAGACTTTTCTGTTCTGTTTACATTATACCAATCCAGGATGGCCACTGGAAGTGAAGTTCCAGATAGAAAGTTAAGCCAGAAACCAGTAGGGATGACACACGCTCTTGTCACCTCATCAACTAGTCCATCAGTCGTTGGTCTCTCTGATATTGTCCATAGGTGTTGCTGGGATGGGCGAATGGCCTTCAGCTGGAGATGGGGTTGATCCAAGATGGCCATGGCAAGTCATGCCACCAATCCAAGATGGCCACTGAAAGTGAAGTTTCAGACAGAAAGTGAAGCCAAAAATCAGAAGGGGTGACACACGCTCTTGTCACCTGATTGCTTACTCCATCAGTGGTTGGTCTTTCTGATATTGTCCCTGGTGTTGCTCGGATGAGGTCATTTATTCTTGATGGATTTTCCCAGAGGAGCCTCTTGTGGCCTTCAGCTGGGGAGGGGGCTGATCACAGATGGCCACAAGAAGTGATGTCACATATCCAAGATGTGACCACAAAAGTGATGGGTGGAAGGTTATGAATGAATCTGTACCACTGGCATTGCTCTGGGCAACCTTCCACACCCCCGTTTTTTATCCCGTCTGCGCCATTGCAAAAGGGGTCCAGCCCTATGCAAATCAGTCAGGTACTGCCACCAATGGTAGCAGCCCAGCCCGAACTGCTAGGCCAGGTCCCCTCTGCACGGAAACACAAGCAACCCCAGACATGTTTCAGCCTTGGTGGACCTCCTCAGTTAGGTGCAGCTTGGTTCCCTATGGTACAGTGAGCAAGGGACCCACGTCTGGGCATACCCTCTCTCACATAGTGAGACAAACTGTGACCACAAAAGTGATGGGTGGAAGGTTCTAAATTAATCGGTACCACTGGCATTGCTCTGGGCAACTTTCCACACCACCGTTTTTTAGCCCGTCTGCGCCATTGCAAAAGGGGTCCAGTCATATGCAAATCAGTCAGGTACTGCCACCAATGGTAGCAGCCCAGCTCGAACTGCTAGGCCAGGTCCCCTCTGCACGGAAACACAAGCAACTCCAGACATGTTCCGGCCTTGTTGGGCCTCCTCAGTGAGGTGCAGCTTGGTTCCCTATGACGCAGCGAGCAAGGGACCCACGTCTGGGCATACCCTCTCTCACATAGTGAGACAAACTGTGACCACAAAAGTGATGGGTGGAAGGTTCTGAATTAATCTGTACCACTGGCATTGCACTGGGCAACCTTCCACACCATCGTTTTTTAGCCTGTCTGCGCCATTGCAAAAGGGGTCCAGCCAAATGCAAATCAGTCAGGTACTGCCACCAATGGTAGAAGCCCAGCCCGAACTGCTAGGCCAGGTCCCCTCTGCACGGAAACACAAGCAACCCCAGACATCTTTCGGCCTTGTTGGGCCTCCTCAGTGAGGTGCAGCATGGATCCCTATGGCGCAGCGAGCAAGGGACCCACGTCTGGGCATACCCTCTCTCACATAGTGAGACAAACTAGCCTAAATAGCCAGACTCTCACCGACATGACTTGGCTAGCCACCGCTCTCCACCTGTAGTAATGTTTACTCCACCTACAGCCTATTCAGGACCAACCTCTAACCTGGTCCGCATTAGTCACTGTAACTTTTTTTCTTTTTGCATACTCTCTGTACATACTTTTCTCGGTATATTCTACTCTTGTATGTAAACATTCAGAGCCTGGACTAATGTACGCTCTGTCTGTTGTACTATGATGCTCGTGTAACGATATGTAACTCTGCTGTACACATGATTATGCGCCCAGTTACCTGAGGGTTCGGATGCGCTTTACAAATAAACAAACTAAACTAAACTAAAACTAAACTAATGGGTGGAAGGTTCTGAATGAATCTGTACCACTGGCATTGCTCTGGGCAACCTTCCACTCCACCGTTTTTTAGCCCGTCTGCACCATTGCAAAAGGGGTCCAGCCATATGCAAATCAGTCAGGTACTGCCACCAATGGTAGCAGCCCAGCCCGAACTGCTAGGCCAGGTCCCCTCTGCACGGAAACACAAGCAACCCCAGACATGTTTGGAGGGTTGCCCAGAGCAATGCCAGTGGTTAAGATTCATTCTAAACCTTCCAGCCATCACCTCTTTGTTTTTGCTTTGTCACCCAGAGTGGGACGGGTATGCCCAGATGTGGGTCCTGTGCCTGCTAGGCCTAGAGACCCAAGCTACTCCTCACTGATGAGGCCCAACAAGGCCGAAAAATGTTTGGGGATGCTTGTGGTCTCGTGCAGAGGGGATGTGAACTAGCAGTTCGGGCTGGACTGCCCCCTTTGGGGTGGGAAAAAGCCTGATTTGCATATGGTCTTTCCCCCTCTGTAATGCTTGGCATGCGAAAAACGATGGTCTGGAGGGTTGCCCAGAGTAATGCCAGTGGTTAAGATTCATTCTAAACCTTCCAGCCATCACCTCTTTGTTTTTGCTTTGTCACCCCGAGTGGGACGGGTATGCCCAGACGTGGGTCCCGTGCCTGCTGGGCCTAGAGACCCAAGCTACTCCTCACTGATGAGGCCCAACAAGGCCAAAACATGTTTGGGGATGCTTGTGGTCTCGTGCAGAGGGGATGTGACCTAGCAGTTCGGGCTGGTCTGCCCCCTTTGGGGTGGGAACAAGCCTGATTTGCATATGGTCTTTCCCCCTCTGTAATGGCTGATGATGAATGATGGTCTGGAGGGTTGCCCAGAGCAATGCAAGTGGTTAAGATTCATTCTAAACCTTCCAGCCATCACCTCTTTGTTTTTGCTTTGTCACCCCGAGTGGGACGGGTATGCCCAGACGTGGGTCCCGTGCCCGCTGGGCCTAGAGACCCAAGCTACTCCTCACTGATGAGGCCCAACAAGGCCTGAAACATGTTTGGGGATGCTTGTGGTCTCGTGCAGAGGGGATGTGACCTAGCAGTTCGGGCTGGACTGCCCCCTTTGGTGTGGGAACAAGCCTGATTTGCATATGGTCTTTCCCCCTCTGTAATGGCTTGGCAGGTGAAGAATGATGGTCTGGAGGGTTGCCCAGAGCAATGCCAGTGGTTAAGATTCATTCTTAACCTTTCAGCCATCACCTCTTTGTTTTTGCTTTGTCACCCAGAGTGGGACGGGTATGCCCAGACGTGGGTCCCATGCCTGCTGGGCCTAGAGAGCCAAGCTACTCCTCACTGAAGAGGCCCAACAAGGCCGAAACATGTTTGGGGATGCTTGTGGTCTCATGAAGAGGAGATGTGACCTAGCAGTTCGGGCTGGACTGCCCCCTTTGGGGTGGGAACAAGCCTGATTTGCATATGATCTTTCCCCCTCTGTAATAGCTTGGCAGGCGAAGAACAATGGTCTGGAGGGTTGCCCAGAGCAATGCCAGTGGTTAAGATTCATTCTAAACCTTCCAGCCATCACCTCTTTGTTTTTGCTTTGTCACCCTGAGTGGGACGGGTATGCCCAGACGTGAGTCCCGTGCCCGCTGGGCCTAGAGACCCAAGCTACTCCTCACTGATGAGGCCCAACAAGGCCGAAACATGTTTGGGGATGCTTGTGGTCTCGTGCAGTGGGGATGTGACCTAGCAGTTCGGGCTGGACTGCCCCCTTTGGGGTGGGAACAAGCCTGATTTGCATATGGTCTTTCCCCCTCTGTAATGCTTGGCATGCGAAAAACGATGGTCTGGAGGGTTGCCCAGAGTAATGCCAGTGGTTAAGATTCATTCTAAACCTTCCAGCCATCACCTCTTTGTTTTTGCTTTGTCACCCCGAGTGGGACGGGTATGCCCAGACGTGGGTCCCGTGCCTGCTGGGCCTAGAGACCCAAGCTACTCCTCACTGATGAGGCCCAACAAGGCCAAAACATGTTTGGGGATGCTTGTGGTCTTGTGCAGAGGGGATGTGACCTAGCAGTTCGGGCTGGTCTGCCACCTTTGGGGTGGGAACAAGCCTGATTTGCATATGGTCTTTCCCCCTCTGTAATGGCTGATGATGAATGATGGTCTGGAGGGTTGCCCAGAGCAATGCAAGTGGTTAAGATTCATTCTAAACCTTCCAGCCATCACCTCTTTGTTTTTGCTTTGTCACCCCGAGTGGGACGGGTATGCCCAGACGTGGGTCCCGTGCCCGCTGGGCCTAGAGACCCAAGCTACTCCTCACTGATGAGGCCCAACAAGGCCTGAAACATGTTTGGGGATGCTTGTGGTCTCGTGCAGAGGGGATGTGACCTAGCAGTTCGGGCTGGACTGCCCCCTTTGGTGTGGGAACAAGCCTGATTTGCATATGGTCTTTCCCCCTCTGTAATGGCTTGGCAGGTGAAGAATGATGGTCTGGAGGGTTGCCCAGAGCAATGCCAGTGGTTAAGATTCATTCTTAACCTTTCAGCCATCACCTCTTTGTTTTTGCTTTGTCACCCAGAGTGGGACGGGTATGCCCAGACGTGGGTCCCATGCCTGCTGGGCCTAGAGAGCCAAGCTACTCCTCACTGAAGAGGCCCAACAAGGCCGAAACATGTTTGGGGATGCTTGTGGTCTCATGAAGAGGAGATGTGACCTAGCAGTTCGGGCTGGACTGCCCCCTTTGGGGTGGGAACAAGCCTGATTTGCATATGATCTTTCCCCCTCTGTAATAGCTTGGCAGGCGAAGAACAATGGTCTGGAGGGTTGCCCAGAGCAATGCCAGTGGTTAAGATTCATTCTAAACCTTCCAGCCATCACCTCTTTGTTTTTGCTTTGTCACCCTGAGTGGGACGGGTATGCCCAGACGTGAGTCCCGTGCCCGCTGGGCCTAGAGACCCAAGCTACTCCTCACTGATGAGGCCCAACAAGGCCGAAACATGTTTGGGGATGCTTGTGGTCTCGTGCAGTGGGGATGTGACCTAGCAGTTCGGGCTGGACTGCCCCCTTTGGGGTGGGAACAAGCCTGATTTGCATATGGTCTTTCCCCCTCTGTAACGGCTTGGCAAGCGAAGAACGATGGTCTGGAGGGTTGCCCAGTGCAATGCCAGTGGTTAAGATTCATTCTAAAGCTTCCAGCCATCACCTCTTTGTTTTTGCTTTGTCACCCCAAGTGGGACGGGTATGCCCAGACGTGGGTCCCGTGCCTGTTGGGCCTAGAGACCCAAGCTACTCCTCACTGATGAGGCCCAACAAGGCCTGAAACATGTTTGGGGATGCTTGTGGTCTCGTGCAGAGGGGATGTGACCTAGCAGTTCGGGCTGGACTGCCCCGTTTGGGGTGGGAACAAGCCTGATTTGCATATGGTCTTTCCCCCTCTGTAATGGCTTGGCAAGCGAAGAACGATGGTCTGGAGGGTTGCCCAGTGCAATGCCAGTGGTTAAGATTCATTCTAAAGCTTCCAGCCATCACCTCTTTGTTTTTGCTTTGTCACCCCGAGTGGGACGGGTATGCCCAGACGTGGGTCCCGTGCCTGCTGGGCCTAGAGACCCAAGCTACTCCTCACTGATGAGGCCCAACAAGGCCTGAAACATGTTTGGGGATGCTTGTGGTCTCGTGCAGAGGGGATGTGACCTAGCAGTTCGGGCTGGACTGCCCCCTTTGGTGTGGGAACAAGCCTGATTTGCATATGGTCTTTCCCCCTCTGTAATGGCTTGGCAGGCGAAGAACGATGGTCTGGAGGGTTGCCCAGAGCAATGCCAGTGGTTAAGATTCATTCTAAACCTTCCAGCCATCACCTCTTTGTTTTTGACATATCCAAGATGGCCACAGGAAGTGATGTAACCCATCTAAGATAGTCTCTGAAAGTGATGTCACCAATCCAAGCTGGCCACTGGAAGTGAAGTTCCAGTCAGACAGTGAAGCCAAAAACCAGAAGGGATGGCACACACTCTTGTAACCTGATCACCTAGTCCATCAGTGATTGGTCTCTCTGATATTGTCCATGGTGTGGCTAGGATGAGGTGATTTCTTCCTGATTGGTGTTCCCGGAGGAGCTTTTGCTGGCCTTCAGCTTGAGATGGGGCTGATCCAAGATGGCCATGGGAAGTGATGTTACCAATCCAAGATGGCCAATTGAAGTTATGTCACCAATCCAAGATGGCCACTGGAAAGGAAGTTCCAGACAGAAAGTGAAGCCAAAAGCCAGAAGGGATGACACACGCTCTTGTCACCTGATCGCCTAGTCCATGAGTGGATGGTCTCTCTGATATTGCCCCTGGTGTTGCTGGGATGAGGTGATTTCATTCAGATTGGTGTTCCCAGAGGAGCCTCTTGTGGCCTTCAGCTGGAGATTGGGCTGATCCAAGATGTATGCTGGGTGGTAATCCTCAAAGGATTGCATCCAACCAAGGTAATCATGTTCCCAGTGATGTAATGACTAAGATGTGGGAAATTCTCAGCATAAAGAGATCATTGAACAAGAACGATCACCTGGGGTACAACCCACGAAATGTCATCACTCCCAGACATTCCTTAACCCTCCCCAATGTTCAGAGCCACTACATTGAAGGTAAACCTTTGTATTACTTTGACCTAGAACTTAACACAAAAAGTATTAGAACGAGGAAGAACACAAGAGACGTAAAGATCATTGACTGTATTTAAACTGGTACAAGGTGGACCCGTGGAGGCAGGAAGATCCAATCATCAACAGACTTGTGACGAATCCTTGGATGTCGTCACTTATCCCTGAGGGGGAGCCCCTTTCCATGAGGCCAGGGAGTTGGGGCCGCTACTCGATAGTCCCCCTGGGGGTGGTACTCAGGTACTCAGTCAGAGGTTCTCATTTGGAGGGATCCCTGCTGTGGGAGCAGGGACAACTATCCAAGGAGAGCACAATATACTCTGCTCCAATTCCCCTCACCTATCAAACCCTTGCCTTGTAACCCCATGTTCATGAGACATGTAGCCAAATCATAAGTACTGGGACGAGGAATAGTCTAGTCAACGCAAGGGAGAAGTATAGTATAGATACTACGGATGAAGAGGTCTACCCAACGGAAGACTATAGGACAGGTACGGAGACGAGGAAGTAATGCAGAAGCACGACAAACATTTCTGTAACAACTAGAGAACATTCTAGTGGTTCCTGAATTCCTACTGGTCAAATCAAATTCAAAATAGAAGAGGGAAAACAGGAGAAGGAGTTCAGCCCTCCCTTCAACAAACAAGTCGGCGGTGCGGCAAAGATAAGCATGGTGGACTGGGAGGCGAGGCGTGAAGGTGCACCGTCCCTCGAGGGTCGGAAGTTGGAAGACCCTTCTCCCTACTGGAAAGCAGCTGAATTACCTGACGGAGGAAGAAAGACTGCACGGTCTGCGTCGGTAGAGTAGCCCAGATGCAACCCGCAGCTGTGCAGCCACTGTAGCTGGAACAAAGTCAGCAGAAGACCCACCAGTACCAAAGATGAGTCAGAGGACCAACCGGAGCCCACAGCAATGCTCCCTGAAGGTAATGTGGGATGTATTTACCCATGCATCCGAGCCGTACCTCAAAACTGTGCAGTACTGACATGGAAAACATCATGATGGCCAGAGCTTCTCAGAAAATGCACAGGGAAATGCATGGAGAATAGGCTGCCATTCATTTTTGCCGATGTTATGGGCACAGAAGGAAACTGCCTAAAACCACCATTGGACTACCCACACAGTAGTCTGAAACCATTGGGAATGGCAATGCTGATTGCCAAATGCAACCTAGAATTGTTGGGAATTCATTTTCTTAAATCCCAAAAATGGGTGCAGTACCAGTACTCACCACTATCCAAAAGCCGGCAATTTAAAACAACACCAGATTTTACTTTTTTGTGTAAAAATGAATGAACCCAAAGCAGGCCAAAGAAAGACTTACTGAGAGGTGGATACAATGTAAAGTGATATTCTGAAGTGACTTGAAGGTTTATAACAAGACTGGCTTAGCTGTGGATTTCAGCAGTTTAAGTAAATTTGGACTGAAAGACACTACAAATCTAAATGTTTAAAAGAAATTAGTGACCTACTTTGAGTGTCACATAGGTTGCAATTGTTTAAATGTCATAGTTTTAAACTTAGAATCAGCCTTCTAGCTGCATATGTGAAAATGTTTAGTTTTATTTGAATGCAGAAACTGGGGAACAAAAAGTGACATTTTATCTGAAACTGGCTTAAAGAGATTCCAATTCTGCCTGGCAACTACCCCCATCAGGAGTGAAACTTGAGTCACAGCTGTGTTCCCAGGCCTAGCTGCCCTTTTGCTGCTCACACTAAGGATATGCCATCTATCTGATAATTGAATTACCTGTGCTCTGCAGGAGAGTGAACAATGCAACTCCCTTCACCCAGGCAGAGGGTTTATTGAGAGGATCATAAATGGCTTCCTCTTGAACAATGAGCCTCTCCTGACTCAGGCAAAGGTTTTATTGGCAGGAGTCGTAAATGGTCGTAAAAAGTGGCTTCCTCCTGAGGAAAGGGGAGGGGCACTGCCTGTGAGAGCAAGCTGGCTTGGCAGAACTGGAAAAACCAGAAATTCAACCTTGTGCTGAGGGTAAACCACACCCCTTTGGAGCCAGAACATAACTTTAAAAAGATGGATCATTCATAGAGCGGACATGTGAAAATTTTATAAATGATACCATAATTCTTGTGATTTTTCTGCCCACATTTTAAGAGGTTTTTCGACCCGGTGGCGTGTTCAGGGGGGTTTTAGCGGAAAAGTGGATATTACTCTAAATGTATGCATGTTAAAAATCTGAAACTTCATCAGTTAATGTCCATACTCCCTGCACACATGTATGTAAAGTTGGGTCAATGTCAGAAAGTGAAAAATCAGTTAAAAAGTCAATTATGTGCCATTTCTGAATGCAAGCTCTTAGAAACAGCAGATTTGGACAGAGACATGGCTAAATTCAGCCACACCATGTATATGTAATTTCAAGCAACTGTGTAACTGTGAAATATGTCTTTTATTATCAAATATAGAATGTGTGCAATCTGACAGAGGAGTGTCCTATCTGCAAGCCATAAAATGACATCCCTCTGACTCACAGTTAATTCCCCAATCAAATGATAAATGGAAGTTTGACCAATTAGAAGCTGAGAGAGAGGTAGGGTCAGTGATGCTAGAACACACCCACATTCTAAACACATAAAAACAGACAGACAGGACAGGTAGAGACCTTCAATTCCATTTGCTGCAACGCGCTCTGCCGGACCATACAAAATCCAGAGATCCAGACTTCAAATTCATCAAACCTCCAGAGTGCCAAACTAGAGACTTCAATCTATCCAGAACTAGAGACCCAGACCAGAGAACCAGAGAGAGCTGACCCAGATCACTGTGAAGTGCAGAGACTAGAGGCGAGTTTAAAACCTGACCAGATCCATGGCGAGGCCCATTTCACTCAAGAATATAGTGTGAGTACCTAGAAAACTGTGCAGAACCAATCTCCTAGTTAAAATAATATAATTCAATCCTATTTTAATCTAAGTAGAACTGTCTCCTAACTGTCACCTGTCATTTGTAAAGCTGTCACTTGTCATTTCTAGTTGCAAGCTGCACTTGTCTTTTGGAACTTTAAAATTTCAAATCTGAAAAACGACCTTTATTTAATCGCTCATATCTCCGCGACCGTTTGTGCTAGAGACTTGCAGTAACTTTCATTTGGAAGCTGAGATCCTATGCTTTCCTAGGACCCCACAACGATAGAGATAGTCCTTGTGGTTCCTCTGTAATCGCGGAACACGCATTCGCGAATTTTACCGCGATTTGCAAATTTCTTCACGTGTAAAAAGACAGCAGTTTTGCCTTCCATTTGCCAGAAATTCGTTTAACCTGCTAACTATCCCTGCATCATTGCTAGTGTGAGCCTGGACTAATATTAACTAGATACCACTCACCCTGAATTTCTGAAAGGGAATTAAAAGCATTTCCAGCATATTTCTCATCCATTGCTAGCACATATCAAAGCATTTTGCCTGTGTTTTCAAAACTCCTATCTGTTTTCTGTAGTGTAAGCTTGCTGGGGTGAACTGATTTACATTGATTGCATTTCTGAGAACTGTGTGTTTTCCTTCCATTTCCTTGCCTTGCATCAAGGGGGGGAGGGGATTGCCAGAGAAAAGTGATTACATTGTTTGGTTGAAATCATATTGAGTATTTTCTGTACTGCATTCATTGAATATTGCATCCACCTGAGCTTACATAAAGCATCCTCTACCACATTATACTTCTGTACCTATTTACCAGTGTGCTACCTTATCCATTTCATCTCAACTCCTTAGTGATTATAACGAAGTGTGCTAGTGCCAGATTCTCCGTTGTTAATCTTTATCATATCAGATTAAGTGTGATATTCAATTATTAATTTATTATAAAGTGTGATATATATATATTTTAAATTATCAAATAAACCTTTTTAACTTGCAAAACAGAACTACTTCTTGGCTCAGTGGGGTCAGGGGGATTCCAAGAGAGGGGTGTTATATAGGGGTAGTCATCCAGAACGCATGAACTGGACATAAAGATATATCAATAAGGGTTTTCATTCAGTATTCTAGACTAGGCGTTAACTTAGCTGTAGTGCTGAATTGAATCCTCTTACAAATTGGGGGCTCGTCCGGGATCGTTTGGGTTAGATCTATCACTTGTGCAGATTAATACAGTGTGCCAGCTGACGAGATACACATATCCGGTCGGAGCACACGTTGTGTTACGCTGTAAAGCACTTCTCAAAGGAACGCTCCAAGAAAAGTTCTGTTCTGCAAAAAAATAAAATACAAACTTCTGTAAGTCAGGACAGAGACCAATCTCTAGAATGACGACCTTAGTAGACATGAAAATAGCCAGAGAGCACCTCTTGCATAAGCTATTTGTGAGAGGTGAATGGACCGAACAGGGCCAGGATGCGTGGTTGCAGGCCATCACACAACAGGTCACTGAAACAGGGTCAGATATATATAGAGATCAGGGTCCCTTACATGTGGCCCTGAGTGAACTATATATGTCTCCTAAAGCCAAAGAGGAACACAATAAGATTGCCAGGATAGCAGCATACCTGTACCTATACATGGGAGACATGCAGGATAGATGTGCTGAAAGCCAAAATCTGGCAAATAGGCAACAGATGGCATTACAGAAGGCCCAATCTGATCTGGACTCTTCTGAGCAGAGGCTGCAGAGGAGCCAGGAGTCAGAAAATGACAGCAGACGGTACATCACTAAAATAAAGGAGGATATGGATATACTGCAACAGGAAAAGGCTGACCAGGATACCAGATTTCTGGCCCTGCAGAAAGAGCACCAAGACAGTTTGGACTCCTTACTGCAGAGCCAGAAAAAGCTGGAGCAACAATTAGACTTTAACAGGGCATGCACGGAGCAGGTAGCCACCCTGCAAAGTCATCTAGATAGAGTGAAGGTAGAGAGCAACAAGCTGATCTTGAAAGACCTGGATACCCAGGCAGAGTTTGATGAAGAACGCCAGAAAGCTGGTGCCTTTCAAAGGCAGAGGGACGACCTGGCGGCACAAATGCAGGCTCTTAGTCAGGAAAGAGACGCCTTAGGCCAGGAAGTCTGCCATTTAAAAAGGAAAATGGAAGAAAATCACCTGGCCCACCAGGGACTGGGTGACCTCCAAAAAGAACACCAGAACTTGTTAGAGCACACCAGGAGGGTGGAGGATGCTCTAGCAAGAAAGGAGCAGGCCAATAGGGACACAGCTCAGGAGGTAACCCTCCTGCAGCAAAGACTGGCCCAGTTCTCCAGGACCAACCAGGAAGCACAGAGGGAAAATGAGGCTCTCTGCCAGCACAATGAGAGGCTCCAGCAACAGGTAGCGATGCAGGAGAAACTGATAGAGTCCAGTAAGGCCTTAACAGAGGAACTGAAAGCACAAATGCAGGCTCTTGCCTTGCAACAGGGAGCAGGGGCGGATAGAGATGAGGTCCGCTGGGAAAGAGAGACTCCTGACCATAACCGCAGGAGCCCTAACACCACGGGCCTTCATCTCCCCCAGTCCCTGGACTCTACCACCCCCATGTCCCCTGGCGCACATGAGCACAGGGCTGCAGGGATGGCAGATTACTATCCAGCTAAGAGTATGGGGCTCATAGGCCAGTACCACTCAGGAATGGAGGGGTGGGCATCCGGGTATGGGCACCCAAGTACAGTACAGTTCAATGGGGACCCCAGGAGAGTAGGCCCATTAAGGGCATCCTGAAAACCTCTGCCCAGTTAGGTCAGTGGAGGGGGTACCCATCAAATCCTGGCAGCAAGGAGGAATCTGAAGACTCCTCTGAACTGCGCAGGACACAGGAGACCAGGTCCCCACATTCTGCCAGCCATTCCCAGGCTCGCAGAATCCGGGAAAACCTGGAAGAGTAGACAGGAACCTCTGGGAGCAGTGCCTCTGAGTCCGAGGACGATTGGACCAGGGTTACCCGGACCAAAAGGGCCAATAAGACAAAAAGGGCCTTGCTTAAGGACCCTTTAAAGCAGATTAAGGCGATCAGGAGCGTCATCACGCCTTACCATAAGAACGCTAAGTATTCTGTTTGGGAGCACTTAGAGTTGTTTGAACAAATGATGGAGACTTTCCATTTGAAGGACAGCCAAAGCTGTATTCAATATGTAAAGTGGACCTTCTCCCCGGAATACTCCAGTTTCTTTGCGGGGCTGGAGGACCAAAATCATTTAAGATGGTCCACCTATAAGGCGGCCATCTTGAAACATTTTTCTGTTCACAGAAATCCTCAAGAGGCTCGCAAGGCAGCCTACAATTTGCAATGTGGGGAGGATCAGGCCCCACAAGAATTTGTGCAAGAACTGAAACGTGCTTTTGCACAGACCACAAGAAGGGTGCGCACAGATAGTAGAGAGTTCATAAATACGTTTTTCCATGCCTTGCCCAAATATATCATGACCCAGCTCGTGAGGGATTTTCACGAGAAAAGATCTTTAGACTGGGTCATTGAACAGGCTACCCGGATCTATGAGGTGCAGAAACCGGTAGATAGCAGAAGTAATGCCCAGAAAAACCCCAAAGCCAACAGCACCCCTGCTGCTGCCAAGGTGGCAGAGGTAAAGGTCACCCCCGTTTTGGATTTGGAGATGGGGGGGCCTAAAAACCTACCTGCACCTAATAATGCTAGGCCCAGAAGGTCCTCGGGCCAGTCACAGACAGGGAGCCAGGGAGGCAGCCCCACAAATGGGGTCCCTCGCTCTCCTGATTATGTAAGTCCCCGTTACAAGGGAAATCGACCCATCCTGGGTTATGTGTGGACTCCTCCAGCCCAAGGGGGGGGATCCAGCCAAGCACCTAACCCAGGGAACTTCCCTCCAAACTTCCCACAGGAGGGCAGAAATTTACCAAACCCTGGGCAGAACTTTTTCCCCAGATATCCACCCGACTTTCAGCCCCAAAACCATCCATCCTTCTTTCCCCAATTCCCTGAGCCTAGACCACTGAATCCGGGAGAGGGGAGGCCAAGGGTGGAGGGGTACCCAAATCTTCCCAACCAGGGGTACTACCAGAAGAGGGACAGCTACCCTTCCCGGGATCAGCCCAGGGGAGAAAACAGGGCCCCGTATCAGCCTGAGCGGGTTTCCCAAATAGAGCGCCAGGTTCAAAACATGGCGCGGGATCTGGGTCACATACTGAGGGCTCAGCAGAACCCTCAGATGGGCGTGCCGGCGCAGAACGCACCCAACTCTGGACCTGGTGCTCCAGAACAATGACGGGGCAGCACCCCGATAACTCACCGGTTCCCAGGGAGGAGGCACAAGGGGAAGGGGGGTGTAAAGCCTTGGAGGAAGCTTCCTTCCTCACTTGTAAACAGCCCATGGAAACCCAGGAACCGGAAACAAAATCTCTTGCCCCTGAAAGTCTGCCTCCTAAGGAGCAGAGGGGGGGTAGGAGAAACAAAAGACCCAAACAGACTCAGTTTGAGGAGGAGGTACAGATCTTCCAATTTGAGGGAGAGGGATCCTCAGAGGATCCTGGGAAAAGGATCTTCTCCTTCAGAGAGGGGGGAACTCCTCCCAAAGAAAAATGGGTCCCTAGGGATGCAAATCCAGACTGGGGAGATGTGGAGACTGAGCTACCGCCGCCCACCATCTCATCCCAGAACCAACAGCAAGAAAATCCCCTGGTTCAAACCCATCCTGGGGACTGCCTCCAAAAAGGGGGGGCAGCCCAGAACCGGAACCAGGGGAACCCACAATGGCTCTGATCTCCAGTTGCCAACTTTTTCTTTCAGATTCCCAAGACTCTCCACAGAATTCTGCCCAAATCTCTTCGCTATCGATGTCCAAAACCAGAAAGTTAGCCCACCAGTTGTCCAAAAATGTGCATTATCTGTGCCCCCTTGAGGAGAAGGAGGGAAGATATTATGCCCCGGTACAAGTACAGGGGCAGGGTACAATCTCGGCACTGGTGGACACGGGATCTCAAGCTACCCTTCTGTCCAGAAGGGCCTTTGACGAACTGAATGCAGGAAGGGGAGAGAATTACCAAATTCCTCTCACCTCTCTTCCTGGACAACTGCAGAACTTTGACGGGAAGGAAATTCCCGTCGAGGGGACGGCAGATTTAGACATTAAAATTGGGCGACATAAGTTGAAACACCCGGTCATAGTTGTGACCCCAGAGGGCACCCCTTGTTTACTAGGGAATGACCTCCTGAGAAGGCTGTCACCCCTAATAGATTGCGTAAACAAGGTCCTCTGGACCCAGACTAGCCGACCAATAAAATTAAAACAGAGTGTCAACCATGTTAGTTTAAACGGCACATGCCACATGGTTGAACAAAAATCTGACCAAGTAGAATTTCACTTCCAGAACAACCAGATTCCAGACGTGACAGTAATAGCAGTAGGACAACAGACTAGTGATGGGGGGTCCTCTCTATTTCTGAAAATCAACCTTCCTTCCAGTCTAAAGTGGTATTCCACGCTGGAAGGAAACACTTTGAAATTCTATACTAATCCACAATCAGAAACTCCCACTCCTATAGTCCAGAAAGATGTGAAATCAGCTCAGAGCCTGGCTGAGATTCAGCAAATTGGAGAGCAGTTGTTCATCCCTGTTCAGTTAAATGATGGGAAGGACTCTGTTCTCGCTCGAGTGTGTGTGAACAACGGTAAGAGCTTCATCAGCGAAGCCATGTTTCGCCAACTCCCAAAGGATCCAGCCATTCCCACCTTCAAACTGATAGACAAATGGGAAATGGACCTGGAAGCACCTAATTCCAAACATCTCCTGCCAAGCAGGTGTATGCTCAAAATCTCCATTGGCAACAAGAGCATAGTCCACAATTGTTGGGTCGTGCGAGACGTCACTGCCGCCTTTTACTTAGGCAGTGACATTCTCAATCGCTTTGCCATTAGTTTGGACCTAATAAACTTCAAAGCTTGGTCCCGTTTAGTGGATAATCCCATGGGCTTTGATGATCCAGAAAAAGCATTTAGGTCAGCTCAATTGCTACCTTATGCCGTTGAAATTCAGGTTAAAGAGGAAGTCACCATCCCAGAAAGGACCCGACAATTCTCCCTGGAAGTGAAAGTTAAAAGGGGACAAGAGTTGAAAAACCCTGATGCTTACATACATCTAAACGCTTCTCTCCAACAGCAAGGGTTGGGGGTAAACCCAACACCATTAGTCAACATAGAACATGACACCATTCCAATAGAGGTGGATAACAGCGACTTAAAGAGTATTACTCTAGCCGCAGGCACCATTATTGGAATGGCGGTTGATGACCGACATTTTTCCATTGATTTAGGTAATGAACTGTTAGGACCAATCCCCAAGGACTGTTTTGACAGTGACAGTGAGGACAACACAACACCAGACAGGATTTTTACCCGGCATGGGGGGAACTTCCTGGTGTACACTTCCTGCCCCTATGGTAAGGAAGATGTGACTTGTGACTTCAGGAGGGATGAGGTGATTTTCCAGGTCCATGAGGGCTGCCTTTCCCACCTGAAGCCTCCGGTCCAAATCAGCACTCTAACCAGGGACTTCTCCACCCAGCTGGAGGAGGCCGCTGAAATAGCCAAACCAGAAGTCTTTCCAGGCTTCAGGCAGATGGTGGAAGAGAGAGTCAACCTAGCTGATGCCTGTGTGACTCTGGAACAAAAGCAAAAGTTGAAACAAGTTTTCTTGGATTTCCAAGATCTCTTTGCGGTAGACTCATATGACTGTGGTCGCACTGACATCCACACAACCACAATCCCCACGGACCCTGGCATGACTCCTGTGTTTGTGAAGCAATATCGCTTGCCTCTCGCATCAATGGAGTCCCTTACTGAAATAATTAAGAACCTTGAGTCCCGGGGAATAATCCGTCCAGTCCACAGCACCTTCAATAATCCGGTGCTGGGAATATTGAAGCCAAACGGCCAGTGGAGACTCTGCGCCGACCTTAGGGAGCTCAACAAACGGGTCCATACTTCCCGATGGCCTCTGCCCTACATTGACCAAGGGCTGGCCCAGATTCAGGGGTCACAGGTATTCACTGCAATAGACCTGACCAATGGATACTGGACCGTGCCTGTCAGCAGGGAGGACCAATACAAGCTGGCTTTTACCTTTGGGGGCCAGCAGTACACCTGGACCCGGACTCCCTTCGGATACCTCAACTCCGGCAATGAATTCAACATTTTTCTACACAAGGCCATGCCTGACTTGGGTGCAAGGGGTAACCTGGCTTATGTAGATGATGTCCTCATCAAAAGTTCATCTGTGGAGGAACACATAGCGGAGATCCGTTATGTTCTGACACAGTTGAGGGCCGCCGGAGCAAAACTTTCCTTTCAGAAAGCACAGTGGTGTAGAACCCGTGTTAATTTCTTGGGGCATGAGATTACTCCTCAGGGTCTCTGTCCCCAGGAAAAGAAAGTGGAAGCACTTCAGAAACTGAAAGACCCCACAACTCTGCGGGAACTAAGGAGCCTCCTTGGACTGACTAATTACAGCAGAAAGTTCATTGAGGGCTACGCAGAGATCACCAGACCCCTGATTCATCTCCTGAAGGGGGGGGTCAAGTGGGAATGGGGTCCAGAACAAGCCGAGGCGGTAAAACAACTCAAAAGAAGCCTCTCACAAGCGCCTTGCCTAGCTTACCCTGTCAGAAACAAGGAGTTCTTCCTGGAGACAGGATTCTCTAATACGTGCTTGACGGCAGTATTATACCAAAAGCATGACAAGGTCAATAAAGTAATCTCCTATGCGAGCAAAACTTTATCCTCTGTGGAGGAAAAATTCAACGATTGTGAGAAGGCACTCCTGGCAACGGTGTGGGCATTGAAGAATTACCGCCCGTTTATCCAGGGGGAACACATCATAGTGGAGACTCCACACCAGCCTCTGCAATATCTCCGAAGTGACAGAATCCGGGATGGAAATGTGAGTAATTCCCGAATTACTTCCTGGATTCTGTCAATGCAAGGCTTTCCTGTGGAGGTCAGATATGGCCAAAACAAGAAGAGTCCACTCGCGCAAGGTCTGGCTGACTTGCATGATTGTGCCAGAGAAAACTGTCTCGAGGACGAAAGTCTAAAAATCAAGGACAACATGGAGGCATACCTTAATTCCCCCCACAAAGTCTTTGAAGAAGACAAGTGTGAGGGAATGCCCACTGTGTATGTGGATGGATGCTCTTACCATGTTGACAACAACGGGGAGAAAGAACTGGTGGCCGGCGTAGGGAATGCATGGGTGAATGAGTCCCCAGAACCCTCCGCTGGATACAAAATTGGTCCCCGAAGTAGTCAGGTGGCAGAATTGATGGCTGTGCATCAGGCCATCCTCACTGCTGTCCAGCATCAACTCCGCGAACTGGTCATAATCACAGATTCGGATTATGTACGGAACGGGTTCGTGGAGCACCTGGTTAATTGGAAAACCAGAGGCATGTTATGTGCTAACAACAAACCCTTGAAACATGGGAAGTTGATCCAAAACATTGATGATCTGGTCACCTCGAATGAGATAACCATCTATTGGAAAAAGATCAAGGGTCATTCCAAAGTAGAGGGACCAGACAAAACTGGAAATGACTTAGCTGATCAGCTGGCCAGAACCGGGGCCATCCAAGGGGATCTAATTGAGATTGAGTCCCTGTTGGGGGAAATCCAGGTCACTGCCATCACTAGGTCCCAGACAAATGCTCACAACGACCTTTCAATTGCACAATGGAGTAAGGAGACCCCTGATGCTGATTTGATTACTGCTCAGAAGGGGGATCCAATTATTGGTAAATTTTACCAGCACCTTGAGGACCCTGAGAACTTTCCCCTGACGGATACCGATTACATTGGGAAAGAGGACCTAAGAGTGTTGATGAAATGTCCAAAAATGTTCCGGATTCAAGACGGTTTGCTGGTAAGGAAATCCAAAGCTGGCCACGATCAGTGGGTGGTTCCTACCTCATTCCGAAGCCTGATGTTAAGTCACGCCCATGATGCGGCCACCGCCGGTCATAGGGGGTTTCACACAACATTGGAAATCTTAAGAGAGGTTGCATACTGGCCACACATGGGGCAGGACCTCGACCAATACTTGAAGGGGTGTCTTGTGTGTGCACAATTTCAGCCATCATCCCTCACGCACCGTGCGCCTCTCCAAAAGAGGGGGATGACACTGCCATGGTCAGATTTACAAATCGACTTTGTAGGCCCTGTGATTCGCTCGGCTAGGGGGAATAAGTACATGTTGACTGTGACATGCTTGTTTACCAAGTGGGTGGAATGTCTCCCAGCCCCAAATTGCAAGGCAGAAACTGCAGCTGCCTTGATGATTGACCACATCTTTTCCCGTTTTGGTCTACCTCAAAGGATTGAGTCAGACAGAGGTAGCCACTTCACCAGTGAAGTAATGACAAAGATGTGGGAGATACTGGGGGTCAAAAGGAAGTTGCATATTGCTTATAGACCAGCTTTTCTGGGGCAGTAGAGAGATATAACCGGACAATTGTGAGCATATTAAAGAAGTTTGTGGCAGATTCTGGGCCAAGTTGGGATATCCGATTACCTCTGGTCCTAATGGCTATCAGATCTACCCCTTCATCTGCAACCAAAATGTCACCATTTGAGTTGATGACTGGACGCAAGATGGTGCTTCCTCAGCATTTGCTCTACAGGACCCAAGAGCAGACACTGATAAATGCCTCCACTACTCATGAGTATGTAGAGAATTTAAGGAAACACCTCCAACATGCTTTTGCTTATGCTCAGCGGAATCTAGAAAGATCGGCTGATAGCATGAAGACCCATTATGACCTGAAAACTTCCAGGAAGGAATATCAGGTGGGAGACCGGGTCTATCTATACAACTTCCAAAGGAACCAGGCCAAGCAGCGCAAATTTTTGCCTACATGGAAGGGACCATTCGAGATCATAGACAAAATCTCCCCTGTGGCCTACAAAATCCACATCCCCAAAGGTCCTTCGGCAGAGGGGGAAGACAAGTGGGTACACATAAACCAGTTGAAGTGTTGCCATCCCAGGCACGCTCTGCAACAACTGGAGGAATCCTCTGGAATCCTAGCGGGTACTGTCTCAGACTAATTCTGTTCCAATCATAAAACATACCACATCTAGTCTCTAAAATATTGTGATTTGCATGAAACTGTCTCTTAGGTATACTGTTTTTTTTTCAAAATAAGAATGTAATGTTTCGTTATGTTGAAATGCATATGCTGCCCCACTATCTCAACAGTGGTGGAAAAACGTCTATGAGTAGGTATTGCCGCTCTTCCTTTGTCGTCCTAGGAGAAAGAAAACCTGAAGACGGGCCAAGGAGGGCGATCCGGAGACCGGGACCGCCCAATATTCCCATCAGGACCGGCGAGGAGAACTGATCGATCAGTACCGGATGGAGGAAAAGATGCTGAACTGTGCCATCTATTGGAAGAAGATGAGGAAACATCCCAGGTCTTGCGAGTCCCATTCGTGAAATAGAATGGCCATCGCAAGAGGGGGGCTTGTGGGATGTATTTACCCATGCATCCGAGCCGTACCTCAAAACTGTGCAGTACTGACATGGAAAACATCATGATGGCCAGAGCTTCTCAGAAAATGCACAGGGAAATGCATGAAGAATAGGCTGCCATTCATTTTTGCCGATGTTATGGGCACAGAAGGAAACTGCCTAAAACCACCATTGGACTACCCACACAGTAGTCTGAAACCATTGGGAATGGCAATGCTGATTGCCAAATGCAACCTAGAATTGTTGGGAATTCATTTTCTTAAATCCCAAAAATGGGTGCAGTACCAGTACTCACCACTATCCAAAAGCCGGCAATTTAAAACAACACCAGATTTTACTTTTTTGTGTAAAAATGAATGAACCCAAAGCAGGCCAAAGAAAGACTTACTGAGAGGTGGATACAATGTAAAGTGATATTCTGAAGTGACTTGAAGGTTTATAACAAGACTGGCTTAGCTGTGGATTTCAGCAGTTTAAGTAAATTTGGACTGAAAGACACTACAAATCTAAATGTTTAAAAGAAATTAGTGACCTACTTTGAGTGTCACATAGGTTGCAATTGTTTAAATGTCATAGTTTTAAACTTAGAATCAGCCTTCTAGCTGCATATGTGAAAATGTTTAGTTTTATTTGAATGCAGAAACTGGGGAACAAAAAGTGACATTTTATCTGAAACTGGCTTAAAGAGATTCCAATTCTGCCTGGCAACTACCCCCATCAGGAGTGAAACTTGAGTCACAGCTGTGTTCCCAGGCCTAGCTGCCCTTTTGCTGCTCACACTAAGGATATGCCATCTATCTGATAATTGAATTACCTGTGCTCTGCAGGAGAGTGAACAATGCAACTCCCTTCACCCAGGCAGAGGGTTTATTGAGAGGATCATAAATGGCTTCCTCTTGAACAATGAGCCTCTCCTGACTCAGGCAAAGGTTTTATTGGCAGGAGTCGTAAATGGTCGTAAAAAGTGGCTTCCTCCTGAGGAAAGGGGAGGGGCACTGCCTGTGAGAGCAAGCTGGCTTGGCAGAACTGGAAAAACCAGAAATTCAACCTTGTGCTGAGGGTAAACCACACCCCTATGGAGCCAGAACATAACTTTAAAAAGATGGATCATTCATAGAGCGGACATGTGAAAATTTTATAAATGATACCATAATTCTTGTGATTTTTCTGCCCACATTTTAAGAGGTTTTTCGACCCGGTGGCGTGTTCAGGGGGGTTTTAGCAGAAAAGTGGATATTACTCTAAATGTATGCATGTTAAAAATCTGAAACTTCATCAGTTAATGTCCATACTCCCTGCACACATGTATGTAAAGTTGGGTCAATGTCAGAAAGTGAAAAATCAGTTAAAAAGTCAATTATGTGCCATTTCTGAATGCAAGCTCTTAGAAACAGCAGATTTGGACAGAGACATGGCTAAATTCAGCCACACCATGTATATGTAATTTCAAGCAACTGTGTAACTGTGAAATATGTCTTTTATTATCAAATATAGAATGTGTGCAATCTGACAGAGGAGTGTCCTATCTGCAAGCCATAAAATGACATCCCTCTGACTCACAGTTCATTCCCCAATCAAATGATAAATGGAAGTTTGACCAATTAGAAGCTGAGAGAGAGGTAGGGTCAGTGATGCTAGAACACACCCACATTCTAAACACATAAAAACAGACAGACAGGACAGGTAGAGACCTTCAATTCCATTTGCTGCAACGCGCTCTGCCGGACCATACAACATCCAGAGATCCAGACTTCAAATTCATCAAACCTCCAGAGAGCCAAACTAGAGACTTCAATCTATCCAGAACTAGAGACCCAGACCAGAGAACCAGAGAGAGCTGACCCAGATCACTGTGAAGTGCAGAGACCAGAGGCGAGTTTAAAACCTGACCAGATCCATGGCGAGGCCCATTTCACTCAAGAATATAGTGTGAGTACCTAGAAAACTGTGCAGAACCAATCTCCTAGTTAAAATAATATAATTCAATCCTATTTTAATCTAAGTAGAACTGTCTCCTAACTGTCACCTGTCATTTGTAAAGCTGTCACTTGTCATTTCTAGTTGCAAGCTGCACTTGTCTTTTGGAACTTTAAAATTTCAAATCTGAAAAACGACCTTTATTTAATCGCTCATATCTCCGCGACCGTTTGTGCTAGAGACTTGCAGTAACTTTCATTTGGAAGCTGAGATCCTAGGCTTTCCTTCAGTTTTGCCTTCCATTTGCCAGAAATTCGTTTAACCTGCTAACTATCCCTGCATCATTGCTAGTGTGAGCCTGGACTAATATTAACTAGATACCACTCACCCTGAATTTCTGAAAGGGAATTAAAAGCATTTCCAGCATATTTCTCATCCATTGCTAGCACATATCAAAGCATTTTGCCTGTGTTTTCAAAACTCCTATCTGTTTTCTGTAGTGTAAGCTTGCTGGGGTGAACTGATTTACATTGATTGCATTTCTGAGAACTGTGTGTTTTCCTTCCATTTCCTTGCCTTGCATCAAGGGGGGGGAGGGGATTGCCAGAGAAAAGTGATTACATTGTTTGGTTGAAATCATATTATTTTCTGTACTGCATTCATTGAATATTGCATCCACCTGAGCTTACATAAAGCATCCTCTACCACATTATACTTCTGTACCTATTTACCAGTGTGCTACCTTATCCATTTCATCTCAACTCCTTAGTGATTATAACGAAGTGTGCTAGTGCCAGATTCTCCGTTGTTAATCTTTATCATATCAGATTAAGTGTGATATTCAATTATTAATTTATTATAAAGTGTGATATATATATATTTTAAATTATCAAATAAACCTTTTTAACTTGCAAAACAGAACTACTTCTTGGCTCAGTGGGGTCAGGGGGATTCCAAGAGAGGGGTGTTATATAGGGGTAGTCATCCAGAACGCATGAACTGGACATAAAGATATATCAATAAGGGTTTTCATTCAGTATTCTAGACTAGGCGTTAACTTAGCTGTAGTGCTGAATTGAATCCTCTTACAGTAAGGGCCAGCATGGGCCGGCCGGTGTGGACGGAAGAGAGGCTAGTGGTCCAGATAAGAAGGGTGGAGCTATCCTGGGGAGAAATGCTGAGAAAAAAGCCAAGGAAAGAGACTGTGAGAAAGTAATATGTGAAGCAATATGGGTCCGGGACATGGCAAATATACTACTTTACCACGGATGACCTTTACTAACTCGGATGGCGGTAATTTGAACCTATGACTGGAGGTTGAAGCAAAATCACTGAAGCAAATGCTTAAATTGGTTTGCTACCTAACCGACAATTTTCGAGTACTTCAATGGTGTATATCTGCTTTTCTCAAACTGGTCACTGATAAAAAAAAATGCATTTTCCTTTATTAACCAAACTTTGACACTTTTTGAACCCGTACCACAACTGTAACACCAGTTGATCTACATACTGGTTTCCTGCTTTCCCATTGGGAAACGTCATCAATGCTATCTGCTCAGCCCACTATGGTCAACACTTACTGATTTTCCAATCCTGACCAACACATGGTCTTGACGGGCAAGATTCGTTTTTCTACAAAATCTTCTTGGGGTTCCTACCAAGAAAAAGATCCCATTTGCGAAACTAAAGAGGTTACTTTCTGGCGAGAAATTGACATATTTTTACAATTCTACTGAAAATAGTGTTTGCAACACTTTTACAGAAAGACATTTAAGGAAGGCTGCTGGTGTGTTCATGATCTTTTTCCTAACGTTTGGTCAGCTGGATCCAAAAAACATATAATAATGGAAAGCAGGGGCTAGGAGTCTTGCTTACCATGACAATTTACCCGCTCATGTATGTTGGCCAAATTCACTGCAGCACATCAGAAAGCAGCTGTCTTTGGAAGGCCCTGCTCCTTTTTAACATGCTGCATTATAAAATGGCTCCCTAGCTACAATTCACCCTGAAACGTATTGGAGTAGTAACAATTATGCTGTAAAGCCACAAGACAGACGCTGATGAATGATGCTTATCTCCAGAGCCAGATGTGTTGTCGCATTCATTGTATTGTAACCCTGGGTGTCTTTCAACACCTGTGACATGATTTCCTTTTAGCAAGGACTGACATCAATCTCTGCACAGCAATGTTTCCACTAAGAGATTTATTTATCTTTGTATCTCGTGTTGTGCCGGCCTACTTTGGGATTAAGTGTTAGCATATAAACGCCACGATAGCCGTTATCGGTCCTCAGAGTGAGAGCGATATCACGTGAAATGGTTACACTATTTTCCGGTAGTAATTAGTAATAGTAAAATGACTACTGCCACCTTTCAGATACAAACATTACTGCATCACCTGCCATATTTTTGTTAGAGAAGCAGAAACATCCATCGTCTTAATCCTGCACAGCGTCAGGATGGCACGCAGTTACATTTTCTAAGGGCATAATATGGAAATAATCAGACGTTTGGTGGACTTCACCGGTCGGTAATGGCCCAAGGCCCCAGTTATTATGCCATAATACTAGGCCTGGTGCCGTTACCGGCCGGTGAAGCCCACCAAACTCGTGATTATTGCCATTAGCAGCCCGAGGCAAACACTCGAGATGCTAAGAAAAATGCCCACCCTGCTTGTTCGCAGCATCGCCAGCCGGGGCGAGTCATGGTTGTCAAGGGAATGGAAGGTGGGGCACCGCTCAGAGCCCTCTTCCATTTCCATGACGGAAAGAGGAAGCCAAGTGGTGTGGCCTGTGCGTAGGAGCGCTATTAAGGTACGAGGGGGTTTGAGGGTTGTTGAGGGGCTCGACATGGGCGTGGGAGACAGGGGATGAGGGAGAACAGGGAGTGCCAGGTGGAGAGCCGGTACGCTGAGCACTTGGGTTGCTCTGAACCCGGGCTTGCATTGTTAGATTCAGCCCGGGTTCAGAGCAACCTGATTGGCACCCGCCAAGAGTGGTAATAAGAATTAGTATTCCAGGAAGTGACATGAGAGAGGTCCACTGGCTAAACTCCAGGCTATATTTCCTCATACAGCCCGGAATTTCGTCCAAATCACCACCGATCTGCCTGCCATTCACTTCTGACCCCCTCGCCACCCCCCAACATGCCGTTCAATTATCACTAGCCCCAGTCCTGCACAGGGTCCAGTCCCAGTGTCTTCCTCTTCCTGACTGAATGCCGGCCTCATTCTGCTTAAGTCGCTGGCCCTATTTTACATCATGCAAGCATGAGCTCAGTCCCTCTGAGGAAGGGTTGGGGGTTTCTTCCCCAACAAATGTGAATTAAATACATTTCAAATCACATTTTTCCATGTATAGAGATAAAATAAATCACGTAACATTTATCATCCATTTAAAAGTGAGGAAAATCATACTGGATGCTTTAGAACAAACTCTTTACTCCAAGGGCTAATGTGGGGTGATGAGAGAGGGAAGGAAGGGTGTGGGGTGACTGGGAGACAGTAAGAGGAGCAGAAAAGTAGGCAGTGTAAAGTTTAGTTTGCTGGTGCTAAAGGGGAGGAGGGAGCAAAGGAAGGAGAGTGGAGTTGGTGTGTGCACGGCAGTTTATTTATTCCATTTAGGATATGGAGAAAGTGTGTTTGTAGGCATTGCTTGTTAATGGGAGGTCTAAGTGTTTGGTATTCCTAGTTCCAACCTTGAAAGATATTTCAGAGAGACACTACTGTATTTGCGGTAATCTCTGCCCAAAGCTGCGATAGCTGACAACAGAGGATGATGATAAGAGTTGAGTTGAGAAACCATGTGCTGGGAAGGAGATGGTCCTATCCCACCACCCTAGCCTTTCCTGCGGTAAGTAGATCATGTGTAGGCCAAGGGGGGTAGAGAACTCACCCACATGGCACGTCCCCTTATGATAGAACATAGAAACTTATATGAATAGCGCTGCTCACAGGCTCGAGAACAGATGCCATTTTGCATTGGCGCGAACGCCATCTTTTTACTAGGCCCAAAAAATCACCTCTCTGTAAACTCAGCTCTCCCTTCCCCTGGACCTCGCACTGAGAGCCCAAGACATTGCCACCCCAGCCAGTTCCACGCGAGCCTTGTTCTCACGGAAGTCCAGCCATTTATTGTTGCAATTGTTTAGTATCACTTCCACAGAATCTGCTCCCTGCAGAGCGTGAGATCGAAGAAGGCCCCAGCACAAGTGCCCATCCATCTTCACGAAACTGCCCATGCCCTCTCAACCCACACCCCGCCAGGCCAGGGCTCACCAGTCCCGGACCCTCCTCTCTCTTTCATGTTGATACACATCTGACCCCCTCGCACTGACCATTCCAGAACACCCACCATAGACTTAATCCTGTGCAGCAGTATATTCTCTTCAAATCAACACATGTTTGTTCGTATCATGAGGCATCGGGGAACAGAAATAGATCAAACCCCCAGGGGGAGACACCTGGGAGCGGTACCCTGGTATCAATGAAGCCCTGAATGTAGAGGTCGGAATGCCAATATATTAACCCATTTTCTCTAAGTACCCCCATTCATGCAGGATTTTATGTCCGCCATTATTCTCATATTATCATTCTCTGTTGTTTAGCTTAGATAGTTAGATATGTGTCACATTTGTCCTGACCTTCACCACAGAGATGAGCACAGCTGAGCCACGTGCCACCAGATTGACTAGGAAGCAGTGGCCAATTGCAATCTGGCATCCCATATAGAGCAGGCTGTGCCATACGGCCCCTCCAATCCGCACTGTGATTTTGTATCTTACATAATGATGTCACTAATGACAAAATTGTTTCTTATAATGTATTGCCCATGTAACTTTTGGCAGAGCACTCTTGGGCAGCAGAGTTCTTTCCTCGCATCCTTTATTTTAAATAAAGTTTGTTATCCTTGCAATTTAGCTCTTGTCTCATTCCTTGACGGGGCGTGTTATCTTTACTTTTTCATTTTGTGAGGATACGTGTTTGGGTTCCCAACTTTATTTGATGACCCCTTAGCATGATTTCTTTCAAGACCCCCATACCCGCGGCGAGATGCAGTGCTTCTTTGGCAAGGCCGCCCCCATCCACGGGTACCCAGACCCCAAAAACGCATCCACAGAAGAAAATGGTTCTTGTGGGTTCCGGCTTTGCGAATACCCCGCTGCTCACCTGTGCCGGGTGCGGCCCCATGGAGAGGCCCAGACGTTGTGGATAGACCATGAATTCAGGCTCTTGGAAGAACACGGGCACGTGAGGATAAGTTGCAAGCACAGACAAATGATGGGATGTGGGAAATATAGAGAGGTATGGTGGAAGGGAACACGCAATGGTTGAATGTGAATTAATTGTGTGATTATTTGAAGTGAAGCGCTTTTTCTATTGATGGCCATTAGTTTTTTAGTAGAGAAATAAGGAGAAAATACAGAGGAAATATGCAAACTTAGCTCTGAAAGGGGGTGGAAGGCAGCGCCGCTGTGCACTGTCCCTACCAGTGCGGAGAATAAATATGGAGATAAAAGTAGGAGCCCCATATAATTAGAGGGCTCATGAATAACTAGTGATTATTGTTTTAACTTGTTATTTAAGTTTATTGTTTTTTTAGTGTTTTTACATATGTGGAGGAAGGCCGAGGAGGGGCAGAGATGATGTGAATGATGAGTGCGTGAGAAAGTGAATATGCTCTAAAAAAGGGGCATGGGTTATATGTTTTTTGTTTATTGTTCTTGCTCTGTTTTTGTTGGTTTTTAAACTTTTCCATGTTCTTGGATGTAATTGTATAATATATTGTGATGTTGAAGATAGATGTTATAAGACATTATTGACTGTTCCAGAAAGAAGGCCTTGGGTATAGCAGAGAGGCTGAGGGGAATATAAGGCTCTACAAGTATTGGGGGGAACCATACGCAAAAAAGCAAAAGGTTAACAGTCATGGGGATGGACACCCCATATTTGCAAGCATCTCCCCCTCTATAGTGAGCGAATTAAAAAATACCATAGCCAATGGCTGACTGAAATGAAGAGGGAGGGACTATCGCACGCTTGGCCAGAGGAAGTGTCCTTTGATAAGCGAACGCCAGAAACCTCTACACGTACCTAACAGTAAAATATAAAGGAAAGCAGCTTCAAAACAGAAGGGAAGTGTTAGATTTGTGGAGGATGTTCGAAGAAACCCCCGCCACAAGTAAGAGGGAAAAGGGTCAGAAGTGCCAACAGTAATGAGGGGAAATGAAGGAGAAAAGGAGAAGGGCAAAGAGGAACCCAAGAAAGTATACCCATTGCTCACAAGACTGGTGGAAGGGTATACAAATCCAATGTATGTATCAGGGGACAGTATGCCCATTACCCCAGGTACAGCCCCATCCCATGAATGAGAACATTTCAAGACACCCAAAACATTTGAGGAATCGATGGTTTAAGAACATTTTTACATTCAAAGTAAATACTCCCTTTCCTATTTTACATTCCAACCTTGCTAAATATACATATTGGCACTTTCACAAATCAAGAGCAGACAAAAGATTCACAGTCGCTATCCCAATTCCTAAGAATTGTGCGGCTACAATTATCTACCACCTCAAAGCTGGATTTACATCACCTAACAACTGATAATGATTGGCAAAGTGTGTCTTCCTAATGGACACCAAGTTTGGGGGGCACTCTATAATTAAATGATATAGTGTTTCTTTTGCAACTTGATGTTGGCAGAAGCGACAAACCTTCTCATTGGGTTTTATTATTCTACGATAAGCTAGAACCTCTCGTGTTGGCCATAAATTGAATCTCAAACGCAATATTGCAGATCGGATGGATGGTGTATGGGAGCGAGGGGCCCCCTCGCGCCATACCCTCCTCAGTACAAGGCTTGGACCACGTGCCTCCGGTAGTGGGTTTGCCTCTTGCCCTTATGTAAAGTTAACCACGGTTGACGGCTACATAGATGGGACTACTGAGCAGGACACTGGGCATCCATCTTTTGTGCCCCCTTTCGACTCCACCTTGGGTAAACAGGCCTCACTGCAATAGTACAGCAAGACTCAGCTCCCCTTACACTGCAATAGCCAAGGACAGAGACACACACAAGGCGCGCAGGCAGCTGGCTGGCCCCCACCCTTGCACTCCCCCTGCGAAGGAAAGCTCTGCGCTCCCATTCTCACGCTGAAGCTGGAGAAAGTTGCAACAACCAATATGATACAGTTTTCTTCCTCTGAGATCACTGTTAGCATGAGAACCAGCATGTGAACCAAGATGAGCTAATCACTTTCTGCTCGTTCGTCCCCATAAACGTGCAAGCCACCCACCCCCATTTAGAGCAATTTATTGCCATCCTGACCCTGCGCTCCCTGTAAGGTATTTCTTTCAAGTGCCAGACCCTCGCCTGTGCTGCGAAACCCACTCAGCACACCCACTACTAACCTTAAGCACTTTGCCACAATATATGTTTTTACTTATAGTAATAGGTCTAAAGCTTAGGAGATATGTGAAACACAGCTTGACTCTTCTTACATGCACAATAAAGGTCAAGGCCTCCAATTAAAGCCACGAATGCCCCAATTGTACTGACAATAAATACTATGTGTGATTTGTGTAGAAATATGAAAAGTAGCATAAAATGTTTAGATAATTTGTTATTTAGTGTTTTACGAATGCATCATATTAGCTTAGGTAGTGACCACAGTGACCGGACCCTGACCTGCGTGGAGCACAAGATATTTGACGTCCATCATCTCGTCAGCCACTCAGCCAATCAGAAGGAAGAGATGCCACCCACACCTACAGCACCACACCGCCTGGCCAATCGGGTCCATTTAGTATTTTTTGTTAGAGTTACTTTAATTGATATATATATGAGTGATGATAAATGTTTTGAAGTGTTTTTTGGGTTATTTCCTAGCTGGAGAAATAAACCATCCTTTGAACTCTTGCAGCCGGGTCTCAGTGCCTCCTTCCCCGACAGGGGTCGTGTTGGTTATTTTATTTTCTCTTACACGTAGTAAGCCGGGGAAAGGCACCTACATTTTTAGGTGACCCCCGCGACGTGATTTAGAGAGGTGCCTCGAGGCCTGTGCCGCCCGGCAGCGACATCCAGGACGCCCCCGCGGTTGACCAGACTGTGCACATCAAGAAGAAAGGGTCAAGGGTTCCCAGTTGACGAATACCCGATCGAAAAGGCTGCTCGCCAAGGCAGGCCATGGCTTGGTTGGGGGACAGACCTGAGCGAGGTCCGGCCGTGAGCGGTGACCCTCAGAGTACCTGACTGAACACGTGGAGTCCAGGTTGCAAAGACCCCAAAGGAAGGTAAGGGGAAATACGGGAAGAAGGGAATTAGCAACAAAGGGAAGGTGGTTAAGAATAGGGTCTGTGTGAGTGACGGCGAGGCTTTTCTGATCTATCCTTTATATGACCATTAGGTGTTGTTAGAAGTGAGAAGAAGAGAAGTGGTATCCTAGCCCATACAGGGTAGAAGGCGGCGCCGCGTAGCATTTGTCCCGACCAAGTGCAGAATAGAGATAAAGAGAAAATAGTAGGGGTCTCGTATATTGAGTAGACTCGGAGTAGTTTTAGAATATTCTTTTTCCATGGAGGTAAGAAATCTTGAGACATAATAAGGGGAAAGAGGTGGGGAGTGAATGCGAAATAGTAGGTAGAATAGGGAAGAAGAAAAACCGGGGACAGTAACAGGAATAGGGAAAGAACAAACGCGCGCAGGCAGTGCATTTGTATGTTGCATGATTATATGTTTGTTGGTCTGCTTTGTCTATATGTCTTGTTGAACACGCCAAAGTATTTCAGTACAAGTAACTTATTGATTAATAAATAATAGGCAAAGAGATAAATTGTGAGAGGTGACCACTAGCACATATTTGCCAGCACCTTCCACTATATAGCGACAGGATACAGAAGTATCACGATCAGTGGATCACTGAGATAAAAGGAGATGGGGTTATACCAATTTGGCCAGAAGGAGGGTCATTCGACAAAAGAGTGTTGGACCTAGTATCAACACATTTGCTAGCACGATACAAAGGGAAACATTTACAGAACCGGAGAGAAGTGTTAGATTTATGGCGAATGTTCGAGGAAGTTACCCCCACGGCAGAGGTAGGTACAAGCCAAATGATAGAAAAGCAGAAAATACCTGAAGAAGTAAGCGGGACACCAAAAGGGGAGTGCTCAACAACTACAACCGAGAACGAAGTAACAAAAATCTATCCTTTAATGACCAGGCCAGCAGTAGGGTTTAGTGAGCCCATATATATACCACCCACGCCCACTGCTCCGTGCCGGGCAACAGCCCATGAACCCCTACCATATAACAAAGGAGGCCTGTACGGCCCCACGAGTGCGCCTCCTGTGAAAATAGCGCGTTTAACAGGCAATTTAAATCGTCAGCTGGCACACGCACAAATGGAAATAACACGGTTAAGAGCTCTATGCGACAAGGGGCAAATGCTGCCAGGGGGAGGGGAGGTACCCCCGCTGTCACTAGCAGATCTCACACCCCTGATAGGGGCAGCAAGCAATGTAACCCCAGCAGTCTCAGTATCAAGACAATCTATAGCATCACAAGGGACGTCATCACAGCAAAGACAAGAACAAGAGTGGCAGTCAGGACAGTTCCTGTTCCAATTGAATAACAAGCCAGTGAGAATTATACGCCCAGATACACCAGAGAGTCAACAAAGTGGAGATCAGGGTGAAAGACAAGGAAGTGAACCCAAGGAAAACTGGGAGGATAATAACGAGCCAGAGTCAGAAATAGAAGAAGTATGGGATGATTTAGATGAATACGAAGAGGCAGCTGCCGCAGAGGGTTCCCCACGGCCAAACTGCCGTTACCCAGACACACTATCACCACCATTATGGCAGGGTAGATTAAGACAACGAACAGGGAGGACAGGGAACATACTGGTAAGTAAAACGAAAAAAGGGAGAACGAGCAAAACAGGAAAGAAACAGAAACTACAAATGCCACTAATACATAAAGGAGCAGGTAGGCCAAACTATATCCCGTGGGCCCAAATGGACAAAAATAACCTGTTAAAACTCCTCCCCCCACTGACGGGAGGAGCAGGTAAGTGGATACATGTATTTGAGAAGAACACGGCAGGCGTGCCGTTAGCTATAGGTGATGTGAAAAGCTTATTAGTATCAGCAATCGGGGACCAAGCAGACACAATCTGGGAAAGGGCAGGGTTCCCGGAAGTAACAATGAGCTGTGATCGCCACGATGGATCACCATTCAACAATGTTCAAGCACAAGTGTGGGATGAATTGCGGCGTGCATTTCCAGACGTTCCAGACTTACATGCAGTGATGCAGTGCACGATGGAGGAGAGCAAGGATCCTGCACAGTTCATTTTGCGAGTGCAAGACTTATGGAGAAGTGAAACTGGTACGGCATGGAATCAATCAACAGCCTTATTTTATTTTATCATCAAAAAGGGGTTGCCAAAAGAGGTGCAGAAGGCCTTGGACAAAATAGCTGGGATCGAAGCCAAAGGGTGGCCTGAAATTCAGAGCATAATTGTACACCATTGGAGGAGGATCAGAGAGAAGGAAAAGGAAGTCACACAAAAGAGGCTGGCCGACGAAGCAAAACTAGTGCAGACAAAATTAGTGAAGGTCGCCGCCATTTCTGCCAGTGTAACCGCAGATAGAGAAAACAAAGGAGAGGGAAACGCGAGAGGAAGGCCTGTTGGGATAGCAGCGCAGTGGGTTGGAGAGGACCAAGGACAGTGGAACGGAGAGGAACAGCCATGCCAAGGATCACAGTGGCAGAACAGGCTGGCCCAAAGAAGAGGTGGGTACCGTGGGCAGAGGGGAGGATACGGAGGAATGGGAAACAGAGGGTATGGTGGGCAAGGACCAAGAGGAGGACAACAGGGGTCATGTTGGAATTGTGGAAGGTGGGGACATTATTCACGAGATTGTAGAATGCGACCATCAGGGTATTTTCAGGGGCAGCAGCAGCCCATGAACAATGAACAGGGGTGGGGCTGCCCACATCCAGGTAGCCCTTGTGGAGGTCCAATGTGGAGGGGGGGACAACAAGATCAGTACTGCTATGACCCCCAAATGCAACAAAGACCGACAGCCACACAACAGCAGCAGCAGCCGCAACATCAAAACGCACTACAGCCCATGGCAAGACAAAACTCAGTAGGGAACATAAACAATAACCCTTTTGCAGCGGCTGTAAATGGTGCCCTTGCACCATTCCGTGGCGTAACGGTCGTAGGTGACAATGTTTTTTCAGTGCCAGGTCAGCAAAGATATCAAGACTAGGACAGCCCACAGGGAGTACTTGCGTGTCCAGTCCTATTCACCACACAAAGTGCAAATGAAAAACCACTAGTGGCAGCAGAGATAGGAAACAAGCAGTTTATCTTTATGGTAGACTCTGGAGCAGAAAAATCATGTCTCACAGAAGGAGGTTTCAGCTCTCGGGAAGTAATTTGGAAACACAGGGGTTCTCTGGGGTTATTTTAAAAGTTCCTTACACAAAAGATCTTGATGTAACAGTAGGGGGAAAAACAGTGCGCGCACCCTTATTGTATTACGAAGACGCGCCAATCAATTTGATGGGACGAGACTTGCTCAGTAAGTTAAACATGACCATAGCTTTTACTGAAAGAGGGATAGTGTGCTCGACGCCAGGGTTATGCCCAGTACGAGCACTCCTGATAATAAGCACGATTACAAAGGAAGTTGCAGTAAGAGGGATCCCCATTGACATGTACATGTTCGTCTATGGGATACAGGTATTAGCCCGAGTAGGGCCTGAAATAACACAAAAAGAGTGGAGAATACCATCAGACTTCATATTCCGCCCAATCACACCAACAGATGTAGTGCCAGGCACAATTATATCTATAGACATTGAGGCAGTTCAAGTTTCCAACAGAAGCATTGTGGTCATAGGCCTGGACATGCAGGGACGCGAGTGGAGAAGTGTACTATGCATAGAGCCGAACATAATGCTAAAAGATATAACTGATGAATAATTGTTTACCGATTACGAGGGGGATGGAGAAACAATAATGGAAATAAGCATACCATGTGACATTATGATCCAATACAGAGAAATACACAACCCACTCATGGCTAACATAAAGGCCCCACTGACAATATTTGAGGAAGACATGGCCAGGGTAGCACCTGAAATTTGGACTACAGGGCCACACGATGTGGGATTGTTGCATGAGGTGACTCCCATAAAGATAAAACTGAAACCAGGTGCCCTCCCACCCAGAGTGAAACAATACCCAATATCCAAAGAAGCAGAGGAAGGTATTAGAGGAACAGTGAATGCACTCCTAAGCCAAGGTATTTTAGTGCCATCAACTTCCCCATGCAACACAGCGATTGTTCAGATTAAAAAAGCGAAAGGAGGGGCATGGAGAATGGTCCAGGATCTCCACCCACTCAATGACATCATCCAAAAAGAGTTCCCATTAGTGCCTAACCCGGCATCAATATTGTGCAGTATACCAAAAGAGGCAACTTGCTTCACTGTCATTGATTTGAAAAATGCTTTTTTCTCTGTGCCACTCACACCAGAGTCGCAGTACCTTACAGCCTTTACATTAGGAAACAACAGATATGAACACCGCAGACTCCCACAGGGGTATTGCGAGAGCCCAAGCATTTTTAACAGAGTACTACGACAAGACATCGGCAACATAGATGGAGGGAGCACCATTATACAGTACGTAGACGATTTACTCGTCTGCAGCAAAACAGAAGAAGAGTGTAGAGAAGACTCGTTAATACTGCTTAACATATTGGCTGCCAATGGATACAAGGTGGACAAAGGAAAGTTACAATACTGCCTTGCAGACGTTGTATATCTCGGGCAGCAAATATCTAAAGATGGAAAAGTAATACTACCAGACAGAGCAGCTGCCATTCGACACATTATCATACCAAAAACAGTGAAGGACATGCAGATATTTCTTGGCATATGTAACTATTGCCGAGCATGGATCCTCAATTATGCAGCATACACACGGCCAATGCTACAAGCACTGAAGGAAGCACAGAAGAACAGGGCCCCAATAAAATGGACACATGAGACAATTGCCCAGTTCTCCCGATTAAAAGACCTTATTGCAGAAGCCCCAGTCCTTGCAAATCCAGATTATGAAAGGGAATTTTTCCTGTTTTCACACAGCAATGGAACATTGATGACAGCAGTATTGACACAAAAGACATCGCTAGGCCACAAACCATTAGCATACTACATTGGAATATTAGACCCAATAATGCAGGGACATTTCGCTTGCGAACAGGCCCTCGCTGCAGCGGCCTTCGCCATTGAGAAAAGTGTCACGATCGTAATGGGAGGTTCAGTGACGCTATATGCGGAACACTCATTATTTGCTATCCTTGAAAGATCAAAATCTACTCTCACAACACAGAGAGCATCTGCTTATGAAATAATGATATCCAGTCCAAATGTACAGGTGGTCAGATGCAAGACAGTGAACCCAGCCACATTCATTACAGAACCATGCACAACTGAAGATTTACAGGAACACGATTGTAGCACGTATGAGGGAGAGGGCGATGACATTCCCAAAGCAAGAGAAAATGCCCTTACAGAAGGAGAAATCTATTTCATAGCAGGTCAGCATCCATAAACTCAGAGACAGGAGAGAAACATGTGGGGATGGCAGAAGTGCGCATGGAAGAAGACACATACGAAGTGATTGTTCAAAAGCGCCTCCCCTCACACTACTCTGCACAAGCAGCCGAACTGACTGCACTAATCAGCACATTACACACAGCCAAAGATTGTGCAGTAACAATATATTCAGACTCAGTTTACGCCACCACAACAGTTCACTCAGGGCTATCATGTTGGCGAAGGAGAGGGTTCAGAAGAGCAGACGGGTCCCCCGTACAACATGCCACGTTGCTAAATGAACTAATAGAAGCTTTAGCAGAGCCATCGGTAGTGGCAGTGGTTAAATGCCAAGCCCATACCAATAAAACAGACGCTGTCTCATTGGGGAACGCGGCAGCCGACACAGCAGCGAAGGAGGCCTTGTACTTCAATGAGACACCAACGTCAGAGTACGTTGTAAAAACAGCTACAGCAGAACAACCAGCAGAAGCGTACAGTAACACACCCATAGCACAATTGATAGAACTCCAGAGAAGAGCCCCACAAGAAGAGCAGGAGTTGTGGGGAAAACGAGGATGTAAACAATCAGCCACAGATCTCATTTGGAGACAGGAAACGACAGACAAGGTAGTGATGCCTGTAGAATTATTAGAAGTAGCGTTCCAACAACTGCACTTCCCAGCTCACGTTGCAAAACAACACATCGCCTCAGACATTCAGGAGGATTGGTTTGTTCCCAATCTGCACAAATACTTGTCTAAATTTGTGATTGAATGTACTACATGCCAAACTTACAATTCAGGAATGACATTACGAACTCTGCGTGGTACTTTACCACGCCCTACAGGTCCATTCAGAGAACTGCAAATCGACTACGCCGATATGGGAGAAAGATGTAATGGAGCGAGATACTTGATTGTGGTGGTATGCCCTTTTTCACGGTGGGTGGAAGTGGGCCCCTGCCCCCATCCTGATGCAAAATGTGCTGCCAAGTTCCTTGTGCGAGAAGTATTCTCGCGGTGGGGAATATGTGACGTGATCCGTTCAGACAACGGCACGCACTTTGTGAATGATCTTTTCAAAGAAGTAACCTCCCTTCTGGGGGTGAAACATTAACTATGTACGATTTATCATCCAATGGCCAATGGAGTTGTGGAGAGGATCAACGGGCTGCTCAAAAGCAATTTATCGAAATTATGCAGCACGTTGAAAAAAAATTGGATATATTGTCTGCCCCTAGCACTGTTCCAACTCAGAAATCAGCCATGCAAGGATCACCATTTGAGCCCCCACGAAATCGTGACGGGGAGAAGAATGCACATGCCGCTCTCTCCTGTTAGGAGGGCATCTGATGCACACAGGGCTGCCACAGTGTTGGGGGAAGAGTTCAAGGAATACCTAGCACAGCTAACGCGTGTGGTACGCAGCATAGCAAAACAAATTGCTCCGCCATTTACTGAAGATGTAGCAACAGACACCTCCACGCCAGCAGCAGATAGCCCGGAGGGGCCATTAATGCCAGGGGAACACATCTATGTTAGAAGCTTTGTAAGAAGGTGGAATTCACCAAGATTTCATGGTCCATACACAGTGGTGTACAGCACACCAACTGCAGTTAAAGTGAAGGGACTGAAATTCTGGTGCACCTCTCGGACGTGAGAAGGGCGCGCAGTGTCGCACTCCCCCAAAATGAAACAGACTGTGTGGATGGCAGTACTAACACGGTCTGACATGACAAAAACTGCAACTAAGAGAGGAAAAGTATAGTAGAAAAGCAAAATGTCTTTTTTATATTCTCTCTCTCTCTCTATCTATTTTTTCTATCTTACTCTCATATGAATTGTGTTATTTTTGCTATTTTTCCTCATTGTTTTTATGATAAATTGAAAGAAATTGTTAAATGCCTAACTAAGCAAAAAGATGAAAAAGAATGAACAATTGCAAATATGTTTCTTTTCATGATGACTTAACGAATTTGTCTCGCCCACATAGGTTCAACATGAGCCAATGCGATGAAACAGCTGAGCAGGCTGAAATGTTAGATAGAAATAGGGATGCCACTAGGGCCAGTAGATTGAGCAATGTAGAATGCGTTATAACATATGCTGCCATACTATTTGCAATAATGATGTTTTATTTTATTTGGTATAACATTGTCTTATTTGTGGCAAATGAAATGAACAAAGGAGGGAGCGGGGCTAACATGACAAAACCAGGGTCTAAACTAATATGGACTGGAGTAACAACCATTTGGAAGGACACTTATAACGTTGAATCGAATAGTATAAATACAACGCCACCCTATGAACTATCGCATGAAAACAAAACTGCTATCCCATTGTTGAGTAATAGTGTGGCTTAGGAAATAGAGCCTGGATGGGATGTAAATGACGGTTACTATTGGTTGACTAACTCCAGAAATACAAGCATGCACACACACGCAGCACCAGAAACCACTACTGAATACACACATGTCACCATGAACAACATTGATGATGCATGGTCCAGAATATTCCCGCTGCAATATCAACGAGTTGGTACCCAATTAAAAAACAAAAGAAGGAGGAGAAAAAGGGGGGCGGGAAAAAACAGATATGATATTTATCATAACCTGGGGTTAGATGAGATAGAGGACCCCCGACACCCTGACCAATCAAATAAATGGTATTCAGACATGAGCACCGCAGTAAAGCAAGCAAGTAATGAAAGTTGCTACGTGTGCTCACTTATTCCTCATGCAACTGGAACCCCAAAAATGTTAATTCCACAGAAAGTACCCTTGTCTGAGGCCCAATGTTTGATTCATCTGATGCTGTGTAGAATAAAAAAGACATTTCAGGCACACACAGTCACCATGGAAAAACTGGAAAACGAACAAACATGCACCAGCAGACGACAAGGAGTAATTTGCCTCCAAGAGCCATTTTTCATCATAAAAGGGACAAGGTATGCAGACAACAAGTGGCATGATGAAACGATTGAATGCAAAGCTGAGGGGCTTCGAGGGCTGCCAGACAAAACATACGAGTGGGCAAAAGAAACGTGCATCCCCATCTGGTCACAGCATATCACCAAGCTGACATGGGTCACACCACTGGATAGACCCATAAAGATTCAAAAGGAAATACCGCACAAACTTTGCTTCCATGGAGAAGGGAAGGTGAATATGTGAAATACACAGCAGTGCAATAAGACTTTAATAATACCAGATATGAAAAAAGGCACTGCCGCATTAATGGACATATACTGGATCTGTGGCAAACGAGCTTACCTGGATCTCCCAGCATCCTGGAGGGGCACTTGTGCCCTAGCCACACTTCACTCAGCACTAATGGTGATACCAGAGAGCCACGTTCAGTTTACAGCAAGGCCTTCGGCTGACAGTTCGACAGCAGGCCAATCGGCTGACATATCGGCAGCAGGGCAATCGGCTGAACCATTGACAGCGCCCGATGAGACAATCACGGAGCCCCCAGCATACGAACTATTGTCAGAAGAAACATTGAGAACCAAGTTGTCACACAGCAAAAGATCCTATTATATTTCGTCCAAATCGTCAGAACTCCTTGCTGAAATTCCGCAGCAGTACAAGCTTTTCTCATCTGCAGAGACATTTTTTGCATCATTTCTAGCACCAGGCGTTCAAGCCAGCACAAACGCGAAATGGCTGCAGATAACACGCTGGGAGCTCATCCAGCTGGCTAATGACACTGAAGAAGGATTCAACATCATAAAAATAGAGCTCCGTGCACTGCGCCTGATGACGATGCAAAACAGATATGTCTTGGATCTTATCACGGCGATGGACGGCGGTGTTTGCAAAAAAATTGGGGGGGCGTGCTGCACGTTCGTACCAACTTCAGATGCTGATAACGGGACACTGTCACACGTGATAACAGCAGTACATAATTTAGGAGAAAGAATGAAAACGGAAGGTGGAGCAGACAACAGCACTTGGTTCGACAATCTGTTCAGCTGGATACCATCATGGGTGAACATAGCAGCGAAGATACTCATTCCCATTATTGTCTTTCTTCTCCTAATATTTTGTGTGTGCCAACTGGGACTAAGATGCTGTGAAAATAATATGCCTAATTCAGCAATGATGATGGTAACAGTGAGCCGACAGACAAGGGTGGCTCCTCTGATAGATGCCCAAGTACAAACTGGAGAATACACCACACCGCAGTATATAATGACTGCCATCTATAGGCAGTATGGGGACGTGGTCGATAATCTACATCACACTACCATTAAAGAACCAAAGGACTTGCTGTGGTATAACGAGGTTTGGATAGATTTGGATGGGGATGGTGGGATATACTTAATGGTCACCCCAGAGGAATACGCAAGAAGGGGTAACAGCTTGAGAAGTGTGTGCAAAGCATGGATGCCAATAAAGGGTACACCCGCTTGGGATGAGGCTGTGGCTGAAGCTGAGCGCTACCGAAGGGAGAACGGAAAGAACGAGCTAAGTAGTTTGTTACTTTGGATGTAACGAAAGGGGGGAATGTATGGGAGCGAAGGGCCCCCAGGCCCCCTCGCGCCGTACACTCCTCAGTACAAGGCTTGGACCACGTGCCTCCGGTAGTGGGTTTGCCCCTTACCCTTATGTAAAGTTAACCACGGTTGACCGCTACATAGATGGGACTACTGAGCAGGATACGGGACATCCATCTTTTGTTCCCCCTTTCAACTCCATCTTGGGTGAACAGGCCTCACTGCGATAGTACAGCAAGGCTCAGCTCCCCTTCCACTGCAATAGACAAGGACAGAGACACACACAAGGCGCGCATGCAGCTGGCTGGCCCCCACCCTTGCACTCCCCCTGCGAAGGAAAGTTCTGCGCTCCCATTCTCACAGTGAAGCTGGAGAAAGTTGCAACAACCAATATGATACCGTTTTCTTCCTCTGAGATCACTGTTAGCATGAGAACCAGCATGTGAACCAGGATGAGCTAAGCACTTTCTGCTCGTTCGTCCCCATAAACGTGCAAGCCACCCAGCCCCATTTAGAGCAATTTATTGCCATCCTGACCCTGCGCTCCCTGTAAGGTATTTCTTTCAAGTGCCAGACCCTCACTTGTGCTCCGAAACCCACCCAACACACCCACTACTAACCTTAAGCACTTTGCCACAATATATGTTTTTACTTACACTAATAGGTCTAAAGCTTAGGAGATATGTGAAACACAGCTTGACTGTTCTTACATGCACAATATAGGTCAAGACCTCCAATTAAAGCCACGAATGACCCAATTGTACTGACAATAAATACTATGTGTGATTTGTGTAGAAATATGAAAAGTAGCATAAAATGTTTAGATAATTTGTTATTAAGTGTTTTACGAATGCAACATATTAGCTTAGGTAGTGACCACAGTGACCGGACCCTGACCTGCATGGAGCACAAGATATTTGACGTCCATTATCTCGTCAGCCACTCAGCCAATCAGAAGGAAGAGATGCCACCCACACCTACAGCACCACACCGCCTGGCCAATCGGGTCCATTTAGTATTTTTTGTTAGAGTTACTTTATATAAATGAGTGATGATATAAATGTTTTGAAGGGTTTTTTGGGTTATTTCCTAGCTGGAGAAGTAAACCATCCTTTGGACTCTTGCAGCCGGGTCTCAGTGCCCCCTTCCCCGACAGGGGTTGTGTTGGTTATTTTATTTTCTCTTACACATAGTAAGCCGGGGAAAGGCACCTACAATGGTGAGGGACATTTTATCAAATATGGTGCCATTATTCTGAACCTTTTCTCAATCATACAGTTACCATCAAAGTGTTTATACTGGAGGCAAAGTCTTCTGGTGTTATTCCAGTCTGTCATATACATTTTTTATTTTGCTTTTACTGGATTGCTGACAAGAAGATCAGTTGAGATATCAGCAGTTGCTAAAAGTTTACAGGTGTTTCTTGTCCAGTCCCTGGCAAAAGCATGATCAGAGGAAAACATGTGTGCAGACAATGTATTTAAAAGAGTTTCACTGTTATTTGACATAAGACATTTTCTGAATAAGGAGCATATGTGCCAATGGTATTGTGCTGACAAGGAAACCAATACCAACTCATAGCGCAGCCACGATATTGGCACACACTGCGGTAGAACTTGTTTCCAATATTTTGATTCTAGTTTGTTAAAGAAGCTAACCAGTAGTAAATTCATGGTTTACAAACCATACAACAGTACAGGGATGCATTTATGCGTGTAATAAGTCCACCAGGTAAAATGGAAGATTTGCCATATTTTCTAAGAATAATTTTCGTTTGGGATACTGCTGTAACTATTTTCTGCTCCAATCTTTGCATATGACACTTATTCTGAGGTTCTATATCAATAATCATTCCCAAGTAAGTATACTGACAAACAACTTCGATGTTCACATCCTTGATGGTCCATTTCATCTTATTGCGAGACAGATGGTTCGGGCAGTACATTAGTATTTTCGTTTTTTGCAAGTTTATACTTAATTGGTTGATTTTAATGTACTGTGTAAGTGCATATAACAAAGTTTGGAGACCTGTTGGACTTTTGGAAACAAGAACTAAATCATTGACATATAGTAATGCCGCAATGGGTATGCCAGTCAGTTTAGGCGCATCTGTAACCAAGGCCGTAAACACATATTTGATGTCATGAATAAAGAAACTGAATAGACCTGATGCTAGAATGCACCCATGCTTAAGTCCCTTTGCTGTCTTAATTGTTGACGATAAGAGACCCTCTGTGGTGAGTCTAATTTGCACAGAGCTCTCTGCGAGTAAGGCAAAAATGATATCTTGCAAAGTGTCTGGGCATCCTGCTGTAGATAACTTCGCCATAAGAAGTTTGCGGGATACCGAATCAAATGCCGAATTAAAGTCGACAAAGGCAAAGTAAATAGGTTGCTTGTTGACATGCGCCTGAGTCTTTATTGCACTTAGGATCAGTAAATGTATTGTTGTGCCCATGCCAGCTAAAAAAACGGTCTGATTTGGATCACGCTTTTGACAAACTTCATTGAATTTCTTAAGATTATTATTCCCCGGTGCATCTAACAATGCTATTGGTCTATAATTGTTGGGTAAAGATCTCATACCGAGACGAGTGAATAAAATACATCCTATCAGTCTGAAAAGAAATTTCAGATTGATCTGAAGAAAGATCTACTTGATAAATGCAACACGTAAGATGAAACAGAATATAGTGAAAACATGAAGTGTCCTGATGACAGAACCAAAAGAGACATACCATTCTATGGTGTTTTTTGTAATAAGTGACACAAAACAAGGTATCTTTATGATAGCCCAAGAAGGAAGCCAACAGGCACGGCTTTGTTTTGTTTTTTACATCGTGGGCAAGTTGATGTACTTACCATTTAATAAACTGTGAATCAATAAAGATTGTTATTTAGGAAAGTGTTGCTGAAAACCAGAGAGTATTAATTCTTCTGTATATTATGAATGCATCTTTTTGTTTATTATGAATGTTTTTTGTAGAAATTGTTTAAAATTAAAAAAATATATATATTTTTTTAAGATGTTGTGCCTGCCAATTTGTTTGGTATGCTAACAGAGATATAAAGAGGGAGATATTCAAAAATAAAACACAGAGTGTTGGGAAAGGAAGCTGTTGTTGTGGAAAACCTTTATCTTTTAGATTCCCTAGTCCTCATCCACACAGCCCCTTAGAAAAGAGGACAAAGTAGGCTCTTTTGTAGCTTACAGAACACTGGTTCGACATAAATCATATTTCAAATATGGATCTGAACAGCATTTAATTATCAAAGAGTGTCTCTTGTCAATATGGTTGTTCTGGATGACAATTTTATGATTATTGGGTCTATTGTTTGTTTTATTATTTGTATTTCAGTTTGACCACTCGCTAGTTGAAGGTGTCTGTTGAATGCACCCACTAGAGGAGAAGGACACCTTTCGTGATTTGTTAACCCGGCTTATAGATTGGCTGGGCTTATTCTCAGTTAAATCTCTTTTTTCTTTCATTTCGCTATCCGTTTCATTGATGTTCAACGCTGCAGTTATGCTCCTGTTGTTAAACTGAGCATCTAGAAAAGCATCTACTGCTAGTCTGATATAACTGCGCCTTTGTTCTAGAAACAGGTCTTTTACTACTTGTTTATGCTCGCTACATCTGTGATCTTAATTCAATTCTTTATCTACTTGTCTCTGTCTGTGATCACTGACTTTTGGATTGATCTGATGAGAATACCCACTATGAGAGGAGGACGTGTTTCTCAATTCAGTTGCCTGCATTATGAGCTGGGTTTGCTTATTCTCAATTAGTTGTTTTTTTAACTTCATTTTGCTACCCGTATTATAAGTACTCAGATCAGTATTTAGAGTCCTGTTGTTAAATTGGACATTTAAATAAGCATCTACTGCTTTTCTGATATCACTGCATCTTTGTTCATGATGCAGGTATTTTACTGGTTGTTTGGACTCACTGCACCTGTCAACTTGGTGCAGTGCTTTGTCTGCTTGACCCTGTTTGTGGACATTGACTTTCAACAGATCAGAATGTTGTTGCTTACTTTTTATCTGGGTATCAGTGCCTCCTCGATGCTCCTCAATTGCATCGATAAGTTCATTCAAGGGAGTATGCGTCAAGGAGTAATTGTTATTCATAGGACCCTTGGGAAGTATGATTCTCTTTATTTGATTTGGTGGTTTCCCATGAGGCACTAATTGAAATGCAATTGATTTCGATGCCTTATGAGTCTGTTTTTGGATTTGGCATTCACCAGCTGCGTATTATTTTTCAATGGCTCCTGTTTTTGAGCTACAATTTGCTTATTTTTGGAGTTCGTAATAGTTTTTGTTTTTATCTGCTTATTTTTGTTTAAGAAGATGTCAAAAGGTTCGGATTGAGGTGGAATGTTCGAATTATCTTGGATTCCCTCTTGGGTATCCTGTTGTAAACTTATCCAAGAGTCATGTCTTTCCATCTGTGACACTTCCAACCCTCCCCTAATGTTCGCTTGTTCGAATATGGGGAACGGAAGCGGCAACCCCATAGGAACTTCAAATGTCGTTTCCAATGGAATTAAAGGGGAATTATAATTTGAATGGTAATATTCCTTGTTAGATACTTTTTTTTTTGTTTGAATTTCTTCCGTAATCCAATCAGATATTTGCTGGACCAGTTTAGACTCTGACGTTATTTTTCAGTCAAGTGATTCAAATAATTTGAATAGAGTCATTATGTTCAAATTTACCGCTGCAAAGGTAATTTCAAGTATAGTGGGCTGTGATGCTCCTTGTGTGCAGCCTTGCAACACATTTCGCTTACGCGGCGTGGGCTGTAAATAATAAATAGAAGATGCAGTTGAATTTCTTGAGCAAGTGATGGCAGGAGTGGAGGCTGATATGTCTTCCGAATTACTGGACAGATCATAGACCCTTGCGTGGATAGATATGTCGGGAATAACAAAACTTGTGTCAGGAATCCCATCTACTACCCCATCCATGGGAATTTCAGAGGGCGGTACACGAGGAGGTACCCATATGGTTCCCAACAGCGTTTCGTCGGACACAGCCTGTACCGGCTCGATAGTGCCTACAGATGGCAAACCTGCCTGAGCACAATTTGTGAGTACACGCGGAACGCTGAATGTTTTTAAAGGTAATGTTCTGTTGTCATCTATACGATTCACCCTTAAAATGTTAGACAGAGACTGGCAAATGTTCTCAGTGAAAAATTCCCAAATGTCTCCTTTTATGATTTCAAGACGAGAATGAACAAAAGGTGTTAGTGTGATTGCCTTATGCAATGTGCGGGTTACTGAACCTCGATCAGTCGCTCCCACGGTCATGTTGGAAGGGGTGTTCAAATTTGCCGGCATACCAGTCTTCAAAGAGTAGATACGCTGAAGCATGCAAACCAGCTTGTGCGTAATTAGGCAATATGGGGAAATGTGTAAATGAGATGCTACAACCCTACTGTAAAAGAGGCAAGGATTATCGACTGACCAAAGGAGCACACCACGGCGCAGCAAAGTGGCAAAGTGGTCCTTGTCAATCCTTGCCTCCCTGCACGTTCCAAATTTGAAGAAAACATCAAAGGGGGCATGGTTAGTTGCCAAAATGTAAATATTGCCGTTCCAAAAGGGCTTGGAGACATGTAACTGCAATCGCTCAGGAAGATACGTTTGTGGCAAAGTGGTCCTTGTCGGTCCTTGCCTCGGTGCGCGCAAAACAATCTCATCAAGTCCCTCCCCCCACTCACAGCGGGCACAGGAAAGTGGATTTATGCATTTGAGAAAAACACAGGTGTCCCCCGGCTACAGGAGATATTAAAAGTCTCCTGGTATCAGCAATAGGAGATCAAGCCGACACAGTGTGGGTGAAAGCAGGCTTCCCGGGGATGACAATAAGTAACGACACTCATGAAGGGGCATCATTTAACAATGTTCGAGCACAAGTATGCTATGCCCTGCGAAGAACCTTCCCTGATACACTCGATTTACATTCCAATATGCAGTGCACTATGGGGGATGAGGAAGGTGCTGCGCAGTTCATTCTTCAAGTACAGGAGATGTGGCGCGCGGAGACAAGCACTGCGTGGGACCAGTGTGCCTCACCATTTTATTTCATCATTAAGCAAGGCCTTGCAAAGGAAGTACAGCAGGCCCTTGACAAAATAGCAGGGATAGAAGCCAAAGACTGGCCTGAGATTCAGAGCATTCTAGTTCACCACTAAAGGAGGATCAAAGAAAGGGAAAAAGAAACAATTCTGAGGAGATTAGCTGAAGAAGCAAAACTAGTACAGACAAAGCTAGTGAAGGTCGTAGCAGTAACAGCAGCACTGCCCTCAGATCATCTGGGAGAAGAGGGGGGTGTCTCGGTGGCTACACATGCAAGGATGGCTGCAATATGGACAGACAACAGACAGGGTCAGTGGGGAGGAGATCAACAATTCATGGGACTCCAGTGGCAAGGAAGACTTGCATTTCTCTCTCAGCATTCTGATTCCCGACACCAACAATCTTGCTGCTTCTCTGTTTCTCCTATTCTTTCGTTGCCATCGGCACCACCACCCCACCCATTGTGCCCTGCGGTGCTGTCTACTCCAGCAGCTCACTCTACTGCTACCTCCCATCTTGCATTGCCTTATTCCACTTTCTCGTCTGGATCTCCTTCTTTCACTTACCTGCCGTTCCTAGCACTTCGGAATCGTCATTATTGTGGACTTGATTTATTACTTTCGCTTCCGCATACGCATATGCTATTCCTTCTTGGATCCTGCATTCCTGCTTGTTGGTAAGGATCCGACTCACGCAAGTCCCTTCATTCAGTCTGGATCCTCCATTTTGTGGACTACAGAACCATCACTCCAACTACACGTCCACACCGGCCAGGTTTTTTCCATGGTGGGTGTTGGCTCCTCTGAGTCCCCTTTTGTCTGGAGTGTACTTACCCAGTCAAGGTGGCCTCAGGGGGAGCTCACTCTTATCTATACAAAAAGGAGAAAGAAAAGAAAGACAAGAAGGATGAAGGGACTAAGAAAACCCAGAGAAAGAAGAAGACGGAATCCCAAGACAGTTCCACAGAAGAACCAGGTGAGGAGGAACAAGGGGAGGAATCACCAGAGCTTGAGAGCTTGCAAAGCCACAGGACTAACATGGCCTCTGTTGAACAATATCAGGAGTTGGTGGCTGCCTTGCAAGGACTGACTGTAGAGGTGCAGTCTCTCCGAGCCAGAAATGTGTCATTAAGACAGCAGATCTCCTTACGAGAAGACCAGCGAGGTGACCTCCCCCCCTGACCTTTCCCTTTGGAAAGTATGACGGTAACCCTAGAACCCTAAAGGAATTCCTGGACGCCTGTTTGGTGTACTTCATCTTTCGTCCACAGGCATATGAACTGGATAGAGCCAGGGTGGGGTTCCTCATCTCAAATCTCGTAGGAAACGCCTTGGCATGGGCCAACCCTTTGATTACCCAGTGGGATCCTGCCATGAACGACTATGCTTTTCCCTCAATTGTTTACGTCCAGATTCGACCGACCTGAAATACAGTACTCATCGTATGAAGCTCTGCTAGACATAAGACAAGGGTCTCAAGATGGTAAAACTTACGTATCCTCTTTTATGAAATTAGCTATCGAAGCTGGATGGCTGGACTCTACCCAACAGACTCTGTTTCACCGGGGACTGCATGACCACATCAAGGATGAGTTGGCCAGAGTAGTAAGACCCACCACCTTCCAGGAACTGGTGTCCCTGACTCTCCAAATTGAGTTCCACCTGTCTGAACTTTGGCAGGAGCGAAGAAGGACCAGACCTTCTCAGCCTTCAGGTATCAACCATTTAACTTGATAACTTGATTCCTGATGCTTCCGTGCCCTTCGGGAGGATGTGCCTTCTTTTGTTACCTGAACAGAGAGCTCTTAAGGAGTATCTTGAAGTCAATCTTCAGAATGGGCTAATCAAGGCATCTCGGTCTTCCACATGAGTGTCTTTATTCTTTATGTTCCATCCCTGTAGCTTCCCCCGAGATGGTTGCCGGCACAATGTTGTCTCTAGATTTAGAAAGAGTACAAGTGTCTGCAAAGAGAATAGTGGCAATAGGAATGGACATGCACAGTGTTGTGCATTGACCCAAACATACCACTGCGCGATCTAACGGATGAGGAACTGCTCATTGATGACAACAATGACGGGGAAATTATTTTGGAAATTAGCATCCCCTGTGAAGTGATGGTACAGTACAGAAAGTTACCAAGCCTCCTCATGGCTGTCGTCAGCACACCCCCCTCACCTGTGGATCACGAACCCCCATAATGTGGGGCTATTGAGGGAAGTGACCCCTGTAAGGATTACCCTAAAGCCAGGAGCAAAACTACTCAGGGTCAAGCAAAACCTACTGTCCGGAGAGGCGGGGGAAGGGATCCAGGAGACACTAAGTGCACTACTTCAGCAAGGGATAATTTTCCCCTCAAATTCGCCACGCAATACGGCTGTGTACCCGATTAAGAAAGCGACAGGGGGGTTGTGGTGTATGATCCAGGACCTTCACCCACTTGATGATATAGTCCAAAAGGAGTTCCCTCTCGTCCCGAATCCTGCTTCCATTTTGTGCAGCATTCCAAAACAGACCACTCATTTTACTGTGTTTGATTAAAAAAATGCCTTCTTCTCAGTGCCCTTTGATTCGGGCTCACAATATCTCACTGGGTGTGTGGAGGTATGAACACTGTCGACTGCCACAGGGGTACTGCGAGAGCCCCAGCATATGTGATAGAATATTGCATGTAGATCTTGGCAATATTCAAGTCCCGAGCACCATCATTCAGTACGTAGATAACATTCAAGTCTGCAGCGAATGTGAAGAAAGTTATTGTCCTCCTCCAATTGCTCACCCAAAAGGGGTATAATGTAGACAAGAAAAAACTTCACTACTGTCTGATTGAGGTCCTGTACTTGGGCCAATTGATTTCCAGAGATGGTAAGAGAACAATACCTGACAGGGCGGCAACAGTGTGAACCTCAGCCAGACCACACACTGTTAAGGATATGCAGAAGTTCCTCGGAATGTGCAACTACTGTAGTGCATGGATATGCAAATTCTAAAAGAAGCACAGAAAGACAAGACGCATATAAAATGGACAGCAGAAATGCAGACAGCATTCAACAGTTTGAAGTAATTGATTAGCACGGCCCCTGTTCTAGACACACCTGACTACGAGCGTGAATGTCACCTTTTCTCACACTCCAATGGAACCCTAATGACAGCTGTATTGACACAAAAAACCTCCAGGGGGCACAAACCACTAGCATATTACGGTGGCACACTGGATTCAGTAATGCAGGGTCACTTCGCTTGTGAACAGGCCCTCGCAGCTTCCGCCTTTTCTATCAAAAAATGTTCAACAATCGTCATGGGGTGCTCTATCACCCTGTATGTAGAACCTGTTTGCCGTACTTGAAAAGTCAAAATCTACCCTCACCACACAAAGGGCATCGGCCTACAAGATAATGCTCTCGAGCCCCAATATTCATGTGGTACAGTGTAAATCAGTAATTTGAAAACCAGGTATTGAATGAGGTAACCACATTGGAGAATAACTGGAGAAATAAGGGTTGGTGTCAGAATGTGAGCAAAATAGAAAGGGAGACGATAAAATCTTTGTCACGAAACCCTAACATCATAATTCGAAAAGCAGATAAGAGTGGTGCAATGGTTATACAGAATAGAATGGATTATGTTGTTGAATGTGAAAGACAGCTGTCGGATGGAAACAGTTATTTGAGGCTGGAGAGTGATCATAAAATGATTGCTTTAAAGGTAGAGAAAGCAAGATCCAGAGTTTGGATTTCGAGTAAGGAGGCAGACTTTCTAGTGATGGTTAACCCAAGGATGCCACAGTTTTACACCCTTCCGAAGATTCATAAAACATTGGATAAGCCCCCTGGTCATCCAATCGTCTCAGGTTTCGAATCAGCACTTGAACTGCTATCAAAATTGGCAGATTTCTATCTTCAACTGCTTGTGAAGGGCATGGCCTCGTATGTGAAAGAAACCTCACAAATCATTAAAGAACTTGAAGGACTTCTCTTTGACCCAAGCCAAGAATTACTTATGAGTCTGGATGTTGTGGCGCTGTATACTAGTATTCCACAGTATGTGTCCCTACAAGTCATAGAGGAGATGCTTAGACAAACAACTATAGTCACTAAGACACCAGTGTCCTTGATAGAATGGTGTGCAGAAATTGCACTCAAAGAAAAGGACTTCCATTTTAATGGACAAAACTATAAACTGATACAAGGGACGGCAATGGGGGCAAACCTAGCCTTGAGTGTGGCTAATTTATATATGGAGTACTTTGAGGTCAAAGTTATATATGGTGAAACTAATCCATATAAGAGACATCTATGCCTTTGGCGTCGATATATTGATGATGTGCTCATAATATGAACAGGGAGTGAAGCTGAAGCCAGGGAATTTGTCGAATGGATCAACCGGCAGGATATTAATTTGAAATTCACCAATACTAGGCATAACAATACGATAAATTACGTAGACTTGACTATCAAGGTGGACCTTGAAAAAGGCACGTTGGGGGTTAAAGCTTTCCATAAGCCTACAGATAAGAATGCATTAATGCATTATAATAGTTTTCATCCGAAACACACATGGGAAAATTTCCCCTTGGGCCAATTTCTCTGATTGAAAAGAAATAGTACCCATCGGGCAGATTATAAGAAGAAGCTGAACTTCTCAAAGAGAAACTCCACAAAAGCGGTTATCCGCCGAAGCTCATAGGGAGAGCAATGAAACGGGCACAAAATTGCAATCGGGAAGCCCTCTTAGAACAAAATAAACGAGAGGAGGAGAAAAAAGATAAACTGGTGTTTGTCAATACATTCAGCCATTTGTTGAATGAGATACAAAGAAAAATTCATAAGAACGGGCACGTGCTGGAACAAGGTGAAAGCCCGCTAGAGAGACCATTAATAGCCTTCAAGCGGAGCAAGAACATTAGGGACCAAGTAACCAGTTACAACATAGCAGGACGGGAACCTAAACAAATGACCCTCACTGAGACATGGGGTTTACCAAACCCTGTGGGACATACTCCCTACGGACAATGCTCTTGCTGTCAACAAACACAATCACAGTTCACTTAGGCCTACAAAGGTAATGGGCTCAAAATACCATTACAAATTCTAACTCCACTATGGTGGTATGCACAATCCATCGTCCCTGTAATAAATTGTATATAGGGAAAACAGAAAGGAAAGTAAAGATCCGGATTACTGAGCACAAGAGCTGCATTAAAAATCGAATTTGTACAGCTCCAATGGTTAGCCACTATATTGAAATGCTACATAGGGCAGAAGATAGGAAATTGACAATTCTGTACCAAGTCAAGCCGGGTAGTGACAAAAATGTGGACAAAAGAAAGCGTTCAGAAAAGGAAAATGAATTAATATTTTTGACTAAGAGTATGATCATTGGTCTTAATGAAAGAGATGCAGAATGGTAGTTCACAAGCATTGAAATTAATTAAGTATTGAAAAAGTGTTTTTGACTATAGGGCCTGATTTGGAAGTGCTGTGGCCCTTGAGAGAGTCAGTTGGATCCAGCTATGGATACTCCTGGTAGTAATGTGTAAAGAGGGTTTTGTGATAGAACTACAAGACAGCAAGTGTAAGAGTGCCTATTGCTGCCGCTAGTGCCAGTGAATATTAAAACCAGATTATCCCCGGCTGTATGTGTAAGTAAAGCAGGTGTTTAGTATAATCCTAGATTGTGCTCGCAAGTATTAATTAAAAGTAGACGGTAGTGACCGTAAGTATAACTGAAGTAAATGTTAGACACACCGTTAAATATTATTAATGGGTTTGTTTATTTAAAATAACAGATGGCATTGATCGCGTAGGTAACAGAAACAGGCGCTAACTATGAATTTAAAATAGTGTTAGTAAGCATTGGAAAAGCAGATGGCTGTTGTCATGGGTCAATTTGAAGTAGTGGTGGGTTAGAAAAAAGAATCTTGAGTGCGGAAGGTATATCTCCTTGGTAACAAGAGATAACCTTCCTACCACACGAAACCGGACCCGGAAGGACGAGTGTGGAGACTTGCACTGGGTAAGTAAAAGGAAGTAAATGGCGAGAATGAGTTACTGACATGTATTTTTTGGAAGAACACAGGAACGCATCAAGAGATTTTTGTTTTAACCGTTTTCAACAACGAAAGGAGGTTCCACTGTTAAGTTCACATTTCTCTGTCAGTCTGTTTTTTTACATATGGCACTGATGTGTGCAGTGTGACATTATTGAGTATTACAATTTTCTTTCCCTCTCATTTTGATAGTTTAACAAATTGAGTGTTAACATAATTTAAAAAACGTTCCATAATATATGTTTTATCTAAATATGTGAGGTAAAACGTGTTTTATCTATACTTTTTCCGAAAAGTCTGAGGATCGTCAACACTATTAAAACAGGGGGCGTGGCTACAAGGGCCATGTAGAGAGATGTGCTCTTGGGGAGCTCCTGTGATCCGTCCATGATCCTGCTTAATAAGTGCAGTTGAAGATGCCAGCGGCTGCTGTAAATACGCATGGACGCTTATGAAGGTGCCAGGAGCGCCTTCTGAACTTTTTGGACTTTTGTAAGAAGCAGAAGCGAAGTTCTACCCACTACTGGATTGCGAGAGTCGGAGGGAAAAGAAGATACAAAATGGCCGGCGGGGCCAGAGAACAAAGGAGTCCGTCCGCTCTGTGACGAAATTGCTACAGTTGCAGAGGGGAAGCGAGCCGTGTTGTGAGGCACACCGGGACACCTTGCTGCAAGATACGAGTGCAGGCGGGCCTGAAGGTCTACAGACTTGTATAATCAGGCGTGTGCGGTGCCTGGTGCACCTTACGGGGACTCCTGGACTGGCGGTTGCTGAAGGCTACAGGCGATCGGAGCGACGGAGGAATGGGGTCGTGAGGGTGCCGCATGGAAGACAGACTGCGGCCTCAGAGGTTTCACCGGGACACTTTGTTGCAAGAACACGGGTGCAAGTGGGCCGGAAGGTTTACAAGCTTGCAGAGGCAGGTGTGTGCGGTGCCTGGCGCACATCACGGGGACCCCTGGACTGGCGGTCGCTGAATGCTGCAGGCGGTCGGAGCGGCGGAGGAGTGGGATCGCGAGGGGGCCGCCTGGAAGATAGACCGCAGCCTCGGGAGTTTGCATACAGGAGGAAGCAACGGCGCTTCGGATCACAGCGTGATCCAACAAAGGCGAAACTGGGCAGGATTGCTCAGAGCTGGCGGCTGGACCCGGAGAGGTGCAGGGAGCGGGGGCTGGAGGCCCGACCTGGAATAGTGAGGAGAAGCAGCTGAGGGGCACACGCATACGGACCAGCGGATGCATGAAGCTGGAGGCCAGCTGAGCCCACAAGGAGCGCGTACGAACAGCATCAGAGGCCACTAATGGAAGCAGGCAAGTGCGCGGTGGATGTGGAGCTGCGCTGGGGACACGGAAGACGAGAGTAGATGCGCGCTGTGAGTACAGTCGCATGAAACAACGCGCCGAGTGCAGGTCAGGTGGCTGGCGTGGGACATTGATTGTGGCTAAGTGGGTGAAAGGTCGCAAAATGCAGTGCATGGGACAATCCCTGGGGATACTGGACTGAGGCTGCGGCCCCGAGGGCAAGTGCGAGAGAGACGTTGGCCAGAGACAATAGCCGCCTCGCGTAGAGGCGCGGAGAGGTGTGCAGACAAGGCTGATTGCAATATATAGCAGGTGGAAGCCCTTGAGGCCCGTATGCCATTACAGCTGTGAACGAGGGTGCGCAGCTGATGCACCATACAATAGACTCTGGGCACAGTGCACTGAATAATGATACATGAGTGAGAACGAGGTGCATAACCGGTGCGGAACCAGGAATCGACAAGGCTCTGTGGGTCACACGGCGCAGGGCATACCCAGCCTGTACTTTGAAATAGGGTGGGGCCACCAGTGCGGCAGATCCCCCCTCGGCATTGAAGTGTGGATAGGAGGCTGTCCCTAACGGAAGAAATGTCCAGTAAGCCCCTGAGAGCGAAGGCTAAACAGCCCACACTGGATGAATATACCAGGACACCGACTGGCTCGGACGGAGTCAGAAGTAAAGATAAAACCTCAGCAGGGGGAATGGCCGCTGTGAGCACGAATCAGGAGGTCCTTGAGGCGATCGCGGATTTGAAGGCGGCCTGGGAGACCAAACTCCAATTGGCTGTGACAGAATTGAAGACGGCAATGGAACTCCAGGTGGGGGCGGTACAGGAAGATGTGGACCTCTTCAGGCAGGATGTTAGGACTCTGGCAGAACGCACAGAGACTCTGGAGAAAGAGATGGGTCCAACCGCAGCGGACTGCGCTGCGCACAAACGGGAGCTACACGCCCTAGTGCAATGTGTGGGCAATTTGGAGAGTAGTTCGGAGGAGGCGGGAGCGCGTGCCCGGAGGAATAACATTCGCATTGTTGGACTGCCAGAAGGTGCCGAGGGCCACAACCCTACGGAGTTCGTGGAAAATATGCTGCTGCAGGAAATCACCGGGGGAACCCTGTCTCAGGGATTTGCTGTGGAAAGAGCGCACAGGGCCCTGACGAGGAAGCCACCACCGGGAAATCCTCCCAGGCCGATGATCGCCAAGATCCTCAACTACCGGGACCGGGAAAGAATTCTTGAACACTTCCGCAAAGGTGGAACAATACAACGAGTAGCGGCGAGCATAACTGCTTACCCGGATTATACCCTGCAGGTACAGCGAAGCCGTATTAACTTTGGATCGGTCAAGAGGAGATTGTGGGAAGCTGGCTACAAATACATGCTGCTCTACCCGGCCAAGCTCTTCGACACTCCGGAAGATGCCATGGGGTGGCTAGATATGCAGAGCTGCCCTCAAGAGACACATATTCAGAAAGAAGATGGAGCAGGACGAGATAAGTAAAGCTGCAAACCTGGTGGGACCGCGGACTGTGGGACTTGATTATAGTCATTGATGCAGCTGGAAGGCAGGTACACTCTGGTTGGTAGGAAACATGATCCGTGAACACGGAGACTGCTGTGTGGTGAAGGAGCCTCTTGGGGCCGATCTTTATATTCCCATTTAGAGTTTAGTTTGGTCACTGATAGTGAGGTGACACCCTGCCGGGTTCTCAATTTGGGTTTCCAAGGTAGAACCAAACACGGGGATGCCTGAGATCCAGGGATGGAGCTGGGCAGTTGTTTGGGTTGGGGTTTTGGGGTGTTCAAGTTTAAACATGGGCCTTTGTGGAAGAACTAGAATCAGGAATCGGTTTGGTGTGGGGGGGAGGGCTGCTTGGAAGGGGGAAGGGGAACTATGGGGGACCTTAAGATATTAAAGTGGAATGTTAGAGGGCTCAACAGTTATTTGAAGCGGAATAAGGTCATGCTGTATTTGAAGCGAGAGAAGATAGACGTCGCTCTGCTACAGAAGACGCATCTGACGCGAGAGAAAGTGGAGTTGGTGGGGAGGAAATGGAGAGGGATAGCGGTGGGTTCATCGTACTCTGCTTATGCAAGGGGAGTACTTGTCTGGGTGGCGCCACATGTCCCATTTAAGTTGACTGAAGAAGTTGTGGAGGCGGATGGGAGGTTGGTTATATTGAGGGGGCTGATAGAGAACAAAGAAGTATGCATTGTGAACACATACGCCCCTAACCAAAACACAACGGCATACTTTAGGACACTGTGTACCAAGCTAAGTGCGTGGGTGGGTGGTGCGATGATCTGGGGCAGGGATTTTAATTGTGTATTGAATCCTAGGATAGACAGGTCGGATGATAAGACGGCCAGGCCCAACCCAGCGGCTAAAGCATTGCGGACGCTGCTGGCGGACTTTGGCTTGGTAGATGTGTGGAGAGTGAAACACCCTGATGAGAGGCAATACTCGCACTATTCGGCTCTGCATCAACTACATACGAGGCTTGATTATATCTTCGCCACTCCGGACGTAGTTGCTGAGAGTATCCATATAGATTACAAAGCAAGAGTCCTCTCGGATCACTCGCCCCTGGTCCTCGGGTGGCAGTATTGCCCCCCAAGGGCGCGAATACCGACATGGCGCCTCTGGGCAGAAGCGCTCAAAGATCCAGTCTTCAGAGAGGACATAAGGGATGAGATTATTGCCTACTTTGAGGTGAATACTGGTAGTGTAAAGTCGGCGGGTACTTTATGGGAGGCTTTTAAGGTTTTGATGCGGAGGATCGCCATTGCGAAGTTGAAGGGATTGCTGGGTGGAGTTCTAGCTGATCTACATGAAGCTGAGATCGAGCTGGAAAGAGTGTTGGAAGGGGGCGGGGCTGATACGGAGGCAGTATTCAAATTACAGCAGCAGTGCGCGGAATACTGGGGTAGGCTCTGTAACCTCAATTATAAAAAGTATATAGAGAGGCAGCATGCAGGAGGAGATAAAACGGGCCGGCTTCTAGCGTGGTTGTACAAGAGCGAAACCCCTAGATCCCTGATTCGGATTGTAACTAATGAAGAGGGCGAGACGGTAGACACCCAAGAAGGTGTAAATAGGGCATTTGCGGAATACTATAAGGCATTATATGAGGATGAAGAGGGGAGCAGCCAGGAGGAGATAAATGAGGTACTAGAAGATATAGGCCTGCCCAAGGTCAGTGACGAGGAGAGGGAGGAGCTGGATGCACCGATCACTTTGGAGGAACTGAAAGAGATTGTAAGGCAGTTATCCACCAGCAAGGCTCCAGGTGCAGACGGGTTCCCTAGTGAATTTTATAAAGTGTATGGGGAGGAGGTGCTCCCACCCATGCTAGAAATGCTCAACGAGGCATTTGAGGTGGGACGGTTGCCCGAGTCACTCAGGGAGGCGATCATAATACCGCTCCCCAAGCCCAATAAACTGGGACACAGTTGCGGCTCCTACAGGCCCTTGTCGATGCTGAACCAGGACAGTAAGATACTGACAGCCGTCCTGGCCAACAGAATGCGGAGAGTAATCGGCAAGTTAATTCACCCAGACCAAACGGGCTATGTCCCGAGCAGGAACATCACTCACAATCATAGACAACTCCATCGAGTGGTCGAATGGGGGTGCAGTAATGACGGCGAAATGGCGATTGTGGCACTGGACGCAGTTAAAGCGTTCGATTCTGTTAAGTGGCCGTGGTTGTTGGCGGCCCTAGGAGGATATGGAGTGGGTCCAGGTTATATTAAATGGGCTAAGATGCTATATAGTGAACCGTTGGCCAGAGTTCGTACAGTGGTGTCTGAAAGATGGCAGCTGGGCAGAGGCACTAGGCAGGGGTGCCCCTGGTCCCCGATGCTTTACATTTTAGCCCTGGAGCCCTTAGCAATATACCTCAGGCAACAGTATGACCCGATCGGTATTGAGGTGGGAGGGGAGCGTCACCTTATATCCTTGTATGCAGATGATTTGTTACTATATCTGAAATACCCGGAAGAAAATCTTCGGTATGTTTTGGAGGTGATGGGGAGGTATGCCAGGCTGTCCGGCATAGCGGTGAACCCCCAGAAATCTAGCATATTCCCGCTGGGTAGCTATCTGGGAATTCCTGTAGAAAGGTTGCCAGTGTTGCAGATCCCGTGGGCAGCGAGCTCTTTCCGCTACCTTGGAATAGATGTGTATCATACGGCAGAGGAAGAACATAGGCGCAATACTGAAATAGCCATTGGGAAAATTGGGAAATGCATGAGGTTCTGGGAGAGGTTGCCCTTAGCGATGATGGGCCGAAGTGCTATGCTTAAAATGGTGATCCTACCTAGGCTTTTGCATTATTTCAACAATATTCCATACATGATACCTAAGAAGTTTTTTGTTAAGCTGAACAGTATGTGCAGGGAATTTTTGTGGCATGGTACCCGGAATAGAGTTGCATTATGGAAGCTGCAGAACTTCTATGAGAAAGGCGGTATTAAACTGCCTAATTTTGAGGCCTACTATGTAGCCGCGCAACTGCAATATGTGGCTAAGTGGCTCTCTGATGAAGAGACCCCTGAACACAGGTTGTTCGGGAGGAACTTTACTCCTTTTACCTGCGGGAAATGGTCTGGGTGGCTAGCTCAGGCATGAGGGAGCACCCTAGAATGCTGTTGTTGGGGTGGAACATGTGGCATCGAGCCTGCCGGATGATGGGGGACCCTTTCCTGTGTGTTCCGCAGATACCGTTGGTCGCACTGGCAAAGGAGGACAGGCAGCTGAGGGTAATTATTAGGACCTATTGGGAATCAGTGGGACTAGTCACGTTGCGAGACATTTGGCAAAACGGGACTATTATGGATTTGGAAGAACTTGGGGAAGTGACGGGATTACACGTAGGCCAATATGTCACTCATCATAGGATAGTGCAGAAGATTCGGAGTATATGGCCTGAAACTATTTTGGCGGAGGAACGGGATGCTACTGTTGGGGTAATATATGATACATCGGAGGGTGGGCATGAGGTCTCTAGACTGTATGAGATGTTGATGACTAAGGTTGGGAAGGACCTGGTGCATTTGAGATCAGAATGGGAAACGGAGATGGGAGCCCCGATGGAGGATGGGATGTGGGAACGTGCTTTGGGATATCATAAGAAGGTGTCGAGAAATGCCAGGTTCAAACAAATACAGCTATATATAACGCACAGGGCATACATGACCCCTCTGAGAATATCGAAGTTCCGAAATGTTGGGCGCCAGGCGTGCCCTAAGTGTGACGAGGAGAATGCCGACATGATACACATGTTCTGGGCGTGCCCGGTAATTGAATGCTACTGGGGCGAAGTGGCACAGAAGCTATCGGGGAAGGGGGTCACGCTCATAATAGGCTCGGCCTGGGCCTGCTTGCTGGGAGGGTATCCCAAAGCGCGAAAACTTAAACATGTAGGGAAATTGAAAGATTTGGCATATGTGCTCGCGAAGGATTGCCATGGGATGGAAGGAGCGTCATAAGCCGCGAGTGGAGGTCTGGTGGAAGGACCTACAAAAATGGGCGGAGGCTGAAACAGTGGTGTGGCAAGAGGCTAGTAACACGAGGGGGGATGAAGAAATGGGCTCCCTCATGGCATGGAAACTATTGATAGCTGAAATGTTTGGAGCAGTATCGGCTCCAGCTGAATCTGAGGGCAGCGATACCCTGACACACGAAACAGATACTGAATGTGAAGAACAAACAGGCTCATAAGGGTGGAGGGGACTGGGAGTGCAGTGTTTACGTTGTTAAATGTGTTTAATCATATTTTGTTGCTTTGTTTGGTTTGAATAAAATAATTTAAAAAAATTAAAAAGAAAACACTATTAAAACATTTTTTTTAAAAAGCCTCTTTCATATTTACAATGTATGCCCTGCACGCATTTATGTGTGAACCAGAATGCACCAAGCAACAAATTGAAGCAATTCAAAGTCAAGAACTACCGGTGCTAGGCAATGACACTGAAAAGGAATTTCCTGGACCTAAGCCAAGTCAAATGGACCATGTGTCCACTTAGTGGCAATGCCAGTGGTGTAAACTCAGGCCCATATTACCTGGAAAAACCTATTGTGAGGAGAATCCCACTAGAAGGGCCTACCTATCTAAAGAAGAGCCCTCACAACAGTGCATTACCTTGAAGAGGGAATTTCGGGCCACAGGTAGTTCTTGTTCAATTCTTCGTATGCTGATGGCATTGATGCATGAACTTCTGGGCTCTGTCCGTGGTTCACCCTTAATGAGTGAATATAGCATTACATTTTATCAAATGTTTCACAATATGTTGTGTTTTGCTTGAATAAGAATTCTGTGATGCAGGGAGAATGGAGGTTCTAGAACAAGGTGGTTGTTGAAAAGGACACAGTCGAGGGAGGAGGACTGTGGCTGAAAGCTGTAATTGTTATCATTGAATTAGCAGCATAAAGTACACAATGAAACAGACTTACAATTGTGGAGTCATCATTCACGAAGAAAGAAAAATCGTAATGTAATAATTGACGACAAGCTCGATCTGGTCTGCAGCCACATGTTCCTGGACTCTTGATCCACTCGAAGAAGAGCCCTCTGCATGAATTTAAGTGTGCTACGAAATCAGTGAATTACCTTACTCCTCTACAACAGGCCCTGAGAAAAATATATAATTTGTATGCATTACTGGGCCTTGTTGCATGTCACCCCTGTAAGGGGACATGGTATCGTCCAGTGTGTTCGTCTTGGTCACGTGGGGAACCACATGACCAAGCTAATAAAAAGAACGAGCCGTTTCCGGGCTCGTCAGTCGAGACCAACAAGACTCCGTGGTGGGTGTGTGTTCTTGTGTTAGCACCATGGTGGCGCCCCACCACGTGCGCTGGGCCCAAGGACGGGGCCCAGCTCCAGGACGGTGCCCCTGCCGGGCAACGCTGTCCGGACGGTGCCCCTGCCGGGCAACACCGTCCCTGTGTGTCTCCTTGGCCCTGTGAGTCGGGCCAGGGTGGCGACCCCGGCCTGGGTGCCCCCAGAGCCGGGACCGTGGTGAGCCGGTTGCCAGCCGGCCACGTGCGGAGCTCCGGTGTTCCGGAGCGGGTGGGATGAACCCCGACCTCCGATCTAGTCGGCGTGACCGCCGCACCTACGGGTGCCCTGTCGGGTGCCACCCGACCCGAGTATGGGGCTGCCCGGTGGACCGGAGCAGCCCCCAACAATGGCGACGAGGAACGGGCCTTTTACGTGCCCCGAAAGATCGTGGTGAGACGAGGAAGTGCGCGCCATGCCGCAATGATGAGAGGTGGCCCCGGGAGGAGTGTTCACGGCGTCGGCCGCGGAGGAGGTGCTGCCCCTCCCCCACCCGCAAGCCGCGGAGGGGAGGAGCGGCAAACAAACAAAGGATGGCGGCCAGACACCAACGGGGCCCGCGGAGGAGTGACGATTGTCGCCCGCTGCCCCCAGCCTTGTGGGAGAGGTATGATCTGCGGCGTCGGCCGCATGAGGAAGTGATGCGGGCCCATCTCCAACTGGGCCCGCAAAGGTGCTGCCTGCCCCGCATGAGGGAGGTGATTCGCCCCCCACCACCACCAGGAGGAAAGCTGCCCCGGCGTCGGCCACAGTGAGGAGGCGACGCCCCGCCCGCGATCCGCGGGCCGAAATGTGAGCGGCGAGGGACGCCGCGAGAAGGAGGCTGTGGCGGCCGCGGATGGCGGAGCGGCGAGGGTGGGGAGCTGCCCCCCCTGCGTGCGAGGGGGGCTGTTCCGCGGCCGCAGCCGCAATGAAAGTATGGAGGGAGAACTGTGTGGCACACGCTGCAGTGAAGAGTCGCCCCCCTTCCCCACCGGGAGATGCCAGGCGGCCCCCACCCCGCCGCAACAAGGGGAGAGGCGTGCCCGCCCCCGGGAGGAGATGGAGCGGCGCTCGCAGCCTGGGAGAGCTGTGCTGCCCCGCCTGTCGGCTGCGGCGGTCGGCGCCGCTAGAAAAGATGTGAAGCGGGCCCAACACCAACTGGGCCCGCGAGAACAATAAAGGGCCCGCTACGAGGAGCGGGCAGAAGAGATGTGGCGGCGGCGGCCGCAGAGGAAAGGTGAGCTGCCACGGCCCCTGCCCCGGGTGATGTGCAGCGAGGGCCGCTGCAATGGTAACAATGGAGGCCTGCGGTGGGCTCCTTACAGTTAATGAGGGGGCGTGGCCTAAACGACCCGGGCCCGGGGCGAGAGAAAATAAAAAAGAAAAAAAAAAAAAGGGACAGTGAGGCCTGCGGCACACAGGAAGCAACAATACTGGTTGCTTCCTTCCAGCCACATGGGCCATTTACCCCAGCCCACCAGCATCCCTCAAGGGGGCCTGGAGTGTCCCAGCCCCAAGACAAGGGACAAGGAGAGGGGGGTAAAGAACCCTGGAACCCCAGCATAGCCTGTCTCCCCCAAGGCAGGTAGAGGCAATCACCACCCAGCCCCGGGGTAGCGGCTCCCTAACGGAGTGCTCGTGCGCCCTCAAATGAAGACCAGCCAACAGGGCCATGCAGAGGAAGGCCCCTGGCTGCCCCCGGTCTGCCTGTGCCGGGCAGGCCCACACAGGGTACCAACACCCGGAGCCAGGCGTCAGCGTCTCTCAACGGAGCAACCCACCACCCCGCTACCGGTGTTGTCCCGACACCTGCCCCACCAGGGAGAGGAAGTGGAAGGAGGGGCCGGCTGCCAACGTGCCAGCAGCGCATCACTGGCGCCCCCAGACTATGGACATGGCCGATGTGGCCCCTGGGCCTCCCCAGGTGCGGCTTTGCCGGTTTCTGTGTGTGACTGTGTTGTGACTGTCCTAAACGAACTCTGGTGAGGATGCGAGCTGGTTTCCGGTGACTCCATGAGTGCGGAAGATGGACATCATAATTTGACATTCCCCCGAAGACTGTGAGCCCGCAAACACAGACTTGCTTAAAATGGCCCAGTTGGTGGGCAATGTAGTGTGGTGCACACCTGTAGAAGTGGAGTGCTTTATGTTGTGCCAGTAGTTCTCAGTGGTGTTCTTTAGTGACATGAGAGCCACTCACCCAGGTTAATAAAGGGTATGCAAAGTAGTAGAGTGGCTCAAGTAGTGGTAGGGGTGGTTATGTTGGGACTTGGGGTTTTTGTTTTGTTGTTATGAAAAAAGAGGAGTGTTGCATGTCACCCCTGTAAGGGGACATGGTATCGTCCAGTGTGTTCGTCTTGGTCACGTGGGGAACCACGTGACCAAGCTAATAAAAAGAACGAGCCGTTTCCGGGCTCGTCAGTCGAGACCAACAAGACTCTGTGGTGGGTGTGTGTTCTTGTGTTAGCGCCATGGTGGCGCCCCACCACGTGCGCTGGGCCCAAGGACGCGGCCCAGCTCCAGGACGGTGCCCCTGCCGGGCAACGCCGTCCGGACGGTGCCCCTGCCAGGCAACACCGTCCCTTCGTGTCTCCTTGGCCCTGTGAGTCGGGCCAGGGTGGCGACCCCGGCCTGGGGGCCCCCAGAGCCGGGGCCGTGGTGAGCCGGTTGCCAGCCGGCCACGTGCGGAGCTCCGGTGTCCCGGAGCGGGTGGGATGAACCCCCACCCCCGATCTAGTCGGCGTGACCGCCGCACCTACGGGTGCCCTGTCGGGTGCCACCCGACCCGAGTATGGGGCTGCCCGGTGGACCGGAGCAGCCCCCAACAGGCCTGGGACCCTTATGGTTACCTGTTATTTTTTGCCGGCGCATGCCCTGTTACCAAATGAATAGAAAGCTGCATCTTGCACGTAAGCTTTAGAATAAAGCACCCTCTGACGCCTGATTACTTCACCGCACATGTGCATTAGCTGACTAGAAACTCATAAAGCTTTTGCGCAGCGCTCACAGGCGAGAGAAAAAAACGGAATGGAATGAATCATTGCACTGCAGTAACGCACATTGGCGATTCCCATACAAAGAAGCTTGGCAACATCTGTTTTTTACTTTCAACTGTAGTCAGTGTTGAAAAAAATCTATTTAGATGTCAACATGAAGATGTGATGTAAGGAACAACTTAATGTACTTCATTAGCACATGTCACTCACAGAAAACAAACCAACTGAGTCAGTAGCAATGCAACAATTAGATCCCCTGCACACATTTCTCCAAAATCCTGGTCGCCCTCCTCTGCCATGGAGAAGATGGAGGCTGAATTTGATATTTATTGTGAAACCATAGATGAGAACAGGATATCACCTAGTAGAAAAAAAGCAATATTTATGCACAGGACAAGTGGTATGTAGGCATCTACCACCTGTCTTAGAAGCACAGGAAGGAGATGGATTAAATGTATACAAGGTGGTAGTTGCTACGATGGAAAAACAATATAAGACGAAAGTAAGTGTGATACTAGAAAGGCACACACTCTATACGAGAGATCAATTGCCATGAGAGTCCATAGATGAATTATTAGCTGCTTTGATGGGCATTGCTACGCGTTGCAACTTTGGACAATTTCTAAATGAGTTATTACTTGACCAAATAATGGTACACACTACAAATTATCAAATACGAGTGAAAATCTGGGGAGATTCTGAACCTTCTTTTGAAGAAGTTATCTGAATAGCAAAAAGCATAGAATTGCCATCATAGGTGTATACAAAAATAGCAAGAGGCAAAAATGCAGACAACACTTGGTAAAGTGGAAAGGAAAAGAAATTAACACAAAGACAGAACATAGGAAACACAATGTAATGCCAGGTGCTACAGATGTGGTGCACAAGATCACATAGCAACCTCCAAAACATGCTCTGCCATCGTGAAAATATAAGCAACCTATGTGGAAGAACAGGTCACATTGCTAAGGCCTGCAGAAACAAGCTCTATAAAAAAAAATAACGGGGGAAAGGAAAGAAGTAGCTTTGGTAAATGAAGACACACTCAGTAAATGTGAAGCCGAAAGAGAAGAAACAAAAATAGAAGTCCCACACAGAAGAGATGTACTGATGATATGGGATCCGGATGAAAACTCAAATGCATTTGCGAACATTGAAGGACCAATATGTCGAATAACAATTGTGGGAGTATGCATGAAATTGATGGCAGACTCAGGTTCTCTGCATACCATAATACCAAAAAGCATGCATATGCGACAACTGGAGGATATAGTGAAAACACTTAATCCAGTAACTAAAGTACCATGTGCGTATTCAAGTCACCAAATTGGGATGGTAGGATCGTTTGTGGAGAAACTGAAGTTTACGGATAGAGAAATTGTGGGTACAGTGAAAATGATGGATAACTGACCACCCATTCTAAGCTGGCGACATCAGGCAGAGTTTGGAATGGAACTAAAACCTGGAGCAATGGAACAGGTATTGGCAATAGACCAAGACGTTAAGCAACAAGAAATGATTGAGATGTTTCCTCAAGTGTTTTCAGAAAAAACTGGTGCTCTGAAATAATATCAACACTACATGAAGGTAAAGACTGGGGCTGACTCTGTCAAAAGTAAAGTAAGAAAAATACCACTGAAGTTGGTTGGAGCACTACAAATGCGGTTGCAAGACATGATGAAGCAACAGATCATGGAGGAGGAAAAGGTTCGGAATGCGTGGCTCCTCTGGTGATAGTCATGAAGACAGACAACACCACCAGATTGTGCAAAGACCTAAGGTGTGTGAACAGCAATATAGTGGTTGATACGCATCCATTGCTGAATATTAAAGAAATTACACAGAATATTGAAGAAGACTCGTCAAATTGAACTAACAGAAGGAAGCAAGCATCTGATGACATTTATCACACCATTTGGATTATTCAGGTTTAACAGAATGGCACTTGGATTAGCGTATGCAGCTTCTGTCTTTCAAAAGCTCATAGGCAAACTGTTTAAGGGACTACAGGGGTAATGTATTTTTAATATGATATTTGAGCGACATAAAAGGGAGACTGGAACAAGAGTTGAACGAGTTAAAAGGCTGTGGAATGACAGAGGAAGTGGATTACCCTGGCCACACATTATCCAAGCATGGGATCAGTCCCAAAGAATCATTAGTGAAAAGCATTATTGCAGCTCCTGAACCATCTAACAAATAGGAATTATTATCGCTCTTGGGTTTGTGCAAATTTTACACAAAATTCATGAGATACTTTGCAACAATTTTGGAACCGATGAGAGAGCTGATGAAAAAAGGAGGTACACTTGAATGGAAGGAGAGACAAGTGGTGTTTCAAAAGCCCAAGGAATGCATCATAAGGGCTCCAGCACTAAAGCTATTTGACACTAAAAGGAACACGATTATTACAGTTGATGCCAGTAATACAGTAATAAGGGTCTAGGGGCTGTGCTCACACAAGAGGATGGAATGGATCTTGAATTTACAGTCATTTTTGCTTCAAGGACTTTGTCGCAGTCAGAGTGAGGATACTCTGTGATAGAAAAGAGGCCTTGGCATTTGCTTGTGCTGTCCAGCATTATAGACAATTTAGTTGCCGAGCTTCTTTTCTGTTGAGAACGGATCATAAACCTCTGCTTCAAATAGTAAAAGGAGGAGGTGCAGAAAAAGCATCTCCCAGGCTATTTAGATTAGCTTCAAGATTCAGTATTATTACGCAATTGAGTTTAGGGAAGGGCAACACAACACGGTTGCAGATTGCTTGTCAAGCATGCCAATTCTGGAGATAGAGGACAAAGCAAATTTGATGGGTGTGTCAGGATGGTCAGTTATGTCCTCTTCTTCCACTGAGGACTCTGTCTCTCCACCTCCCCTTCCTCCTCACCTCTGCTTTTCCACCGGAGAGCCAGCTTCTTTCTTCCTTTTGGTCCGACTCCTTCCTTTTTTTATGTAGATAAGGGCGGCCACGGAAGGACGCCACAGTGTCACCTTATAGGTAAACTGTGGCAATTCTCTTAGGTCACCAAGAGGAGGGGAAAAAGCCAGTGGCACAAAAAACCCCTAAGAAGTCTCCACAGGATAAGGTGAAGTAGTCGAGTTCCGGTAGACTTTGGAGGAGATTCCAAGAAGAGAGTCTCGAGGTCTGGATAGTAGCGGAAAGAATGCTGGGGTTGGAGATTCAACGTGAGTAATCCTCAGAAAATGTAGACAGCAGATCAAGAAGCGGCTCTAGCAGGAACCCAGAGCCGGGGTTGAGGAGGCAATCCAGGGACAGGCGCGGGTCAATAAACACGATGGCATACAACAATGGTAAAAGGAGAAGGCGGAACAATCCAAGTAGCAGGCCAGGAGTCGGTGCACGGTAGGTCAGTATGAGCGAACAGAGAAAGGTAAAAATGACAAGTGGGAAGGAAGGCAAACCAGAGAGGAAGCAGAGAAAATAACAGGAGATGGGAGGAACGGGAGGAAAGGTAAAAGGGAAATGAAAAGAGTGGAGCATGGGCAGAAAGCAGATAGAAACAGAGAAAGGCAGAAAACAGATCTGGAAGGTTTAGAGGGAGGAAACAGGAAGGAAACGGTAAGCAGAAAATAGCGGGAGTGCAGGCAACAGCAGACGGCCAGGTAATACAGGACGTTGCAAAGCGTCCCAAAGCCGGAAGTGAGGAAACAAAACAACCGGCGTCGGACATGCTGCAAACTGGGAAGACTAGACCTGCACCCGGCGTTGTACGGAACGTAACAGAAACTTCATCGAAGGATGTCGTTTCCATCGGTTCCAGAGCCGCCAATTTCCCCAAGTCGTGACAGGGTGAGACAGTATCTATTGCAGAAGTATGAGTGTTGACAGGTAGTGCAATAACAAAGGATGCTTGTATAAGTGTTCATGGTAATTATGAGGTAGTGCAAGATGTGTGTAGTTATGTGGATTCCTGTCCCAAAAATGAAAACATGAGTATAAGATCATTTGGGATGATCAGTGAAGAGCTGTCTATGGAAGTTGGCATTTTGAGTAGAGATAAAAGAGTGGTACGACCAAAGATGTTAGGGGGGGGGTCATCATTTCCAATGCACACATTTGTCATTCAGGAATGACACTCACCAAAAGTTTAGCGAGGGACCTTTTTTGGTGGCCAGGTAAGTAGACAGATATGTTAGAGAGTGCAATCAGTGGGGTGAAAGTGACATTATTTCAATTACCAGGACACCACTGTTTGTTTGTAGGGCCATCTCCTGGGTAACAAGCCAAAAGAATGCATTAGTATTGACTGATTAATACAGTCACTGGCTGGAAGTAAAGTTTGTCAGGGAAGTTACTACAGAGGCGATTATAACATTTTTACAGGATAACTTTCAAAGAGAGGGAATCCTGAAAGAAATTGTCACTGACAGTGGGACACAATTTGTGTCAAAATGGTAAATGTCATGAATGAGAAAGGAATTAGACACATTACTACACCTTTATATCATCTACAAGCCAACGTCTTAGTGGAAAGTATGTAAAGAAGTCGAGAAACACTTCTCAAGATGCGCCACACATTTTTAATTAGTGATTATGCCCTGTGGTTAACACGTGTTTCGGCCTTGAGGCCATTTTCAAAACCTGACATGCACCCAAAAATAATACAAATTGTCATCATACAAAGGTGTGAGATAATGTTCAACAAGATCAGTCCCGGGTTTAATCCCTGTGATAATCAGTTCACGGAGCTAAGATCTCCTTCGGGCCACGATTACATGGATCGTGGAGTTATCATTCACGAAAAAAGAAAAACCGTAATATTACTGTACTTTCTGTAGCCAGACTGAATTAATTCTTATCCATGGGATAAGACAATGTTTTATATTAGCAACCCATATCCTCATACATTTATTTTCTTTTTTTAATTGTATTGTTTAAAGCATTGGCCTTGCTCGAGAGCAGCAGAGCGCTGTAGAGAGTGTGGGTAGCCAGTGTTAGGAAGAATTTTCATTTCTGTGCTAATCCCTTCAACCTTAGAGACCCCCAACTCTTTTACTGGATTTAGGACTTTTACATTTTAACCCTGGAGTGAGTGAGAGCTTTTTCTCACTCTCTCATATGTTTTTACCTGATTTGGATTTTGTGTTTTCACTGTTTTTGGAGTCTGACAAACTCCATAAGCATCTGCTTTTGTATGGTGATACACAACACCTTGAGTGAAGTGTCACTAAGCTTAAGGTTTAAATACCTTTTCTTGGGTGAACTACATTTCCCAAGAATAGTAAGGTGAAATTGACAGTACTTACCTTTTCTCTTTGTAGGTCCAGCACACACCATCTTAATTGGAGTGATGGGGGGTTACTTAGTAGCCCCTTACCCTACTTCCTCATGTAACATTTTTTGTTACACTCACTACTTTAAATGGCTGGTAGCAGTGGTTTACTTTTTCCTACCATTGTGCTTTTGTACCGCAGGCAGAACCCTCAGCGGCAGTACAGCACCCATGGGTGACCATTTTGTTAAAAAAGCCTGTCTTCTTTTTTTGCCATTTTCTGTTTCTGAGGTCTTTCTTGGGTTTTGCTCTGTGCATTCAGACAGGTTTGAGCCCTTTGTTTGTTCTGCCTTTGGCGAGCATCAGCCCTGAAGCCTACCCCTGTCTCCAGTGTGTCTGGAAGGACAGGGTGTGAGGGAGGGTCCCGAAGGTCCCCTGTCCTTTGTCTCTAGGAATGCCTAAATTAAACTAGTCCTACTTGGCTGGCTGGCTGTCCTGAAAGGACAGCTACCCTGCTGTGTGATTGACAGCCTAGGCTGTGCATGAATGGGAAAAGCCTGCTTTAAAGGAGAGGGTTTTGAGACTACAGGCAGAGTCGACCACTGGGAGAAACAGCTGATGAAGAAACCATGAAAGATCCCTGCTGCAACCTCCTGGACCTTTGAATTGGACAAGAAACCCTGCTGCTGTTATGAGCTCCTTTTTCACCTCGACAGAGAAGCACCGGACGGAAAGACTTCTCCCTTTGGGTTAGTGGGACCAACTAACCATGAGACAAACTCCTCTTGTGCACCATCCCCGTCATGCTCTGCCTCTCTGTTGCTGCAGAAGCCCAATGCCAGGGGTCGAGTGTCCATAGTTGAGTGCAATGAAACTGGCAGAAAAAAAACACAGGAGCCTCCTACGGACCCTCCAGAAGCAAGACCTACAGATCCAGAGTCCCCTCACCAGAGTGCAGGACCGAGGAAGCACGGAAAGTCCAAACGGTGTCCATTGTTCCGCATCAGTGCTATTTGCTAAGCGCTGAAACCGCAAAGTGCCGCTGACCCGAAGAAAGCCAGTACCGGCCGATGACGATCCCGAGTACCGCCACAGGAGCCCTCCGAACATCCTCCCTCTTGTCCCCTTTTCCCCACGACTAAAGATCAGGAACCAGGGCCTGATTGGTTGTAGCAAGACGAAATCTAGCTGGACACTTTTCTTCTAGCCAAAGGTACTTTTTCAGGCTTGGGGGTACTTACCTTCCTGCCTCACGTCGTGTGGTCTCACTTGAGACTTTCACTTTCTTAACTTTTCGAGTTGATTTCAACTCCCTTTGCACATCTTGTGTCACTGGAAGTGATTTTCCTGAACTCTCTAACTTTGTGCAAGACTTTTATCCAAGAAGTGCATCAGAATCATAGATTTTGTCCAAATAACTTTGGCTGCCCTGACTCCCTAAAGGCACTATTCTAAATCCATTCACTTTAATATTGCTTGTCCCTCAGAGGTTGTAGCTTGATGTATACTGTTACTGCTGGGAAAGGCTTATCTAGACTTCATTGGAGGATTCAGTTGTCCTCACATGTTCTGAGAAACCGTTCTAACATTTTTACTTCCAGTAACCCATCCTTTCTGCAATTCAGATTTTACCAAAATATTAGTGTGATATATAAGTGCAAATACTATCTTTGTGATTGAAGTCACCTCAGAGTGTAGAAGTCTATGAAGCATATCCAAAGATTATCGACTAGCTTTACTAATTCTGAAAAGTCATTTCAAAATTAACTTGAATTCTTACAATCAATTGCCTTTTTAAACAATGCTTATTTAAAACTGATGTTAAATAAATAACTATTTATAACTGAAACCTTGAGTATAAGTGTTACCTGGCTACTTAAATTGACTGATTTCATCTGTACAGCTCTACAGCTCACATTTACCCCTCTTGGAATAGGCTTGGCTGCTCAGTCACACTGCCAACTTGTGTAGTACAGACCTATACCGAAAAAGTGGGTTACCTAATACCAAGCAAATAAGTCTTCTGTAGTCTCACACAGTGTGACTGCACCAATTCTTACCTAACACTTGTGGCAGCAGTGGAATTGACATAGAGTGGTTACAGTGACTATTTGTTGTGCTTGTGGCCCAACTAAACCAGCCAAAGGGCAAAGCTCCACCAAAAAGATAAGCAACTTGTAACATGCCTAGTATGGATAACTTTAATGAGTCCGCCCTCAGTAACCTGACTGTAGATCAGCTGAAAGATCTGTCTAAGGGTAGGGGTCTGCCTCTGAAAGGAAGAAAATGTGAACTAATTACAAGGTTGTTAAATCACCAAAGTATGGGAAGTAGGCCTGCAACACCTACTAACCAAAATGATGTGGGAGATAATGATGAGGATGATGTTTTAGAGTTAAACTCCAATCAGCAAGAAGAGACAGAGGAGGGAGAGGAGTCTCCAGAAGGGAGCCCCCATCTTCCACAGCCTGCCGTACATCGGTCACTTCCTATCCTGACCCCACAAGGTGCAAATCAAAGACCAGAATATCTTGCACTTGAAAGACTAAGTTTAGAATTGGAATTCAAAAAGCTTGATATACAATCTGAAAACAAACACCAGGAGGTGAAACTCAGAGAAAGAGAAATTCAGTATGAAATGAAAATGAAAGAGGTCCCTTGATTCTGCTTCCCTTTCAGGTCTACTAGTCTCAAGAGGCCTCGCTTGCCTAAAGTAGCAGTCAGTATGTATGATCCTAAACTTGATGTGTTGGATTGGTTAAGTACGTTTGAATACATCTATATTCTTCAGAAAATAAGAGGGAATTATTTGATTGCATGGCTCATGTCTAGACTCCCCCAGAATGCTTGTGATGCTGTTATGGAGTTGAGTGCCAGTGACAGAAAAGACTACGAGTCAGTTAAACTGGCATTAATAGCCAGATTTGGGAAGACTCCTTCCCAGTTCCTCAAGAGATTTAGGAGACTCAAAAAGACTGATGGTACCCCTTGGGCTACCTGGATATCTGAATGTTTGAAGAGCTTAGATGGTTTGGTTAAGGGTTACAGAGTGAACTCCTTTGAAGGGATGGGAAATCTTTTTTTTGCTTGAATCTATTTTTGATGCCTGCTCTCATGAGCTGAGACAGCACTTGGCTGACTCTAAGGAAATTGATCCCAAGAATCTAGCACAAGCTGCTGACTTATGGGTAGCCAACAGGGTCACTCATAAGAATTCTGGGGCTACTTACAAAAGTAAGAGGGGAAGCAGGACAAGAAAGAGGGTGAAGAGCATTCAAATTCCAACCATCCAAAAGAGGGCCACAAACAAAATAAGGGCAGATCCCACGGGAAACCTGGTAGGTCTAGTGAACCCCGTGGTGCCAAACTACAGGGAGGTCAACATAAACCCCCATTCCAGAGAACATTTGGAAAATGTTTTGTATGTGGGTCTGTAGACCATGTGAAAGGGGATCCCAGATGTAAGGGTAAACCTTCAGGGGTCCACACTGCCTCCTTAGCCTTCATCCCTGAAGGAGAAGCACACATGGCAAGTGCACACTTTCAACTACTGGCTGAAGTCCCCATTGGAGTTCAAGCCAGTGTATCTTTAGTGTCCCTGGGTCTGTGGGAACAACAGAATGATTTTCCCAAACCTGATAATGTAGCTAAGGCACCCAAAGGTCCCACTAAACTTGCAGGAGGCCCTATCCAAATGGTTCCTATTCTGCCAGCTCTCATCCAGTGCAAGAACATGACTGTTAGGATCCCTGCTAATGGACAGAATGAAGTGCCAGGGAGAGTCCTGTTGGGGAATGACTTGAAGGCTCTTGGAGTAGTGTCTAGTAGCCCCAGGCCTCCCGGCAGAAAGAAGCAGGAGCAAACAAGATTGGCCAGAGAGGCAACCTTAAGAGACTCTCAATTTGAGGTTGAGACATCCAATACCTCCAGTCAACAGGAAGGCCACCCTCTACTTTTGTCATGATCCCAGTCAGTGAGCATAGTCCTTATTCAGGCATTCAGACTAGGCAGAGCACATTATATCAATCAGCAGGTCAAAGGTGAGAGTTAGCATGGCACATATGGCATTTGCGCCATTCACAGCATCTACTTCCATAGACTCCAGTGATGTTCAATAGTAATTTCATACACTTAAGATGGCCGTCCGCAAACCCCAGTTACAAGTAGCAGCACGGTTCTATTCATATTTGCAGAGGGAGCTACTTAAGCCCTGCCTCCGCTGGAACGCACGCTTTGCGTCTGCTCCGCTGACAGCGGGTAAGGCTACCAGCGTTTCTCCTCACAGAACCTGAGAAAAAGAAGATAACAGAAACAATAGTTTTACGAAGCGTTTCAGAGTACCATAGTTCACAGAAGAGACTTACCCGACAGAAGTTATCTCCGACACTGTTATATTCAGTTAAGAACATTTATTCGCTCACAGCCGCAGCATCTCAGTCAGAAGTTTCACTCACAGCTGCAGCATCTTCAGTCAGCAGTTTCATCCGCAGCCACCGCATCTTTGAAGGTTTTTTCCTCAGCTTTCCGAAAACCTGCAGACAACACAAGAGGTATTTAATTAAAAAACAAACTTAACAGTTTTACAGAGAAGACGTTTTATAAGCGTTTACATACCTGAAGGTTCCTCAAGTTGTCACCTCACAGTTGTTACCGCGCTCCACCTTGCAGGCTGCAGTTACTCTGTATTGGCGAACTTACATTTAAAACGTTTTCTCATCCTGGGTAACTCTGCAGCCATAATTCGCTTCCCAAATTCCTTGAACCTGCGAAAAAGAGAAAAAAACAAAAGTAATTAGGAAGAGAGATCTCTCCAATGTAGGAATCAATTCAAGCCCTTAAAGATTACAGTATCTTCGCCTGCTGACTTACCCAAAGACTCATTCTTAAAAGAATAGACATTTCAAGGCAAGAAGCTACAGAGTTCATCAGCATCCCAAGTTATCATGGTTTCTACATCTCAAAGCGCCCCTGTAGAAAAGCAGGATGGAGAGCTCTGCAATAATAAAACAGGTGAGAAGGGAATTCAGCCCTAGAGTTAGAAGGGAGTGATTTTAGGGGTATACACACACCTCATATAGTATTATATCAGTTAATAGATGTTATAGCATTTCTATTGTTGTCATTTGTTTGTTCAAACAGAAAAAGAATCCAAAAGGCTCCAAAGTATCAGGTCCAAAGGCTGGGAAGGTATAACGCTCCCGAGGGGTCCAGGTAAGTGTTACAACTTCTAAGAAGAGAAAAGAGATAAGGAGAAATCCAGGGTCTCTGGTAAGAAGAAAGGGCTGAATCCAAAACCTGTCCACAAGACAAGGCCATCCCTAAGAGGACTGTCCCAGGTCACCCCAGTGACCCCTTCCCCAGCTGATGCTGAGTGGGAGGACCAACCAAATTCTGTGGAAACAAGTACTGGTGACACAGAGCTGGAAGAAAACCTTCCCTGCATTGGAGATCTGGATCCTAGAGACCATCGTGAGCTGCACACTTTACTTGTAGAAGGTGGACCCTCTAACGGATTTAGATTGGTTGTGGTAGACCATGCTACCAGGTATCCTTTGGCAATACCTATGAGAAATGTTACTGCTCAGGCAGTGGCTAATGCCCTCCTTGGTATGTTTTACCAGGGTGGGTTTTCCTAAGGAAGTCATCTCTGACTGGGGATCAAACTTTATGTCCCACTACATGCAGACCATGTGGAAAAACTATGGAGTAACTTACAAGTTCTCAACAGCCTACCATCCCCAAACCAATGGGTTGGTGGAGAGGAGGTTTAACCATACAATGAAGAGCATGATAGGTGCCTTAGACGAACCTCTTAGAAGAAAGTGGAACCTTCTACTGCCATGCCTTCTGTTTGCATAGAGACATCCTTTCAGCAGGGGTGGGTTTTAGCCCCTTAGTATTTCTTTATGGTCATCCAGTCAGAGGCTCTTTGGCCCTGATTAAGGAAGGGTTGGAGAGTGCTCCTTCCATACAGCAGGTGAGAGGCCTCAGGAAGAGGATGGCACTGATGACAGAAGCCTCTAAAAACCTGAAAGCTGGTCAGGCTCTGGTCAAGCTTTGGCACAACCAGAAGGCCAACATGGTGGAGTTTACTCCAGACTAGTTAGTATTGGTTATGGTGCCTACAAGGCAGAGTGCCTTACAGGACAAGTGGATTGGACCCTTCAAGGTTGTAGGCAAGCTTGGAGAGGTAAATTACTTAGTGGACATGGGCAACCCCAAAGAGGCACCTAGGGTCCATCACACTAACTGTCTGAAGGCTTATGTTTCCAGACCAGAACTAGGAGCTTTGCTTCTAGCCTCTGATCAAGAGGAGGACGAGAGTGAGCCTCTCCCTGATCTCCTCAGGGGACACCCTTCAGATGAGACAATTGAAGGAGTGAAACTATCTTCAGATTTGACTCTACAGCAACAGGAGGAACGCAAGGCTCTGTTAAATCAGTTTGCCTCCCTGTTTTCTCTGACACCAGGCTTGCCCCTTGGGGCAGCAGGATATTCTGACTGGTAACAGTCTCCCTGTCAAAAGCAGGGGCTACAGAATGTCAGATCTCATATAAAGGAAGAAGTCAAGAAGATGTTTAACCTTGGGGTTATTGAGCCATATACCAGTCCATGGGCAAGTCCAGTTGTACTAGTACCAAAGGCAGGAACCAAAGACTTGAGATTCTGCATAGACTATAGGGCTCTTAATGCAGTCACCACGACTGATGGCCATCCTTTACCCAGGACAGACCTAACCTCAGGCTATTGGAAAATAGCCCTGACAGACCATGCCAAAGAGAAAACTGCATTCTCCACCCCAGGGGGGCTTATACCGGTTTAAGGTTATGCCTTTCGGACACAAGAGTGCACATGCTACATTCCAAAGGATGGTGAATCAAGTTCTGAATGGGTTAGATGATTTCTGCATGGCATACTTGGATGACATTGCAGTGCTCAGCCCCACTTGGGAAGAGCATCTTCACCACCGAGGATGTTGTGCAGGCTCTGGAACAGGCCCATCTGACCATAAAGGCTAGTAAATGTCAAATTGGTCAGAGTAAAATTGTCTACCTTGGGAATGAGGAAGAGGAGGTGAAATTAGGCCATTGCCTAGCAAAGCACCAGCTGTACAAGACTGGGCCACCCCTACTACTCAGAACCAAGCGAGAGCCTTCCTAGGTCTCACTGGGTACTACTGAAATGTAATAGAGAACTATGGGACCATTGCTTCCCCCTCAAATGTAATCTCCTCACCCAAATTCCACAAGAAGTTCAGGTGGAATGAGGAGCATAATTAGGCCTTTGAAGGACTGAAGAAAGCCCTTTGTCTTTCAAGCACCAGTCTTGAGAGCTGCTCCTGATTATACCCAATCCTTCATTGTACAGACAGATGCTTCTAATACAGGGATAGGTGCAGTTTTGAGCCAACTGTATGAGGAAAGCAGGGAACACCCTATCTGCCTCATCAGCAGAAAGCGGACGGACTGTGAAACAAGGTGGGCAACTATAGAACATGAATATTTTGCCATTGTGTGGTCACTGAAGAAGTTTAGGCCATACGTGTATGGCTCTACTTACCATTATTCAGACTGACCACCAACCCTTGAGATGGTTAATGCAGATGAAGGTGGAACATCCAAAATTGTTGAGATGGTCAATCAGCCTCCAGGGGTTTGATTTTTATCATAGAACACAGGTCAGGTTGTAATCACCAAAATGCTGATGGTCTCTCCAGAAAGTATGACCAACTGGAATAGGACATTAATCCAGGAGTTGATTAAATCCTCCTTTCGCTTAGTCTGGGGGGACAAGTGTTAGGGAGAATGTTCACTTCTGTGCTAATTCCCTATACCATATTTGTGTATAATAGTTATGTGATTCAGTCACACTATTACTAACATCACACTAAATAACCAATGTTGATAGATTGTAAACATTGTGATGTGAACTACAGCCATAAGTGTGAAGTGTTGTTTTCTCTCCATCTTGTCCATTACGGCTTTCGTAAATGATGAACACTGTATATGGCTTTTTATGTTGTTTTTACTGTTATGTTTGGAGTAAATATTGATTAAAATATGTTTAAGATAACTTTGTGTCCGTGGTGGTAGACAGAATTGTATGAAAATTCCACTGTGAGGATAATTTCTGATAAGTAGCCTTCCCCTTGGGTGTGTTAGAGGTGGGTAGCTAGTGGTTAATGTACTTGCTTGTTGGATGTGCTAATTCCCTTCCACCTTAGAAACCCCCAGACCTTTTTCTCACTCTCTCATGTGTTTTTACCTGATTTGGATTTTGTGTTTTCACTGTTCTTGGAGTCTGGCAAACTCCATAGGCATCTGCTTTTTGTATGGTGATGCACAGCACCTTGAGTGCAGTCTCACTAAGAAATCTTTTGGATTTCTGTTAGGGTTTAAATACATTTTCTTGGGTGAACTACAGTTCCCAAGAATAGCAAAGTGAAATTGACTATACTTCCCTTTCTCTTTGTAGGTCCAGCACACACCATCTTATGTGGAGTGCTGGGGGGTTACTTAGTAGCCCCTTATCCTACGTCCTCATGTAACATTATTTGTTACACTCACTACTTTAAATGGCTGTAGGCAGTGGTTTACTTTTTCCTACCATTATGCTTTTCTACCTCAGGCAGAACCCTCAGCGGCAGTACAGCACCCATGGGTGACCATTTAGTCAAAATGGCCCGTCTTTTTTTTTTCATCATTTTCTGTTTTCTGAGGCCTTTCTTGGGTTTTACTCTGTGCGCTGAGACAGGTTTGAGCCCTTTGTTTGTTCTGCCTTTGGCAGGCTTCAGCCCTGAAGCCCGCCCTGGGCTCCAGTGTGTCTGGAAGGACAGAATGTGAGGGAGGGTCCTCAAAACTCTCCTGTCCTTTGTCTCTAGGAATGCCTGAATAGACTTAGTCCTGATTGGCTGGCTGGCTCTCCTGAAAGGACAGACGCCCTGCTTTGTGCCTAGGCTGTGCATGAATGGGAAAACCTGCTTAAAAGGTGAGGATTTTGGGACTGCAGGCAGAGTCGACCACTGGTAGAAACATCTAACGAATAAACCGTGAAAGGAGCCAGCTGAAACCTCCTGGACATTTGAATTGCCCGGTGAGGACCTGTTGCTGTGCTGACCTCGTTTTTCACCTCGACAGAGAAGCTCTGGACGCAACGCTTCTCCCCTTGGGTTAGTGGGACCAACAAATCCTGAAACTAACTCCTCTTGTGCACCATCCCCGCCTTGCTGTGCCTCTCCGTAGCTGCAGAAGTCCAATGCCAGGGGTCGAGTGTCCATAGTCGAGTGCAATGTCTGCCGCAGAACGAATCCAGCTAAAATCTCCTAAGGACCCTCCAGAAGCAAGACCTCCAGATCCGCAGTCTCCTTACCAGAGTGCAGGACCGAGGGAGCACGGAAAGTCCATCCGGTGTCCATTGTTCCGCATTAGTGCTGTTTGCTAAGCACTGAAACCACAAAGTGCCGCTGACCCGAAGAAAATCCATAGCTGCCGACGACTATCCCGAGTACCGTTCAGGAGCCCTCCAGACATCCTCCCTCCTGTCCCTGTGACTGAGGCCCAGGAACCAGGGCCTGCTTGGCTGTAGCAAGACCGCTTTCTTCCAACCAAAGGTACTTTTTCAGGCTTGGGGGTACTTACCTTCCCACTTTAAATCGTGTGGTCTCACATGAGACTTTCACCTGCTTCACTTTTCGAGTTGATTTCAACTCCCTTTACACAGGCTTAACAGCTTGTGTCCCTAAAAGTGATTTTCCTGAACTCTATAACTTTGTGCAAGACTTTTATCCAACAAGTGCCTATACAATGATATTTATAACAAGTGAATGCAAAACCGACAATTATATTATCATTGTTGAGAAAACATTGCTATTAAAATATTCCTGCAGCATCCTGTTATTCACCAACTCCTTCCTGCACTTTTAAAAGGGGGCCTAAAGATAAAACACATACAAATTATGTGGTTTCAAAAGGATGCACTGTTCTGGTGAAATTTTGCGTGAATTTGATGTTCCATGGGTCAATATTTCAAATATTATTGGTAATTAGCAACTACACAGACAGATCTTAGACAAAATGCATTGTCCCCAAATATCTAAAAGAAAGGTCATACTGTAGCAAATTATTCTCTTACTTTCTAATATTGTTCTGCTACCAGATTTGTCAGTTAAACTCAGAATGTAAGTGTGATAATCAGATTACTGTTTTGAATACAAACAATACTGACTCAGCCTTTCGGCCTCTGTAAGGGTTCAGAAGTAAGACTCTGACATGTAGGGGTCATCATGGTTGTTAAAGACTTTTATTAATGTAAGATAATGAAAAGGAAACCCTATCTTGCCCTAACTCTAAGAGGGGCTTCCCTGCCTTAACAAAATACTAATGTCCCTGTCAGGATGTCAAAAGCAAAAGTCCATATTCCTATGTTAGGATCCTAGCTCGGTCCCTCACACTCTATCCTAAACTAAATCAAAGGGGTATCATCCTGATCCAGAGGAATTATTCCTTTCCCCTGGACAAAAGGTAGTTCTGGGTTCCAAAGTTCTCAAAGTTCAGTTTCGACTAGTGGGGAAAATGTCTCTCTTCCCTGGTCCATATGTGTGGGTCCCAGACCCCAGGTGGCAGACCTGGTTCACCTCTGCACCCAAGGTACTGCAACGAAGAAAAGTGGTTTCAATACTCCTCCAAACTGTGGTGGGTCCCTGACCCTGGCTGGCAGAGTGGTTTGCATACTCCTGCCCTGTAGGCAGACCTGGTTAACTATCCTGCCAGGTTACTGCAGTCCCAAAAAAGGAGTGGCCTTCTGGTCTCTGCAGCTGTGTGAGCATGGTCGCTGGATGCTCTCTTCTTTCTCTGGTTCTGCATCCGGACTGATCTAGTAGCTTTGTTCGGGTCTTCTCTCTCTTGCGCTCTCTCTCTGGCTTAACTTCCTTTGAGGCAGCTCAACAGTACGGAAATCTGGAGCTGTTAACAGACTGCTCCAGCAGCTCCATTTGGGTCCCCACTCTCTCTCTGGCTCGACATCCTTTGTGGCAGCTTCCCATTATGGAAGTGTGGCTCTGCCCATGGACTGCTCCAGCAGCTCAGTTCGGGTCCTCGCTCTCTTTTTGGCTCAAAATCCTTTGTTGCGGCTCTGCAGTATGGAACTGTGGCTCTGCTCACAAACTACTGCTCCAGCAGCTGCGCTCAGGTCTCTGCTCCCTCTCTCTCTGGTTCAACCTCCTTTGTGGCGGCTAGGAAGTGAGGAAGCGGTGCAGGGCGTACCTTTGCCTGGACACTGGTTCTCCACCATTCTCTCCCACCTGCCGGTTGCAGATGGTTTCAGGTCTTCACGGGAGCTTCTACCATGTCCCGATTCACAGTCTTATCCTCATGCAAATCCAGGGGGCTTTCTGGCCCTTCACTCCTCCTGGAAAGATCACTCCCTCTTAGCAGTCCTCCCTTCCGTTTAGTCTGATGTGCGTAGTGGGTCCTTTTTGTCTAGACTGCTCATATTTGTTCCACAGAGTAGTCATCATTACTCTGCACCTCTTACTAGTCTCATTGGTTGTTATCAGTTTGTCTTTCAACTCCTCCCTGTTCTTCATCTCAGTTCTTTCTACTTCATGAGTCTTATAAAAGTACATGGGATAGGAGGTTAGGGATGGAGGGAGTCTGGGGTGTAGGTGTTAGGCAGATATCGCCTTCTCCCACAATAGTCGTCACTGATCCCATAGGCGGTTTGCCTCCCCATGAGATCCACCCCGCTGAGTACCACTGCCAGGGGACTATCGGGTAGCAGCCTCACCTCCCTGGCCTTATGGGAAGGGGAGCCCCCTACAGAAGCAGTAATGGCATCCTGGGATTCATCACACCTAACTTGGTGGAGAAATTCAGTAACATTTTGTATTGGTCACTGACACATTTCACAAGTTGCTTTTGCACTCTGCAATCATTCCTGTCAGGATGCCCAGGTCCTAGGTGCAGGAGCGACGAGGTACCAACCACCCCCTCAATGGTCTCAGTGCCTGCAAGTCGAAGCTTACACAGGCCTCTTGAACCAGAGCGGGGAAGGAGGGTTAGGATCTCGATGGGTGGATAGGTAGGGGGATTTTAGGGTAACCGGATTGAGGTTTAGGGAGAGATTATGGATGGGTATGGGGATTTTTGGGTGAACGATGGCTGCACACTTTCCTGAAAACTGGCTGAAGGTTCTGTTTAAACACCTCCACATGTAAAGGTGTTTCCCTTCACATTTCCTTTCAGAACAAACAGTATGTGCCCCCCATGAACACGAAGACTAAACATGTTAGAATAAACATCAAACAATTGTTAGCAAGAGCCCATCACAGTTTCATGAGCACAGTCACATGCACCAGCACACTTAGCTTTTGCTTCAGTCTTTTTAGTCCTGTCCTGCAAAGGCTGTCGAGTCCTGTGCCACGTCCTTGCAATCTGAAGTCCAGGTTCAAATCAGGTTCAAACTAAAAGAAAACAAAGGACAAGCATTAGCGTATGCCTTTTGGCTCTGTCGGTCTCTCACTCCCATTCACTCGTAAAACACGCATTCAACACTTAGTGTGCTTCAAGATTCTCAAATTGCTATGGGCGCGCTGCCGCGCGTGGCTTGCTATTTACAGGTTTTGCGGTTTGGCCCAAACGCGGTCTTTTAGTAGACCGGGGTTTTACGGTTGGCCCAAACATGGTCTTTCTTCAGACCAAGTGCCGTTAGTTGTACTTATCCGTCTCATGCGCCTTTCCGGCGTATTCTCCGCAGGACGAATGTAAAGTAAAGTATAACACACTCTTGTTGACTTTCACACATGCGCCAAATGACTCCCATGAACCCGCCCACTTAGCTTTTTCGTGGTGCGCAGGGGCTATGAAGGGGTTGGGAAATGCCCCCTGCGCTTCCCCTAAGGGTTTCAGGATCTGCTCGAGCTGAGCGGTACTTATCTTTTGTCTGCGAGGGGCCGGATCGCTGTTCCAGAGGCTCTGGGCCCCTCGCGTGTGGATTCCGGGGAGCTTCTGGGCTCACGTCCTCACTCCTCGGCGTCTCAAGCACAAGCCCCGTGCCTTGGGGATTGCGCATGCGCATTCGTCGCGCGCCACACCCAGCGCGGCTTCCCATTGCCTCGCGGGCCCGCGAAGCCTGCTGGGAATTGTAGTTCCGGCGGGCTGAATGCTGGATCAGTCTGCAGAAAGGGCACAACAGCCCTTTAAAGTACGGAAACCCTCTGGATCTGGGTTTCTTCATGGTCCCTGGCCCCACAGCCCCAATAGTACTGGGCCTAAGGCCAGTCTTACCCCTGACAGCACTCCCCCTCCCACGGAAGGCAGGTCCCCCAGGTTTCTCAGGGTAGTTTTTGTGGAAGGTGCGCAGCAATCGTGGGGCATGTACATGGTTTGAGGGTTCCCAGGAGCGGTCTTCAGGCCCATACCCCACCCAGTCAATCAAATAATAGATTTGGCCATTCTTTTTTTTAGAGTTCAAAATTGTTCGGACTTCATACTCCGGCTCCCCCTGTACAAGTACTGGGGGTGTTTTTTGAGTGCGTACCCCAGGCGGGGCTGGCTTCAACAGTGACGTATGGAAAGTTGGATGGATTTTCATCTGGGATGGTAGGGCCAGTCGTACCGCTACTGGGTTGATTACTTTTTCAATGCTGAATGGGCCTAGATAGCGAGGTTGTAATTTTTTGGGTCCCTCTAATCGTAAATTGCGAGTGGACAACCACACCAAATCGTTTTTATGGTACACAGGGCTGGCACGTCGATGTTTATCGGCATAGGTTTTGTAAGTTTTTTTGGCTTTTACGAGATTATCCTGCACCTCCTTCCAAACCTGCTCTATTCCGATCCGTTGTCCTGCTAATGTAGGCAGTGCCGCTTCTGCTGTTGGGACGGATGAAGGTAAAATCCGTGGATGTCTTCCATACAAGCAGAAGAACGGGGATCGTTTTGTGGAAGAATGAAAAGCATTATTATATGCCATTTCTGCTAGCCAAGTGTGTTGGACCCATGTTGTCTCTCGTCCTGCGGCTAAGCAACGCAGGAACTGTTCAAGCCCCTGGTTCACGCGTTCGGTTTGGCCGTCCGTCTCGGGATGATATCCCGAGGATAACCGAACTTCCATACCAATGATGTTACAAAATTCGCGCCAGAACCTGGAGGTGAACTGTGGACCCCTATCTGTGATTATACGGCACGGAAGGCCATGAAGCCGAACTACGTTTTGCAGGAATAATTCAGCGATTTCTTTAGCTGTTGGAACCCCTTTGCAGGGGATGAAATGGGCCATTTTAGAAAAGGCATCCACTACTACCAGTATGGAGGTATAGCCCTGCACTTGTGGGAATTCGACTATTAGGTCCATGGTGACTGTATGCCATGGAGTATTTGGTGTTGGCAGGGGACGTAGGAGGCCTGCCGGTTTCTGGTGATCAGCTTTGTTCCGAGCACATACTGCACACTGTTGTACGTATTGCTGGACATCAAGCCGCCACTTTGGCCACCAAAAATGTCTCCCTACCAATTCCAGAGTTTGTGCCTTACCGGGATGACCCGCTAGGGAGGAATCGTGGCACAATGACATTGCCTTTTCTCGTAGCTGGAGTGTAGGCAAGTACAATGATTGCCGATGATATGGGAGCCCATCCAAAATGGTGTGCTGAGGGTCCTGCTTGCACCATTGGTGAAGGTCATGCATGGAAAGTTCCTTTTGGATGCTCTCAAAAATGGTGGTAGTTAAACCCACTATTTGTGCTGGGGAGACTATTGGCCGAGACACAGTTTCTATTTCCTCAGAGACCTTCTCTGGGTAGCGAGACAAAACGTCAGCCTCCGATTGTTCGCTCCAGGTCGGTATGTGATAATAAAGTCAAACTCTGCGAAATATTGGGCCCAACGCAGCTGACGTGGGCTCAAGGTTTTGGCAGTTCTAATAAACTGAAGGTTGCAGTGGTCGGTGATAACCGTCACTGTGTGACGTGCCCCCATCAAATAGTGCCGCCACTCGCCAAAGGCTGCCTTTATGGCCAATAGTTCCCTGTCTGCTATGATGTAATTAACTTCTGCGGGGAGCAGTTTCCTAGAGTAATAGGCTACCGGGTGTAAAAGGCCCGTCTGAGGATCCCGTTGGGAGAGAACGGCCCCCAGCGCATAGCTGGAAGCGTCAGTTTCCACCACAAATGGCTGGGACAAGTCTGGGTGTTTTAGTACCGGTGCGTCGGTAAAGGCCTTCTTGAGCTGTTGAAATCCCTGCTCAGCCAAGACGTCCCAAACAAACGGGCAGCCTTTACGTAGAAGTCTCGTGATTGGAGGAACCAGCTCAGAGAAATTCTTGACAAACCGTCTATAGAAATTTGCAAATCCCAAGAAGGATTGCACATCTTTTACATTGGCTGGTGGGGGCCAATCCAGAATGGCCTGTACCTTTTTCTGATCCATTTGTACGCCTGTTGGAGTAAGATAGTACCCCAAGAATTCCACTGTAGTCCGGTGGAATTCACATTTCTCTAGTTTGGCGTAAAGATGGTATTCTCTTAACTTTTGTAAAACAGCGCGTACATGTTGGACATGATCTTCAAGACTGTGAGAATAAATGAGGATGTCATCTATGTACACGACGGCACATATGTCTAAATATTCTCGAAGTACTTCATCTAGGAAATGTTGGAAGGCAGCGGGTGCGTTACATAGACCGAATGGCATAACCTGGTATTCATACAATCCGAATTTTATTCAGAAGGCGGTTTTCCACTGGTCACCTTCGCGCACCCCCACAAGATGGTTAGCTCCACGAAGATCCAGTTTAGTATAGATGACTGCGTCCCTAACCTGATCTAGAAGGACTGGGATGAGTGGAAGAGGGCAACGGTTTTTGATGGTTATCCGATTCACCCCGCGGTAATCTATACAAGTCCGAAGTTCTCCGGACTTCTTCGGTACGAAGAACAGAGGGGAAGATACCGGCGAATTAGAGTGTCTAATAAAGCCATTCTGTAAATTAGCTGTTATGTACTCCCGAAGGTGTTCGTTCTCAGCCTCAGTCAAGGCGTATATACGGCTGCATGGTAATGTTGCCCCTGGCTCTAGGTCTATCCGGCAATCAAATGACCGATGTGGGGGCAGGGTTTGTGTGGCTTTCTTATTGAAGACATCTACATAGTCAGAATACTCTGCGGGTAGTTCTTCAGAGCGTACCTCGGATTGGATTACTGTAACGCTTGCAACTTGGGGAGTTGCGGCCGCCGGCCGCTCACAATGTTCTCGACAGTAAGGAGAGCTGAATTTTGTCAAACCGGATGTCCAACAAATCTGAGGGTCATGTTCTTTCAGCCAGGGCAACCCTAAGATAAGGCCGAATTGCGGGGCAGCAATTAGATCAAAGGTAATAAATTCCCAATGCCCAACTCCACAACTCAAGGACACTAAGTGAGTATTATGTGTGATGGGTCCAGAGCACAGAGGTGTACCATCGACAGCACGTACGGGTTCAGGCTTCGCCTTTAACTGGATAGGAATACCCAACTTGGCCACAAACTGAATATCTATGAAATTTCCCGTTGCCCCCGAGTCAATCAACATGATAACCTCTTTTGATACTCCCCGAAACCCTAGACACCCCCTTAATGAAACATGTGGGGCAAAATTGGGACTACCGTCAATTGGGGCCCTGCAATTAGTTAGGCTCGACCGGGTGACCCCCACTACCGACAAGCCGAGGCGTTTCCCTGAGTCTGGGGCTTTGTGGGGCATTCGCGAACAAAATGTCCTGACTTCCCACAATACATGCAAACACCATCTTTCCTCCTCCGTTCTTTTTCCTCTTTGGATAGGGGACCTCGAACCGACCCAATTTGCATAGGCTCGTCTCCAACGGACTTGTCCATCGACCCTCGGGTCCCTTTAAATTGGTCAAACCTTGCCGCAGGACGCGACTCCCCTTTTTTCCTGTCCCCCCGTCGTTCCGCCTGACGGTGATCTAACCGCATGGCCAGATCAATCATATCCGAACATTCTTGGAGTTGGGGGTCAACTTGGGCGATAAGATCCTTTATGTCATCCCTCAGTCCCTGATAAAATAGAGACATACATTTATCGCGTGGCCACTCGGCTTCGGGTACCAATCGGTTGAATTGGGTGACATATGTCACTAACTCCTTATTTCCTTGCCTCAGGGTCAGCAACTCCCGATCCTTACATAAAGTGGCGGCCCTATGATTAAATATTTTCTCGAATTCACCAAGAAACTCATCCCAATCATATAAGATTGTATTGTCCTTTTGGACTAAGGGGTTCGCCCATGCTGGCGCATCACCGGTAAGATAGGAGATCACGAATGCTGTCCTAGCCTGATTGGACCGGAATGCTGCCGGCTTTGTAAGGACATGGAGGCGGCATTGCGTGATAAAGGTGGAAAATTTCTGCGGGTCTCCCGCATACCGTTCTGGTGGCGCCAGAGGAACCACGGCCTCTGGGGTGACTTGAACCTGTACTGGTGTATGACCAGGCAAGGGTGCTGTCTGGACGGCCAGGCTACGTACCTGCGCAGACAGCGTGGCATAGTCCTGTCTGGACGCTGCCAACTCTCCCTGTAGGTCTTGCAAGACTATTTCCTCCATAACAGCGATGGGGATGGCTACGCCACTCAGGCGCCTGAATATTACGTGGGCTTGTGCTTCTGTCAGGATGCCCAGGTCTTAGGTGCCGGAGCGACGAGGTACCAACCACCCCCTCAATGGTCTCAGTGCCTGCAAGTCAAAGCTTACACAGGCCTCTTGAACCAGAGTGGGGAAGGAGGGTTAGGATCTCGATGGGTGGATAGGTAGGGGGATTTTAGGGTAACCGGATTGAGGTTTAGGGAGAGATTATGGATGGGTATGGAGATTTTTGGGTGAACGATGGCTGCACAATTTCCTCAAAACTGGCTGAAGGTTCTGTTTAAACACCTCCACATGTAAAGGTGTTTCCCTTCACATTTCCTTTCAGAACAAACAGTATGTGCCCCCCATGAACACGAAGACTAAACATGTTAGAATAAACATCAAACAATTATTGGCAAGAGCCCATCGCAGTTTCATGAGCACACATGCACCAGCACACTTAGCTTTTGCTTCAGTCTTTTTAGTCCTGTCCTGCAAAGGCTGTCGAGTCCTGTGCCACGTCCTTGCAATCTGAAGTCCAGGTTCAAATCAGGTTCAAACTAAAAGAAAACAAAGGACAAGCATTAGCGTATGCCTTTTGGCTCTGTCGGTCTCTCACTCCCATTCACTCGTAAAACACGCATTCAACACTTAGTGTGCTTCAAGATTCTCAAATTGCTATGGGCGCGCTGCCGCGCGTGGCTTGCTATTTACAGGTTTTGCGGTTTGGCCCAAACGCGGTCTTTTAGTAGACTGGGGTTTTACGGTTGGCCCAAACACGGTCTTTCTTCAGACCGAGTGCCGTAAATTGTACTTATCCGTCTCATGCGCCTTTCCGGCGTATTCTCCGCAGGACGAATGTAAAGTAAAGTATAACACACTCTTGTTGACTTTCACACATGCGCCAAATGACTCCCATGAACCCGCCCACTTAGCTTTTTCGTGGTGCACATGGGCTCTGAAGGGGTCGGGAAATGCCCCCTGCGCTTCCCCTAAGGGTTTCAGGATCTGCTCGAGCTGAGCGGTACTTATCTTTTGTCTGCAAGGGGCCGGATCGCTGTTCCGGAGGCTCTGGGCCCCTCGCGTTTGGATTCCGGGGAGCTGCTGGGCTCACGTCCTCACTCCTCGGCATCTGAAGCACAAGCCCCGTGCTTTGAGGCTTGCGCATGCGCATTCGTAGCGCGCCACACCCAGCGTGGCTTCCCATTGGCTCGCGGGCCCGCAAAGCCTGCTGGGAATTGTAGTTCCGGCGGGCTGAACGCTGGATCAGTCTGCAGAAAGGACACAACAGCCCTTTAAAGTACAGAAAACCTCTGGATCTGGGTTTCTTCATGGTCCCTGGCCCCACAGCACCAATAGTACTGGGCCTAAGGCCAGTCTTACCCCTGACAATTCCTCACCCACAATGACCTTTGCTGTCTTTGTCAAAGCTTTGAAGTGCTCACAGAGCACGGCTATACAGCAGCACTTCTGAGATGTTCTTGAAACTGGTGCAGAGTTTAAACGCTAAAATACTGCTAAGGCTGTTTCTCTAGCAAAGTGGTCCCCAAAAATATGTGACCGACCCCCACCTCCCCAAGGAGGGCAGTGATAATGTACAGGCTCTGTTGTGTTGGTGGGGGTGGGGAGGTTCACATGGAAGATAGCAAATGCGGATTTATGGCTCTCTTTAATAGGATTTATAAGCAGTTCTGTCATTTCGGGTGGTGGGATGGGAGGGGTTACAATATTTGTACTCACCGAAAAACCACATATCAGAAATGAAACAGGGACTCGTTTTTCAAAGTTAAACAGAAACGTAATTGTAAGCAAGGAAATTAAATATGTGAGATTTTGGAAGCTTCAAATCATGGTGTGTGATAGGAGCAATGTATGCTGTGTCTGTAACTCACATCTATCATCACCCTGGAGCAGCTTCTAAACATTTTGCACCTGTTTAAAAAGTTGTTTACTAATTGACCTTTTCACAATTGACCTCGGGAGAATTGAACTCGGGAGAATTGACCTAATTTAGAAGGTCAATTAGGACACATATGTGGGGGGAAATACCCCGCAATCCCACCACCCAATCAAAAACCCCTGCAACCCCCCCACCCAATCCCCTTATATTATTTATAATCCAAAACCAACCCAATACATATATAAAATAACTAAAATAATATAAAGGTCAAGTGTGCAGAAGGTCAATTAGGACCACTATAATTAGGTCAATTGTGCAAAAGGTCAATTATAAAAGGTCAACTTGGGTAATACCGTTTAAAACAGGATTAGATCTGCTGAGAAAACAATACACTTAAGGGCTCATTCCTTTTTTTGGCATTAATTCAGTGGTCATTTTTCAGAAATGCTGCCAATATCAGATACTGTTACCGGCCTTTGGTCCTGTCCATGGGTTTAGTGTGGAATTACAAGTGGTGGTAGGGCAGTGTTAGTCACCATTTAGGGGTTTTCAGCAGAATTACCACTGGCGGAATTACCAAGCCTTCATTCTGCCGATTTTCGGAGGAAAAGTGGATAATTTACATCAAGAATCATGCTATAGGTAAATCTTCCACTCTTCTTCCAAAAATAATTCCGCTGGTGGTAATTCCACCAAAACACGTAATTTGGTAGTGCAGGAAAGATAGAGGTAATTCCTTTACGGCCCCAAAAGTGTCAGTAACAGAATTACTGCCACTTTTTTTTACTGCACCGCTAAGGCTCCTTAATCATTTGGAGGACGGTATAAAATGTTGCACATTCCAACTTTTCCATTGGCTGTTTCATACCATGATGTCCATGCCTTTTCAATGAGAAAATAAATGTGTTCATGAGAAAATAAATGTGTCTTTTCTCTCATATTTAATGTGGTCTATTGGAATCAATATGTCCCCCATTTATTAGACAAACACGAAGGTCTGTTGCCTGAAGTAGATGCCTTTGATTATCGCCTTCTGTTTTCGGATAATGCTTATATTTGGTTAAGTATTATATTTAAAACTCAGGATCGGGTAGGATATCCCACAGGGAGTGCACCAACTCTTCATAGATGGCACTATGAACATTCTTGCACCATCATATCTATCCCGCATACCTATAAATCTTGGCACATGGTATATCAAGCTATACAAAGAAGGATGATCAAAAAACACAAAAATAAATAAACAACTGTGAGGGGTCAGACTTGAGAGATGGACACACAGGTATAGTTACTCACAAGTTGCCATTTTTATTAAATAAAAAGGGGTGAGACAAATGCCTATCTTTCCCTAACCTAACAAGGTTGTCTGTGCTGAACAAACTAAGGCTAAAGAAAAATGCCCTAGTGTCCAAAAAGTATCTGACCCTCACACTAACATACACAACAAAATTATATAGGGTTTGTTTGGCTGTCTTAAATCCCACAAAATAACATATCAATTAAAACACAAAAGTTCTGACCAGTAATCCTTGTGACTATGGTTGGATTCTCTTTCCCTGGATCAATTCAGGAATATTTGGAACACGGTTCAGTTTCAAGAATGTTCTGTGAAATAACAAAGTTCCATTCAATTTAGCATACAAAGCCTTTTTCATCCAATATCCTTTAACTTGGCAAAGTGATTATCTCTCTTCCAATGGCTTGCTCACAATTCAAAGCAATGTTAATGTTCCAACAACCACCTGCTTGGAAAAACAAAAGTGTTTTTGTTCCAAATACCTCTTGCTTGATAAAAAAAAAGGATTTTCCTCCAAATATAAATTCACAAATCAAATGCAAGTGTTCTTTTCTCAAAAGGGCAAACACTTATCAGTACATCATACTTCTTCAAAAGAAACACTTTAGTCAGAATGGTTCAACAATCACTTTCTGAAATGCAACAGTTTATCAAGACAAGGGGATGGAGTCACTTATTTTCCACCACGACCCTTTACCACAAAAACAGTATTTTGAATCATCTTCTTCCTAGTATACTCGCCTGCCAGGACTAAATACAATTGGTCCCTTTCCTGGTGTACTCACCTGCCAGGATAAAACTACAAGTACAGTTTGTACTCTGAAGTAATGCTTGTTCAAAAATCTACACACTAGAATCAGAATGAGATTTGTTCCAACAACTACTTCACTTGATAGTTATTTTACTCTTTACAGAATATGTTACATTTCTTCCCAAATTGATATTCCACAAAAGGATAATGGTTCTCTTGTTTGTCGTTTAGCTTTAGGCAATGCAGGTTACAGTTCTCTCCCCTCTCGTCTTTTATACAAGTAGGGCTTTTCTGCTGTAGCATTTGATCTCTGGCTGTGCAACCTCTTGGCTGCTGGTAATGCTGGTTACAATTGTCTCCCACTTGATATCTCTTTCTGGGAGAGCTGAATCCATTTGTCTTTGTATCGCTCTTCTGCTGACTTGACAATGATAGTTACAATAATCTCCTAATTGGTATCCCTGTTTAGGAGAGTTGTGCTAAATTTGTCTGTATATCGGTCTTCTCTGGCTTTGACAATGTGGGTTGCAATGTTCCCCTATTTGGAATACCTCAGTAGGAGAGATGCAACCAGTTCACCTCAATTCAATGGTTCGGTAATCAAAATGATTATTCTCACCTAGCGGTCTCCTTCGGAGAGTCACGCGGTCACCTGCTTCAGGCCAACTCACTGGTATGCCTTGGCATCTCCTTCTGACTTGCTGCCGTCACAGTGGGTCTCTTCGGCCCTCTTCTGATTTTGACAGCTCCTGTCAGTCTGCTGCCGGGCATGCTGACTTTCAATGGAGCAAATTCAATGCCTGAGCATTTCACGGCATGTCAGGAGATTCTTTCTCAAATGCTGTGTCTTACTTCGGCACCGCTTGCCGCATGCGCCCGTTTTTCCGACCTCTGCCACATCTCCTACACAGCATCCTGCTGCCACCACCATGCTGACATCAGCTTCGGCTTTTCCCTGCTGCTACTGCAGCTCTTGTACCTGAAAGTCCTTTTGGATTTTAAAGGTCATGCTCGGGTGTTTCCCAATTAAACAACTAGACCGCTCATAATACGTCATGAACTCTGAACTCATCTTCTTTGTCTCAGTACTATGGGCATTATGGGACTTGACGTCCATAATGTTCTTGTTTGTTTATTAGTTAACCCAATCTGATTGGGGAATTGAGAGTGTTCAGACTTAGGAGACATTCTTAAAGGAGTTGATGTTTCTCCTTTGGGATAAGGACCTTGATATATAGCAGAATCATAACATGAAGTTGTAATGTTAACTTCCTAGTGTACCATTTTCATTCTTATTAAAAATGTTTTGCATGTTTGGTACTCTGAGTAATTCTGAGAGAGGGAACCATACCATGACAGCATGCCATTAGATGTTTATGTATTAGGGCAATCTCATCCTCAGAAGAGGATGAATACTGTGTCTCTCCTAACGGAGTCACCACTTCCCCTTGACAGCGTCTCCTTCCATGTGATCCTCTGTCACGATAGCACCCCCATGGTTAGGATCTGGAAGTGGCTGCCTTCCCCTGGCTACATGGGAGGAGACTTTAGTCTGGGGTTTAGTGATGACTCTGCAGGATTCATCACACAACCCGTCCTGTCCATGCCTACATGTTGCATAACTACATCAAGAGACCACTTGCTACTATAGGACTAGCTAAATCAATTCAGCAGGACTTTCCAGCGGGGTGTGGGACAAATCTTCCACTATGGCACAACGGTCTTCTTTAATTTCCTTTTTAAAGGGATAAAAGTTTCAATGGCATGCCACAGTCTTCGTTCCCACATGCTGAAATACCTTTACACTGGAGTGTCAAACTGGCCAAAGCCAGATAATCAAAATACACAAAAACAAATGAACAGCCCATCCAGTCTCTGCCTACATCTTTCATAACGACATCAAGAGACCACTGTACACACTTGCTTATTGAATTCAGCAGGATATGTGCAGTAACTTGTATTTACAGAGTTGATAATGCTCATTTAATCTTTGCAAATATGTACAAATAATAGTACAGTTTTTATATTATGTGGTTTTATTTTGTCAATCAATTTTCTTTATGTTCCAGAATATGCTCTTGTTAGCAAAATTCAATTTTGCATCATCATAAGGTGTCCCAACACTACACATACCAAGATGCACAGGACAGTCCTACATACTTTTCTCAAAAATATTCTGTTGATCTGATAATGACCACTGAATGTAGCATTCAAAAAGAAGACATCACCGACAGGTACACCTATTAAGTTTTAGGAGATACCAGAAGAAATCGATTTGGCGTATCCAGTAAACATTTCAGCCAAGAGATGTATGAGTCAGAGAAAATGACAAAGACGGTGCGTCACAGACTAAGGAATTAATTGTTACTGCTGTACCAAAGATCTTTCAACATCAGTGTAGGCTTGTGACTATAAAAGAGATCAATGATGTTAAGTCATACGGATTGCTCCCTTGTATGTGTTCTTTGTCATTCTCAATGTCCCCTCTGCCTCTAAACTCATTTCATTCCCTGTCTGCTGGAGGAGACACAGGTTGCCAATGCTGTTTTGTTACCCTCCAACATATTGCACTCAGCACCTGTATGCCAATCACAGTTGCTTTGTGCATTAGTATGAATGGTCTTTTAGCTGTAACCGGCAGGCTTGCCTGCAATTGTAGCCTCTCTGTGTAGTGTCTAGACATAGTGGGATATATTGCCAATCCCATTTGCTCATGTCATAAATGCGCCTTTTTCCGCTTGGCCCGTTTCACTTCTTGTCTGCAGGAGAAGACAGGGATAGCCACTGCTTTCTCCACCCCCACTGACATAACACAAGCTGCGCAGGAATGCCAGTCATGAATGTGTTGTGCATTAGTGTGAATGGCCTCTTAGGTCACAATTGTGAGACAGCATGTCACTAATGTCTGTCTGTGTTTTGTCTAGGCTGAGTGGAATGTATTGGCAATTCCCATTTGCTCTTGTCACGACTGTGACCTCTCTTGGCGCATTTATTTTTTTTCCTCAGGAGGGGACAGGCACAATCACTGCTTTTTCTGCACCCCTAACACATCACAGATTGCGCACATATGCCAGTCGTGGGTGCTTTGTGCATTATTGTGAATGGTCTCCTGTGTTACAATCACAGAAAAGCCTGTCAGTGATAGCTGTCTGTGTAGTGTCTAGGCCGAGTGCAATGTTTTGCCTTTGACATAACTGTCCCTGTTCCTCTTAGTTCATTTCCATTCTTGTGCACAGGAGTTAGGGACCGCCAGTGCTTTCCCCCCACCATCTGACATATCACGCACTATGCAGGTATGCCAGCCATGGGTGCTTTAGGAATGAGCAAGAACAGCCTCTTAGGTTACAATTATGAGCAGGAATGCCACTGATATCTGACTGTGTAGTGCCGAGGCTGAGGGAAATGTTTTGCACCCTTCCTGATTGGTCATGTCATATGTGTGCCTTTTCCTCTTGGCCCATTCCATGCCAAGTCTGCAGGGGGAGATTGAGATGACACGTGCTTTCTCCACACCCTGCGACACACAAGGCCATGCAGGTATGCCAGTCATGATATCATTTGTGTGTTAGCGAGAATGTTCTCTTTGATAAAGTGTGAACTGTGTATATATTTAGAATTGTTAATAGTGTTTGCAACTGTCTTCCAACAAATCAGAAAACGTCATCAAAATCCTCGGGATCATTTCACTATGTTCTGTGTAAATGCGCATAAAAATATACCAAGCCATACATTACAGCTATGTGAATCATTCTAAGTTTTCTGTTTTTATGGTTGTAGTCTGAAACTGCCACAGGCGAAAGTTCTGTTGTACTCACTCATTGTCCAGAAAAATAAGTTTGAGGAGAAGGAAACGGCACACCAACTTTTGTATAACTTGTCACTGCTTTTATGCTCCAATTTCCAAATCTCACACTGTTGAGTAACATGTTAAGCATTTTCCGCAAAGTATAAATACACTGTTTAAAAAGTCTTTTTATGCATACATATTATTTCAAATGTCAAAGTATCACATACCTTTTCTAATTTTAAACTATGTTACTTTCCCATAGATGCGGAGGAAAAAGAAAGATTGAATAACAGAAACCACGTCACAAACAAGGGCGATAGGATGTCAAACAACACTGATTCGGACTGATCTGAAGCTGCAGCAATCGAAACCATCAGTCAATGTACTCATGAAAGATATCCATGTGCAGCGGTCGGAATTTCAGTTAAACAGCAGCGTGTTGAGTCTACTTACTTATGCTTTTACATAAGTAAGCATGCATTGGGCAATGAATTATAATGTAACATAGTTCTGTATGTGGATCCAGACCAATCACAATGTTCTATTCATGTGTTTATGATTTTGGTTCCACTGTGATGTATATCTGTTCTCAGAGTTTTATTATTTGTGGAGTTCTTTAAGCTTCAGTTGGGTTCTGCCTTCAAGGGTGGTGCCTGCTGTCGCTGTGAGCTGAACTTAAATAAAGAAGTCTGAACTGCTTATACTGCCCAGAGCTTTTACCTCACATTGGCGATGAGGATTTGCTTCACGGACCCCTGGGCGGCCGTCTGGAGCTGCTTGGCTTCGATTTACTCTCCGTGCCGGGTCGGCAGCGCTGTGCCCCTTCTGTCTGCACTAGCGACAGCAGGCAGACTGACGGAAGGCAGCGAGGAGCAACTGGACGAAGAGGCGGACCACCCAGGCAAGTCAGCGTTATTTTGGGGAAGGAGGAGAGCTGTGGGGGAGCCGCGCGAGCCGTGAGGGAGTTGTGCGAGCACTGCCGTTACAGCGTAGGCCCCCGCGAGCCGTGGGGGAGCCACGCACCGCTGTTAGCGTGCAGGTCCCGCCTTTCACCGCGCACGTGCTAGTGCATGCAGCTGTCAGCTGGCTCTGGCCGTGCGTAGGCACACACGCTGCGGCACACGCTGTGGGGGGCGTGTCGGCTCGAGCCCCGGTCTCCATTGTGACACCAGTTGCCTGGCAACGTGTCGGCTCTACTCCTACGAGCCCCGGTCTCCATTGTGACGTCAGTTGACTGCCAGCAGGACTCTCACGTCTGGGAGACATAAAGGAACGCTGGAACTGGCAACAACAAAGACACTTTGTTCCAGTGAGGCACATGTAAAAAAAAAATATAAAGCTCTATTCGCTGGAATTTAGGGGCCTGTACACCAAAGACAATCGTTTCCTACAGTGAACAGTGCACAGATACTTGTCAATTGACTTGACAGCCACCACAGCATTGACATTGAAAGTTCTGCCACGTCACAGCCACCACAGCCATCTGTACTTACATAGTTGGTGCCATTCTTTGTTCATCATGGCGGCATCAATTCCACCACCCATTTCGTTCCTCATTGAACCAGGCCGCCCCCCCCTCAGGTGGGACAAGTGGAAGGACACATTTGAAAATTACCTGGTGGCAATGGGCGGAGACAGATTTTCCTCAGCTCGCAAAAAGGCTCTCTTGGTCCACAATTTGGGCGTGGAAGGACGCAGGATCTTCGATGGGCTAGCTGGAGACCAGGTCTTGGAGGCTGGTGATGCGGATGAGTATGTATTGGCCCTCAAAAAACTACAGGACCATTTTGAACCCAGGAAAAATGTCAGCTTCGAAAGGCATACATTTTTCCAGCGAGTACAAGAACAATCGGAGTCAGTCGAATCCTATGTCGCATGCTTGAGGTCGCTAAGTTACTCCTGTGAATTTGAGCACCTGACTGATTCTCTAATCAGGGATCAGTTACTCAGGTGCACCAATAACGGCAGGATCCAAGAGAAGTTACTGGCCAAAGATATGAAGCTGGATGAGGCCCTTGAATTAGCCAGGAGCATCGAACAGACGTCCCTATATGTCAAGGAGCTCAAGTGTGACAAACAAAGTCCGACAACCATGTCGGTCTGTGCCATAGACCAGAAGAAGAGGACAAACATTCCCACAGGAAAGAAAGGAAATTGGACTGCGAGGAATGCATGTACCAGATGTGGTAACCCCAGACATGGTGCCAACTTTCCATCGTGCCCTGCCAGATTTGCCGAATGCTTTAAGTGCAAGAGTAGAGGGCACTTTGCAAATGTGTGTAAAGCTGCTTCCATCAATCTTCTCGAACCCAGAGTGGAGAACAGGCCCAGCATTGAAGAATCGGTCAGGAGAAATTACAACATTCAGGAAGTATCAAATACCCAGGAACCAAGCCCCAAGTTTGTTTTTGAAATTTCAGCTATTTCAAGTGAGGCGAAGGGACCGGCAGACACCTTTCTGATTGATGGGCGCAGTCTAGTCATGAAAGTTGACACTTGCTCTCCTTGGACCATAGTGTCACGGGATACTTTAGTGAACATATTGAAGAAGAGTGAAGCCGTAATCAGCCCCACTGATGTTAGAGCCTGTGGATATGGAGAATCCACAATAGAGGTATTGGGGGATTTTCCGCAAGTGTGCATTACAAAGGAAAGGAATGCCATATTAACATTCTGGTAGCAAAAAAGGGAGCCTCTTTATTAGGTTGGGAGGAACAAAAGAACTTGGGTGTAAGAATACAGGCGAATGCCCCTCAACCAGTATCTATTGCTGAAGTGGAAGATGACGTCTGGACCAAAGAGTTTCCTGAGGTGTTTTATGAGAAATTAGGAAAACTCAGAAATTTCGAACACCATATTAAGCTTAAAAATTGTGCACAACCGGTGATACACAAGGTAAGGCAAGTGCCATTGAAGATGGGAAGTAAGCTTTGTGATGAGTTAAATGACTTGGTGAACAAAGGAGTAATTGAGCCAGTAACAGCAACTGAATGGTTATCGCCTGTTGTACTAGTAGTCAAAGCAAATGGAAATCTGAGACTATGTGTTGACTTGCGCAGCCTCAATCGGAACATTGTTGTGGAGAGACATCCCCTTCCCAACATATCCGAGACTCTTTCCACTCTGGGGGAACCGAAGATATTTTCCATCATTGATTTGTCAGCAGCATATCATCAAGTTCCTTTGTACAAGGATTGTCAGCATCTTACTGCTTTCATCACTCCTGAGGGAGTGTTCAAATACAGTCGCATGCCATTTGGATTAGCTTCCACTGCTTCTGTTTTTCAAAGTGTGATGGAGGAAGTTCTTAGAGGGTTGAGGAAAGTGACGGTATTCCAAGATGACATATTAGTGTTTGCTGAAAATGAAGCAGAACACAATGAGATTTTGAGGGCTGTCTTAGTCAGATTTAAAGAAGCTGGTTTGACTGTACAAAGAAAAAAATGCAAGATTGCTGTTAGAGAAGTAGACTATTTAGGTCATAGAATTTCTGGTGATGGTATTGCTCCAAAAAAGTCTCTTATTGATAGCATTAGCAGTGCTCCCCAGCCACAAGACAAAGATCAGTTACGTCTTTCATGGGGCTGGCGGAGTACTACCATAAATTCATAAATGGTTTTGCCACCATTTCCACTCCGTTGAGAGAGTTGTTGAAGAAGAACGTGAAGTTTTTGTGGTCGGGTGAGTGCCAAGAAGCCTTTAAGAAAATAAAATAGTGCATAGTACAAGCACCCTCTTTGGGAGGGTTTGTGTCAGGAAGGAAAACTGTTTTATCGGTTGATGCAAGCAATATGGGTCTAGGTGCGTCTTTGTCTCAGGTGGACTCTGGTAAAACTGAACATATAATTGCTTTTGCCTCTAGACCATTGAAGGGAGCGGAAGAAAACTACTCTGTTATTGAGAGGGAGGCGCTGGCACTTTCTTGGGCTGTGGCACATTTTAAGTTCTACCTATGGGGTCAAACTTTTACGGTAAAAACTGACCACAAACCTTTAGTTCAACTACTAGGTAGTGTGGAATGGGCCAAAGGATCACCCAGAATATCTAGATGGATGATTGAACTCCTAGCCTATGATTTCAAGGTAGTATACATAGCTGGTAGGCACAATGTAGTAGCAGACTGTTTGTCTAGGCTACCGGTGAAGAGTAAAGATACGGAGGAAGTTTCTTTAGAGAAAGTTTGAGTATTTCTGAGGGTGAATACAATGCCATAAGTAAAGATGAGTGGGAGATTGCTGATGGTGAGGATCTTGTATTAAAACAGGTCAAAGTATGGACCAGGACAGGGTGGCCTCACAAAAATGTTGTGGAGAAAACTTTTGACTGCTTCTATTGTATAAAGGATGAGCTGAGTCTATCAGAAGACGGTCTAAAACTCAGGAAGGGTACTAAAGTGGTCCCACCCAGTAATGTTAGATCCAAACTGGTGGGTATAGCTCATCAAGGCCATCTAGGGATGGGAGGAACCAAGAGATACATCAGGGAATTCTATTGGTGGCCGGCAGTTGACAGTGAATTAGAGAGGTGTGTTAAGAACTGCAGAGAGTGCGAGAGGAGTGATAAAAGTAAAGTGGTTAGGGAAGCACCCATGAGACCAGTGAGTGTTCCGGGTGAACCCTGGAAAAAGGTGGCTGTGGATCTGATGGGCCCACTGCAGAATTTGGGGGAGAATCTCAAGTACTTAATTGTGCTAGTAGATTACCACTCGAAGTGGATAGAGTGGAAGGCAATTGCTGAGGCCACCACGGCCCAAATGATATCATTTTCTGAAGAAACATTTTACAGGGAATGTTTCCCTATGGAATTAGTCTCAGATAATGGTGTCCAATTTTGTTCTGACAAGATGGTGGAGTTTTTCAGAAAATTTGGCATAAGGCACTACAGAACGGCACTTTATCAACCCAGGGCTAATGGGCTGGTAGAGAGGGCCAATAGATTTGTGAAGGGAGGTTTGCAGTTAGCAATAGCAGCAGGTTTGGAGTGGCAGAAAGTGTTGAGAGAGATGGTTTGGAACTATTGCACGACGCCCCACACTGTTACCAAAGTGTCACCTTTTATGTCTCTCAAGGGCAGACAGCCAGGCACAAAACTCTGTCCAGGGTGGCTTGACTTGGCCAAGAGTGTGAATGTTGACAGGAATAAGATTGTGACACTCATCAAAGAGGCCCAAAATGAATACAAGGAAAGGTTTGACATGGAAAAGAAATCTAAGAGTTTGGTATGGAAAGAAGGTGAACTTGTATATGTAAAAAACCCCAGGTTGTCCCCTAAATGCATCGAGAGCAAATTCATTGGGCCCAAGAAAATAGCTGTAGTAAGAGGAAATGTGGTCATAATGGAAGGTGGAAAATGCTAGTCCATGTCCAGATTAGTAAAATGTAATAACAATGGTCAAGCAGTAGAGGATGGGGAAAATGTTAATGGTAATGACAACGGCAATGACAATGAGTTGGTGTATGAATCCGGAGGAGTTGATAAAAGTGTTCAACAAGACAGAGATGTTAATATCAGTGCAGAAAGGAGGAGAGGAAAACCTCTTTGGTTGCGAGACTATATATTAGAGTAACTCTGTGTCATTGGAAGGGGGAGATATGTTGAGTCTACTTACTTATGCTTTTACATAAGTAAGCATGCATTGGGCAATGAATTATAATGTAACATAGTTCTGTATGTGGATCCAGATCAATCACAATGTTCTATTCATGTGTTTATGATTTTGGTTCCACTGTGATGTATATGTGTTCTCAGAGTGTTATTATTTGTGGAGTTCTTCAAGCTTCAGTTGGGTTCTGCCTTCAAGGGTGGTGCCTGCTGTCGCTGTGAGCTCAACTTAAATAAAGAAGTCTGAACTGCTTATACTGCCCAGAGCTTTTACCTCACACACAGATCAGTGGAAAACTATCAAAGTCCATTGTTGCTCTGCAATGTCTCCTACCCAGCAGTTACTTTTTACACAAGAGGTAAGTGAATTTAGTGCTGATCAATATCTATCCCAAACTACACCATCAAACCCTGACTTGCATATTTCAGAGACCAATTTCCCAATATTGCCTTTTAGATCCTGTGGAACCGAATTGTCACATGTATAAGCTTCAGAAGAGCTTGAAAATATTTCGAATAATAAATATCTTGACCCAGACTACAATGTGTCCAGTGTTGAAGAAATGACTACCATGTTTGAAGCAGAAGAAAGTGAATTGCCAAATGAGGGCCTGTTGTGAGAACCCAAATATATTGTTTTGAGGACAGTCTGCTGCATATTGTGAAGATGCTGAAGTTCACCACAGGACCTGAATGGCACAGCTTGTGTGAGCATGTTGATTCATTTTCAAATAAATGTAATTGGAACCAAATTGACAATTCAAAGTACCTGTGAAAATGAACACTACAGCCTTTGTTGGTCTTTTCAACCTCTCCTTGGCAAAATTGCAGAGGGCAATCTGCTAAATTCATGTTTTTGTGATTTTTTTCAACTACAGTTCATGTCAATGAACTCCTACTTTCAATACCATAGGAAATACCTCTTCCCTGCAATAGATGAGACATGGCGACAAGAGCGGGCAGCACTGGATGCTCTTGCAGGAAAAAGGATTTGGTTGGCAGGAAAAGATCAGTGTGACAGCACTGGATTTAGTACAAAATATTGTTCTTATAATTTCCTGGATTTGTGCACTAGAAGAATTATGTGGTCAGTGCTCCAGATAAGATTTTGAAGTGGGAATATGCTACTCAGTATTTTCCAAAGCTGGTAGTAAAATGATTTTTAAGGGATTAAAATGTAAGTCCAGTTCCCAATGGGAGCATTTTATAAGCAATAAAAAATGTTTTAACTGGAAAACGGAAAGGTTTTTGTATTAATAATTCATTTGCACCAAGTTATTTATGCACATGAAAAGATACACGTTTACTTCTTTCAATAAGCAGTAATAATGGTATATTTTTCCTGTGGTACTACGTGCACTACTGGTCCAACATATCCATGGAGCCATGTGGGTGAAAGAAGGGGCACATGGTCCTAATTATCTGTTTACTATTATTTGTTGGGAGTATTTTTACTCCCAATTTTAATTTTTTGTGAGTATTCCCCTATTTCTAGGGAGCAAAAGTGGCCAATGCGCCCCTTATCTGTAGGGCTGTCTGTGGTGGTGCAAGTTACAGAAAACACTTTCTCTGTTGCAATAGAGAAGCATGGTTTGGTCACATCGATGGAACTTCTCCAATCCAGGGGAGTTATTTGTGAAATGGGTGGACACTGACAGACAAGACAGCATACACAAAGTCATGCAGGAGAGGTTCCCACAGATTAGACATCAATTCAATGTTTGGCTTGGGTCTAAGTCAGTGGCCAAGAAAATCAAGGCTGAGGGGAAAAAAGGTTGTGAAAAACAAGAAATGGATCACATTTTAGTAATCGTCACTGGTGGAGTTCTCACAATTGTGATCAATTAGAAGACCTACTACTCACATAGTGACAATCATTTATGCACCATATTTCTAACAAACAATCATGGGGAGCAAACAGATAGCCTATGTAGATCTGCTGCTGAGGAAGGAACAGGAGAGGAGGAGCATGGCTGGGGCATGGGTGGAGACCTCATACAGCCATGGTGAAGATGGTATTTGACAGGATGCTGACCAGAAATGTAAAGAGAGTTACAGAATGTTGCCACACAGGGGATTTAGAGGTGTCCCAAAAGGCACCTCAGAACATTGCATTTCAGCCTCAATGGCATGGAGGCAAGGACATGCTTAGCTATCTTGGCCCGCAATGGAAATGTGGGTAGACAACAGGCAAGAACGGCTGATGGCACAATAGGAGAGGAAGACAGTGGGGAATTGTGTCATCGACTGGCCTTCACCAAAGAAAGATTGGGTAGCAAAGCCAATTTTAAAAATAATACATTTTTTGCGTATGACCTTGTATACATTGTCAAGGCAATGGAGAGCATTTGCCTTCAAACAGGATTTAGACTACATGCTGATCTATTATCCAAAACCTTTGCACACAAAGAACGTAAAATAAAGTCTGCCATTTTTTTCCAACTTGAAGCTGGGGTTTTCTTTACTTATCATTCAGGAATACATTGTTTGTGCATTAGAAACAATTTAAAAGCATATTAGTGATAGGTGAGTACAGAGATGTTGATGCAAATTGCTATGTGGGTGAACCAGTCTACATTCTGAAGTGATCAGTGTTCATGTGCAAGACTGGTGCTATGTCCTGTTTTTCTTAAAAGGGTGGGTCATGTATAGTAGTGGCTTGAGGAGACAGCAGTGAAATATGTGTCTGGGTGGAACAGTGGCGCATGTGATTGGCACGCACCTTGGGAGGGTTCACCACGTCTACTTGTTTCAAAGGAGTGAGTGTCCCTCAAGTTCACACCAAATAAGATGTCACATTTAAGCACACAGAGGTTCTGAGACTATCAGCTCTGTGACTGCAACCTTGCTGTTTTTGCAAAGCACATTTCGATCTGATCCATTCAGCCAGTTTTGTTTTCTGTGTTAACAGTAGTATGCACTCTTGACTATTTCCTTTGCTAACAAGAGACAGCACACATGAGCTGAGATTTGCATTAATTAGACCTGTAGGCTAATGTGGTGTGCTGTAGGCTTCCCTGATGTTTCCTTTCAGTTTTCTAGGTAAGGGAAAATGGTAAATTAGGGTACTAGGTTTGGAGTTGTCCAAACAAAGGGCAAGCCTTGGTGTAAGCTGGCAGAACCCTGTTTATTGGCACATATATCTATTGAAATAATAGTTGGCAACCCATTGAATTCATGGGGAACATGTGTACTTGAGCTAAACAGACAAAGGGCATCATTATGAGTATGAAGGTAGCCATGCCGCTTTTAGCATGGCTATCCCCATACTGGGTACCGGGTCCCAGGAATAGGGAATTACCGGGCCATGCCAACTTTGGTAGGCCCAGTAATTCCCATTCTCAGGACCCAGACCCGGTACATTCCCATTCCCAGTGCTTAATTTGTGGGGGTGTTTGCCGGTGGCCAACACCGCCACTCTTTTTTGGGGACCGGAACATCGGGCGCACGTGTAATTCCTTTGTTTGTTGAACTTCCATGATCATAAATCATTTTATGAGTCATTCTGCTGCTCTCCTTGCAGTTGCAGGCCATAGCTGGCTGACTGGGCCTACAGCAAAACAACAACAGCCAATGAAAACCAACATTCTGGTGTTACTATGCACTTAGATACATTCTGTATAGTAACACAGAATGTACAGTTTTTATTGGCTGTTCGACTTCATGATGATGTGTGTTGGGGGAGGGAGAGTGAGTCACGTGTTGTTGCAGAGGCAGCAGGCAGTTCACGAGCAGACTTAACTTGTTGAGGCGTGGCGTGAGTGACTCGTGAAAGCCTGCTGCCCTGCACGTTTTGTTCCGAATTTGGTGTGCGGCCTAGTTTTGCTGCTGCAGGCAGCTTAAGTTCCTCTGGACTGGGGCAGGCGCGGTAAGTACTTGTCTGGAATTAGTATTTTTAGTGTACTATAGTTATTAATTTGTGTCTCTCTGCCCGCCGCCGTAATGAATAATCATCCACGGCGGCGAGCAGCGTGGCGGCACCATGATAATGAAGTATGCGTACGTACTCGAGCTCCCCTCTGCCCTGCCCCTCTCCCCTCACTCCTCACCTCCTCCCCTCCAACTTTGAATGTAAGCGCTGCGCATATTTTCATTGCGTGATTTGCGGCTGGTGTCGTCTCTGTGTGGCTGCTGTGCCCGACCAGGTGTGCCTGGCCCGCCGCGAGGCCCATAGCCTGTAGGGCAGTATTTGGTCGTGCAGGCCCGCGGGGCCAGGCCCGCGAAGTAATGCGAGCGGGAGCGGCGGCTATGTGAATCTGATCATAGTAGCGGTAAAAACGCCCCGCGGCAGCAGCCTAGGTCGTCTGACCAAGGCTGCAGCTGCGGGCCGCTTACCATTACTATGTGATAAGATTCACACAGCCGCTCGCATTACCTCGTGGCCCCGCGGCCTTCAGTGCCAGCTAAGATCAACCCGCCCATAGCACCCTGTACACAGCCAGTCCAATCGGACTATAGTCTGGCTTGTGCCCGGTCTTGCTCAAGGTCTCCGCGCCCCCAGCCCTCCTTTCCTCTGCAAAGCAGCACCTGTTTCGGGATTGCCCCCTGAACTCTACCTGGACGAAATGCATTCTTGCACAAACGATTCACAGCACTAACCTTAATCAACAGTATACTTTACCGAAAAGATTACAGAATCCAAACTTTTGATTGGTAGCTCCAAGTGGCAATTTTCATAAATACTGCCGCCGCTTGTCGTAAAATGCACCGAGCCAGGCACGCGGAGGGTGTCGGCACATTCCCATGGTCCCATTGTGGAGACTATTTTTATATGTCATATTTGTTGTTATCTGGCGCTGTGGTTCAGGGCGCGTGCCATTAATCAGGAAGGCATCAACAGCACTATTTGAAGTGTCCCTGGCTGTGACGCAGCACATCTGCGTTTGTTCAGTGCTGCGCTTTCTGCTTAACAAGCCCCGCAGCACAATGGCAACACAGCCGAGAATGCGCGCGCCAAACCCACTCTCGCAGACAGTATTAGGGCGTGCGGAACTGCAGGAAATGGGGGGCCATTTCTGTCAGGACTGCTGGACGTAGGACCCACACACACACCACAGCTTGCACTACTGTGACCAAGCTGCAGTGTAATATAGAATTTGTGGAAAAGTCTGTGGTACTTTATCTATGCCCTTCCCCGCCTCTCTGCCCGCCCACCCCCCTCTGATTGGCTGACTGGTCTGCCTCCCTCTGGCTTGCTCAACGGCTGTTCCCCCCACTCGCTTCTTTGTTCATCCGAGCGTGGGAGAGCAGTCGCCGGCAGCCTGAGGGATCTGTAGGCTAAGGGAAGCCTGCCTGGCCCGTGCGGGCCTCCGTGAGTCCATTGTTTTTGAAATTGTCTTTTTTTTTTTTCTCTCTTGTATTCGCGCTCTGAGCGCGTTGTGTGGCTGCTTACCCCCTCTCACTTCCTGCCCGCCCACCCCCCCTCTGATTAGCTGACTGGTCTGCCTCCCTTTGGCTTGCTCGACGGCTGCTCCCCCGCTCGCTTCTTTGTTCATCTGAGCGTGGTAGAGCAGTCGCCGGCAGCCTGAGGGATCTGTAGGCTAAGGGAAGCCTGCCTGGCCCTTGCGGGCCTCCGTGAGTCCATTGTTTTTGAAATTGTGTTTTTTTTTATTATTTATTTATTTTTTATTTTTTTCTTGCATTCGCGCTCTGAGCGCGTTGTGTGGCTGCTTACCCCCTCCCACTTCCTGGTCCTCCTCTCCCTTCCCTGCCCGCCCACACCCCCTCCCCTTCCCCTCCTCCCTCTGCCTATATCCATCCCCTTCCTGGGCAGCCCCCTGCCCGGCAGCCCCCTCGGCTAAGGGCCCCTTAGGCAAAGGGCGGCTCCTACGGTTCGGCTCCCTGTGTGTCTGCAGGTGTCCGCAGGGGACGCCGGGCGCCTGTACTTCTATCTCCACCTTCTCCCAGCCCACCCCATCTTTCCTGGTCATTTCGTTCGCATGGTGTCTTCACCTCACTGTGTCCCTCAGTTGTGGTAAACCAGGGTTTCCCCCCCCCTCGCAGGATTCTCAAACTTAGGTGGCCTCTGTACCTAATACGCACTCACTGTTTCTGAAATGTGGTAAGCTAGGGTTTTCCCCCCCTCGCAGGATTCTCAAACTTAGGTGGCCTCTGTACCTAATACGCACTCATTGTTCTGAAATGTGGTAAACTTGGGCTTGCCGCTCACTTCCTGCCTGCGTGCTCTCGTTTCGTCTGTCTTCCCCCCCACTCCCTCCTACTCCATGGTGCTCTCTATCTCGCCTATCTTCTCTAACTGCTTCTTTATTGACTATCCTGCTCTCCTCACTAAATCTGGTAGGAAGAAGTTTAAAAAGGACATCCCGGTCTCCAACCCAGGCCTCCCTATTGCTGACACCTACACTAGTGCCTGCTCCAAGGAAACTCTTACTGACATCCTCTTTTTCGTGCCTTCGCCTGACCTATGGACCCTCCATATGGTCTCTGTGCTCTCTCCTTTCTCCTCTTCTCCCATTAATGGTGGCACCCGTTGGGATGTCCTCTTGGCCTCCTTCCACTCCTCTAAGGCCATCATTAATGTCTACACTAATGGGACCGTCTTGGTCCAAGGTCCTCAGGCCAACTTTCACCTCTTTGATAGACGCTTCCCACGCCTCATCAATTTCCTTTACTCTCCTGCTGTCCCCCCTCCTCTGTCCTCGGCTACCTTGCCTCTACCCTCCCTCCCTGTCCCCTCTCGTGCTCCTTCTTCACCTCCCTCTTCTACACCTCCGCAGGGCGTACCTCTGATCTGTACCCCTCCCCGGAAGTCCTTCAAGGATGGCAACCTTCTCCACATTGCCACTCTTAACTCTCGCTCTGCCATCAAGCATTCTTCTGATATCTGTCACCTGCTTGAGGAACTGGACCTTGACATCCTCGGTCTCACTGAGACATGGTTCACGGCCAGCTCTGTCACCAGCTTTGACACACTCCTACCTGACGGTTACAAGATCCTCTCCGTGCCCAGACCCAACCGTGCAGGGGGGGGTGTAGCCCTTATCTTCCCTGAGTGGATTCCTGCCACTGTCACTCCTACGCAGACCTACTCCTCTTTTGACTGCCTTGTCTGCCGTCTCTCTCTCCTAGCCATTCCCTTACCGTGGCTACTATCTATCGGCCACCTGGTCAAATCTCCTCCTTCCTCTCTGAGTGGGCTGACCTCTCCTCCTCACTCCTGTCCTCAACCACTTAACTAACTTGGTGACTTCAACATCCACTTGGATGCCTCCTGTCCCCCCACGGGACTCTTTCGTGATCTCTGCGACTCTCTCTCACTCTCTATTCTCCCTTCTGGACCTACTCATTCTGCAGGGGACACTCTTGATGCTCTGATCTCTTCCGACCTTCCCCTCTCCGTCCCTCTCTCCACTCCTCTCTGCTGGAGTGATCACTTTCTCCTATCCTCCCACCTCACCCTCCCTACCCCACAGGCAAAGCCACCCTCATCACTGCCACCCACCTTCTCGGTCATCCGACCCATGAAGCGCGTGTCAGTTGAGGCTTTCGCTGCCACCTTCTCGCCCCCACCTCCCCTTTCGGCTAACTCCCACCCTGACACAGCCCTCTCCATGCTCCACTCTGCTATATCTGATACTCTTGATATCCTTGCCCCTGTCATGAGAATCCGCCTGAAGCCCAAAGCCAAATGTAACTCCTGGTATGACTCGGATCTCGTCACCCTTAAACGCAAGTGCAGGGTGGCAGAGAGGAAATGCCGTGCCTCATGTTCATCCTCTGACAAACTGGCCTGCCGCCTGCTCCAAAGACAATACTGTCTCTCCGTTCTCATCAAGAAGAGAGCCCTTATCCAAGACTGCATCTCTGCGGCATCTAACAACTCGGCCGAACTCTTTAAAATCTGCAAGGAGCTTGCCAACCCTGCTGCTGTCTCTACCTCTCCTGTCCCCTCCCAGGCCCTCTGCACGGCACTGGCCTCTCACTTCATCTCTAAAACTCAGGACATCCTGTCCTCACTCTCCTCCTTTCACCTCCCTCCCTCTCTTCCCAGCTCTTCCTCTGGCCCTTCTGCAGCCACCCCTCCTCCCTCCTTCTCTGCCTTTCCCCTTTTTTCTGCTGACGAGGTTTCCAGACAAGTCCGATCTATGAATGTCTCGTCTAAACAGGTTCACCCCTGTTCCTCCAAAACTATCAAGGACCACATCGATTCCCTGGCTCCGGCCCTGGCTGATTTTTGCAACCACTCTTTCGCCTCTGGAGTCTTCCCTTCCCCCCTTAAGCACTCCCTTGTGCACCTTCTTCTTAAGAAACCCTCTTCTGACCCCTCCTGCCCGGCTAACTATTGCCCAATTTCCATCACTCCCTTCCTGGGCAAGCTCCTGGAGAAACTGGCCATCTCCCAGCTTAACCTCCATGCTGAATCTGTTGGAAGTCTTCATGACCATCAATCTGGCTTCAGAGCTGCCAGAAGCATGGAAACTGCTCTCTTGAATATCCGTGAGGACCTGCTCTTGAATCTCGACTCCAACACTCTGTGTGTTCTCATCCTGCTCGATCTCTCTTCTGCCTTTGACACTGTCAACCATGCCATCCTGCTCAACCGTCTCCGTGATAACCTGGGTATCACTGGTCAGGCTCTGGCGTGGCTGACCTCTTTCCTCTCCAATCGACCCTCCCAGGTCCAACTGGGGTCCTTCCTCTCTGACATCTTTTTCTCCACCTGTGGTGTCCCCCAGGGATCAAATCTCTCCCCCTGGCTGTTCAACCAGTATCTGGCACTCCTTGCCCACCGCATCGCCGCTCTCTGCCCCAACTTTCAGTGCTATGCCGACGATACCCAGCTCATTTTCAGGCTACCCTCGGCGTCCTCCTGTCCTTCCCTCATCTCTGACTGTCTGTCTGCTATCCAGGAATGGTGTGCCACCAATGACCTCTGCCTTAATGCCAGTAAGACTGAGATTCTACTCATCGGCACACCCACCCCCTCCTTCCCTGCAGCTCTCTGGCCGGCCTCTCTTGGCCCTCTTCCCGCTCCTACCTTTCACTTCTGCTGCCTTAGGAAGTATTCTTTCCCTGGTGTTGTTTGTGCCATACCTGTTTTGTGAATAAAGCTTGCACTGCTACTGGCAAAGCTGTGCCTGTTCTGTGAGAGGGAAGTTTACATGGTGTTTGCTTGTTATGGACTACTAGTTGCGTGAGGGAAGAATGCACTACTGCCGTTTATGCTATAGCAATTATGAGGGAAGAAGGAACCTACTACTATCTGTGACGTGCCCGTTCTGTGCCAGTGAAGCTTGCATTGACACTGCCTGTGCTATACTTCTCGTCTGGATGGAAACCAGGCACTGTTGCGGTTTGTGTTGGGAGAAGGAAGCCTGTATTGCGGCTAGCTGCGCTGGGTCTGTTCTGTTAGCGAGGTAAGCTTGTACTGCTGCTGCCTGTACGTGTACCCGTTAAGCGAGTGAGAGGTAAGCTTGCTGTATCTACTATCGCACTTTTTAGCATGTGCCAGCAGTTGCTGCAGCACCAAACATGTGACATGGAGCAGCAGCAGTGTGATGGGCTGGTGGTGGGCTGATCTAGGTGTAGCACTGAACTGGCGCAGGCCGCGCTCGCACTGCGGGCGGCGCCACGCGTCTGCACTGCGGGCGGCGCCGCGCCCGGAATTATGGGGCCAATATTTTTTGGGCACTGGCACTTATTTTTTTACAAATTAAGCACTGCCCATTCCCATTTGAGCCCCCATAGGGCTCAATGCGAATGGGGAGGATGCTAATAACGGGCCTGTTAATGACAGGCCCATTGTTAGCATCCTGGTCTGCTCGCGGGTGGCGGTAAGCACGTCTGGTCTGGAACAGGCATCCTTACCTCCGCCCGCAAGCAGACCCGTAATGTGGCAGCCTGTAATGAACGGTGCCGTTCCCTTACCGGCACCATTCATTACGGGCCGCCTCCATTGTAATGAAGACCAATGTATTAACAAGAATGCGTGGTTAGGTCCATGCCAAACCCTATTTCACACCCCGGAGATTACTAGGGAAATGTTTGAACTTATCTCAGTTGACTTGCTCTTATAGAATAGACTGATGTATAATCATGTGATGTTTCAAGGACATAATCAACAGAACATTCCAACCATGGATTTAAGGTTCAGAATGTGTTCAATATTAAATGTTTGAAATATCACTACTCAACTGTTTCGATTGCGTGTGCCAAGTCTTATTTTTCAAGCAAAATGAAATAAAAAAGAAGTTTAAACTAAACTGTGCATCTGCTGGTGTGCGTGCCATTTAAAAATGGCTACTGAAATCTGTCTTCACTATCTAAGGACTTGAACGGAGGGTCCGTACACCTTTGGGCTTCTGCAACAGAGAAGCGCTGTTGCAAATGTTCATGTTGTAGCAGCTCCTTGAAGAACACAGGCATTGAAATGCCCAATAGTTCTTGTAACGAAAGTGGCTACCAGAACTCAAACCATGTTGGTTCAACCTGAAATCCAATGGTGTACTGGTTTGAGGTTTGTGGGAGCAGCATCAATTGCGCTTCTGCAAATTAATTCAGAAAACGCAACAATTAACTGTGCCCCAGTTTTCAGCGTTCACTAGTACTAATTTGAAGGATCGATTAATTGTAAGGCAATGCATTGTTTTATTTTGTAAAAGTATCCAAGGAAAAAAGTTTAAACTTACCATGTGGTCTTTGAATCTTCTGCTGATCAATAGCAGGTGTTGACATTCGCGACTATGAGCAAGATGTTACATTGGAAACAAGGGGAGTTCTTTAGGACTGGATCAAGGTGTCACACATGACAGAATGCCAATTGGCAGCTATTAAACAGTCACAAGGGTTTGTGACAAACCTGAAGGTATCCTCACTCCTACTCCCCTTGGATCCTCTTCTCAGGCAGCCAGGGAAAGGCCATCGCTTTTGGATCCTGAACATGGGGGTGGAGAAGCGAGGGAGGATCACCTGGGCAAAGGGTCCTTGGGGATTGAGAGTGGGGTACCCACTGGCGAGACATGGTATCCCTCTTTCTCTATTGAAGACCAACCTAACCCTCCCCCAGCCTTTATAGGCTTTTGCCAAGCATCCCCACTCATTTTCTCACACTTTACCTATGACAGTACTGGGACAAGGAAGAGGCGACTAAGCAAGATGATCTCTAATGAACCATTTCAAGACACAGTTACTGGGACAAGGAAGAAACATGAAAAGTATTGTAGAGATTAGGTATGTGATTAGGCACTTTCACCAAATGAACCACACTTGAGGTCATTTAGTAATTGTCATGAGTATAAGACGAGCAGTTCGGAGAAAAGAGACCAGAGACCGGAGAAACCTGTTGTCGGGAAGCAGGTGATGTGGTGCGCTGCGCGAAGGAGATCCACCTGCAACCTGGAGGCTGGAGCACTCGGCGAGGCAGAGTGTAGAGAGGGAGCAGGAGGCAAGACAGCAGGCGGGCCAAAAGAGGACCTGAAGTGAGGCAACCACTTCAGAAAGTCGGGCGGCTCACCAGCCCAGACATTGCTGTTCCGCCCGCAGAGAGGAAGCCGGCAAGTGCACGCAGAGTTGTGTAACAGGTGTGAGAGGCAGCTGGATCTCCCCAGCGAATGCGCAGCCGACGCTGCATTAAGCAGAGGTCATGAAACGTTGAAAAGGCCGTTGAGCCTGCCATACACCAGTTGGAAATGGGTGGTCTAGAAGGGGCAGAGCGCAATTTTAAGTGTCTAATACATGTAGCCTTGTAAATACTGAATAAATGGGAAAAAACTACTGAATGTCGAACTAAATGAAAACTGAAGCAAAGTTGAATTCAGAATACTGAACTGAATGAAAATTTGAAACCAAGTTAAAAATATGCATATTGAATACCGAAGTGAATGAAAAAGTGAAACTGAGCAAAAGGTACACATATTGAACTCTGAACTGAATAAAACTTCATGGGCAGGGACGTCATTTGGGGGTTGCCAGGGGTCGCAACTGCGACCTCTGTGGTGTCCCTTGCGACCTCTACTAAAAAAAAAAAAATATATTTTTTTTTTTTTTTATTTTTTTTTTTTTAAGTTATGCAAGCTCCTGGGCTGTGGCTCTTTACTTCTGGGGTGGCTGGCTTTCTTGTTCAGGCCCCTTAAAAAAAAAGACTTGAGGCACTTGTTCTTATTTTTCTTCTAACACTTTCAGCACTGACCCTAAATAAGAAAGAATAGGAATACCAAATAATGTGTCTTTCTGGAATTCCATACAGTAATTGCTGGCCTCATTAAATGTTTATTTCAGGCACACTTCAGGGGGTGAGTCACTGATTTAGTCTGTTCTTAAACGCCTCACTAAGCCTAAGCCGTTCATCCTTCTGAGGTCGATAAATGAGTACCAACACAGGTTGGGTGATATTGGGTGTATATTTTTTCTATATAAAGCGCTTAATGATGTGTTATTATATAGCACTTACGCTTATCATTTGGTCATGGACGTCTGCTTGCATACACAGTCATTTGGTAATACGGGCCAATAAACACTGAACTTAATGATACATATGACGATCCATTCTTGTCTGAATGTACATCATATAGTGATATCATAACTATATTTTTCATAGTGTACAATGCTATGTGATGCCATTTCCTGTTTCGTCAACGGGTGAAATGTCGTGTTCCATCGCTACCCGCTATATCACTTTGGGGCGGGGTCTAATGACATCACTTCCTGTGATGTCATCAGAGGGTCAAGGGTCGGGTGATGTCACTTCCGCTACCCCTGGCATTTTGGTGAAATGACGTCCCTGGGGCAAAGCTAATAGCTGATAAAAGCCAAAGGGGAAAGCGCCCATTTGAAAGTAGCCTACAGAAACAGTGTGCAAGTGTGAAAGAGTGCAATAGAAAGGTGTGGCAGGAAAAAGACCACCACAAACTGAGTTTAGAGCTGAGGGTGAATGCTGCCAGACTCGTGACTGGGCGGACCCTTAAATGTGACGGTAATAGCGTTACTGCCTCATTTAAGGGCTACCGCCCAACTCGTGTTGAGGCCCTGGATATTTTCATGAATTACATGTTCTTCTACAGCAGCCAAAGGCCCCATCATAAAGGGCATTTCCTCCGGCTTATGCCACCAGAGCAGGTGATGTTAACTCGCCCTTGTATGAGTGTCTATTACCACAAGATGGCAGTGCAGTATAAAGGACCGTTAGTCACAAAAATGTACGTGATGCTCCATATAAAACACACGTATAATACCTCACCATGAGTTGTGGAGCGGGTGCACTGATGATTCATCCAGAAAAAGTGTGGGGTGACTATTCCTTCAATGACACTAAAGTGACAAACAAATTATTTAAAATAGAAACCCACCTCTGTAAGGAAATACACAGATAACGCAAGCGTTTGAAGAAAAGGGGCACGCATGTAAATGGTCCTTAAATAGAGTTCAAGTTCAAGAATATGCCTTTATTAGTACAAGAGGGGTCTTAAATGTCAACAGGCTCCCTAGGCAGCGATTCGCTTCAGTGGCGAGCTGGCTCGACTGGATCTGACAGTATGGTGCAGTTGGAAAAGTGGCAACAACCAAGCTTGACTCAGGTGGCTATGTGTAGTTTGGCTGTCTTGAAGCGGTTCAAAGCATAGAGTATCAAAGGCAGCTCTGTTGGGTCTTCGCAGCAACTTGAATGGGTAGCATTTCCTCACAGATGGCATTCTGTCACAGTAAATTAAGCAGGGACCCCACATTCGATCTTGGTATTTTAGTAGTTCCTCTTCCATGTGTGTCTGCTAGTACATTCGTCCCATCTACATTTCGGCAGTGTACTGCAAGTGCAAGGATTCTGTCTGTGTACAGGGAGTCCCCAACTAACGCTTCTTGGTATGGGTATAGGTGCCCATAACCAAGGATCTCCCAGTTTAAGCCATGCCTTTTTTCATCCAAGTCAAGTCAAAACCAAAATACCCTACTGACCATTTCTCCCATGCCTAGAAATATCCGATCTCACCGCAACAGGGGGGACTACAGTACCATGCAGTAGCATACAGTTATCATTTCTGCTAATCTAAACTCATGAGTGTTAACGCTTTTTCTGCCAGTAACAAAAGGAATGGTCTATCAATGTCGATGGTGTTTTATGACTTTTTCCACCGCAGAAGGCGCTCGGCCAATCAGGTGGCTGGAACAGCGAGCGAAAATGCACAATTCCTGCCCCTTGTCCCAGCCACCTTAGGCCCTTCCCCGGATGGCGCTTTATTTTTTTAATTTTCTTCATTGCCTAGAGGCAACAGGGAGCCTCTCCCTGTTGCCTCCCCACCCCTTCCAATTACCTGCGGGACCAGAGCATTGCGATCCGGTCCCGGTGCTCCTCCCGTCTGGCCATTTGCACCCCAGACGAACCTCTGGGTGCATACGGCTTTCATGCCCTGCCAGGAGGGCATACATGGCCTTTCACAGCCCACAGCCCACAGCCCGAGCTGAGGCCCTAGCTTCGATCAGACCTGCCTTAGCTTGGGCTGGCGGGCCGTTAAAGGCCATATCCGCCCTCCTGGCAGGGCATGATAGCCATAGTATGTTTATGTGCATGTCACTCTGCTCTGCTGCTGCCACATGCAGTCCCGCTAGAAAAAAAGACCCCAAACTTCCAGCAGCTACCTGATAATCACCCAACACACGGATTCATTACTGTCACGCTAACCTGCTTTCTTAGGTAATGCTATGTTGCACCACAATGCTCTCGCAAGCAGGAACCAAAAGCCCTCCCAGAATGAGTCAACACTGTCTGCATGTTATAGATCCATGTATAATGTACTTGATCTCTGGCATACCAAATGTACACTAGGCAGGGACGGTGGCCTGTGGTAATATACATGGTTGACTTTAATAAACAAGCTAGTTCCGTGTATCCATTTTTGTGGGCAACTATTATTAGAGACTGTGTCATTACCATGCCAAACAGCATCAATTGGCAAGGATGTGCTGCCTAAGCAATGTGCCCATATATTACTGAGAGAATGGGTATTGCATGTATGATTACGTGTAATATCCTTGATACTTGGCGAAGATTGCTTGATGCGAATGACATGAATTTAATTTTTTATATGATGACATTTTATGTGATGATATTAGATATTTTAAAAGTTATCAAATGGTATATTGATGTTTTAATGGTGATGTATTCATTTTTTAGAAGCTGATGATCAGTATTATTTATGTGATTCCATGAGATTTTATTGCAAAACTTTCATTGTTATAAGCATATTATTAAATAAATAAATGTATGATTATACAAAATAAAGTAGGAGTGTACAAATAACGCTAGTCGTCTGATAGAGTAGCGGCCATAGGGCATAATGTTATGCTCAATAATGTTACCCTCAAAGCTAATATTCCAATTTCATTTTCTTTGAAGCCTCCATATAAAATAAAACATGCCAAGCCCCACAGAAACCTCCATGTGGGCACTCCACCAGCTTGCCTCTTAAGTATCCCTCTCTCACAATGCAATCTGGGAGGAGAGTTGATGGTCAATGCACTCACCTTGGAAACAGGATGATGTTGCGCAATATGGGTTGAACTGGTCCGGCACATATATGGAGCTAGTGTTGATGCGCATGGTGACTGGCCACCTCCTTCTACCCACCCACCGCCTTACTGGATGCATGCTATGCCAGTGCCTCTGCTTGCACGTTGGGAGGGAGTGTCAACACCTCCAATCGCCCATTTTCAAGAAACAAACATAAGTCTGCATATGCCAGCCACTGTAGGGTATGCAGTGCTATGTGTTTTACCACATCATTGTGCATGCACCAAAAGGCAATTTAAAAACCCCACAGAACCCACAAAAAAGCAGCTCAGTATGCAGAGGCCCACCTGGAAACCTCCAGACCTCCCTGAAGGCCAGTCCACTGATGAATGGATGGGGTTGCCAAGGAACGGGACTTGGAGAACCTGGGCTCAGTTTAAAATTAATGGTGAAACCACTTGAGCACCCTTCCTTCCACACCGATACCCACAGCATGGATGGATAATAAGAATGGATAAAAGCACTGCCTGGTAGTATATGTTAAAAGGCGATCAGAGATCCATCAGCAGAGGCAGCCAGGCCCCATCGACCATCATCCACACGTGCCGACCATCATCCACACGTGCCGACCATCATCCACACGTGCCGACCATCATCCACACGTGCCGACCATCATCCACACGTGGCGTCTGTCTTTATGCCGCCTATGGGTGAAAGTTTGAGGGGAAGGTTTGCAGAAGCATATTGCAGTCAACTTGGTGAACAACGTCAGCCTTTTGAATAATGTTCCCAAAAGAAGGGTTGGTTATTGATAATGCACCACTACCACCAAGGTTAGCCTTCACTAGCCGAGGAGTAACCCAGTGAACTTGCAATGCATAAGGGGAAGTTCATTCAACTTCGGGGAAAACAAATAGCAGAACATTGATTGATCCCTTTTAAAGACCTGGAAAACCACAATCAATAGATGGACACACATTGGCCATCTCCTCCTTCTCCTGCACTACAAAGCAGAGATACTTAGAGGACCGCAGCAATATAAATGCGAATGCAGTATTAATCGAAATGAATGCGTAAGAGCGTGCAGTATTTTAGCGTAGGGACCGGAACGCGGTCGTCACATTCCCATAGCCCACTCAGGCGACGGGACCGTTGTAAATCCTGCACTCCCTAATATATAACTCGCTCATGTTAGCTGGAAATGCGGTCGCAGTGGTGGGGTCAAATAAGAGCATTCTGCGCAACAGCGAATGGTCTTGCTGCTGGGATGATATATTAATGCTTCGCTGTAATGAAAAATAAATATATTACTAAACGATAACGTACAGCAGCGCTTCGCCAACTGTAATATGCCTAATGAACTGCTCGCATTTCCTGGCATAAGGCTGCCTGCAGCTGGATTGCCGCTTGTACGGGCTAACGCGGCTGCTGTATGCGACGCTTTATCCAGTGGAGGAAACCTTAGGCAAAAAGCCCAGCGCAAACGGGTGGAAACGGCCAAGTTTGAGTAGCTGGCGTCACGTCACGCCTGTCGCTAGTTGACGCAGTGCGCTTTCACTGCAGTTTTATCGATTTTGCTGCGTCAGTGACCTGTATGGAGGTTCCACGGTTCACCAAGTATGCTTTCCCCCCTCTAGCAAACTCGTCTTGCTGCAGCTCATCCAGGGTAGGACTGGGAAAAGAAATAGGCCCGGTCACCCAAAAAAAATGTGGCCTACCCTTGCCTCACGACATTTGACCTCTGATGACATTACCAGAAGTGATGTCATTTGATCCCCACCCCAAAGTGACATCCCGGAAGCGATGAAACACAACCTTTCACCCCTTCCCAAAACAGGAAGTGGCATCAAATAGCATTGTCCCTAAGTACACTAAATTACTGTGTCTCCAAGCAGACGTCCAAGGCCAAATGATAGATAATATGTTATTGCATAGCACTTACGCTTAAGCTCTTTTAATAGAACAAATATGCATACAATATCACCCAACCTATGTTGGTACTCATTTATCGACTTAAGAAGGATGAAAGGCTTTTAGAAAAAAAAGAAAAATAATTTTTTTTTCCAAACTGGCCCAGGCATGGCCAGCAACCAGCCCCCACTCCCAAGGGACGATTTAGGCCCGGACACAGGCCGAAAGGCCGAGGGGCCAATCCGACCCTGAGCTCACCTAATCTAAAATCGGCTTTGGAGAACAGTGATGCAAAGTCAATCATTGACGTTGTTTCACCAAAATGGCAGTGTTAGCCGAAGTGACATCACACAACCCTTGGCCTCTGATGACATCACAGGAAGTGATGTGATTTGACCCCCACCCCGAAGTGACATCACAGAAGCGATGGAGCACAGCCTTTCACCCCTAGACAAAACAGGAAGTGGCATCAAATAGCATTGGTCCTAAGTACACTACGAAAAAATGGGTACGATATCACTGTAATGTGATATACATTTCATACAAGAATTGATCACAATATGGATTGTTAATATCAGTGTGTATAGGCCCATATTACCAAATTACTGTGAATGCAAGCAGACGTCCAAGGCCAAATGATAAAATGTGTTGTTATATAGCACTTACACTTAAGCACTTTATATAGAACAAATATTCGTACAATATTACGCGACCTATGTTTGTACTCATTTATCGACCTCAGAAGAATCAAAGGCTGGATTGGCCTTACCGGGATTCAAACCTGCAACCTGCAGATTACACACACACATCGCAACAGCTAGGGCTCAACTTACTGAGCTATGTTACTGGCTATAGTTATCTTACCAGCTATATTAAAATGAGCAACAAAGTCAGAAAGCAAATTACACTCTGTAGTGGATATCACTAAACTGGCAACAGATTTAACAGCAGGTCAGTTCATCTGCAGGTCTGGTGCAAAGTTGGCCACATGTCAAGCCTGCGTGGATCCAGGGCTGTCACAAGATGTAGTGAGGCCTGGGGCAAAACATTTGGTGAGGCCCTCTTAGGATTTTCTGCACTGGGCCAGCGGCGGCACCTCCACAAACAGGACTCAAGAAATCTCCCCTTGAGTTTGTGTGGAGGAACCAAAATATGGTTTATTACTACAACTGCCAATGAACTACAGCAGTTAGTTTTCTCTACTGAAGAAAGGTTTATGCCAGACTAACTTTTGTATCATATGCATTAATATACATAGGATGGCATGACAGTATGTGGGGCGTGATGCCAGCATTAAGGAGCACCCTGCCCCTTTGTGTTCATTAAAACACACATCATACACAGTGACAGATTGATAACACACAGTGGAGGCTGGTGAATTTCTGAATTGAAGAGGCTTAAATATTTGTGCCAATTATGCAGGATCGACAGAGCACAGTGAGGGACCCCAAACCAAACAAGGGTTGCTTGAGGGGGTTTCTCGATCCCAGGAACATTTCTGAAACATTGGGTTAAAATTATGCATTTTACAGCACTTTCTTTGTAAAATTGGGTAGAAATCCATACAGATTGCAATTGGTTTTGTATGGAAGCACATTGAAAAACCCAATAGTTGCAAGTCACCAACCATGCACAGGAAAATTTTCCAATACATGTCATGTCGCCTTTGCACACAACATATGCTAGTATAAAAATATATTCATGCTGGTTGTTCCCATGAATGTCCATGCAGGCTGCACCAATATATGCCATTATTACCATGTACAGACTCCCAGCCAGTAAAAATGCCATGCCACAGAAAGAATGTCCAGGCTGACTGAGCATGTAAGTGTTATTACTGGCTAGACTGGCCTAAATTCAATGTGAGCCAATTTAGCCAAGTATTATGGCTGCCTTAACCTTGGTGCATAGTCCTGTGCATCAAGGGTAAAGCAAAACAAGCATTGTCAATACTAACAGTTCGGGCTTTCATGGAGGCATGGGAAAGGCACTGCTGTATTGGTATTAACTGGCCTTTGATGGTAGCAGGTGCAAACTGGTTTGAGTACCTGAGCATCTAATAGCAGTGCCTGGCAAATGCCTAATACTTATGCAAAAGCCAAAACTGTTGGATTTGCCAATGTTTGTTTTTAACAGAACGTCAGTGAAAGACATGCAGGGTGCAACACCATTAAGCAGATCAGGCTCTAGCCCCCTCTTGAAATGCTGGGCTTTGTTGACTCGACCTGGCTGCATGGGCGGCGCCAGCCCCTGACTGGGGAGGGCTGAAGCCATCCCACTTTGAGGCAGAACGCCTCTTTCGGTGTTGTAAGTGATTTCAATCAAGCACTTCACCTAAGTCAATGCCTATCGTAGGATGCACAATTGAAACCCTTAATTATTTATTTATGTCTATAAGTTCTTTCATTTCTGAATGATGTACCACGTATATCATGCCCATCTCTTTGAATCCCCCCCGGCCACATTGAACCAGGAAGCAGGCTGGTTTGCAAAATTAAAAATAATTTATGGATTTGCACTATATATATATATATATATATATATATATATATATATATATATATATATATATATATATATATATATCACATTATTTTAATGGTTATACAATAATCACCAATGGGGTGATGTCACACTAACAATCTCTTTAATCTCAAGGAGTAATTATAGAAAAATAATGCAGCACAGAGATAATACTTTTGTGTGGGTTCAATCAAAATGCAATGTGATTACTCGTTCCCCCCTGCACACTACCCAGTCCCCCCAATATGCAATATAAAGAGATGGAAAGAGAGAAAACGGGTTTCAGGAATACAGAATTCAACACCATATATCAATCCCAATTTCCCCCCAGCAAACACAGAGAGAGAAACAGAAATGATGGCAAACTTGTCAAGAAATGGTTTAAAGTTGGCTTTACATGAATGGTAAAAACACTGAAAATGGATTTAATTCACGGAAATTGTTTCAATACTAGTGGGAGCCGCTTTGTACAGTATCAGACAAACACTAGCAATGATTATAGAAGCAAGTAGAAAACTTAATTTTGAGGTTGTGTGCAATGAATAGCTATTTCACACGTTATAGATTTGAGGCAAACGAAAAATTTGCGGCAAACTTTCCCGCGTGCAGTAAGCGTGATTGCGGAAAAACTTTATGGAATTGGGATGCGGTTTTGGGTTAATTAGAAAGCTTAGGTGTTAGCTTCAAGTAAACACTTAAATATCATTTCTAGCGGAAACAGTGAAGAACTTATGGAGGTTTTTGTGGAGGTCGTTTTTTAGAGAGAGGCAAAATTGCAAAATAAAGATGCGCTTTTAAAATTACAAACAAGGTTTCTTTACACTAGGGGTAGACTATGAAGATGCAAACTACACGATAGCACAGCCACCAGCCCAGGATATCTCTGGTTGGTTTTGCCTGCCGAGACGCTCGCCTTTCTTCAGAAAATATATATCAGGGGAAAGATGATTTTAACACTACTATTACAAAAGATAATGGGGATGAGATGGAGAGTTCAGTCAAGACAAAATATTCTAACAATGCAGTTCTGGATATAAGAGAGGATAGGTTTGGACATGGATGACATATGGACAATAAATATGCTAGTGACAGTCCTATACTAAGGATACTCACTACCAATGTTTGGACAGAACCGTCAGGGATTCAGTCAGTCAAGATTTCTGGAGAGGAATTCTGCTAGGCACACCGGACTGGACTCAAGGCGCTCGGGTCTGCAATCAGCAAGGCACTCTGGACACCGCACGGTGGGACTGGACTGGATCTCACGGGCTCTGGTTCTGGTTCACAGCTATCTGGTCACAGTACGACTCTACTGGGTTGGATCTTTGGATTCTGGCAATAATTCTTAGCAGGAAAGCAGCTACAGCACAGCCAGGCTGTTCTTTGGTTCTCCTTAGAGGTCTGGGGTAAATCAGGTTTCTGGATTTTTAAAGGCTAAGCTGAGAATGGTTCAGCTTTGGAATTGGGCCTTTCTGCTTTCAAAGTTTCTGGAGTCTGGAGTCTGGAATATGGATTTCTCTTGCAAAGTGCTCTGCCAGCAATCGGTTGGTGGGTGAATGTGTGTGTCTCTAGGTCCTAAACTGTCTCTATTTATGTATTTATGTATTTACTAAAGGGGTGGGGAAGCTGAATTATCCTAGGCACACCTCCTAGGTATTCTATTGGCTAGGTTCTTTCCTCACCCTTGATTGGAGAAGAAAACAGAGTGTCATCATGACGATGGCCCTCATTACGACCCTGGCGGAAATTGACTGACCGGACCGCAACAGCGTAAATAGCGTTTCCGCCATAGCACGAAGGAGCAAAGTGCGGCCAATCACGACCCATCGGGCACGAGCATTACGCCATGGCGGAATCCGAAAGGCTGCGATGGCGGAAATGACCCCAAAACGGCCCTTACCGCCGCCGTACGCTGCACCAGGTGCAATACCGCCACCCATCTTAGCGGTCACCGTAATGAGCGGTCACCGTAACGAGCGTGCACCGCAAATTACGGCCACCGTAAATATACAGAAACGGAAGTAAAAGCATGTGGCCGGAACGGGAAACAGCACGCCGCACAACTATAAAATCCGAATCCCAACACAACCATAAAAAATCCGACCCTGACACACATCCCAACCCGTTAGCAACCCCAGTTAAAAAAATAAATATGGGAAAGGTAGCCAAGAAAGCGTGTGACCGCAAGCGGCAGGTACACTTCTCCCGAGAGGAACTGACCGTGCTCACCGAGACCCTACAGGAAAATTCCGCCGTCGTCTTCTCCAGTCAAATGACCAGGACGGCCCTTGCCAACAAGAAGGCCATATGGGTCCTGGTGGCACAGCGCGTAAGTGCGGTGGGGACAACACCCCGCACGCCACAGCAATGTCGCAAGCGGTGGGACGACCTGCGGATCCGCGTACGCAGCATACTTTCTGCGAACAGGAACATCGCCACAGCTACCGGGGGGGGTTCAGAGTCGCCCATCAAGTTGACCCCCTGGGAGGAAATCTGCGCCTCCACCATAGGAATGGAGAGCATAGAGGGAGTCGGAGGGATGGAGAAAGGAGTGCCGACATCCGGAGAATCAGGTAGGTTGGCCAAGAGAAACAATGCGAAATCCACAAACCACGAACATGTGCAGTACCATGTGACCCCATAGTGCAATACATACTTAGCCCTGACAGCGCCCTCTAAAAGTCAGAATGAACAAACAAATCAATCAAGAAGCCATAAACAACCCCTACATGTGCAGCATGCACCCCCTAACTGCAGGCAGCCAAATGAATGCATCCTCAATCCACACGAAAATGAGACCACCTCCAAGGCCCAGTCCCAAATCAGCCTCATGTACCACCCCAATGCATTTGATACGTTGCCATTCCGAATCCGACAGACCCATAACTAACGCTCGCCCCTCTTTACTCCACCACAGGGTCCGATACCAACGACGAGCTGCAGGACACCCCTACCAGCACGCCTGCAAAGAGGGCCAGGACCAACGTCCCAAAAGCCTCCACCTCAGGTGCAAGGATCAAGACACGGCAGCAGCAGGAATCAAGTGGCAGCACACTGGAGGGGACTGCAACAGGCACCCCAGCAGCCAGCAAGTCCACAACCCCAGCACCACAGGTCCCCCCAAAGAACGTATCTGATGGCACTGCCTCTGGTGGTAGCAGCACCATAGGTGACACAGCTGTCATGCCAGCATGCTCCGACACGGAAAACAGTGCTGGCGACGTAGGTACCATCCATGACCTTTCCCAATCCCCCTGCATGTTCCATCCCCTACACCATGACGAAACCACGCAGGGGCACCCTGAAGACGACGACTGGCCAACCCCCACAAGTCCTGTGCCAAGGCAACATGTGTTGAGCAGCCCCCCTGTCACACCACCGCAAATGTCCATGGCCCAGCAGAGGCAACAGTCCCTCGACCTGCTGATCGAGCAACAGCAGGAAGCGTCCACGCTACTCAAGGACCATGCAAATGAATGCGGGGGTTCCAGGGCAGCCATGGAAACATCCACCGAGACACTCAGGGCACAAATAGAGAAAAGTAGTGAGAGCCTCAGGGGAGAAATGGAGAGAAGCACCGAGAGCCTGAGAGCACAAATGGAGAAAAGCACCGAGAGCCTGAGGGGGGAACTGCATGCGACGTCCAAAGACGTCTGTGCTGAACTTGCTGCTGTGCGCCGTGTGCTCTCGGAGCTCTCACAAACCCTCAGAGACATGCATGGACGCGAGCAGGCAGAGACCTCATCCGTGGCAAGTTCCGTCCAGGGCAGCCCCCAACGCAGATCTGGCAGGAACCTGCGCTCCACGGGCAGGGGTGCCCCTGATACCCGTAGAGGGGGCTTGCAATAGCGTCTACCCACGGACAGCATGCATATTTGGACACTGGTGTTGGGGGGGGAGGTAGTAGGGTGGAGGGGGTGTGTTGGGCTTCACTGGGTGGCGGGTCCATAGGGTGTATAAATCAAATCACATCAACAATACAGCACCTCATTATCATCCAATGACATGTGTGGACATTGATATTTGCGTACGAGGCCTTCATAGGCGTACAGTCCACAATGTGCCTGTACTACACACACACAGTGCCACAGGTCCCCTTTCCGTGTAATAGGCACCATGCGTGGTTGCTAGAAGCATGCATCTATGATGCTCTGTCGGATTGCACGTGCATCCTGTGCCTCATGGACTCCTTGAGGTGCCTCCACATCCCCACCCTCATCATCATCATCATCTTCAGGTGCATGCAGTACAGCGTCAGGGGGCATGGGCACATTCCTACGTATGCACATGTTGTGCAGCATGACACATGCCATGACCATCTTAGAAACCTTCTCATGGCTGTATATGAGTGCCCCGCCAGACCTGCTGAGGCTGCGGAAACGAGCCTTCAGTAGGCCGAATGCCTGTTCAATGACCACACGGGTACGTGAGTGGGCATGGTTGTAGTCCTCCTCATGCTCGTTCTGTGGGTTCCGGATTGGTGTAAGGAGCCATCTCTTCAGTGGATACCCGGCATCACCTGTATGAGACGAATAAAGGGTGTCAGTGGAATGATAGTGCTAAGTAGCCCCCCCCCCCCCTGCAAGGTCATTGACGCATCAAATGGGCCACGATGTCATGCATGGAATGAGACTCACCGAGTAGCCAGGATCTGTGCCCTGCGTGTCGCTCCATGTAGCGTGGTATTCTTGTGTTCCTCAGGACCATAGAATCATGGGTAGATCCTGGAAATCTGGCACAACAATGCGTAAATATCTTGTTGGAGTCACACACCATTTGCACATTGATTGAATGAAATTGTTTCCGGTTGCGGTACTGGACCTCCATGGCATGTGGGACAACCAATTCAACATGGGTGCAGTCGATGGCACCAATGCAACCCGGGATGCCGCCAAGTGCATGGAATCCCACTTTAGCGTTGGTAATCTCCTGGTACGTGCGTGGTAGTGTGATGTGGTCGTCGGCGTGCTTCAGGAGGGCATCGTGCACTTGGAAGAGTGTCCGTGAGAACAGTGGCTGTGAAATGCCATGCAACTGTCCCACTGTGTGCTGGTAGGTGCCTGTGGCCAGGAAGTGGAGTGCAGACACCACCTTCAGTAGGGGTGGGATGGCGGTTGGGCTATCTATCATGCTCACGAGGTCAGCATGTGTCATGTCCACAATGGCGATTATGGTGTCCCGGTCCAAACGGTAGAGGGTGTGGATCTGCTCAGCAGTGAGGTTGAACGGATCGGCTCGGAGGCGTGGGATTGCGGGCCGCCTGCGTGGTGGTAGTGGCAGTGCTTGTGGGCCTTGCTGACCCTGCCTTGCCCTCCTCCTCCTCCTCCTCCTCCGTCTCCCCTGTGCGCCCGGTTGTTGTACCTGTTGTTGTTCGTCGTCTTCTTGTAGTTGTAGCACTTGCAGTGCTATCTGGTACCCCAGGCCCAACATCGCTAGTCCTGCCGGTAGCATTTTGGAGTGGGAGTGGTTGTGGGAGGGGTTTGGGTCTGCAATATATGTGCTGTCGGCCTGTATGGCCTCCACCTGTGCTGATTGAATGAATCTGTGGCAGATGCAATCCCTTCTGGTCGAGCACGGCCCGCACGTAAGGCTGCATTTGGCCGCATGGCATCTTGGGATTGGAATCATGTATCAAATCCCGATGGCAGTGTGATGTACTTTGACTGATTTTCATGCTATGCTCCCATTGTTACACATGCTATGATTGCAGCCGCTTACATACCTGTGAAGAGTCAGTGGTATGTAGGGCTCGATCGATGGCCGACCCTCATGCAGCACAGTAACGTACTTCACCGACGGGCGTGGCGTCCCATTTGTGATTGCAGCCAGTTAGCATCATGACACACAGCCGCACTACATTGATGTAATTGTGAATGCAAGCGTTCACAGAAGCCTTTTCGACGTAATGTTGCAAGTGAGGAATTCGAAGGCCAGCATTTTGGGTTTTGAAGTAGCGGCGAGGATACGCCCACAGGTCTGGCTGGAAATGTAACGTTCTATTGTAGAATGTCCTTGGGACATGGCCCATAACGAGCAGGCAATGAATGATATGAATTGAAGGGGATGCGCAATAGCGTAGTGGACGATGAGGCAGGACGTTCCCAAATCCATCTTGCTTCACAACACTACAGATCCGGCCAGGGGCACAGTGGTTTTTGCGGACTGCATTACGCACAGACGCGATGGAAGTTTCACATATTATGTGAGTGAATATTCATGCGTTTTCATTGCGGGATGAGGGAATGATGTGTGGATGCATGGACTGATGAATCCGTTTAGGGTCTGCCATGTACATGGGTTTTTTGGTTCACTCCCCTTGCCCTGCGTTATGTGATGCAAGGCTGCCATAGTGGGACATACGTCTCTCTGCCCTTGTCGGATCCTCCCTGTCTCGACGCGCCTTCATACACTTGTGTCTAGGCACGTTACTAATCCCATGTCATGGGTTCTATCTTGACGGACGCATGCACAGTAACCGACGTTGCCAATGGTGTATTTAGCTCGATTGGTTTCGTTGTGATTCGATACTGGATTAGGGGTGTGTATATTCCTTTGGAGTGGGCTAGCATGCATATGGGTGTGGATTTGGTGTGTTGAATGAAGATTGTAATGCATCATGAGTCCCGTAATGCAATCGGTTGATTTGTGTTTCTTTTGGGTGACAGGTATCTCCTGCCCTATTGCAGATGCCATCTCTACGCCACTCCTCCAGATGGTTTTTACTCTCGACTCCTGCAGCTTCGGGTGAATCAGTGGAGCACCATTTCGATCATATGGGACGATCGCCAATGGGCCACATGCCCTTACGCTGTACTGGTGGCTAGGTGCAACATTTCGGCCTTTCAGCTCGACTAGTGCCTGCCTCATGGGACGGACCTGCGGTTCTTGCCGCTTCCATGTTGCCTTTTGGAACGTTGATGTAAGCCCTGTGTGCCATGATGGTACAGGGCGTCACACAAGTGGAAGCCGGTCAATTATTGCAGATGCAGCCCTCGGTGATGATGGTTGTTTTGGTGGGATTTTGCAAATTGATGTGGGGCCTTTGTCATTTGGATGTGCATTTAAATTGTATTCCGATATTTGTCGTGTTGCGTTGTTCTTTGCAGGTGATGTGGCGATTTTCGCTTTGTGGCGGTATGTATTGCGTGTTGATCTGCTTTGTGTTCCGCCTTCTGAGTTGAGTTGTGTGGTACAGTACTGGCCGCGTTTGCCTACGTAGCACAGTATGGTCACGGATAGAGGCTGCCATTGTGTCTGTTTACATGATGTGCTGTTCAGGGGCGGGGGATTGGCTTTTGGCCGACTGGTGCCTGTCAGCCAGGTCGATTGGTGGAATGATGGGTTGTTCAGAATGTGGCTGGTCACAGGTGACTGTGTTTGCGTGCGTTTGTTGGAGGGGGACTGGGGTCATGTCCATTGGAATAGCTTCTGTATTGATGCCATCTGTGCCCTGCAGCTCCCATCGGCCCCTCTTGGGATGAGCCTGGCTGCTCAGTCACTCTGCCGACTTGTGTGGTACATGCTTCTGCTGATGGTTGGTTTGTTTACTGGCATGAGTACAGGGCTGGTGCAATCCCCCTCAGGATGCTGTTGTGGATGTTGCCTTGCGCTGGTGGCAAGCGATGGGGGACTACTGTTGTTTTGTGTCATGTGTTCTTGATTTTCATTTTGATGTGTTGTACCTTCACATGCCTGTGCTGCGTCAGTACGGCTATGGTGACATGCCGTACATGGATGCCCACTCACGGGGCGCTTTGAGCCCCTGCATGCTTTTCTACGTTGGCATGCATGGGTGAATCGTGGATTTCACTGGTTGCATAGTGTGAGTACATTGCGCCTGCCAGGAGTTGTGCAATGAGGCCAGGGAGTGGAGTACAGGCACTCAGTGGGCCATTTACGGTTGGTTCGCGTTGCCGTATTTCTCGCCATGGCGGAATGGTACTTTACGACGTGCTTGATGGCGTTCAGTACATGTCCGCTAGGGTCAGAATTCGCGTACCGTTGCGCCATGGCGGTGATTCCGGTTTTGCAAGGCGCGCGTGCGCGTACTTGGTGCAGTTAGCGTTGCCGTTCACTGCGGTGTCGCTAATGGCATCGTACTTTACGGTGACGGGTCATGATCGCAACGAGCGGTGTTCGATGGCGGTATTGCATTTCCGCCATCATTTTTCCATTTCCGCAAGGGTCGTAATGAGGCCCGATGTGTTTTATGATCCAGCGAAAACCTCCCCTTTGTTTTTGCACATGAAATCTACTTTTCATATAATACATATTTACAATTTTACAAACTTGATAGCAATCGCATATCTATATCACATATTTTGTGGAGCAAGTATTCATCCAAGCCCCGTTGCTGTGAGAGCTTGGGACTGGATTTGGCAACTTTTCACACTTTTGGTCTGGGACCCAATGTCTGATTTATCCACAATTTTATCCATATGTGCGCATGATATCTGGGCATAATCATGTGAAGTTTCATGCTTCTGACATCAAGACAATTGCTACAAAACCCGATTTTTCACTACGCCTTCTCAGAACATTACACAGAGTTCTGAGTCCTTTTAAACTGTGGACCGAAAAATTCACATTAAGAATACTGTGGTTTTTACAAATTCGCACAGTCCTTTGTCATTCCTTTTCAAAATATACTTTCTGTGCTTTAAGAATCAACAAACATGTCTGTTCCCGCCTCCAAAGTTTCTGGTTGCTCAAGAGCAATCCCTGCCTTCTTTCTCTAGCAGAGGCTACTGTGGACACTTGCAATCTGCATATCCTTTCAGCCCAGGAAGGCCTTTGTCTCTCCCAGGAGCAGCAGCCCAAATCTCCTCCCCTCTTCATCAACACCTGAATGTGATTTCCTGGCTTTTGGTGGGAAGCAGGAGAGGTGCCTTTTGTTGGAGCAAGCTGGGGAATTGGCTTTGTAGTTTTGGCTGCATCAGGCTGACTTTAAAAATCACTTTGTTAAGTTTTTCTTTGAAGAAAATAAATTTATAATTTTAAAACGGGCAAACAGAACTCTAATTCCATTCTCTAAAACATAGAGATTAAATAGTTGCAACCTATATTACTTTTGGTAGTAAGTCACTTAATTCCAACCATTTGATTTAACTGCACAAGTTTAAGCTTCTAATGCAATTACTGACAGCTGTAATACAGGTGGTGGAGGTACTGTGCCCATATTGTGACAGATGTTCACTTTCAAGCACACTTTTTAATGTGGATATTCTAATGATAGATTCTGCTTTTCCTGACATTGTGTGCTCATATTGATTCCTTAAATTAAATGACGGGTAACACCCAGCAAGGATGTTGGATGTTTTCTGCTGTTTTGAACCATTATTTTGTATTTTCAGGAACCAAGAAAAAGGGATTTCAGAGCAATTTCTAGGTCTCCTTGCAATAGAACACTGCTTTTCTTGCAGTTTCCATGTTCACTCGGTGGGCAGGTCAGTGACAGGTTTCAGCAGTGTGGTCTCCTTCCACTACTGACACAGGCGAAGTAGATTGGCAGCCATCTTTCTAGTCTCAAAGCGCAATTTTCATAGGTTTAGCGCGCATAGGACTTTTGCGGCCATTCTGCTGATTCTGGTGCCACCAGCACACAGGGATGTCGCAGGGCAGAGCATAGTGGGTTAAAACATCCCACAAGCCCCCTTCGTGATTTTACTTTGGACCGACCATCAAGGGGAAGTCACGCAATTGGGATGTTCAGTTTTCTTCTTTCCTGTCCAAATGGCAAAATTCATCTGCTTCTCCTATCAGTGGTGGATCGTCAGGTTCTCCTTGCTGGTTCCTAATGAGAGTCTGGAGCAATACCCCGGGGCCCTTGGATCTTTCCTTCTGGTCCCTGAGTGGTCCCCCTTGATCTAAGGATCCATGGTTTCAATTTCTAGGATGACAAAGCAGAACATATTTGTAGATATTTCCCCACCACTATTCATGTAGTGGGGCAGACACATACATTTTGACATATCAGGACAATCTTTTCTATTTGCAATTTATTGATTATACAGATGGAATTTTATAGTTGGAATTCTAGGGAGCTGGACTGTCCCCCTCTGCGGTTCCAGACAAATCCTCTAGTTGCTGCAGAGTGTGCCTAGGATGACAACCCTTCTGTTGGTTGATGTGGACCCACTTATCTTCCCCCTTTGCCAAACTGCCTTTGAGGATACGGATTTTGTAGGCGACTGGTGAGATTTTGTCTACAATTTCAAAAGGACCCCTCCAACTAGGCAAAAATGTGCGCTGTTTGGCCTGGTTCCTTTGGAAATTGTAGACCCGGTCTCCTACATGGTATTCTTTTCTAGTAGTCTTTAGGTCATAGTGGGTCTTCATACTGCCTGCAGATCTTTCTAGATTTCGCTGAGCATAGGCAAAAGCATGTTGAAGGTGCTTTCTCAGATTTTCAAACATACTCATGAGTTGTGGAGGGATTTATAATGTCTGCCCTTGGGTTCTGTAGAGCAGATGCTGGGGAAGCACTGTCCTCAATCCAGCCATCAGCTCAAACGTTGATATTTTTGTTGCAGAAGAAGGGGTAGATCTGATGGCCATCAGGGCAAGAGGTAATATCCCAACTTGGCCCTGAATCTGCCACAAACTTTTTTAATATGCTCACAATTGTCTTGTTCTATCTATGTGCAGCACCATTAGAGGCTGACCGGTAGGCAATGTGTAATTTCCTTTTGACCCCAAGTATCTCTCGCATCTTTGTCATCACTTCGCTGGTGAAGTGGCTACCTCGGTCTGACTCAATTCTTTGGGGTAGTCCAAAACGCGAGAAGATGTGATTGATCATCAGGGCAGCTGCTGTTTCTGCCTTGCAATGTGGGGCTGGGAGATATTCCACCCATTTAGTGAACAAGCATGTCACGGTCAACATGTACTTGTTCCCCCTAGAGGAGCAAAACACGGACCCGATAAAATCGACTTGTAAATCTGACCAAGGCAGTGTCATCACCCTCTTTTGGAGAGGTGCACATTGTGTGAGGGATGTTGGCTGAAATTGTGCACACACAAGACACCCCTTCAAGTATTGGTCGAGGTCCTACCCCATGTGTGGCAAGTATGCAACCTCTCTTAAGATTTCAAGTGTTGTATGAAACCCCCTATGACCGGCTGTGGCCGCATCACGGGCTTGACTTAGCATCAGGCTTTGGAATGAGGTAGGGATCACCCACTGATCATGGCCAGCTAGGGACCTCCTTACCAACAAACCATCTTGGATTCGGAACATTTTTGGACATTTCATCAACACTCTGAGGCCCTCTTTCCCTATGTAATCGGTATCCATCAGGGGAAAGTTCTCAGGGTCCTCAAAGTGTTGATAAAACTTACCAATTATTGGATCCCCTTTTTGAGCCGTAATCAAATCAGCATCTGGGGTCTCCTTACTCCATTGTGCAGATGAAAGTTCATTGTGAGCATTTGTCTGGGACCTAGTGATAGCAGTGACCTGGATTTCCCCCAACAGGGACCCAATCTCAAGTAGATCCCCGTGGATGGCTCCGGTTTTGCCCAGCTGATCAGTTAGGTCATTTCCAGTTGTGTCTGGTCCCTCTACTTTAGAATGACCCTTGATCTTTTTCCAGTAGATGGTCATCCCATTCGAGGTGACCAGATCATCAATATTTTGGATTAATTTCCCATGTTTCATTGGTTTGTTATTAGCACATAGCATGCCTCTGGTTTTCCAGTTAACCAGGTGCTCCACGAACCCGTTCCGTACATAATCCGAATCTGTGTGTGATTATGACCAGTTCATGGAGTTGGTGTTGGACAGCAGTGAGGATGGCTTGATGCACAGCCATCAACTCTGCCACTTGACTACTTCGGGGACCAATCTTGTACCTAGTGAAGGGTTCTGGGGCATCATTCACCCATGCATTCCCTACACCGGCCACAAGTTCTTTTTCCCCGTTGTTGTCAACATGGTAAGAGCATCCATCCACAAAGACAGTGAGCATTCCCTCACACTGGTCTTCTTCAAAGACTTTGTGTGGGGAATTAAGATATGCCTCCATGTTGTCCTTAATTTTAAGACTTCCGTCCTCAAGACAGTTTTCTCTGGCACAATCATGCAAGTCTGCCAGATATTGCGCGATGGGACTCTTCTTGTTTTGGCCATGTCTGACCTCCACAGGAAAGCCTTGCATTGACAGAATCCAGGAAGTAATTCGGTAATTACTCACATTTCGGCCCAGATTCTGTCACTTTGGAGATATTGCAGAGCCTGGTGTGGAGTCTCCACTATGATGTGTTCCCCCTGGATAAACGGGCGGTAATTCTTCAATGCCCACACCGTTGTCAGGAGTGCCTTCTCACAATCGTTTAATTTTCCCTCCACAGAGGATAAAGTTTTACTCGCATAGGAGATTACTTTATTGACCTTGTCATTCTTTTGATATAATACTGCAGTCAAGCATGTATTTGAGAACCCGGTCTCCAAGAATAACTTTTTGTTTTTGACAGGGTAAGCTGGGCAAGGCACTTGTGAGAGGCTTCTTTTGAGTTGTCTTACTGCCTCAGCTTATTCTGGATCCCACTCCCACTTGACTGTAAAGAAGACCGGTGGGGGGGTCTGTACTTCTGCTCTCTATATGGTAGAGGGGAGGCACAGAGGACCCCAGCCAAGATTCTCTAATACGGTAGCGATGGACGAGCAATCAAGGCCTAGCTTCTCAGGAGGTGATGCAGGCTGGTTCTTAAGTACAGTGTATCCCCAAGCCCCCACAAAGGAATGTCCACACACTGTATTACTGAAAACACAGTCTTTATATAATTAATATTCAAGGGTTATGTACACTTATCACAATAACGCACTTTGTGCTCAGGAAAATCAGCAATGGTAAATATCTACAATTCTAAAGTGGTACCACTAATATTAGACCTCATTAAAGTGCATTCACAATACTGTAGAAATGGCACACAGATCAATAAGAAGGAAACCAGCAATAGAGAGAGGAGAGATAACAGAGGGTTGAAACAATAGGCAGAATACTGGCCCTTGCTACTGGACACAGTTCTGTGTGGAGATCCCCCCACCTGGGCAACCTGCAAAATAAAGAGATATAACCCCAGCCCAGTCCAGATATTGTTCAATAGTCTATTTTTCTCCTATAATGTTTTTACCCCCCCAATGTACCTGGTGGAGTCGAGTTCCTCGAAAAGGCGTCGACAAGCGTCGAGGGACTCGCTGTTCGGCGACGGGGAATCGACGGCCCTTCTTGAATGCCTTCCTTTTCAGGCGGGAGGCACGGGGCGTCGAACGTCCGTCGACGAACGAGGCCGAACGTTGTCGAAGAGGCGGCAGCTCCGTCCGAGCGGTGCTCGTCGGCGTCGGGGCGTCGGCGTCCTGCAAGGCGGAGGTGTGCGGGGCACCTCGATGACAATAGTTCTGGACCGCAAAGATTGTAGAGACGGGAGCCCAGCAAGGGCGTCGAGTCGTCCGAGTCTTTGGGGTCGTCGGGTGGCGGGAAACCCACCGGCAGGTTTCTCCTCGGCGCGTTGGTCGTCCTCGACTTTCTCCGGCAGGATAAGCGGTCGACGATGCGGTCGAGAGAGTCCTTCGATTGAATGTTCTTAGGCAATGGAGCGGACGGCTCCGATCGTCGGCGGCACGGCGTCAAGTGGTTCCCACGGCTGGGCAACACAACTTCGACGGGCCTCCAGCGGTTACACAGACCTGCGAACCCTGGTCGACGGCAATGGACTTCGACAGCGTCGATGTCCGGGTGCTTCACTTCGATCTCCTCGGCGGTCCCGTCTCGGGTCGGCAGCCTTTCGAGGGTCTGACTTCCAGGGCGCTTCGGCGAAGATTCAGCGGTGCTCGATGGTCCCTCGGAGCACGGGAAGAGGGCGCCTTACCAGGTCCTCTCTCGGGTCAGTCCTCGACGATTTCGACAACCTTCAGTTCCGTCGAAGCAAATGCCACAGCAAGTCTTCTTCTTCCAGCTGGACGTCGAGGATCAGCAAATCCAGTTACTCTTGAGTGGAGACTCAGCTTCTGAATGCTTCTGAACAATTTCCAGTGGTGAGAGGTCCCCAGATATACTATTCTGCCTCTCATCCACACTGCTGGCACACACACAGCAGCCAATCACACAGAAGGGCATTCATGCAGTCAGTCAGCCAATCAGGCACACAGTGCATTCAGGCCACACTCCTCCCTTTCAGACACTCACAACAAGGAATGTGGATTGGGACAAGTACCCAGCCATTCAACACTACACACTGCATTCAGGCCAGTTTCGGGCAGGGCTGTCTCAGTCTTTGTCTCTCATGCCAGAAACCAGACAACCACAACAAGGAGTGTATATTGGTCACACACTCCATTCACCCAGGTCCCACCCACAGGAGGTACCCACAACATACAGTCACTGGGAAGGCTCCAGTCAGTCTAGCTGGGCCTTCACAACAACACCATATATGGAACTTCCACCCAACAGCCAGTCAGGGGGAAGGGACAGAGTCAGGGCATCCCAGGACTTTGGGAAAACAAGACAACAGGCAATAGAAAGCAAGAGGCCACAGGGGCCATCTTGTTTCTATCAGGAATCAACTGATCCCAATGGCAGGGCCTGGGTATCCCAAAATGGAGGACACCCAGAGCACCTGTCCAATTCAGCATGGAGCTGCCACCAGCCCATACCCTGCTCTGTGGGCCACCCACAGGTGCCCAAAAACATACACTAGGGGCACAGGGTTGTACCCCCCCACCCATGGGTGCCATAAGGGTATCCCAGGGGTCTGTTCACCAAACCAAAAGAGAGAGCTGCACTGCCAGGAGTCCCAAATGGATTCCTGGGCAGAAAACATACCAGAACACACGATAAAAGGCAGAAGAGGACAAGGATTCAGAGGCCCTGTCCCTCTGATACATTTCCAGCATCACAGTCGCCCCCCCCAGACTGAGGTGGAGGGTGCCTAATCTCCCACGGGATAGACACCCTCATCCAGACGGTCAACATACCTTCTGGAAAGGCCATCTGCATTATCGTGACTCTTCCCTGGTCTGTGCTCTATGGTGAAGTCTAGCCCTTGTAGGCTAATCGACCACCTGAGCAATTTCGGATTCTCACCCTTCATCTGCATAAGCCACTTCAGGGGCTTATGATCTGTTTGGACCTTGAAGGTGGACCCCGTAAGGTAGGGCCTAAAACGCCTAAGGCTCCAAACTATACTAAAACATTCCTTTTCAACAGTAGCCCACCTAAGTTCTCTACCCTTGAGTTGTCTACTGATGAATATGATAGGATGTTCTCTCCCTTTGTCATCTAACTGGGACAAGACAGCTCCAATTCCGGTGTCGCAGGCATCCGTCTGGACGATAAAGGGTCGGCTGTAGTCAGGCGCACTCAACACAGGTGCCCTACACAGACTTTCTTTCAAGCCATCAAAGGCCCTCTGACAGTCTTCAGTCCAATTAACCTTCCTAGGCTGTTTGGGTGAAGTTAGAGCTGTCAGGGGTGCAGCTATGGTTCCATAGTCTGCCATGAAATTGCGATAGTACCCAGTGAGGCCCAAAAAGGCTCTCACCTGGGTTTGAGTAGTGGGAGTCTCCCAGTTCTGTACGTCCTGTACTTTACTGGAGAGAGGTTGGATTTGACCCCCTCCTACCTCATGACCAAGATAGGTAACTTTCCCCTGAGCTATCTGGCACTTGGTGGCCTTGATAGTGAGGTTAGCCCTTTTCAAGGCCTGCAACACCTTATCCAGATGTGTCAAATGCTCTTCCCAGGTGGAACTGTAGACGGCAATGTCGTCTAAGTAAGCCACACAAAAGGCTTCCAGCCCACTGAGCGCATGGTTGACCAATCTCTGGAAGGTGGCAGGGGCATTCTTCAACCCAAAGGGCATGACCCTAAACTGGTAGAGTCCCTCAGGTGTGGAGAATGCCGTCTTTTCCTTGGCATGGTCCGTCAGAGCTATTTGCCAATAGCCTGAGGTAAGGTCAAAGGTGCTCACAAATTTGGCAGCACCTATAGTGTCCACGAGCTCATCAGCCCTGGGCAATGGGTGCGCGTCAGTTTTGGTGACGGCATTGACTCCTCGGTAGTCCACACAGAACCTCCAATCCTTGGTACCCGCCGGGGAACTTGCCTTGGGGACAAGGACCACTGGACTGGACCAGGGACTGGTGGAGGGTTCAATAACACCCAGATCCAACATCTTGGCGACCTCAGCCTGGATGTGGTTTTTGACGGTATCTGACATACGATAGCTCCTGCTTTTGACAGGCACACTGTCACCAGTGTCAATTTCGTGCTTACACCACGGTGTAAGGCCCGGTGTCAGTGAAAACAGAGGGGCATACTGCTGGAGCAAAGCCCGGCAGGCCCTCTGCTGCTCTGTTGTCAAATCGGGAGAGAGTTGTACTCCCTCCACTGAGCCATCCTGAGGGTTGCTATGCAGCAAATCAGGAAGGGGCTCACTCTCATCCTCTTCTTGCCCTGAAGCTAGCAAGAGACATGAGACTTCTGCTCGCCTGTGGAAAGGCTTGAGCCTGTTGACATGGAATACCTGGGGGGCTACCCCAGAGGCTCCCATGTCCACCAGATAATTGACTTCGCCCATCTTGGAGATGATCCTGAAGGGTCCAGTCCACTTGTCTGCCAAAGCTCTAGGCTTGGTAGGCTCCATCACAAGGATTTCCTGTCCCGGAGTCCAATCCACTTGCGAAGCTTTCAGGTCATGCCAGTACTTATTCAATTCCTGGCTGGCCTTGAGATTTGCTGTTGCCTGACCCATCATTTGTGTCATCCTCCGCCTGAGGCCTAACACATAGTCCCCCACTTGCTTGGCGGGACCTGGAGGGGTGGCTTCCAAGCCTTCTCGGATCAAGGCGAGGGGCCCCCTCACGGGATGTCCAAAGAGTAACTCAAAGGGGCTGAAACCAACACCCTCTTGAGGTACCTCTCTGTAAGCAAACAGCAGGCATGGCAGGAGGAGATCCCATTTCCTCCTTAGGGGCTCTTCCAAAGCACCTAGCATGCCCTTGAGAGTTTTGTTAAATCTCTCAACCAGACCATTGGTCTGGGGGTGGTAAGAGGTGGAGAACTTGTAGGTTACCCCGCACTCTTTCCACATGGTTTTCATGTAACTAGACATGAAGTTGGATCCTCGGTCAGAGACAACCTCCTTGGGGAATCCAACACGGGTGAAAATGCCCAGGAGAGCCCTGGCAACCACCTTGGCAGTAACAGTCCGAAGGGGTATTGCCTCAGGGTACCTGGTGGCATGATCTACCAAGACCAGGATGAACCGATGTCCACCTGAAGTGGGAGGGTCAAGGGGACCGACGATGTCGATGCCCACCCTCTCAAATGGGGTGCCAACCACTGGTAATGGCTGCAGTGGGGCAATGACCCTGCCTCCAGTCTTGCCAGACAACTGACAAGTTGGGCAGGTCCTGCAGTGGGACTCCACCTCTACTCCCATCCGTGGCCAGTAGAAATGGGCAGAGAGCCTCTGCTTAGTCTTCTTGGTCCCAAGATGACCAGCCAAGGGCACCTCATGCGCCAACTGCAGTAGGAAGGGCCTGTAAACCTGGGGTACCACCAACCTCTTGCGGGCACCAGGTTCGGGCTTAGTGGGCTCACTAACAAGGAGCTCACCCTCCCAATAAATCTTGAATGTCCTAGGCACTTCACCTTGTGCCTGGGACAGGGCCTGTTTCCTCAGGCCCTCGAGAGAGTGGCACTCTCTCTGTCCCTTACAGAAGTCTGCCCGGGAGGGTCCCCCTTCAGCTAACAAGCATTGAAGGTCGGGATGATCCTCCGGGTTGAGAACCTCTCCCACAGGAGAGTCTTCTGTCTCTTCTCCCACAGGAGTTGAGTTTGGGTTTTCCGCTGGACCCAGCCCGTCCGGAGCATGGATCCCATTGGGTGCTGTCGGAACAGCAGGAAGAGAAGGTGTTCCCTCCACAGAGGTGGCCTTCTTGGTCTTCCTTCTTCTTGCCTTAGGCCTCGCCTTTGGCTCGGATACCTGACTCACAGCCAGACCCGGTGTCACCTGTGACCTAGTGACTGCAGCAGCAGTCATGGGAAGACCATCCGAGATCAACCCCAACTCTACTAGATCGTTTCCTAACAGAATGTTAGCAGGGACATTGTCCTGAACCAGGACAGGAAGCTTTGCTGTCTTGTCTCCAATCATGAGTGTGACTAGGGTTACAGGCGATAATTTGGGAGGCCCACCAGCTAACCTGGTGGTTCTCAGAGGAGCACCTACATAGTCCTCTGGCTTGAGCAGGGTCCTGTCCACCACTGTCATGCTTGCCCCAGTGTCTCTCAAACCAGTAGAAGGCTGGCCATTCAAGAGGACACTTCTCAAAAACCTACGGGTGTTCTGCGGGATAGTCGCCAGTACTTCTGCGTACTGGTCCCAGGCCCCAAGGGACACTAAGGAAATCTCTACTGGAGCACCAAATGTGATTCCTGTAGAGGAGGGGAGGACAGTGGCCTCCACCTCAGACACGGGGTAAGGGTAGGTCAGGCTGACAGCCTGTACTCCAAGTGCCTTACCTTTACACTTGGGGTCACCCCTTTTGTGATCCAGAGCCCCACAATCCCAACAAGTGCCAGGAGTGCGGGGTACGGTACTGGAACCACTGGGAGCCTGCTTTGCAGCAGGTGGACCACTACTCTTATTCCCACCCACAGAGGACTTATCCCCACTAGATTTTTGGGTCTTAGGAGAGGAAGGTTTTGGTTTACCCGACTGTGACTGCTTTTGGGACTCCTCAGCTTTCTGAGAGGCCCCCTTTTCTTTGTCCTTGTCCTTCCCACTGGAGTCCTTAGGGGACACCCGGTGGGAGACCCACTTGTCAGCCAACCTAGCCAGCTTAAAGGGGTCCAAAATGTTCTGGTCAGCCACATACTGACGCAGCTCTGGTGAACAGGCTTCAGAAAAATGCTCAAAAAACAAGAGGTGGGACAACTCAACAAAAGTTTTCACCTTGTATCCATCAATCCACCCCATCATGTTCATGTGCGCAGTACTCACCCAGTCAACCCAAGACACATTCTCTCTTTTCTTAAATTCCCTGAACCTTTTAAGGTATTGGGCAGGTGTCTTGCCAAACTTGGCAATCAAAGCAGACTTCATACACTCATACTGACCCCTTTCTTCCACACTCAGCTTCAGAATACAGTCATATCCAGTTTGAGGCACTCTGCTTAACAAACACTTAGCCCAATCTCTTTTATCTACATCATGAATTGCACAAGCCATTTCAAACGCTTCAATCCATTGGAGGATATCTGAACCCTCCACAAACACACCAACCAAATCTTTCATAAACTTGGTGGCTGGGGACCTGACACTCTCACTGGATCTAGCTGAAGTCTCCACTCTGGCTTTCTCTAGCTGGATTCTCTGACATTCAGTGTCCTGGCTTTTGAGTTCAAGGTCCTTATTTCTGAGTTCAAGATCCCTATTCTTGAGTTCCACTTGCTGTGCCAGCTCCTCTTTCTTAAGCTCAGCTTCTATTTCCAACTTGCGATATTCAAAGGCTAACTTCATCCTCAATAACTCAAGTTCCATGGAATTGCTGGGGTTTGGAACAGAGGCAGCAGGAATGGTGGCATTCCCAGAAACAGATTCAGCGACAACCCCAGGGGCAGAGTCCTCACTGGTTGCATCCCCCCCTTCCTCAAGAGTTTCACCATCAGTCTGGTAATCCACCAGGGCAGCTATCAGCTCAGCCCTAGACTTATCCACAAAGTCTAACTCCCTGGCTTCACAAGCACTCTGGAGAGCCTCTAAGCTCATCCGAGTCAATTTACCATTTGCAATGGCCTCCATTGCTTGTAATGCAGTTATTTGGTACACACCCAAACCTTAATCTAATAAAAGTGCGGATATTTTGTAAGTGGCACGGTTATACACTGAGTCTTAAAACCATAAGCATCCCACCGCTGCCACCAGCTTTGTAAAGAAGACCGGTGGGGGGGTCTGTACTTCTGCTCTCTATATGGTAGAGGGGAGGCACAGAGGACCCCAGCCAAGATTCTCTAATACGGTAGCGATGGACGAGCAATCAAGGCCTAGCTTCTCAGGAGGTGATGCAGGCTGGTTCTTAAGTACAGTGTATCCCCAAGCCCCCACAAAGGAATGTCCACACACTGTATTACTGAAAACACAGTCTTTATATAATTAATATTCAAGGGTTATGTACACTTATCACAATAACGCACTTTGTGCTCAGGAAAATCAGCAATGGTAAATATCTACAATTCTAAAGTGGTACCACTAATATTAGACCTCATTAAAGTGCATTCACAATACTGTAGAAATGGCACACAGATCAATAAGAAGGAAACCAGCAATAGAGAGAGGAGAGATAACAGAGGGTTGAAACAATAGGCAGAATACTGGCCCTTGCTACTGGACACAGTTCTGTGTGGAGATCCCCCCACCTGGGCAACCTGCAAAATAAAGAGATATAACCCCAGCCCAGTCCAGATATTGTTCAATAGTCTATTTTTCTCCTATAATGTTTTTACCCCCCCAATGTACCTGGTGGAGTCGAGTTCCTCGAAAAGGCGTCGACAAGCGTCGAGGGACTCGCTGTTCGGCGACGGGGAATCGACGGCCCTTCTTGAATGCCTTCCTTTTCAGGCGGGAGGCACGGGGCGTCGAACGTCCGTCGACGAACGAGGCCGAACGTTGTCGAAGAGGCGGCAGCTCCGTCCGAGCGGTGCTCGTCGGCGTCGGGGCGTCGGCGTCCTGCAAGGCGGAGGTGTGCGGGGCACCTCGATGACAATAGTTCTGGACCGCAAAGATTGTAGAGACGGGAGCCCAGCAAGGGCGTCGAGTCGTCCGAGTCTTTGGGGTCGTCGGGTGGCGGGAAACCCACCGGCAGGTTTCTCCTCGGCGCGTTGGTCGTCCTCGACTTTCTCCGGCAGGATAAGCGGTCGACGATGCGGTCGAGAGAGTCCTTCGATTGAATGTTCTTAGGCAATGGAGCGGACGGCTCCGATCGTCGGCGGCACGGCGTCAAGTGGTTCCCACGGCTGGGCAACACAACTTCGACGGGCCTCCAGCGGTTACACAGACCTGCGAACCCTGGTCGACGGCAATGGACTTCGACAGCGTCGATGTCCGGGTGCTTCACTTCGATCTCCTCGGCGGTCCCGTCTCGGGTCGGCAGCCTTTCGAGGGTCTGACTTCCAGGGCGCTTCGGCGAAGATTCAGCGGTGCTCGATGGTCCCTCGGAGCACGGGAAGAGGGCGCCTTACCAGGTCCTCTCTCGGGTCAGTCCTCGACGATTTCGACAACCTTCAGTTCCGTCGAAGCAAATGCCACAGCAAGTCTTCTTCTTCCAGCTGGACGTCGAGGATCAGCAAATCCAGTTACTCTTGAGTGGAGACTCAGCTTCTGAATGCTTCTGAACAATTTCCAGTGGTGAGAGGTCCCCAGATATACTATTCTGCCTCTCATCCACACTGCTGGCACACACACAGCAGCCAATCACACAGAAGGGCATTCATGCAGTCAGTCAGCCAATCAGGCACACAGTGCATTCAGGCCACACTCCTCCCTTTCAGACACTCACAACAAGGAATGTGGATTGGGACAAGTACCCAGCCATTCAACACTACACACTGCATTCAGGCCAGTTTCGGGCAGGGCTGTCTCAGTCTTTGTCTCTCATGCCAGAAACCAGACAACCACAACAAGGAGTGTATATTGGTCACACACTCCATTCACCCAGGTCCCACCCACAGGAGGTACCCACAACATACAGTCACTGGGAAGGCTCCAGTCAGTCTAGCTGGGCCTTCACAACAACACCATATATGGAACTTCCACCCAACAGCCAGTCAGGGGGAAGGGACAGAGTCAGGGCATCCCAGGACTTTGGGAAAACAAGACAACAGGCAATAGAAAGCAAGAGGCCACAGGGGCCATCTTGTTTCTATCAGGAATCAACTGATCCCAATGGCAGGGCCTGGGTATCCCAAAATGGAGGACACCCAGAGCACCTGTCCAATTCAGCATGGAGCTGCCACCAGCCCATACCCTGCTCTGTGGGCCACCCACAGGTGCCCAAAAACATACACTAGGGGCACAGGGTTGTACCCCCCCACCCATGGGTGCCATAAGGGTATCCCAGGGGTCTGTTCACCAAACCAAAAGAGAGAGCTGCACTGCCAGGAGTCCCAAATGGATTCCTGGGCAGAAAACATACCAGAACACACGATAAAAGGCAGAAGAGGACAAGGATTCAGAGGCCCTGTCCCTCTGATACATTTCCAGCATCACATTGACCCCCCCTTCAAAAGATGGATCAGGGGTCTTGTGATTCTGGACCCCACTCCCACTTGACCCCCCCCTTCAAAAGATGGATCAGGGGTCTTGTGATCTCTCCGTAGTCCTCAATGAACTTTCTGCTGTAATTAGTCAGTCCAAGGAGGATCCTTAGTGCCCGCAGAGTTGTGGGGTCTTTTAATTTCCAGAGTGCTTCCACTTTCTTTTCCTGGGGACAGAGACCCTGAGGAGTAATCTCATGCCCCAAGAAATTGACACAGGTTCTGCACCACTGTGCCTTATGAAAGGAGAGTTTTGCTCCAGCAGCCCTCAACTGTGTTAGAACATAACGGATCTCCGCTATGCGTTTCTCCACTGTTGAGCTTTTGACTAAAACATCATCTACATAGGCCAGGTTGCCCCTTTCACCAAGGTCGGGCATGGCCTTGTGTAGAAAAATGTTAAATTCATTGCCGGTGTTGATGTTGCCGAAGGAAGTCCGGGTCCATGTGTACTGCTGCCCCCCCAAAGGTAAGGTCCAGCTTGTATTGGTCCTCCCTGCTGACAGGTACAGTCCAGTACCCATTGGTCAGGTCAATGGCAGTGAATACCTTTGACCCCTGGATCTGGGCCAGCCCTTGGTCAATGTAGGGAAGAAGCCATCGGGAAGTATGGACCCGTTTGGTGAGCTCCCTAAGGTCGGCGCAGAGTCTCCACTGGCTGTTTGGCTTCAAAATCCCCAGCACCGGATTATTGAAGGTGCTGTGGACTGGACGAATTATCCCACAAGACTCAAGGTCTTAATTATTTCAGTAAGGGACTCCATTGATGCGAGAGGCAATCAATATTGCTTCACAAACACTGGAGTTATGCCAGGGTCCGTGGGAATTGTTGTTTTGTGAATGTCGGTGCGACCACAGTCATATGAGTCCACCGCAAAGAGATCCTGAAAATCAAAGAAAACTTGTTTCAATTGTTGCTTTTGCTCCAGAGTCTCACAGGCATCAGCTAGGTTGACTCTCTCTTCACCCATCTGCCTGAAGCCTGGAAAGGCTTCCGGTTTTGCTATCCTAGCGGCCTCCTCCAGCTGGGTGGAGAAGTCCCTGGTCATAGTGCTGATTTGGACAGGTGGCTTCAGGTGGGGAAGGCAGTCCTTGCGGACTTGGAATATACCTCATCCCTCCTGAAGTCACAGGTCACGTCTTCCTTGCCATAAGGGCAGGAAGTGTACACCAGGAAATTCCCCCCATGCTGGGTGAAGATCCTGTCTGGTGTTGTGTCATCATCACTATCACTGTCAAAACAGTCCTTGGGGATTGGTCCTAACAGTTCATTACATAAATCTATGGAAAAATGTTGGTCATCAACCGCCATTCCAATAATGGTGCCTGCAGCTAGAGTGATACTCTTTAAGTCGCTGTTATCCACCTCTATTGGAATGGTGTCATGTTCTATATTGACTAATGGTGGTGGGTTTACCCCCAATCCTTGCTGTTGGAAATAAGCATTAAGATGAATATAGGCGTCAGGGTTTTTCAGTTTCTGTCCTCTTTTAACTTTCACTTCCAGTGAGAATTGTCGGGTCCTTTCTGGGATGGTGACTTCCTCTCCAATCTCAATTTCAACTGCATAAGTAAGCAGTTGAGCTGACCTAAATGCTTTCTCTGGGTCATCAAAGCCCAAGGGATTACCCGCTAATCGGGACCAAGCTTTGAAGTTTATTAGGTCCAAACTAATGGCAAAGCGATTGAGAATGTCACTGCCTAAGTAAAATGCAGCAGGGACATCTCGCACGACCCAACAATTATGGACTATGCTCTTGTTGCCTATGGAGATTTTGAGCATACACCTGCTAGGCAGGAGATGTTTGGAATTGGGTGTTTCCAGGTCCATTTCCCATTAGTCTATCAGTTTAAATGTGGGAATGGCTGGATCTTTTGGGAGTTTGCTGAACATGGCTTCGCTGATGAAGCTCTTACCGTTGTTCACACAGACTCGGACGAGAACAGAGTCCTTCCCGTCATTTAACTGAATAGGGATGAACAACTGCTCTCCAATTTTCTGAATATCAGCCAGACTTTGAGCTGATTTCTCATCTTTATGGACTATAGGAGTGGGAATTTCTAATTGTCAATTTGTAAAGAATTTCAGAGTGTTTCCTTCCAGTGGGGAATGCCACCTTAGACGGGAAGGAAGGTTGATTTTCAGAAATAGAGAGGACTCACCATCACCAGTTTGTTGTCCTACTGATATTACTTTCACGTCTGGGATTTGATTATTCTCGAAGTGAAATTCTATTTGGTCAGGTTTTTGTTCAACCATGTGGCATGTGCTGTTTAAACTAACATGGTTGACACTCTGTTTTAATTTTATTGGTCGGCTAGTCTGGGTCCAGAGGACCTTGTTTACACAATCTATTAGGGGTGACAACCTTCGCAGGATGTCATTCCCTAGTCAACCTGGGGTGCCCTCTGAGTCACAACTATGACCGGGTGCTTCACCTTGTGTCGCCCAATTTTAATCTCCAAATCCGCAGTCCCCTCGACGGGAATTTCCTTCCCATCGAAGTTCTGAAGTTGTCCTGGAAGAGGGGTGAGAGGAATTTGGTATTTCTCCCCCTTTCTCGAATTCATTTGGTCAAAGGCCCTTTTTGACAGAAGGGTAGCTTGGGATCCAGTGTCCACTTGTGCCAAAATTGTACACTACCCCTGTATCTGGACCGGGCATAGAATCATCCCTCATTCTCCTCAAGGGTGCAAAGATAATGTACATTTTTGGACAACTGGTGGGTTAGTTTCTTGGTTTTGGACACTGACAGGAAGGTGATTTGGGAAGAATTCTGTTAGGAGTCTCGGGAATCTGAAAGAAAAAGGTGATAGCTAGATATGGGGGAAGTTTTAGGTTCCCCTGGTTCTGGGCTGCCCCCCCCCCTTTTTGGAGGCAGCCGCCAGGATGGGTTTGAACCAGGGGATTTTCATGCTGATGATTCTGGGGTTTGATGATGAGCGGTGCTAACTCGGTCCCCACATCTACCCAGTCTGGATTTGGATCCTTTGGGACCCATTTTTCTTTGGGAGGAGTTCCCCCATCTCTGAAGGAGAAGATCCTTTCCCCAGGATCCTCGGAGGATCCCTCTCCTTCAAACTAGAAGATTTGTACCTCCTCCTCAAAATGGGTCTTTTTGGGCTCTTTATTTCTCCCACCCCCCGCCCCCCTCTGCTCCTTGGGTTGCAGACTTTCACAGGCTGGAGATTTTGGTTCCGGTTCCTGGGTTTCCAGGGGCTTTTTACAAGTGGGGAAGGAAGCTTCCTCCAAGGCTTTACGCCCCCTTCCCCTTGTGCCTCCTCCCTGGGAACCGGTGGGTTGTCGGGGATCTTCCCCCGTCATTGCTCTGAAACACCCGGTCCTGGATTTGAGGCATTCTGCGCCGCCGTGCTCATCTGAGGGTTCTGTTGAGCCCTTAGCATGCAACCCAGAGCCTGTGCCATGTTCTGGACCTGGCGCTCTAGTTGTGACACCCGCTCAGGCTGGTACGGGGCCCTCATGTCTCCCCTGGGCTGATCCCGGGAAGGGTAGCTATCCCTTCTCCCAAAATACCCCGGGTTAGGAAAATGTGGTTACCCCTCCCCCCTTGGCCTCCCCTCTCCCAGATTGGGCTCTCTGGGCTCAGGAAAGTGGGGAAAAAAGGATGGATTGTTTTGGGGGTTAAAGTTTGGCGGGTACCTTGGGAAGAAGTTCTGTCCAGGACTTGGGGAACTACTGCCCTCCTAGGGAAAGTGAGGAAGGAAGTTCCCTGGGTTAGCTGCTGTTTGGTTGGATCCCCCCTTGGGCTGGAGGAGCCCACACATAACCCAGGATGGGTATATTCCCCTTGTAGCGGGGGCTGATGTAGTAAGGAGAGTTAGGGGTCTCATTTGTGGGATTGCCTCCTGGCTCCCTGTTTGTGACTGGCCCGAGGGCCTTCTGGGTTTGGGGTTGTTCTGATTCTGTGCAAGCAGGTTTTTAGCCCCCCCATCTCTAAATCTAAAATGGGGGCAACCTTCACCTCCGCCACTTTAGCAGCAGCATGGGTGTTGGTTGTTTTGGGGCTTTTTGGATTATTTTTGTTTTCCACTGGCCTTTGCACCTCATAAATATAAATGCGCATGGCTTGTTCAATGACCCAGTCTAGTGATCTTTTCTCGTGAAAGTCTCTCACTAGATGGGTCATGATGTACTTGGGGAGCGCGTGGAAGAAAGCATTCACAAACTCTTTGCTGTCAGTGTGCGCCCTTCTGGTGGTCTGCGCAAAGGCACGCTTTAATTCTTGATCAAATTCTTGTGGGACCTGATCTTCCCCACATTGCAAGTTGTAGGCTGCCTTGCGAGCCTCCTGAGGATTCCCGTGCACAGAAAAATGTTTCAAGATGGCCACCCTATAGGTGGATCATCTAGAATGATTCTGATCCTCCAGCCCCGCAAAGAAGCTGGAGTACTCAGGCGAGAAGGTCCATTTCACATATTGAATACAGCTTTGGCTGTCCTTGAAATGGAAAGTCTCCATCATTTGTCCGAAGAGCTCAAGGTGCTCCCAAACTGAATATTTCGCGTTCTTATGGTAGGGCGTGATGACGCTCCTAATGGCCTTAGGAGATCCTTGAGCAAGGCCCTTTTGACCTTGTTGGCTTTTTTGGTTCGGGTGACCCTGGTCCACTCATCCTCTGATTCAGAGGCACTGCTACCAGAGGTGCCTGTCTGGTCTTCTAGGCTCTCCCGGATTCTGCGAGCTTGGGAATGGCTGGCAGAATGTGGGGGCCTAGTTTCTTGAGTCCTGGGGCGCTCAGAAGAGTCTTCTGATTCCTCCTTGTTCCGAGGATTTGCTGAGTACCCCTCCCCCCCACTGTCCTAGCTGGGCAGAAGTTTTCAGGATGCCCTTAGTGGGCCTACTCTCATGGAGTTCCCCACTAAATTTTACAACACTTGGGAACCCATACCCAGATGCCCACCCATACATTCCTGGGAGGTGCTGATCTATAAGCCCTATATTCCTCATTGGATTGAAGTCTGCCATCCCCGTGGCCCTTGGCTCATGTGCTCCAGTGGACATGGGGGTGGCAGAGTTCATGGATTGGAAGAGATGAAGGCCTCTGGTACTAGGGCTCCTGGGGTTATACTCAGGTGTTTCCCTTTCCCAGCGAACCTCATCTCTCTCAGCCCCTGCTCCTGGTTGCCAGGCAAGAACTTGAGCTTTCTGTTCCTCTATCAAGGCCTTGCTAGTCTCTATCAATTGTTCTTGCATAGCTACCTGTCTGTGGAGCCTATCATTTTTCTCACAGAGAGCCTCATTGACTCTCTGTGCTTCCTGTGTCAATTTAGAGTACTGGGCCAGTTTTTGCTGAAGGAGGGTTACCTCCTGAGTCCTGTCCTTACTGACCTGGTCCTTCCTTGCTAGAGCATCTTCCATCCTCCTGGAGTGCTATAACAGTTTTTCATGGTCTTTTTGGATGTCACCCAGTCTCTGAAGAGCCAGGTGATTTTCTTCCATCTTCTCTTTTAAATAACTGACCTCCTGGCCTAAGGTGTCCCTTTCCTGAACAAGAGTATGCCTCTGTGCAGCCAGGTTGTCCCTCTGTCTTTGGAGCGCACCAGCTTTCTGGCACTCCTCATCACATTCTGCCTGGGTGTCCAGGTCTTTGAGAATTAATTTATTATTCTCTTCTTTTTCTTGGTCCATGCGGTTTTGCTGGGTGACTACCTGCTCTGCGCATGCTCTATTAAAATGTATTTGCTGTTCCAGCTTTTTGTGGCTCTTCAGTAGAGAGTCCAAACTTTCTTGGCACTCCTTCTGCAGCGCCAGCACTTTGGTATCCTGCTCTACCTTCTCCTGCTGCAGGATATCCATATTTTTTATTTTGATCAGGTACTGCCTGGTTTCATTTTCTGATTCATGGCTCCTTTGTAGCCTTTGCTCTGCAGAGTCCAGATCAGTTTGGCCTTTTTCTAATGATTGTAGTCGCTTGTTTGCTAGATCTTGGCCTTCGGCATATTTGTCCTGTATTGCTCCAATGTGGAGGTACAGATATGTTGCTATTTTGGCAATCTTATTTTGCTCTTCCTTTACCTTAGGGGCCATATACAGTTCACTCAGTGCCATATGTAATGGACCCTGATATTGCCATATATTTAATCCTGTTGCAGTGGCCTGTTCTTTGATTTCCTGCAACCACACATTCTGATCCTGCTCTGTCTATTCACCCCTGACAAATAGTTTGTGCAGTAGGTGTTCTTTTGCCATATTGATTTCTACCAAGGTCGCCATTCTGGAAATATTAATTTCCTTTCTGACTTACAGGAGTTATTTTATTTTTGCAAAACAGACTAAATTCCTTAGAGCGTTCCTATTGAGGGGTGCTTTTCACAGTGTAACACAGTGTGGTAGCCCAACAGGGTTTATGTACCCCGTCAGTTAGCACGCTGTATTAGACTGTCACAAGTGGTATGTCTAATTCATAAATCCCGGCATTGAGCCCCCAATCTTGTAAGTGATTTAAACCCAGCACTTCACCTAAGTCAATGCCTAGTGTGGGATGCACAATTGAAACCATTAATTATGTATTTATGTCTATAAGTTGTTTTATTTCTGAATGATGTACCACTTATATCATGCCCCTGTCTTTGAATCCTCCCCAGCCACACTGAACCAGGAAGCAGGCTGGTTTGCAAAGTTAAAAATATTTATTTATGGATTTGCACAATATATATATATCACACTCTTTTAATGGTTGTACAATAATCACCAATGGGGTGGTTTCACACTAACAATCTCTTTAATCTCAAGGAGTAATGATGGGAAAAATAATGCAGCACAGAGATAACACTTTTGTGTGGGTTCAATCAAAATGCAATGTGATTACACTTTCCCCCTGCACACTACTCAATCCCCCCAATAAGCAATATAAGAGATGGAAGGGGAGAAAACAGGTTTCAGGAATACAGAATTCAACACCATATATCAATCCCAATTTCCCCCCAGCAAACACAGAGAGAGAAACAGAAATGATTGCAAACTTGTCAAAAATGGTTTAAAGTTGGCTTTGCATGAATGGTAAAAACACTGAAAATGGATTTAATTCACTGCAATTGTTTCAATACTAGTGGGAGGCGCTTTGTATGGTGTCAGACAAACACTAACAATGATTACAGAGTAAGTAGCAAGTAGAAAACTTAATTTTGAGGTTGAGTGCAATGAACGGCTATTTCACACTTTTCTGTGTGCGGTAAGGAGTTAGGATGTGGTATTGGGTTCATTAGAAAGCTTAGGTGTTAGCTTCAAGTACACACTTAAATATCATTTCTAGCGGAAACGGTGAAGAAGTTATGGAGGTTTTTGTGGAGGTCGTTTTTTAGAGAGAGGCAAAATTGCAAAATAAAGATGCGCTTTTAAAATTACAAACAAGGTTTCTTTACACTAGGGGTAGACTATGAAGATGCAAACTACACGATAGCACAGCCACCAGCCCAGGATATCTCTGGTTGGTTTTGCCTGCCGAGACGCTCGCCTTTCTTCAGAAAATATATATCAGGGGAAAGATGATTTTAACACTACTATTACAAAAGATAATGGGGATGAGATGGAGAGTTCAGTCAAGACAAAATATTCTAACAATGCAGTTCTGGATATAAGAGAGGATGGGTTTGGACATGGATGACTTATGGACAATAAATATGCTAGTGACAGTCCTATACTAAGGATACTCACTACCAATGTTTGGACAGAACCGTCAGGGATTCAGTCAGTCAAGATTTCTGGAGAGGAATTCTGCTAGGCACACCGGACTGGACTCAAGGCGCTCAGGTCTGCAATCAGCAAGGCACACTGGACACCGCACGGTGGGACTGGACTGGATCTCATGGGCTCTGGTTCACAGCTATCTAGTCACAGTACGACTCTACTGGGTTGGATCTTTGGATTCCGGCAATAATTCTTAGCAGGAAAGCAGCTACAGCACAGCCAGGCTGTTCTTTGGTTCTCCTTAGAGGTCTGGGGTAAATCAGGTTTCTGGATTTTTAAAGGCCAAGCTGAGAATGGTTCAGCTTTGGAATTGGGCCTTTCTGCTTTCAAAGTTTCTGGAGTCTGGAGTCTGGAATATGGATTTCTCTTGCAAAGTGCTCTGCCAGCAATCGGTTGGTGGGTGAATGTGTGTGTCTCTAGGTCCTGTCTCTTTTTATGTATTTATGTATTTACTAAAGGGGTGGGGAAGCTGAATTATCCTAGGCACACCTCCTAGTTATTCAATTGGCTAGGCTCTTTCCTCTCCCTTGATTGGAGGAGAAGACAGAGTATCATCATGACGATGTGTTTTATGATCCAGGGAAAACCTCCCCTTTGTTTTTGCACATGAAATCTACTTTTCATATAATACATATTTACAATTTTACAAACTTGATAGCAATAGCATATCTATATCACATATTTTGTGGAGCAAGTATTCATCCAAGCCCCGTTGCTGTGAGAGCTTGGGACTGGATTTGGCAAGTTTTCACACTTTTGGTCTGGGACCCAATATCTGATTTGTCCACAATTTTATCCATATGGGCGCATGATATCTGGGCATAATCATATGAAGTTTCATGCTTCTGACATCAAGACAATTGCTACAAAACCCGATTTTTCACTACGCCTTCTCAGAACATTGCACAGAGTTCTGAGTCTTTTTAAACTATGCACCAAAAAATTCACATTCACAATACTTTAATTTTACAATGTTTACAAATTCGCACAGTCCTTTGTCAGTCCTTTTCAAAAATATACTTTCTGTGCTTTAAGAATCAACTAAAATGTCTGTTCCCGCCTCCAAAGTTTCTGGTGGCTCAAGAGCAAACAAATTCTTGTCACCCTTGACATAGAAGCACTTTACACTAACATCTCACAGGATAAAGCGGTCAACACCCTACGAATTATGTTGGATAGGCGTCCACTACCACATAATGTGCCAACTCAATTCTTGTGTCAAGCTGCAGATTTGGTCTTGGCAAATAACTTCTTTAAATTTAAAGAAACCTTTTTTCTGCAAAGCAAGGGAACTGCAATGGGCTGTACATTTGCCCCTAATTTGGCTATCATTTTTATGGCCCTAATTGAAGAAAAGAAAGTGTTACATGACAGTAATCCATTTTTTCAACAGATTAAGCTATATAGAAGATATATTGATGATATCATATTAATTTGGGAAGGTAATGTGGACACACTTCTCCAATTTGTGAATTGGCTCAATCAAATGGATAACGACTTACACTTTACTTTTGAATTTTCTACCACGAGAATCTCGTTTTTAGATCTCTCCATTTTCAATGAATCGGGCCATATACAACTGGAGCTATTTAGGAAACCAACAGAAAGAAACACCACACTGCAATTTTCCAGACAACACCCTAAAAGCTTATTACAGAATCTCCCACATGGCATGTTCCAACGACTTCGACGCAATTGCTCAAATGTAGTCAACTTTAACAAACAGGCAGAGGTCTTGGAAACTAGGCTCATTGAACGAGGTTACGCCAAGAAATTGGTTAGACAATCCAGAAAGCGAGTACGATATACGAATCGTGAAGCACTCCTAAGCCCTAAAACCAGGAATCTAGACCAAGAACAACTGGTGTGCGTCTCTACTTTTTGCCAGCACAGTCAGGCGATTAAAGGTATTATCCTGAAAAATTGGAGAATCCTCAATTCAGCGGGCATAAAATTGCCAAAACCTCTCTTTGCCTTTAAGAAAGGAAAAAACTTGAGACAAAAACTAACCCGTGCTAACCGACTTCCAACAAAATGTCACTTCATTAGACACATTAATTTGAACCCAGTGGTGGGCCACTACCCTTGTACCTCATGTACAGCCTGTAAATATTCAAGAAACATTACCACATTTGTGGGAAAAGGAAAAACATGGGACTTGAGGACCTTTAACACTTGCAAAAGCAAAAATGTGGTATATGCGATCCAATGCCCTTGCAATACATTTCATATAGGAAAAACCTCAAGAGAGGTACATATTCGTATCAACGAACATCTTTCAAAAATTCGAACCCGCAACCTTAATGCCCCCATGGTTCTTCATTTTGTGGAGACAGGCCATAATGTAGAAGATCTTAAATGGCTCTATGTCGAGAAAATTGTCACCAGTGGACTTACTCAGACCAAGAACAAGTTGTCATACAAAGAACAACTGTGGATTTTCAACCTTAAAACACTAGATAAAGGATTTAACACGATGGAACCTTGGGAGTTCAATTCACGTTGATACCATCTTTATGCATATATATTATGCCTCTCTATGTGACTCACTTAACATATAACATTTGTGTTTGAACACATTATGAGAGCTATAACTGCATGGCTGTTGTGACACAACTTTCAATTTTGTTCCAGTTAATAATAATAATAAAAATCATGATCTCTTTTGGTTCAGTAACAACTAAGCAATAATTACCAAAAAACTTTTTCCGCATGTGCCTTAACAATATACAGTATTTGTGACTCCAATACAAACAGTGCTCTGGCTAAACATTTTTACAACCTATGGTTCGTTAATAGTTTTGGGTTTTAATTGGAGTTTTTTTCCATTAATGCATTTAACTTAAAAAAAACGCTTCTTCGAAATGCGGTGCTCCATCCGCACGGCCCCTTTAAGAATTGTATGGTTCCGAATCATGTGACGGGCTTCCCCAGTGATCACATGACCACTGAGGAAGCCCCTTCAACGTCACGCATTTTATTTTTAAACACAATTGGCCCACCGGGATAGAACTTGGGAAACTCTGTGATGAGACCCTGGTGCCGATTCAAGCAGGTGACTGCCGACACAACGGCAGAGTTAGATTCGAATATGCTTTTGGCAGCGCGGAAAGCCGCCGTCAGCAGGCTTCAATTGTAAGTACACGCACTGTCGCAATGTTGCACCTTGCTGTAACCTGTGTGCCCGTAGTCGCGTAATGTACTTTACGTTAACGCGAAATGGGCTTTCCAATGCAAATGCGGGGGCTCACTCTTAAAAACAGTGCTATTTAGGGCAAACACTGTCTAAATTAAACTTGCACGCCCTCCCCAACATAAACGTGGATGTTCGCAAGGTCTAATGGCATAACGTGGGGATTGCCTGCACTAGGACCAAAATCACTACACTTGTTAAATCTACTCTAAAGTGCTATTCATAACTACCTCAGCATTTTTGAGGAAAATGGTTCGACTCCATCACATTGAGTTAACCAACCTCCCCTTCCTGGTTTTTCTTCCTTTTTTCCAGACAGACTCAATTGAAACCCAATTTACTTGTGCTGAGCAAACACCAACATCGGCAACAGTAGTTTGAATACTGGAATAATTCCAGTTCGTTCCCGAGGTGAGTGGCAGGGCACCTACACGTTAGTACATTGGTTTTTTTCAATGCCTTAAGGCAGCACTGGATCTATGGCTCTTCAATTCATGATGTCCAATATGTCATTTCAGATTCTTGAAACTCGGTTGATTTCCTTTGAGCCACACCTTACGGGTTTTGACCATTTAGAGCATATGACATTGGGAGTCAGGTTAGTCTGGTCCCTTGACTTTTGTGTTGGGTTTTTGGTGCTTCTGGTTCCTCACATGGTGTTGGTGTAATTCCACTTAAGACACAGTGTTCTGATTTGGTTTAGGTTTTCACAAACCTCCTTTTTAGATATGATGTATCTTGTGTATTTTAAATTTAACAATGATATAAACAATTGCATGTTGGTAGCTTGAGCCAGCCAGTATTGGCAGTGGATTCCTACATATAATTGTTGTATCTTTGTGTTTTTTACAGTGGTAATATTATATCAATTGTTTCTCCTGATGAAGACGTTATTCCAATTATTTCACAAAACGTCGAAACCGGTAGAGAAGAACATCCGGGGATGGGATTTATCATTCTTTGTTGAACGTACCCACTCCGTGGAATAGAGCACATTTTTTGGTTAATGGTTGTGCTGATACACATTCCATGTGGATAAAATGAAATATTTAAGACTATGTGGGGCTAATTTATGAAATGGTACCACATATGGATTGTACTAAAAGCTTTAGTCCAAATTTTTACTGTGAGTGAATGAGGCTGATTGATTTGAGTTGCAAATGATGGTATGACTGTTGATGAATGATGGTGATGTTAGGTTTTTATTATCTGGTGTCTTATGCTCTCCTGCAATGTTAATGTAATTTAATGTGTGTACATTAATCAATGATTAATTAATTTTTTGAAAATAATGTATCTCAATCAATACATTTTTGATACCCTTAAAAATTAAAAAAACAACCTCTGGACAAATTCTTTCAGTATACTGTGTCAAGAACAATTCCCGCCTTCTTCCTCTAGCAGAGGCTACTGTTGGCACTTGCAATCTGCATGTCCTTTCAGCCCAGGAAGGCCTTTGTCTCTCCCAGGAGCAGCAGCCCAAATCTCCCCCCATCTTCATCAACACCTGAATGTGATTTCCTGGCTTTTGGTGGGAAGCAGGAGAGGTGCCTTTTGTTGGGGCACACTGGGTAATTGGCTTTGTAGTTTTGGCTGTATCAGCTGACTTTAAAAATCACTTTGTTAAGTTTTTCTTTGATGAAAATAAACTTATAATTCTAAAACAGGCAAACAGAACTCTAATTCCATTCTCTAAAACATAGAGATTAAATAGTTGCAACCTATACTACTTTTGGTAGTAAGTCACTTAATTCCAACCATTTGATTTTAACTGCACAAGTTTAAGCTTCTAATGCAATTACTGACAGCTGTAATACAGGCGGCCGGTGGTACTGCGCCCATATTTTGACAGATTTTCACAGGCAAGCACACTTTTTAATGTGGATATTCTGATGATAGATTCTGCTTTTCCTGACATTGTTTGCTCATATTGATTCCTTAAATGAAGTGACGGGTAACACCCAGCAAGGATGTTGGATGGTTTCTGCTGTTTTGAACCATTATTTTGTATTTTCAGGAACCAAGAAAAAAGGATTTCACAGCAAGTTCTGGGTCTCCTTGCAATAAAACTCTGCCTTTCATGCAGTTTCCATGTTCACTCGGTGGGCAGCCCAGTGACAGGTTTCAGCAGTGTGGTCTCCTTCCACTACTGACATAGGCAAAGTAGATTGACAGCCATCTTTCCAGTCTCAAAGCGCAATTTTCATAGGTTTAGCGCGCATAGGACTTTTGCGGCCATTTTGCTGATTCTGGTGCCACCAGCACACAGGGATGTCACAGGGCAGAGCCTAGTGGGTTATAACATCCCACAGTGTGTCGCCAGCTCATAGCACTCGTTAAGGAGTAGTGGCAGCAGCATCAAACATGCCATAGTCTTAACTTCTGGTCTCAGCTTTTAGATGGCACACCTCTCCAGACATTAGCATAGCATTATGAAAGTAAGCAGCCTCTGAATTAGGGTGAAAGGTACGGCTACTGGTCAAAGGGAAGGTGAAATAGCTATTCAGCTTCCCTGTTGGGCTTAGGGAATTGGGAGGGCTGGTGGGGGCCCATTTCCTTGTGATGTTTGGGGGGCTCCCCTGGCCTTACAGATTGGAAATATAGGCCAAGGCAACTGTGGAGTGCTTAAATTAATAATGAAGTCAAATATTGCAAAGACCCGCACTCCATTCCGCAGTCGGGCGACTGACAGCGCAATGGGTTTATTGGCCTCACATTGGCCCCACTCACTATCCGCATTCAAAATAGTTATCCAACCCTGCCGGGCTGACCAACAAGGTCATGGCCAGACGGAACAGGGCAAAGACATTAAACAGTGCCTGGGATTCACTGTTAACAAAAGCCCTGCAATTTACTAACATAAAACATTTCACGTTTAGCACCTGCATTCATGTGCATACATTTTTAGATAATTGAAATTGTGATGTGGTTTAGCACTTGCATGCCAGGGGAGTGATTAGAAGAGAGGTGGTGACATGAGAAATCTCATTCTCACAGCAGTCCTTAAGTGTGACATTTCAGAAATGAAGGCGAGAGTTAGCTGCTTGTCACATTGAAGCTTCACCAGAATACATTTGAATGTGGAAAGATGTTAAGATGTCCCCACACAAGTAAGTGTGCCCCTCCCTCACAGCCCCTGAAGTTAGCACCTCTCCCAACATTTGAAGTGTTAGTCCCAACTGCCCAGCCACTTTTGGCCCCCCAACATTTTAGCCTATGTGCACTTCAGATGCCATGACCCCACCCCTTACTTAAGTGGCCTGCATTAGGGGTGGGCTTGCACACACAGTCAACACTTTCACCCATGCATTCATCCACCAGTCACACTTACATGCACGCATACATAAAATCCAAAACAGCATTGACACAAACATAAACATCAGCATGCACGCATGCATTCATACACACATACATACTCATTTAATTTAAATACACATATGTAAATGTTCAATTTAAAATAAAAAACCCTTGCGTTACCTCCATGCACCCTTCAAAAGCACCCGGGCAGCCACAACACCCCGACACGAAGGCATGCTGCCTGACAGGAGAGAACTCCTCTCCTATCAGTCAGCGAGTTCACGCTGAGCAACGTAAACTCACTGACTGACAGGAGAGGAGTCCTCATTTGTCATTCAGCATGTCTACGTTGTCAGCTGAATAACGGGAGGCAGCAGAGCTCTATTCTGAGGCCTGCTGTGTCCCATTATTTTGCTGTTTGTTGCGAGCCAAACGGCTTTGCAACAAACAGCAAAATCATTGCTGGGGCAGAGGGCACACAGCACAGTCCCCCGTGTGAATACCGGACACAGTGGGACGGTGCTGTTTGTACTCAGGAGAGGGTGCTGCGGGGCCCCCCACAAGCACGAGGCCCGGGGCAGTTTGCCCCTCCTGCCCCCCATCGTAACGGCCCTGTGTGGATCTACTTTTCAGGCTTCTGATGTTGGAAAAATACATACCATTGGGTGGGTTCATAACTATGTATTAAAGAATTTAGAGTAGTGCAGGGAAAGCAGTGCACTCACACGGCATCCCATACTCTGGGCACTCGTTACCTCATACATTCAAACAAACATCCTGATCAGCATGCCATTGAGATAGGAAAGATAGACACATTACAACAAAACATTAAAAAGTGGCACAATGAAAACAAGGCCCACTTTATGTGCAATGGTCACACATTTCCACACTGTACACAAGCTTTTAGGCGCAAGGATTTTGTTAAGTGACAGAGGACACCCAGATGGAATGTCTTGTGATGATCGTAACCAAGATAATGGCAGAAAACAACATGCTATAACTGCCACTTAGAAAAGCAAAATACATAGGCCGAAATGGATGTTTATTCTACTCTAAATGCTTTTTGTCTGCATTGTGAATTTGAGGTGTTTAAGAACAGACTAAATCAGTGGCTCACCCCCTGAAGTGTGTCTGAAATAAACCTTTAATTTAGCCTCAGATGGAGTTTACCAAACGCTTTGGGCTGCATTCCTAAGCAACCCGACTCCGAGAAGCCCCAATCCCGGCGCACTGGGGACTGCTACCAGCCTAACACCGTCTGTGGGGTGAGCCTCGATCAGAAGGGCATGGGCCCCCTGAGTGACGCCGGCGAGTCAGTCTTCTGTACGCCACATTTCCTGTCACAGCTGCAACTCCTGGAAGCCCCCAAATGACGTTCCTGGAGTCAATGTATGGCACTATTGGTCTGTGGCGGTAACCTGTTTTTGCGAAAATCAATTTGTTGATCTTCGAGCTTTGACCCTTTATGAGCCACTCGTCCCATTTCGCTGCATTGCCCAGGGGACACAAGAAGCAATAAAGGAATCAAAGTTTAATGTGAAAATTAAACAACACATTTAATAAAGTAAAGATATGTGTAATGTTGCTTATGAACAGAGCAACACACCAAATGTATGCAATCAAAAAAGTAACATAAAAATCAACTTTGCTAAACTGCTTGTTTTTATGGAATAGAGTAAAAGTAACTTTAACCAGGGTAGGCCCGCAATTCCATGTTCCTGATTCTGTGGTGATAATACAACTCAATTGCCTCTATTCCAAAGGATGTGTTATGACTTCTAGAACAGCATTTGCCAGGCACTGTCATGGTAGTATTAATTGGCCATTGATGATAATAGCTGCAAAATGGTGCCAGTACCTGGGCATCTAATAGCAATGCCTGGCAAATGCCTAATATTTATACACAAGCCAAAACTGCTTTGCCAATGCTTATTTTTAACAGGACTTCAGTGAAAGACACACATAGTGCTTGTTAATCGAGTGGCTGAAGCCAAGACATTTTTATAAGACAAGTAGACTGTTTACAACTCCAATTAAGACATTTACTCTTAGAAGACTGCTTTGAAAGTGGCAGGCACTTTGAGTCCAACGTTTGATGGTAAGCCTTGAATAAAGCAAGCTTAAAGAGTTCCTATGAGGAGGTGGTTTGACCTTGGAGGGGCAGCAAATGGGATGGAATGGCCACAGGAATTAGCATAGTCATAGGCAATCAATGGGTGGGAAACCAAACAACACCTACAAGCTTTGTGTCCATCCTTATATGCCAGTTCTCCCAATTTGTTCTCTATTGCAATAGTTTAAGCTTGTAGGTGGCACTAAATCGCCACATAATAGCCCAAACTAAAAAGACCCTATCCCCATGCTTCAAACAACACAAATCTACATCTCTAACTCGTGTGACATACTCATACCCAGGCCAATGCAAACACACACTACGAGCAGGAGCCCACCTTTATGGACGCAAAGCACTCAATGCCTCCCACACTGCACACTTAGAAATTGTACATACACCCAGAACGCAGTGTATGTCCGAGCTGCAACCTCAACAGAAAACAATACAATCTTGCCTTTCCCTCTCCCCCTAGTTAACCAATCCCACCAAATATCTTTCAGAACAACCTGAGGGCATGGAGGCCATGCAAATGGTAGCAGTGCATGGTACAACTCTTTATAACCAAACATATAGCGCTTCATGTTGGAATCCTAGCACTTCTAAGCTATGTAATGGCAAGTGTTATTACCCAATTCAATGTGTTTTGAACTTATATCCTGCAGGCTGAACACATCCCTAGTAGGTGCCTGGCTTGCTGAGCTACCATGCTAAAATAGGCCTCATGCCACTTGTGTCACTACTGTCCTCTACTTTAGGTGTAGATTTCATGCCTTCCGAACCTAACATGCAGTCACTTGGTAGTACTCTTGTGAAAAACCTTTTCACCCAGTTGGAATGGATATTAGGAAAGTTTTGTTTTTTAGCAACTTTCCCTTCATATTCTATGGAACCAAACTTTTTGCTTTTGTTTTTCACCATGTCCTGACTTTTTACATTGAATTGAAGCCTTAAGCTTCTCTTAACTCAGCTTAGGCTTACTTGTTGTGGGAAAACTGAGTAGTCCTTCAGGCTGTCAGTACTAGGAAACTATGTTTCTCTCAGTCTTTTGACTTTGTTAACATTTTTGGAGCCTTTTTAACATTTCACAATGCATTTTCCAATGCAGTGGAATAGGGTTTCTCAGACCAGCGTGGCTTTTGACTTCTTGAGTCCTATCTTGGGATTGGGTTGCTTGCACCCTTTCTTGATGTTTGGTTTTTCATGCCTTGTGCTTGGTTTTGCTTTCTCTTTCCCCGTCCTGGGGTATCATTGTACTCAGCCCTCTCTGGGATCGGGTATCTGGTAACCCCGCCTTAGGGTCTGGTTTCTGGTAGCCCACATTGGGTTGTAGCTTCTCTCGCCTCGTCTTGGGGTGTATTCGATCTCATCCCACCTTAGGGTATGTTGTCTTTCCCCTCCCACGTCACCTGCAGCCACTCCGTACCTGGTTCTTTGTTTCGGTCCTCCATGAGCAGACAGGGAGCTTTGGGGTTGGTGTTGTTGGCTCCTGTGTGGCTTCTCTCGTCTCAGCTGCAGTAATCAGAGGGACATTTCTCTCTCTCTCTCCCAGTATTCAGAGGTTCTTCTTTGGCCCACTGTTGGTCTCATGGGTAAAGACGCTCTGGGCCTGGCTTCTTCCTTTGTCAGTGTCTCAGAGTTTTGCAGGACTCTCTCCTTCCTTGAATGCAAAACCAGGCTTTTGTATGCCCCATTGGGACATGCTTGCCAGGAGGAGGTCTTCCCTGCCTCTGCCGCCTCGCATGCCTGCCGTTCTCTTCTCCTCAGTGTTGATTTCATGTTTTTTCCATTCCAGAAGGGGGCGTGTTGGTTCTCCGCTCTTTCACTTCAGACACGGATGTGTCGGAAAGTGGTCAGAAGACTAGTCAATCACACTTATATTCAATTGTGAGTCAGTGCACCATTCAGTTCCCATATAATCAGACAAAGGTCTTAGGTTCTTAGGATAAGCTAGGATAACAAATATCCCTATTTGGGATTGCCTGTCCATGAAGAGGGGAGTCACCCACAGTGAGATTCTGCTTTCCCTGTCCCCTACGAGGTGTTAAGCTTAGCGGGTCCACCTTCCGAGTCCCCCTTGGAGAGAGGATAGAAATTCCCTGGATTCGTCAAAAGCCAAAGGTTATGTTAACCTGTTATCTATTTCAAATGAAGATCAACTTTTAACAATCAAATGGAAAGTATCTCTTTGTATTTTCCTCCCAAAAATCTGCTGGTTAAAATTCTTTCAGGACTGTTGGAAATATTTTGGCCGATTCTCAAAACTGATTTTGGCTTAAGTGTCACTTATGCCTGAATATTTTGTAACTTCATCATGCAAAAGTTACTCCCTATGTACAAAGCCACTTAACGCACAATTCTCGCAACTTGTTACAATTGATGAACATGTGTATGTTTATGAATGCGTATGAAAACACGCATAAGTAACTACTTATTAGCAGAATTGTGAAAGTGAGTGTTGCAAAGGGTGTCTTAGGAGGAGGTAAGTGGGTGTTGGAGCAGCAATCAGGCGAAAATCTACACTTAACATTGTACACATGGCATTGATCTTTGAGAATTGGTTCATTGTGTTTGTAGATGACATTTTGCAGCCAATTGTTATATTTAATGGTTTAATTAAATGTTTTTAATTATTTGTTTTATGACCTAACTTTTTTTAGCTGTGGGGTGTAAGTATCACGTATAAGCTGAAACTATTTCATGGGTGTACAGCTAGGAGGGTGGTAACGCGAGAGCAGTGTTGTGTGGTTATTTCCCCACCCATTGACTGCCCATTGCCATTCTAGTCCCTATGGCTATTCCTATCGACTACCTGGCTATCCCAGACCAAAATACATCCTCCTTGGATCTCTTTGAGCGAGCTCTATCAACCAGTAAAATCACATTTTGGCATGTCAATGTTATTACCTCCATGTCCCTCTACCTCATCCCAGTATATACTTATGAAGACAATCAGCCTTCGGACACAAGCCTTTCTTTAAAAAAAAGAATCCACCCCCTTTATCTTTAAAGACCCTCCCCAACACATCCAGTGTTTAAATGGCATGACCTGTCCCAGAATCTCCCTGTTGTGCTTTCTGTCCCTCGGGCAGTGAACACCGTAGACATGCTGGGCCTGTCTTCTATTTCCTGTAGGGAGAAACTGTTGCTAGGCTTTAGGGATCTCTTTTGCTGATCATCTCCCCCCCCCTCATTCCCTGCTGGACTTGGACCTTGGATTTGGAGAATAGCACCCGGACCAATAACTACGTGGGGCACTGCTGAATGGTCTAATTGAGCAGACCGTTGGGGGTGAACGGGCTGGTAAGTGACTACAGAGGGCTCCACCCAAACCTGCAACTGTCGAGAAATGGGGATTAAGCATCCTGGGAGCTCTTTCAAAGCGAGGTGGTATGCACTGAGTCTCTGAGGTACAGAGGGAATGCTTTACTGGATGGATGCATTCCTGTGTATACATGAAGACTGTTATAGGGGCCGGGGTGACCGGTCATCATGGATGCAGGATGCCCCGTCATGCAGGGAGGACCAGTGGGCCCATTGTCTGGCGGCAGCTCAGCTCATGGCTGCAATAACCACGCTGACACAGGTCTCTAGCTGCAACTGCAGAGCAGAAGCCCGCTCAGCACCTTTATGGGTATGGGTCACATGCTCATGCATGTGACCCTCAACATGTGACTCAGCACGAGCCCTGTGGCTCGTTGCTAACATCACAACACCCCAAGGATAAAAACAAATAATTCACACAATAGCAACAATGTCAAATGGCATTCATTACAGTCACCGCTAAAACTCACACTGCACTTGTGAGTCATTTTAAAACACTACTCTTTGCAGGTGATCCACTCCCAAGGTTTGGGTGGTTCACTGTACTATCGTGTGAATGATGGTGGTATCTACTTGACCCACCTGCAGTTCTGGCCAACACTGATGACATGCTGTCATGCTGGGCCTACTTTAAGCAGGAGAGTCATACGCAGGCTTGCAGTTTACAGTACACATTACTACTGAGTACACTTTAAGCGTAGCACGTTTGAGGTACCACTGCATTGTAAACACGCCTCATTGCCATGGTATGAACTTAAAAGCATATAAACATTGGCATGTAACCCACACCTTTGGAAATTGAACAATGTATTAGTCCAGCAAAAAGTAGGGATCGCCCCACTAGCCGGCAAAGCTGCACAAGTGCCACATCGGCAGGTTGGTCATGGGGGCAGCCGCTCATTCTTAGTTCACATGAGAGTGGGGATTGCCAGGTGGGGAAAAGCCACCTGGGAACACCGGGACCACATTGGCATGTCGTCACAGGGCAGCCCATCTTTGTCCGTTCACCCAAGGGGGAGTGCGCTCCACTAGCCGGCAACGCTGCTCACGGACATATAGAGGGCCACATCGGCTGTCATCTTGCCAGCAAGTCTCTGCCCCATTTGGGCTGAGCATGCCGGCCTCTGCTACAGAGCCGGTGTAGAGTCTTTGCAGCCCCGCCCCCAATCACAATGCTGCAGGATGGTCCTTGCGGCGGGGCCTGGGTGTTTCACCCTCCTTGCAGCAGTCTGGAGTCTTTTGCCACCCCCCAAGCTCTCCCCTGAGGATATGGGGGCAGGAGGGTGGGGGCAAGAGGGAGGACACTCTCCTTGAGTCCCCCCACCAGGTGGGGAACAGCTGACGGCAGACGGCAGGGAAGCGCTGAGGTTTCCCCATGCAGTTCTTTCTTTCTTGCTACTGTGGTGGCGGCAATCCTTCTGCATTGGAGATCCCTGCAGCAGAAGCTGTCTGAGGCAGCAGTCAGGGCCATCCCATCTTGTCGCAGAGAGGCACGGGGGGCCCATTGTCTGGATGCAGGTCTCTAGCTGCAACTGCAGAGCGGAAGCCTTCTCGGCACCTTTATGGGTGTGACCTGCAACATGTGACTCAGCACAAGCCCTGTGGCATCTGTTCATCATGACGTCACAACAACGACACAGTGAGTTCAAGACAAGGACTGTTTGTCATAGCATTCATTCATGCAAATTGGAGAGGTCCACTTTTCTCCCTGCCACTTACCTACGTGCTGCAGCTGAGGTTCACTCAGTTGAGGGCAGGAAGGTGCTGTTCAGTTCCTGGACGATCGCTGTTTTTGGTAGACAATGTGTACTTTCTGAGTCAAGGTCATGCTCAGATTACTTACTGGTAATCTTCATTATTCCTAACCCTGTGCTTACTCGTCACTTCATGTAGCCCACTCCTCCCTCCTTGTTGCTAAGAGGTTCCAGGTTGCTTTGCTATGGTCAGGAAGATTCTGGGTCAGGCCATGTGCCTTATATGCCATATGTGTGGGGTTGGGCTTATAAAGAAAAAATCTGTCCAATTTATAGAAAAGGATTCCTTCATGAGTAAGTACTCCTTTGTTCCCTTCTAAAAGCTCCTCACTACTTTGACCTTCCATTGGCTACTTACTTCAGCTTCCTTCTGCTCTCCCATCTACATAAGGATAACTATTGCCAAAGCATTACAAATAAAAACTGTATACTGCAGAGCCCTAAACAAGAGCCTGAGAGATGCATCCTAATTAATCTTGACCTAAGAACAAACCTTGTGTCCCTTTTTTCAACATAATGCTATAATTGAGCTATAAAAAAAACCTACAGAGCAAAGGAGAAGCTAGTAATATCAATCGACCTATCTTCCTTTCCCATCTTCTCTCCCCTTTCTATACTATACATTCCTCCTTCACCTTTCACCCCCAGTCAGTTTTCATCAGCTCCCCCTGACCACCATTCCCATTTACTATCGCTCCCACCTACCCCATCCTACCACCACCATGTCTTCTTGGTCTGACTGGGGAGAATTGGGGATAATGCTGCCTCCTCCAGGGCTGAGCAACAAGGCCCCCAGTCCTTATCCATTCCAGATGGTGTGTGCTCAACAATACCTCCCTGAACACTGTGGCTACTCCCAGCAGGCCACAGAGGAGGTGATTGTGGTCCCGCCATCTTGTTGTGAAAGACAGACCCCATTCACCCCTCCAGCATACTGAAGCAAGGAAAAGGACATTTTGTTTCTTACAAAATTACATTTTGATGCACATTTTATTTTTTGTTGCAATTTTGCAGCACATTTTAATGTGGTTTGATTGTCAGAAGTAGTGCTAGCATGAAGGAGAGTAATCAAGGATGGAGAGCAGGATCCGGAATCAGACAGACAATTTAGGTTGCCGGGTTTCCAGCCTCCTGGTATCACTCCCGGTTGAGCGTGTCAGGGAGGCGGGGACGTTGCTCCCCAGCAGCCTCCCTATATTTCATTGTCCACTACATATTGTTTATAATATGCAATAGTCCAGGATAACTTCTTGTTTGACATCTTTACTTTGATTCGCTATTGAATGTCACACATTTTTTCCAATAAATGTGGCCTTATAGTTTCCAAAGAAAAATATGTGGTTGTGTCTCCATGGCGGACACTGACCCCTGCACTGCGCCTCCATTAAACCATGAGTGAGGCTTTTTTTTGGAATAACTTATACTGCAAACTGAATACCTAGTAGGGACACCTAATTTTGGCAGGTAAGGCACAGTGAGATTAAATGATTTGCCCAGGATCACACACTTTGGTTAAGAGGTCAAATCAGAATTTGAGCCTTGCCTAAAATTTAGGCATTTTACCACACATCTTCCCAGCTCAAGTTTGGTACAAATATGTGTTGAAGTTTGGCTTTGAATACCTAAAATAATACTCAATATTATACAGATTACTTAAAAAATGCACTAGTCGCATGATTAACTAACCTGACAATGTATACACTATTGTAAAAATGTGTTGATGAAAAAGAGTAAGGGGTAATTATGTTCTGAATTCTAAATTGCATGGAAGGAGCCACTCTTGTTTGCACTTATTTGCAAAAGGGCCCCTCCAGCGAATTTTAATTGTTTCCACCAAGTACTGGAAAAGTAAATAGTAAAACACAGCCCAAATTGCCATTTCTCTTCATTTTTCCACTGTTTGTGTGGAAAAGTGTAAATCCCTCCCCCAATAAATGACTGTATGAGCCATCCACAATGGATTCCTTTGAAATCTGCCTGCTTTTAACAACACAGCTGCAATCATGGGGGGTCATCTTCCAGGTCCTGCGGAGTGGAAAAAGTGGCAGTAAATTGCTTTTACCGCCACAATTTCCACTCCACAGGACTTCGAAAATTACCCATATAATTGTAGCTTTATTGTTAAAAGCAGGCAGATTTCAAAGTAATGCACTGTGGATGGCTCATACAGTCATTAATTGGTCAAGATTTTCCCCATTCTGAGTGGAAGCCTACAAACTCAAGCGTAAAAATTCATGAGAACTCATAAAAAATCTCATACAGACACAAAGTGAAATGAAATGCATGCCAAGGTCATTGTTTCAACAGCTTGTTTTGTAACCACATAATTTCTCATCACCGAACAATCACACAAAAATATCTTATTAAAATCTTATATACTTTTAAGAAAAAAGTGACACAGCAGTGGTCACTGTGTTAAGTTGAGCGTCCCGAGGACGAGGCGTACCTGTATCTCCAGGAGTCTTGCGTGCCGAGGTAGCCAGGTCGTGGTAGGGGTAGACAAGTAGCTGGTGAAGTCTTCCGCAAATGAAGAAAAGAGATGCAAAGAACCGACCCCGGACCCGTCCTGTAATACAGGATTGAACTGGGGCCAGCTCCTGACGCCACGAATGACACTTCCCAATATTAACGTGGCGCCAGAACAGTGCAAGCACTGATAGGGAAGGTCGTAGATGTTACTGGCAAATACTGGCGAAGTATTCCAAGTAGCTATCCAGGGTGGTGAAAGTTCAAGGTAGCCAGTACAGGTAAGCAGAATGTTCAAGGTACCTAAATGCGAGTAGCAGCAAGTCGAAGGTACCAATGCAGGTAAACAGTAAGCCCCAAGGTAACGGTGCAGGTAAGCAGAGAGTCCAGGGCACCAATGCAGGATAAAGAACAGAGATCCACAGAAGCCGGAGAAGCGGACCAGGACCACAGGAACCCAAGCAGGAGGCGGGCAACTCAGGCAAATCAAAAAGGAGCAGGGAGGGGAACCAGGGGGAGTGGTTCCAGGGTGCACAGGAGAACAGGTAAGGGAAAGAAGAAGCAGTAAGGCAGCCCTGACTAGAGGAGGAACAGGAGAGGACCCAGCCCAGGACCAGGACCCAAGAACCCAAGGAACAGGGAAGCGAAGCGGGAGGAAACCAACCGCTTTGAGACGCGGTGAAGAACAAAATCGGATCGCTTAAATAGCGGTCGTGTGTGAAACCGAGGCTTGAACCGCGCTGCAATGCGCATGCGTGAACGGGTGCCGCCGCGCGAACGAGGCTTGGAACGCAAGCTCGCTCGAACAGCTACGTGAACGGCACCCGTGCCCTACACGGGTCAGGACAGAGAGACTCCGCCGGGGAAATGCGCCCAGAGCAGTGCGCCGTCTCCACAACCCGAGACGTGGGCACAACCGCCAGGAACCAGCACGCCCCCCAGGGCCCCGTCGCCCCGCACAGGTAGGTGTTCTAACACTATGCTCCCCACCAGAAAGACCCGGAGCACCCGGTTTCCAGGGATTCCTACGAAAAAATTCACGCATCAGACGGGGAGCATGAATGTTCTCACAAGGCTCCCAAGTACGATCACAAGCAGGGTAACCCTTCCAGTCCACCAAAAACCGAAGCCTACCCCGGGAGAAACGGGAGTCACAAATCTCCTGCACCTCAAATTCCGGAATGCCCCCAACATCTATAGCCGCAGGTCGGGGATGTGAACGACCGTACGGATCAGACCGGAATGGCTTAAAGAGGGACACATGGAATACGGGGTGAATCCGCCAAGACTGCGGCAGATCCAACTTGAATGCCACAGAGGAAATTCGTCTGACCACCCGGAAGGGTCCCAGAAAACGGGGTGCTAATTTAGTCGGGAGATTGTGTACTGGTAAATTCTTAGAAGAGAGACATACCATGTCCCCAACCTGGAATGCTGGCTCACGACTCCCTTTTCTTGTCCGCCTGTGCCTTCATACTCTCACGTGCCTTAGCGAGGGCTCCCGTGGCCTGGACCTGATTCTTCTGAATGTCAGCAACCATCTGGTCCGCAGAAGGAACTGTGCTGGAAGGAACAGGACGAAATGGAATCAACTTGGGATGAAGGCCTGAGGAACAATAAAAAGGACTCATTCCAGTGGCAGAGTGTTCAGAGTTGTTATAAGCCACCTCCGCTAGGTCCAGAAGTTTTGCCCAGTTGGATTGAGAAGCATTGGAAAAACAGCGTAAGTATTGCTCCAAAGTCTGATTAGTTCGCTCAGTCAGGCCGTTGGATTGTGGATGATAGCCGGAACTGAGAGCACGCTGGTTTCCCAAGTGACGACAAAGTTGCTTCCAAAAGGCAGAAATGAACTGAGATCCGCGGTCTGAAATAATCTTCTCAGGAAGTCCATGCAAGCGATAAACGGAATGTAAAAAGGCCTGGGCCATACTACCGGCTGAAGGCACCTTCTGGAATGGAATGAAATGGGTCAACTTAGAAAAACAATCGATGACCACCATGATGCAAGTATATCCTTCCGAGGGAGGGAGGTCCACAATAAAATCGGTGGCAATAGTATGCCAAGGATAAGGTGCTCTCTCGGTGGGTTGGAGAAGTCCAATAGGTTTCTTTCGTGGAATCTTGACCTGGGCACACACTGGGCAACATTCCACATACTCTCTTGTCTGCCTAGCCCATCCTGGCCACCAAAATTGGCGAGAAATCAGTTCCTGGGTGGATCGAATGCCGCGATGTCCCCCAATCCTAGAATCGTGTAAAGCTTGCAGGACGGCAGTCCGAAGTACCTCAGTGGGAAGGTATAACCGATTATGAAAGAAGTGTAGGCCACCGTTCTCCCTCATTAGAGGGTGTTGTAGAAGTAAGGAATATTTGGGATCCTTTAAAGTGTCCTGTAGGATGGTATCCAAGCATTGAGATGTAACCAACAAGAAGTGTTTAGAAGGAAGTAATTGTTGAGCTCGATGATCCAGTTCAACGTTGTTCTCCAAAGAGCGAGAGAGAGCGTCAGCCTTCGAGTTGCGTGACTGAGGAATGTAAGAAATCGTGAAATCATATTGGGAGAAGAACTAGGTCCAACGAGCCAAACGAGAAGTACGACACTGTAATGAGCGTAGATACTGTAGGTTCCGGTGATCATTGCGTACTTCCACTGAGAATCTTCCATCCAGAAGATGGTGACGCCATTCCTCAAATGCAGCCTTTATGGCCAAAAGCTCCTTTTCAATGATTGCATAATTTCGTTCACTGGATGTTAACTTCCGGGAATAATAGGCAACAGGAACCTCCAACCCTGTCTGTGGATCGTCTTGAAGTAGGACAGCCCCAACAGCAAAATCGGAAGCATCTGCCTCCACGATGAATGGCCTGTTCTCATCAGGATGATGTAAAATCGGGGAAGTACTGTATGCCTCCTTAAGTTGCTTGAAAGCACTGGTCGCTGCTGAATTCCATATGAACAGAGTCTTACTGCTAGTCAAATCTGACAAAGGAGCGGTAACTTCAGAATAGGCGGGTATGAAGCGCTGGTAGAAGTTGGCGAATCCTAAGAAACGCTGAAGAGATTTCAAATCATAAGGCTGTCTCCATTCCTGAATCGCCCGTACCTTGGCTGGATCCATGTGTATTCCAGATTCGCTAATGACATAACCAAGAAATTCAATGCTACTCTGCTGAAAGTAACATTTCTCGGCCTTGGCATATAAATGATTATGATGTAACCGACCAAGAACCTCCTTCACATGACGTAGATGTTCCTCTTTCTCCTTGGAGAATATCAATATATCATCAAGATATACCCATACGGATACTCCAATCAGATCCGAGAAAATGTCATCCATAAGGCGTTGAAAAACGGCTGGAGCGTTGCACAGACCAAACGGCATTACGCGATACTCAAAATGCCCTGCTGGTGTCTTAAAGGCCGTTTTCCATTCGTCGCCGGGTTTGATACGTACTAAATGGTATGCCCCTCGAAGATCCAATTTAGAAAATATTCGGGCATTCCGCAAAGATTCCATAATGTTGGTAATCAAAGGCAGCGGATATCGATCCTTTCGTGTGATGTCGTTTAACTGCCTATAATCCACACAAGGCCATAAAGTGCCCTCCTTTTTTTTCACAAAGAACAAAGGGAATCCCGCAGGTGACTTAGAAGGTGTTATATAACCTTTCTGAAGACAGTCATCCAAGTATTCTTGCAGAACTTCTCTTTCGTGGGGTGATAAGGAATACAATTTGCCATGGGGAATTACTGCATTGGGCAGTAGTTCTATGGCACAATCAAAGGCTCTGTGGGGTGGCAAAGGAATGGTACCAGGTTCAGAAAAGACCTCATGGTACTCATCGTAGTCGGAAGGTACTGAAGACAAGGTACACACTCGGAGCGGTCCTGATCCTTCCGTCTGAGTGGCAATGGTAGAAGATCTGGTACTAGGTCCGAAGGTACAACACTCCCGACCACATCGATTGGAAGCGAAAGTCAAGGTACGGGAGGCCCAATCAATAATGGGGTTATGATGTAATAGCCACGGTAACCCCAAAATTATCGGATATGAGGGTGATTTAATCACATCAAGAGAAATCAATTCACAGTGTTCAGCAATCTGTAGCTGTAGAATTCCGGTATGCTGACGAACCGGACCGGAGGCCAAAGGGGTTCCATCGATTACCTCCACCAGAGTAGCACAACCTTTATCAAGCAGAGGTATCCCGTTCTTCTTGGAAAATTCAAAGTCCACATAATTACCTGAGGCTCCACAATCCAGAAGACCCAATACTGTCACTGATTTACTGTGCCAGGTAACCCTGATCTGAAGAGCCATAAGGGCCACCGGAGTCATGGGTGGATGGGTCGTCACAGGAATGGGAAGGACTGAAGAGATCGAAGGGCCTGTCACTGCCTTCCTCAACCGTGACAGGCCTATTAGTTTTCCAATTTCTTGATTGGTCGCAATGGACAAGTACTGAGAAAATGTCCGGCAGTACCACAATACAAACAGAGACGGAGATTTCTCCTGCGTTTCTTCTCGGCCTCCGATAATGGTCCTCTTAGTGCCCCTAGCTGCATTGGTTCTAGACCCATCTCCGAACTGACAGGTACGCCTCCAGCCTGAGGAAGAGGTCTGGGAAAGAACCTCTCTAGCCGACGTCTCTCACCTCTTCGTTCAGCCAGGCGATGGTCAATACGTAGGACCTGCTCCTGGAGTAACTGCAGTGTATCAGGTTCGGGTATGTGAAGTAACTCGTCCTTATATTCTTCTCTTAAACCACGTCTAAACAGAGTCTTTTGCGTTACTTCGGGCCATTGTGAGTCCGTAGCCAATGGGCGGAACCGGCTTATATAAGTGATAATATCGCTGGATCCCTGTCTTAAATCCATCAACTGATTCTGTGCCGTAGCCGCCAAATTGGGAGACTGAAACACCTCCAAAAATGCTTTCTTGAATGCCACAAAATCATTAAGAATGGGACTGTTGAAGACCACCAGGGGGCGCAGAGGCAATGGTAGCCTAGTGCCGAGCTCCCGCCAGGACAGGGCCTTACAGAGGGATTGAGCCCCCCCCGGACCCCCCCGGCGGATCAGCTATCTGGCCATCGACTGGTGGCCCCCCCGTGAGACGCCGGCACGAAGGAGCGGATCTCGCCGCCCCCCGAGAACCAGAGTTCGAGCCGCGTTGGAGTCGCGGCCGAGGGAACGGGGAGAGGCCTGCGGACGCACGGAGCCCAGCAGTGTCTTGCCGACTCAGAAGGAGCAGCCGAACATCGGGCGAAAAAGGTAGGGGGGCCACGGTAGCAAAGACCACCCCCGGCCGAGGGATCGCCTCAGAGGATCGGCACGGGCCCGCCCCTGCCGAGCCCCGGCGGCGGGAAGCGGCCCGGGAAGGGGAAAAAAAAAAAAACGAAGAGCCGGACGGGCCCCTCCCGCCGGCCCACCACTGTCAAGAACCGGACTCCCAGCCTTGGCCCCCGCACCAGGCCGGGACGACCCAGTCGGCGGCCTCGGGCCCAGCATCCGGGGCCTGGAAGCGTTGCCCCCCGAGCCCTCAGGAGACAAACGCAGGAAAAGGAGAGCCCACCCGGGATCAGGGGTGGCCAAGGCGACCCCCGCAGCACGCCCCACCCCCGCTATCGTAGTCCTGTTGGGGCCCGGGCCGGGCAGCACAGCGCAGGACACGCTGGGGGGTGGGGATACCACCCACCAACCCAATAAAGGAACCCAGAGAGCCCGGAGGTACTGAGACCAGGCCTAATCGGGTGGTGGCCCCCGGTGACGACCCCGGGGCGTGTGCCCGCCTGACTCCCCCCCTGGGTGCAGAACTTGGACGGCAATCAGAGGCTGGTACACGACGTTGGCAGCCTCCCCCTCCCCACGGGACCACTCCAAGACGTGCGGGATCTGGGTCAGCGGCAGACCCCGAGGGGGGCACAGAGGGGGATCGCATGAACGGGCTAGAGTCGCTGCAAGCGTTCATGTATAAGGACCGCAACAGCAGCCACACGGGCTCCGGGGACCCGACCCACCCGGGAAACATGGCGGAACCCGCGACGGCGATGGAGAGGGGCTTTGCCTCCATCCTTCAGGAAATTAGGGAAATGCGATCAGATATCGCCCAGAAATTTGAAAAAATGGAACAAAGGGTGGACAAAGTGGAGGAGAGGCTGCAACGGGTAGAAACCAATCAGTCCTCGTCAACGGCACAGGAGGTCCAATTTGACATGAGGCTCTCGGCCTTGGAGAAAAGGGACGAGGAAAAGGCCAGACAGTTTGACGACTTTGAAAACAGGGAAAGGAGGAATAACTTAAGATTTTTCGGGATCCCGGAAACGGAGGGGGAGACAGAGAGAGATCTAACCCGAGTCGTGAAAGACATTATCACCCTCCTGTTCGCGGAGGAGATGACCACGGAACCCACGTTCGACAGGGTGCATAGAGCAGGGGGCAGGGCCGGGAACCCCCGGTCTGTCCTAGCCCGATTCCACTACTACACGGAAAAAACCAAGGTTCTGGAAGAAGCGAGGAAGGCAGGGGTGATCACCTACAACAATGCCCAGATTACTATTTTTCAGGATCTCTCTGCCTACACCTTGGCGAAGCGCAGAATGTGCCGTCCCCTGACGCAGCTACTTAAGGAGAAGGGGGTGCGCTACAGGTGGGGCTATCCTTTCTCCTTATCCTTCGAATACATGGGCCAACGCACCACGCTGGTCACAGAAGAGGATATTAGAGGAGCCATACACGATTACGTGGTGGACCCAGCCCCCCGGAGAAGTCCAATCGGCCCGGAGGCTCTGGCCGGGGGTGGGCCGGGGCAGTCGGGACCCAGGAGAAGGAAAACAGCCTCAAGAAAATACAAAAAATTGAATACTCCACCTCCCGCCCGGGAAGGAGAACAAATGGACTCGGAGGGCTGACGGCGGGGGAACCCCGACAATCTGCGGGACAGGCGTGGAGGCACGTGAGGTCCCAGTGACGACTCTGTCCCCTGGAACAGCAAGTACACAGTGGGCAACCGAGGGGGAAGAGGCTGGGGGGGGGAAAGGGGGCTCAAGGAGATGAGCATTGTTCAGCGGGCCCGGCCTGGGGAGGCCAGGCTGGTGGTCCGGCCACAAGCCAGTGATGGCGGAACTCATTGGCTGGACGTCGGGTAGGGGGGTGGGGGGTTCTTTCAAGTTGGCGGGGGATGTTTTCTCAGGGAGGGGGGAGGAGGGGATGTTTGGGGTCAGTTTTAGGGCCCTGGGGGAAGGGGGAAGGGAAAATCCAAGCAATCCAGTAGCGAGACAAATGAAGCGACACAGGGTTTTAGACACGACGCGGGTGGCCAACCGAGAGAGATACATAGAGAATGGCTAATGGTTTGCCGGCCCTGGGGGTGGGCACCTTGAATGTGCAAGGTCTGAATACCCCCACAAAGAGGTCCCTGGTTTGCAGGGAGTTCAGAAGAGCCAAGCTAGACCTGCTTTTCCTGCAGGAGACACATTGGGCCCGGGGGAAGGAACCCAAGATGAGGGGAGGAGGAATCGGCGAGGTTTTTTGTGCATCACATGGGTCAAAGAGGAGGGGAGTGGCAATTCTGCTAGCAAGGAGCATAGGCTTTGAGCAGGAGGCGACCCTGAAGGACCCCGAGGGTCGTTACCTAATGGTGAGGGGCACTTTACAGGGGGCCCCCTTAACCCTCGTAGCTATATACGGCCCTAATGAAGGCCAAGCCCAGTTCTGGGAGGAGGTGAGGGACAGGCTCAAACTCTTTGTCCAAGGAAAAATAGTGGTAGGGGGAGATTTCAACATGGTCCTAGACCCGGCCTTGGATAGGAAGCGACTTGGCCCTCCGAACGTCAGACCGGCGGACGAGGGCATGGCACGATGCTTCCGGAGGGTCAACACTGAGCTGGGCCTGGTCGACACGATTCCACTCCCCAGGTCCGACGTCTCCTCGTTCACATACTACTCGGCCATTCATACCTCATTTTCCAGAATCGATTATATCCTGGTGGACGAGACGCTTCGCCCACACGTCTCGGGCTACAGTGTAGACCCCGTCCCCTGGACGGATCATGACATGGTCCGCGTCACTATAGCTGAGGGTTGGCATGCGGATCGCAGAGGCCGCTGGAAATGCAATGATTCCCTTCTCAAAGACGAGGCCATTGCGCAGGAAGTGCTAGATGCCATCACGGAGTTCTTTGACTTGAACGACAATGGGGAAGTCGGCACACACACACTGTGGGATGCATTCAAGGCAACCCTACGAGGTGTGCTCATCAAAATAGGAGCCCAGAAGAAAAGAGAAAGGGAGACCCTGGAAAAGACCCTAAGGGATAAAATAGCCCAGCTCCGGCCTGGCGGGCTTCCGGAGCGGCCACTCGAGCGTGACCAGGTCACGGCCCTGGAGGATTACAGACTCCAACTCAAAAACCTCCTCCTGCACAAAACGGAGAGGAGCCTCCAGATGGTGAAGCAGAAATATTATGATAAAGGGGATAAGGCAGATAGTATCCTAGCCTGGAAACTAAGGGAAGTCCAAAGAAGCAGAATGGTCAAGGCAGTGAAGGACACCCAGGGGACGATAGGCTACGATGCTCCTCACATAGGAGAGGCCTTTCGCCACTACTATGAGGAACTATATACCTCAGAATATGGCGAGGGCGATGCCCAGATAGAAGGCTTCCTGGAGTCCATACAAGTCCCAGCCCTAACACAAGAGATGTCGGAGGGGTTAGAGGGTCCGGTAACCGAGGAGGAGATAGACAAAGTGATAAGTGGGATGAAGGTGGGAACCTCCCCGGGGGAGGACGGTTATACAGTGTACTTCTACAAGAGGTTCCGCTCCAGCTTGGCCCCACACCTGGCGAGGGTCTTCAATTCTGTCCTCGAGGGAGGCACTCTCCCTGACTCCATGATGGGCGCCATTATAGCAGTACTGCCCAAGGAGGGGAAAGACCCGGCAGAATGCTCCTCATACCGCCCGATATCGTTACTGAACACGGATGTCAAGATCCTGGCCAAGGTGGTGGGGAGGCGGATGGAGGGGATAATGCCGAGGTTGGTTCATGGGGACCAGGTGGGCTTCATAAGAGGGAGACAGGGGTCGGACAATATCCGAAAAACGATAGATCTGCTCCACTTCGTACAGGAATCTGACCTGGACGCATGTGTCCTCTCTCTAGACTCCGAAAAAGCTTTTGACAGGGTGGAGTGGAGGTACATGGAACTTCTTCTCCAGAAAATGGGCTTCGGGTCCCATATAAGGAGCTGGGTATCGGCACTCTATAGAGCCCCCACAGCGAGGGTCCAGGTGAATGGGAGGTTGACCGAGTCCTTCGCACTTTCGCGAGGGACCAGGCAAGGTTGTCCCCTCTCCCCCTTGATATATGTCCCAACGATAGAACCATTAGCTATAGCGATCAGAGCGCATGCGGGCATCAGGGGGATTAGCAGAGGCGACGTAGAGTTCAAACTCTCCCTCTTTGCAGACGACATCCTTGCTTATGTGGTGGAACCGGCCGCCTCGCTCCCCCCCTTTCTGTCCCTGGTGTCCACATTTGGTCGCTTCTCCGGACTGAGAATCAACACAACCAAATCGGTCCTGCTCCCAATGAAAGTGCGAGACCCCGAGCTGGACCCCCTGGACAGGTTCGAGGGAATCACGGTGGGAAAGACATCCATCCGATACCTGGGAGTCCTGCTAACTAGGGACCTATCCAAACTAGCCTCCACTAACTATGACCCTATAATTGCAGGGATCAGGTCAGACTTGAGGAGATGGGACAAGATGATCCTGTCCTGGTACGGCCGGATGACAGCGGTCAAGATGAATATCTTACCCAGGCTTCTGTACCTGTTCACAGCGCTCCCCACCACCATCCCAGAGCAGACCTTCAGGGTCCTACAAAACGCAGTCCAAGAATTTATATGGCAGGGGAAAACCCCAAGGACTGGGAGAGCGACCCTGACACTGCCGAGGGAGGAGGGGGGATTTGGGCTCCCTGATTTCCGCCAGTACTTCCGGGCTGCACAATTGAGGGTTCTCTTGGAACACATGAGAGAGGGGATGGGGACATACTGGACTTACTTAGAGGACATGGACGCCCACCCCCTGAAGGTTAGAGACCTCCTGTGGGCACCACGCAAATCTATCCCGGGGAAGTTAAGAAGACACCCGACCCTGGGAGTCCTATGGGAAATTTGGAGGGAGGGCCCACAGACAGCCTACCTCACTTCATGGCCGTCCCCGATGTCCTCCCTTTGGGGGCTCCCCCTTGATGTGGGCGGGAGGGGATTTCGGAATTCCCAGACCTGGTCCGACATGGGGATGGAATGGGCTGGGCAGATGTTCAGGGAGGGGGAGTTTCTCCCATACGAGGACCTGAGGGAGGCCCTCGGCGGGGGATCCCTCACCATTTTTGAATACCTCCGCCTCAAGGGCATATTGTGCGACCAATCTTGTGGCCAAAACTTGAGGAGGCAGCTGACCCCCTTTGAAAAGTTCATAGATACAGCGACTACGAGAAAGGGTGCGGTGTCGAACATGTATAAAATCCTGAACACTTTTAACCTCCCCGGGAGAAGGGGCTTCCGCTCATTCTGGGACGATTTGGTGGGAGAGGTCATCTCGGAAAACACCTGGTCGAGAATTTTCAAAATCGCTTTCCATGGGAACTTGTTCACCGCAGACATGGAACATAATTTCAAGGTTTTGCAGGGGTGGCATAGGGACCCAGTAAAATTATCTAAAATGTTCCCGGGTGTTACTCCAATGTGCCCGAGGGGTTGTGGCCAGAGGGGATCCAGGAAGCACATGTGGTGGCTCTGCCCGAAAGTTCAGGTCTTCTGGGGAAGAGTTCGGTCCTGGATCGCGGAGGCATCGGACGAGCCTCTCTCCCAGGACCCTCTGTCAATGTTGTTGGGAGTACCCCCGGAAGACTTGGAAATATATAGATATCCAAGGATGATGGAAACAATGCTGCGAGCGGGGAGGGTGGCCCTGGCTCAGAAGTGGAAGAGCCCGGAACTCCCCTCCAAGGAGGATTGGCTGAGGAAAGTAAAGAACATGTTCTTGATGGACAAACTCACAGCTCTGGTGAACAACGACTCAGGGTCTTTCATGGCACATTGGTATGGGGTGCAACAATCGTGGGGATGGGATGTCCACTGACTTGAGACACTGACCCACACCGAGGGAGGGGAGGAGGGCCTGGAGCCCAGCTGGGCCTGCCTTGCATGCCCACGACCGGGGAAACGGCACCATCGACCACGGCCGGAAAGAATGGTCACCCACCACAGCGTCTCCTGAACACAGGGAAGGATAAAGCCGCTCATTGTCTCTTTCGTTTGAAGTTATTGCAGGATTGCAGGGGGGAGGGGCACTGTTGGGAGGGGGGCGGTGGGAAGGGGGGGGTTAAGGGTTGAATGGAACAGTTAATCACCTGGTGTGCCTAATGGGTTATTCAGCCCGGTTTGTTAAATTTACAAAATGCCAATAAAACCAAAGTTTAAAAAAAAAAAAAAAAAAAAAAAAGAATGGGACTGTTAGCAGACACCAAAGGAGCAGCCCAAGCCAAAGCATTTCCAGTTAGATTTCCCAAGATGTAGCCAATTTTAGCCCTTTCTTGTGTAAAATGTGATGCCCGGAACAAAAAATGTATCCTGCAATGGTTGCAGAATTCTGCCACACGCCTAGGATCACCATCGAACTTCATGGGTACGGTAGTAGCCATTGGTGTCTCTACTTGTGGATTAGCAGGGGTGCCTTGCATGACCATCTGGCGGAGATTGAGATTCTCCTGACGTAATGCCGCCATCTCAGTTCTTAAGGCTCTGACCTCATCATGGATATCCTGGGATTCCTCCATCTTAGTTTCAGAACTGGGGGTAAGGCGTCTCAATCTGTTAAATTGAGCGTCCCGAGGACGAGGCGTACCTGTATCTCCAGGAGTCTTGCGTGCCAAGGTAGCCAGGTCGTGGTAGGGGTAGACAAGTAGCTGGTGAAGTCTTCCGCAAATGAAGAAAAGTGACGCAAAGAACCGACCCCGGACCCGTCCTGTAATACAGGATTGAACTGGGGCCAGCTCCTGACGCCACGAATGACACTTCCCAATATTAACGTGGCGCCAGAACAGTGCAAGCACTGATAGGGAAGGTCGTAGATGTTACTGGCAAATACTGGCGAAGTATTCCAAGCAGATATCCAGGGTGGTGAAAGTTCAAGGTAGCCAGTACAGGTAAACAGAATGTTCAAGGTACCTAAATGCGAGTAGCAGCAAGTCCAAGGTACCAATGCAGGTAAACAGTAAGCCCCAAGGTACCGGTGCAGGTAAGCAGAGAGTCCAGGGCACCAATGCAGGATAAAGAACAGAGATCCACAGAAGCCGGAGAAGCGGACCAGGACCACAGGAACCCAAGCAGGAGGCGGGCAACTCAGGCAAATCGAAAAGGAGCAGGGAGGGGAACCAGGGGGAGAGGTTCCAGGGTGCACAGGAGAACAAGTAAGGGGAAGAAGAAGCAGTAAGGCAGCCCTGACTAGAGGAGGAACAGGAGAGGACCCAGCCCAGGACCAGGACCCAAGAACCCAAGGAACAGGGAAGCGAAGCGGGAGGAAACCAACCGCGTTGAGACACGCTGGAGAACAAAATCGGATCGCTTAAGTAGCGGTCCTGTGTGAAACCGAGGCTTGAACCGCACTGCAATGCGCATGCGCGAACGGGTGCCGCCGCGCGAACGAGGCTTGGAACGCAAGCTCGCTCGAACAGCTACGTGAACGGCACCCGTGCCCTACACGGGTCAGGAGAGAGACTCCGCCGGGGAAATGCGCCCAGAGCAGTGCGCCGTCTCCACAACCCGAGACGTGGGCACAACCGCCAGGAACCAGCACGCCCCCCAGGGCCCCGTCGCCCCGCACAGGTAGGTGTTCTAACACACTGTCAGTTACCTTTTCCCATCTCTAATCGCTGCCTGTTGTAAATAATCTGCAGCTGAGACATGTTATGTTATGTTATAGTTCATTTGTATAGTGCTTTATGTACCAATGGTATGATCTCAAAGCGCTGTGGGTTGAACGCCCTCTGGGGCCGTGGTCCGTATCAGTTAAAGGAGTAAGGGTGCACTTGGAATGTGAGCCGCCAGGGTGGTTTTGCAGGTTGGCTGCATTCTAAACGCTACTTGTGGTGCAGTGAATGTGAGAGATCAGTGAAGTGTGCGCAGCACCTGGGTGGTCTCTGAGTCTGCATTCTTGCTGCCGTGAGGCATGTGTAGGAGATTATGTGTGCAGCTAGGCTGATTTGTCGTGTGTTATAGCTGCATTCTACTAGGCTGTTGAGGTGTTTTATGACCGATATGTGTATGTGTGCAGCTAGGCTGAATTGATCGAGGGGTGTGGCTGTATTCTTATGTTTGTTGATGTAAAAGAGGAGAGTGAGCATAGTGGTATGAGTGTCTGTGGTTATCAGCTCTTGGCCTCTGCGGGTATGCTGATTTATGTTGGACAGGCAGTCATTTTGGTAGTACCATTGGCTTACCGGCAACCTCAGTCTACCGTTTCTGCCACCTGATATTCCAGTATTACCGGAATATTACGGGTGATGGCGGAACAGTAAGTTCCCATTCCCATGGAGTCCAATAGGACTCCATAAGAAGGGAACCACTGAAGCACCGGCACCATTGTCAACGGTGCCGGTGCTTCAGTGAATTATTTGCCGTTAGGGGCCTGAACCATCAGCAGGTCAGGCCTGCCGGTAGTTCACTGCCCCTACTCACAAACACAGAGTGAGCCGGTCCAGAAAATGTGCCTGGAACATTGTTACCTGCACCTTAATTCCAGAGCGGCTCACTGGTAATGACCCCCAATGTCTTCCGCAATATCCGTCTTGAAAGGATGACTGATTTTCTCCCCAAAACACAGGTTTAAAACCAAATGCAATTGTTCTGGTATCATGTAAAACTTTCTTCAAAGAAACTACTTCTTGTCAAGATAGCACTTCAATCTTTCCCAATACTACTCCCCTTGGAAAAAACACTTGTCAGGATAGCAAAAAGCAACTTGTCTCAGTGATGCCACTGCTTGTCAAAGAAATGATACAGTACATTAATTCTCTTATTTCAACCAAGGTTATTTCTACATATATTTCTTCCATAAAGATATCAAACCATCTTCTTTCCTGGTCCACACGCCTGCCAGGTCTAACCACTATACGCCCTTTCCTGGTATATTCGCCTGCCAGGAAGAAAACACCTACAAATAACTTCAAACCTGATGGTAATATGGATTCCAGTATTCTCCACACCAATCTTTTGATAGGGTTTCACAATCTCTTGGCGGTTGGCAATGTGAGACACAAGCTTTTCCAAAAGTATATCTCTGAAAGGGGATTTATGTTTTGGTTGCTTTATTAAGATTTTCTCACGTCTTGCTGATGGTAATGTTGATTATGAGCTTTTCTCACTGGTTGTTTTGATATGGTATGCCGGTAGCCTTTTGCCTTTGGGTAGTATTGGTTATAGTCTTCTCCCACTGATAGTTCTCCCAAAGTCTTTTGACAGCCTCTTGGCTGTGGGTAGTGCTGGTTATAAACTCTCCCCTCTTGTAGTCCCTTATAAGTAAACTTTCTTCTTTGCCACTTAGCTTTGTTTTCTTTAACTATATGGCATTCAGTAAATAAGTTTTGCTTTAATTTTTCGATATTCAAATGATTACTTTGTAATAGCTTTTGTGTACGGAGTGCACTGGAGTCAGCATTCACACTCTACCAACTCACTGGTTTTCTGTGGCGGCTCCCTCTTGCTCTCAGGCTTCACAATGGCCCTTCAGCATCCATTCTGCTTTCTCTTATGCTTCTGCGAGCCTTGGTCTTCGGGAGTGTTGAGAGCTCTGATGATATTCCACGGCTTTGCCGGTCTGCCACACCCTTCACTGGGAGCACGTCTTCTCCTCAGCTGGGCTTGTTCTTAGTACGCCTCCTTCTGCTGGATGTACTCTGAAGTTCTGCTGGCTTTCCCCTTTCAGGGTGACTCCTGCTGGCAGGCTTCTCTCCATGGCTGCTCCTGAATGGTGGATGGCTTCAGCTTCATCAGCTATGCCTCCCACACGGCCATTCACTGCTCCTTGGCCTTCCTATGCTTTACCTGCATTCTCTTCGTTCCTCAGCTGGGCCTCATCTTGGGTTTGAACTATCCTGCTCAGGTGCATTGAATGACAGCAACTAGACCGCAACACTGGATATTCACCATTCTGAGTCCCCATTGCCTGTGAGCACCTCTTCTTCATCCCAGTACTTTTAGCATTGTGGGAACTAAAGTCTATAGAAGAATGGATAACATTAAGTTGTTCTATTTTACAATAAGGCATTGTCAATTCAGGAATTATGGGGCAATTGTAGATAAGGAATCCCCATCGTCCCCCGGCATGAGCCACTGCCCCAATGATCCTCTCACATGAAACGACCCCCAGGGTCAGGATTAGGTAGAGGCTGCCTTTCCCTGGCCATAGGAGAGAGGGCGCATACTGGGTTTCTAGTGATGATCTCACTGGATTCATCACATTCCACACAAAGGTACATTCTATTTAGGTAAGAACTGGTAAGTATGCATGAGACGATCTGAAGCTGGTCCATACTTGCTATCCTGGCCTTGACATTTTCGGCCGATTTGGACCAACCCAGTGAGCTGCAGCTGGATTCCCAGGTGCAGAAAGCAAGGCACCCACATCTGCGCATTGTGACGATTCACCAGGTCTTGTCACTTCTCCCCAGGGGGAGCCCTTTCCAATGAGGCTAGGGAGGTGAGGGCGCTATCCAATAATCCACCCACGGCCCGCAATATGTTGGTGGACTTCATAGGGAAGAGACTCCCCTCCTAGGCATAGGGACAACCCATAGGGAAAAGACTCCATAACACCACCACAGCACATACACCCCTACCCTCATGGTCACTCTTTTCATCCACCCTTGATAGTAGAACAATGTGCTACTGTAAACCCATGACTGTGACCAATATGAGCACTACTGATATGAAGAAGAACGTGAGAGGCATATGGAGTAACCAAATGAAGAGTCAGCCAGGTACTGTATTGAGGTGGCTTAATGGAGGCATGAAGAGTGCCAAAGAGACTTTCACAGATGGTTTTGACATTACGCGAGGGTGGCATCAACAGTATAAACAGGAAAGCGAGAATGGACAAAGGAGATCTCATCGCAGAAGCCAGGAATTTGCAAAGGAAGCCAGGGAAGTTCAAAGTCGGAGTGCTGCAGCCGGAGCAATCGTGTCTGTCCAGGAGTGAGAGGAAAGCAGGACGTTGATGGAGCTTCCTGAGAGCCGGCAGGGAGACAACTCACTTGGTGGTGGCGTGACCGCTGGAAGGTGGACTGTTTGATTCAGAAACTACACTGAGACAACGAAACTGTTGCAGAGCCACACAGGAAGTGAGAAGGAGGAAGAAAGGCCCCTGCAGCCCTGGGAAGAACCGACCTATGTTCCCAAGGCACCACAGTTAACAGGAATGGCGGGAAGACCGGGTGGGGTTCAGGAAGAGGCCCAGCTCACTCCGAGTGCATCAGGAGTCATCTCCCTTGTCGCAGTGGCCAAACCCATACCATTACACAAGCAGAGTGCCTTGGCAGGCATCTCCCTTATCGCGATGGGCAAACCCATACCACTGCTCAAGCACAGTGTATTGGGAGTAATGTCCCTCGTCACACTGGCCAAGCCAATACCACTGCTCCAGCAGAGTGCAACGGGAATCATCTCCCTCTCTGCAGTGGCCAAGCCAATACCACTGCTCCAGTGGAGTGCAACAGGAGTCATCTCCCTCGTCACAGTGGCCAAACCAAGAACACTGCTCCAGCAGAGTGCAACGGGAATCTGCAATGGGAGTCATCTCCCTCTCTGCAGTGGCCAAGCCAATATCACTGCTCCAGCAAAATGCAATGGGAGTCATCTCCTGCGTTGCAGTGGCCAAGCCAATACCACTGCTCCAGCAGAGTGCAACGGGAATCATCTCCCTCTCTGCAGTGGCCAAGCCAATACCACTGCTCCAGTGGAGTGCAACAGGAGTCATCTCCCTCGTCACGGTGGCCAAACCAAGAACACTGCTCCAGCAGAGTGCAACGGGAATCTGCAATGGGAGTCATCTCCCTCTCTGCAGTGGCCAAGCCAATATCACTGCTCCAGCAGAGTGCAATGGGAATCATCTCCCTTGTCGCAGTAGTCAAGCCAATGATAGTAGCCTACTTGTTCGAAAAACATTGGACCTTTATTTTGGACTGCAATATTTTTTAATCGTTTTTTGGGTCAAAATTCAGTCAAACTTAATTAAAAAAATATATATATATATGGCGTGGGGTAAGAGAATAGGGGGAGGGTTTGCGGGGGTCTGCCCCCCGCATTTTTGACCAAAAACGTCCAAATAAAATTCAGTGAAATGTGAAGAGGTCAAATATTTTCGACCAAGTAGACCTAAACCAAGCCCATACTACTGCTCCAGCAGAGTGCAATGAGAGTCATCTCCCTCGTCGCACTGGACAAGCCAATACCACTGCTCCAGCTGAGTGCAATGGGAGTCATCTCCTGCGTCGCAGTGGCCAAGCCAATACCACTGCTCCAGCAGAGTGCAATGGGAGTCATCTCCCTCGTCGCAATGGCCAAGCCAATAGCACTTGTCCAGTAGAAGGCATCGTGGGTCACCTTCCTTGTCGCAGTGGCCCAACCATTACCACTGCTCAAGTAGACTTGTGAAAGGTTTTCAAGAAAGATACAGAGGAGCCTGTAAAATATATTTATCATCCATACGTTAAAGGGAAGCCACATAAATCTGTGGGCTTGTCTACTTCCTTGAAAGAGTTGAAGATACTGGTACATTTTTTCTGTAAAAGTGATGAAGGATTGCCATGGAGAACTTTGATAAAGGAACAAGGAGAAGGGAGTCATTCCCCTGGGCCCTGTTTTAACGACACGTTAAGAATTTCTATTACAAGAAGACTGAAACAAGACACTAGGAGAAGGGAGTCATTCTCCTGGTGAAGGAACTTTACCTTTGAAGGATCACCATGGAGGACTTTGATAAAGGAACTAGGGGAAGGGAGTCATTCCCATGGCCCTGTATTGAAGGAACATTGAAAGAACTACTATTGCGAGAAGGCTGAAGCAAGACACCAGGAGAAGGGAGTCATTCTTCTGGTGAAGGAACTTTACTTTTGTTATAGACTTTTGTTTAAGTGTTAGGGTTAGATTACAAGGTTTCTGACAGAGGACGGAGAACATATTATTCTAGACAGACATTCTGACAGGTCACTAAAGTTTCCTAGGTTGAGGCAAAGCAAAATCCTTAGAAGTAGGGAGAGAGCGGGTTTTCTTCTGTCATAATAAACGTTTGTAGCCCCAAAGATGACCCCTCCTTGTCAGTTTCCTTCTTCTACACCCTCACAGCATATACACTTTCACATAGGAATACAAAGTGAAACCAACAAGCAAAACGGTTGGCTTTGGGAATGCTTGTTTTAGACAGGACTCCATTGCAAATAACCGATGCAAAAGCACACATATTGCTTATGAATTAACTGGATGAAGACACACATTGTTAATTGAATTTGAAGCTCATTTACAGAGGCAATTAAGTAATGAAACACTCAAAAGAATGCTTAGGTGTAACACCCGCAGGCCCTCCACAGCAAAACATGTGGATGTACTTTGTGACAGAGCTAGCTCAAAGAGTACCAGAGAAGGTATGTTTCAGCAGGGTGGGGCAGGCAGTTGGTGGGAATGCCATAGGGATTAACATGGCCATGGGTGGATAAATGACCAAATGCGTCCATAGGATGTGTGTCCCTCCTACCATCCTATCTGTATCATATCTGTGTTCCTATGCAATCGTTCTGGCTTACACCTAATACCCTAATTTACAGACTTGCATCGAATCACTTTTTGATTTTACTACACTCTCCCCCCCAGAAATATATATTTCTTACTACCAACCTTATTTTTTCACTTCCATTGAGTAGTTAATGCAGCAGAACATATACTTTGAATTTAATTTGTAAGAGCCCTCTGTCTGATGGATGTAAGTCTCTGAATCAATCATAACCACTGTAATTGCTTTGGTCAGCCTTCCATACAATTTTGTTTGCAAATCAGCCTGGGCCCTACCAATAAAGTAAAAGTTTTTACTTACTGTCTATTGGTTGGATTGCAGGAATGGGCTTTTTGAATGAAGTTACTGAAACCCTTTCGGGTGGGTATTCGGAAAGGATGTTCTATTACGGCTCATAGCTTTAAATGTTCTTATTGAAAAGTACTGTTTGATTAGGGGTGGGAAGCTGTATGCGGCCTTCATTGATTTGGAGAAAGCCTTTCATTGCATCCCTAGGAATCTGCTGTGGTGCAAGTTGGCCACAGTGGATATGCCGACGGGCCTTCTGAACTTAAATCAACTTTGTTATGCATTCACACATGCAGCAGCGTGGAGTACAGTACACGATCTGGCAGCACTTCAGAAGTTCTCCCAACAAATAAAGGGGTGAAGCAAGGCTGTTAACTTGGGCCATTATTATTTATTTGATTTATTTCGGATTTTGACACTTCAAATTCATACAAAAATGACACCCTGCCTTGTTGCAAAGTACCCCATTTGGGGCGCTTCTATCTGCAGATGACAGAGCCCTGCTAGACTTGGCGCCAAGGGGACTGCAGCAAGGTCTAGTAATGAGACTATTGGGTTTCCCGCAAGGCATGCCTAATTGCAGGGTCCACTTAAAAGTGGGCTTCTCAAGTATAGCAATTCAGGCAAAATTGAGGTTTGCTTCCCATTTCCTGAAGATATACTTGGGACACTCTGAAAACCCCAATCATGACTATACCGTATTGGGGGAAATAGTAGGGTCACCTTTAATTGATAAATATGTATGGTATAGGGAAAGCTGCAATCTTCTAGTATGTTTTGATTTTAAAAATCTGCATGGTTTTAAGTATATATGGTTGAAATACTTAAAAGATATCCTGACGTACAACACATTAAGCATGATCGGAAATGAGCAGACAAAAAGTGTGCACCCTATCCTTGAAAATTTACACCAGTCACTGTGTAAATACGGTACAAGGAGGGGACTTATGCCATATAAAATCTGCATAGTGCAGAAGACTGGTATTAATGATTCCTTCGAATCTTCTCCTGTTAAACGATCGAAGGAAATGGGACAAGAGCAACAAGGACAATAAATGTTTTTTTTAAAACAGGCGTTTCGGGGGACGTATTCCACTTTTTACTGTTTTGCAAAAACAACCTGATTTGTGTACTAAATATCTAAAACTGTATTTTAAGTTATATAGTATCAGGATCCACTGGTTTGCCTTTTTTTTATAATGAATTGTAATGAACCAAGTTGTATTCATAGTTTACATGAACTTGTTTGAGAAGCACTGTTACGGCAATTGCATTCTTTGTGTAGCTATTTCAATTTTATGAATTGTGATGGGTTGAGGTTGGATCTTCTCTTTTAATGTTTTAATGGGTTTAATGGGGTTACAGTGTGAATTGATATGTGCTTAATTTTGTTAATTGGGAAATGATTAATTGATAATGTGAGCCGCCCTGCTGAAATTGCTAGACCACAAGGCCTAGGAATGCTTGCAGTGGCTTGCGTTCCAGTGCTGAGGGGACATGGCCTAGCAATTGAGATTGAACTGCGCTGATTGGTGGTAGAACCAAGACACATGGCTTGTCCCTTCTGTAGTGGCACAGAAATACTAAAGAATTATGCAATGGAAGACTGCCTAGAGAAAAGATAGTGGTCATTGTGATGAGTCTACCAATGTCAACACTCCCTCTGTGTGGAAACTCTCTTCCCATATGGCCAGGCAAAGGCAGCCACTACCTGATCCTGGCCCTGGCGGTGGCTGTCTGAGGGAGGACCATATGTGAGGAGACAAGCCTCATAGGAGGGAGGTAGACTCACTGACGGGACCATGGTATCCCCCTTTCCACTCAGGGTATGTCCTCCCCCTTTTTAGGGAATGATAATACCAATCCATTACCTTCCTATCTCTGAATGGCGAACTGTGAAAGTGATAGACACACATACACATAGCCACATAGACATACTGGAACGAGGAAGAGGGCTCGAGCAATGAATATCACATCCACTGAGAAGCTCACCAATGTGTTTTAGTCATCGGGATCATCTGACCAATGCTGGGATATTCAAAAGGCCCGATAGACAGGAAAGAGAGAGACATAACATTCCCAAAGCTGGATGAGACATAGAGAAGAAGCAGTTTGCAGAACGGAGCGGGAGTTCTGCTGAAAGCGCCAGACGGAGAGGCTCTCAGAAGGAAGGCCCACTGCACAGGTGTGGTAGGCAGAGGAAGCTGACACGCGACGTGTATGACACAGCAGGGGCCGAAGATTGAAAAGGATGTTCGCCTGGGCAGAACGCTGTCTACTGGGAAAACGGGAGGCTTCGAGGGACGCTGGAGCTGTTGATGAAAACCGGTGAGCCCACTAGAGGAATTTGGGACGCTGGGGTGCTCTGAGGCATTTGCTGCACACCGTTAATAAACTGGGTGAATGTCAACAAGGGAGCTGGAACACCAGAACAGCTAAAATGAATAATGCATATGAATGAGAGCGGGTCGTGGACCCTAACAGATAAATAAGGAGAAGAGAAAGGTTAGGAACTGTTTGGGATTAAAGGAAACAGCACACTTGAATTTTGATGAAAATGCAGTGAGTGTGAATCGGGGACCCGCACCCAGGTGCGAGAAAAAAGGGAAGACCCATACCCCTTGAAAGCGGAAGCTATTAGAAGTGTAATTTAGGGGAAGGGAAGCTCCTGAAGTTGGTGAAATCTTTAAATTGAAATGTTAAAAATGTCCTGGCAGGAGAGTGTACCAGGCAATGTGGTTGCACGCCTGAGACACGCACCAATTGCGAATAAACTGTAGGAGTCAAGAAGAGGAACGACAACCACTTAGCTGTGTGAAATCCAGGGGATGGGAACAATACCCCCTGGACTTGAAAGTTAAATACATTGTGAAAGTCAAGAAGAGGAAGAGAAACCCTTGACTGTGTGAAATCCAGGGGAAGGGAGCCATAGCCCCTCGACAGGAAAATTGCATATTCTAGGAAAGAGAACTATTATTGTGAAAGTGCGAACATTAAGGAGAGAAAGAGAACCCCCTTGAGTGTACAAAATTCAGGCAATGGGAACCATACCCTCTGGGTTGGAAAGTTGCATATCGTGGAAAAGCAAAGTGAAGAAAGTTAGAAAGTCCTGGCAGGAGAATACACCAGGTGAATTGATTATGAGCCTGGACCCACACCCAAATATATAATGGTCTGTGAAAGTAAATAACTTGGAATATGGGAAATCCAGGGGAAAATGGAATCATACCCCCTGCAACGGGAAATAGTGAACTGTGGAAAATAAACCAAGGGAGGAACTATATCCCTTGGACTATTGCGTTTGGAAAGTATAAAGTGCCTGAAAAACTCAGTGGAAGAGAAACACCTTCTGAGAATTACAAGTGTAAGCTGAAAAGAATCTGAGAAACTCAGAAGAAGGGGATTCCCATCTGAGGATTGTGGAACTTTGATTATTTGTTTACTTTTGCAACTTTTTTGACTTTGTGTTGGCACTTTGGAAAAAGCTACAGATGGCCAGTTGAAAGACTATATCACTTTGCACTTTATTTTGAGTTTAGCATGCAAGGTTCAGGGTAGGATTGTGGACACAGGACAGAAAACTCTTCACTTTTGGACATTCTGACACTGACATCCTTTAGTTTTGTTGAGGCAGGGAAACCTCTTGTAGTGATCGGGCGAGATAGGTATTTCTCCAACCTCCATTTTCCTTTAGTAAAAGTCTATAGCCAACATCACAATGCCTCTGTGCCCAGGTTTTACTCCCGATTCCTTACATAATGTTAAACTCAAAGCCTTGCTACCAGCCTTACTTTTTCACTTCTACACAAGTAGTTAATGCAGCAGAATATATACTTTGAATGTAATTTGTCACAGTCCTCAGCAATGTATGCACCTGCTGCAGAAATCTGTGTCCAAGCATCATCACCTGTCATCTATTGTTTGATACGGTTAACCATCATATTAATCATTACGGAAAGAATAGTTATATTCCCACACAAAATAAACATACTTTTAATGACAGTAATCAACTTCATAGGTTTGAAAAAAATTGCTACCTTGTAACTGAGAGGTTGAAAATGTAAGCTGAACAGTGCAGTTAAAAACACAGGATCTTGCTAGATTGTTGTAGGCAGGCTGCTTGAACAAGTGCACTACCTCACTTAGTGGTGTAAATGGCCCTCCATATCCCAATTCATTTATGTTTTCATGGCTGTGGGGCAACAACACATTGTCCAAGGCGAGCAAACTATACTGGCAGAATGCTAATCGCTCTGAACGTGCTGCAGCACGTTTAAGGTGAAATCCCCTCTGCCTGCAACCCCTCATGCCCCCAGGGGTCCAATGGTTGATTTGGCAGCTGGCATCCCCTCCCTGGGATGTCTCAGCATCACACTTACCTGTTGTTCTCTGCAATGGGCTATATGGCACTCCCCCATGTGGGAACCCCCGCACTTGCCCCCTCCCCTCTCCCCTCTGCCCTTGCATGCGCTGAATGCCACAAGGCCTAGTAGGACCGTTGTGTCTTGTTTATTTATTGATTTTCATCTTCATTGTCATGAGCGTTCCCTTCTCTTCTTGCCTTGTGGCGCTTTGGCACTTTGAAACACTATTTTAGATGAATACGCTCCTTACAAATGACCAATAGGTAAATAAATAAATGATGGTTTACATCACTGGCAAGGCCTCCTTTCTAGGGGTGGAGCGGAGGTGAATCCACCAAAACCCATAATTGTTATAATTGATTAACTGGCATTGATGTCCAATTATATTTGTATTGGAGGTGCGTTACTATTTTCTCCAAATTAGCAGGAGTGACCAAGCATAGCAAATGAGCCAAACCAACATAGGTGTGTTTAGGGAATACACGGTTAGAATTATGCATTTTGAAATGCTATTTTTTAGAAAAATGGGGTAAAGACAATGCAAATACAATGTACCCTCGGTTCTGTAGGTTAATACACACAAAACAATATATGGATGCCAGATCACTGACAGTGCAAATTCATGATGATGATGCATGTGCCACAATATATGCCAGGGTTGCCACTGTGAAGCATGTTCATGATTGTGCCAACAATATAGACTGACCCTGCCACTGTAAACCACATGTTCATTATGCCACTGTCTATGACATTTGCAAGTCGGGCCCTGTAACACATGTTTTCTTGCTGCCTGTGCCCAATTGTATGCCAGTATTGCTGCTGTAAAACACTTTAATAATGTTGCACACAATATATGCCAGCCCCTGAAAATATAGTTTAGTGTAGCCTTACTCCCTGTTAAACGCATAACACATGCACACGCCTGACTTCCATATTTTCACGTAAGTACATCCTCTCTTTCACATACGCAAGCAAGCAGAATCACTCACACCTGCGCACACTCATTCACTCTTGTACCCTCGAACATTGCATTCACAACACGGATGCACAGAAACACTTATTTCTTTAACATTTCCACACGATCATGGGGGCCTCTCTCTGTAGGGTTCATCTTTGAAGTGGCAGCAATTCATTTCATTCAGTCATCCAACGTACACAAAATAGGTGTGTTGTCATGGAGAGTAGAGGGGCACCGAAGAGGATACCAAGATAAGATGGGGAGTCTGGTCAGGCGCCGCTGCACACATGTGTGGTGCTCTGGAAGGGAGGTGTACACCGAAAGGAAAAGTCTTGGCAGGCCGAGAGGCAAAGGCCTCAATCCAAGCAAACTATGCAGTGGCCACAGTCACCTCGGAAGCAGTGCATGAGTCACATGTTTCAACCTCAGGAATGCACACCCTGCAGCCTGAAGAATACATTCATCCTGGACTGCACATGGTCCGGAGTGCAGGAGCATGTACACATCAGGCACTCGTGCTCAGATATACATGTATGTTTCTCTTCTTTTTTGGCAATGGCATGCCATCAGGCAGCAGGGGCTGGGGACCACACCAGGGCATGATGGGCAGTCAGCGAGCAGGCATAATTATTGTCTATACAACTCCCGCTCCCCAAAAGTCACACTTGTTTTCAAACACCTGCCAGCCTGTGCGATGCAGCCTGCCAAGCCAGAATATTGATCACCTTCTTCTGCATCACGGACAATTAAATCTGTATTATTTCAACAAAGTTAGAACATGTAAATCATTTGTTGAGATCCAGTTGCACCTTCTGGTGCAGCCAACTCTAATCTACACAAGCAGGACTTGGCTTTTTTAAAAGGAGGATTCCTGCCCTGCAAAACAAATTCCCTCCTTTGAAATCCAAAGGAATGTTCATAAATCACCCATCTCAAATGATCCAAGCACTGTCGTTTCCTAGGGATCCCTAAGGGATCAGACACTACTGTACTCCAAGAACAGTAGGGCCTTACTAAATACTCCAGAAAAAGAAAATCACTAGCATTGGATAGTGAGACTCATCAAGTCTGCCCAAACCAACCATCATCTAATAAGGAGCCACTCCTTCTATTTAGTCCTATCAAGCAAAGTCACAACTGAAATTCCGAATTAGATCCAAACTCCGAGCACAGGGGCTACAAGACAGCACCATTTTCTTTGACATAAATGTAACAGGAAGTAGCATTTCACCGAAATGTCATACTAGGACTCTCATTGGCACAGTTAGGCATGATCAATCATGCGCGCCAAGAAAAGGTTTTAACATAGTCCTTAAAACCAATCCTTACAACAATCCATGCAGAATACATCTCAACCCTTACATCAAAACCTTGTAATGGAATCTCAATTTCTAGGAGAACAATTCTTAAATATGAAACTAATCAAAAGAATTGACTTATCTCACCCACTAGTCCCCTGGGATCTGTCATCCAGGTGGCAAGGACACATCCATCGCTTTTGGATCCAGTTCCTGGGGGTGGACCAGTGCGGAGAATCACCTGGGTGAGGGGTCCTCAGGGAGTGGAAGTAGGACACTGGACGGCGAGTTGTGGTATCCCCTTCCCTGTAACACCTTTACCCCATCCTACCAGGTACTCACCCCACACCCCTTTTCTGACATGAACACTTTCTCGCGGACAGCTTACTGTGAGAGAAAACGGACTAACACCCAAGCCGTATACCTGACATGTCCCAATACAATGGTCGGGTAGGGTCAGGCAATTACTGATCATTACACACACCTGACTTCCATTACACCTACCCACACGGATAAAATGCAGAGCACAAAAGCACACCCTGAGCAAGGCAAAGCACACGTGGAAGCAGCAGTTACAAGATGGTGGTTTAATACAAAGTAAAGACAGCAAGACCGAAGAAGGTTGCAAGGAGTGAAGTGTCCTTGACCTTTTCAGCGAAAGACCGTTACTTTCATGCTGCTCCGAGAATAAGAAACGTAAGACCTAGAATCAAAGCTGAAGAAACGTGCATTGTGTATCGGAGGTACCCGGGGCTCTCGCGCGTCGATAGTCAACGCAGGGAGAATCGTTTGTCTCCGCAGTACTATCCTTGGCTCCTACAACAAAGCAGCGCCAGTGAAGTCTGCCCCGCCGGTGAGTTGGGGGAGACTGATACCATAACAGTCTGTGTTGAAGCCAAGGTTGCAAGCGGCAACATTGTATAGTGAAACTTTTAATTTTGCTTTGGCTTTCCCTATTACTGTTGTTTTAAATCGACATGGTGATAACCAATAAAGAGAGTAAAAAGAAAAAACAAGCAGACAAAGAAGTGGGACTTGTGGAGTTGTAGAAAATCTTCAGCAGTCAGGGAACAGAATTGTCTCGTGGATGGTGGGGTGCCCTCAAACCTCACGTTGCAGCAACTGCACAGGCTATATGTTCCAATTGCATTTATTTCTTGCATTTTTATTGTATTTATAAAGTGCTTACGCCCAAGCACTTTACAAGAAATAAAAAATGGTACATTAAATCTACTGCTGTCCGAAGTCAGATATCAGAACCAGCAGAAAGAACATAGTCCTTAAGTCAAGACTTAAAAAGGAAGAGTGAGGCTAGAGATCGCAGGGAAAGAGGGAGCGCATTCCACTGCTTACGTGAGGAAAGAAAAGCAACGAAAAATGAAAAAAAGCACACAGAGGTCGAAGAACAGCTAAGAGAAAGAGGGACTGAGACCAAAGAGTGAGAGAAGGGGACGAAAATGAGATGAGAGAAGAAAGATAAGGAGTGGCTAAGGCGAGAAGACATTTGAAAACAATACAGAGAAAACGTAAGGGTAGATGGGCTTCAAAAGAAAGCCACCAAAGTGAATGTGGAGCCCAAGTGGTAGAGTCGCACAGGGCAAGAACACACATTGAGGATTAATAGATTGAACAAAGAGGAGCAAGCTGTTGGGCAGGGAGACCCAGACAAAGACAAGAGCGGTAGAGCATATGTGGAAGACTAAAGAGGAGAGAAGAAGCCTAGAGACGTAGACGGTGACTAATCAACAGACCTTGCAGATATTGAAGAGTAGAAAGCGACAGGACCACGACATAGAAGAAATATAAGATGTGAACGAGAGATAGGCGTTAAAGATAACGCCCAGATTGCTAGCATGACTTGGGTTCCAGATAAGAGCTTGTGACTCACGGTCCTCGAACAGGTACATGTTATTTAAGATTCATAGACTCTATGCAAGGGCTGTACTGGGAGTTATTGGCCCTGAAGATTGTGTTGAAGGCCCAAGGCAGCAATGGCATTTCACAAGGTTTACGGGCCCATAATACCAAGTAGGGTGGCATCTACAAAGCTTTTATATCCTGAGTCGCTCACAAAATAATGTTTTAAGCCCACAACCTTTTTTCCCTGTGACCACCCAGGCAGATTTAGTCAAGCATCCGTGATCGCAGGGAATTTGTTGTGGGTACACCCGCTCTGCCAGTAGCCATGGAATGTAGTGCTGGGAAAAACCTTCTGGCTATAAGAACAATAACACAAGCTGTACTGGTTCTTATAGCCCACAGATTGTTCAATGAGAACACTCATTGAGCATTCCAAGGGTTATAATTAAGCTTTATAGGCCAAGCCCGAAGTCTATAACTGATATTTTGGGACCTGAAGACCAAGTTTAAGGCAGAGTGCAGATAGGGCCTTGAACGGGGTGAACGGGTTCATAACTCCTTGTACAGCAATGCGCAACATCTATAAATCTTTTCTAACCTGCGTCGCTCTTCAAAATATAGGGTGTATATACACTTATATTGAAGTTGTCGGAACAGAAATCTGGCTAGGTGGTCGCATGAAAATGGCTGTGGGTACTCTGTATGCTGTTATCCTTGGAGTGTAGCAGTCAAAACAATCTGCAGGGTATACCGTGTCGTATAGCTTGGACATTGCCCAATGAGAAGGCTCTCTCAGCATTCGGAGGGTTATACTCTAACCTTGTATACCTAGCCAGATGGCCATACCAAGAGTTAACAAAGAAAACCGAGTGAAAGGCCAGAGACTAGTGAAGGTATTTAATAAGGTTCACAAGCCATAACTTACAGTATAGCCTAAGGCTGTGGTCTATAACGCTATTGGTACACCCATCGTTGCTTAAATTGACAAAATAAAAAAGCACAGAAATTGCCAACACTTTGGGCTTTTGTGGGCATCTAATAGCAGTGCCTGTGAAATTCCTACTACTTTATAAACATGGTCAATCAATGGGTGGGCAAATAACCAAACACCTACAATCTTTGTGTCATCTCCAACATACGGTACTCACTCAACAAAGAGAAGCAACAAAATGCAACAAAACGGAAGCGCCCGCATCTTCAAGTAATCAGTTCTGGGCTCGGCTTGACTGCAAGATAAGCTAGCAACTAAAAGAGCGATTGTCACTGCGCCTGCAAGAAAATCATAAGTTTCAGCTCTGCACTACTAAAAAGAAAAAAAATATCCCAGAATGTGATTGTCCTAATTCTGGTCAATCACAGATGGATGAAATCCTGATTCCACCTTAATGGGATTCAAACATGTGACCTATAGAATGCGTTATGTGCTCACTCAGCAGCATTCGCTCAACCCAGCCATCTATACTAGCTAGCAAAGCAAAAAATGTTCCCTTGCCTCTAACCTGCCTCTGTCCCTCGCTTCCTCTGCCTTCGCTCTAGCACTTCACCGATCATGGTCACATTCTAAGCGCAGCTGGCCGTACTGCCTACCTGCACTCAAACATTTCCAATGTTGGTTGTCCTTAGTCTATGTAAGCCCACTTATCGGGGAGCATCAACAAAGGTGCGGAGATAGTGTGGGCCATTCCAGTCCTGGTGTTAAGTGGGTTGGACAAACTCTGTCAAGCCTCCAGATTGGCCAGCGATGCCTGCTGACTGGAACAAAAGCAACCCTGAGATCCTGAGCGTTCTCCTGCCAAGGAGAAAAAAGGATGCATGTAGCGCCTGCTTTAAGAGTGTCCCTTCCAGGAAAACGCTACACAAGAGACCACTACTGCACAAGCAAGCCAAAAAGATGGGGACTGGCATAGGGAGATGCACATGTCTCACCGCAGTTTGTTAGTGCAGGTAACTGGCATAAAGCCTAGCTTCATCACAGAATGGGCAAGGAACCACCTTTGGTTGACCCGGAAATAATTTCCGGGAGCTGAGCCTGCACACTTACTGTCCTGTGGAGGGTAATGGAGAAGAGTTCAAGTCTGCTGTGACTTCAGGTGAAGACACAACAAGAGTTCAACCTCATGTCTTCGTTGGGTTTTCAGAGTCACCTGGGGGGTTGGAGGGCACCCCTAGCTCACCGTGTGGTGAGGGGAAGATTAACTTTTAACCTCTATTATGTTGCAATCCAGGAGGTGGCTAATCAATGAAATCAAGCGTAACTTGCAAACATGTCCCAGGGGCTGCCCTGCCCTACCCACAATACTCACCAGCCACACCTTGCATCTCTGTTATGTGGTCTTTGCGCTTCAGACAGGTGAAAAACCACCCTAGCCGACACTCTCGCTTGCTCAGAAAAGGGGAGCCACCCAGGAAGGTCAAAATTGCCATAAACCAACAGAAATGCTTGTTTACCATTTCTCAAGCAGGTGGAATGTTTAAATGATAGTTCCCAAGTGGTGAGAAGGTACTTCTACAAGCAGTTAATTTATTCTGGAAGCATTGAGATTTATTTTCCCATTGAAAAACAATTTTTCAAATCAGGCCCATAATGTTTACTAACAAATAGCATGGCCACACAGCTTTGTTTTTGTGTGCCTTTATGACTTGACTGAAAAGCTGCATACCGCATAGAAGAATGTTTTAGGCTGACATCATTTTACATTCATATTCTTGTGTTCCAAATAGGGAAAACAAAGTTACTGGCATGCTATTTTTGGTTCACATAAGTATTTATATATTTGTCATTTCCATTTATAATGTGATTTATTTACAAAATCCAGTGAACACACAGAAGACAGTGCTCAGAATCTTTGAGCACTGTCCTCTGTATGTTCGCAGGATTTTGCTCACCCTTTGGATTTCTAGCGCCACGTTGCTGGCAGCAGGGAGCTAGAAATCCAAAGCGCGAGCAAAATCATGTGAACACATAGAGGACATTGCTCACATGAGTACTGTCCTCTGTGTGTTTGCAGGATTTTGCTCACATTTCGGATTTCTAGCTCTCCGCAGTCGGCAGCGCGGCGCAAGCCGGCAGCAGGGAGCTAGAAACTCTGAATGCGCGCAAAATCCCGCCAACATACAGAGGACAGTGCTCACGTTGGTGCGTGAGAACTGTGGGGTTTCACGTCTTACTGGTAGTTTCTTATATGAACACCTTACATTTGGTTTAAAAGCGGCAGGGAAGGAAAACAATGGAAAGGGAATGCATCCAAGAACAAAAATAGAGGTGGGGTTAGCCAGACAATTTATGTGTGAAGCCGAGCACAACCAGTTGGATTGCAGGGCCATGCGGGGCAAGCATCTGCATGACCCGTTTGAGCCAACAGAGACAATCATTGATCCAGTAAGGATTTGAGCACTACATGACACGAATCACAACTGCAGATTTTGTGTTGTAAGACATTGATACATATAAAACTGATTTTAAAAGGACAAGCAACAGCCCTAACTATATTTTTTAAAAAACGAGGAAATGAAACACAGAAAGGACAGAAATAATTACTGCAGTCGAAAGTATTGTAAATTGCTTTAGCTATTTTAAAAAGATTATACTCACATGATTCAATGTATCCATTTTTTGGAGATGCATGGTATCTTTCCTATTCAAAGATGGCCGCTAGTTTCAGCTTGCTTCCAGAGAGCTTCCTTAGAGACAGTCATCCAAGATGGCTGCATCCATGGAAGAGCTCAACGAGTTCTGAGAACGGCAGGAATGGGTGGGATTAGCCATAGGGATTAGCATGGCTAGGGGCATGGAATGGGATGGATTCAATAATTTAACAACTGTGTTTCCCTCCTCGAATGTCATCTCCATTTAAAAAGCATTAGAGACCCTTATTCAAAGCCCATAGTTGAAGCTCTTATGTTAAAGCTCTTATTTTAGTGACAATAGTTTTGGCTTAAAGGTAGCGCTTTCAGTGCCACCTAATAGCCCAAACTGAAAAGTTATAGCAACACCTACTGGTCAAAAGCCTGAGATTGCTTAATTAGATCTTTAAAAAATGTATCATGAACTAGGAGAACATTTGAAGGCTTTTGGCTAGCAGGTAGAGGCATTTCTTTATTTTTAGCCCTCATGCCAAGGAGCCCAAATATACTTAGGAGCACTTGCTAATGAGCATGCATGTACTGGAGGAAAGGTGGGGGCTTCCAACACAGCCGTGCCGGTGCGGCCTGGTAAAGTAATGGAGACGCACTCCAGGGGGCAGTGAGGGGAAGAGGCTAGATTGCTCTGCGAGGTGCGGCCCAGGGAATTTTGCAGTGGCTGGCAAGTGGTGCCAAAACCACCAAGGTGAGGAGACGAGTGGGCAACGGGTACATTTCCAAGTGCCCAGTCCTGCGGGCGAGGTGAGTGATGCAGGCCGGCTCTCAGTACAGCGCTCCTGTGAAGAGATGGAGCACCACACTAAGAGCTCTAATCACAAATCTGTGTGCATCACTTTGATGCTTAGCTGAATCTGAGAGCTATGCCAGTTCATATAGCTTGCAGATTAGCCAATCGCCATAGCACGTACAGCCCACTGGTGCACTAATTTGCTTCTACGTTGCCTTCAATAATTTGACTGCAAACTGAATAATCTCTGAGTGCTTATAGCCAACAAGGCTGGTAATATCCAAGGACAGCAAAGTCAATGTGGTTCAATCCAGCAACCTTCAATCTTCAAATCAGATATCATCAGCAAATGCATTAACCTTCTGGTTAATTTCAGTTACCTAATTTATAGCCGAAGTTCATTTCATTCAAACTAAATTGGGGCATCTAGGATTAAACAGTTAAACATCGCCATCTAATTGTGAGGTGACAAAAATAATGGCATTTCAGAATGGATAATAGCTGTGTTGCAGAAAATAGATGCAGAGAAGTTTGCAGAGCTGTGCACCTTCTGTAGTTTTTCTTTCATGTTTTCATTGTCAGATACCAGGCGAACACAGACCAGGATTGCCTTGTGGCTGAGGTGTTGAATTTGCGTGCAGGGGGCCAAGGTTATAATACAGTTTTCCCTACTCACCCACATGGTGAACGATTTGGGACAACTTACTTCTTAGCTATGTGCCTTAGTTCCCATCTCTGCCAACATAAAAAAAAAACAATTGGGACTGGTAAAAATGACAGTATTGAGAGGCAGTTAGCGTGCATTAAGAAGTGTATGATTTTTTTTATATGTAACGTACACGGAAACTCAGAGCAGTGAAAGGGTCAGCATGATTTTCGATTCGTCTTTACAGCCTTCTGGTGGTGGTTAAAAGTCCTTACATATCCAGAGGGCGAGAATTTGACTGCCTATGCGGTTCTGTATGTTTGAAGATAAAGGGGGAAACCACAAGCTGGTTGCAGGCATCCTAGCAAAATGCCATTATGAGAAAGTTAGTACATGTCTTTCTGTCTCGGTGAAAGCGGGCCAAGCATGGAGACATTAGAAGGTCCAGTACAAGATTTTGAATGATACTGTGCTTTATAGAAATTACCCGAGCAGTTCCAGTGTATTCTCTAGGTTTCCAACCTTCTCTTCAAGCTCTTTCATGACCTTAACATCATCAATGGTGTCAACTTCTGACAACAGCCCAAGCAGCATGTAATGCACTTCACTGGGGCAATGCTGGTATATGTTGATAGGCGCAAGCAGCATGAACATGCATTCCACAGGGGCAATGCTGGTATATGTTGATAGGCGCAAGCAGCATGAACATGCATTCCACAGGGGCAATGCTGGTATATGTTGATAGGCACAAGCAGCATGAACATGCATTCCACAGGGGCAATGCTGGCATATGTTGATAGGCACAAGCAGCATGAACATGCATTCCACAGGGGCAATGCTGGTATATGTTGATAGGCACAAGCAGTATGAACATGCATTCCACAGGGGCAATGCTGGCATATGTTGATAGGCACAAGCAGCATGGACATGCATTTTACAGTGGCAATGCAGCATGTATCTTTGGGCTGATGAAGCATAAATATGTCTTTTCAAGGAATGCTGCCATATATTGTTGAGACAATGATTTTTATGATTTTCTTTGGGCACAACCAACATGATTGTTAAGCACTCCTTAACAATCTGAGGGTGCGATTCACTAACTTTGCAGATGATGCCCAGCAGACCATAGAGCTGAGTGGATGCCACAGCACAGATAGTTCCAAAATTGCTCCATCTATAACGTAATTGAGGCATGGATGAAAGCTAATTGGCTCAGCTTAAATAGCAGTAAAACAGAGCTCATGATTTTTGGATCCACCCAGGCCAGAGCGAAACTTAACTCACACGATGCTCAGTTCAGCATACAAAACTCCAGTAAAAAAACTCCAGTATCTCGATCTTAGATAAAGTAAAAACCTTAGGAATATACTTAGAACCCTCCATTGGAGCAAATGCTCACGTCACGTACCTAAAAAAAGAATTGCAGATACTACCAAAGACTACTCGGACACCTAAGACCTGCCTTAAATGAAGAAAATAGCACTACCATCACCAGAGCCGTCATCCTCTCAAGACTGGACTATGGAAATGCATTGCTACTGGGAGCAAGCAAGGGGTGCATAGACCAGTGTCAGGTCATTCAGAATGACACAGTGAGAACCATAAAAAAGAAACCCAGAAATAACCACGTCACAGAAGACTGCAAATCTTTACACTGGTTCGTGGTAGACGATCTCACATTCAAAGGGGCTTCAATCGTCCATCACTGCCGTTATGGCTCCGCCCCCATCTACCTAAAGGAGCACATTTCCTTTTACGAACCAGGACGTTCACTGAGATCTAAAAATCAAGGCTTATTTAATATCGCCCGCGCAAGGAAAGTGAATGGAATGGGACGCTCTTTCCCAGTCTGAGCATCTCTAAAATGGAATAAACTTCTGACCATGCTCAGACTAGAAACCAATTTTCAGACCTTCAAAAAGAAACTGCAATCACTGCTATTTAAATAAATATCCAAGTAACTTGAGCTAGGCCAGAAGTTCCGTCTTGTTTTAAATGTAGTCCCCTGTCGTTATGTCCGCGCCCTGATGCCTGGGGCTGCCGGCGCGTAACAAATAAACAAATAAAATAAACAAATAAACTGGCATGTATTGATGTCAGGATCTGCTTTTGTCACAACCAGCTAGAAAGCAGGCTATTTTGGCATATTTGTTTCGACAGACCCCATGGGTTTTCTTTGGGCCGGCCAGCATAAAAGTGTGTTGCAAAATGTCAGTGTTATCTTGATGACCTGCCATCTATTGAAGTATTCCATGTGTTACCCTGCATAACCAGTTGCAAACCCATTTTTTCAGAATTGTGGAATGCAGAGAACAGTATTTCAGCAGATACTTTAAACACACTCCCCCACCTCCTTGCCTCTCTCACTCAGGCCAATTCAGGGAAACCATTTACAGCGCATCATTTTACAAAATAATCATCCACCACTCGCAACACAAGCCCTCATCACTCACAGGCATGACTATTGTAAAACCTTACTTAAAGGATCAACCAAATGAATCATTTCAAATGTTTTGAAAGCCCCTTCTTAATTTAACCATCTAAAACTGATAGCCATTCTGTGATGAATTGCCATCAGGCAAGGGTGCGAAATCCCTGACTTTTTTGATTTTTATCAAATAATAAAATGATAAAGCTAATTTTCTCAGAAAGGAAAATCTGCTAATCAGATTTGCCTCTCATAAGATCCATGCCAAACGCATAGTGTGTACTATCACTATCTGGATTTGCAGCACCTGCTCTACCAGTGGCACAGAACAGGCTCAGAGGTCATTCATGCTCTCTTATTTATTTTATTGTGCATTTGTTAGGCGCTTATACAACAAGTGAATTGTATTTCAAAATGCCCACAGGTCAACAGGGAGGGAACATGGGGCAACTGCAGTGACATCCAAGACTCTGCAGGGCCTGGGCTGCATTTAGAATATGCACCCCTGTTCCAAAAACTGCATAACTCTGAAGATCCTGTCCTGGACACATGCTAAACCGTATAAATAAACTATAAATAAACTATAAATGAGTTAGGCTATGGTGGCCAGCATATCTCAAAGTTATCCCAGCCACATTAAATTGATATTGCACATGTCAGTCCTCTGGGCCCATTTCATAGGTGCAAGAGTTATGTGTTTTCCCCTAGACAGGCTACATTCTGCGCTACTGGCAGGAATATAGCCTGGTGGGATTGCCTCTCTCTGTTCTTTTGTAAGGGTAGGTAACACCCTTCACCCAGGGAGAGCCACACCACAGGACACTAGCCCGGGAAATGGAATCAAAAGGTACAACCATTCACAAAGAGACAGACCTCAAACAAGGGGGCTGCATTTTTAAAGGTCTTTATTTCTATAGAGAAGGGAAGGGGGGCAGAGTTATAGTCAGGGGAACCACTTGAGAAACTGGGCATCACCGATCAGGCCCTGGGGTGGTTGGCCTCCTTCCTCCTGGACAGACACTCCCAGGTCCAACTAGGGTCCTTTCTCTCCACCACCTCTCTCTCCACATGTAGTGTTCCCCAGGGTTCTAACCTCTCAGCCTGGATCTTCAATGTCTACTAGGCCCCTTTGGCCCACCTGATCTCCATCATCTCCATCTTCTCCTCCAACTGTCAGTGTTATGCGGATGACACTCCGCTCTCTTTCAGGCTCCCCTATGCCTCCTCTCCTCTCTCACTCATTCTTGACTCTCTATGCATGATTCAGGATTGGTGCGCCTCCAACATTCTTTGCCTTAATGCCACCAAGACTTTGATTGGGACCCTTGCTCCCGCTTTCCCTCTCTCACTCTGGCCACCTTCCTTGGGCCCTCTTCCTTCGCCTTCCTGTGAGGCAAACAACCTTGGTGTCATCTTCGAATCCACTCTCTCCTTCTCTCCTCACATCACGGACCTGTCCAAGAAGGCCCACTACCAGATGCACCTCATCAGAGATATTCTTCCTGTTCTCACTTTCCCCCAGAAGCTCACTGTCTCCAGAGTCCTGGTTCTCTCTAGGCTGGACTACTGCAACAGCCTCTTTCTCAATTTGCTTTCCTCTGCTCTCCGCTCTCTGCAACTAATCCAGAACAGGATTCCGTGACTTGTCCTTGGCCTCAAGCCCACATACCATATATCCCATGCCCTGAAATCTCTCCACTGGCTCCCAGTGGCTGGAGGGGTCATGTTCAAGACTCTCTGCATCATCCACAAGGCTTTCTGGGGCTGGGGTACGCACTACATCCAACTCTCTCTTCCAAAACACCTTCCTTCCTGAACCCTTCGCTCAGCCAACTCAAACTCTCTGAATGTCAAACGCTTCTCCAGGCAGAGAGTGGGGGTAGATCACTCTCCTCTGCAGGTGCCTCCCTCTTGAATGGCCTCCCTGCCCATCTCAAACTTGAGCCGGACCACCTGAATGTCCAGAAGCAGCTCAAGACCTTCCTTTGTGCCTCTGCTTTTTCTCTCTCCCCTGCTGACCTACATGTCTGCTGTGCTGACTAGTTGCCTGGCTACCCTCAGAGTCTCCCTGAGTACTAGGCTCCTCCATGACCCCTGCACTGCCTCCAGGCCTAACACACACTTAAGGGCTTTAACTGTAACCCTACATGCCCCAGCCTCCTTGCACTTATCCAGAACCACACTGCCCTGGCTGCACGCTCTCAGAGCAATGCTGCCCTGATTGCACTCCCCCCCTGCACTTTGCGTTATCGCACTTGCATGATCTGAATGACACAAGGCCTAGTAAGATTGTTTGTTTTTTCCTCCCTCTGCCTTCCTTCGATTGTCTTATTGCACCTAGAAGCACTTGTGTACAGGCACGTTATAAATGACTCATCATGTCATATGAATTCTGTTAAAGCAAAGGAGACTTCTACCATTTTGAATCTCTCTGCCTCTCATTCTCTTTCCTGTCCCCTCCACTTCCTCTGGAGCAAAGCACTTTGGGTGTGACATCAGAAGTGCAAAGTCCTACCATTTCAAGGGCAGGGATTTGACCCAGTCATGCCAAAGTAATTGGGGCGGTGTTCACATAAGCCACGACCTCCTCAGATCCCTAGTAATGCCCTTTCTGTGAGGAAATACGGGCATCGGAATCCAAGAATTCGTCTCTCCGCCTGTCGGAGGGGCTGGCGGTTGCCATGGAAGCTTTCGAAGCCATTGTTGAGGGGAGGAAACCAGCGTTTGGGAATCCGATGCTAGTCACATGACTTCATCTACTTTAGCCCCGCCTTGTCAAGCGTTCAGTGCTTCTGATTGAGCATTTCTCGTTGTTGCTTTGTGTTTACGTATCTTTTGGCTATCGTGTTTTGACCTGCTTTTGGACTTTCCTTGACTCTTTTGGTAACTGTGATTTATCTGGTATTTACAAACTTTTGCTTACGTCCCTGGACTGGCATTGCTATCTCCTTTGGTGTGGTCTCCGCCTGCCTGTGATTTCCGACCCGGACCGTTCTTGGATTTGCCTCTGGTTTGCCCTGGGTTTATATTGTTGTTGTTGTTCCAAAAGTGATTTTGACCCGGACCACTTTTGGATTCCTATTGCTCTTGAACCTTGCTTTTGAATATATAAGTAAACGTACTTCTCAGTACTTCTGCAATATTCAGCCTCCGCTGCTACGTGGGAGCCGTCTCAGCCTCAGCTGCACCACGCGATTCGTTTCAGCCTCCCCTGCTACATGGGAGCCGTCTCAGCCTCAGCTGCACCGCGGGATTGGATTTAGCCTCGGCTGATCCGTGGGAGTCTCAGAAGAATACCCTGGTACGTTAGCTTTGACTTTTGTATTTCTGCGTTCCGCATCCAGTCTTCGTGGATTTCCTAAAATCTAGGCACTTCATAGTGGTTTAGAGAATTTGGTGTTGATAGCTGGGACGGAAAGTCATCTTTGTTTTTCAGGGATATTGTACTGTACTTTGTAGGCATTCCACTTGTCAACTGGATAGCCTGTTGGGATTGCCATCTTCTAAGAACTACCATTTATCCTAGGAACCACCTAGTACAACACAAATTCCCCAGTAAGCCATCACCACGTTCTTTCTGTCCGTTTATTTGTTATAGTCTATTTGGTAGTTTAGCTTCTACAATCCATTGTGATTCTTGTTACAGAAACTTTAACAGCTACTGTGCGTATTCTACGACCTGTTCTTTTGGGGTCATCTACTAGCTTTACAGGTTAGTGTTGGAATATAGTATTGTATTCTGGAATTTATGTCAGTACTCAAAAGGCACTAATCTCACATGTTTCCTTTTACAGCCACAGTGGTCTCGAGGGAATCCAGTCTTTCAATTAATTGATTCCTCTGTATGTGTCTTTGTACATTCAGAGGGATACATTGGTGGGAAGAATTCTTCTTCTACACTACGGGGTCAAGTTTGTGAAGGAGAATTCTGACGGATGCCTAAAGCGGGCTAGGTTTAGTCCAATCACCTGGAAACCTTTGCCTATAAAAGAAGGGATCTCCCACTGCTTCTTTAAATCATCTTAAAGCATACTTGGATCATCACGTGAGAAGATTTTGTTGGACTCTTCTGAGAGAGCAATCCTTTCCAGAGTCCTCCAGTTGTGAGGTGAAAGCAGGTGTTCCAAGGCAAAAAAGAGATCTGCCCGCTAACCATCCCCGACTATAGGGGGTGATATGCTGCTGGAACAGGACCTGCCTCTCTGCCACCCACAGCTGTATCCAGGACCGCACCATGTTGGAGGACCCTTACAAATTGTGTGCCAGCCTCCCCGTGTTTGGGAGCATGAGAAAACGACTCCTCTTGTCCCTGAGCCCCTGGTTTGGGACTCTCAGCACCAAGAGAGCCAAGACAGCCAGGATCCTAATGCTTTTCACCATTTAACTGCTTAGAGCGTGTTCCAGGAACTGTGCAACACATTTGAACCAGCAGGACCCTCCGTTACTGCCTTTAGCTCTCTCCCGATCTTTGCACTGCACCAAGAAGACTGGTTTGGTGCTGCCGAACCACCAAGAACTGCAAAGAAGGTATTATTGACTAACTGGCCCCTTGGTCCATTTTTTGGGCCCTAGAGACTGGTTACGTCACTTTTGAATCCTATTTTTGCTCACAAGTACATATCCTTTTTAAAAAACATTGTAGCTTTTCTTTGCCTTTCACCCTTGATTCCCTCGGCCCACGTTACCACAAAAGGCAAAGGAGGTATATCTCTTGGCTGTGCCTGTCTTACCTTGATGATTCGGTTGGTTTTTGGTTTGTAGACGTGTGAGGGCTGAGTGGGCGTTTCACCCTCTACTCATTTATGTAGCCCTGCAGGGCAGAAGTCAATTCGTCACACATTCAAACTTCAAATCCTAAAACGTCTCTAGGCTATACAAAAGAGAAGGAATAATCTTAACCACATAACATTGGATTGTCAGGATATTTGAAAAACTATCATGCATACCATTAAATGTTTTCATTTTAGCAGGCACAATCCTATTGCTTGAAGGCCTCATGGGATTTGATCAAATAAAATATCATTTGAATAGGACATCTACATTATCCTTAATTGGTCCATTTTAGGAGCTATATTTGTGGCTAACATAGAACAATTAAAAATAGTCCATAGGTGCCCCTCTGCAAGAACAAATACGGCTAAATTACCTGTTCTTTGGGAAGATACCCACTCGAGAGTCTGCAGCCACACTTTAGCTCACTGTCCTTTCACAGAAGGGACATACCCATTTGCATATCAGTCTTTGTCCCACCCATATGGGCAGTCCAGCACTGAAATGCTATGGCAATTATCTTCTGAACAAGAGTACCAGCAGCAACCCCATACATGTGTTTCAGCCTTGTTGGGCCTCATCAGTGAGGTGGAGCTGTGCCTCCAACAATAGAACATACTGGATGTCTGAGACATATAAACTGTACAAAGAGGGGGATAAAATGCAACCTCCTGAATGTAGGAATATCTCTTGTCAGAATAACAGCAACATTTAATCTCACTTGAAGAGCAGTATTATAATAAAATGCAATAATGGCTTTAAAAAGACCCAATGGGAAAACTCAGCTCACCAATGTATGCCCTAACAGATCCCTATCTACTGAATCAAAAGTTGCACTAAGATCTGAACATGATAGAGAATTGAAGAACCTCTTTGAAGAGCCTGTGATTGCAAGAGACCTGCTCGTATCCAATAGAGCTATTGCTCTATAATTAGATGGACTTTCTTTGTGTCCTTTTTTAAAATGGGAACAATAATAGATGTACTCTGCAACTTTGGTACTTCAGCGATCTGTACTAAAACCTTAAAAAGCTATAGCAAAATTGCAGACCACCTTTCCGGGCTGCTTTTCATTACCATGTTTGAAAAACGTTCACGAAGCAGGAGAAGATTTAAGGGATCTATGAGATATGTTTGAAAAACATATCCTGCGGCTGAAAATACTGAAAAGACCCCTCAATATCTCCATATCTCCATACGTCTCATACAATATTTATTACCCTTACCCACCCCCCACATATAAATGCATTGGAATGCGCATTTCAAAAAATTCAGCATTTTAGGCTACCATATTTCTGGGTGATACTGATTTAAGCACTTTAATCTGATCAATAAGGATGGTTTTAAGAGGTATTCCAGTGAGGAAAATCTTACCTCCTTGGGCATCAGAAGATGAAGGTGCAAATAAATGAGCAAAGTAAAGTACCCATTCAACTTCTAGAAATAGATTAAGTTTCAAATATTGTTGCTCAACATCCAAGTTAGGTGCCAGTTCCAAGAAAGATAGTGTATTTTCTTAGCTAAGATGTTTGCATAGGTTGGCTATTACTAATCACTTTCTTTTGTTTATACCATTTCAGACAATTTGCATACGCCCGCATTAAACATTTCTTCTTCCATTGATAATACATTTCAAGAAGAAACTCCCCAGAGATAACTAACTGATGTTTCAAAAGTTGATTTTCTCATAAATAACAGAATCCAATTAAACATACTTAATTGTATGCCATATAATTATAAGTGCAGTAAAATCAGTAAATAAGCGGGCTAGGATTTTTTTTTACCTTTCTACTAAAGCAAGCTGGATGAAAAATATCTGTAGCTATTCCATGTTCCCTAATTAAATTACCGAAATATAACATTCCTATTATTAGAGTATTTATTGAGCGTGGACCTAGCTTTGGGCAGCAACAGAGCACTTTACAATCCTAGGGGGAAGAATAAGGTTAGGGAGCACAGAAACAAGGGGATCTAACAGGGGAGGGAGGGCAATAGTCAGCAATGTATCTACAAGTTACCAGGGGAGGAAACAGTGGGGATCAGATCACACAGTCTCGGGTAAGTTGGGGAGTGGACGGTGTATGGACCTAGGTGTTAGGGAGGAGACATTCCTTGAAGAGGAGGGTCTTGAGCTCCTTTCCGATGGGGTGAATTGGATGTTGATGGGGAAGAGGTTCCAGAGTCTTGAGGCATAGACAGAGAAGGCCTGTTTCTGTTTTTTTCTTTCCTGCACCAGCTGAGTTCAAGACTGCACATGTATTTACTTCTGGAGGATCGTAGGCCTTCAGAGATGCTGAGTTTCTTAGTAAGGTAGCTTGAGGACTTCAGGGTGATAGCCTTGGTTATATATGATGCAGCAGAATTTGAAAATGATCCAGGCTTGCAGAGATGAAGGGCTTGTTTTTTCAAACTGAGAGAAAGTTGGTACCAAGCCGTATGTGTCTTCCTTGCTAAGTGCTGTTTGAAGGAGAGATATCCATCGATGTTGACCCAAGAGACTTGGCGCAGGTGGCCAGCTGGGGTGTGAAACCGTACAGGCGCATAGCAGAGAGCCAGGTCTGGATGTTAGGGTGTTCGGTGTTGTTGGTCAGCAGTTGGAATTCAATCTTGGAGGGGTTGAGCTTCAGGTAAGCAGTGGACATCCATGACTGGATCAATAGTGGGCAGATCATGAGACTGCCGATGTCTTCGATGGAGGATATCTTGAGGTAGAGCTGCTTGTCATCTGCGTATTGGCGGATGTTGTATGGAACAAAGAGGGTTCCAAGCAGTTCCATGTAAAGATTGAAAATCACAGGGAGAGGATGGATCTTGCAGGACGCCGCAGGAGATCGGTGTCTGGTGGTCTACTGTGTCAAATGCTGCTATGAGGTCAAGGAGAACCAGGAGGCAACAATGACTATCATCAAGGATTGTAAGGGCATTGTCTTGATGGTAGCTGTGTCTGTGCTGCATCTGGGTTTGAAGCCAGAATGGTAGGACTGAAGGAGGTTGTTGGCTTCGATGAGTTGGAGGAGTTGTGTGGCTGCTGCTTTCTCAAGGATCTTACCTCAACACCACAGATTTCATATATGCGGTTTACAACTGTCCAACTAATGACTCCCCCCCACTTTTATTCTTACAGAGCCAAGCTCAGAAAAGCCACCAATAGTGGCAGATAGGCACTATACAATACCACTTACATTACATAGTACGCATACATATTCCAAACCGTTTGCCTTTGTTAGTAATTGTTTTAACAGGATTAAAGTGCAAGAAACTGATTCAAGAGCACACATCCCCTTTTTGTGTGGTAACCCATAGAAAACCACATAGTCCCATGAAAAATTCGGTCCAGCTGTCACATAGTCACTGACCTAGCTGTCCTCTTGCACCTGGACACAATGCTTGGCGTTGGCTTTCATAATGTCTTTAAAGTACTCATCTCTGCTAGTGATTGAAATAGTCACAGACATTCTAATTTCTGTTCACATGCAATGTAATGCTCTTTATTTCCATGTTTGCACAGACTATGGTCTTCCAAATGGCCTTCCAAACTTCGAAACCATAACAATGGCAGTAGGCGCTATATAAATATCAAATACATAACATAAGTGCACTGAGGCATGATTTCCCAGGATCACACCATTTTGGTAATGTGGGGAAGCCATGATTTGAATAAAGCTCTCCTGGTTCCAAATTCAACACCTGAGCATACAATAGTTTGAGACAATCATAAATTGTTAGAGTACGCAAACTCAATATCAAGTCTCCTACGCAAATATAGCTATGGCTTCATGGGAAAATAATGATGAGCATTACTTTCCTTTAGGACAGAGTGTAAAATATATGTTTGCCATTTTGGGCCTGTTAAATGTTGTTTGATTACCTATAGCCCCATTCTATCCCAACACAGAACTAACACCTTCTTCTTCTTGGCCAACCATCCAACGCTTCCCTGTCTGCTTAATCCCTAGCATCTGTCTCTTGGGCTGCACCCTTTCTTCATTGTCTTCACTTGCCTATTTCTTCTACCCTTCATTATGCATCTTGACTTTGCTCCACTGCTCGGTCTGCTCACTCTTCTCCTTCCCTTCTCTCATAGCCTTCAGCCTCAACTTGATGTAATGTTTGCATCATGTGCAGGCATAGCGGGGTAAGACACAGACAACAGATTGCGAATTAGGAACACAACTTTGTTAACTTAAAAGTCAGGATGGAAAAAGGCCTATCTTGCCCTATCTTGCCCTATACAAAGGTGGGCTTTCCATGCCAAAATAAACTAAGGAAAGTCAGAGTCAAAGTATACAACTTAGGAATCCGTCTGTGTCCAAAACCTATACTTGTCCTCACAACTAATATATACAATGTGTAGGGATGTCAGCAACCAAAGAAAACAGTGTTCAACACAAAGTTCGGAACTCCGTCCAGCTCAGAGTTTCCTTTCAGCTCCCTTCCCCAAGCATAAAACACAACCAACAACAAGTTGCAGGAATGCCTTAAGTTCAGGATGATAGAGTTTTAACCAAGACTCTGGGTTCCCTTCTCCAATTTCCAAATAGCACAGTTCCAAACACAAAAGTATCTCGAGACTCCATCCTCAAGTTGGTAAGTGGGACAAGCCTCAGGGTGCCATTCCCCAAGACTCACTTTCAATGTCACAATAGTATGTTCAGCCTTCTTAAAGTTCTGTGCCACACTTGTGCCCTCTTTATATGATTGGTATCTGTACACAACATTTTGACTGATAGTTGCAGTTCATTCAGGTTTCAGAGTATATTTTATTATTTTCAATTTCTCCCACTTTGTTGTATAATATGCCTCTCTTTTGTTCATTGCTAAAGTTCACCTCCAAAGTTCCATTCGCCCTGAAGTTCAACATATAGTGAATTCACTTGCATTGTAAAGTTCCTTCACTTTAAAGTTCAATGTGTATTGGTTTTACTTAAATTCAAAGTTCTGTTCACGTGAAGGTCATTGGTTTCACCTAAATTCAAAGTTCTGTTCACTTGAATCGTCATCATATATAGATTTCAGTTGAATTAAAGTTCCATTCATTTCTGAGTTCGGCACATGGTGGTTTCATTTGAATTGAAAGCTCCATTCACTTGTTACCCTCATTGGTAACAATTCTGTTGGTTTGTTAAAATTTAATTCAGTTCAGAATTCAATAATAATGAAGATTTATTTGTTAATGTTTTCATTCAGTAGAGAATTCAATATTCATTAATATATATTTGTTAAGGTTTTCATTCAAGTCATCCTGTTGGTTCACATCTTTGTAGATTGACTTTTATGAACATGCCCAGCACTCAGAGACTTTAGAAAACCATGCTTTCTTATACACGCAACCACTCCGATACAATGTAATCCTCTGCGTAAGTACAAACACTTGCGTACCGGGTTTCCTTTCATAGAAACTCACTGGTTGCATCCATGGGTCTTCCAGCATTGTAGATCGCTCAGCCTTCTGTTCTCCACCTCAGAATTCCACCTCCTGCTACTCAGGCACTCCTGGGTCGGCTTCTGTCCATAGGAGAATGAGCATGGTCTTCATTACTCCTGATTGCCTCTTCTTCGTCCGAGTACTGTCAGTGGTCATATATGAGGAAGTCAGGGCAGTTGACTCACAATAACCCATGAAGGTGGGGAAAGGGTTGGGTTGCTCGTTAGTTGGACAAGGGGGATAGCATGTCTCTCCCAATGGCATCCGAGTTCCAAGGACCCTCCACCCAGGTAATCCTAGTTCACGTGTCCACACTCAGGATCAGGATCCAAAAGCGATGGCCTTTCCCTGGCCCCCTGCACAGAGGATCCATGGGGAATAAGAGTGAGAACACCCTCCATTTTTCTCACAATCACTCTCTGGCCTCCCCATCTTTCTTCTTCCCCCTGCAGCCGCACCCTTCAAATATGACGCTCCCGTGGACCCAGGATCTCCAACTTCATCTATCCCCCATGCCTTCTGCACAACACCTGCTCCTCTCCCCCGCCTCCTATCACTCTTTGGCTTGGGCTCTGGAATGCACAAAACCTCTGCAGCAAGTCTCCCTACATCTCTGACCACCACTTTGACTCTTATCACCCACAACTATCACTTCTTACTATTACAGCAACCTGAATCTCCCCTCATGACTGCTACACTAACAGCTCTCCACACGGACTCTCCAACCTTCTACCACTCTCCCCGACCTGTTGAGAAGGGTGATGGTGTAGGGTTACTTCTCAATAAGGTGCTCGACTCTGCCCTTATACGCCCATCTGATATCAAATCTCCCTCTTTTGAATATGCCACTATTCAACGCCTCCTTCCTACTCTTCTAACGTCCAGCTCTCTATCGACCCCCTGTCCTCTCAACTCCTACTTCACTCATCTGACCCTGTGCCTTGAATCACTTCCTACCGACAATGCAGGGGTACTTTATCCGCCTCATGCCCTCTGCAGCCATATGCCTTGAACTTAAATCCTTCCTATCTGGCCCTTGGCTATCTCCACAACCAGCCTACGCTTTCTATTGGGAACTCTATTGACCTTGTCTTTCTCTATAATTTACTCTCCTCCTCTCACCTCTCCATTGACCCTTCTCCCTCTGATCACTCCATTGTTCACTTTAACAACTTGGTCCCTCCACCTTCTACTCCTCATCGCCCATCTTCAGTGACCAAGAGCAAGGCAAGGCTTTCTTGCCCCTTACCTGCATGATGTCAGCACCTCTCTCTTCACCCAATTCATGCCTCTTCCATTAACCAGGCTTTCTCTGACTTTCACTATGACTTAATTCAACCACCAATCTTCTGTTCGCACATTCACACCTTTATATCCCCGTCCTCAGCCTTGGATCACCTCTGAAAATCCGAACCTTAAAACATTCACTGTGACATATGACGCTGGTGAAAATTACGGACACTTTCACTACTTTTAGTCTACAAAAATGCCCTTGCTTCCCTAATCCCTGCACCGGACTCTGCCAAATTCTCCTGCTTCAAAAACCTAATACCCAGCCTTTGCAATCCGCCCCACAAATGTTCATATACCTTCCAATCTTTCCTCATACCTCCCAAGCCAATAGCCAGATCCTCCTCCTTGCCTGCTAATAACTTTGCTCACTACTTTTCCTCTAAAATGTGCGGTTCTTTTACAGCCCTCCTCTCTCCGAGTCCTCAACCCTATTACACACCAGCTCTCCGGCCTACCTCTTCTACTCTCGACTACTTCTTCCCCATTTCTCCTTTTGAATTAGCACCCATTATTCACACTGCCAACCCATCTTGTGCTCATATAGACCCTTTTGCTCCTCAAATAGTCAAAGACTCAGTACTGAAAAAATATGAGATGTCTCGCAGCTCAGAGCTATTGCTTTGTTGTTATCATATAACTATTGCCAAACAGGCCGCTTCTTGCTGGATAAACATTCAAACATCATGTTTCTTTGGTACTGCATCTAAATATTCTTCAACTACAGAGCAACAAGTGATGATGCATGACATTATCCCAGACATGACTACCTCCCAGAGAGATTCCTTACCACCAACTAGCACTAATAAAAAGGTATAGAAATAAAATACACCCCAGTAAACGTTTGAAAACATATACTTCCTGCTACGGACACACATTTGCCCATATCAAACTGCACTTTAGATTTGATCTTCCAAAGACAGAAAATGCACTCTTTGGCCAGACCCAAAAGGTAGGATATCTTTCTTTAATGATCAAAGCAGAGGTCTCAGTGCATGTGGGTATTATCAGGAGTAGATCTTTGAACGAGTCTGTCTTATCAAGAGAAGAGAGAGGAAAGTCTCTTTGTATTACTACCAACAGAGATCTGAGTTTATGGATCTGGGTATCATGACTAGAGAACTCTGAGTCTTCTACTCTTACTAGGGGGAGTTCTGAAGGAGTCCATGCATTACTGTAGAATCTTTCAGATACAAAATGTTTTACTATGATTTATGTGGCATAATCTATGATAAAATATATATTTACTTACGAAGGGGGTTAAGTAGGAATATTGCTTTATTCTGTTGCACAGTATTCTGACTCCGTATTCCATGGCACACAACCTTGTGGGCTTAAACAGTCGCAATATTCAGGAGGTGCATTTTTCCAAGTCACAGATTCCTGAGAGGAATTACTTCTATTGTGGCTCAATGTTTAAGGTGGGCATAATTAAGTCTTTTACACAAGCTTCAAACAATGCAAAAATGTTTCTGGAGGCAATTCTAAAGAGCCTTAAGCGGCAGAGGACTAATGAATCAAGACACTGTGGGGAAGTGGCAATGTTTTAGTGAGTTAATGAGCTCTCTATAACCCATGACGTAGACTGATCTACTGTATCCAGGTTTCAGAAACTTGATCCCACTGGCACCCATGTGTTTCCTAAAAATTATATTTCATTTGATATCCTTGCTAGTTTAGTAGTAACAGGATTTTTCACAACCTGATGGTTTTGGTAAGGTGACGCCGCAAGCACCCGCAGTGTAAAATGTGTTCCAGCACCACCGGACTTCATCATTGAGAACACAGTCTCTCGGTGTTTTGACTGTCCTAGAATCTTGCATCTGGACATTCATCTCCATCATCCACACAAGAGACTGAGGCAGTGTTCACAATGTAAGTTCTACTCTCCACCATTTTGAAAGCAGCTAATGGATCATCTTCCTGTTCAAGGATTCCAAATTAAAGACACTCCTGCATACTTTGCACTGTAGCTGAGGAAAGATCACCAAGCTGCTACACAGCAGTTGTTTTTCCCAGTTGTTGCTCTCTTTTCTCAGATTTCACATATTTAGGACAATCAGACTATTATGCATGAACCTATGCAATCTACTTGCTATTTAATTGAACACATCTGAGTTTAAATACACACATGCATGTATACAGAGGCGGATCACTACTGAAAGGGTCAATTAAGTTCAAAATTATTTTTTTGGCATAAGCTTCACAGAACAAGGATTTTAAAGTAGTATGTACATACTGCCCTTCCATTATCATTCATAAATATGAGCAGCCAAGTGATTCATGGCAGTAGAAATTTGAGCTCGGATTTATTATCTGCATTTTTCCTTTTGTTTTTAAAATGAAGTGTTCACAGAATCAAAACTCAATTGGGTCCCGAGGATTTATACATTGCAGTAGTTCGTTTTAACTTATTTGCAAATTTGATGCATTTTGTACTTGGTATAGCAAAGCAAATTCATTTATAGGAAGTAATTATAAATAGAAAGGAATTAACTGCATAATGCAGTTTACCATTTCATACAATACTCAGGTTCACAAATGGTAATCCTCTAAAGCGGACAACTAATTGGCTACTATTACTGTGGGAGTTCTCCAAGTCTCGGGAGGATACCTCAGCAGCAACGTGCTCGCCTTGGAAGCAAGACAACATGGAGCACCACAGGTTTGATCCCCGGGTCCGCGCTTAGAAGCCTCTGGGTATTAAGCGCGTTATAAATAACCTATCATATCAAGAAAACTTAGATTAGCCTCAGACATCATCACGGCTGATATTTGATCTACTAATTCTTGAAATCAATGTAAAGTCCATGGGAAACTGACCTCCTGGCGAGTTTTTGTGTTTAATGATGGGCAGTCTAAGATTTGCTGTAGGCTGGCTCTGTCTTGGGAGAAGTTTACAGATCATGTTTGACATCTGCACTTTCATTTTTACAATTCAATGCCAAGTCTATGGGAAACAGACCCACCCGCCGGTTTCAGTTTTCAATGATGGCCAGTCTAAGGCTTACTGTGGGCCGGCTCAATTTTCAGACAATTTTACTGAACATGATTGACTTCTGCTTTGCTAATTCTCGATATCAAACCAAAGTCAGTGGTAAATGAAAGTACCGGCAGTTTCAAAGATCGAAACTAGAGATTGAGACACTGATGCTCACAAGTCGAGACTGGCAAGGAATTTGGTGGCATTTTGATAAACTTGGTTCCAGACTATAAGGCAAGCTCCAAGAGTTAACACACAAAGTTCCTGAGGTATCCCGATGAGTAGATGCAAAGTGGGGTGGACCTGGGAGGCCATGCTGAATCATTAGAGATGTTGGCGGAGGTGAACCACAGAGTGAGATTGCTTGGATAAGTAGCAAGCAGCTATTGTAATGCTTTTACTGTAGCAGAGCACATCTGCTTACAGACTCAATCCGTTTTCTACTAATTCTGACCACATCCTTTCTGCAAGTGGATTTAATGATTTAACCTGTAATGTTTTAATTCGTGGTTTTAGAATGTTTTAGATAACTTACCCTAGAAGCCATGAATCTTTCCATGTACTAGGTTAAAACTGTTGCTATGACCACAGCCGTCTACTGGCTCGCTGGTTCTTACACTATTGAGAGTATACATTTAGGTTTGACTATGTTATATCTTAGATGGCTATACACTTTGTTGATTTGTTGTAGGTCCCTTTAGCTGTATAGAAGAAGAGTAGGATGCAAGGACTATAGTCAACTAAATTATTGCTAATAATGAAATCAGCATATTGTTTGACTATACGTTTTTAATGCTCATATCTCTACGAGAAAACAAATATACATAAATGCTAAACAAAACAATGAAAGCATTCGTTGTGTGTTTCTATTTATGGGTAAAAAAGGCACTAAATTCAAGTGTAAATGCTTATTTTGGTGATAAAACTTTGTAGGGACGTTTTGCTACCATCTAATGTCAATCATTCACACAAGGGGACTTCTAATTGGTTCCTATATGCTCTAGGGATAGAGTCACAACAATATTGCTGTTCAACACTAAATCTGTCAGGTGATCAGGTGAAGTGGTGTCTTTTGCACTAAGCACAGAGATCCAACTCTCTCCAGTGCCTTGCGTCGGGTGCAGCATTATTCTCTGGCAGAAAACTGGTCACAGCCCCAGATATTACATTTAGTTGATTTACACCATGTACCGCTGCCATTTTCATGGTTTCCAGGTGCTGCATTTTTACCACCTTTCGGGGTGGAGGTGGGTCTCTGTCAAGCAGTAAATGATGAAAGTCATGACAACATTGTGAAAGATATGCCCAGTCAGCAAAGCAATGCTCGGTTGCATTGTGCAAAACTAAGAAAGTAGAGTCTGTTTCTAACCCTGCTGTTCTGATAGGCTTAGTGGAATATGGTATGCCTATTTCATACAGCCTTGCAATAATCCATTATGCCCAGTTAGCACAGCAGTGGCAGAGTCCGCTATATGCCACTATGTACCACTAGCTACCATAAATAAGCCAAACAACCACCACCCAACATGCTATTTTAGTGCCAGAAGCGACTTAAGCATATTCTAGAGTTCCCTATAGAACATAATCTAGTAAGATATCTCCACATTGATAGCAACCTTCATTCGACTTTTCTGTGAGTTGGGTGCTTGCATAAAGGTCTTTGCCCACTGGGGGTATAGCTAAACACTGGGTGAGCCAGGTGGTAGCCCACTGGGGCTATACTACTTCTGGCACTAGAATACCATGTTAGGTGGTGGTTGTTTGGTTTATTTAGCCTCCTCGACAGAGTTACCTGCATTATCTTTGCACTTGCGATATATACTGAAATCTGTGTTAATTACAGTTGTCTAAATGATTTAACATGTATTCAGGCCTTTACAAAATTAGTATTGTTTTGTTGCTCCTTACATCACTTGCATCATACAATTAAAATATGATATCCATTATTTGACTGTGAGAAGGGTCAGAATACTCAGATCCAGACATTAACATTGAATGACTGGGAGTGTCAGAAACTCCAAGATGGCTTCCTTATTAGCATGAAGGATATCCCCATCTTGAAATATGTGGTCACATGATCACAAAGTTAATTACTCACATGATGCTAGTGTGACCTTTAGGCACACTATAAAATGCAGCCTGCAAACAGAGATTGTAAAAATGCACCCAAGGAAGCCCTGAGTGAGGGGTGCAACGTGTGCTTGTTCCCAGGTCTATTAGTCCCCAGTAAGTCCATGTCTGCAACTATGGAATTTCTAGACTCTTAATTGAATAAAATGTGAAATATTTTAAACATAGTGCAGATCGAGTGCCCTGGTTTCTTTGTGTTTCAAATACCTGATCTGATTATTAACAGAGTCTAGTGGGTCTTTGGCACTTTGTGTGTTGAGATATATATATATATAATTTAATTAGCACATTAGTACAAGATTTTCCACGCAAAAAGCAAGACCCCCTTACTCCCATTTAGCACACATGCCAAGATTGAATTATTTCCGTTACCACAGCAGTGCCAGATACCATCCAGTTAGCACAACATGCCCAGATTCCACTGCAAGTTACTGGACCAAGACCAAACATTGTGCTCAGTGTTCACAACTGTGCCAGTTTCATTATGCCCAGTTAGTACTAAACTACTCAAAGTGGCATTAGGAAATGAGTAAGAATGCGAAGCATGGGAATGACACATGGTCAGCAAAATAGATGTTAGTAAGGAAGTTCTTTGTGCACATGCAGGTGGTCACTACTGATCTTGTTTGGTTGTGCGTACACACTAGCACAGGGATAACAGCTACAACTGTAAGGCCTTATTTTCAAATAGGCAGAAATTCCCAATTGCAGATGTTTTGGAGGCTCTTGCACAACCAGAAATGTATTCCCACATTGCTTATGTTTGCGTTCGCTGTACACTGTCATGACATCCACCCACAATTCCACGCTCTATCTGCCTTGCCACCACCATACAAATCAAACTGCATACACCTGAACGTTGTGTGTGGCAAGCCCTAATTAGGACCCATGAATTCTTCATTTACTTAGCGCTTATGGTGAACTGATTTATCTGTCTGCTTTTAAAAGGTTCTACTGGTATTCTAAATCAACGGTGCCCATTCAATCTGAATTAAAGCATGAGGCGAATGAAGTGTAATACCCAGGATGTCATCCTCCATACATCTTTGCAGCAGGCACATTAATCGGCTGGGCTGTCCTGTGCGACGAAGAAAGCAATCCTGCTATCCCAGGTTAGCCACTCAACCAACTCATTTACAACTCTGTTTTCTCAAGCAAATGCAAGAGGGTTTTTACAGGGGACTGATATGTAGCTGCAAAAGGTTGGTAAGTGTATTTAAAATAAAGTAGGGCATGAAAAGAGGAATCGAGCAAATAAAAAAGCAGGTAAGATAGCTCAGTGGGTTGAGCGCTCGCTGCTGTGATATGCAGGTCGTAGGTTCGAATCCCGGCAAGGCTGACTCAACGTTTCATCCTTCCGAGGTCGATAAATGAGTATCAATTTCGGTTGGGTGATATTGTATGTAAATATGTGCTCTGTAAAGCGCTATATAATCATTATCGTAAAAAATGATAGAATAGAAAAAAAAAAAGTGGAAAAAGGATCTTTACATACAAAGTGAGAAGAAGTCTGAAAAACTAGAAGGAATGAAGCTGAGGAACAGAAGAAATAAAACATATGCCTATACACTGCCTACAATAGTTTGGGGACATTTACAAATGGCTGTTTTGTGAATCCTCGCACACAGACAGGGATTCCCGGGTTGCATATCTTTGGGCATGAATGCACCCATGGCTGCAAAATGACCCTATGTTATGGGCAACGCCCTCCCTCTCTCAGCCCTGGCTTTACACATTGCCTGCACAGATTTTCGGCCAATATATTCAGTGAGAAAAATGAAACTACAAATCACAGCATACACAGCACACAAGTGGGTGTGTAGTTGGAGTTCTCTGTTGGGTCTGTGACATTGCAGCTGCACAGAAATCCCTTTGAAATGCCAGTGCTCCCACTCCGAGGAAGAGGCACTTTGTTTCAGAAACCAAAACCAATTCCTGATGGCCACAGCACTGGATCTGCTCTTTCAATTGCACAATTCATGGCCATGGCAATGAATTAACTCAATACAAAAGCCCTCTTCTATAATGATTCCTGCCGTGCACTTTTGTAGCAAACGCAAGCTATGAGGAGGATAGCTCAGGGGCAACGTGCTCGACTTGGAAGCAAGACGACACGGAGCACCACAGATTCTATCCCCTGGTCCGCGCTTAGAAACCAGTGGGTTATAAATAACATATCATATGGTGGAAGCAGTGCTGGCAGAGATTGGCGTTCATATCAACGCACTGTGACATCAAGTAGGTGTTACAGGTGGCAAGTCCTAGACATTAAAGTGGGGGGACTCATCAACAAACGCAATGGGATGTGACGTCATCAGAAATTAGCAAATCAAAGTGAAATATGCGCTTTTCATTAAATTGGCTTTGCCCAACTACCCAAATTGCACAGGACGAATGGCATTTGCCTTTCCCAATATCAAAACACACACAAAACCAAGAGAGAATATTTTCTTCTAATAGTGATTTTGAAAACGTTAAAAGGTGTCCATATTTTAGACTCCAAGAACCAATACAAATGTTTTGCCTGGAACTGTCACGTTGATGTCTCCCTGACGACGGGGGGCGGGAGTATCAGGGAGGAAAGGGAAGTGACGAAGGGGGAAGGGGGCAGGGGCAGTTACGATGTTATGTTGCATAAAGAAAGACGTATTGTTCAGAGCTCCATGTCGACCCCCTTCATTGCTGCGTCACTGCTTGCCAGGCCGCGCCACATAGAACAATGGCGACGAGGATGGGATTGCGGGCAGAGCAACGCTCATAGGAGAGCCCGGCAGCCTGACCACAGCAACCACAACCAGAACGTTCATGAGCGCAAGCACGCTCAGCTGGCGCATCATGATACGTGGCCCGGGCCGCGGTGGTGATCACTCATGGAGAAGAGCAGTGGCGGCCGAGGAACTAAGAGGCAAATCCCCCTCCCCCTCACACAAAGCCCGGCCGGTGAGAGCACGGCCCACATGTTTTCCCACGGGAGAGGGAGCGGATCAGGAAACACACGTACTCCACGGAGGGAGGGACCCTCGTGCCTACCAGCCCACCAGGGAAGAAGACAGAGCACGGCACGTGCGCTCTGCGGGCCAAAGGAAGCCCCACAATCAGCAATAAGCACCCCCAGACCAAAAGGGGCCACAGCACACGGCTACAGGAACCCCAGGAGGTGTCAGAGGAAATCTGATTGTGCTCGTGTCACGTCAGGCGGCCATCCAACATTAGCAGGAGGTGAAACCACTCCCTTGAGGGGAGGGAGGACAACACTGAAGACCCCCACAGGTGGTTATCAATCAACGGGTGGTGCTCGCGCCCCAGCGGCGTCCATCCAATCGCAGCGGCGGCCTCCCAATCATAGCGGCAACCAGCACCACAGACACCTAGCAAGTAACCACCCTATCGAACAAAATGTCAGGCCAAGATGACGGACAAGGAGCACATGCGCAGGGGAATGCACCCCCGGGTCCAGGTGCACCAACACCAGATCATGTGCCATATCAACTACCGGACACACTGGCAGCCCAAATGCCGGGAGCATTTGACGTGACAGACACAAGCAACATGGGTCCCAGGTGGACCAAGTGGATCAGGGACTTTGATCTATACATGGGAGCCACAATACCAGTCGCTGATGCAAGGCAAGTATGCCTTCTAAAACTGGCCGTCGGATCTGCCACACGTGACATAATCGACGAAATGCCCCAGGACTCCATAGACTCGATGGAGCACCTCGAAGATGCGCTTGACACATACTTTGCGCCACATACTAACGTAGATTACGAAAGACACCTATTTCACAGCACCAAACAGGCAAAAGGAGAAACCATGGATGTGTATGTGATGCGACCACGCACCAAACTAAAACACTGTGACTTCGCAAACTATTCGAACACCAATGCCCTAAGGTCACAGATCAACTCGGGATGCGAGTCCCAAGCCTTTCCCAGGAAGCTACTCCAGAAATCCCGCACGCTGGAGGAAATCCTAGCGCTAGCGAGAGTCGAGAGGGTCATCGACTCCCAAGTGGAGAGCTTTGGCAACACCAATGCAGGAGAAAACCTAAACAGACTACAACTGGAGAAGAAAATGGAAGAACTCTTCTGCTAAAAATGTGGGTTTGAATACCCGCATGAAGGGACGTGCCCCGCAGTGGGACAACGGTGCACCTCCTGTGGCGAAGGAGGACACTTCAAGGCAGTGTGCAGACTGTTCCAAGATCGAGGGAGAGACCGACCCAAAGACAACACTCCTCGCCCAAGAGGACGGTACAGGGGTTCATCCAACAGCAACCCCGCCCCCAGCACCGCAAACACCCAGAGCCAACCCACGGGTGACCAGCGAGACAGAGACTCTGGAGAGGACGAGCAGAAGAGGAGAGAGAAGAAGGTTTGTGATGGGTGCAAAACCGGAGCACAGATCCAGACGTCATGTGCGATACCTGGTGGAACAGTCCCCCACGGACTCTAATCTCAGCTCATCAGGGAAAAAAAGGCCTATGTGTACGCCCTGGGCAACCCTACAGCCATGGCGCACAGCCCAACACTCATCATCAAACTGCAAGAGAGACCAACAGAGTTTCTTATAGACACAGGAGCCATGGTCAACGTGGTAAGTGAAAGGGTCTACACCGATCTTCCTCAAAAACCCAAGCTACATCCAGCCACGGTGGACATATACGATTATGGAGCCAAAACACCCTTAAAGTGCCGGGGACAATTCAGAGGGCTCTGTCGCTACAAAGGACATGAAATGAGGGTACCGATACATGTTCTGGCCACAGAAACAGACAGCGGCTGCATTCTGAGCTTCAAGGCGTCCACCGACATGGGACTGATACATATTCTTTACAACATAATGGTCCATAAATATATAGATCCGGTCGAAATGATAAACAACATGTACCCCAAAATATTCAAAGGAATAGGCAAACACTGTAACAGGCAAATAAAACTCCATGTGGACAGTTCCATATGCCCAGTAGCTCAACCGTACCGCGGGATCCCGGTCAACATTCAATAAAAAGTTGAAGATGAGCTCCAGAAACTACTGGAACAAGACATCATTGAAAGGGCCACTGGATCCACCACGTGGATATCCCTGATCGTCCCAGTCCCCAAAAAGGGTTCTGAAGCAATAAGACTGTGTGTAGACATGCGATGCCCGAATCAAGCCATAAAAAGGGAGAGATACCCCGCGCCACGCATCACAGACATGATACACCTACTGAACGGGGCGAAGGTCTTTTCCAAGCTTGACCTGCAAAAGGGGTACCACCAGCTAGCTCTACACCCCTAGAGCAGGAACATCACAACCTTTGTTATTCACGTCGGCCTTTTCCGATATAAAAGACTGAGCTTTTCGGTGTCCTCGGCGGCGAAAACATCAGGCCGAAGTCCATAACATCATTAAGCACATCCCAAACTGCCTCAACTATTCCGACGACATACTGGTATTCGGAACCGATGTGAATAAGCATGATGAGACCCTGATGAAAGTATGCAAAGCCCTGCACGACGCCAATCTCACCTTAAACAAAGATAAGTGTGAGTTCCGCAAAAACACCCTAAAATTCTTCGGGCACGTCTTTTCAGAGTCTGGAATGACTCCTGACCCGGACAAAGTAGCAGCGCTGAATGACACCCCTGCCCCATCCAACGTGTCAGAACTTCGGTCGTTCCTGGGCCTAGCCAGTTACTGCAATCGGTATATCCGGGACTTCGCATCAGTCAGCGCACTGCTAAGACAGCTGACGCGCCAGGATGCAAAATTCGAGTGGACCAGTGATTGCCAAAAAGAATTCGAACTAATAAGAGAAAGAGTCGCAAAAGCAGAAAACATGTCATATTATGACCCCAGTAGGAAGACCGAACTCACGGTTGATGCCAGTCCTGTGGGTCCGGTGGCCATCCTGGCGCAACTCGACCAAAAGGACCCCTCACAAAAACACATAGTGGCCTACGCCAGTTGCAGCCTGTCCCCAACAGAACAGGCCTACTCTCAGGCGGAGAAGGAAGGGCTGGTTGTTGTATGGGCGTGCAAGCATTTACACCTGTTTTTATATGGGAAGCCATTCCAGGTTGTCACGGATCACCAGGCCCCATTATTCCTATATGGCAACCCCAAAGCCAAAATGCCCCCATGAATCGCCGATGGGGTCTGCGACTACAGGACTATGCGTTTGAGATCATCCACAGGCCAGGGAAAGACGAAAACCCAGCGGACTTCTTGTCCAGGAGACCACGGGAGGAGAGTGCACCAGAACCGTCAGTGGCTGACAGGTACCTAAGATACCTCATACACCAGACCGCACCAGAGGGCATCAACATGGAGGCGCTCGCCAGAGAAACCGAGAGTGACTTGGCCTGTAGCATCATTTGTGAAGGACTGTTGTCGGGACTGTGGCGAAGGGCAAAAGAAAGGGGGAGAGCCGCAGGTTGCAAGGTGCGAGAGGACGTAGAAAGGCTATTACAAGTGAAAGATGAACTCGCAGTGTCGGAAGATCACCTGGTCCTGAAAGATTGCAAGCTAGTGATTCCTGAAGCCATGAGATCCAAAGAAATCGAGCTAGCCCATGAGACCCACAGGGGCATGGTATCCACCAAACGCATGCTCCGTCAAAAGGTATGGTTTCCTCACATGGACACGCTGGTAGAAGCAGCGCTGAAAGCATGCCCCACATGCTGCCTCATCACGCTGTCATGATCTCTGCTTCCAAAAGATCAGGACTTGCCCGACTCCCTTGGAAGCAGACCCATAACCCCGGTTCCGAGTGCCAGCCAGTCCCAATTGGGACCTTTTGGACCCTGTCCTGGCGCCAGTGGCACCAGGCTCATAAAGATGCCCAGTCCCAGCGCTGGAAGCGCCGGGCTCATAATGCTTGGGTGGACTTACCTGCAGCAGACCATGCTGCTTACTTACCTGCCAGTTGAACCCCTGATCCTCTTCTATTTGGGACTACTTTTCCTGTTGGGTGGGGCAGGAGCCACTCCCTAGGTTCAGAACACTGGAACTCTTCTGGAAAGCAGGAACTCTTTTCTTACCTAGGCGTGGCTGTGGAAGGAGACACCTAAGCACTACAGGAGGCTATTTAAACCACACCCGATGGATGAATCTTGCTTTGTGTTGTTCTGCATTCTCTGCAGCAGAACGCTCATCGTGTCTTCTGCTTCTGATCCTGGGCATAAGGGAACAAAGGCTTACCATCCTGGAATCCAGTCTTCAGCAGCACCTGTAAAGACAAAGAAAGAACAGGTTAGCACTACGGTCTTCAGTGGCAGCGCATCTCTTACCTGGTCCATCGGCTGTCACCAACGCCTCGCGCTGCATTCCGGCATCTGAAAGACAAAGGCTTACCTACTCTTCGCATGCTCCGGAGGTCTTCGCACTGCATTCCGGCATCTGAAAGACAAAAGCTTACCAGCTCTTCGCACGCCCCGGAGGCCTTCGGCGCTGCATCCCGCATCTGAAAGACAAAAGAAGGTGCGTTTAAAAACATTGGGCAACTTTATTACTCACGTGCCATTACTCCTTCCCACGCCGAATCCAGTGGGTATTCCAGCACCCTTCAGCTTCTCTAAAGCTCTGAACTTGTACCTGCAAGATAAAAGGGACAGTTAGTGCGCATCGTGAAGCAGGCTACAAGCGCTTACTTACGTGCTTCCAGGCGCTTCTATTCCTCACACGGGTTCGATCCTCAACTCTCATCAGCCCGCCATCCGCCATCGCCGGAACCCTGCAAAACAAGAGATATCATTACAAAAGACTTTTAAGACATTTGAAGTGCCCAGAACTTACCGTTCGTGCAGTTAACGACGGACAGCAGTCCTCTGAGGTCAAGAGGCCTGCACCCTTATCCAGTGAAGAAACTGGTTACGGCACCCTGCCCCGAGGCAGATGGAGAGCTCGGCGTTCACTTACCTAAGGTGAGGGAGTTAACCTTTGGGGTTCTACAGGAGAAGAGAAAGGGAAGAGGAGAGAGGCACCCAATAACCCCAGTTCATTAATCCCATATTTTCTATCTGCAGACATCTTACTCTTCGAGTCAGACATACAGTGCACAGAAGTCCAGCCCAAAGAGCCAACCGTGTGTTACACATCACCTTTGAAGATACAGCATTCACCCAGTCAAGACCGGCGCCTCTGCGGGAATCAGGTGAGCGTTACAGAACACAAAGCCTACCGCAAAACTCCCACCCAGGCGCTATGGAAACCTCGGATACCGACCAGCTAGCCCAGTTACTTGGGGAACTAAGAGCAGAAGTGCATGCAGCCCGTCAGGAAACGAATGCTCTAAGAAGGGAACTGATTATTTCCAAGGAGCGAATAGACGATCTTGCTAGACAATTGCTACAGTCACAAGCCGGACAAACTCCGTTACCCGCATCAGGGGCAAATCTTCCTTCAACATCCTCTACGAACCCAGTGCAGATCAACCTACCTGGGAATGTACCTCTGGCTCCGCCCGAACGATTTTCTGGTGACCCAAAGAGGTTTGCAGTATTTATTAATCAGTGCCGGTTGCACTTCTTATGCCGGCCAGCAGCCTTTCCAACTGATCAAGCTAAGGTAGCTTTCGTGCTTTCGTACCTTAGTGGCAATGCGGCAGACTGGTCGATCCCTCTAGTTAATCAAGATGATCCGGTTCTCCATGATTTTCAAGCTTTTCAGCTCAGTATGGAAAAACTGTTTGCAAGACATTCACAGGGGCAGGCCATGGACAATGAGCTCCTTTCATTGCGACAGGGTAATCAAGACCTTTTGGCTTATATTGCGTCCTTCAACAGACTGATAGTGGAAACTCGATGGCCTGAGGACAAAAGGATTACGCTGTTTTATAGAGGTCTACGTGGAGAGCACAAAGATGTGTTAGCCCAAGTAGTGAATCCCCCGCAAGACTGTTCAGACTATATTGACTTAGTCGTTCAAATTGACCACAGACTGCAGAACAGGAAGGCCGATCATTCCAAGTTTGATGCTCGAGTATTTTCCAAACCACCAACTCCTACCAAAGGAGTAGACTCCGGGGAACCCATGCAAATAGGGGGCCTGAAAGGACCACTAACACAAAAGGAGCGGGAAAGGAGAAAACAGCTGCAATTATGCCTCTATTGCGGAAACTCGGGGCACTTTCTTCGAGACTGTCCGGTGAAACCAGCCAAGAAGGCAGTAGGAGCTGCAGTTACCAGGGTCACAAACTCTGAGCAGGGAAACAACCTCGCCCGACAAGAATAGAGGTCCTCTTTCCGAGCGTTAAAACCAGTTCAGTGACCTAGCATTTCGTGATACCTATGGTCCTCATTAGCCCTGAACATCCGGATCGATTACATGCGATTGAAGCTTACGTCGACAGCGGTGCCATCGGCAATTATGTGGATCATGAAATGGTTTTGAGGATGAATCTGACTCTTTGTCCAAAGGCTGTAAAGGACGTCATTACTACGGTGGATGGTACGGAGATAGCCTCCGGACCAGTAACGCATACCACCCAAGAAGTGACGCTAGTAAGTCAAGATGGACACCATGAGAAGATCGTGTTCGATGTGATCAAGGCCCCTCAGTTCCAGATTATTCTAGGAATTCCTTGGTTAGAGAAGCACAATCCTCAGATCGATTGGCGAGCAAGAACGGTTCAGTTTCCAGAATGTGTCTCTACTTGTCACCCTCGACCTGGTGTTGCACTGGCAGCAATTTCCTCGGAGGCTCCCCAGTTACCTCCTGAATACCTAGAATTCCAAGATGTTTTCCGGAACGATCAGGCTAACTCTCTACCTCCTCATAGGTCTTATGACTGCCAGATAGACCTGATACCTGGATCTACTCCTCCTTGTAGTAGAATTTATGCCCTCACCGAGCCTGAGAATCTTCACCTCCGACAATACCTGGATCAATACCTAGCGAATGGGTTTATTCGTCCTTCCAAGTCCCCTGCTTCCTCAGCTTTGTTCTTCGTTCCAAAAAAAGAAGGGGACCTTAGAACTTGTATAGATAAACCCGCCCTGAACCAGATCACCGTTAAGAATAGATATCTGTTACCTTTGATCCCTGAACTCCTGGACCAAGTCAGAAAAGCATGCATATATACAAAGCTGGATCTTAGAGGAGCCTACCACTTGGTACGAGTAAAAGAGGGCGATGAATGGAAGACGGCCTTCCGCACCAAGTATGGGCTATTTGAATATCAGGTCATGCCCTTCGGACTTTGCAATGCCCCGGCCGCCTTTCAATATTTTATGAACGATGTCCTCAGAGAGCTCATAGATGTGTGTGTTGTTGTTTACATTGACGACATCCTCGTTTATTCTTCATCGCAAACTGAACATCGGAAACACGTGAAAATGGTCCTCGAGAGATTGCGTCAACACAAACTTTTCGCTAAGTTGGAAAAATGTGTTTTCAACGTGACTGAAGTTGAATTCCTGGGATTCATATCACCTAGCGGAATGCGTATGGATTCAAAGAAGGTCGATGCAATTCTCAAATGGCCATCGCCATCCTCCGTAAAAGGTGTTCAAAGCATGTTAGGCTTCGCTAACTTTTACCGCAGGTTTATCCCCGAATTCTCTCGAATAGTCCAGCCCATCACTGCCTTGTTAAAGAAAAACAAACGTTTTGAATGGTCTACCGAGGCGGAACAAGCTTTCCAGAATTTGAAGACTAGATTTATCTCTGCACCGATCTTAAAACATCCTCGCCCAGAACTCCCCTACATCGTTGAAACTGATGCTTCGAGCCCTGCCATGGGGGCAGTTCTATCACAAAAGGACCCAGTAACCAATCAGTTGCATCCCGTGGCATTTTGGTCCCGCAAATTCTCGCCTCCTGAAATCAATTAGCCTATTACTGATAAGGAACTTCTAGCTATCAAGTCCGCCTTTAAGGCTTGGCGGCATTATCTTCTGGGGGCCCGACACACCGTTACTGTGATTACAGATCACCGAAACCTGCAATATTTGAAAACCGCAAAAGCTCAATCCTCTAGGCAACTCCGTTGGGCACTATTCTTTGCCGAGTTTGACTTCATAATTACCTATCGACCTGGTACAAAAACCGGTAAAGCTGATGCCCTTTCTCGGATGGGAGTGGAAGAACATTTGATCAATCCTAAACCTGTACCTATCATTCCCGAACAAAGAATTCTAGGTGTAATCGCCACACAATCCATAGAGGAAGTTAAGGATAAAGCCAGGCTACTGGTAACTCCAGCAGACATACAGAATTGGCATCTGCAGGGAAAGGACTTTACGGTGAAGGACAACCTATTATATTTCCAAGAACGGTTATACCTGCCCAGCACAGATTTACAGAAAAAGGTAATCTCTTGTTATCACGATTCTTTAATGGAAGGACATCCCGGTATGACCAAGACCTCGGAAAAGATCAAGCGCTACTTCTGGTGGCCGTCTTGGAAAAAAGATATCAGAGACTTTATAATGTCCTGTGGAGTATGCGCCCAAAACAAGAGTCAAAAGGAAAAACCAGCCGGCCTTTTACGCCCTATTGACATCCCGCCTCGCCCTTGGCATACGCTTTCTATGGACTTCATCACTGATCTACCTCCATGCTCCGGATACAATACGATCCTAGTAATCGTGGACCTATTCTCCAAGATGGCGCATTTCATTCCACTCAAAGGCTTACCAACAACAGCAACTCTGGCCCGAGAATTTCTCGAAAACATCGTCCGACTGCACGGTTTTCCTTCAGTGCTAATTTCGGATCGAGGTAGTCAATTTATTTCTCATTTTTGGCGAAGTTGCTGTCGGTCGGCTCAAATTGATGTGAGACTTTCGACCAGCCACCACCCTCAAACCGACGGACAAACCGAGAGGACCAATCAAACTCTGGAACAGTATTTGCACTGCATGCTACAACAAACTGAAAAAACTTGGAAAGATATCCTTTGGATAGCCGAATATGCCTACAATAACTCTGTCCACTCGGGAACTGGGAAGACCCCGTTTTTTTTTTATACGGTAGTCACCCTCGAATCTCGGAGTTGGATCCACTCCAAGATCTTGGAACACCAGCAGTAGACCACCTGCATTCTACAATCACCCAAGCCTTTAAGGAAGCCGTTTCTCACCTTCAAAGGGCTAAAGAACAATACAAGAAAGGAGCAGACCAACATCGGAAGGAAGCCCCCCGATATCAAGTAGGAGATCAAGTCTGGTTATCCACCAAATATCTACCTCTAAAAGGACCACGCACATTCAACCCAAGATACCTTGGTCCCTATTCCATCACTACCATAATAAACCCAGTAGCGGTCAAGTTGGACTTGCCCCCTCACATGAAGATACATCCGGTCTTCCACGTCTCTCTATTAAAACCCGTGCAACCTCAAACCCGACTAACTACATCTCCAAAACCTATTCTAGTTGATGGAGAACTCGAGTTTGAAGTCAAAAGCATCCTGGATTCCAAGATCTCCAAATCTAAACTATTTTACCTGATTGACTGGAAAGGCTACGGTCCCCAAGAAAGATCCTGGGAACCTGCAGAATATGTCCACGCGCCTCGTCTAATCAAAAGATTTCATCGAACATTTCCTAACAAGCCCAAACCCCCGGAGAAGCCCGGTTTGGGAGGGGCCTTGAGGGGGGGGTGCTGTCATGATCTCTGCTTCCAAAAGATCAGGACTTGCCCGACTCCCTTGGAAGCAGACCCATAACCCCGGTTCCGAGTGCCAGCCAGTCCCAATTGGGACCTTTTGGACCCTGTCCTGGCGCCAGTGGCACCAGGCTCATAAAGATGCCCAGTCCCAGCGCTGGAAGCGCCGGGCTCATAATGCTTGGGTGGACTTACCTGCAGCAGACCATGCTGCTTACTTACCTGCCAGTTGAACCCCTGATCCTCTTCTGTTTGGGACTTTTTTTCCTGTTGGGTGGGGCAGGAGCCACTCCCTAGGTTCAGAACACTGGAACTCTTCTGGAAAGCAGGAACTCTTTTCTTACCTAGGCGTGGCTGTGGAAGGAGACACCTAAGCACTACAGGAGGCTATTTAAACCACACCCGATGGATGAATCTTGCTTTGTGTTGTTCTGCATTCTCTGCAGCAGAACGCTCATCGTGTCTTCTGCTTCTGATCCTGGGCCTAAGGGAACAAAGGCTTACCATCCTGGAATCCAGTCTTCAGCAGCACCTGTAAAGACAAAGAAAGAACAGGTTAGCACTACGGTCTTCAGTGGCAGCGCATCTCTTACCTGGTCCATCGGCTGTCACCAACGCCTCGCGCTGCATTCCGGCATCTGAAAGACAAAGGCTTACCTACTCTTCGCATGCTCCGGAGGTCTTCGCACTGCATTCCGGCATCTGAAAGACAAAAGCTTACCAGCTCTTCGCACGCTCCGGAGGCCTTCGGCGCTGCATCCCGCATCTGAAAGACAAAAGAAGGTGCGTTTAAAAACATTGGCCAACTTTATTACTCACGTGCCATTACTCCTTCCCACGCCGAATCCAGTGGGTATTCGAGCACCCTTCAGCTTCTCTAAAGCTCTGAACTTGTACCTGCAAGATAAAAGGGACAGTTAGTGCGCATCGTGAAGCAGGCTACAAGCGCTTACTTACGTGCTTCCAGGCGCTTCTATTCCTCACGCGGGTTCGATCCTCAACTCTCATCAGCCCGCCATCCGCCATCGCCGGAACCCTGCAAAACAAGAGATATCATTACAAAAGACTTTTAAGACATTTGAAGTGCCCAGAACTTACCGTTCGTGCAGTTAACGACGGACAGCAGTCCTCTGAGGTCAAGAGGCCTGCACCCTTATCCAGTGAAGAAACTGGTTACGGTACCCTGCCCCGAGGCAGATGGAGAGCTCGGCGTTCACTTACCTAAGGTGAGGGAGTTAACCTTTGGGGTTCTACAGGAGAAGAGAAAGGGAAGAGGAGAGAGGCACCCAATAACCCCAGTTCATTAATCCCATATTTTCTATCTGCAGACATCTTACTCTTCGAGTCAGACATACAGTGCACAGAGGTCCAGCCCAAAGAGCCAACCGTGTGTTACACATCACCTTTGAAGATATGGCATTCACCCAGTCAAGACCTGCGCCTCTGCGGGAATCAGGTGAGCGTTACACATGCCTAATCCTCATCCAGAGCCACTGCTCATGTCAGAACTCCCACATAGAATAGTGGCGGCCGACTTCTTTGGACCCATTGAGGGAGGAAAATACGTCCTGGCCGTGATGGATGAATACCGACGGTACCCTGAGGTAAGGCTAATATCTTCGACCGCAGCCCATCATGTCATCCCTGCCATAGACCACATGTTTTCGGCATATGGAGTACCCAAGGTGCTTAAGACGGACAATGGGCCCCCGTTTTGTGGGCATCAATTCACTCAATACGCTGAATACCTTAGATTCCATCATAGGAAGATCCCTCCCCTGTGGCCCCAAGCCAATGGGATGATCGAGCGATTCATGGCTAACCTGAAACAAGCCCTACAGATCACCCGGCTAACAGGACAGCCATACAACAGGTGCTAAACCAACTCATGAGAGACTATCGAGGGACTCCTCATAGCACCACAGGGAAGGCCCCGGCTGAACTGATGTTTGGCTGGAATACACAAACGCGCATCCCACAGGCCGAAGCCATCAGCCCGCTGCCGACTCTGGACCAGGAGGTGCGAGAACGGGACGAAGCACCAAAAGCCCGTATTAAGGAATAGACAGACACCCGCAGGCGGGCACCGACCTCACAAATAGAGGTAGGAGACGGGGTGGCAGTCCGGCAACCGCTGACACACAAGCACACGTCCGCATTCCATGAAGAACCTCTACTAGTCACCCAAAAGAAGGGATCCATGGTCACCTCCCAAGGGTCGGAGGGACCTGTCACGAGGAACTCCTCCCACTTCAAAGAACTTCTGCCGTCAGGAGCCAGGCGCTTGAGTGGGAGAGTACAGCCTCACTTAAGTTACGAATCTGATGATCCCTACAAAGGAGATCAGTGGGACTCGGAGGACTCAGAGCCGGATGTGGGGAAAGAAGTTGCCGAGAGCGGACCATCACCAGGGCGGTGTCAGGCACGCCCGCAGAGGGCTCGGAACAGACCTCGCCGATGGATTGAGGAAATGGACTAGAAGCCCACCAGACCACCGCCTGTTGCAAAGAATCTGGTAACTGTTTAATAAGTGGGGAGATGTCACGTTGATGTCTCCATGACAACGGGGGGCAGGAGTATCAGGGAGGAAAGGGAAGTGACGAAGGGGGGCGGGGGCAGTTCCGATGTTATGTAGAATAAAGAAAGACGTATTGTTCAGAGCTCCGTGTCTGCCCCCTTCATTGCTGCGTCACTGCTTGCCAGGCCGCACCGCACAGAACACTTACAGTACCGAAATGGGACATTTCACCTGTAGTAGTTTGTTATTTTTCATCAGTTTATATAGTGCAGTGGTGAAGTGTCCAGCCTACACACCTGACGACTACTGTTTGATCCCGAGGTCTGTGTTAATTCATAAATTCAAAGAAGACATTCACCGTTTCTCTGGGGGGAGTGGGGGGGTGGGTGGCTCCACCCTCTGAAAAAAAGTCCACCCGCATGTACCCTCGACTTGAGCCCTGTGTGGATATCAAAATGAGGGATGCAGTGAGCGGCCAGGAGAAAGAAGGGGGAAAAGTGGCAGAGGGCGAAGAGCAGAAAAGAAAAAAGGAAGAAGTTTACTTTGAAAGAATTTGCACTTTTAGCTACGATGGGGGGTATTTCTTTTATTATTATTGTTATATGGTTATAACCGGTTCTGATTGAGACCCAAGTTATAATAAAACTAGCATTTTGCCAGATTTTTGGTATTACTAGTTGCTATTGTTACGGATGAATGACATGAAAGTGATAAGTGTGAGCAGGAGAGGAATGCTGGAGGGTTTGGCACACACCCATGAGTTGTTGGAGCGGATGTTTCTCCAGAACACTAATGTAATGTTTTGTTTGGTGATTTGTACATATTGACAATTCATTTCATGAAAAACTATTGAATAAACAATCAACAAAAAGTATAAATCGTGTTTAAATGAATTGTTCTTACTTATGATTGCTAGACGGTATTTTCTTCAGTGTGCGGTTTTTAGAAATGAACCTTTAACAATCAACATAGAAAAAATACACATTGCAGTATTAAAAACCACATTTTTCTTACAAACTTAAAAAATGCCCATATCTAAAAAACAATTAATCCATTCTCATATTACATTTCATATAAAGCAACAATTCAACAGTTCATTACCTAAAAACCTCAAATAATTGAATTAGAAAAACTTTTCAATAGTTACAAGCCATTAAAACAGATTCTAAAACCAGGGAGATGTTCAATGTTATTAGTAGGATGTAGTGCACTCAGTTTCCTTCAAAATTCTCACAAAGGCTACAAATGTGAAGTCATTCAATAAATCAGCTTACAGGTGCTCCTTTTTGGATCTGTGCTACCAGATCTGGTAAATGAGAGAAGATGAGGTGCCTCGAAACAACGAGGTACAAATAAGGGCGCACACTTCAACTAAAACGTTGTTTAAATTCTTAAGTATTCAAAACAGAGTTGATATTGTTTTTTCACAAAATATTTTATATACATAAATACTAAAATTATATACAAATTCAAACTGATTTCTCATATAACCATTGCTATACACAGCAATTGCTGACATTACTCTGTATACAATTCATCAATGAATTCACTTGGTAAATATAACGCAAAACATTTCTCTTCATGTTACAAATAAGTTTCAAGACATATACGTAGATTGAGTCATAAAAGTCTGGATATCTTGAAAGGAGTTATTAAGATTTTAAAAGGACCAATTGTCCACCTATCTTCTACTACGCGTTTCGGGCTCCTTGGCCCTTCTTCGGGTATTGATATCTGGAGTGACGTGATTCTGAAAGTATAATAGAGGTGAATACTATTTAAGTATGATCAATCGGGCAACGCTTGTTTATGACTTTGGAAAAGGATTGGAAAAGGGTTGCCAAGTGCTACTGCACTAACCTGTGCAAGGGCCTATCCAATGACGGTTCCCTTCACTCTTCCGATTGTTCTCAATAACAACTTCTGTGAATAAAAAGCACTTGATTACTAAAAGGATGGTATTTAGGAAATGGTGGTCTCTTGTGGGCAAGTCGCTGAATTAGTGCTGTGTCCCACTTGGAGGCCACCTACCTTCAAACTATCTCTCATTTCAGCTACATTTGACAATTGAAATACACTCACCTAGTGTCCGTTAGGTGCGCTGTTTTCAACCACTATTACAGTTTCCCTGTTTTATTTGTTAGAGTGCACGCTTGCTCTTCTGCCACTAATTGGGTTGCAAGTAGTTGAAAGAACAAAGACTCAAACCTCGTCGGCTTCCTCGGGGAGACAGTCCAGGCCCTTTGGAGAGTCCACGTAGGATTTTTTACAGTCTGTTTTTACAGCTTCTACCACAAAAAGGCTCAGTAGAAAACGTGCTCGTTTAAAACAAATTGTACTGCCGCGCCGAAACGTGGTGGTGCCAAAACATCCGTGTGCCAGACTGGTCGCCCCTAACAGGCTGCGCCAAATCGGCCCGTGCTGAACTGGCCGCACCAAAATGGGGTGTACCGTACACATGACAGAGCTGGAGCAGATATTTGCCTCGAGCCTTCATTGGGTTGCTCACATTAAATTCCTGGGTCTCAAATGTTACAATCCTACATTTTCGATCTTCTAAAATTGATGAAGCTGCTCAGCCTACATGTACATCACATGTAAAAGTTAAGCTGATAAGAGTACATTGCAAACAAGAGTGGAACATGGCACATGGCCACCCAAGTGTCTTTAGAATACTCGCTTACCAACCAAGCGCAGTCTTGTATGGTTTTATTTAAACATGTACACAGTGACTCCACCTGGCACAAATCACTGGGCAGAGCAAGATACCCAAGTGTAATTAGATCTGTGTGTTAAAAAGGTATGATGCCAGGCTCTCCTCCATGTAAATGGAGAGCACACAAAACATCACCCATACAGTACATTAGTGAAATGGTCTTCAGATATATTTAATTCAACAGTCTTAAGTGTAGGGTTTGTGATTGTCCCTTCCATGCATTGCACATTTTAAGCGGATACAATGTTGTTGGCAGCTATGCATTTACCTTTTCTTAAGGGACACAATGCTTCTCTCATAACTACTTTATGAGAGGAATATTTCTCACATGGACCTATTTTGAGAAGGCTAGGTTCCCCTTTTCAAGGGAAACAAGATAGAAACCGTTGATCTCTTTTAGGAGAGCCAACTACCGTTACCATAATCTTAAGTACAAAGCTGTCTGAGAGGTCAATATTACTTGTACTTAAAGGTTGTGGGCCCTACACACATTATAGGGTATCTTAGAACCAGCAATAACAGAATGACTATCCAGTGAACGGTCTGTCAGCCCATCTGACCAATGGAGTCCAAATGGAGCCAGAGGCTGTCATGACCACTATCCCATACTTGCACACCTCCCCGCCTTCTAGGGTTAACTTGTCCCCTCAGTTGCACACTAAAGGCACCCCGAGACTCAGGAACGCTGGTGTAAGGGCCAGTTGGACCCAACTACTGCGCACTTGGCACCTAATGCACTCTGGAGGCCAGAACAGTAAGGAACTTCCTAGTTCCACCACAATGGCCGCCCATAAGGCCAGGGAAACCATCAGGAAGATCACGCCTAGCTGGTGGGTATATAAGCCACACCCCTGGGCTGCAGCTCTGCTTCGCTTTAGTCTGCACAGGCAGCTTGAGTTTACCATGCGATCTCAGCAACCTACAATCTCCAAGGAAAAGGAAACAACATTAAAGAAAGGCAAACTGCAGTGACCTCAATCTACTTACTTCTATTGACATCACGCGAATCCTCGCTGACTCTGCTGAACTCCGAACGCCCTTAATACCCAGAGGTTTCTAAGAGCGGACCCGGGGATCGAACCTGTGGTGCTTCGTGTTTTCTTGCTTCCAAGGCATGCAGTTGCCCTGAGCTATCCTCCCGAGACGAGTTCCTGTGCGCTCCAACACTTGACACCAGCCAGCACCTGCAGAAGAGATCACAACACAATGAATTAATGAAGACCATGCACAGCCGATAAGGCCCTCCTATACTTACTTTTGGAAAGGCACGACGCATTGCTGCATTGTCAGCTGGATTCACACCAACACGCGGCTCCTCTCACGCGCTTCTACATTTTCAGCTAGGACTCCAGAGACACGTGGCTCACCTCACACAGCAAGCAGCTGTGTTAGCCTACCTAAGAGTTTGCAGGGAAACGGAACTCAATGTCTGAATCCTGCTCAGAATCGATCAAGATCGTGCACGCTAGCTAGCATTAAATGCAGCAGCTATTTCACAATTCAAATGGAAGTGTCTATGAAGTCGCTGTAATACTCTGCCTTACAACGGAACCATAAACTTAGACAGTACTCTCAATCTGTGTTTTTCTGTGAATTAGATCCCTGAAAAGTAACAGCATTGCTTCTCCAGAGAAAAGGAAGCTTATGCCATACAACTGTGAAAAATCCACCTTTGTCTGAATCCTTTCGTTTAGGTGAGCACAGAACTTCGTTCTTGCCATATGTCACGGGAATTAACAAAACCGATAACTTTGGTAAAAAAATGAGAGGTGAATGAAAAAACTACATTTACCAGAATGAGCAGCCAATAGACAAACATTGGGTCTTTTGGAATAAGCCTGAATAAATGAATTAACTTTTTGAACGAATTTGCTCCAAAGGCTCGCTAAAATGCATGCCTTTGAATTTAGCATGAAAAGATATATATCATGTCAGTCTCTGATCTGCAATCTATAGAATGAATGTTGTTGATGTATACTATAATGGCATGTCAGTTAACTAACACTGTTCGAATTGCAAACTTACAACCCTGAAACCAACCATGTCTCTTTTTCTGTTTTTAGTGGGCTAAAAGCTGTAACAAGTATGATTAACGAGAAGTACTCAACACAACAAAACACCTTTTAAAACGAAGTATTTTTTCTGTCCTGAAGACGGCTATACTTGCAATAACATGTTGCCATTAGCCGAAACATATGTCGACCATAACAAAAAGCCTAAGGTTGCTAATAGGCTCTTTTCACGATAGAGCTGTACAGTGCTTTAAGTGGGGTAAGAGATTGAGGGGGGGGGGCCTCATTTGGGGGCGTGGCTTTCATTGTGGGCGTGGCCTAAAACAGGCACAATCATTGTAAGGTGCGCAAACAAATATATAAATGTATGTGAGTATTTATTTGTATGCGTACTACTATGGTCTCTTTACTTTTCAAGCCTTATAAACATAGCAATGTTACATATGTCTATGTTTATAAAAAGGTGGCTTGAAAAGTGCACAAACCATAGTAATTTACGCACACTTGTGTGCTTACCTTACTATGGTTTGTGTACTTTTCAAGCCACCTTTTATGAGCATAGACATTTATAACATATTTCTATGTTTATAAAAGACGGCTTGAAACGTAAACAATTTAAGGCATCTTTTATAAAGCGTTGATGACCGACAAAACCCAAGGTGGCTTTGTCCATCGACAAAGCTTTATAAAAGATGCCTTGAATTGTGCACGTTTCAAGCCGTCTGTTATAAAACATAGAAATATTTCTACGTTTATAAAAGATGGCTTGAAACGTACACAATTCAAGGCATCTTTTATAAAGATTTGCCGACGGAGAAAGGTGCCTCGGGCTCCATGATCTCTGCTCAGAGCACATAGATTACAGAGCCCGAGGCGTCTTTCACCTTCTGCGAACCCGCGGGCTCCATGATCTAATCTGCATATTAGATCACAGAGCCCGCGGGTTCACGAGGGTCAGTGACCTGGGGAGGGCAAACAAAGGGACAGTAACTTCCTCTGATGACCCTAATGAGGGGTCATCAGAGGAAGTTGCACTGACTGACAGTAGTGCCGCCAGCCTCGGTGTCGCTGTGGCTGGCTGGCACTTCTGTCAGCTTGCCCAACATAATGAAGGGCGCATCCCCTGACGCGGCAGCGGCCGCGGCGGGATAATGCGTTCCACCAATGTTGTGTGGGACCGGGGCCCCGGCAGGGCCCCGGCTCAGCCCCACTTTCTGGAGACTGCGGGGGCCCGGCCCTGGCAGGCCCCGGCCCACTTAAAGCACTGGAGCTGTATACCATCAATAAGAGTGCTCTACCCTTGTGTCTGTTTCGAACAGTAATATAAAATAAGACAAAAATGCACGTACTAACCCCACCATATTTTTAATGCTTTGTATTAAATTTTCAGTTTGTTTATTTGCTATGCTTCAGTTAAAGATCTTTTTTTAGGCTATTTCTCACACATGTTTCATTGATAATAAAATGTATATATTTTTGTTAAGACTTGATTGGTATCATAACTTATACCGTTCAGTAATGCATTAGGCCAACTTGTAGCCCCATGTACACTGGTATAAATTACAATCGTGTTTTGAAAATAAATGACCCCTCCAGATAATAGGTACACCAACCATCAGATTGCAAAACCAAGAGACAGGGTCACCACCTTCATTGTGCTTCTTTTCCCTCATCTGTCCCCTCCATTTAGGAGAAGCCCTAGCAGCCACAACCTGCGGCCCACACAGCATCAGCCACCCCGAGGGTCCAGACGATCCCGCAGAGAGGAGGCACAAGGTAAGCATTACAGAACGCGAATCCCACATTAAACCCTCTGCCTGAGCGTCATGGACACTTCTGAAGTCGACAAGTTGTCCCAATTGTTAGGGGAACTCTGAGCCGAGGTACACTCGGCCCGATCTGAGACCAATGCCCTATGGCGAGACTTATTAGTAAATAGGGATCACACCGAGGAGTTAGCTAGGCAGCTGCTACAGACACCGGCGGGACAGGCTCCACTACCTGGCGTTAGCCCTCAAATCGCCCCTGTAGCTTCAGTTCAGGTGCTAGTTCCTGGTGCCGTCCCATTGGTCCCACCAGAACGTTTCACAGGAGACCCCCATAAGTACACAATTTTCATGCATCCGTGTCGCTTGCATTTTCTGTGCATGCCAGGGGTTTTTCCTACCGACCAGTCCAAAGTGGCCTTTGTTTTATCCTATTTGGGAGGGCATGCTGCTAATTGGTTCAGCCCATTGGTGACTCAGGACGACCCCCTTGGACAGAACTTTCCAGGGTTTCAGCAAGAATTTGAAAAACTGTTTGCCCGCAGTACTCAGGGGCAAGTTTTTGACAATGAACTCCGATCATTGCGACAGGGCAGTCAGGCACATGCTGGCCTATGTAGCCACTTTCAACTGATTGGTCGCAGAGACCAACTGGCCTGAGGCAAAACGAACCACCCTGTTCCATCGAGGCTTGCAAGGAGAATTAAAGGACGTTTTGGCCTAGGGCGTCAACCTACTTGGGGGGTGCGAAGAATATATATACTTGGCATTGCAACTTGACCACCGATTGCAGGATCGTAGAGCGGATCGTGAACGTTCTGAGGGTAGGGCGTTGTATGTCAGCTCGAGGGAAAGTCCAGCACGTCAGCCAGTGAGCCACCCTGAACCTATGCAGTTGGGTGGTCTATGTAGCCTGCTCACCCGAGACGAAAGAGAGTAAAGGAGGCAACAGCAGTTGTGCCTGTACTGTGCGAAGGCAGGTCATTTTCTCCGAGATTGCCCGGTAAAGTCACCAAAGAAGGTGGTAGGAGCTGTTGACGAGAAGAGCGGAAGACAGTTGATCGGAAAACTCCAACGCCTGACAAGCTTAGAGGTCAGCTTGTTGAGCAAAGGGAAGGTACCCTTGACCTCACGCGACTGGTCATCCCTGTGGTTCTAGTTTGCCACCAACAGCCTTCACGAATGCATGTATTAGAAGCATATGTGGATAGCGGTGCAGTGGGAAACTATATGGACCATGCCATGGCCCACAGAATAGGGGTTCCCATTCGGTCAAAATCAGTGGCAGAGAATGTCACTGCAGTGGATGGCACGCAGTTGCTATCAGGACCAGTGACTCAATGCACTGAGAAGCTCAAGCTATTATGCCAGGACGGACACAGGGAGAGTATTTCTTTACATTTAATTAATGCTCCGCAGTTCCAGATAATCCTTGGGATGCCCTGGCCAGAGAACCACAACCCTGCATTGACTGGTGTGCGAGAACTTTAACCTTCTCCGACAACTGCAGATACTCATGATATAAGAAAGACTATGCTTCCGGAGTCGACCAGGTGAGGCCTACACATAAGACCAGTTTCACCCTAGGTTTGGTGGGAGTGTTGCCTTCCGAGTACGCAGAGTTCCAGGACATATTCCAAAAGGAACAAGCAAATACCCTTACGCTGCATAGACCGTACAATAGTCAAATTGACCTCATTCCTGGGTCCCAAGTCCCTTGCAGCCGGATCTATGCTCTTGTGGGATGTTCTGACCCACTAGGCTCTGTCCTGCAATATCACTATGTGCTGCTTTCATCAAAAACAACAGAATGGCTGCCAAAAAGCCTTATGTGCGCTAAAAATCTCTCAGAAGTGCGCAGGGAAACCTGAAAAATAGGCCGCCAATCCATTTTGCCTGTGTCAGTGGAAGAACCGGAGACCACACTACCAAAACCTTCATTGGGCTGCCCGCAGAGTGAAATGAAACTACTTGAAAAAGCAGTGCTGCATTGTCAGGAAAACCCAGAAGTGCTTTAAAATCAGTTTTTCCTTGGCTGTTGAAAGTGCAAAATTATTGTTCCCAAACATCAGTAGAGATGCAACATCCTTGTTGGGTGTTAAACATCACTTTATTTAAAGAATCCACCTAAGCACACTGTCAGGAGAAGCACATTTCATCACAAAAATATCCCCATTCAAAAGGTGCTTGTCTGGAAAAATATGTCAGAATATAGACGCAGTACCGCTGCCTGCCTGTGTCAAAGCTGTCATTTACTTATATTGGCAGTTTAAAACTTGTGTCTTAAAATCAAATTGTGGAAAAGAAGAGACTTACCATCAAAAGCAATATAGGTTGCTACAATTCAATTTCTATGTTTTAAAAAGACTGGAATGAAGAGATCTTTGGGTATATTTGTTGAAAATGTAAAGTTTATTTAGAAAAGACAATGTTAAACAAAGTATTTTACAGTAAAATGATACTAGCCAGAGGAATTCAAAAGCACATTCCACAGTTTGCTCCAACATAGGTTGCCTCCCTTTTGCTCTCTGCCCAGGAACTATCATTTATATGCTAATGAAAGGAGGGGGTTTGCTCTGCTTCTCTGGGAGAGAGACAGTAGGCTTCCTGGACTGAAAGGAAATGCAAATTCGGGTGTCAACAGAAACCAACTGCCAGTAGGAAGAGATCCCTGGAATGCTCTGGGCCCATCAAACTCTGGGCGCGGGACCAGACAGATTTGTGTATCTTAGATTACAAGAAAATATCTTTTTGAAAAAGACTCATAAAAAACTGTGAAAAATGTGGTAAAATCTGTAAATTAGAGGTTAATATAAAAATGCTGCTCACTGTTTGAAACTATTCTGGACTCTGTGCGATGTTGAGAGACAGGATTACCGAAACATGGATGTTGTAGCAATTGTGATAATGCTAGGAATATGGACGTTTACAGGATTATGCCCAGATGTCATGCGCATGTATGGAGAAAAATATGGACAGATCCGACACTGGGTACTCATTCAAAAGCGCGAAAAACTGTAAAATTGGAACTAAAGCTCTCACTGAGTGGGCACTCGGACGGATACGTGCTATACTAAATCTGTAATTTGAATATGTATTATTAGCAAGTTGGTGATATTGTAAATATGATTTATGTGAAAAATAGATATACTGTACAGAAACAAAGGGCAGGGACTCCCTGGGTTGTAAAATACAGCATCACTATGACACTAGATTTCCTTCTCAAATCAGGAGAGGAGAAAGACTTTAACCAATATGATTCCTAGAGGGTGTGCTTAGTATAATTTAGCCTACCCACCCCTTTGGGAAATACATAAATAGGGACTGCTTAGGACCTAGAGACACACACACATTCACCCATCAACTGATTGTCGGCGAAGCACTCTGCAGGAGAACCCAGATCCAAGACTCCAGAACTCTGAAAGCAGAAGGCCCAACTTCCAAAGCTGAACCCTTCTCAGCTGCCTTTAAAATCTTGAAACCTGATTTTAACCCCAGACTTTCAAGGGGCACACAAAAATTGAGGCTGTGCTGTTTCTGTTTCTTGCCAATAACCCTTGCCAGAACCCAGAGATCCAAACCAGTAGAGCAGAGCTGTAACCAGAAAGCTGTAACCCAGAACCAACCCGTCAGATCCAGTTCAGATGCCGTGCAGAGACCAGAGTGCCGTGCTGAGTGCAGAACCGGGTGCCTGAATCCTGTCTGGTGGGCTAGCAGATTCCAGTCCTAAACCTTTGACCAGATCTTTGACGGGCCTATTCCAAACCCTAGTTGTGAGCATCTATAGCATAGAATTATCCATAGCCAATATCTTATCCTTAAGTAATCCAATCCAAAACCATTCTATCATATCCAGAACTGCATTGTAGAATCTTTCTTGTTTTTCTGAATCTTTCCCTCATCCATATAGTCCTTTGTTAATTGTAGTGATAATATCATCTTTGCGCTAATATATTTGCTGAAGAAAGACAAGTGTCTTGGCGGGCAAAAGTCAGAGCAGAGGCGCCGCTGTTCTGGTGGCTGTCCCGTTGGGTATCTTGCATCTTCATAGCCTCCCTAGTGTACAGAAAATGTGTGTATGTAATTCAAAAGCGCATCTTGCATTTGAAAATCTTGACTGTTTCTGAAAAAAAATACCTCTACTAAAACCTTCATGACTTCTGAACCGTGCATGGTAGAAACGAAATTTAATTGTCAAATTGGCTCAATTTCCTCACATGTAAAACAGCTATTCTTTGCATCTGACCTCAGAATTCAGTTTTCCATCTGCTAGTTGTCCAATCATCATTGCTAGTGTTTACCTGAAACTATACCAAGCGGCTCCCACTAGTTTTGAATGCAATTTAGTGATTTAAATCAATTTTCCAGTGTTTTTCCCATTCATTACAAACCACATTCAAAAGCATTTGACCTGTTCTGAAATCATTCCCATTTCTCTTTGCTTGCTGGTGGGAACTGGGATTGAAACTGTTTTGGTTGAGATTGTATATTCCTGAAACCCATGTGCTCCCCTTCCATCTCTTTATACTGCATATTGGGGGGAATTGATTAGTATCAGGGGGAAAGAGTAACATTGCATTTGATTGAACCCATATCAAGTATTATTCTGTGCTGCATTGTTTTTCTATCCATATCAAGTATTATTCTATGCTGCATAATTTTCTTATCCATACTCCTACTGATTGAAGAGATTGTTGATTGTAATATCACCCAATGCTGATCATTGTATAGGTATTAATAGTGGGATATATTGTTACGCTCACCTGGCTCCCACAGAGGCATCGATCTGAACTGGACAGCTGTGGTCTCCACCAGTGTGACGCATAGGGCCGAGATGACGGACTGGACAGGCCCACCTAGCTTCGTTAGCTTGGCCCGTAGGAATATTATTCTGTAAATGGAGAAAGGGAATTAACCACCCGTGGGGTTGAGCGTAAATCGCCCCACCCCCGCTGTTCTCCCCACAGATCACCTTTGATGTCCCCTCTTATAGTCTCACCTGATGGTTTGAAAAGATGAGCTCGCCATCCTGCATTGAGCGCAGGGGCGCGTTGATAACCAGTTGCTTTACTGGCTCGAAGGAATTGGTGAGTTCCAGAACAATATTGACTCTGAAAAGTATGTAGTTCGTAAGTGTTCACATGTCTGAGTTTCACTCTTGTCCGATTCCTTGCAGTTTGCAGCTTGACCCCAGCAAAGAGTACCTCGTGGTAGCTGACGAAGTTCAGGTAAGGATTTGGCTTATCCCACACAGTTCAATAAAATAAGGCCAGAATGTAACCTGTGGCTTGCTCCCTTATTCAGGTGTGGAGAGAAAATATGAAGTTCGGGGAATAATGCCTCCGGCGGTAAAATTAGGTACGTTTATTGTGGTGAGAAGAGTTCCCCTTGTTAGTCCCTTCGTCTCACCTTGTTGTCCTTTTGTTCCCCTTAGGTGCCGGGGTACAGCGAGGATGCAATGGAGACTGCGCCGACCCGTGAAGAGGAATAGTACCCCTGGCGGTAATCAGGTAAGTCTATGGGGGTAGTTACTATTGCCTCTGTTTATTCCCTTGGCTCACCTTTGCTGTTCTTGTGTTCCCCTTAGGTGCCAGAATGCAGCGGGAATGTGCAGAAGGATGCAGTGGATCGTGAGGATGCTGCGAAGGCCAGTGAGTTCAGCGCGGCGCTGTAGCAGGCGAGGCAGCGTGTGTAAAATGCTTCTTTATTCCAGCTCGAAGGCGCAGACAGGGAGCCAAGGAAGTAGTTCCACAAATGGGATCCCTCACTCCCCTGACTGCATTAATCCCCGCTACAAGGGGAACAGACTCATCCTGGGTTATGTGTGGACTCCTCCTGCCCAATGGGGGGTGGGATCCAACCAAACAGCAGCTAACCCAGGGAACTTCCCTCCTCACTTCCCCCAGGAGGGCAGAAATTCCCCAAATCCTGGACAGAACTTTTTCCCCAGGTACCCACAAAACTTTCAACCCCAGAACAATCCATGCTTCTTTAACCACTTTCCTGAGCCCAGACAACCCAATCCGGGAGAGGGGAGGCCAAGGGTGGAGGGGTACCCACATTTTCCAAACCCGGGGTATTTTCAGAGAAGGGATAGCTACCCTTCCCGGGATCAGCCCAGGGGAGACAACAGAACCCTGTATCAGCCTGCGCAGGTGTCACAACTAGAGCGCCAGGTCCAAAACATGGTACAGAATCTGGGTCGCATGCTGAGGGCTCAACAGAACCCTCAGATGAGCATGCCGGCGCATAATGCCTCAAACTCTGGACATGGTGCTCCAGAGCAATGACGGGGGCAGAACCCCGACAACCCACCGGTTCCCAGGGAGGCGGCACAAAGGGAAAGGGGGTGTAAAGCCTTGGAGGAAGCTTCCTTCCCCACTTGTAAAAAGCCCCTGGAAACCCAGGAACCGGAACTAAAATCTCCTGCCCCTGAAAGTCTGCTACCCAAGGAGCAGGGGGGGGAGGGGTAGGAGAAACAAAGAACCCAAAAAGACCAATTTTGAGGAGGAGGTACAAATCTTCCAATTTGAAGGAGAGGGATCCTCAGAGGATACTGGGAAAAGGATCTTCTCCTTCAGCGATGGGGGAACTCCTCTCAAAGAAAAATGGGTTCCAAAAGATCCAAATCCAGACTGGGTAGATGTGGGGACTGAGCTAGTGCCGCCCATCATCCAACCCCAGAACCAACAGCATGAAAATCCCCTGGTTCAAACCCATCCTGGTGACTGCCTACAAAAAGGGGAGTGGGGGGTGGCGGCCCAGAACCGGAACCAGGAGAACCCCAAACTTCGCCCATCTGTAGTTGCCACCTTTTCTTTTCAGATTCCCTAGACTCCAAACAGAGTGCTGCCCAAATCTCTTCTCCATCAGTATCCAAAATTAGAAAACTAACCCACCAGTTGTCCAAAAATGTACCTTATCTGTGCCCCCTTGAGGAGAAGGAGAGAAGATTCTATGCCCTCGGTCCAAATACAGGGGCAGGGTACAATTTTGGCACTGGTGGACAATGGATCCCAAGCTACCCTTCTGTCAAAAAGGGCCTTTGATAAAGTGAATTCGGGAAGGGGGGGGAGAATTACCAAATTCCTCTCACCCCTCTTCCTGGACAACTTCAGAACTTTGACGAGAAGGAAATTCCCGTCAAGGGGACTGCGGATTTGGATATTAAAATTGTGCGACACAAGGTGAAGCACCCGGTCATAGTTGTAACTCCAGAGGGCACCCCTTGTTTACTAGGGAATGACCTCCTGTGAAGGTTGTCACCCCTAATAGACCGTGTAAACAAGGTCCTCTGGACCCAGACTAACCGACCAATAAAATTAAAACAGAGAGTCAACCATGTAAATTTAAACGGCACCTGCCACATGGTTGAACAAAAATCTGACCAAATACAATTTCACTTCCAGACAAATCCCAGACGTGACAGTAATAGCAGTAGGACAACAAACTGGTGATGGGGGGTCCTCTCTATTTCTGAAAATCAACCTTCCTTCCAGTTTAAGGTGGCATTCCACACTGGAAGGAAACAATCTGAAATTCTTTACTAATTCACAATCAAACATTCACACTCCTATAGTCCAGAAAGATGAGAAATCAGCTCAGAGCCTGGCTGATATTCAGCAAATTGGAGAGCAGTTGTTCATCCCTGTTCAGTTAAATGAAGGGAAGGACTCTGTTCTCGCCCGAGTGTGTGTGAACAACGGTAAGAGCTTCATCAGCGAAGCCATGTTCCGCAAGCTCCCAAAAGATCCAGCCATTCCCACATTTAAACTGATAGACAAATGGGAAATAGATCTGGAAACACCCAGTTCCAAACATCTCTTGCCAAGCAGGTGTATGCTCAAAATCTCCATAGGCAACAAGAGCATAGTCCATAATTGTCGGGTCGTGCGAGACGTCACTGCTGCCTTTTACTTAGGCAGTGACATTCTCAATCGCTTTGCCATTAGTTTGGACCTAATAAACTTCAAAGCTTGGTCCTGATAAGCGGATAATCCCATGGGCTTGATGACCCAGATAAAGCATTTAGGTCAGCTCAACTGCTGCCTTATGCAGTTGAAATTCAGATTGGAGAGGAAGTCACATCCCAGAAAGGACCCGACAATTCTCCCTGGAAGTGAAAGTTAAAAAAAGACAGAAATTGAAAAACCCTGATGCCTATATTCATCTAAATCCTTACTTCCAACAGCAAGGGTTGGGGGTGAACCCAACACCACTAGTCAACATAGAACATGACACCATTCCAATAGAGGTGGATAACAGCGACTTAAAGAGTATCGCTCTAGCCGCAGGCACCATTATTGGAATGGTGGTTTGATGACCGACATTTCTCCATAGATTTAGGAAATGAACTGTTAGGACCAATCCCCAAGGACTGTTTTGACAGTGATGGTGATGACAACACAACACCAGACAGGATCTTTACCTGGCATGGGGGGAACGTCCTGGTGTACACTTCCTGCCCTTATGGTAAGGAAGATGTGACCTGTGACTTCAGGAGGAATTAGGTGATTTTCCAAGTCCGCAAGGACTGCCTTCCCCACCTGAATCCACCGGTCCAAATCAGCACTCTGACCAGGGACTTCTCCACCCAGCTGGAGGAGGCCGCTGAGATAGCAAAACCGGAAGTCTTTCCCGGCTTCATGCAGATGGTTGAAGAGAGAGTCAACCTAGCTGATGACTGTGAGACTCTGGAGCAAAGGCAAAAATTGAAACAAGATCTCTTTGCGGTGGACTCATATGACTGTGGTCGCACCGACATCCACACAACAACAATTCCCATGGACCCTGGCATGACTCCAGTGTTTGTGAAGCAATATCGCTTGCCTCTCGCATCAATGGAGTCCCTTACTGAAATAATTAAGAACCTTGAGTCCCGTGGGATAATCCGTCCAGTCCACAGCACCTTCAATAATCCGGTGCTGGGGATTTGAAGCCAAACGGCCAGTGGAGACTCTGCACCGACCTTAGGGAGCTTAACAAGCGGCTCCATACTTCCCGATGGCCTCTTCCCTACATTGACCAAGGGCTGGCCCAGATCCAGGGGTCACAGGCATTCACTGCAATAGACCTGACCAATGGATACTGGACTGTACCTGTCAGTAGGGAGGACCAATACCAGCTGGCCTTTACCTTCGGGGGCAGCAGTACACATGGACCCAGACTCCCTTCGGATACATCAACTCCGGCAATGAATTCAACATTTTTCTACATAAGGCCATGCCCGACATGGGTGAAAGGGGTAACCTGGCCTATGTAGATGATGTCCTCATCAAAAGCTCAACTGTGGAGGAACACATAGCGGAGATCCTTTATGTTCTGATACAGTTGAGGGCTGCCGGAGCAAAACTTTCCTTTCAAAAGGCACAGTGGTGTAGAACCCGTGTCAATTTCTTGGGGCATGAGATTACTCCTCAGGGTCTCTTTCCCCGGGAAAAGAAAGTGGAGGTACTCCAGAAATTGAAAGACCCCACAACTCTGCGGGAACTAAGGAGCCTCCTTGGACTGACTAATTACAGTAGAAAGTTAATTGAGGACTATGCAAAGATCACAAGACCCCTGATCCATCTTTTAAAGGGGGGGTCAAGTGGGAGTGGGGTCCAGAACAAGCCGGGGCAGTAAGACAACTCAAAAGAAGCCTCTTACAAGCGCCTTGCCTAGCTTACCCTGTCAAAAACAAGGAGTTTGTCTTGGAGACAGGGTTCTCAAATACATGCTTGACTGCAGTATTATACCAAAAGCATGACAAGGTCAATAAAGTAATCTCCTATGCGAGTAAAACTTTATCCTCTGTGGAGGAAAAACTCAACGATTGTGAGAAAGCACTCCTGGCAACGGTATGGGCATTGAATAATTACCGCCCATTTATCCAGGGGGAACACATCATAGTAGAGACTGCACACCAGCCTCTGCAATATCTCCAAAGTGACAGAATCTGGGCCGGAAATGTAAGTAATTCCCAAATTACTTCATGGATTCTGTCAATGCAAGGCTTTCCTGTGGAGGTCAGATATGGCCAAAACAAGAAGAGTCTCCTCGCGCAAGGTCTGGCTGACTTGCATGATTGTGCCAGAGAAAACTGTCTCAAGGACGAAAGTCTAAAAATCAAGGACAACATGGAGGCATACCTCAATTCCCCACACAAAGTCTTTGAAGAAGACAAGTGTGAGGGATAGGCCACTGTCTATGTGGATGGATGCTCCTACCATGTTGACAACAACGGAGAAAAAGAACTTGTGGCCGGCGTAGGGAATGCATGGGTGAATGAGACCCAGAACTCTCTGCTGGGTACAAGATTGGTCCCTGAAGTACTCAAGTGCCAGAGTTGATGGCTGTGCATCAAGCCATCCTCATTGCTGTCCAACACCAACTCCACGAACTGGTCATAATCACAGATTCGAGTTATGTACGGAACGGGTTCGTGGAGCACCTAGTTAACTGGAAAAACAGAGGCATGTTATGTGCTAATAATAAACCCTTGAAACATGGGAAATCAATTCAAAATATTGATGATCTGGTCACCTCGAATGGGATGACCATCTACTGGAAAAAGATCAAGGGTCATTCTAAAGTAGAGGGACCAGACAAAACTGGAAATGACCTAGCTGATCAGCTGGCCAAAACCGGAGCCATCCAAGGGGATCTACTTGAGATCGAGTCCCTGTTGGGGGAAATCCAGGTCACGGCTATCACTAGGTCCCAGAAAAATGCTCTCAATGAACTTTCAACTGCACAATGGAATAAGGAGACCCCAGATGCTGATTTGATTACGGCTCAAAAAGGGGATCCAATAATTGGTAAGTTTTATCAACACATTGAGGACCCTGAGAACTTTCCCCTGATGGATAACGATTACATAGGGAAAGAGGACCTCAGAGCGTTGATGAAATGTCCAAAAATGTTCTGAATCCAAGACTGTTTGTTGGTAAGGAGATCCCTAGCTGTCCATGATCAGTGGGTGGTCCCTAACTCATTCCGAAGCCTGATGTTAAGTCACGCCCATGATGCGGCCTCAGCCGGTCATAGGGGGTTTCATATCACACTTGAAATCTTAAGAGAGGTTGCATACTGGCCACACATGGGGCAGGACCTCGACCAATACTTGAAGGGGTGTCTTGTGTGTGCACAATTTCAGTCAACATCCCTCACACACCGTGCGCCTCTCCAAAAGAGGTGGATGACACTGCCTTGGTCAGATTTACAAGTCGATTATATTGGGCCCGTGATTCGCTCCTTTAGGGGGAATAAGTACATGTTGACCGTGACATGCTTGTTTACTAAGTGGGTAGAATGTCTCCCGGCCCCAAATTGCAAGGCAGAAACAGAAGCTGCCCTGATGATCAACCACATCTTCTCGCGTTTTGGACTACCCCAAAGGATCGAGTCAGACCGAGGTAGCCACTTCACTAGCGAAGTAATGACAAAGATGTGGGAGATACTTGGGGTCAAAAGGAAATTACACATTGCCTATCAGCCAGCCTGTAGTGGTGCAGTAGAGCTACAACAAGACAATTGTGAGCATATTAAAAAAGTTTGTGGCAGATTCTGGGCCAAGTTGGGATATTCGATTACCTCTTGTCCTAATGGCCATCAGATCTACCTCTTCATCTGCAACTAAAATGTCACAGTTTGAGCTGATGACTAGACGCAGGATGGTGCTTCCCCAGCATCTGCTCTACAGAACCCAAGAGCAGACATTGATCAATGCCTCCACAACTCACGAGTATGTTGAAACTCTAAGAAAACACCTTCAACATGCTTTTGCTTATGCTCAGCGAAACCTAGAAAGATCTTCAGACAGCATGAAGACCCACTATGACTTAAAGAATACAAGAAAGGAATACCATGTAGGAGACCGGGTCTACTTATACAATTTCCAAAGGAACCAGGCCAAAAAGCGCACATTTTTGCCTAGCTGTCTTTTGAAATTGTAGACAAAATCTCACCAGTCGCCTACAAAATCCGTATCCCCAAAGGCAGTTTGGCAGAGGGGGGAGATAAGTGGGTCCATATTAATCAACTAAAGTTTTGCCATCCTAGGCACACTCTGCAGCAACTGGAGGAGTCTCCTGGAACCCCAGAGGGGGTCACTCCAGCTCCCTAGAATTCCCACTATAAAATATTCATCTACATAGTCAATTAATTGCCAATAGAAAAATGTGTCCTGATTTGTCAAAATGTGTCAATAGTGGTGGGGAAATGTCTACAAATATGTTTTCGCTTTGTCATCCTAGAATTGGAAACCATGGAGACTAAAACAAAAGAGGACCACCCAGTGACCAGGAGGAGGAAAGATCCAAGGGGCCAAGGGTATCGCTCCATACTCACATGTGGACTGGGCGAAGAGAACCGGTCGATCCACCCCTGATGGAAGAAAAGATGTTGAACGTTGCCATTTTTGGAACCAAAAGAAAAGAGAGACTGATCAACCCAGTCTTGCGACTTCCCATTGATGGACAATCAATGCCAAATCACATGGGGGGGCTTGTAGGATGTTCTGACCCACTAGGCTCTGCCCTGCAACATCACTATGTGCTGCTTTCATCAAAAACAACAGAATGGCCGTCGTAAAGCCTTATGTGCGCTAAAAATCTCTGAGAAGTGTGCAGGGAAACCTGAAAAATAGGCCGCCAATCCATTTTGCCTGTGTCAGTGGTAGAACCGGAGACCACACTACCAAAACCTGTCATTGGGCTGCCCGCAGAGTGAAATGAAACTACTTGAAAAAACAGTGCTGCATTGCCAGGAAAACCCAGAAGTGCTTTAAAATCCGTTTTTCCTTGGCTATTGAAAGTTCAAAATCTTGGTTCCAAAACATCAGGAGAGATCCAACATCTTTGTTGGGTGTTAAACATCACTTTATTTAAAGAATCCACCTAAGCACAATGTCAGGAGAAGCACATTTAATCACAAAAATATCCCCATTCAAAAGGTGCTTGCCTGGAAAAAGTATGTCAGAATATGTGCGCAGTACCGCCGCCTGCCTGTGTCAAAGCTGTCATTTACTTATACTGGCAGTTTAAAACTTGTGTCTTAAAGTCAAATTGTGGAAAAGAAGAGACTTGCCATCAAAAGCAATATAAATTGCTAAAATTCAATTTCTATGTTTTAAAAAGACTGGAATTAAGAGATCTATGGGTATATTTGTTGAAAATGTAAAATTTATTTAGAAAAGACAATGTTAAACATAGTGTTTTACAGTAAAATGATACCAGCCAGAGGACTTCAAAAGCACATTCCACAGTTTGCTCCAACAAAGGGTGCCTCCCTTTTGCTCTCTGCCCAGGAACTATCATTTAGATGCTAATGAAAGGAGGAGGGGGTTTGCTCTGCTTCTCTGGGAGAGAGACAATAGGCTTCCCGGACTGAAAGGAAATGCAAATTCAGGTGTCAACAGAAACCAACTGCCAGCAGGAAGAGAGCCCTGGACTGCTCTGGGCCCATCAAACTCTAGGGGCGGGACCAGACAGATTTGTGTATCTTAGATTACAAGAAAATATCTTTTTGAAAAAGACTCATAGAAAACTGTGAAAAATGTGGAAAAATCTGTAAATTAGAGGATGTTAATATGAAAATGCTGCTCAGCGTTTGAAACTATTCTGGACTCTGTGCGATGTTCAGAAACAGGATTACCGAAATTTGGATGTTGTAGCAATTGTGATAATGCTAGGAATATGAATGTTTACAGGATTATGCCCAGATGTCATGTGCATGTATGGAGAAAAAGGTGGACAGATCCGACACTGGGTACCCAACCAAAAGCGCGAAAAACTGCTAAATTGGAACTAAAGCTCTCACTGAGTGGGCACTTGGACGGATAAGTGCTATACTAAATCTGTAATGTGAATATGTATTATTAGCAAGTTGGTGATATTGTAAATATGATTTATGTGACAAATAGATATACTGTACAGAAACAAAGGGGAGGGACTCCCTGGGTTGTAAAATACAGCATCACTATGACACTATATTTCCTTCTCAAATCAGGAGAGGGGAAATACTTTAACCAATAGGATTCCTAGAGGGTGTGCTTAGTATAATTTAGGCTACCCACCCCTTTGGGAAATACATAAATAGGGACTGATTAGGACTTAGAGGCACACACACATTCACCCATCAACTGATTGTCGCGAAGCACTCTGCAGGAGAACCCAGATCCAAGACTCCAGAACTCTGAAAGCAGAAGGCCCAACTTCCAGAGCTGAACCCTTCTCAGCTGGCCTTTAAAATCTTGAAACCTGATTTTAACCCCAGACTTCCAAGGGGCACACAAAAATTGAACAGCCTGGCTGTTTCTGTTTCTTGCCAAGAACTCTTGCCATGAACCCAGAGATCCTAACCAGTAGAGCAGAGCTGTAACCAGATATCTGTAACCCTGAACCAACCCGTCAGATCCAGTTCAAAGGCCGCGCAGAGACCAGAGTGCCGTGCTGAGTGCAGAACCGGGTGCCTGAATCCTGTCCGGTGGGCTAGCAGATTCCAGTCCAAAACCTTTGACCAGATCTTTGACGGGCCTATTCCAAACCATAGTTGTGAGTATCTACAGCATAGAATTGTCCATAGCCAATCTCTTATCCTTAAGTAATCCAATCCAAAACCATTCTATCATATCCAGAACTGCATTGTAGAACCTTTCTTGTTTTTCTGAATCTTTCCCTCATCCATATAGTCCTTTGTTAATTGTAGTGATAATATCTTTGCACTAATATATTTGCTGAAGAAAGACAAGTGTCTTGGCGGGCAAAAGTCAGAGCAGAGGCGCAGCTGTTCTGGTGGCTGTCCCGTTGGGTATCTTGCATCTTCATAGCCTCCCTGGCAGAAAATGTGTGTTTGTAATTCAAAAGCGCATCTTTCATTTGAAAATCTTTACTCTTTCTGAAAAAAAAACCTCTACTAAAACCTTCAGAACTTCTTAACCGTGCATGCTAGAAATGAAATTTAAGTGTCAAATTGGCTCAATTTCCTCACATGTAAAACTGCTATTCTTTGCACCTGACCTCAGAATTCAGTTTTCCATCTGCTAGTTGTCCAATCATCATTGCTAGTGTTTACCTGAAACTATACCAAGCGGCTCCCACTAATTTTGAATCCAATTTAGTGATTTAAATCCATTTTCCAGTGTTTTTCCCATTCATTACAAACCACATTCAAAAGCATTTGACCCGTTTTGAAATCATTCCTATTTCTCTCTGCTTGCTGGGGGGAACTGGGATTGAAACTGTATTGGTTGAGATTGTATTTTCCTGAAACCCGTGTGCGCCCCTTCCATCTCTTTATACTGCATATTGGGGGGAATTGAGTAGTATCAGGGGGAAAGAGTAACATTGCATTTGATTGAACCCATATCAAGTATTATTCTGTGCTGCATTGTTTTTGATTGATTGATTTATTTTTTTCTATCCATATCAAGTATTATTCTATGCTGCATTGTTTTCTTATCCATACTCCTACTGATTAAAGCGATTGTTGATTGTAATATCACCCAATGCTGATCATTGTATAAACATTAATAGGATGATATACATATTGTTCAAATTCATGAAAATGTGATATATATCTTGTTCAAATCCATAAATAAATCTTTTTACTTTGCAAAACAGCCTGCTTCCTGGTTCAATGAGACCGGGGGGAGAGGTGGAATTCTAGGAGAGGGGCGTGATATAAGGGTACATCATTCAGAAATAAAAGAACTCAGACAAAAATATATAATTAAGGGTTCCCACTGTGCATCACACGCTAGGCATTGACTTAGGTGGAGTGAGGGGTTGAGATCACTTACACTCTGACAGAGCAGGAAAACCTCCATCTCAAAACCTATATTGATCAGTATCTCGCCAACGGTTTCATCCGACCGTCCAAGTCTCTGGCAGCTTCCCCCCTCTTTTTGTGCCAAATAAGGAGGGGGATTGAAGAATGTTTATTGACTATCGCGCGTTGAACCAGATAATGATCAAGAACCCATTGTCATGATTCCTGCCCCTCATGTCCCCAGCCCTCCAAGATGTCAGGCTGGAGCCAGGCCACAATCACCTACATGGCCCTCAAGGGCCTCTCCATCCCTCCAAAGACCCACTTGAAATCAGACTTGGCGCTTGTGGCACCAGACTCACCCACTCCCATAGGATAACATTGGGGATTGGACTTGTATTGCATTGATGGGGACAAGATCGATGCCCCCACATATTTTGGTTCCCAGAACTGCATGTGCGGTCTAGTCTTTTGGGTGCGGTTCAGCCCAGAGACACCTGGGATACCCAGAGACTATTTAAGCCACACCCAGGCTGAGAAACATACTTTGCGTTTTCTGCACATGCAGCGTGACACTCACCGTGTTCAGATCGGTCTCCAGTAGGCCTGCATCTTTCTTCTGCGCTCAGCTCCTGCAAGAACAAGAACACCGTTAGGAACAGCCTTACCTTGCGGCGCTTCTGCCCATCATTCATCTCTCCTTCTGTTCTGCGGACATCTTCGGCGGTGTCATTCGCATCCCGGCACGCCGCTTCCTAAGGAAAAGGGAAAAGAACAGAAAAAGGCATTAGTAAGCATTCTGCAAATCTTCGCTTATTTTTAAGTACTGTACGAGCTTCAAACGCTTACCTGAATCCCAGCCACTCTGGGGGAACTCTGTCTCCGGAACTTCTCATCCATCTGCAAGAGGGAAAAGACACTCCAGGTTAGCGTGGAAACATCTAGAGGCACCACATACCGCGCTTACCCACCGCATTTGTTCTTCATAACCGGCATCTACACTGAAAACGTTGCAGCACCTAAAAGACACAGAAAAATCAGTTCAATACAAATACGAAAGGGGTGCATCGCGCTCTCACTCACCTTCAGAACTACTCATCTCAGCAACACGCCACCATCCCCGGACGCCGGCCATCATCTAAGGAAGAAAAGGAACGAAGTTAGAGAACTGTTCAAAAGACTAATTATATTTACCTGTCGGACTCTTGCCATTAAAGTAACTAGGCAGCAACAAGCCTGCATCAATCAACGCGCCCCTGCACTGAAAGCAGGACGGAGAGCACACTATCCAAGAAAACCAGGTGAGCTGTGGATCAAAGGGAAGGGTTGGACACCGGGGAAGAAGGGGTTCAAGCACACAGAGACAATAGGGAGTTAAACTCTACCAATCCTGTGTTTCAGGCCCAGTCTCCAGTCGAATAGCCTCCAGGGAAGGGTTTGAGGTCGTAAGAGGTCAGAACAGGCTGAATGACGTCCCCGTGGATACCAGGTGAGCGTTACACCCATAGGCACTTCCGCTGATACCAATGCTCCTGGACAAGGTCAAGAACGCCAAAATCTACACAAAGTTGGATCTCAGGGGGGCATACCACTTGGTGTGAGTAAAGAATGGCGATGAATGGAAAACCGCCTTCCGCATAAAATACAGCCTCTATGAATACCAAGTAATGCCCTTCGCGCTGTGCAATGACCCTGCAGCATTTCAATATTTTTATGAATGATGTCCTATGAGAATTGTTGAATGTATGCGCAGTGGTGTACATTGATGACATCTTCATTTATTCTGCCACACTCCAAGATCACATAACCCATGAACGCGCAGTCCTGCAGAAGTTGCAACAACATCAACTTTATGCGAAACTGGAAAAATGTGCTTTTCACATCTGCAAGATCGAGTTTCTAGATTTTGTCCTAACACCACAGGGAATACGAATGGATAATCGGAAGGTGGATGCAGTTCTCAATTGGCCCTCATCTACGTCTGTAAAAGGCGTCCAGAGTTTCTTAGGGTTCGCAAATTTCTATTGTCGCTTCATCCCAGGCTATTCTCAGTTGGTACATCCAATCACAACTCTGCTACACAAAAACAAAAGGTTCAACTGGTCTCAAGAAGCGGAAGAAGCATTCCAGACCCTGAACCGCAAGTTCACGACGGCCCCAGCCTTGCAACACCCAAAGCCGGATCTCCCATATGTGGTTGAAACGGATGCCTCAAACGTCACCATGGGAGCAGTTCTCTGCCAGAAAAAACCCAGATACTGGCCATCTGCATCCAGTGGCATTTTGGTCCAAAAAGTTCACAGCGGCAGAGCTCAACTACGCCATTACGGACAAGAAACGGTTAGCCATCAAGGCAGCCTTCAAAGAATGGAGACACTACTTGTTAGATGCCAGGCACCCTGTCACAGTCATCACGGATCACCAAAACATGCAATAACTATGATCAGCTAAGGCACAATCATCACGTCAACTACGATGGGCGTTGTTTTTCGCAAGAGTATGATTTCATCATAACCTATCAGCCAGGGGTGCGCAATGGCAAAGCAGATGTGTTGTCATGTCTCGGGAGGGGAGATGATAACTACGCCATACCTGAACCAGTGGTCATCATTCCAGGTAACAAGCTCCTTGCCGTGTTAGCAACCACATCCACGCCTCTAGAAGAACTTAAGGCTGCAGTGAAGCTAAATATGACGACCGCCGAGTGGCGAGTTTGGGCCCCCAAGGATCCTCAATGGACTATCCAGGAAGGTTTACCGTATCATCAGGGCCGCCGGCATCTCCCAACCCCCATTTTGCAAAACCAGGTCTTGGCAAACTATCATAGCACATTGGTAGAACGACATCTGGGAATTACCAAGACCTTAGCCAAGATTCAACGATTTTACTGGTGGCCAACCTGGCGGAAGGACGTTACTCAATAAGTACTAACATGCAGGGTCTGCACCCAGAACAAGTCCCAAAAGCAGAAACCGTCAGGCCTTTTATGCCCCCTGGCTGTACCACCAGTACCATGACACACAATATCATTGGACTTCATCACTGACTTACCTCCCTGCAACGGAAACAACACCATTTTGGTTGTGGTGGACCTTTGGTACAAAATGGCACATTTCATAGCTCTCAAAGGACTTCCAACGGCTTCTACCCAGTCTAAGCTCTTTCTGGAACAAATAGTCAGGCTCCATGGGTTCCCCTCTGTGGTGATATCGGACCGCGGTAGTCCATTTGTGTCCAGGTAATGGAAGAAAACCTGTGACTTGGCAAAGATCGATACACGTTTATCCACAAATCACTATCCACAAACCGATGGACAAACTGAGCGGACTAACCAGACGCTGTAACAGTACCTTCGATGCATGCTCCTTCAACCAGAACAGACGTGGGTGGATGTGTTGTGGATAGCAGAATATGCATACAATAATTCTGTACATACCTCCACCGGATACAGTCCATTTTATGCACTATATGGCCGGCATCCTCGCACTTATATTTATGATCCACCAGAAACATTGGAAATGCTGGTGGTTAAAACCTTACATGACATAATTTGCCAGACTCTGAAAAAGGTTTCTGAATACCTCTCAGTGGCCAAAGAAGCACACAAGAAATGTGCAGACTGTTACCGAAGAGAAGATCCTGGTTATCAAGTAGGTGATGCGGTATGGTTGGGACCACGAAAATTCCATCCCAAGTTCCTGAGGCCTTATACAATTAAGGCCATAATTAATCCTGTAGCTATGAAACTAACTCGGCCGTCCAACATGAGCATACACCCAGTATTTCACGTGCCCCTACTCAAACAGGTCCAACCCGGCACTCGTTCCAAGGCACCCCCTGATCCTGTATTAGTGGAAGGTGAGCCAGAATATGAAGTTAAGAGCATCCTAGATTTAAAATTGGTGCAAAATACCTTACAATACCTAGTATATTGAAGTGCTATGGACCACAAGATCGACCGTGGTAACCCAGCGCTGACATACATGCACCTCGGCTGTTAACTAGGTTTCATCAGAACCACCCAACCAAACCAGGATCCAGCAGTCGATCCTTGAGAGGGGCCTTGGGTGGGGGGGGGGGGGAGTGCTGTCATGACCACTATCCCATACTTGCACACCTCCCCGCCTTCAAGAGTTAACTTGCCCCCTCAATTCCACAATAAAGGCACCCCCAGACTCAGGAATGCTGGTGTAAGGGCCAGTTGGACCCAACTATGGCGCACTTGGCACCTAATGCACTCTGGAGACAAGAACAGTAAGGAACGTCCTAGTTCCACCAAGATGGCTGCCCATCAGGCCAGGAAAACCATCAGGAAACTCACGTCTAGCTAATGCGAGTGGCTGGCTATATAAGCCACAACCTGGTCGTGCAGCTCTGCTTCGCGTTAGTCTGCACAGGCAGGTTGACGCTTACCAGGGACTTTAACCTGCTTACCTCTATTGACGTCGTGGGAATCCTCGCTGACTCTGCTGCACTCTGGAGTTCATCCCTCATCAGCGCAGGCTATCCCTCAATCCTGCATACAGTTCCTCTGCGCTCCAATGCTTGACACCAGTCAGCACCTGCAGAAGAGATGACAACAGCAGTATTATAAACACGGACACAGGCAAGCACTTAACGCATGCAGACCATGCACAGCTGATACTTCCCTCCTATACTTACTTTTGGAAAGGCACGACGCAGTGCTGCATTGTCAGCTGGAATCACACCACCACGTGGCTCCTCTCATGCGCTGCTACATTTTCAGCTGGAATCACACCAACACGCGGCTTCTCTCACATACTGCTACATTGTCAGCTAGGACTCCAGAGACACTCGGCTCACCTCACACAGCAAGCCACTGTGTTAGCCTACCTAAGAGTTTGCAGGGAAGCCGAACTCATTGTCTGACACTCAAGGAACTGTGTAACCCAGTATAAGGAAGCAACCCAGCTATAAGGACATTGTTTAGACCTTAAGGAGAACCCTATTGGACTAAAGGTCACCATACACAGCATGAACAGGCCCCAGCTGGTTTGGGCCACTAAACCAGTGAATTAACTAAGCTAAGGGACTGTGCTGACTGCCATCTCTCTGCCAACCAAATCTACTGCAGAGAGGCTTTTATACGTCCATGGCTGCTTCTTTGCGCTATTACATGAATCACTCTGCTCTTGGGCAGAGTGCATGGTTTTCAGTTGTATGCTTTCTGAAGGACATAATTAGTAATGGCATATTCATGTCTTCACGAGAGAGAGACCAAAAGAGAGCCTGAACCACAATCCAAAACATCCGGCGGGGGATGATGCTTGGATTGTTGGGTAATCCACCAGCACGTGTAAACTGAACCTTGAAACATGAAGATCAGAACGCACAAGAAAGCTACAAAGAAAAAAGGCTAAGATGCAAAGCACCACGTTATTGCGATTTATACCGCGCACTGCTGCCATTTTTTTTTTATTAAAAAGTTGTTTAGTTTATATGCATACAAAACATTTACAACATATATTACCATTGTATACATAAAAGACCATTTTAAAAGTGTTCTATTTCACATTACATACAAAGAGGTTTTTTGTTTTTTAACAGAAGAAAAATTCACTTTTATCAAGATTGTACTTTCTAACACAGCTGTAGACTTTTACAGTTCTTATTCCCGTATAAGTTCAAATTCTCCCGTTTCCATTGTATAAATGTCATTGGACAGATGTTTCTTAATTCATTCTTCGACAATTGTATCTAAAACATGTGACAGCACAAGGATCAAACGTGTGCTGCTTCCATACATACAACACTCCCAAAAGCTGATTCCTGCTATCTCCGTATACCCTGTGGAAAATATATTCCCGACAGGTTGCGTCTATCCCCTTCAAAGAATGCACAATACACCACAAGATGTTTGAGAGTTTCGAACTGTGTTTCTCAAGGGCAAAAGCGACAACTCGCGTCACCTCTTGGTGCCGTGCCCTTTTGCCAACTTTGCGTGCGCTCTAAGGTGTGGAACTGGTTCAACTTAAATCTCATATAGATGTTTCTGACTCTATTACATGGACATTTGATGACATATGGTGAGCGCAGTTCCCTCTTCTGTGGTCTTAATGCATACTCTGCATATGTGCTGTACGTTTTAGTTATGTCCAAGGTCAACATACAGTCCCAATCATATAGATGTCGTCTGTTTTTTGCTGCAGCTATTTTCAGCTCTTCAATTGATATATCGATATTTTCAAAGATTTTATTCATTTGGTCTTTAAATCTTTCCATCTATTTCAGTGTGCCAGCTGTCATAATTGAATTAAGATCCTCAAAAAGAGAATTTCTTGGAGGCATCAGTATTTTAGCATTCCTTGATAGTTTACGCCAAGTCCACTTAGCTGCTAGTGAAGAAAGTCCCATTTCGTGTCGCACAATGGAGTTCGGCACAGACATTGCCAGTCCCAGCGTACTTTTCCAAAGGAATCCTTGAATCCTATTTAGTAGTTTATCCACCTCCACCAGACACATGTCCAAACCAAACAGGACTATAGGTTCCACTTTTAATATGTAAAAGTTAATAAGCGGAAGCATTGAAAACGTGCAGTGCTTCCTGAAAATTACCTTCATCATCGAAGCTAGGGGACGTCCTTGGGTTTGCAAAAATTCCTCCCAAGTTCTAAGCGTGTTAACCTCGGCTAAAGGGTAGCCGAGATACCGTGTTACATTCGTCAGCTCAATTCTCACCCCTGCAATGTGCCAAGAGTAAGATTTAATTTTTTTATTGTTGCGAAAAATAATAGTTTGAGATTTGGCTGAATTGGCCACCAGGTTGTGTTTGGAGGCATATTCACAAAAACTGTCTAACTTATTCTTAAGACCTTTCGGAGTTCTATCAATCAAAACGATGTCATCAGCGAAACACAGCCATTGTATTTTAAGGCTCCCGAGTTTCGCCAGATGCAAACCAGAGGAGTTCCATAAAATGTCCATATCACAGAGATACAAGTTAAAAATAGTGGCCGCCAGACTACAGCCGTGTTTCACACCTGTGGCTGTCTCAATAGGAGCAGTAAGATTTCCCTCTTTTGTCATTCTCACTTGAAAAGTAGTATTCGTGTGAAGCATGGCAATTAGCTGTAGCAGCCCAATAGAAAAAATGTGGACCAGAGCACTTCCTTAATTACTGAATCAAATGCACTTGTTAAGTCCAGGACTGCAATATAAATAGGCCCTTTGTGCGTAATTTTAGATTTAGCAAAGATGTGCGCTATTATAATGGCATTTAGTGATGTTCCTATGTTTTTGCGGAAGCCGGTCTGGAACTTTGAATAGATGTTATTAACTTCTATAAACATTTGCAATTGTTAAAGCAACAATATTGCAAAAACCTTCGCCGACGCATCCATTAGGGCTATCGGCCTAAAGCTCGAAGGATCCTTCCGGTCCCCTTTTTTAAATATGGAGACTATTATTGCGTTTAGCCAGGATGAAGGTATAGTGTTTGTTGCCAAGATGTTTGTAAATTTAGTATGTAAAATGGCTGCCCAAAAAAAAAGGGATCATGCTTAAGAATGGACGAAGGCAAGCCATCGGGACCAGCCGCTTTAGGGCTTTAAGGCATTTGATGGTGTCCACGATGTCCGCTATAGATGTCAATTCTTCAGTGTAGTTCAGTTTAAGTACTTCGGATTGGACATTTTGGAACGCAGGAGGTATAGTGAATTTAGTTCTTATATAACTCTCCCAAGCCTCAGCAGAAATCGATGCTCCTAAATCGTGACATTTGATTTGCTGTTTATCATTAAAGATTGACCATAGGCTACGTGTATCGTTCTTTATCAAAATGCTCATCACTCATTGGTTGCTCTTTAGGTTTATCTTGTGTCTGACAACTTTTTCCTATATTGTAGTAACACCTTCTGTTTCAGTTCTCTGTACGTGGGTGCACAAACATTCAACCGTCTTATGGCTTTCAACTTGCGATTTTTCTCTCGTTTGAGAGTAGCAATTTCTTTTATGTAAGTTTCTGACCGTTTGTTCTCGGTTCCCTTTAAAAGCTGCAACAAGGCGAAAATATGTTTTTTAATTACCAGTGAGTTCCATTGTTCCCTTAGTGTAGCGTTATTACTCATGGCGTTTCCCTCCTTAGCTCGCCAAATATTCCTGTGTACCAGGTAAATTAGTTCTCTACAAGCACTAGGACGACAGCCTACAGAAGTTTGTGCCCGCTCTTGATTTACTAGCCTTAGGGCAGGATTTTCATTAAAAGGTGTGATATGCAGTCTGATATTCAACAAAATGGGGGCATGATCACTAAAAGGTGTCTCGATTATGACTACCTTATCTACCACCCCTAGTAGTCCCATTGATACAAAAAAGTTGTCTAAATATGATGCAGTCCCACCTCTGATCCAAGTTCCCACATGTGGCCCAGATTCATACTCTACCACATAAATATTCCAATCTCGAAGATATCGAGACCATTGTTTCCCCCTATTAGACAGGGCGACTCGCCATTTGTTAGTTTTAGTTTCCTTACAGTTAAGGACCAAACTAGTGCATCCAGAATTAAAATCACCCCCAATCACTACCAAATAGTTAGGATCATTCAAAATAGCATCCTGCAAAATCTCATCGAACAAATCCAAAAATGCCGCCATTGTAGTGGAAGCGGGATTGTAATATACACATAAACAAATATGAGCACAAAGACAAGCCAGTAGGATTAAATACAACTGCTAGCAGACCATTCGTGGCCGATATAATGTGCGATTTATGATTCATTGCATTACTTATAAGAATTGCCAATCCCCCTGATGGACGTCCAGCAGGACCCTGTACTGCAGGTACATTGAAGGTAGAGTATCCATCCACAACAAACTCATTCACACTCATGGTCTCCTGTAAAAGTAAGACTGTGGGTACACTTGTATCCTTATATCATGAACCATTCTTCTAAATGTTTCCTCCCACAGCAATTCCAAGAGATAACTGTAGTTCGCTTGGCTAGGGTTGTTTTTGTTTGGCCGCCATGTCTAGTATGGAAGTCATCAGCGGCGCCAGCCATGTTATATTTGAAGCTGCCCCCATAATTGCTGAAACTGGGATATAACGTCAACTGTCTATGCTGGGGCAGTGGAAGTATTCGCAGCACATGTCTGATTTTCATTATTAGCAGGTAAATGTTCATTCACAAAGGCGTCAGCCTCCTCTATGGACCTAAGTAAGCTTAGCTCCAAACCTCGCATTTCAAAATCCTTCCCATGTTCCCACAATAGTCTTAGTATGATTACCGATTGCGGGGCACAAATCATACGCAGATTGTTGTGATTAGCTAGTCTTACCCATTCAATGTCGTCTGTATGTAAAGTACGTAATTGAGGGCTACTCTTAAATACATTAAACAGAAACTATCCGTTTATTCTGTGATGACCATTTATCTTCGGGTCATTTCGCCAACCCAAGATGAATCTAGAATCCCTCATCTATCTCTGGCTCAGAGTTTTTCCGTGGGTTGCGCCCCTCGGTTCTCATTTCCAAGCCTTCATGTATAGAATTACTAGAGCTATGCACCTGGTTAACACATTCACCTTCACCTTTGGACAAAACCAACCTGTCTGTTTTGGAAGTACCTTACCTGATGTTGTCTGTGCCATTTCAAATTCCTCGTCCTTCTCTATCAATCCCCGAGAACTTACATTTGTATCTTGAGATGGTAATCTGTTTGCTGAGTGCCACCCATTTTGCCCTTTTTCGTCATGGTCAACTGTGTGTGATTTGAGGTCATCCTTATTTACGATCTGCTTGTTACCACCTTCTAGCCCTAATCTACTTGTTTTGTTTATGACTAAGGGATAAACGGTTGACAGATGTCCTTGTTTTGCACACTCGATAGCTCATCTTCGTTCACCTGCATGCCTGCCCCTAAGTTCACCCTGGACTTCCCTTTATTGTTTTTTTCCTCCTTTTTGCTTTGGGGACAAAACAAGATTTAGTAAAGCTTTAGTTTCTTCATTTAATTGTGTTAGATCAATTACCAATTCATTACCTGATACGTTAGCTTGATTTTTAGTGTGCACCTCTTGTCCAACACTTTCAGTGAATTGCTCACCTTTATTTTTTTTTTTAATGTTTTTGCAGAACTTGTGTGCTATGTTTATTTTTTCTTTTTTTTGGTTTTCTTTTTTTATAGCCTTGGCCTGAGCACCTTTCATTTTCCGGGAGAAGGAGATTGTTTTATATTCTTCTTGTTCCTGTCCCGCTGATACCCCATTGGTTTCATCATTAACTTGATCTGGTATTACAAGTCGTGACATATTTATGGCAGCGTGTTCATCTTGTATGGCCACAGCATTCTCAATTAATTTTACAAGGGGCGCGTGACTATTCGGAGCGCCCTCCATCTCACCCACGAATAAATTGCCTGTGGCAGCCGGCTGTGCATCCCTCACCTCATCTCCACTTAACCTATGATGTTGCAAGATGAGATATCGGAATACATCATCCAATTTTAGTGAATTTTGCGTGAATCGCCGCCAATAGTTCTACAGATGATGTTTCTGAGTTGGTGTTAGGCAGAATTATATGCAGTACCCTTTGGGAACGTCACACACAATTAAGACAAGTGACTGTACAAATTCACCTTTGGTACAAGCCTGTACTACACAGTTAAAGTGGTAGCGATGGCTGAGCAGCCAGACTTATCTCAAGAGTAAGTGAGCAGTATCAGATAGTTACACAAAGGACAGCAATTGCTATGATTCAGGCAAACACTGACTCAAGGTTTGCAAGTAAAAGAATATACATTTATTTCACTCTTCAGTTGTATAACATTACACTATTATAAGCAGCCTAAAAATCACACTCTTAATACACCACACCACTTCCCTTAAATTCCAGACAAATTAAGCTCACAAAATGAAGTGGGAGCAAAATGGCACTCCAGCAATTTAAAAGGGAGGGAAAGACAAAGTTAATAGAAATTAAATCAAACCAACAAGTACGTACTCAGGGCAATTGAACAAGAGGAACTACAGAGAAAGAATCAGGCAGGAAAGGCTTAGGGGCAAAGTCAATGGGTCAAAAGTCTTTTGCTCAAGATCACACAGTTCAGGGTAGTTCACGGTAAAGTTGGTGGCACGGATTCCGGATGAGGTTGGTTGATAGAAAAGTTAGTTCAAAGAGAAGAGAAGGACAAGCCCTCAGATTGGAGAAAGATTTCAAACACTTTCACCGCGGTTGAATGAAACGAGCAACCGGATTTGCACAGTACCTTAAAACGGAGAGGAAGCTGTAGCTGAGGCGGACATTCCTGGTAGTTCCTGCAGGCTCACTGTTCCTGAAGCGACTGTCAGACTGACAAGAAGTAGGAAGACTGGAGGGTCCTGCACTACCCAGGGAAGAAACCAGCAGCCGAGCAAAGCAACGAATAAAAGGTGCGCTCCTTAAAACCCAAGCAGGGTCCGGCCTTCCTGGCTATCCGGCCCACTGGGATATCCGGCCTTCCTGGCTATCCGGCCCACTGTAGCTCTGTACAGCGAATTCGACCAGAGGAGGGGTCCTGGCTTGCATTTTGGGCGAACTGGTTGGTCCCACCGGCTCAAGGGAAGAAGTTTCCTGCAGGATCTTCTCTGTCGTCGGATTCTGAAGATTCGGACCTGTAGCAGGGCTTCACCGGGCGGTTCAGTCGTTGTAGGGGTCCTCTTCCATCAGCTCCTCGTTGGTTCTTTCGTTCCAGTGGCGACTCTGCCTTTCCAGTCCCAGAGACCTGCTTTTTATACAGTTTTCCCCCATTCATACAGCCTGGCTGTCAATTACACAGCAGGGTGGCTGTCCTGGCAAGGACAGTCCCCTCAGCCAAACAGGAGTGTGACTTGGGTTACCAAGGGAACCCATGGCAGGGGTCCGAAGATCCCTCCCTCACATCCTGCCTACCTAGACTTTCAGGCGCCTTAAGGAGGGGTTCTGTGCAGAAGCCAGCGAAAAGACTGCGAACAAAGGTATCATCCCCAGTTTGGCGCGCAGAGAAAAACATGAGAAAGACTTTAACAAAAAGAAATGGCGAATAAACCCAGCCGGAGCCAAAATAAAATGTATTTGGTCAAGCTGATTTATGTTCGAGGCTAATATAATAGCCTGAAACAATAGCATGGTTATATAAGATAACCGCGGTAGAAATGTTAGGGTAGTTACCACAGCCAACAAACAGGAGTGGCAGGGGATACCAGGATTATCTTAGTTCTATGATCTGACCTGGATAGAACCAATATATTTGTTTCAACATCAAAGATCATAGCACTAGTGTTTCTGTGTGGAGAGCTCTAACATAATACATAAATCTAGACCGTCATTATCTCGTCATAAAAAAAAATAATAAAGAAGGTGTCCTTGTGTAACCAGTCAATGAGATGAAAGCATTCAATTCAAATCAATAGACACTGTCAAATAATTCAACATTTTATTCGCATATAGAAAAAACATTATAAAAAACTGATCTCCTTATTCTAAAAATCATCAGGTGTGTCACTATCGGTGTACTTTTCAACCAATTCGGAGAGTCAATGACTCAACTGATATGGCACAACATTCTCATCTATTCCCACAACAAACCACACTCCAGACATACCTCACTCATACTCAATCACACAACCTAATATCATTCGTTATTTCATTCAATTATGACATCTAAATCACCAATCTAAAACAACATACTAAAATGTAACAATACAACCTCTGCTCATTACAAATATGAACTGTAAGATATTCACAACTGAGCCACCGTAAATTGTACGGTCTAATACAAAAAACGCTCAATGCAATATTTATCAGTGCTGTCAAGAACAGCATCAAATTCCCCAGCCCTAGTTACCACTGCCAACAGTCAAGTCTTGATGGAGCATTGTTTCGCTCCCTTTACAAGAGACACAGACAAAAAGGGATAAGAATTAACCCTTTCCAATACTCCATGCAAGATGGGGTATACTGGGTCTGTGGTTTAAAGTGACTAAAATAAAGTTAATGGCAACTTTACCTTTTCTGGGGGACAGTAGTCAGCCCCAGAAAAATGGAGTCAGTGGGAAGTCTCAAAGACAACCCTGTGTCACTGCACTGAAGTTGCTGTGTAACACACATGAAAAATATGAAGCCATGGAATAGGTGAGGCTCCAGTGCTCAAGATCACACAAAAAGTGAAAACACACACAGCAAAACACATAAGTGTGGGGAAAAAGGCTCACCCTCTTACCAGGTGAAAAAAATAAATCCTAGAAATCCAGCAAAGCTGCTGAGGAACTCATTAGGTGAGGGAAATCAGCCATTTATGAGAATTCTCCCTAACAGTTGGTGATGTTCTGTTTTGCACCCTCGGCCACCACTTTAGCATATGAACCCCTAGGGAAGATTTCAGTTTCACATGGTTGCACAGTCTGAGAGCTTGTGTCAATCCCCCCTGCTTTCATATTCGGCAGCATTTTTAGAATACAAGAGTCCAATGGTCCCAGTTTTTCAGACTGACAATTCACATGCGCTAACATAAATCCTTCTAATTTGCATAATTTCACAGACAGTTCTGTAATCATGTCTTTTATTGAGCTCAAGTGGATATGCGTTAAATCGTGTCCTTTGTCTAATAGGTTCAAAATTGATGTTATAACCGTAAATGGCACAGACAGTGCTTACATTTGTTATCAATCCATTCAGAATCCTTATCTTCTAGATCTTTCATGGATCGGTTACTGCCTTCACATTTAGATATCACATCATCATTACTATTGTCTGGAAACCCCGCCCCTACGGCCACCCGTGAGAGATCTTGCATTGGGGAACTCGTGGAAGGCCGCGCTGACCTTACCAGTTGTTCCGAGTCATACCCTGTTGCAAAATCCCCAGGTTTCTCATCTTGGAGATTATGCAAACAGATGCTTTCTACCTCTGAGGGCAAAAACACTGCTGGTATTCTTGGTCCCAGTGAGATACGATAACGTTTTTCCACACTCGTTACCCAACGTAGGGGCCAAAATGGACACATCCGAGATGCCATTAAGCAGTTCTTTGGCCGTTATCTGAGTTTTGATATGCCGCCCCCCCCCACACCCCGCTACAAGGTGATCTCACATTGTCAACTTTAAATTTCTGCAAATCATTGTGGACAAACATTACCCATACGCAGCTGATTACCCATACTGTCATTAGGTTCAACCGCTAATTATTGCAAACTGTAAGGGACTGTGTGACCATCCATCTCTCGTACCCGAGTCAGCAATTCTTGAAGCATGGGAGCTATCATCTCCACGCTAGAGTCATGTGATTGAATAGACACTGACCCATTCAGTGCCATATTCGGTTTTACTTCTGTAATGCTCTTACCACTGCGTAGACTTCCTACCATCTTCAACCTGTTCCCCTAGCCTTGTACTAATGTCTGTGTCACCAAACTCCTCCCACCTCTCAATACAATACAATCCCACTCAGTGCAACCGCTTAGTGCAGCCTCAGCCGACACCAATTCACCCCGCTTAGCCAATTGATTTGTTCAAGAAGCTTAATTCAATGGTAACTTCTTGATTTCCTTCATCACCTTACTTTAGGATGCGCCAGCTGCCCACTCGTCGCACTGTCGAACAGTCCAACAGTTGGTACACTTTTGGACACTTCCGGTGCGCGCGCAGTGCGTGTGCCCGGATGTTTTGAAGCAAGTGTAACCAATAAACAGCAGGGGGGCGGTGGGACTGCCGGCGATGCGCAGGTGCGACTATAGAAACAAGAGAGACAGGGAACGCTTTAGGTGTAGCAGTGGCAGTAAGCTAGAACTAGCCAAAGGCGACACAGTAAGTAACAAAGCGAGTAACGCAGTGTGAGCCCGTAAAAATGTCAATAATGTCAATATTTACTCCTTAGTCCAGCAATGCGAGCACAGAAAGCGTGTTTTGAAGCCCTCATTGCTTCCTCTCGTCGACTGTATGCTTCAATCCAGCAAGCTCTCTGCTTGAAGAAGCAGTATCAGCCGAGCCAAGTCCAACAGAGTCCAACAGTCGGTACACTTTCGGACACTTGCGCTGCCATTTTCATGTTCTCCAGGCGGACCTGAAAAAGAAGGGGGGGTTGGGATGGGTTAGTTAGTGGGATTGAGAGAGAAAAATGCAAGAGAGCTTTGATGTGCTGCTAGTGGCTTCATTTTGGAAAAACCGGTCACTGTGTGTTGGTATGTTTTTAATCAGTCGATGTTACGATGTGTTTGGTGGGTGGTTGTATGTGGGCGTTTTATGCGAGATTTAGGTGTTGTGGAGAGTCATTAGATTGCTTGTAGTTTGCTTGTGTTTTGTTGCTAAGGCATGTGTCTTGTTTCTTGAGTGTTGGTTGGTGGGTAGTCAGAGTAATTATAAATTACTCACCGTAGTGACTAACATACTCCAAGTCCATAGTCCCCTTTCCTCTATACTGTATTGGCGTCCCTTAATAGGGACTAAACAGAACCTTTTTCACCAGAAAAATCATCCCCTTTAAATTTAGATGCGTGCAGGGGCGCAGCCCTGGGAGCATGTGCTCCCCTGACTCCGCCTACCGGCGCCATGGATGGTTGACAGCCTGGTTTTGATCCCTCAAATGTGAACAAAACATCTGATTTATGGAAGCTCTTCGTCCTGTCCAGATAGAATCTTAGAGCACGCCTGACATCCAGGCACTGCAATAGCTTCTAAGCCTCATACTTTGGGTTTGCAAAGAAGGTTGGGAGTACTATCTCCTCATTTAGGTGAAAGGAGGAGATGACCTTAGGGAGAAAGGCAAGGTGTGTTCTATGCACCACCTTGTCACAGTGAATTGTTGTGTAGGACTCTGAAGCAACCAGGGCCTGAATTTTGCTGATACGGCATGCTGAAAAAGGACCACCAGCAGGGCCGTCTTGATGGTAACAAGCCTGATGTCTTAGGACGCCATGTGCTCAAATGGTTTGTGCTCCAGGGCGCCGAGCACCACGTTAAGGTCCCGGACTGGGTGTGGACGTTTGACAGGTGGATATAACCTGGTAAGACCCACCAGGTGTCTCTTAACCATTGGATTTGAGGAGGGGGCGCTGTTGCACACACACAAAATGACAGCCATGCTGTAGAGGTCTGCTCCGGCCGACCATCCTTTTCAGTAAATATCCTTCTTGGATCCACCCAACCATATTAATTCTGTGAGATATGCAGGCATGAAGTGGAATAGGAGACTTGGCCTAAATACTGCATCAATCCTTTCATCAGGGACAGGGATAGATTTCCTGAGGAGAATCGTCGGTGGGGTGAGGTACCGTGACCGGACTGTGGGCTCCAGTGAGACTACACGTGATGCTGTGGTGCTGGCGGCGCTGCAAGGCCAGTAAAAGGAAGGAGGGGCTAGCGCGGCGGACACCCTGCGCACTGCTCTATGATGCTGCCTACGCCTCACGTTAAGGTTGCCCCTGAACGGACGACTTTCATCCGACTCCTGAAGTAGAGGCCCCGGTGAAAAGTAGATTGGGCCACGCACTGGTGTGGGAGAACAGTGGTCGGATCCGGTTGTGCTGGGTTTCGAAGTGCGGCAACAGGCGCGTATGCTGACGCGCAATGCCTGCCGGTGCGGATTCCGGTCACAGGCGCTCCCTGCCTAAACCTGATTCGGTGGCTGACAAGTACTCCACCTTGCTCTGGGCCACTAATACTCGTCGGAGCTGAGATGGGTGCCCGTCTGAGGATGACTGGCATCCCTGTGGCTGCCATTTGGGCCCCACGTGACATACTCAGCCCGATGCCCCGCGGGCAGTTTCTCCTGAGCCCTGAAAGAGACCTGCCTCCTGCTACCTGAATGGACACCCCAGTGGCGCTGGAAGGGGGCTCAACCGAGTGCCAACGGCTGGAGATCCTGAGTCTGTGCACCGCGAGGACTACCAACGAGACACATGCAGCAGCCTTGGAGTTGGCGCTCAGAAACAAAGTAAGTCAGCGCACACAAAACACTTGACTGTGGAGGGTCTGACACTGGGAGCTCGATCCTGCACACCACTGGATAGCCGTAAACTCTGATCCCCCCAACCCCCCAGCCCACACGAGGATGTGGGAACTGCTGCCTGCGCCCTGCTTCCCTCACTCCTGGATGCTGGTCCGGGACCCCACTGCCCACCTCTGCTCAATTTTATCACACTATCCGATACAGAGGTGCAGTGTTTGGGTCCCGGCTGTGTGGATGCTCTAACTGAAATACTACCACTGGAACCACCCGATGGGGGGTGGAGGAGGGCAGATGCATTCTGAGTATGGCGCGTATTATATTCTAATGGATAACTGAAGACGCTGTTGCACGTGGGAGGACACAACCCATTCCGGATACCAGTAGGCATCTGTGCAGATCAGTATTTAACGAACACAGTACGATTTGAAAAATCAAATCAGCAAAAACCAGTCTGAAGACATACCTCGTATCAATGATCCACTCAGGCATGCAGTGCTGAACATTTTCCGCTGACATACTACAATATACTGTGCAGGAATACGCAAACTGCCCAAGAGACACTGGATGAGGCACAACTGTAGTCATTTGGGAACATGCACGGGCTACTCTTCGGGGGTCCGAGGGCTCACATACAAAATAGTCTACGACCAATTCCTCGATCTACAAGGCCCCGGCTGGATCACAGAGCCCCGGGTCTTTGTGGAGGTGTCCCACAGGCTTCGCGTCGAACACAGACCTAGCTTCTTGACCCAACACTTGCTGGGGAACGCACTCTGACACTGTGCTAACGTCACGCAATATCACAGCAACCCTGTGTCTTTACGGATAGAGCGGGCTGTGGGGACGACTTTACATCTGGACGCTTTACAGTATAAACACCCCGAAATCCACCAGCAATGCAGGGAGAGCACACACTGGCACTTACTGCTTGAATACACACGACATTGGAAACCATCTAATCCCGGCGTGAGTACACACTTGCTCCTGCAACATGGGTAGCCGCGCGATACCTATACTTCCTCTTTTCGGCGATGACAAAGGGATCCAACTCCAGGAAAAAGAAAACCGGACCTATGGACTCTTTCACAAGCAGCCAAACCCCAGCCGTCATGCCACCACCACCAGTTTACTCTCCATCAGCCTCTGAAAATTCCAGATATGATCAACTCCTGGTCACCGTACAGAACGGATTAATGTCTGTTAACGTGAAACTCAACGACATTGTATCCACTATTGTCTTGCTAAAGGCCCGCGTGGACAAGGAAAGCGCACGAGTATTGGAGGTTGAGACAAGGATCAGCATCAACGAAGACTCTATTGGACAAAACACCTCTGACATCACCCAGAAAGATGAGATGACCAAACTATGTGGCAAATGTGATGACCTGGAATCCAGGTCCAGGTGCAACATGCGCATAGTGGTTGTGGCAGAGTCCTTCTGCAAGGCCCCATGGAAACGCATGTGGAAACCCTGTTGAAATCCCTGTTCGGTGATGACGCCTTCTCAGACTACTTTCTGGTGGAGAGGGCCCATCACACACTGGCCCCAGTGCCCAAACCCAGAGCTCCTCCCCACGCTATAGTGGCTAGGCTGCTTAACTACAGAGATAGAGACACAGCTCTCTGCCTGGCAAGGGAAAAAGGGTCCCTCCGGCATGACAGCGATAACATTCAAATATATCCAGATTTTGCAGCGGAGTACAAACCCAGAGGAAATCATGCAATTAAGTCAATAAACAACTTTGGCTAAGACAGGTCCAATATGCAATGATTTTCCCAGCGAAGCTGCGAATACAGCAGAGGGGACGTGCACATTTCTTCGAGCATCCTACAGCAGCCATGGACTACATAGAGGCTACAATCCCGCTTCAACCGCAGGGGCAGGAGCGAGACCAAAATGCTTCCTTGCTGCCGGTTGCTGACAGGCGAGACCCGGCTGATTAACAAAGTGCTGGGGACAATATCCTTTTAAAGCTTGCAATGTGATAAGAAAGTATCTGGGTGGCACTGATTTGTACTTGTTTTTCTAGGCCGGACGGATTGCGTCCAGCGGTGGCAGTTGTGGGCCACAACATACGCACCTCCGGAGAGTTCCATAATTTGAAGAAGGGGTTTCATCATCATGTTGGGGTTGATGGTGCGGGTGGAGGGGAAGCGGGAGGACGGTTTATTCCTGGCACTATGCTGGGGCTTGTTGGGGCTGTTAAAGGTTTAAAACCAGAGAGTTGTACCGTTATGGGAGCTGTCCGATCAATTGAAGTGTACTATCACATTGGAAACAATACTCCTATAAATGGCACATAAAACACATGTTGACAGGGGACTGACTGTCAAATTACTGTCCTGGAATGTGGATGGGCTTACTAACCACGTTAAGGCCAGGAAGGTTGCTGCATGTATAACACGACATAGCCCGCAGATACTGCTACTTCAGAAGACGCACACACTCAAAAATGTGAGTTCCCGTTTTCTCTCATGATGGTGGCCCCTTAGATATGGCACAGAGTACTTAACTCAATCCAGGAGTCCTTACTCTTATACACCCAACACTGGGCTTTTGATATTTAGACAGCACACTAGATGTCCACAGCAGATTTGTACTGGTGTGGGGAGGAGGTGGCTGGCCGTACTATGGTAATTGTCAATACATATGGGCTAAATATAGATGACCCGGAATTCTATCACACGATACTGGGCATGCTTGATGCTTCGGAAGATGCACTGATACTGGGGGGGGGGGATTTCAACACGATCCTGGACGTATCACTGGACCGATCCTCCGTAACCCCCTGGGGACTCACAAAAGCTGCGTCCACCCTGAGACAAATTATGGCACAATCATCCCTGATGGATGCTTGGCGTACGCTCCACCAGGTCGAGAAACGATACACATCTCCTCCGCAGGGCGTACCTCTGATCTTTACCCCTCCCCGGAAGGTCTTTAAGGCTGGCAACCTTCTTCATATTGCCACTCTCAACTCTCGCTCTGCCGTCAAACACTCCTCTGACATCTGCCACCTCCTTGAAGAACTAAGCCTTGATATCCTTGGTCTTACTGAGACATGGTTCACGGCCAGCTCTGTCATGAGCTTTGACACTCTCCTCCCTGATGGCTACAAGATCCTCTTAGCACCCAGATCCTCCCGGTCCAGGGGGGGGGGTAGCCCTGATCTTTCCTGAGTGGATTCCTGCCTCTATCATTCCCACTCAGACCTACTCCTCTTTTGAATGCCTTGTCTGTAGGCTTTCTCTATCGCCTACCCATTATCTTACTGTGGTTACCATCTACCAGCCTCCTGGTCAAATCACCTAATTTCTGGGCAGACCTCTCCTCCTCCCTCCTGGCCTCTACCACTCAACTCCTCCTCCTCGGTGACCTCAATATACATTTAGACTCTCCTTGCTCCTCCTCTGTACTCTTCCGTGACTTATGCGACTCCCTCTGACGGTCCATCCTCCGCTCAGGCCCTACTCACTCTGCAGGGCACACACTCGATGTCTTGATCTCCTCTGACCTCCCCCTCTCCATTCCTCTGACCACTACTCTCTCGTGGAGTGATCACTCCCTCCTCTCCTCTCATCTCATCTCTCCCTCTCTTCCCCCCCAAGCCAAGCCTACCCCAACACTGCCACCTACCTTCTCGGACATCCGGGCATTATGAACATGTGTGCCTGTGCCCATCAACACCTGCGCCTCTGCTGACAGAATCGGCAAGCGGATCCCACTTTGCTTGCAAATATAGAACATGGTGATGCTGTTGTACATGAAGACGTGAACCACCCGGTTCTGCAATTGTAGGTTGAAGGACTTCAAGGCCAAGAACTATGGCCTCAGTTCCAGAACATTGATATGTAGGGCTTTTTCTTTAGGCAACCACAGGCCTCTGGCGTGGAAATCTGTGTGGGCTCCCCTCGGCCCCGCCCCCCCTCGAGGGAGGCATCTGTGCTCACTGTGACTTGATGTGCCGGAAGGTGAAGGGAGTCTTCCCTGAGTGTGGTTGAGACGACTCCACCATTGGAGGGCGTTTGGAAAGGAGGGTGCGAGGTGAAGTCTGTCCTCCCAAGACCCTGATATTTGCTACCAATGGCCATCCAAGAACTCCAGAAGTGGGCTCATTCAGAGTCTGCAGTGTGGGATCAATGGGATGTATGAGTACATCATTCCCAGGAGGCACTTGAGAGAGCAGACTGAAGCAATCGGCAGGTGTGACAGCTGCTGTCCCTCGTGCAGGATGGTATTCACCCTCTCATCTGAAGACGTGGCTAAACACGCAAGAGTGTTGAGGCGCAGCCCAGGAGCAGACAGTTCTGAGCAGGATTTAAGCAAGATTCACTGAGAACCCCAGTGATGTTAGGCATACGATCGTATCCTTGTTGTGTTGAGTCACTAGTGGAAGCGATGGGGCATACCAACCAGTCATCCAGAAACGGGTACACGTGAATGCCAGAACGTCAGAGGTGAACTGAAGCAAGGAAATTGGTGAATACTCTTGGTGCTGACTTTAGCTCAAAGGGCAGGGTTTGAATTGGTAGTGGTTTCCTACGACCTGAATCAGAGAAAACACCTGTGCCGACCATTAACGCAGATATGGAAGTATGCATCCTCTAGGTCTAGATAGGAGAGGAAATTGCCTTCTTTCAGCTGGTCCAAGATGTGCTGGAGAGTCACCATGATAAAAGGTTTGAGACTTGACGAATTAGTTGAGTTTTTAGAGGTTTAGTATGGGTCTCCAACCTCCCAACCTTTTCTTTACCAGAAAGTATCTGGGGTATACTCTGATGCCCCGCAGGTGCTCTGGTACCACACTGATTGTCCTTTTTTGGTGGAAGGACTGAGCCTCTTGTAGTAGCATGGGTAGGCGTTTTTCCAGGAGGAATGGCCCTGTTGAATGATGTATAAAACTTATTAATCGGTGGTGATAGATTTCCACTGTCTGACAAAGTTGGCAAGCAGCCACCCTACAGGGATGTCGAGTTGGGGGGTCAGGACAGATGCCTGGTCAGGCCTGCTTTGACATTTGGCTTCTGAAGGGAACGCTGTGTTGTTGGTTTCCTCAATAAGACTGATCTTCCCTTGAAACCCTCATGGGTAGTGCGGGACATCTGCGAACAGGTAGGAGGATCTATAATCCCTTGAAGTCATTAAAAACCTTGATTTTCCTAAGCGATTGGACTGGTGACGCTGTTGCAGATTACACAAAACAAAACCTGTTATATGCTAACAGGAGTCCCGACAATGCACTCCTGTGGGGATAAAGACTACCCCAGGTAGGTTAGGTCACACGAGTGTGGGGAATGCGACCACCAACCCCACTTCTGTAAGAAGGGTATAGTTATTTATCAAAATTAGAGTTATTAGAAAAGTCTGGTAAATAAAGTATCATTTCAATAAGTAATTACCAACATTCTTACAGTGTACCACAGTGGATCACAGTAATGTCTCCCAACAATAATGGACACCACCCTCGTACACATGTGAAAAGGTATTTTTAGTGAATGTAAACATAAAAGTAAACATAATCAGAAAATCCACCAAATTTCATCAAACCATTGGCCAATACTAGTTATTGACCAATTAAACATTCATCTCAATAGGTACTAATACAATTAATTCCTCTCAACAATATATACAGTTACAAAGTTAATACAAGAACAAAATCAAAGTCATGTGATCAACAGTTGTGTTTAGACATTGTGTTATACATTCCACACAATAACTTCATCACATAGAGGAGTTTTGATTTGAAAACTAAACTAATAGGATCCTAAAGGTGTAGTAGAAATGCCGACGCGTTTCGGATACTAGATCCGTCTTCAGGGCTAGATGCCTATTATTCGTGGCTGAATCGTGTTCAATTCGTAATTCAATTCAAATATTATTAGTCAGTGGTGTGTCTTTAAATTCTGACCTGTAATTAAAATAGAGAAGTATTTTAGCATTATATCCGGTTCCTAGAAAAAATAATAATGGACGTTTTTAACTGGCTGTCCGAAATTACCTCCAAGGGCAGAAGGACCTCACTGGTGTGAGTAGACTGACAGGTGTCGGTCTTGAAGGGGGGTCTCCGGTACCCAAATGTGTGTATCAAAATTCAGGCTTGCTCTCCCGATGCTGGGGTAATAGTGTCAGGGCCAACGACAACCTAGGACAAAATTAAAATATATCTGTCACCAGGGCTGTCAACAAAAGGTTGAAACAGGTAAACAAGTGTACCAATAAGGAGTATTCGTGCTCAGTATGAGGCCACCACCTAGTGCCGTATAGGTATGGCAGAGCCTGACTGTCATAATCTATGTGTGTAACGTATATCTACGCCCAGGAATTTAAAACTGCGTGGAGCCGGCATTTGAGAATGCATGCGAAATCAAGGTCACAGACATGAGGGGTAACGCAATAAACAGCGAAAAATTACCTTGAAGGGGTTCTGCTGCACGGAGCCATGTACGCGGAAAACTCTTGTTTGTGCGAGTAAAAAGTTTATAGCGGTTGCCATGTGTGCCCTGCGCAGGCGCACAAGGAGCCGCGGCGGCCATACTGGTGTGGGCAATCAGCCCCAAAGCTGTTGTGCGCGTATGTAGACTGTTAAGTGCTGTAAAACAGCGAAAAGGAGTGAAACCTGACTCGACTAACCTAAGCCAAGGATATACCGAACCGCTACTCATACGCATGATGCTCATACGCATCCGCGAGTAAGTACGAAACTACATAATTGGATGAAACCAGGGAGACAGGCAAATATCTGAGAACCCAAGTTTCCCAGTCAGGTGCCCATTCCCTGGAGCACTCGAAAGTGGAACTTTACGGGGTATGTCAAATACACTATACTCAAATCCTCACAGAATGTATGGGATGAGAAAATGCAGTGTAAACCCCTAAACATTCAAGCCTGTAGCATGACCCATGTTTTTTCTTAGTGTGCACTCGAGACCGAGTCACTATTACCTTGGATATGTACAAGCGTATAACCACAAAAACTTTGAACTACAGTTTCCAGATACGACCTGTCTAGCTTTAAACAGAGGCATGATGGACATAGAAAGTACATACAGTATCTTATAAAAATGGCCACCTGCCATTCAAATCACATTAAAAATTGATATTCCATACCACATTGTACATCCACAATCAAACATCTGATGGTGTGCAGGGTATACAGGGTGCATTCAGGATATTGAAAACATCGCAGATATATCATGTCAAGAATTTCGCCCCCCCCCTATATGTATTTGCAGAAGGATCTAGATGAAACACATAAGGTCAGATTCACAGTTCATTCCCCTTGGTTGAATGCAATCAAGGAGGTCTATCCATAACACCTCTCGGAGTAATTTCTTGTTCAGATCGCCCCCCCCCTGCTACCTAGTGTCACCTTTTCTAGAATAACACATTTCAATTGCGCAATAGTGTGGCGGGCTTCAAGGAAATGCATTGCTACCGGTGATTTCAAGTTTTTTGTTCTTATGTTGGACTTATGTTCAGTCCAACGGATTTTAGCTTTCCGTGTAGTCTAAAGATTAAAGGGATCATTAACAAGAACTGGCCTAACCTACAGATGGATCCCACCCTACAACCTCTTTTTAGGGACCCACCAATGTTTGCATATCGCAACAGCAAATCATTACGGAGCAGCTTGATCAATGCGGAGTTACGCAAAGCTGAACCAAAAGGAGCAATATTCAAAGGTACACAACCTTCCCTTAACTGCCAGCATTGCAGCAATATCATTACCAGCAATTCCGTCACACATCCACACTCTGGCAAACCAATTACGCTAAGACACTCTTGTACATGTGACTCCAAAAATGTCATTTACGCACTGAAATGCCCCTGCGGCCTCTACTATGTTGGCATGACTACACGGAAAGCTAAAATCCGTTGGACTGAACATAAGTCCAACATAAGAACAAAAAACTTGAAATCACCGGTAGCAATGCATTTCCTTGAAGCCCGCCACACTATTGCGCAATTGAAATGTGTTATTCTAGAAAAGGTGACACTAGGTAGCAGGGGGGGCGATCTGAACAAGAAATTACTCCAACGAGAGGTGTTATGGATAGACCTCCTTGATTGCATTCAACCAAGGGGAATGAACTGTGAATCTGACCTTATGTGTTTCATCTAGATCCTTCTGCAAATACATATAGGGGGGGGGGCGAAATTCTTGACATGATATATCTGCGATGTTTTCAATATCCTGAATGCACCCTGTATACCCTGCACACCATCAGATGTTTGATTGTGGATGTACAATGTGGTATGGAATATCAATTTTTAATGTGATTTGAATGGCAGGTGGCCGTTTTTATAAGATACTGTATGTACTTTCTATGTCCATCATGCCTCTGTTTAAAGCTAGACAGGTCGTATCTGGAAACTGTACTTCAAAGTTTTTGTGGTTATACGCTTGTACATATCCAAGGTAATAGTGACTCGGTCTCGAGTGCACACTAAGAAAAAACATGGGTCATGCTACAGGCTTGAATGTTTAGGGGTTTACACTGCATTTTCTCATCCCATACATTCGGTGAGGATTTGAGTATAGTGTATTTGACATACCCCGTAAAGTTCCACTTTCGAGTGCTCCAGGGAATGGGCACCTGACTGGGAAACTTGGGTTCTCAGATATTTGCCTGTCTCCCTGGTTTCATCCAATTATGTAGTTTCTTACTTACTCGCGGATGCGTATGAGCATCATGCATATGAGTAGCAGTTCGGTATATCCTCGGCTTAGGTTAGTCGAGTCAAGTTTCACGCCTTTTCGCTGTTTTACAGCACTTAACAGTCTACACACGCGCACAACAGCTTTAGGGCTGATTGCCCACACCAGTATGGCTGCCGCGGCTCCTTGTGCGCCTGCGCAGGGCACCCATGGCAACCGCTATAAACTTTTTGCTTGCACTCATACAAACGAGAGTTTTCCGCGTACATGGCTCCGTGCAGCAGAACCCCTTCAAGGTCATTTTTCACTGGTTATTGCGTTACCCCTCATGTCTGTGACCTTGATTTCGCATGCATTCTCAAATGCCGGCTCCACGCAGGTTTAAATTCCTGGGCGTAGATATACGTTACACACATAGATTATGACAGTCAGGCTCTGCCATACCTATACGGCATTAGGTGGTGGCCTCATACTGAGCACGAATACTCCTTATTGGTGCACTTGTTTACCTGTTTCAACCTTTTGTTGACAGCCCTGGTGACAGATAAATTTTAATTTTGCCCTAGGTTGTCGTTGGCCCTGACACTATTACCCCAGCATCGGGAGAGCAAGCCTGAATTTTGATACACACATTTGGGTACCGGAGACCCCCCTTCAAGACCGACACCTGTCAGTCTACTCACGCCAGTGAGGTCCTTCTGCCCTTGGAGGTAATTTCAGACAGCCAGTTAAAAACGTCCATTATTATTTTTTCTAGGAACCGGATATAATGCTAAGATACTTCTCTATTTTAATTACAGGTCAGAATTTAAAGACACACCACTGACTACTAATATTTGAATTGAATTACGAATTGAACACGATTCAGCCACGAATAATAGGCATCTAGCCCTGAAGACGGATCTAGTATCCGAAACGCGTCGGCATTTCTACTACACCTTTAGGAGCCTATTAGTTTAGTTTTCAAATCAAAACTCCTCTATGTGATGAAGTTATTGTGTGGAATGTATAACACAATGGCCCTCATTACGACCCTGGCGGAAATCAACCGACCGGACCGCCATAGCGTAAATAGCGTTTCCGCCATTGCACGACGGAGCAAAGTGCGGCTCATTCCGACCCATCGGGCACGAGCACCACGCCATGGCGGAAGTGCAAAGTCCGCGATGGCGGAAATGACCCCAAAACGGCCCACACCGCCGCCGTACGGCGCCCTAGGTGCAATACCGCCACCCATCTTAGCGGACACCGCAGTGAGCGCCAACCGGAAAGTACGGTGACCGGAAATATACGGAAACGGAAGTAAGAGCATGGTCCCGGAACGGGAAACATCACGCCGTACACCTATAAAACCACAAATTCAACACAACCATTAAAAATACTACCCTGAGACACATCCCAACCCGTCATCCACCCTAGTGAAACCAAGAAAAATGGGAAAAGTAGCGAAGAAAGCGTGCGACCGCAAGCAGCAGGTCCACTTCTCCCATGAGGAACTCACCGTGCTCACAGAGACCCTCCAGGAGAATGCTGCCGCCGTCTTCTCCACGCAAATGACCAGGACGGCACTTGCGAACAAGAAGGCCATATGGGCCCTGGTGGCACAGCGGGTAAGTGCGGTGGGGACCGCACCCCGCAACCCACAGCAATGCAGAAAGCGATGGGACGACCTGCGGATACGCGTCCGTAGCATACTTTCTGCCAACCGCAACATTGCCACAGCTACCGGGGGAGGATCGGAATCACCCATCAAGTTGACCCCCTGGGAAGAAATGTGTGCCTCCACCATTGGAATGGAGAGCATAGAGGGAGTCGGAGGGATGGAGAAAGGAGTGCAGACATCCGAAGAATCAGGTAGGTGTCCCAAATAAAACAATGCCAAAACCACAATGTCCAATCATGTGAAGTACCACGTGTCCACATAGTGCAACAGTAACACATGTCCAGGAGAACGTCCACATACATAGGCCTGATAGCACACTTTAAAACTCACATCAAATACATAAATAATTAAAAATCCTAAAAACACCCTCTACACGTGCAGCAGGCACACCCTAACTGCAGGCTGCAAAACAACTGCACCCTCACTCCACACACAAATGAAACCACCTCCAAGGCCCCGACCCAAATCACCCTCAGGTACCACCACAATGCATGTGATACATTGCCATTCCAATTCCCACAGACCCATTAATAACACTCGCCCTCCTTTACTCCACCACAGGGTCCGATCCAAACGACGAGCTCCAGGACACCCCTACCAGCACACCTGCAAAGAGGGCCAAGACCAACGGCCAAAGACCCTCCACCTCAGCTGCACGCATCAAGACACGGAAGCAGCACAAATCAAGTGGCAGCACAGAGGAGGGAACTCCAACAGGCACCCCAGCAGCCAGCATGCCCACAACAGCACCACCACAGGTCCCCCCAATGGATGCCACAGTAGGCACTGCTTCTAGTGGCAGCAGCACCATAGGTGACACTGCATTAATGGCAGCATGCTCCGACACAGAAAACGGGGATGTCGAAGTTAGATCCATCCATGACCTGTCTCAATCCCCCTGTCTGTTCCATCCCGTACACCATGAGGATACCACGCAGGGGCACCCACAAGACGACGACTGGCCATCCCCCACAAGCCCTGTGGCAAGGCAACATGAGGTGATCAGCCACTCTGTGACACCACCGCAAATGGCCATGGCCCAGCAGAGGCAACAGTCCCTCGACCAGTTAATCGTGCAACAGCAGCAACTGGCCACGCTCCTCAAGGACCATGCCGATGAATGTGGGGGCACTAAGGCAGACATAGAAACATCAACTGAGACACTTAGGGCAGAAATGGAGAGAAGTACAGAGACACTAAGGGCACAAATGGAGAGTAGCACCGAGAGCCTGAGAGTACAAATGGAGAGTAGCACCGAGAGCCTGAGAGTACAAATGGAGAGAAGCACCGAGAGCCTGAGGGGGGAACTGCATGCGACGTCCAAAGACGTATGTGCCGAACTTGCCGCAGTGCGCCGTGTGCTCACTGAGCTCTCACAAACCCTTAGGGACATGCATGGACGTGAGCAGGCAGAGACATCATCCGTTGCAAGTTCCGTCCAGGGCACCCCCAACGTAGATCTTGGAGGAACCTGCGCTCCACAGGCAGGGGTGCCCCTGATACCCGGAGAGGGGGCTTGCAATAGCGACTGCCCACTGACAATGAGCATCTTTGGACACTGGTGTTCGGGGGGGAGGTAGGAGGGTGGAGGGGGTGTGTTGGGCTCACTTGGGTGGCGGGTCGATAGGGTGTTTAACATGATATCACATATGCCATAAACAATGCACGATCATCCAATGAGATGTGTGGACATTGATCTTTGTGTACGAGGCCATTATAGGCGTACAGTCCATATTGTGCATGTTCCAGACACACACAGTGCCACGAGTCCCGTGTCCATGTATCAGCCACCAGGCGTGAGTGCTAGAAGCATGCATCTATGAGATGCTGACGAATGTCACGGCCCTCCTGTGCCTCGCGGACTCCTTGAGGTGCTGCCACATCCCCACCCTCATCATGACCATCTTCAGGTGCTTGCAGTTCTGCGTCAGGGGGCATGGGCACATTTCTACGTACGCACATGTTGTGGAGCATGACACATGCCATGACCATCTTTGCAACCTTCACATGGCGGTACAGGAGTGCCCCGCCAGACCTGCTGAGGCAGCGGAAACGAGTCTTCAGTAGGCCGAATGCCTGTTCTATGACTACACGGGTACGTGAGTGGGCATGGTTGTAGTCCTCCTCATGCTGGTCCCGTGGGTTCCGGACTGGTGTGAGGAGCCATCTCTTCAGTGGATACCCGGCATCACCTGTATGTGGACAATAAAGGAATTTTGAGGAATGCCATTGCTACGTACGCACCCCCCCCCTTCCTGCCAGGTCATTGCCGCATCACATACCCCACATCATCATGCATGAAATGAGACTCACCGAGTAGCCAGGATCTGTTCCCTGCGTGTCGCTCCATGTAGCGTGGTATTGTAGAGTTCCTCAAGACCATAGAATCATGGGTTGATCCAGGGAATCTGGCACAACAATGTGTAATGATCCTGTTGGAGTCACACACCATTTGTACATTCAGAGAATGAAATTGTTTTCGGTTGCGGTACTGGGCCTCCATGGCATGTGGGACGACCAATTCCACATGGGTGCAGTCGATGGCACCAATGCAACCCGGTATGCCGGCAAGTGCATGGAATCCCACTTTTTCCTGCTCCGAGCGTGGTAGAGAGATGTAGTCGTCTGCGTGCTGCAGGAGGGCATCGAGCACTTGCAATAGTGTCCGTGAGAACAGTGGCTGTGATATGCCATGCAACTGTCCGACTGTGTGCTGGTAGGTGCCTGTGGCCAGGAAGTGGAGTACAGACACCACCTTCAGTAGGGGTGGGATGGCGGTTGGGCTATCTATCATGCTGACAAGGTCAGCCTGTGTCATGTCCACAATGGCGGTTATGGTGTCCCGGTCCAAACGGTAGAGGGTGTGGATCTGCTCATCAGTGAGGTTGAACGGATGTGCTCGGAGGCGTGGGATTGCGGGCTGCCTGCGTGGTGGTAGTGGCTGTGCTGGCGGCCCTTGCTGGCCCTGCCTTGCCCTCCTCCTCCTCCTGCGTCTCCTCCGTGCGGCCGGTTGTAGTTGGTGTTCGTCTTCTTCTTGAAGTTGGAGTACTTGCAGTGCTATCAGGTCCCCCAGGGCCAACATAGCTAGTCCTGCCGGTAGCATTTCGGAGTGGGTGTGGTTGTGGGAGGAGACTGGGTGTGCAATTTATGTGTTTTCAGGCTGTATGGCCTCCACCTGTGGTGATTCATTCCACCTGTGCAAGCTGCTCTCCCCTTTGGGCGAGCACGTCCCGCACACAACGCTGCAATTCGACGAATGGCATCTTGCTATTACAATCATGTATTTGTACCCGATGGCAGTGTAACATTGGTTGATATGTTCATTCGGCTATGGTCCCATTGTTTCACATACTATCTTTGCAGTCGCGAACAGACTTGTGAAGGGTCAGTGGAACGTAGTACTCGAGTAACGGTGGACCCTCATGCAACACTGTACCGAGGTTCACCGACGGGCAGGGCGTCCCATTTGTGAGTGAAGGCAGTTGCCATTTTCACACACAGCCGCACTAGATGGATTAATTTGTGATTTCAAGCGGCCACAGATGCCTTTTCGACGTGATGTTGCAAATGAGGAATTCGAAGGGCGGCGCTTTCGGTTTTCAGCTAGCGGCGAGGAGATGCCCACAGGTCTGACTGCAAATATAACGTTCTATTGTTCAATGTCCTTGGGACAGGGGCCATGGCGAGGATGCAATGATTGATATGAATAGTTTGGGATGCGCAATAGCGAAGTGGGCGATAAGGCCGGACGTTCCCAAATACATGTTACTTCACAACACTGGAATTACGGGCTGGGGCACAGTGGATTTTGCAGGCTGCATAACGCACAGACTCAATGGAAATTTCACATGTTATGTGAGTATGGAAACAGGCGTTTTCATTACGGGATGAGGGAATGATGTATGGATGCATGGACAGATGATTTGATACAGAGTTTGCCATGTACAGGGCTTCTTGGAATCTATCCGCCTCCCCTGCGCTATGTGGTGCAGGGCTGCCATAGTGGGACCATCGTCTATCTGGCCTTGTTGAGCCCTCCCTGTCTCGACGCGCCTTCAGACACTTGTGTCTATGCACGTTACCAATCCCATCTGATGGATTCTGTTTTAACAGACGCATGCACAGGTACACTCGTTTGTGATAGTGTTTTCACCTCGATATAGATAGTTATGATTCGCAAGTGGTTTTTGGGTGGTGATGATCCTTTGGAGTGGGCTAGCATGCATATGGCTGTGGATTTGGTGTGATCATTGAAGTGAGCAATTCAAATGTAGTTCTGATGGCCATACTATTCTTTTTCATTTCATTTGGGTGACAGGTATCTCCTCCCCTTTTGCCACTGCCATCTGTATGCCACTCCTGCTGATGGATTTTACTCCCGACACCTGCTGCTTCGTGTTAATCAGTGGAGCAGCATTACGATCTTATGGGACGATCGCCAATGGGCCACATGCCCTTACGCAGTACTAGTGGCTAGGAGAAACATTTCGGCCTTTCAGCTGGACTAGTGCCTCCCTATTGGGACGGCCCTGCGGTTCTAGGCGCTTCCATGTTGCCTTTTCGTACGAGAATGTAGCCCCTGTGTACCAAGAAGGAACAGGGCGTCACACAAGAAGTAGCTGGTCATTTATTGCGGATGCAGCCCACAATGGTGAAATGTATTTTGGAGTTCATGGCCTAATGGCTGTATGGGCTTGGTGAATTTGTTGTGCATTAAATTTCTATTCTGATATGAACCGTGTAGCGTTCTTCTTTGCAAGTGATGTGGCATATTCCTATTTGGGGAGCGATGTATTGTGAGGAGATCTGCATTGGGTTCCAGCTTCTGAGTATAGTTGCGTGGTACTGTGCTGGGCGCGTTTGCCTACGAAGCCCAGTGAGGTCAGGGATAAGGGCTGCCAATATGACTGTTTTGATGATGTCATGCACAGGGGCGGGGGATTAGCTTTTGTGTGACAGATGCCGGTCAGCCAGTTGGATTGGTGGAATGATGTGATTATCGGAATATGGCTGGTCACAGGTGCCTGTGTTTGCGTGCGTTTCTTGGTGGGAGACTGAGGTCATGTCCATTTGTATAGCTTCTGTATTCGTGCCATCTGTGCCCTGCAGCTCCCATTGGCCCCTCTTGAGATTCATTTGTTCGTTGGCAGGCATGGATGACTAGTACATTTCACTGGTTGCATTGTGTGACTTCATTGCACCTACGGGGAGTTGTACAATGTGGCCAGGGAGCGGTGTACAGGCACTCAGTAGGGCCGTTTACGGTTGGTTCGCGATGCCGTACTTCTCACCATGGCGGAATGGTACTTTCCGCCGTGCTTGATGGCGTTAGGTGCATGTCCGCTAGGGTCAGAATTCGCGTACTGTTGCGCCATGGTGGTAATTACGGTTTGGCATGGCGCGCGCGCGCGTACTTGGTGCAGTTAGCGTTGGCGTTCACTACGGTGTCGCTAATGGCATCGTACTTTGCGGTGACGGGTCATGATTGCACCGAGCGCTATTCGATGGCGGTATTGCATTTCCGCCATCGTTTTTCGATTTCCGCCAGGGTCGTAATGAGGCCCAATGTCTAAACACAACTGTTGATCACATGACTTTGATTTTGTTTTTGTATTAACTTTGTAACTGTATATATTGTTGAGAGGAATTAATTGTATTAGTACCTATTGAGATGAATGTTTAATTGGTCAATAACTAGTACTGGCCAATGGTTTGATGAAATTCGGTGGATTTTCTGATTATGTTTACTTTTATGTTTACATTCACTAAAAATACCTTTTCACATGTGTACGAGGGTGGTGTCCATTATTGTTGGGAGACATTACTGTGATCCACTGTAAGAATGTTGGTAATTACTGATTGAAATGATACTTTATTTACCAGACTTTTCTAATAACTCTAATTTTGATAAATAACTATACCCTTCTTACAGAAGTGGGGTTGGTGGTCGCATTCCCCACACTCGTGTGACCTAACCTACCTGGGGTAGTCTTTATCCCCACAGGAGTGTATTGTCGGGTCTCCTGTTGGCATATAACAGGTTTTGTTTTGTTTGCTTTAGTTTACAGTCTTAGGTGGGTTTGAGACTGGCTGACCCTTCTGCACCTGAAATTATCTAAACTTGATCCATTATTTAATTAATATATATTTTGACCTAACTGGTATACCATTGAATCATTGTCTATCCTACTGTGCCCTCCTAACCCCTGGCTGTTGCAGAGTACCCAATGAACAAGCTGTCTCAGTGCCAGCCTTGATCGTCTGCTGGTTATCAACCACGTTCTTCCCAAATAGAAAGATGCCATCAAAAGGCACATCGACAAACTTCGACTTGACTTCCGGTGGAGGTTGATGGCTTTAAGCCAACTTTGATGGCTAACACTGCACCGTTACCATCTGACGGAATCCTGTGCCTGCAATGTGCACAGCAATAGAGATGGCATGATTCAATGCCCCTTCTGCGTCATGCAGCAGAGTAAGGGCCTCAATCCGCTTATCGTCAGGAAGAAAATCAAGGATTAGCACCAGCTTGAATCAGAGTTCCCTGTCGTAGCGGGAGAGTATTGCCAACGAGTTTGCTGCTTTGGTAGTCGTAGCAGCTGTAGAGATGACCCTCTAGTCAAAAGCGTCCAGTTTGCCTTCCTTCTCTGGCGATACCATACAAGGTGACAAAGGATTGGCAGACGAAAGGCTGTAGAGATGACGGAATCTGGGCAGGGCTGTGTGCATAGGCATTTGGGTGCTGAATCAAGGACCTTGTACTACTTCTTGAAGTGATCTTTCTTGGTGCAGAGAACAGATTCCTCATGGCTAGAAGGCTGTCCTCCCAAATATCTTCCAGCACTAGAATGGCTACAAATGACTTTCTGGCAGATTCCCGCCTCTGATAAAGGAATCCCTCTTTTTTCTGCTCCTCTGAGAGAAGATCAAATAGCTTTGCTGCTCATGACATCAGGGCATCAAAGGAGCCAATCTCCTCTGGACGTGAATCTCTTGGAGGTAGATCTGCTGGCTCACCGTCACCTGGCACAAGAACCTTTACCTCAACCGTAGAATGAGAGCATGGAGAACCAGCCGTCCGATAGTCGGCTGCATCCGTGCCTTTATCTGTGAGGCCGACTGGTATATGATAAGTCATTTATAAGGCGCCTGTACACAAGTTTCTCTAGGCTCGACAAGACAAGGAAGGGCAAGACAAAGGGGAACAAAGCAAACCATCTTACTAGGCCTTATGTCATTCAGATCATGCAAGGGGAAGGGAGAGGAGAAGTGACAGGGGGAGGGAAGGGCAGAGTGCAGTGAGCAAAGCTCAAGTAAGTGCCGCCGGAGTGGCCGGTTCTAAGTAAGTGCAAGGAGGCAGGGGACTTTAGGGTTGCAGATAGTGCAGGGTAGGCCCAGAATCTGTGCATGGGGCTACTGGTCATGAAGGAACCTGGTCTCCATGAGGTTCAGAGCGAGGCCAGGTAACCAGTTAGTACAGCAGACAAGAACATTAGCAGGGGAGAGAGAGAAAGCAGAAGCAAAAACAAAGGTCTTGAGTTGCTTCCGAAACCTGTGGTGGTCCTGCTCAAGTTTGAGAGGCGCAGGGAGGCTGTTTCAGAGGGAGGCACCAGCAAGGAGAGAGATCTACCCCCCTCCCCACTCTCTGCCTGGAGAAGTGTCTGACCTTCAGAGTTGGAGGTGGATGACCGGAGGGCTCGAAGAGGAAAGTGATTAGGAAGAGAGAGTTGGATGTAGTGTGGTCCCTGGCCCCAAAAAGCCTTGTGGACAATGCAAAGGGTCTTGAACTTGATCCTTGCAGCCACCGGGAGCCATTGGAGAGATTTCAGGGCTGGAGAGATACAAACCAAAGGCTTGAGGCCAAGGACAAGTCTCGCAGTCATGTTCTGGATTAGTTGCAGAGGGCGAAGAGTAGAGGCAGGAGGATTTAGAAAGAGGCTGTTGTAGTAGTTCAGCCTAGAGAGAACCAGGGCTCTGGAGACAGGGAGCTTCTGGGGGAAAGTGAAAAAAGGAAGAATACATCTGAGGAGGTGCAGCTGGTAGTGGGACTTCTTGGAGAGGTCTGTGATGTGTTGAGAGAAGGAAAGGGTGGAGTCCAAGATGACACCAAGCCTTTTTGCCTCGCAGGAAGGCGCAGGTAGAGGGCCCAAGGAGGGCGGCCAGAGTGAATGAGGGAAAGCGGGAGCAGGGGGTCCTAATGAGAAGGATCTCGGTCTTACTGTTTGTTTGTTTATTTACTAGTAATGCGCACCTCACCCAAAGGTATCTGGACGCAGTATAAGGAGATGCAAAAACCTTAGTTACACAGGTAAAAGAAAAACTGTATGATAAAGGATATTAGTTACATAGGTACAAGTAAACTATACAATTAGATATCTGACAGGATATACAAAGGAAGTAACAAACAAATTGCAATAGTTACAGAAAAAAACACAGGCGTTGAGACTAGCCTGGTAAGTGCAGGAGGAGCAGAGTTAATTTCTTCCATATACATATGGGAAGGGCTAGGGTCCTCTTACGGGTCATTGTTGGAGATAAGCCAGTTTTTCATTTTGAGTCTGAAGCTAGATAGGGATTGGCTGGTTCTGAAGTTGGAGGGAAGAGAGCTCCAGAGTTGGGTGGCCAAATCAGGGAAGCTGTTGCCTCCTGCTGTTTGTCGTTTGTATCTGGGCACTTGAAGTAAGCCCAGACTGGCTGATCTGATAAGTCTGGTATATTGTTTCATGGCAAATTTATCAGAGAGGTATTGTGGGGCTGCATTGTTGAGGCATTTGTAGGTGAGAGATGCGGTTTTAAGTTGAATTCTTTATTAAATGGAGAGCCAGTTGTGGTCTCTTCTTATAGAAGAGATATGAAGTTTGTGTGGAATGCTCAAGGCTGCTCTGAGGGTGTTATTTTGCAAGATCTGTAGTTTTTTGGTGATGTATTTGTTGGCACCAAGATAGAGACCATTGCAGTAGTCAATTGTTGATATTAGGGCTCTAGCTAGAGTGGTGCAACTTTTTGTAGAGAGGAAAGGTTTGAAGGCTCAGATAAGTTTGCAGGTGTAGGCGCTAGCCGAGGCAGTGGCATTAACCTGTTTACTTAAATTTAGTGAAGAGTCCAAATAGAAACCTAACCTTTTCATTTCGCTGGTGACTTTTATGATGTTGCCATCGATATTTAAAGAGCGATACTGTTGGCCTAATTGTGCCGTGTTGTGGCCTGAAGCCCGATTGGCGGTGACCTAACAGTTTGTTAGACTCAAGGAAGTTTTGTATTTGGTTATAGGCAGCTTTGTCAATTTTCAACAGGAAAGGGGCAGTGGTAATGGGTCTAAAGTTGGTGGGTACATTAGGGTCAAGAGTAGGTTTTTTTTAGCAACGGCAGCACCGAAGAGTTATTTAGGTTAGTTAGTACAGTACAGGTAAGGAAGGAGTCATTAATGAAAGATGCGATAAAGGGAGCGAGGATGCTTGCTGCTTCCTTGATGACCGTAGCAGGACAGGAGTCACCTTGACAGTTTGATGGTTTGAGGGATGCTATCATTTTTTGTACCTCTTGGGGAGATACTGGTGTAAACTTGAAGCGTTGGGTGGCAATGGGGGTCTTAGAGTGTGTTTTGTTGGAGTCATTTTGGGGTGCTAAAATGAGTTTTTTGTTGCTAATTTTCTTTTGGAGAAGGGCAATTTTATTAGCCAGCACTTCCTAGATTTTGGTACACCAAGATTGGTCCTTGACATTTTGGGGGATGTGTGATTCGAGTTCCCTGAGTATTTTAAAGAGTTCACGGGTACTGGAGCTGGCTTTATCGATCCTTTCGTTTTAGGAGTTGCGTTTGGCTGCAAGGATTTCATCTTTGTTGTTGGCAGTGACTTTTAGTAGAATTTCTTTGTTGATAGTAGATGGGTTGTGTTTCCAAATGGATTCATGTTTCCTTTTTTCTTTTCTAAGCTCTAAGTTTGGGGGTGAACCATGTCTTCACGTGGGCTGCGGGTTTGCTTTTGCACATTTTTAGGGGTGGGATAGTCTATGGTCGAGTTGATGCTGTTATTGTACAATTCTACTAGTTCCTCAGTGCTGGAGGTTAGTGAAGATGCTAGTAGGGGCTCGAGAAATGGCTTGAGATTGTTGATGGTGATCTTTTTTTTTATTCCTGGTTAGGATGAGAGGGGCTATGGCTTTATGTATGGCTGGTGGTGTGCAATTTGGGAGTGTGAATGTAAGCAGACTATGGTCTGTCCAAGGTAGCGGTTTGATGGCTGTTATATTGGTTGGGCAGTTAAGGTCCGCTAGCCAGTCCAAAGTTCGTCCTTTGTCATGTGTGGGGAGGAGAAGGAACAAGTTACTTACCTGTAACTGTTGTTCTCCAGCATGGGTCTGGCATGGATTCACATGCTCATGAATATTCCCCGTCGTCAGGCCGGGAATCCTCGGTATAGAAAAAAAATCAGTATCAGTTTCGTTTCTGATCTGTCTTTCTTAGTAGTAACCAATCACTGGTCTCTGGGTCATACTGCCCCCAGCCAATGACTGTCCTCTCACTAAGCCCCGCCTCTGGCAGCCATCCTCAGATTTGGTAGCACGTAAAGTGGCAGTATGACCAAGTGAAGAGCCGCAGAGGGGTAGGCGGGAGGGTTCGCATGTGAATCCATGCCAGACCCATGCTGGAGAACAACAGTTACAGGTAAGTAACTTGTTCCTTCTCCAGCATGGGGTCTGGCATGGATTCACATGCTCATGAGTAAGAGAATACATAGCAGTACACACATGCACAACCACGGGAGGTGGCAACAGGCTCAACATTAAGCAATACAACAACTCAACATTAAGCATCTCTTACCTCCTCACCAGGCTCACCTTAGGCGAACAGGTTGCGCAGCACTGCTTGGCCGACCCTGGACTCCTCCCTGGAGTCCCGATCGACACAGTAGAACCTTGTGAAGGTGTGCGTCGACCTCCACGTCGCAGCCCTGCAGATGTCTAGCAGGGGCACACCAGACAGGAACGCCGTGGTAGCAGCGATCGCTCTGGTCGAATGGGCTCTGGGACGGCCGGGCAGCGGTCGGTTTGCCAAACGGTGACATTGCATGATGCAGCCGGAGAGCCATCTGGAAATGGAAGTCTTCGAGAGAGCCTTCCCTTGATTCACAGTCCCAAAGTTCACAAACAGCTGTGACGTCTTCCGAAAACTCTTCGTGTGGTCCACGTAGAACTTCAGCGCTCTAGCTACATCCAGCGAGTGCAAAGTCCTCTCGGCCGGCAACGAAGCCGACGGGAAGAAAACTGGCAACACCAAGGGCTCGTTGAGGTGGAAGTCCGACGGCACCTTGGGCATAAAGGAGGGGTGCGTCCTCAGCACCACCCTCATGTCATGAAAAGTCAAGTATGGAGGCTTGCAAGATAGGGCCTGGATCTCTCCCACTCGTCGTGCGGAGGTGATGGCCACGAGGAAAGCTGTCTTCCATGACAGGAAATTCAAAGGCGCCGAATGCATAGGCTCGAATAGGGCCCCCATGAGCCTGGTCAGCACCACATTAAGCTCCCACGCCAGGGCAGGAGCCTTCACCAGCGGGAATGATCGGAATAGTCCCTTCATGAATTCTTTCACCAGGCGATGAGACCACAAGGACGCCCGTCCCGTAGTCCTGGTATATCGGGAGATTGCAGCCAGATGTATTTTGATGGACGCGTGAGCCAGTCCAGCTTTGGCCAGCGACAGTAGGTACGGCAGTACTTGAGGGGCCGTAATCCGCAGAGGGTTAATCTTCTGTGCACGGCACCAGACAGAGGACCTCTTCCATGTATGTCCGTAGCACTTGAGAGTTGAGGACACCCTGGCCTTTGCAAGAACCTCTCTGCAGTCGGCCGGGATGACGTACCCTCCAAACTCTAGTGCTGCAGGAGCCAGGCCTGCAAGTTCAGCGACTCCGGGTTGTGGTGAAGAATGGCGCCTCCTTCTAGGGAGAGAAGGTCTGCGTCCGTCGGCAGCTTGACTGATGTGGACGTTGACAAGTCCAGAAGGTCCGGGAACCAGATCTGTCTCGGCCACGCCAGTGCGACGATAATCATCCTGCAGCGGGACCTCTTGAGCTGTTTGATGAGCCGGAGCAGCAACGGCAGCGGAGGGAATGCATAAAGAAATAGGCCGTCCCAGGGGAACGAGAAAGCATCGCCCATGCTCCTCGGCTGGGGGAACCTGCTGGCGAACCTCCGGCACTTGGAATTCGTCGCCGTCGCGAAGAGATCGATTTGGGGTTCGCCCCATCGTCGGAAGAGTCGATCCACTTGATCCTGGCGTAGTTCCCACTCGTGGCACGAGCGCAGCTCCCTGCTGAGTGAGTCGGCAATCGTGTTTTTATTCCTGCCAGATGAAGAGGCACCAGAAACATCCGTTGGGCGACGGCCCAATGCCACAGATCCTGGGCTTCCTTGGATAGGGCCGGGGACCTGGTTCCACCCTGCTTCCGGATGTAGAACATCGTGGTGGTGTTGTCGGTGAAGATCCTCACCACCTTGCCCTTGAGGGACGGGAGAAAGGACCTGAGGGCCCAGAATACTGCGCGGAGCTCCAACATGTTGATGTGGAATGACTTCTTCTCCGGGAGCCAAAGGCCTCTCGCGTGAAGATCTCCGGAGTGCGCTCCCCAACCTTCCAGGGAGGCGTCCGTCGTCACCGTCACCTGGTGAGCTGGGATCTGAAAGTCCGTGCCCGCCGACAGATGGGAGCGGGTACCCCACCACCTGATCGCCTGAAGGAACGTCTCGTTGAGAGGGATCCTGTCCTCGAAGCTGCCCGTCGAATGGACCCAGCGGGCGACGAGGAACTCTTGTAAGGGGCGCATCCGAAGCTGCAAAGGCGCACCAGATAAATGCAGGAGAACATCATCCCGAGGAGGGACTTGATAGATCTTACCCTGGCCATGTCCGTGGCCAGCAGACGCTGCACCTTGCCCAGAATGGTCCTGGTGCTTTCCTCCGACGGCGAGGCCAGCAGCGCCACTGTGTCGAGCTTGGCTCCCAGAAACAGGGCGACTTGCGATGGAACCAGGTGGGATTTTGGAAAGTTGATGGAGAATCCCAGGTCCGTGAGCAGCTGGACAGTCTTTGCAGTGTGCTCCACGGCGAGCTCCCTCGTCCTTGCCCGGATGAGCCATCGTCCAGGTAGGGGTAGACGTGGATCCCCTGTAGGCGCAGTCGCGCCGCCATCGGTGCGAGGCACTTGGTGAACACCCTTGGGTGCCGACTTCAATCCGAACGGGAGGGCCTTGAACTGGTAGTGCCGCCCTTGGACCACGAACCTGAGGAACTTTCGGTGTCTTTTTAGAATGGGGATGTGGAAGTACGCATCCTCCAAGTCCAACGACGATAGGAAATCGCCCTCCTCCAGCTGTCCCAGCACGTGCTGGAGGATGACCATACGGAACTTCTGCGCCTTGATGTACTTGTTCAGTCGTCGTAGGTCCAGGATGGGGCGCCATCCTCCTGTCTTCTTTTTTGCGAGATAGTACCTTGAGTAAACTCCGGAGCCCCGAACCCTCTTTGGGACGAGCTCGATGGCACCCTTCTTGAGCATCGCCCTTACTTCCAACAGTAGTTGAGGGACGTGATTTTCCTTCCTGGCCACGGGTGGAACGTGAGGGCACTTCTTCTGAAACTCGAGGGCGTGCCCTTGGGCCAGGGCGTCCAGCACCCAACAGTCGGTGGAGATGGACTCCCACACGCTGACGATCCTCGCCAGCCGGCCTCCCACCGGGGTGCTTCGGCGGGGGCCCGACCCCACAGTCGGTTCAATCTTGTTTGGAGGCCGCTTTGCCTCCTTGACCTCCCTGTCGACGACGACGGGCACCACCTGGCTTGCCGCGTCCCCTGTAGGCTTCCTGGGATGAAGATTTTGCCGCTTGGCGGTACGTGGAGGAGCCACTGCCGGATCCCTTGGAGGCACCGTGTCTGCCTCCGGAGCTCCGAAAGGACGGCCGTCGTTGTTGGAGCACTCCCAGTGCCCGGGCAGTCTCTTTGTCTGTCTTGATGGCCTGAAGGGACTCATCAACCGCCTTCCCAAACAGGTTGTTCCCGTCGAAGGGCATGTCCAAAACCTTGGTTTGTACGTCCTGGCGGAAATCCGTGGCCTTGAGCCATCCTCGTCGTCTCAAGCAAACGCTGTTGCCCAACTGACGGAAACTGGTGTCGGCATTGTCCGTTGCCACCGTGATGGCGTCGTCCGAAGCAATCTCACCCTCCTGTAGGACTTCAAGGGCCTCAACCCTTTTGCCGTCCGGAAGGAAGCCTAACAGAGGGGTGATTTTGAACCACAACTCCCTGTCGTAGCGGGCTACGATAGCCAGGGCGTTGGCCGCCTTGATAGTCGTCGCTGCGGTTGAGATGATCCGTCGTCCCATCGTATCCAACTTCCTGCCCCCGCCGTCCGGCGGGGAAGTTGATGTCGAAGCCGATGGCCCCCCAGCTTTCTTCTTTGCCGAGACGACCGAATCCAGGGTAGGTTGTGCCCGAAGGCACAAGGGGGCAGCGTCGGGGACCCGGTACTTCTTCTCATACCGGTCCCTCTTTGCCGGCACCGTGGCAGGGTTCTTGAGGAGGGCGAGCCCCTCATCCCATATGACATCAAGAAGCGGTACGGCGAGGACCGTCTTCCTTTTAGCCTTGCGCCGTTGGTAAAGGAACCCTTCTTTCTTCTTCTCTTCTGGGCAGAGCTGGAAAAGCTCAGATGCCCTGGAAATCATGGCATGAAAGGATCCAATCTCGTCGGGTGGGGACGCCCGAGCAGGGGGCGACGGGGGACACGTCCCGTCGTCGCCTCTGTCGTCATCTGTACCTGTCGTAGCCGTGTGCGTGCCTGTATCATCCCTGTGGGTAGTAGACCGGGGGAAGGCAGAGCAGGCCGCAGAGGTGGGAGAGGTGGCGTAGGATGCGTCGTCTTCCTCTTATGTGGTGGACTTTCCGAAGGTCCTGGCTCCGGTTCCCCCGTCGGGTCTGGCTCAGGTACCTCCGTCAGGGGAAGGGGCAACCTTGTCCTTATTGCCGAGCATAAGGACTGAATCACTGACAAAATGGCCGCTGAAGTGTCCTGCGGTGCCGGAAAAGACAGGCGCAAGGGCTCTTGAGGAGCCTTGTCAGCGACACCGTCGCTCTCGTCGTCGCGATCCCTTCCGATGGGCTGGGCCTCTTCCACGACTTCGATGAGCTCTTCTTCAGAGGTCGTGTCCGTATCCACGATGGCCACCAGCCCCTCCCCCACCTTTTCCAACAAGGACTTCGTGGGGGTCTTCTCAATGGGCCTGAAAGACTCCCTCCGCGGTGGCAGAGAGACTCTGGGTCCTGAGGGCGCCTCCACTGGTGTAGCCGCCTCCACAGTCTGAGCCAGGGCCGCGGCGACATCCTCAAACGAGGTCTTAGCAGGGTGAATTAAGGGGCCTTCACCTTGGGGGGAGGGTCCGAGCCTCGCTCCCCCTCTGCCAGAATCTTCGAGATCGACCGGAGCCTCTCCAGAAGCTTCGCCGGATTCTCGGACTTCCTCTTACCCGAGCCAGAGCGTTGGCTCGTGGTTGATGGCGCCGGGGAGGATGCGCCCTGCCTGGCAGCCATGGAGCCCGACCGTTCGGCGCTCCCGGTGCCCGCGGAGCTTAGCCTTTTGTTGGGCCCCTGTCGCCGGGGGGCCCTCACAGGACTTAAAAGACCGCGCAGACTTCTTTTTCTTCTTCTCGCCTGACGGGCTCTTCCCTTCCAGCCAGTTGGCGAGACGGAGGTGGCGATCCTTCATGGTCCGCTCCGACATGTTCCCACAAAACGCACAGTCCTTCTCCATGTGCGTCTTGTCCTCATGGAGACAGTAGAGGCATAATGAATGCTCGTCCTCCTTGAAAACATTCTGAAGCTGGCATCCAGGACAGGTCCTGAACAGCTTCCCGGGCGTCGAGCTTCCTTTCTCCTGGGCCATGTCCGGGGTAGGCCTCGGAACTTCTGGAATCCTCCAAAAGCGTAACTCGACGAAAATTTCACCCTTGAGGGGTGTAGAAAACTCCGAAACGGATCCCCGTTGATTGGATGTAGAAACAGTGGAGCTTGAGGCTCTATTTAAACGAAAAATGAGAAAAATCTCCTGAAAAAGCGCGAAAACGCAGCAAAAGCTCGAGAGCTACAGCACGAGGACTCCCAACACTTGAACGTGTGGTAAAAATCTGAGGATGGCTGCCAGAGGCGGGGCTTAGGGAGAGGGCAGTCATTGGCTGGGGCAGTATAACCCAGAGATCAGTGATTGGTTACTACTAAGAAAGACAGATCAGAAACAAAACTGATACTGATTTTTTTCTATACCGAGGATTCCCGGCCTGACGACGGGGAATATTCATGAGCATGTGAATCCATGCCAGACCCCATGCTGGAGAAATCTTTGGGTTAGGCCTAGTTCGGACATGGAGTTGGCAAGGAGTGCGGCTGAATGGTCAGTAGGGTCATTGAATCCTAAGTTGAGTCCCCTAGGAGTATGATTTGGGAAGAGGGCTTAGTGTTGGTTGTGATAATGTTATTGATGTCATCTTCAAATGTCCCTAAGGGACCTGGAGGGCGATAGATGAGGTGGATAGTCAAAGTTTGTGATGATGAAAGTGGTAGTTTGGCAGACAGTAGTTCGCAGGTGGAGACATGGTGGATGGCTCTGAGGTTAAGTGAGGTTTTAGCAATGAGGGCGATGCCTCCCCCTCTAGTGGATTCTCTGTCAGATCTGAGAATAGAGGAGTTATCTGGTGTGGCGATGAGGAGGGAGGGGCCTGCTGCAGCATGTAGCCCTGTCTTTGTGATTGCCAGGAAATCTAATTTCCTATCGGTGATCAAGTGGGCGATTTCAGATGCATGGGCGACTAGGGATCTGGAGTTGATCAGAGCTCCGGTGATGGAGGTGTTGGTAAGAACAGTGGTGGTTGTGAGAGGTGTAGGTTTACATGCGATGTTGGTGGCCTTTTTGCATTTTGTTTTGTGGTTGTTTGGTGGTGCTTAGTCTAAAGTTGATCGTGGGAGTAGCAGTTGTGGGTGAGCAATACAATCTACCTAGTCTTGAGCCAAGTCTGGTATTTCTCAGGGGAATTGGGCATGGGGTGCTCGAGGTAGAAGTTGAGGTACATGGGTCAGTGGTATTTTGGCTGCAGTTAGCAATGCTTTCCCCTGTCCTGATATTCTCCAGGTTGACTGAAGGCGATGTGGAGAGGTTAGAGTTGTCCATAGAGCATCTTGGCTTTAATGGGTGTAAGAAGGGGGTGGGTTTGATAACAGGATTGACTCCGAGTGGCAGGAGGAATAGTGTCGGTTTAATCCTGATGTCCATGAGGAGGGGGTTGGACATAGTTGTAGACATGCTAGCTGTGGCTGGCGATAGTCTATGCAAACAGGTGGCCTGCATGTTGATCACAGTGTGAATGGCTATGTACAGGCTAGTACAGAATATTTTGAAGTAGCATGGGTTGGGAGAGTTCATTTTCTTCGTAGTTGTTTGTGCCATACAATATGCAGTGGGATAATTTGCATGTAGGGGTAGTTACTAATGTACTAGGGTGGTGGTCAGGCGATTATAGAGGGCAGTAGGTTTGTAGGTTGACATGCGTAGGCCGAAAGGCATGTTCACTAACTACTAGGCTACCTAGTAGACGTGGGCCATAGCAAGTCCACAAGGGTAATGTTCAGGTAATTACAATAGGCCTGGGTGCATGATAGGTTGCAGGTTAGTAAGCAGATACTACAGAAAATTATGTGTGGTAGTCTGGATAGGAAGTGTAGGTCATTGCGGAACAGCAAGGCTAGTGTTCAGGCAGAAGATAACGTTACAGCGTAGCACTGGCTAGTATTCAGGCAAGTACAACAGCTAGTATTCAGGCAGATAGAGCGGCCAGTATTTAGGTAGATGCAACAGCTGGTATTCAGGCAAATACCACAGTTCATATTCAAGGAAATACAATGTCTAGTATTCAGGTAGATGCAACTGCTAATGTTTAATGTTTAGGCATATACAGCGGCTAGTATACAGGCAGATGCAACAGCTGGTATTCAGGCAAATACCACGGCTAATATTCAGGCAAATACAATGGCTAGTATTCAGGCAGATGCATCTGCTAATGTTTAGGCAAATACACTGGCTAGTATTCAGGCAGATACAACAGCTGCTATTTGGACAAATACACTGGGCACGTAAAAGAAGGCTAATCAGTGGACAGATACTACAAGTGGTAGTCTTATTAATTGGCATAGAGCAATGCAAATCAACATGCTAATATTAAGGCAGATACAGCGGACAGAGGAACAGATTGTACATAAGGTGGGTAAACGTAATCTAGAAGGCTGGCGTAAGCAGTTACAGGTCAGCAACGACTAGAAATCAGGCAAGTACGATAGGGCAAATACAATAGGCAGCATATCGGGTTGCAAATTAGCAGGCAGCTCATGAAAGATATAAGCTGATTGGCAAATGAGTGTCAGTGCAGGTCACCGGGGCCAAAGGCAGTGGTATGGGCATATGTAGTCTCTAAATGGGTGAGGCTACCGAGAGCCATAACAGAGAGGCTCAGTTACGGAGACAGAAGGGTCAAAGTAGTATATTGCGAATGGAGAGGGGCAGACGGTGCTGGATAAAGTTTCTGTCTCAATGTTGAACAGTTGCGCAAAGGGTCGGGGGCGAGGGCTTATGCTGGGAAAGTCACCATACCTGATGTTTGGATCATCCGGAGGTGGCAGATCCTTGAGGTGCAGGGTTTCTGGCAGACAGCTGGGTCGGGCACGGACAGGAAGTTAGCCTTTGTTCGGGGCCTTGGTGAGGAAGGCCTGCTGATGCCTCCCGGCGTACGATTGGCTCTCTTGTAGTCAAGGGAGGCCAATGGACTCGGTCGATACAGCGCAGCAGGGGAAAGGCAGAGATGGGAGCCTGGGGCTGCTAGGCATCCATCTTGGAGTAGATGCCCACGTGTATCTTGATGTGGGAGCACATCAACAATGGGGCAGGCATGAATGATAGACGGCCTGTAGATATTTCATCAGGCAGAGGTTCAGGCAGACGTAAATGCGCATTAAACTGCGCTTTTCAGGGAAGTGCACGGCAAAAAAAAAAATAATCGAAGCGATCAGATAAGCCCTCAGGCTTACCTCGATGTGGGGGGAAAGCTCCAGTTTCGCCTCCTCAGGGGTTGCACTGCTCCTGCAGTGAGGATGGGAGCTCCTGCTCCTTACTGGCATTAAGGCAGAGATTGTTGGGGGCACACCATTCCTGAATCGCGGATAGACAGTCAGGAATGAGCGAGAGAGGGGAGGAGGCAGAGGGGAGCCTGAAGGAGAGCCGAGTGTCATTTGCATAACACCGACAGGAGAGAATGTAGAGATGAGGTGGGCCCGAGGTGCCAAGTAAAGGTTGAAGAGCCAGGGTGAGAGGTTAGAGCCCTGAGGAACAGCACATTTGGAGAGAGAAGTGTTGGAAAGAAATGACCCCAGCTGGATCACGGAGGGTCGATCGGAGAGGAAGGAGGTCAACCAGGCTAGGGCCTGCAAAAGTGGGGCACCTGGTTGGGTCCAGAGAAACAAAACCCTCTTTCGCAGGTAAAATGCAAGGCTGTGCTGGAGAAGGCAACAGTGGAGCTGGGAGCCATTGCTGGAGCTCCGAAATCCATGTCTGTAGTGTAGGCAGGATATCCATGGACACGTTCCTCAAGCCCGAGGTGCGCAGGAGCCTGGTGAAGTTAGGAAGGTATGCCAACTGGGACAGGAGTAACTCGAGAAGGTTGAGCAGGCCCTTGATTAGGCAGAGGTAGAGCAGGGCCCGGTTTAGGAGGAGCTGGTGGTTGCGTAATAGCCGAAGGCAGCACACTCCCATGGTCATCGTCAGAGAATACTCACTCCGTTATGTCCATGTCAGAATCGGCGCCCTGCTGTAGCAGTTGTTCAGGAGGGGCCATGTTTTGACATGGGACCACAGGTGGTGCATATGGCGCCAGTGAGAACAGTGGCTGAGCACGAGTTGGCCTGGGGAGGCAAGACAGCGGTGACGAAACCTCCCGGTCCACAACAATTCCAGAGGATGATGAAGACCTGCTCGTTGACGGAGTGGATCTAGCTGATGATGTAGTGGACTTAGATGATTATTTGGTCACCGACGAGGTGGTCGACGGCACAGACGTAAATAGATTTGATTGCAAAAGTAATTGATCAACAGAGTCGTTGACGGGATGATGCTCGTCTAGGAGGACTTGGGCCGTTGACAAGGATGGCATAGATGGAGGGGCTGTAGTCGTGGACTAGCGTTGTTTCTCCGAAGATTGCTTGGATGACGAAGATGCCGACGAGGGCATTCTTATTTGATGAGGGAGTGCGCTCCAGAGGCCTGCTGTGCCTGGCAGAGGCATATCTGCAGACAAAGACCAAGTCAGACCAACCAAGTCACTAACCTCTGGCGGCGATCCACACGGGTCTTGGACGACAACTACTGGAAGATGGTACAGTTGTTCAAGTCGTGGTTTGGGTACAAGTAGAGACATTGTTCATGAAGATCCTTGATGTACATGTTCATAAGGTGACAAGCCGAGCAGGCCTTTAACAGGCTTTTCTTCTGCGTGACTATCATGATGTCCACAGACTCCCGAAGGCCTCAATAAGACGGAAGAAGAACAGCAACCCCATAGGCGATGGAATGGGCCTAATGTTCAAACCAGCTGACGAGAAGCAACATGGCACCAAACCAGATATTATGGAAAAAACAAATAAAAATAGACAACATTTTTGAATATCTAAAGATAGATTTCTTGAAGACTCCCAACATTTAAAGTGCAGTAAATAATCTGGAGATGGCCACCAGGGGTGGAGCTAAGATGGTCTGTCTAATTGGCTATAGGTATTATGACCCAAAATGATAGATCACTTAAGTGACAAGCAGTTTAAAAATGTAACGGTAAACTGCCCAAATGTTACCAACGGGGAATATCCAAACAGCACGTGAATCAATGAAACATACAATGCTGGAGAATGGGAGTCATTTCGTATAGCACCTCTTCTGCCATTTTGGAAAGAGATTTTCTTTCAGTGAGGTAGCATTCAATTGATTCCAGACATTGTTCAATGTGTCCTTTGATTAATACAACATATCAGTAGGATCTGTGCTGTCGACCATTTATGTAAAAAATCATTGGACAATAGAAGGTAAACAACGCATGCTGGTAAATTACTGTCTAACAGAACAAAATGTTGAGACACATTTTCCCAAAAAAATCCAGGACATTTTATTTAGAAATGGAGCTGTGGATTCACATAACAAAAGAAACATACAAAACAAAATATAACAAAAATAAATAAATGTTTTATATAAAACAAAAGGGCGAAGGATACATGGAAATTATTTATCCGAGAACACATGTATGAAATCTAGAACAAGCTCTATTTTCACAACTTGCTGATGCCAAATCCCAGGGGTAAAGAAATCTATCAAACCAATATGCAAAAGAGGAGGTGTATGCTATTTTTATCTATTTTAAATATGCTAGTGCTTTTCTAACAAATTAATCTTATGTTTAACAAACTTATATTTTTATTCAGTGAGCTTTTAAAGCTCAAATTATGTACAACTCCTCCCCAGTGGCACATATCAAATATATATATACACTTAACATTCAGCAAAAATAACAGATCCATAATACACTTTTCTTTACAGCATTTATTAACTGGTCAAAGTTACAAATTAAATAGTTTTTCAATTACTTCTGAAATCCTGTACAGTTCGTAAATCAACAAAAAACTGTTTTAAACAAATGAAGTGTGGGATTATTGCTTAAACTTTAAAGAAAAAAACAAATACCAAATTGTATCTTTCTCCCGTAAGATACAGCCCCTGAAAAAAGGAAACTTCCAGTTTACCAGTCTATAATTTAGAACAACATACTTTATCCCCTTTACAATGCTCTAGAAACAAAAGATAATGGGGGTCATTCCAAGGTTGGAGGTAAGTAATTACCGGCACCGGTAAGGGTGCCGATGCCGGTAATCCCTTACCTCCGTATTCCGAGGTCCCTTTGCAGGTCCTTCCTTACCTCCTGCTTTTAGCAGGAGTAAAGTACGGGACCCGCAAAGGTACTTAGGAGGTAATTACGGTACCGTAATTTACGGTGCCGTAATTACCTCCTTCCCCATTCCCACTGAGCCCTATGGGGCAGAAATGAGAATGGGGAAGGGCAAAAGGTGAATGGGGAATTACCGGTCCCTCCAACCCTGGAATGGACCGGTAATTACTCCATTCACCATGCCGGATTTGGGACGGTTTCGGAGGCAACCATGGAGCTAATTACTCCATGGTTAGCTCCAAACCCGGAATGAGGCCCAATGTCTAATTAGGCTCATCTAGCATCCAATTGTTAGGTTACCGGGAAAACCATGAGGAAAGTTAGCGTATTCTAGGAATACTAAATCACTTACCAGGCTCCTTCTTATACACATAACAAAGGAAGAGGAGTTTACTGTACAAGGCCCAGAAATATACATCAACTATGTATTTGCTTGGGAGAATTACAGTATGACTAATAATCTGCATCACTGAATCTCTGACAGATCAGCCCAAAATGATCATGTGACCAACTGAGGTTAATGAAATCTATGCTCTATGCAAATTAACTTCAAATAGTATAAAAAGTGGATTCAAATCTGTGGTGCATATCTACACTAGTCCCCACATTTCTGCCAGAAAACCTTTTATTTTACACTTTTACAAATGGTTGAATAAAGGTAACATATAACATTTATTCATATATGAACGGCAACACAGCTACAACCGGAATTCAGCAACCTCATCCTTTGAAAAGTGGTTTGTAGCTCTTAAAATAAGTATAACTTATTAGAATCTTTTGTATCAAAAAAGATCTTATGGTCATTAATCATTAACAGATATACTCATCTACTGTACCACTTCTGGCAACCTTTTAGTGCAAACAAAGGTCATACTTGGTAACCTCTATGCCACCCAACCGAGCAACATGGAAAAATTAATTACAGAACAGTCCTAAATGTTAAAACACAAGACTGAATTGTGGGTGAAACCTGTCTGACCTTGTATAGTAAAGTGACAGCACACCCAAGGAGACATGTCCCCCAAACACTAAGTATAAAGAGTTAGGACAAATACATCTGTGGACAAGTTCTTAAATATATACAAAATTAGGTTTAAGAGGTTCATTTGAAGCAGCTAGGTGCAGGAATTGTAACATTCATAAAAAACATTGGGATAAAAAATTCCTTTTCAGTTCTTCGTCAATGCAGAATGTTTTTGAAAAATTTGACAAAGATGGATATATTGTACAATTGTTTTGCAAAATGCACACAATAACGGAGAAATGCATTGTGCAAAATATGCACTTGCATTCAGATATAATGTTTCAAGTTCAAGAGTGAATGATTTGTAAACTATAAACCACAAACCAATTGTTTGCGGTTTTAACATTCTTACATTTCCATAAAGTAGTGTATTAACACCAGACCTTGTACACCATAAACTCACCTGTATTTGTAGTATGTACCAGAAGACATCTGTAAAACTTTCCTTGTCACAACAGCTTTCAAAAGTAAATGGTGACACAATGTTTGTGTAAAACAGTACAAAAAACATACGAGTGAAACTGGCAGACTAAAAGCTTTAAAGGAACACAATCTTGATTTTTATGAACTGTCTTATTGGAGAACAGTGGATGACACCCAAATTATTTGAAAACTGCTAAGTGTCCAAATACAACGTTGTTTTTCCTTTTTGCTAAACATCATTGTACATTATGTAGGTTGTTAAAAATAATACACTAAATGGAATACAACTAAATCGATGCAGTGAACAAAGGAGATCCGCAGGGTCAAAACTGGCATATGAATTACTCATATCCACTGATTAATAAAAGTTCCTCTTAAATATTACATTCTATACATGTAACGTAGTATCCTCTTCCTCGCCATCAGGATTAAATCGGTTGAAGTGAATGCTGAAGTCAGGCTCAGACTCAACGCTTCCAAATTCAGATGAGACCGAGATCATTGCTGGTCGGATAGCCCTGGGTTCCGGTTGACAATTAGCTGGTACTGGTGTGCGCAAGGAATGAGGAACAGGAGCGGACCTCGGTTTAGGTTGACATGGTAGAATAGAGCCACCAAATCCCAAACTGTTCAGGGCATCCAGCGTCCCATCTGGGTCAATCATAGCATTGATGACTAAAATTAAAGAAATAAAATATATGGTTCAATATGTTGCCATTTAACAGAAACAACTGATGTCGTTTTAACTGTTGCAAACTATTTCCAGCAGCGGTCACTACAACACATACATATAGCTAAGAAATATCCAGTGTTTCACAAATAATTATTTTTTATTTTACATCACCAAAATGCAAACCTCAGTGGATATTATCTGTACCCTACTATTCTTCATTAGTCAATCATAGTGGTGATTTATTCAGGAGGAAAGGAAACATGCTTTCCAAGGTATGTATTTTCTCTTCAGTTAGTAGAGCAGATACTTGTGCCTTTAACTCTCAGTGCATGGTTGATCGTTACCTGTATTTTAAATCATTTCCTGACTTCAGCAAAGCATAAAATAAGTAGTGTTACATAGCAAGTTGTTATGCAATGTATGATTTAAATAACCCGGTTCAATGAAAACACAGCTCACCCTGCATTTCTTTCTTGCTCTGAGGCCGCTCTCCAACCTCTTATCTGTTCACCTCAAGTTAGAAGGGGCTAATGGAAAGAGAGTGCAGCAGTAATCATCTCCATTACAAGTGCCAAAGGCTTGTGTGGGGGTGCTAGCCAATTAAAGTTATTTCTTCTCTTCTTACAATAACTGAAAACCAGAAGTAATCATGAGTCCATTTTTATGAAACTAATTATATTCTGTTTGGCAAAGTACATGCTAATTTTTTTACATTTTTTTTTAAACAGTCCTGCTGTTCTCCAGCATGGGTCTGGCATGGTTTCACATGCTCATTGTTAGGCAGAAACCTGTGCAGTTCTCTTAGGGACCACTGCAAAAAGTTTAGGACTACAGGAGTTAGCAGTAAACCCAATTGGTAGCAGTCTGCACCACCCAGATTTACCTGGTAGCTGTGGCTGAGCAGTCAGACTTCTCTCAAGAAGAGTTAGGCAGTATACAGAGCATACACTATAGGGCCGGTAAACACAGTAGAACAAGCAAACACTGACCAGAGCTTTGGTGTAAAAGATATATAATTATTTATTTAAAAACACATCTATAGAAACACACTGGCACTAATATCAAGCAAGTTCAAAAACACAGTCACTAAAGTATATACACTCCCTTAAAAGGATATTGACAAGTCTTAAGTAAAGCGCCACTTATTTTCAGACAGCGGTGAGCGTTTAACGCAGATGGCACTCTAATAATTCGGTTACAAAGGGAGAGAATGGCAGAGCATACATTGAAATAGATCCCAACACTTTGAAAAGAACACAGCAAGAGAGGAAGGCAGAATCAAACCGTGAAGTTAGAGTTCAGAAAGCCGGATCCACTTTAAGAGGATCAGAACGAAATGTGTTCAAGGTCACACGTTTGAAAAGTGCACAAAAGTCTCGAAAAGGTTCAGAAAGAAGTTGGACCAAAAGAAAGGGACCAGTTAGATGGTCAAGAGGCCAGCCAAGTCTAGAAGGTTAAGGATTTACTGTCACCTTGTAGCAATCTATAGAAAGGGAGGCCAGGCGGACACAGTACCTTGAAATGGTGAGAACACTCCAGCGGGGGCAGTTGTTCCTGGCAGCGGTTGCGAGTCGGTGCTTCGTCCGGCAGAAGAGAAGATCTCGGCGGGGCGGAAAGCAGCAGGTCGTTGTGCTGCCAGGGAAGAAACCAGCCGAGGAGTTTCTCGATTAAAAGGAGTGGTCCTTCCTTTCGCGGTTCAGTGGTAAGTGGCTATCCGGTTGCCGGGGTGTTTGGCACGGGCAATTCGACCACTAGACGTCCTGGTAGGCGAAAAAGGAAAGCAAACTGGTTGTCCCCACCAGCTCAAGGGGAAGAGACTCTCCGGCAAGAAGATCTCCTCTGTCGTCGGGAAGTGGTGAGACGGTTCAGCAGGGCTCCACCGGTGGTGTCGTCGTTGCAGGTCGGCTCAGCTTCTCCCTCTTCGGATTCTCAGGTCCTGTGGCGACTTCTGAAGTTCCAGTCCTAAAAGCCCTGCTTTTATGCAAGAAACCGCCATTCATTCAGCCTAGCTGTCAATCAAACATGCTAAGTGGTGAGCGGGCCGGCTCACCACTTGGGCCAATCACACAAGAGTGCGACTTGAGTTGCCAAGGCAACTCAGTCCAGGGTGCCTAAACCCCCTCCCACGCCCCCTGTGGTACCCAGACAGAGTGACACCACTTTTGGAGGCTTCTGTGGAGAAGCCCGCCAAAAGTGGAACAAAGGGCTCGACTTGGGTTGGAGTCACAGAAGAGAACACAAACGCCATTTTAGAATCGAGTTCTGGCAAAAAATACCAACCAGTGGATTAATATTAAATAAATAACCCAGCGGTATGTTCGAGGCTATAGGAATTAAATAATTAAAGTTGGTAGCCTCGAACAATGGGAAAATCCCATAGAGATATATTCGCGGTCGAATATAAAAAGTAGTATCCACTGCCACCAGCCAAAACTCGATCAGGGGGGACAGAGACGTGCCCCCTCGAATAACAGACCTGGGGCAATCGAATTGCCCCGACCAGTACGTCCACAATATGATGGTTTGTAATGGTTTCTGTTCATAATTTGGGACTAGTAAAGCCAATGGTGACTTTACATGCCCTGGGAGACAGTAGTCAGTCCCAGGGTATGGAGTCTATGGTGGGGTGTCACTATGACACCCCTGTGTCACTGCACTGAGGGTGCTGTGTAACACACATAGTAAAAACACGAGACCCTATGGAGTAAAGGATCCCATAGCCCATAAAACACATTAACAGTCAAAGGAACCCCTCAAATCATGTCCAAGAGTGTGAGGAAAAGAGACTCACTCTTGGCAGGAAAAAAAACAAACTCCAGAAATCCAGCAAAGCTGCTGGGGGACTCACTAGGTTAGGAAATTCAGCCTAAACAGAGAATTCTCCCTAACACTCATGAATATTCCCTGCCGTCAGGCTGGGAATCCTTGGTAAAGAGAAGCAGTTTTGCTTTAGCCTGAAAACTGCATTTCTCATCTAAACCAATCACTGTCCCTTGGGTCATACTACCCCATCCAATGACAGTCTCCCTAAACCCCACCCACAGTGGCCTTCTTCAGATTTAGTATAGCATGTAAAGTGGCAGTATGAACCAAGAAGAGCCACAGAGGGGAAGGCGGGAGGTTCCCTGGAATCCCTGTCGACCAGTGGAATCTCATGAAGGTGTGGGTGGACCTCCACGCAGCAGCCCTGCAGATGTCGAGCAGGGGAGCACCAGAGAGAAACGCTGTCGTTGCTGCAATGGCTCTGGTGGAATGGGCTCTCGGCCGGCCTGGAAGAGGTCTGTTGGCCAGACTGACAGTGCATGATGCAGCCAGAGAGCCACCTGGATAATATCATAATATAATGTGATATGAAGCCTTAGACAGGGTCTTCTCGTAATTCACAGGTCAAAAATTCACAAAAGATTCCAAGATGGCAGCAGAGCCGGGCAGACGTGCGTGAGCGTAGTTCCGTCCCCCAGCTCGGACCGCGATAATAAAGAAAATGAAATAAGCAGGTATCGAGCCCATCAAGACTCGTCTTCCTCCCTCGGATAGAGAATAAGGGGGCGAAGATTCGCCTGAACGAACACCACGGAGGCGACCGCGCTGAAGCTCCGGCCCGCCGACAAGGCTCGAACGCCGCACCAAACAACCGAGTGAGGCGCCTCACGCTAGGAGCAAGTGAACACTCCGGAAGCAGTAGAGCGAGTCCCTAAGAAGAGAACCCGGACCTCCGCCGGCGTGAATCCCAGTGAAGAGCCGTGAGTTTAGGCCGCGGACACCGCCCCGCAGAGACGCCGCCGAAGTGGAGCAGGTGGGTCCTGAAGACGCCGCAGCGCCGGACAGAAGGAAGCAGACGAGAGAAAAGCCGCCCGGGAGAGCGAGACGGCCAGGAGAGAGGTGCCGCTCCCCCGATCGACCAGGAAGCGAAGATACCAGAGCGGGCAGCTGGGAGCAGACGGCGGAGCCCAGCGTACCCAGCGGCTTCCGACAGAGCCTAGCAGAGCCCGGCGGTCCAAACAGAGCCTTAAAAAAGCAGGTACGAGGCAGGGCGGAGATCCAGGGACAAGTGGGGAGGGTCCCCCCCCCCCCCCAAGTGCGGACAGCAATGCTGCCCTGGGACACCGACTGGGGGGCTCCAGATTGAACACAGGGAGGCGACAGTGGTTGGCAGCCCAGCCCCCCCCCCACGGGAATACTAGTGGGCGAAATAGAGAATCCGGCACTATCCCTCAGCAACAATAGAGACACGGATCCCCCCACAAGGCGGATCCGGTAAAGCACAGCCACTCCGGGAAAAGGCCAGTGACTATATCACACAACAGACCAGGGGGGACCGCGACGGCCCTCAGTGGGTCAGACCCCCGGGCATACACATAGACCCCCCAACATCAGGAGCTATAGCGGAGGCCGGAACCCCTGCAGGCCTCAAGATAAAGCTCATACCCCGCTCCAACACTCGAGAGGCAGCGGGGCTCGACCCATAACAGGGGGGTAATCGAATCTACATAACGACTTCCGGGCCTGGAAAGCACAAAGAGAGAATCTCGCAGAGAAATTGCATCGGGCAAATAATATACACACATGTCCAAAGGTAGGACGAGGTTTGGGTCACAGGCATCAACGAAAAATAAAGGAGGGGCCAAACCGGCACATGACCTGACCCACATTTGGGGAACTGGAAGCATAGGATTAAAGCAATCAAGCAAACAGAAAAGCTCAGAGAGAGACCCTAAAGAGCAAACCGAAGACGTGGACATGGCCTCACGAGATGACATGAAAACCTGGTTTAAGGAGTTTCAAGGCAAGTTCATCGCCGCAACACAGTCACAGTTTGATAATATGAAGGGGGAACTGAAACAGGCAGTACAGGAACTAAAAAAAGACACCGAGTCCCTAGAGGAGAGGACGGACAATCTGGAAAAGAAGTTCCAGAACATGGACGAGGAGGCGACACTGCAAGCGCAGGCACAAGACCGCCTCGCACGTCTGGCATTGGAACTTGAAACACAATGCGAAGACTTGGAAAACAGATCTAGGAGATCTAACGTACGCATCAAAAATATGCCGGAAACCGTAGAGGATAAAGATCTCTGCACAGAAGTACAACAAGTTTTTCAAGATATATTAAAGGACGACTCAAGGGAAGACATCCACATTGATAGAATACATAGGGTAGGCCCTCAGAGAGCTAGGGACCCCGGATCACGCCCCAGAGACGTCCTGGTGGCCATGACAAGCTATGCACAAAAGGAACAAATATTGAGAAAGGCCAGAACACTGGTACAAATAAGAATGAACGGCAAAGAAATACTACTATTCCAGGATTTAGCACAATCCACACTTAGAAAGAGAAGAGAAATCAGTCAGCTGACCAAACTTCTATCCGAAAAACAAATTCGATATAAAAGGACTTTCCCCTTTGGCCTTCTATTCTCTTGGGAAGAAAGACAACATCGAATCACAACATGCGAAGAGGGCCTACAGATCATGGGATGCCTGGAACACAAGTCTGACCCCACAAAATCAAGGGGACCCCCAAAACAACGAAGACAGCTGAGGGGTTGGCAAACGGAGAAAAGAAGAACAAGACTACAATCACGCAACCCAGACAAAAATTAAGGTCCCGGAAAATGAATCTCCAAAGCAGAACAGGAGGGAGAGACAACATGGACACTAACACATTAGCAAGGGCAAGTGCCGAAAACCAAGCGCGGCAGAGCCACGGACTGTCGTGGAATTTGCGTCACAAGCAGGGTTTAGGAATCCCTGCCTACTGTCACCCTGAGATGTTAGAGGGCATGGAGCAAAGGCGCTACGCCGGAGCAACCATAGGGCCCAGGGCCCTCCTCAGGGACTATGTTGGGGGGAAAAGAAGGGAGGGGGTGAGGGGAGGGTGTTCAGGGGAAAGTTTGGGGGGGGGGGAGGCTCCATCACCGGTTCTAATGCACACTTTTGCAACCCAAAAGATAGTCCCAGTAAGGAACTTCAAAAACATATGAAAGAATGGGGCTGAAAATCTTAACATTCAACATTAGAGGGCTGAATTCGCCCGTAAAGAGGAAAAAAATTTAACACTTCTTACATAGAGAAAAGTTTGAAATAATTTCACTCCAAGAAACTCACATACAGAAGAAGAGGAAGAGCCAACTCCGGATAAGAGGATACAAACAGATTATTCAATCCAACAACGAAGAGAAAAAAAAAAGGAGTACTTATGGCCTTCGCTAACCACCTGCAGGTCCACATCAAGGAGACTCTCGTAGACAAAAATGGCCGCTACGTCTTTACAAAGATCCAGATAGACAACAGCAAAGTAACCATCACAACCCTATATGCCCCAAATACGGGCCAGGAAGGATTCATCAGAGCAACGGTCAACAAACTAGACAACTTTGCGGAGGGAGAGATAATCCTGACAGGAGACTTTAACATAGCGTGGAACCAAACAGAAGACAGATTGAATCCAAAAACCTCCCAACAGGGGGCCCCGTCACCAATGCTTAGGCAGGCGCTGCAGAACTTGGCACTAGAAGACGTATGGAGAAGACTCAGAGAATTAACTGAAGGATATACATACCACTCACACGTACATGATACTAGCTCTAGAATTGACTACATTTGGGCCTCAGGGGCCCTAGATGGAGAAATTCAAGATATCGAAAAAGGCACAATATCGCTATCAGACCATGCCCCACTTTGGATTACCCTCCCCAAATTGCGGAATCATTCAGGGTATGGCGATGGTCTTTCCCTAGAGAACTGATACAGGATACAGGATACAGCAACAAGAGAATTAATCAGAGAAAAAAAATAGAGGAATACTTTGAGCACAACGATACTCAGGACGTCTCCCCGAGCACTACGTGGGAAGCCTTCAAAGCAGTGATAAGGGGACAATTAATAGCCTTAAAAGCTCGAAAAGATAAGCTCCTACATAAATGGGAAGACGAGCTGGGGGAAAAAACTGGAAGATATAAGGGCATAAATGACCAAGAACGCCTCCAGGAAATTGGAGAGCATACCGACATATTCAGAGCCTGATAAGGACCAAGAGAGCTGAAACGCAATTACTGCATACAAAACACTGGTACGCGGTGAAATCTAATAAAGCGGACAAGCTACTAGCACGACAACTAAAAGGCAGACGGCAAGAACAATCAGTGAAAACCCTGACAGATGGACAAGGACTAAAGAAAACACAAACGAAGGACATAAAAGAAGTGTTCTGAGAGTTCTATCAGAACCTGTTCACGTCACAGCGTCCGTGCAAAGCAGCTCAGGCGGAATTTCTGGCAGGGATAACACTCCCTACAGTAACCTCATCAGAAAAAGCGGCCCTCGACCAACCAATCACGACTGAGGAGGTGGGGAAGGCAATAAGAGACCTTCCCAAGAACAAGGCTCCGGGACCGGATGGCAATGCCGCCGCATTCTATAAAACGGATATACTAATTCCCTATCTAACAACTCTTTTCAACACCTTCAAGACGACGCGCAATATCGCTGCATCCATGAATGACGCAAAGATTCTCGTCTTCCACAAGAAAGGGAAAGACCCTGAAAAACCGGGATCATATCGCCCAATAGCCCTAATCAATGTCGACGCCAAACTATACAAAAGTCCTGGCCAACAGACTGGCACCCCTGCTCCACAAACTAATCCATCAAGAACAATCAGGCTTTATCCCCAATAGGAAAACCCACGACAATATAAGACGAATAGTTCACCTCATAGAGAAGACCGGAATCGTGGAGATCCCCTCGGCTATAATAGCATTGGATGCGAAAAAAGCATTCGACCGGGTAGAATGGTCAATGCTATTTGCTACATTACAAAAAATGGGCATGGGAAAGGACTATATCGATATGATCCGGGCCAATTACAATTCTCCGATGGCCAGAATTGCAGTCAACGGTGAACTCTCGGACCCCATCAAAATTAGCAGGGGAACAAAACAGGGATGCCCCCTATAAACCCTACTCTATGCAATCTTCCTAGAACCCGTCCTTGCAAAGATCAGAGCGGCCCCGGACATTAGGGGCATAGAAATGGGAGGGCACACGCATAAGATGGCGGCATATGCGGACGACATGTTATTGACCTTAGCAGACCCAACCGAGACGCTCCCCCTCCTCATCCAGCAGATAGACGACTACGGAGTGATCTCAGGGCTGAAAATAAATAAGCAGAAATCGTCAGTAATGGCCCTGGCGGGAGACAAAGAAGCAACATACAAGACAACGAAAGACCTACAACTGCAAAAGGCCGAAGAAGGAGTGAAATATTTGGGAGTAACCTTGACCCCACAGATTCAAAACCTTTACAAAGGGAACTACCCCAAAATCATAGAAGATGTAAAAAGCGACCTACTCAGATCAAACTCACTGTCAATCTCATGGTGGGGCAGAATAACGGTCATCAAGATGACGATTTTACCCAGATTGCTCTATTATTTCCAAGCTCTCCCCATCCGTATCCCATCAGCATTCTTCAAGGCCCTCTCCAAAATCATCACAAAATACATATGGCAAAATAAAACACCGAGACTGTCACAACAGGCGCTCACAGCACATAAATCAGACGGAGGAATGGCACTCCCCCACTTGAAGAAGTACTACGAGGCGGCACAACTGTGGGTCCTACACTACTGGATCACGGATAACTCAGAAAGATTGTGGGAGGCACAGGACAGAGCCGTCGCAAGATCAAATCTGGGCCACCTCCTATGGAGAAAACCCAAACACAGACATCACAACATTAAACTCAGCGAAGTCATGAGTACCACCATGGATATATGGAACAGAGCAACTAAAAAGGAAACCCTAACGATAGATCCCGCCCCCTTCATACCACTGTTCGACAATCCTGACTTCCCCCCCCGGACAGGAAAAGGGATCCTTAAGAAATGGCGGGAAGCGCACTGTACCAAAGTGGGAGATATGATAGAGGGACATAAGATCAGAACCGTCTCAGAATGCCAGGACCTGCTGGGCCTTACAGAAATGGATAGATACCAGTACGAGCAGCTCCACCACTGGCTCACATCACCAAGAATAACAAAGGCATGGACAAGGGACCTCGCCCGATTTGAGACATATATAATGACCCAAACAGGGGAAACAAAATTCGTGTCCACTCTTTATAGGTTCATAAACGCCCAAGAAGAAAATATCACCTGGCAGTACATGAAAAAGTGGGAAGTAACCCTAGGGAAACAAATTACTGGGAACCAATGGGCGTACCTCTGGCAAATAATCCCGAAATGGACACGGGCGTTACAAACGAAGGAAGCCTGGACGAAAGTGATGATTCAATGGCACTATACGCCAGAGAGAATCCACAAGATGTTCCCAACAACGCAAGGGAAATGCTGGAGGGGATGCAACGCACTGGGAAGCTGGAGACACATCTGGTGGGACTGCATAGAACGACAACAATTCTGGGTGGAAGTGAAAGCACAAATGCAGGTGATCTTCGAGGGAGCGGCCAACCTAGGAGAAGAAATATGGATGTGTGGTATGTGGACCCCCCCGAGATAAGTCCTTTACAAAGACACAAAAACGGAACTTTATGGGCTTCCTTATAGCAGCGTGGCTAGCCATAGCGCAACAATGGAAACAAAAGACCCCTCCAACCACACAAGAATGGCTCCGAAGGATTTGGACTTATGTAGCTATGGAGAGGATCACGTATAACCTTCAAGGAGACAGATAGAATTCGCCACCGATTGGGGAGAGAAGCTTCGTCAAAAAGTTGAGAAGCTTCGTCAAGACCACGTTGAGCTCCCAAGCTGAAGCCGGAGCCTTCACTGGTGGAAAAGTCCTGAAGAAACCCTTGAGGTACTCCTTGACGAGCCTGTGAGACCACAGGGAGGGCCTACCCTGCATCCTGGTCTACCAGGATATGGAAGCCAGGTGCACCTTGTTAGAGGCATGTGCCAGGCAAGCCCTGGCCAGGGAAAGCAGGTACTGCAGGAGCTGCAGAGTAGAGACATGCAGCGGCGTAATCTTCCGAGTCCTGCACCACACTTTGAAAAGTTTCCATTTAGGACCATAGCAAGACAACGTAGAGGAAGCTCTGGCCTTGGCTAGGATCTTCTTACATTCCATCGACTGGGAATAATGCCCAAACTCTAGGACTACAGGAGCCAGGCCATGAGGCTCGGCGCCGCAGGGTCATGGTGAAATATTGCCCAGTCTTCTCTGGTGAGAAGATCGGGAAGTGGAAGCAGCCGGATGGATGGAGCCACTGACAGACAGAGCAGGTCCGGGTAACGAGATCTGTCGAGGTCACGCCAGAGCGAAGAGTATCATCCTGCAATGACACTGTTTGAGTGTGTTGATCACTCGTAGCAGGAGCAGAATCGGAGGGAAAGCGTACAGGAAGAGTCTCTCCCAAAGGAACGAGAAAGCTGAGGGAACCTGCTGGCAAAACTCTGGCACTTGAGGTTGGTCGCCATCACAAAGAGGTCGATCCGGGGTTGATCCCACTCGCGGAAGAGAAGGGACCCCTGCTCCAGATAAAGTTCTCATTCATGGCAAGAACGCAGCCCCCTGCTAAGCGAGTCTGCAATGAAGTTCTTGGCACCTGCCAGGTGAAAAGGAACAAGGAACATGCCCTGAAGAAGGGCACAGCATCACAGGGACTGGGCTTCCAGGGAGAGCGTAGGGGAGTATCCCGCCCTGCTTCCGGCTGCAGAACAGACTGGTGGTATTGTCCGTGAATATTCTCATCACATTCCCCTTCAGCAATGGAAGGAAAGACTTGAGGGCCCAGAAGACTGCACGGAATTCCAGGACGTTGATGTGAAGGTCCTTTTCCTCCTGAAGCCAGAGGCCTCTGGCATCCAACTGTCCAGTATGGGCCCCTCACTCTTCCAGGGAGGCATTCATAGTGACCGCCTCTTGGTACGGTGGGATCTGAAACAGTGCACCTTGCGTGAGATGTGGGCAACCCCCCCCCCCACCACCATCGTAGAGCTTGCCGGAACTCTTGGTTGAGGACGATCTTTTCTGTCTACGTGCCTGAGACTTGCAGCCACTGTGCATCCAGAAACTCCTCGAGGGGGAGCATCTGCAGCTTGCAAAGAGGGACAAGGTGGATGCAGGACAACATCATGCCTAACAGCAACTTAATGGGTCGCACTGTCACAGATTGCGCCCACCTCAGGCACTGCACCTTCCCCAGGATGGCCGTCACCCTCTCCTCCGAGGGGGTTGCCAGGCAGGCAATCGTGTTTAGACAGGCGCCCAGAAACAGAGCTTTCTGCGATGGCTCCATGTAGAACTTGGGATAATTGATGGAGAATCCGAGAGCCGCCAGCAGACGAATGGTCTACGATGTGTGCCGGTTTGCCAGTGTGTGAGAGCAGGAGTGGATGAGCCAATGGTCCAGATAAGGATAGACATGGATGCCCTTGAGGCAAAGATGAGCCACCACCGGAGCCAAGCATTTCGTTAACACCCTTGGGGCCGATTTCAGGGTGAAGGGCAGTGCCCTGAACTGATGGTGCTGTCCCTGGATCACGAACCGCAGGAACTTTCTATGCTTTCGGTGGATGGGGTGTGATTGTAGGTGTCTTCCAGATCATTATCACCAGGAAGTCTCCTCCAGTTGGCCGAGTACGTGCTGCAACATGACCATCCAGAATTTATGGGACTTCAAGTACTTGTTGAGGCATCTTAAGTCTAGGATTGTCTGCCACCCTCCTGACATCTTTCATACCAGAAAGTATCTGGAGTACACTCCGGAGCCCCGGAGGCACAGGATCCACTGCCCCCTTTCTTAACATGGCCTGAACCTCACGCAGCAGCTTTGCCATGTGTAGTTCTTGATGAGCCACGTGAGGAATTTGAGGACATCTGCGTTGTAACCCCAAGGTATGTCCCGGACTAACACCCATTTGTCCGTGGTGATGGTTTTCCATTTGATGACAAATTTTGCTAGTCAGCCTTCCACTGGGGTGCGCAAGTGGGGGCTCAGATCCATGGCCGGTTCAGGCCTACTTGGGTGTCTGCGTCCTGGCCTGCGGGCGACAATGCTTTCCTCCACTGCTGTAGGCCTGCGAGTGGCCTCTGTAGGCCTCTTGAGTCGTGGAACGGGAGGGTTGACAAAAGGGAGTGCTAAACCCCTTGGAGGACCTGCCGGACCTCCCCCTTGAGGATCGAAAGGACGATTACCTTCGCTACTGCAATGTTCTCAGCAAGCGTACTTTCTCTGTGTCCGTATTAGTCATCTCAAGTGACTCGTCCAAGGTCTTGTCACCACCTTGAACTGGACATCAGTCCTGAAGTTGGTGGCCCTCAGCCATCCCTATAGTCGAAGGGATACCCCATTGCCCATCTGGTGGAATGCAGTATCCGCGATGTCCAAAGCCACTGTGATGGCATGGTCTGATGCCACCTCACCCTCCTGGAACAGGCCCGCGGCCTCGACTGTCTTGTCCTCCGGCAGGAAGTCCAACATAGATCCCAGCTTATACCACAGCTCCCTGTCGTAGCGGGATAAGATGGCCAAGACATTAGTGGCCTTGATGGTGGAGGCTGCGGTGTAAATGACACGCTTGCCCACTGCATTCAGTTTCTTCCCCTCTTGATCAGGAGGCACCATGGCCAAAGACGACGGATTCCCCCGAGCACTTCCTGGCGGCGGCAGAGACCACGGAGTCAGGAGAAGGTTGTAACCTCAAGCACTGAGGGGCTGAGTCCAGAACATTGTACTTCTTTTGCAACCTATCCTCATTGGGAGGTGCGGTACTCAGCGTCTTCATTAAGGCCAAACCTTCCTCCCAGACATCCATCCAGTAGAGGAATGGGCATGACAGTCTTCCGCTGGGACTTCTGGTGTTGCAAGAGCAACCCCTCCTTTTTTGTTTCCCCCAGCACCAAATTGAAGAGGGTAGAGGCCCTCAATATCATGGTGTGAAAGGAGCCCGACCTCATCCGGTGGCAAAGTCCTGGCTGGCTCGTCGGCACCCAGCGGCTCTCCGTCTGCTGACACATATGCATCAGACTCATTGGCTTAGCAAGCACCACCCACCTTCTTAGCCCTGCCTCTTCCTTCCTGCTTGTAACTCTTAGATCAAGGGCGTCGCTAGCCCGGGTGTCCAAAGCGAAGGGCAGACAAAGAAAAGGGCAATTCCTGTTTGGACCTGTTCGGACCAGGAGGACCCAGGGCCCGAACCCCTGCTCAGACAGCAGGTAAGCATGCATCAACATGCGTTTACTCCCTCTGTCCCCGCAGGCCATCCCCACCCCCCTCTGTTCCCCTGTGATGTTCCCTTGTTCCCCCCATTCTCGCACACAGCTGTGGCCTGTTTTGCTTCATTCTTCTACCCTACTCCCCCTCCAGCCTACTTCTGCAGGAGTCTGTCCTGATACATTCTGGTTTCATCATCACTGTCTTCTGGCCAATGCTGGATTTAACTTTTATGGACTTCATTGATTCACGGTGCGTCACCTTTTCACAACTCTCATGCTGGACTTCCTTTGCATCTTGTACTTATGGTGGCCCTGAATCATGCTGTTCCCATCTTCATCTTGTATACTGGCTTGCAACATTATGTGTTACTACTGGCTTCTGCAATTGTATTCGCTCTCCCCTCTTGCTTCTCCACTCTTTTTGACTGCTTACTCTGTTCTCTTCTCCTCTACCTTTCTCCCTTTTCCCATCTTCTCCCCTTACTTTCTTCTATGCACTTACTCTATCAGAATTGTCCCTGGACCTAGTATGATAGCAACCTCGTCTGTCTCCTCCCCCCTCCCCTTATGTGTTTTTTCCTCCCTCGCCTCCAGCACTATCTGAAATGTTGTCAGGCCTAGTACGATAGTTGCTTGTTTTGTTCCTCCCCTCCCTTTCTGCACCCCTCTCCCTCATCTTTTGTTTTTCTCTGGCTCTACCAGAAATGTTGTCAGGCCTAGTACGGTAGTCGCCTGTCTGTTTCCATTTCCTTCCCACTCTCCCCCTCCCTTCCTTATCTATGTCTTATCTCTTGCACTATCTAAAATGTCGTCAGGCTGAGATCATGTGGCCATCACTGCCCTATCCTGCAAGCCCTCCATACTCCATACTTTACTTTTCACGATACGAGGGTGGTGCTGAGGACGCACCCCTCTTTCATGCCCAAGGTGCCGTCGGACTTCCATCTTAACGAGCCCTTGGTGTTGCCAGTTTTCTTTCCGTCGCCGGCCGAGAGGACTTTGCACTCGCTGGATGTAGCTGGAGTGCTTAAGTTCTACGTGGACCGAATGAAGAGTTTTCGGAAGACATCACAGCTGTTTGTGAACTTTGGACCTGTGAACCAAGGGAAGGCTCTCTCGAATGCTTCCATTTCCAGATGGCTCTCCGGCTGCATCATGCACTGTCATCGGTTGGCCAACCGACCGTTGCCCGGCCGTCCGAGAGCCCATTCGACCAGAGCGATCGCTGCTACTACGGCGTTCTTGTCTGGTGTGCCCCTGCTGGACATCTGCAGGGCTGCTACGTGGAGGTCGACGCACACCTTCACAAGATTCTACTGCGTCGACCGGGATTCCAGGGAGGAGTCCAGAGTCAGCCAAGCCGTGCTGCGCAACCTGTTCGCCTGAAGGTGGGCTTGGTGAGGAGGTACGAGTTGCTTGATGTTGAGTTTATGCAATGCGTAATGTTGAGCCTTTTGCCACCTCCTTTGGTTGTGCATGTGTGTACTGCTATGTATTCTTATATTCATGAGCATGTGAATCCATGCCAGACCCCATGCTGGAGAAGGAACAAGTTACTTACCTGTAACTGTTGTTCTCCAGCATGGGTCTGGCATGGATTCACATGCGAACCCTCCCTCCTTCCCCTCTGCAGCTCTTCACTTGGTCATACTGCCACTTTACGTGCTACCAAATCTGAGGATAGCTGCCAGGGGAGGGGCTTAGGGAGAGGGCAGTCACTGGCTGGGGGCAGTATGACCCAGAGATCAGTGATTGGTTACTAAGAAAGACAGATCAGAAACGAAACTGATACTGATTCTTTTCTTTACCGAGGATTCCCAGCCTGACGACGGGGAATATTCATGAGCATGTGAATCCATGCCAGACCCCATGCTGGAGAAACCCTGTTCTTCACTTCACTGGAAGCCACAGAGAGATTTGCTTCGGAGGTCCCGGACCAACTGGAGCGGTGCCAGGTTCTCTCCACCGGTCAGCTTTGCTCTGGTCAGCCCTGGGGCCTTAATTGGCAATTCTTGTAGCAATACTTAATTCTGATAGCACCAAAGTAAAAGTTAAATGTGGTAAATGAGCCTCTCACCACCGGGAGGCACAGTGGCCGCCGGCACCACCTCATGCCCAGCAGCACCTCACAGAGTTAAAGGTTGATTGTTTTTGTTATGTAGGTGGGGGGCGGGATTTATTGGCCGGTTGGTTGGAGTGTCTGGCATGGGTGGGGGGTGGGGAACAATGGGGGGGGAGGTTTTGGGTTACTATAATGAAGTTGCATTTCTCTTAATGGGGGGGTACACTTTCCAAGCACCTACATCTCCAGTACGAACTCACTACATGGGTAATAGAATGTCTCCATGCTACAACTCTACTGCGCTACTTAGACTGGTTCCGCCATGACATCACCAGATGGTTCTGATTTACACACCATCTTAGACATAACTCTGATGTCGTGGAATATTCAGGGCTTCACGAATGGTAAGAAAACCAGATTGATCTCGAATTACGCCAAAAACCACCACGTCTGCTTACAGGAGACCCATTTGAGTAGGGACCATAGGCTTCCCCTCCGACAGGCTGGGGGGGGGGTCCATAAAAATAGTCCTCCTTTCACTTCCCACTCCCGTGGTGTAGCGATATACATACACCGATCATTAGAATTCAAACTACACACTCAGAGTGGATGCGGAGGGTAGGTTAATCCTGGTGGCCGGGGAGATTGCGGGATGGTTGGTTCTTTTCATCAATATATATGGCCCTAACTATGACCAGCCTGATTATTTTTCAAATGTGCTCTGAACACTTGCGCTCCTTCCCGGGATACGAAGTGGTATGGGCGGGGGATTCTAATATAGCGCTCTCACTATATCAGGACAGGTCCTACTCCACCGAGACCTCCCTTTTATAAGCGGCCCATAAATGAAAAGCAATAGCGGACGTCTACACACTTGTTGATGTGTGGAGATGGTAGCGAGTTTACCTTTTTCTCAGGGGTTCATGGGTGCTCTTTGAGGATAGATTATATACACCTGTCCCCTGAGTTGGCCCGGGCAACTCGTAAAGCTCAGATATTACCCCGGAGTCTGTCCGACCACTCCCCCGTCCTAGTCCAGTTCTCTGGCCCGGTGTTCCCTCCGAAGCAACTTCGGTGGAGATTCAGGGCCCGCGTGCTGGAGGACATAGCATTCTGCAAGGACATTCGCAAATCCATCATCGAGTTTTTTCAAATAAACTTAGATTTAGTCCCAGACCCCAGAGTAGTATGGAAGGCATTTAAAGTTCATATCCAGGGCTGGTGCATTTCACAAGAGGGCGGGGTCCTGAAGTGCATTCATTGATCCATCTCCTCCAAAGAGCGGGATCTCAAGGACCTTGAAACCCGCCAGGGGCTTCGGGACTCTGAAGCGTTCCGTACGGAGTTGGAGCTCAAGAGTGAAGAGATTTGCATATTAATGGCCAGCGAGGAATGGTTTCTGGGCAATCCAGTTGTTACCGCCAGATACGTGGAAGGGGACCGCCCTAGTAGGACACTTGCGTGGGCCATTGGGCGGGAATGCCACTCCAACCCCATATTGGAAATGGAGACGCCAGGTGGGGAACGTATTAGGGAGTCTGCAAAGATAAATGAATTATTTCGAGAATATTATGAATGTCTATACTCCACACAATTCAAGGCGGGGCATGATGACATTGTACGCTATTTGGATAGGGTGGCCATGGGGTGGATTGAGTCAGATTTCGGAGCCTTACTAAATAACCCCCTTATGACGAAGAATTCCTCAAAGTGATCTGCTCTCTGCCAAATGGCAAAGCTCCCGGGACTGACTGCATCACAGTGGAATTGTATAAAACGTTCGCTGATGTGCTAATCCCCCATCTACGGTCCATGTTCGAGGCGGCCAGTGCGGTGGGGGTCCTCCCTGAATCTATCCGTATGGCCTTGGTCACAGTCCTCCTCAAACCTGACAAAGACCCCTGTAAGTGCTCCTCCTATAGACCCCTGTCCCTGATAAACACAGACAATAAGATTATTGCTAAACTACTGGCAGACAGACTGTTAACCCATATGCCTGGGTTGGTCCTCCTTGCCCAAGCAGGCTTCATACCAGGCCGCTCCACCCAGAATAATTTGCAGAGGCTATTCTCTTTGATGCATAATGTAAACTAATCCATCCCGTTGCCAGTCGCCGCTTTGGACGCAGAAAAGGCGTTCGACTCAGTGGAGTGGCCGTTTCTGTTTGAGGTTCTTCGTCGCTCGGGGCTGGGCAACACTTTCCTGCAATGGGTGCACCTACTTTATACAGCCCCCAGAGCCCTGGTTTATACTAACGGAAAACAGTCCAATCCCATTACACCTTCACGCGGGACTAGGCAAGGATGCCCCTTTCCCCCCATCCTATTTGCTCTAGCTATTGAACCGGTGGCTTGCGCGCTGAGAGAATATCATGCGCATAGGGGAATTACCCTTCACTCTCACACTTCCATCGTCTCCCTGTATGCGGACGAAATGTTAATATATCTCAAACACCCCTGAGAAAATGTATGTCCGATTGTGGAAGAGATTACCGGATTTGGCGCCCTATCTGGACTTCGGATAAATTGGTCGAAGTCTGAAATCCTCACCCTCACTGCAGTTGAAGCCCCACGGGTTATTGGGGATGATTTTGCATGGTGTCCTCAAGGGATTCGCTACCTTGGTATCAGAGTGTCCATATCCCCAACCAAGCTATAAGAAGAGAATTACATAACAGCTCTTCAAATCTTGGAACATAAGGCAGATACCCCGGCATCGTCCCCCGTCTACACTTTTGCGTGATGACCAGGAGGCGGAAGCAAATTCTTGCTTCAATCGGCAGCCAATGAAGAGCCCTTCTAACTGAGGAGACATGATCTCTTCTAGAGAGGAACCAAAACCGCTTGTTACTACGCAATTAGCCTGGATGCACTCCTAAGGAACCGTAGTCCAATTCTTTAGGTCCTAACAAATAGGTAAGCAGTAAGACCTATGTGGTATTGCTCGTGTTTTTAAACAATGTAAATACATAACAATTACAGTCTGGAGAGGCCCATAACAGCTCTAACAGTGCCATTTTGCAAAATGTGCAGTCTTTTGCAGAGCAATTTATTGATACCCATTAGTAGGCTGGAGCAATAATCTATTCTTGAGCCAACAATTGCTCTAACCAGGGTCTGTGCATTGGCTTGTGAAATAAGAGGCCTCATGTGTGCAAGTAATTTTATATAATACGCACATGAAGACACAATCCCAGTGACATGCGGTTCCATACTAAGATGTAGATCAAAGGTGACCCACAACGTTTTGACTTTTTGACAGGATAATTTGTATCCCACCGATCTCAAAACTGTCATACATGGGGCCTAATTTCTGGATTGTATGAGGAGAGCCAACCACCAGCAGCTCTGTTTTACCCTTATTCAGTGCAAGTGTGTTAGTCGCCATCCAGGTCTCAATCATATCATAGATGCTATTAATCAAGGTTTCATCCTGTATACGATTGCCAGACAAGGGGATCAGACACTGACAGTATCATCAGCGTATTTGTGAAGTTGACCCCCTCTTGGGCTAACATAGCAACAAAAAAAAGGGACTGTAAACAAATGATATATACATGGCGAAGTACATGATCCATGTGGGACCCCAGAACTAATGTCAATATGTTTTGCCTCCGCTTCTTGGTAGAAAACTCTACTCATCCGATTTTTAAGAAAAGAAGAAGTCCATTGGACTGGTACGGAAGAAAAGTTAGCTACCTCCTTCAACATGGTGGCCAGGATGTTATGCTCCACCAGGTCGAATGCAGCAGATAAGTCCAATAACATCAATAAAGAGGCTTGCTTGGTATCCATAAGGTTTAGGAGCCTAGATTTGAGTTCCAGCAAGACTGTCTCAGTTCCGAACCCAGCCCTAAATCCTGATTGATGTTCATGTAAAATTGGATATTTCCTAAAATGCTCTGCTATCTGTCTATAGGCTACTTGATCCAAAACTTTTAAAAGAAATGGGGTATTTGTTATGGGTTTAAGATTAGGAGAATCTGCAGATAGACCAGGCTTTTTTAATACTGGAGAAACCAATGCCACATCCCCAATGATCAGAGAAGCATTAACAAACCGACAAATATCCACAAGCAGTATAGGGGAACATGTCTTAATGATCATAGCAGCTGAGGCATCATTTTTACATTTGGTGGTTTTTAGATGTTTAATGATCAAGGCCAGTTCATCTACTGTAATGGGGGAGAAGTTAAAAGGAGAGATCGAGTGACATATCTCAAACACCCAGTCTGAGGCTTCTAATTTAGAATTAGCTATATCGAGTTGTTTTTTTAACAATTTAATCTCTGATATTCTCTAGTTTGTCATGCCAAGCCTGTTCTACCCCTCCACACCAGGCATTGGAGGTCATTACGACCTTGGCGGTAGGGGGTTAACGGGGCCGGTAGAGCTGCCAGCCCCGTTTACCCCCTACCGCTGCATTACGAGGTTTGCTTGCGGGACCCGGTAAGGACGCCTTGTTTTACCAGCGAGCAGACCAGCATGCTATTAACGGGCCCGTTGTTAGCATGCTCCCCATTCCCATTGAGCCCTAAGGGGACTCGAATGGGATAGGTTCCTGGAATGGGGAAATACCGGGCCCTCCAAGGTCGGAATGGCCTGGTATTTCCCCATTCCAGGAACCCGGACACGGTACTCGGAATGGGGGTAGCCATGCCGCAAATAGCGGCATGGCTACCTCCAAGGTCTTAATGATCGCCATTGTCCTTGTTCAATAAACCAGGATCAGGTTGGTTTATGGTGCTTTGTTCCTTGAGAATTTTAAATGGCTTTCATTGCTTCCCATTGGGCATTTTTAATTCTGTTGTTGAACAGAGTTCTTTTTTGCTTCAAGTAAAGCGGTCCTATATTTTTTTGCCATTACCTTATATGCTATGAGTGCAGCCTGATTTTGCTGGGCTTTCCATGCATAATAAACTTTCAGCGTAGCTGCTTTCAAATTTTTCAATTGAGGTGTGAACCATAAATCACAATTAGGGTCTTGCTAAGTATTTTCTTTTTAATGGTGCAAGCTTATTTGCAAGTGCCTCCAGCTTCATAAGAATAGATCAAGCCATCACCTCATGGGTATTAGAAGCAGAGCAATTACCCAGTGTAGTAAGCAAAGGCTCAATTTTGTAAGCAATAAGGTTTTTACAGTTTCTAGTCAAAACATTAGACCTAATCTTGCTTTTCACTTTAATTGGATAAGCTACTAACACATTAAATTAGACAATAAAGTGATCAGACCAAGGACACGGGGAGACAATAACATCACTTGTTGTGACCTTATGGCATGCAACTGTCATGATGCCTACCCCCGGGCATCCAGACCAAGTCCATCAACCCCGGAAGCAGGCATCATGTTACCTGGAGCAAACCCAGCAACCCCTGTTAGGGGCTATCTGGGTACAGTCCTGGCGCCTATGGTGCCAGGCTCATATGGGACATCAGTCCTGGCACCATAGGCGCCAGGCTCATATTTTAAAACTTACCGGATGCAGACCATGCTGCAAGGGATCCGAGCATCCAAGCCCATGTGAGGCTTGAAGGGACTATTTTATCTTAGGGACTATTTTGTTACTCGGGTGTGGCTGTGGAGGAATACTTACCTCAGACTACTTTGAAGGCTATTTGAACCACGCCCGAAGAGCAGCACATGCTTCGCGTTATTCTGCATCCAGCAGCGTAACGCTCACTGTGTCTGCAGTCAGCATCCAGCATCCTGCCACGCCCGCCTCGAGTCCAGAGCGCCTAGAAAGAAAGGAAAGAAGAAGAAAGGTTAGAACAAGAACTTTACTGGATTTCTTACCTGATTTCGGATTCAGCGCATCTTCGAACCAGAAACAGACTTCATTTTAAACGCGTTGCATCGCCAGCAGCAGCGCCGTGCCATACTCGCCGTTCCTCGCAGCAGCTCTACGATCCGGTGCTGTCTCCATCACCTGGTTGCCGCATTCCAGCGCCTAAGGGGGACAAGAAAACAACAAGGTGAGCCAAGGGAACAAACAAGGACAATCTCTTGCCACCAAATGCTTACCTGATTTTACCGCAGGAGGTATTATCCACCAGCACGCCAAATCTTCCTACGCTGCACCTGCAAGAAAAGAGAAAGCAGCGAGTTAAACCGTGGCATCATTTACCGGACAGTGTTACAAAACACAGACTCTTACCTGAACACTTTCAGCTGCCACAAGACGATCATCTTTTGGGTCTAAGCTGCAAAAGAAACAAGGAATTGGACAAGAGTGATTAATCGGACATTTTGAACTCATTAGAACTATATACTTACGGCCTTTCGCCCGGAGGTTTGGAGCCAAGATTTGTCCAGAACACTTCCAATATCCTCAAGCCAGTGAAGTAACTGGCCATCAACGCGCCCCTGCATTCTTCGCTGGATGGAGAGCACCTCATACAAAATTATAAGGTGAGCTTTGTGATAGCGAATGTCAGAAGTGATAAGTGGCGACGCAGTGAGGTGTTAATACTCAAATCCATGGGTGGCTTATTCCCTTTCCCCGTCTTTAGGAGACTACTTCTACGGGTCAAGCAGACAAAGCTAGGTGGGCCAGTCCAGTCAGTCATCTCTGCACTACGCATCACGTTGGTGGAGACCGTGGCTGTCCAGTTCCGCTCGACACCCCTGTGGGAGCCAGGTGAGCGTAAAGCAACCCAGTGAACAGTATGCCCCAGACAATGAGTAGGCGTATGAACTATCTGTTCAAAGCCAAAACCTGTTAGAGCTGATTGTAATTGCTGTGCGGCAACACCATCCGTTAGACTAGTTAATCTCAAGTGTTTGCTTTGGGTGATTGCACTATATATTAACACGTGGGGGAGAGAGATGGTCAATCAGGAGGCTGGCAATGCAAGTGGAAACTGCAAGTAGCCCTCTGAATTTCACGACAGCCAGCTGCGCTTCGACCCAGATTTCGCCTTGTATTTAGAGGTGGTGCTGCAGGCTGAGTATCTACTCAAGTGCCCCACCTCAACCCCCTAGTACACCAGAGTCCCCTAGCCAGCACTGCTGCCAACTCAACTGCGCATCTCCTGGCCCACCTTCATGTCCTGGAAATAGTGATTTCCAATTGCGAACATGTGTAATTTCTTTTTAAGGTAAGCATGAATTGCGCAAAGCCTGAAACCCTTAAAAATAAACAAAAAGGCTTCAGCACCCCAGATGGTGGCTCTGAGGGCTAGTAGAGATTTGTGGGGGTGCAGGACTGGGATGCTAAACATGGGCCTACCTGGCTCAGGCGTGAGGGCGGTTATCAGCCCTGCCCTCCTCGGAAATGGTATTTAACACTATATTGAAAACAGTTGATTTCAATGATAGGCAGGCGCCATCTTGAAGCTGCAATTACCCTGCCTGCCACAACACCATGCTATGTATTTAGTCTCCGGCTATGGCTTTTCTTTAACATTCTGAACTTCTCCCTACACAGCTGGCTGAAGTTGGTGCTATTATCGCCGGCGGTAATTGAGCTGAAGAGCCCCATAGAGTCCTATGCACTCAGAATAAATGTGGATTAATTTAGCCACTGCAAATCCGGATCCGGTGCAAATTGCCCTGGATCCAGTTGCGTTAACACTAATAGCATTGGGTGGTACCCCGACACATTTACTGCTGGGATACCGCCCAACTCGTGATGAGGCCCATAGTCTGTTTAGTCCCAGCCCTGCCAGCAAGGGCACCAGCATAACCAACAAAAAGCTGGTCATCTTTCCTGGCCTCTCTTGTCCGAGAGACATTGTAGCTGAATGCCTGCACCGGGTCCAGCCAATAGAAATGCTCTTCTGCCTTGGAAAGACGAGGCAGAGGAAAACGAAAAACAGAAAGATGGATCTTTTGAGAGACATGGATAAAAGAGAGCACCTTAGAAAGGATAGTCTAACTACCGACATCACCTTCTCCTTGGAGAAAAATAAGTAGGGAAGTTAAAAGATAATGCCTGGAGTTCACTCACCTGACTAGCGAAAGTGATGGAGACCAGGAAAATCACCTTAAGGGTGGGCAATCTTAAAGAGGAATGAAGGGCCTCAAACAGTGTGCTCATTAGAAATCTAACACCAAATTTAAATCCCACACCGGAACAACAAAGACACCGCAGGAATTGCATGACCACAGGAAAAGAAGCCCTGTTCCAGGGTCCACTTGAAGACCGAAATGGGCACGAGATACCCCATCACAGTGCAAATCTGAAGGCCTGCCTGGGCCAAAGACAACATCAAATCCAAAACAGAGGATATGCATCAAGTAGAAGGCCCCGATCCCACTCCCGGAACCTAGCTGAAAACCTACGCCACCTGCAGGCATAAATTGATTTGTTGGCGGAACTTCTAGCAGAGAGGAGCATGTCCAGAATGTACTCCAACAAATTCCATTCATTATACCTCAACATTTCAGCGGCCAGGCATGTAGGTTCAGGCTGCAGAGGTTCAGGTGCAGGACCTGCCCATCCGAGTGTGAGAGAAGGTCCGTCCTCTGTGAAACCACCTGGAAGGGCAGATGGCCATGTCCTGCAACTTGGGTGCCATGTTCTCTGGGCCCAATCCAGAGCAATCAAGATCATTGCGGACCCAAACGCAGCCTCCTGAGAACCAGCAGAAGGCCATGGATCGGCAGGAATGCATAGAGCAAGTCGAAGTCCATCTCGATTGTCAAGGCATCCCCCAAAACTCCTTGACAAGGGAATTCCCTGGAGCAGAACCACTTGCACTTCCTGTTCACACTGAAGGCTAAGAGATCCACTTGAAGAGCACCCCAATGAGAGAAAATCTCCTTCAGCGTTCCTGGAAGAGCTTGCACCGTGGGAAATCGAAGACCATCTGCTGAGGGAATCCGCCAAAACATTCTTCATGCCGGCCAGGTGAGCCGCCGCTAGAGACACGCTGTTTTCCAGAGGCCAGAACCACAATCTCATTGCTTCTCGGCACACAGGTAAGTAGCCCACATCACCCAGTTTCTTGAGGCAATGCATGGCCCACCGTGTTCTCAGTTAGGACCAACACTGTCTTGCCTCCAACAGAGGGTAGGAAAGCAACTAGGGCCAGCTGAACACTCAACTCCAACAAATTGATCTGCTCCCAGCACTCCGATGGGGACCACAGGCCGCCCACCGTCAGGTATTGGATGTGAGCGCCCCAGCTTTTCAGGCATGCATCTGTGACCAGAGTCAATTGGGGCCAGGGTTTTCGAAACAATGGCCGCTTAGATGGTTTTCTTTCAGGGACCACCATGGCAGGTCTCCGAACACTTGAGACCTGAAGGAGATCCGATGACCGTCCCTGAAATTGAGACCACTGAAGCGATCTCATACGCAACCGTGTTTCTGACACAAAGGATGCAGGAGGCCAAAAGACCCAGCTAGTGTAGAACAGCTGAGACTTGAACCTTTTCCTGTGTTTGGAAAATGTGCATCTATTTGGAGATGTTCGCCACTCTGTCCTCGAGCCCAGGCGAGTGTCCAAAACCAGTCCGATGAATCAGAGGGACTGAAAGTTGAGACTTCTTGAAGTTCAGGAAGATGCCCAAGATGTGCAACAGGGTGCACTTCCGGTACAAGTGAGCTGTGGCAAGGTCTGGGGAGTGAGCTAGGATGGGCCAGTCGTCCAGATAGGTAAAAGGATGAATGCCTTCCCTTCTGAGGTGAGCTGCCACCACTGTAAGTCCTTGGTGACAACCCTGGCTACCGAAGAAAGGCTGAATAGCAGGACCTTGGACTGCTAGTGACCTTTCCCTCACTAAAACAACTTCCTTACAGAAACATGGCTCAAAACCCAACACACACCTATTATCCCTGACATGCTTCTCCCGCGACATCTCATCCACTAAAGAGACCACCCACACAAACAAAGTGTTGGCATTTCCATTATATATAAAGACACACTCACACATATTAATCCTGCACGCCCCATACGCATCCTTTGAAAAACCCTTTCTCACTTGCTCCCTTCAATCACACCCACACCCTACCTTTCTCCACCTGATTTATTGATCTCCTACACACAATCAACCCCAACTTCCACACCAGCTGGACTGACTTCACTACTAACAACCACACCTCTCTCTGCAACAAAATCTACCTTGGTGACTACAACCCTGGTAGTTCCCCTCCAAACACTAATCCCATACTAAAGACTGGCCTCGCTCCACTCCCCCCAACCCTATGACCTCACACAACTCATCAACTAACCCACACACATTACTGGCAACACCCTAGATCTCTTCATTGCACTCAGAAATAATGTCTCTGTGGATAATCTAATCTGGGCATCGTGTTCTGACCACTTTGCTATCCCCTTCATGCTCACACTACGACACAAAATCCCACCACCTGCCACATATCCCCTCACCTCCCAGCCAGACAAACCAGACAAACCGAACTCATTACATGGCCTTAGCACCAGTCCTACCACTCCCACACACACACACACATACATACATACAAAATTGCACCCCTCAAATTACAAAACACCACACAACCACCACAAACCATGGTTCTACAGTTCCCTCCTCTCTATCACGCAGGAAGTCAGACGTGACTAGAAAGAGCCTGGTAAAAGAACCCATACCCCTCACCAAGGACCTGCCACTACCGGAACAAATATAAAACGGTCATGCCACAAGGAATGCCAAAGCCACCCATTACCTCAAAGAACTCATATCCACCACCAAAAATACCAGAAACTATTCAACATTGTCAAGTCCCTCTCTAAACCACCATCCTTATCCCCATCCACTGCAGTATGCAACTCCCTCATGAACTATTTCAACTCCAAAATACACATTAGGACAGCCCTCCCCCAGATCTCCCACTTGCAAATAAACACATCGGGACACCTTCTACGTCATCAACAGACATTTTTCATCACCCATACTGCTAAAACAAAACCTGCATACTTCCTGGATGATGCATACCCACCTCAAGCTGCACCCAATTGCATCACCACACTAGCTCCCCACTGACTCAACATCAACTCCTGTCTCTCACATGGTACTATCTCCACTGGGCCTAGACTCAAAACAGGACAAATCTCATCCCTCCTCAAAAAGAATCTCATTACCCCACACTCCCTGAAAACTACTGCACCATTACTATCCCACCATATCTCTCCAGAATCATTGTGCATGTTTGTCGTGTTCGCAGCCATTCCCCACCACGAGGATATGCCTGAAATGGCCGCCGGGCCGAAAGCTAAAATGGTTGCCTAGCAACCCCGACGCCGATTCGCTCACAGAAGCGATTTTACTCACACCACCACGTCGGAAGGCGTAAGCCTGCACCCACCCAAAGGAACAAGTACCTGGCAGGTACCACCGTGCTAAGGTCAGTTCCTCCAAGAAGCAACGAGGCAGCAGGGTGGACTGGAGCGCAGCCCACGAATCCTGCTCACGACGAGAGCAGTAACACCGAGTCGGGGCTCCAAGCCCTGATGAGACCTCCAGTACAGATGCCCCTGCAATAATCGCTGGCAAGCAGGCTTTGGCCCCTGCAGCCAACAGCACAGCTGATTGTGCGCATTATCCGTCTTGAGGCCGTGTTCGCAGCCATTCCCCACCACGAGGATATGCATGAAAAGGCCGCCGGGCCGAAAGCTAACTTTTTTGCCTAGCAACCCCGACGCCGCACAGAGCGAGCGTCTGATTAGCTCACGGAAGCGATTTTACCCACAACACCACGCCGGAAGGCGTAAGCCGGAACCCACCCTAAGGCACACATCACAAGGCACAGGTACTACCCTGTCAGTGCCTGTCCGTGCATGGCCAGTATGCCGTATGCCAGAAAATCTGCCTCCCTTCGCCACAGCACGCAAGTACCCTCTGGGGTCCACCGCTATAGTCATTTTACCTGAGCTTGAAACATTAAATCTAAAGTGCATCTCACTGCGCTGTGAAGTACATAACAAGGTATTTTTTCGGCCTTATCATCCGCGGAGGTATACACACATCAAATACTATTAGCACACGCGCGCGCACTACCACAGCATACACCTACACTCAGAGTGAGGTGATCATCTTGCAAGACGAACATTATACGAACTGAACTATTTACATGCAAAGACTGCTACAACTGCGACTACCTAATACCAAGTGTTCATTCCAGGAGAGAGACAAGACTATCTCTTAGATAGACTAACCTCGACTCTCCGGCTAGCTCCCCATTCACATTCGCTATACCCAGCAGCCCAGGCTCGCGTATGGTCCCGTTGAACTTAAGCGCCCCGACAAATCTGCTTTCTACCGGCAAGGAGCATTAACATTCAAAGAAAGCCTTTCTCGCTATGTGCTGATCTTCGCATTTAGATGCCGCCATTAATCTGCTACCGTTGAGTGTGCTGTATTAAGTTCAATGCTGGTACTTTGCTACCGTTGAGTGTGCTGTATTAAGTTCAATGCAGGTATTTTTGCTTATGCGTGGATTTTCGCATTTAGATGCTGCCACTATTTTGTTACTGTTGAGTAATTAGTATTAAGTCAATGCAGGTATTTTTGCTTATGCGTGGATTTTCACATTTAGATACTGCCACTATTCTGTTACTGTTGAGTAATTAGTATTAAGTCAATGCAGGTATTTTTGCTTATGCGTGGATTTTCGCATTTATATGCTGGTACTATTATGTTACTGTTGAGTAATTAGTATTAAGTCAATGCAGGTATTTTTGCTTATGCGTGGATTTTCGCATTTAGATGCTGCCACTATTCTGTTACTGCTGAGTAATTAGTATTAAGTTAATGCAGGTATTTTTGCTTATGTGTGGATTTGCGTGGATTTTCACATTTACATGCTGCCACTATTCTGTTACTGTTGAGTAATTAGTATTAAGTCAATACAGATATTTTTGCTTTTGCATGGATTTTCGAATTTAGATGTTGCCACTAACCTGTTACCGTTGAGCAATTTGCATTAGGATTAATGAGACTACAAATCTTTAGCAAGAATGTCACCCCAACTAATACTACTCTTAAGCCTCTATAATATCGCCTACGGTTCCAGCCCACTTAACTCAGTGGACAGCACAATTATTGTCCAATATCCGAATATGGATCACCAACAGTATCCCAACTCAGCACAGATCATTAATTTAGCAATGACATCCAACCTACAACCGTCAAAAGATATCCCACCAACCACGTTTTTAAAACCTTGTGGTAACACGACATCCTATGTCCACCTTACTCGCCTTCCATTCAATACCAATTACATACATTACAACATTCCTCCTCAGCAAAAAAACTACTCATAAGGCTCACCCTTTCGAAAATATCAACAGAGCCAACCACATAATACTGTATTGCCCACCTACAAAGAAGATTACTAACCCTTGCAACATTCCATTGCGAAATTGGAGTTTAGGCTCTAGAACTCAACTGTACCTAGCTCCCAAAACACATGAGATCAATAAAAACAGACCACACTCACGAGGCAACCTTAGATATACCGACAGTTAAACTGGTAAATAAAAATAATTGCCCTACCTCTCCCAACAACATCAAACCTAATGTTCTCAAAGTAGGACTCAAATGCTAGGTCCCCCCAAGCCCATGCCCTGGATATATTTGATATTCTGACCGATAATGATCTAGATATCATCGCCTTAACTGAAACCTGGTTGAATCCTACATCTGGCCCAGCCATAGCATTATCCCTAACTGTCAACTACTCCATCCTTCGAGCTGATAGAGACTCAAATCAAAGTAAAGGAGGTGGCGTAGCTATCATCTACAAAACTATGCTAGAGCTAAGAATACCGAATAACGGCCACCTTCCATCAGCAGAACTATTGACGGTTAAATTCTCCACATCTGCCACAGCCACCATCACTATGCACTTGATCTACCGACCACCAGGTGGTGCTAACACCTTCGAAAATGACATATCACAACTGCTGACAACACCAAATGTAAATCCCAAGTTATAATCCTAGGTGATTTCAACTTGGGTCTTGACGATCCTAAAGATGGCAAAGCCTCCACACTCAAAGACACTATGTCAGAACTGAGGTTTACACATCGTATAAATATCCCAACACACACCAAGGGCCGCACTCTTGACTGGCTAGTAGATCTTAACTGTTCCATCAACTTGTTGGGAAACGTACCTTGCGCCTGGACTGACCACCATTTAATTACCTTTGCTATTGATCAAGCGGTAACTCGCACCTCCCATACAAAGGCACCAGCATTAACGGCAAGAAGTAAACGGAACCTCAACCTAGAAAAATTGATACCACTACTACATCCTCTTACTCAGACTAACCCTAGACACACCGACCCCTCTGATCTAGTGAAGCCATATAATGAAACTATGACCAAAGCTATCAACACGCTTGCCCCGATTAAAACTACAGAAAGCTAAGCCGCACGCCCACATAAACAAACGGTACACACCTCACCTAAAAATCCTTAGAAAAGAGAAAAGAGTAGCAGAGTCAAATTGGAAAAAACACCCGTCTGCACAGAAGATATATTCAGTGCAGTATCATTCAACTACAAAACAGCCATTATCCAAGCAAAGAAAAATAATTACAATGACCGTATAGCAAAAGCTAACTCAAATACGAAGGAATTATTCAATATATTAAAAGAACTCGAGTCTCCTGCCCCAATACCTGACCCATGCATCAAAGACATCCAATGGTACACTAATATTCAAAATGCGCCCCAAAACAAAATCACAATGTTACTAGAGAAAATCAATGCGAAAAAAAACCTCATCAACAACACCCTACCTCCTAAACCGCCCACGCCGCTGTTGGCAACTCTGCCACAATTCAACTTTCAACCTCTCTCCAGTAAAGAAGTTGAACAGATCATACTTAAACTTAAACCATCGAATTGCAAGGGCGATATCTGCCCAGCTACCTTAATTAAAGAAGCAGCCTCTGTGCTCTCCCCGTTCATAACGAAGTTTATCAATGCCTCATTTGCTATGAGCTCCGTACCTACGTGCCTAAAAGATGCCTGGGTAGTCGCACTACTAAAAAAAGCCTACGCTTGACCCAAACAACCCATCTAACTACCGGCCGATCACCACAGTCCCTTTTCTGCTGAAAATAATGTATCGAGCCGCCTATCTCCAAATCCAGCATCATCTGGAACTTAACAATTTACTAGGCCTAAAACAATCTGGATTTAGACCCAGACATGGGACAGAGACAGCACTTGTCGATCTCAAGAACCAAATTCAGGCTTTAAAAGATAAAGGTAAATCTGCCTTGCTATTACTACTTGACTTATCGGCGGCATTCGATCTAGTGAACCATGGCATATTATGCAAGCATGGGTCATCTGCTGCACACTTCTCTGACCAAGCCAACATGTGGATTAGATCATTCCTTAACAATAGAGCCATGCGCGTCTTTGCTCCATCAGCCTCAGCTGTACCATCACCGGTATCCTGTGGAGTCCCCCAAGGATCATGTGTATCACCAACACTCTAACGTTTTTACCAAGCCTTTATTCGATATCTTGGGGTGTCTTGTATACAAACTATGCTGATGACACCCAGATCCTTATCCCCATCACTGGGGACTATATAGCAGACAGCAAAACTTTGAACAATATCTCCAGTACAATACAAATCTGGATGGCTAACCACGGATTATGTCTAAACGACGACAAAACTGAACTCCTACTACTTGGATCCCCCATCAAACTCAGCAAACTAAACTCCGCCTTCAAAACTTTCATCATCGATGGTAACACCATTAATGTAGCACACAGTGTGAAAACACTGAGTATACACATTGACGCAGCACTATCCTTTAAGAAACAAACTAATGCGCTTGCATCAGCTAAAGCTTATACCTGTAAGCGGATTACAGCCTGTCGCCCGTACCTATCCACAAACAACTGTTTATCAGTTGCAAGAGAATTAGTGCTATCCAAATTAGACTACTGTAACGCGCTTTACCTAGGCACCTCTCAACAAAATTTAAATAAAATGCAAGTAATGCACAACAATGCAGTTAGATCAGCATGCAATATCCCAAGGAAACAGCACATCTCTACTATTAGACAAAACCTTAAATGCCTAAACATCAATCAAAGAATTGACCTTAAAGTTCTATCACTAACACATAAGTCCCTGCACAATCAAGCGCCATCTTACCTCTGCGATACCTTTACCAGGCATACTTCAGCCAGACCTATCAGAACAGCCCAAACTCACTGCGTAAATATACCCCGAGTCAATCAACAAAGTGCGGGTGGAGTTGGCTTCCCTGTTCTTGCTGCAAAAAAAATGGAACGCACTCCTCCTCACCACCAGATCTGAGCCTTCCTTCATGATCCTTAGGAATAAGGTTAAATCAGGTCTCTGGAACCAAAATCACATCTAGCTATCCTACTGTTCTCTTGGCGCCTGTATTCGCACCTGTATATATGTAACTGCTCTACTTTATAATTATCGCCTCTTTGGCCATATGATACTGTAAATTGTGAATATCCTTTATGTACAATGTCAATGTATGCATAACATGTAAGATATGCGCTAAGCTGCCCCAGGGTCCCGATGCGCAATTCAAATAAGGGATACATTACTCACCGTAATCGTATTTCTGATGCTTGTATCTGCTTAGATTCACATGCTGTGCATAGGCCGACATCTAGTGGAAGCTGCGGAGTATTACAGTTTGTTTTTCGAAAATCAAAAAAGGGCGTCGACACAGGGCGTGCCAGTAATACTATCCCTAGTGTGACGTCCACTGTACCCATGATCCCTCACGCGTCTAGGATCCCCAGATTGTGTTTTTCCTGACATGAGGTAGCATGAGGAGTAGCGTGAGTACAGATAGTCCAAGCAGATAGACAGAAAGGTAAGAACTACAAGCAACCATGCGCCTTCTCTCGGAGGGGAGGAAGGGTGGGTCGCATGTGAATCTAAGCAGATACAAGCATCAGAAATACGATTACGGTGAGTAATGTATCCCTTCTGAGGCTTGTGGAATCTGCTTAGATCACATGCTGTGCATAGATTAGCGAGCAGTACCAGAAGCAGGAGGTGGGATGTGAGAAGGGTCATGAGCAAACAGGTGTCTTAGAACCGCTTGTCCCACTTGTGTATCTGTCTTGGAATGAGTGTCAATGCAGTAATGCTGAGTAAAAGTGTGAATAGAGCTCCAAGTAGCTGCTTTGCAAATGGTGTCGAGGGGAACATTTGCAATGAAAGCCAGAGTGGCCCCAATGCCTCTAGTAGAGTGGGCCCTTGGTGTAAACGGCAGAGTCTTTTTAGAAAGAGAGTAACACAGCTGTATACAGTTGATAATCCACTTAGAGATAGCGCCCTTAGAGACGCGATCCCCCTCTCTGCCTGTAGCTACGGAGACAAACAGTTGATCTGTTTTCCTTAGCGGTCTGGTTTTATTTACATAGTATAAGACCGCCCTACGCACATCTAGGGTGTGTAGTTTCACCTCAGCCGAGCTTTGTGGGTTTTGGAAGAAAGCCGGAAGCTCGATGGACTGGTTTACATGGAACTTGGATATGAATTTTGGTGAGAACCTAGGGTGTGTGCGTAAAACCAGTTTGTCCTTGTGGATAGTAAAGAAAGGATCTTGCACTGACAGAGCCTGAATTTCACTGACCCTTCTTATGGAGGTAATGGCTACTAAGAAGGCCGTTTTATAAGTCAGGTGTTTGAGACTACTTTTATGCATGGGTTCGAAGGGGGGCCCCATGAGCTTAGCTAGCACCACGTTGAGGTCCCATCCTGGCGGTGGGTTCGAAATAGGAGGGTGAAGTCTCTTTACTCCTTCCATGAAGGCTTTAACCACTGGTACTTTCCACCACGAGACCCTGTTATGGGATGTGGTGTAAGCCGAGAGGGCTGCCAGGTGTACTTTCAGAGAGTTAAAAACCAACCCTGCATCCAGCAGGTGGAGCATGTATGTTACAACGTTGGAAGGAGTGCAATCAACCGGGTTGATTTGTTTATTCTGGCACCAGATAACGAATCTTTTCCACTTGTCAAAGTAACAGTGTCTTGTATTTGGTTTCCTGGACTCTTTTAGAATGTCCATACACCTCTGTGGTAATTTGAGATGTCCAAACTCTATGACTTCAGGAGCCATGCTGCTAGGTTCATAGAGTTGGGTTCCTGATGCAGTGTTTGACCTTGTTGCTGGGACAGAAGGTTGTACCAGGCTGGGAGTCTGATGGGCTCGCACACCGCCATCCTGCGTAGGTGTGGAAACCATGGTTGTCTCGCCCACATGGGAGCAACTAGGATGAGCGTCATTGATTCCTTGTTCATCTTGTACACCACCTTCCTGATGAGAGGAGTTGGTGGAAAAGCGTACGCAAACATCCCTGACCAGTTCATCCACAGGGCATTCCCCTGGGAGTCCGTTTGGGGGAACCTGGATGCAAATCCTGGGCATTGTTTGTTTTCGCTTGTGGCGAATAGGTCTATAGTGGGGAAACCCCACTGAGAGAAGAGATCTTCTACTACGTCTCTGTGAAGGACCCATTCGTGTTCTTCTGGGAGGGGGTCTCTGCTTAGAGCATCCGCTAGGGAATTGAGCTCCCCTGGAACATGTTGCGATGACAGGAAGATGTTCCGTCTGAGTGCCCATATCCATATTTTCTGGGCAAGCTTGGACAGATTTGGCGAACGAGTCCCTCCTTGCTTGTTCAGATAGAACATGGCTGTCGTGCTGTCCGTCCTGATCTGCACCGACAAGTTCAGTAGATGGGGCTCGAACGCCTGCAGCGCACGGAATACTGCCAGAAGCTCTAGCAGATTGATGTGGTTCTTGGCTACTGAGTGAGACCAGAGACCCTGAGCTGTGTGGTGGAGATGGTGAGCTCCCCACCCAGTCAGGCATGCATCTGTAGTAACCACTGCCTGTACTTCGGGATCGTAAAAGGATTTCCCCTTTGCGATATTCTCTCTTGTCCACCAGTGTAGGCTCTGTACGAGTGTTGGCGAAACGACCACTAGATCGTCCCACTGACCACTTGCCTGAGACCACTGTTTCGCCAACCATTCCTGCATGGGACGCATGCGCAGACGCGCGTGGGGGACCAGGTAAATGCATGACGCCATCATGCCCAGTAACCGCATAGCTTTGCGTACTGTTATCTGTTGACCTGACTGATAATGCGGAATTTGCAGAAGTATATTCCGAATTCTTTCTTCCGAAGGGAAGGTCAATTCTCTCTGAGTATCTAGGATAGCTCCTAGAAACTGTTTTGAGGTGCTTGGCACCAGACTTGACTTCTTCTCGTTGATAGAGAAGCCTAATTCGTGGAGGAGGTCGATAGTCCTCTGAATGTTTGATCTGCAGATTCCTGGGGTTTCCCCCGTTATGAGCCAGTCGTCTAGATAAGGGTACACTGGGATTGCCTCCCTGCGTAGGTGTGCAGCTGCCACCGCCAGTACCTTGGTGAATACCCTTGGTGCTGAAGCTATCCCTAAGGGCAGTACCTTGAATTGGTAGTGGCGACTGTCCACCTTGAAGCGCAAGTATTTTCTGTGCGCCGGGAGCATAGAAATATGAAAATATGCATCTTTCATATCCAAGGTTGCCATGTAATCCCCCTTTTTTAGGAGTGGGATTACCTCTTGTAGCGTGGTCATACGGAATTTTTGGGGCTTGACATACTTGTTGGCAGGCCGTAAGTCCAATACTGGGCGCATTGTTAAATCTTTCTTTGGCACAAGGAAGTAAGTTGAATAGATACCCTTGTTTACCTGGTGTCCTGGGACGAGTTCTATCGCGTCCTTTAGGAGCAGATTGTAGACTTCCTCGAGGAGGATCTTTTGATGTTCTAAAGAGTGGACTTTTTGTCTTGGAGGGTGGTTTCGGGGACGTTGCAGTAGTTCTATACAGTACCCCTTGGATACTGTCGACAGCACCCATCTGTCGGATGTTATCCCTTCCCATGCCTGGGTGAAGCTGGATATTCGTCCCCCTACTGGGGTTGCATGGGAAGGGACCCTGAAATGAGCGTCACTGCTTTGGTGGAGGCGTGACGCCTCCTTTACTGGGGCTGCCTCTGCCTCTACCACGTCCTCTTCTACTAGCCCTACCATACCCCTGGGTAGACTGTTGTGAGTTGGTGTTCCACTGTGTACCCTGGGTGTGGGAATAGCTATTTCCTCTATTGGAATTTTGGCCGCGGGGGCGACGAAAATTGCCGTTCCCTCTTTGGTTAGGTGGTTTTGTAGTTAACTGGCCAAGGGATTTGAGGGTGTCGAATTCCTCCTTAGCGTTTTTTAGTGCGTCCTCGACTGCCTTTCCAAACAGGAGATCACTTTCCACTGGTTTGTCTAAGAGTGCAGCTTGTGTTTCTGCTCTGAATCCCGACTGTCTCAACCAAGCATGTCTTTTGATGACAGTCCCCTCTGCTATAATTCTACCCGCATTGTCTGCGGCGTCTAAAGTTGCTTTTAAAATGCAGCCTGAGACGTTTCTTCCCTCTGCACAAATGCGAGATAGCTGGCTCTTAAGGGGTTCGGGAGCGGAATCTATTAGTGCTGCCACTTCTTCCCACTGATGGCAGTTGTAGCTGGCCAACAGTGTGGTGGAATTCGCGATTCTGGTTTGGTAGGCTGCCGTGGAAGCTACTTTTCTACCAAAACCATAGAGTTTCTTACTTTCTTTGTCGGGGGGAGCCTCCGAGGAAGATAATGGGGTTCCAGCTCTCTTGCGGGTGTTAGTTACGACTAGAGAGTCTGGCTTAAGTTGGCCTCTAATATATAGAGGGTCCGACTGGGCTGCTTTAAACAGCTTCTCTACTCTCGGGTTTACAGGTCTTGTCAAGTTTGGGTTGACAAGGGATGGTGCTATTCTGCGTTGAATAGATTTCAGGATGGGAATGGTCTGGGCTACTGTCTTCCTTTCCCCTATTAGTTCCTCCGCGAAGTCCCTCTCTTCTTGGACACCTTGTGTGTCTATGTGGAAGTGGTTAGCTGCCCGAGAGAGCAGTTCATTCAGTAGGGGCTGATTATCTATTGGGGAATCAGACACTGGGGCTTCCCTTTCGACTGGTGAGTCCATTCTGAAAATATCTGGGCTATTTTCTGGCTCATCCTCGTCTTCGTCCTCCCCGTAATAATCTGACACTGCGAGATCTTCTGGTGTCTCAAAATCCTGGCCCTCTATAAGGGAAGAGTCTCCTTGGCCTGTAGGGAAAAGGCAAGAATAGGGTTGGACCTCGAAGGGTTCTGAAGCCTTTACTGGTGTCTCGACCCGGGGCCTTTTATTTGAAGGGATAGGGTCCCTTGAACCTGAGGGAGAAGATTCCTGAGGGTTTAAAACTAGTAGTTGGTCAGGGTGTCTTTCGAAGAAATTTGCTAAGGAGGACATCCTTGACATTACTCTGTCAATGTCCTCGCATGACCAGAGTTTTGAGCTTGGGGTGACCCTGCTGGAACTCTCTATGGACTGTCCCTGAGAAGACTTGGACGGGGAAGTCAGTTCTATTGTTGTGGGGGATTGCAAGGGTTGTTTCCTTTGTTGCTTACCCCCTTCCCCGTGGGTGGAAGTGTGTTTACCCTTTCCCTTATCTTTCGACGCCTGGCGTCGAGGATCGGAGGTGGAAACCCTGTGTTTCGAACTAGGCTTCGAAACTGGGCCCTCCTCACTCCCAAGTGATGTACCCTTTCCCTGGGGTGCAGGCTGGGGATGGAAGCCGTGTTCGTCTCCGGACGAGTGATCTTCCGTGATGTTAATGGGCGAGGCACTATGTGCAAGTGTGGAGGCTTGCCTGACGTCGTGCGGCGACCTCGACCGGGACCGCCCAGAGGACGTCCTTTCGGACCGCTCCTTTTGTGCCTCTTTCCGAGGTTTCGACGACGTCGAATCTCGGGTGGGTTTTTTGTGTTTAGCGTGTGTATGTGTAACGCTCTTGTCGCCGGGGGACTTCCCCATAGTCGCCGGGACGGACGACCTTCCGAGGCCGGGGACGTGCGTTAGGCTGTCTTTCGACGCCTTGGTGCCCTCGCCGTCCGAAAGTCCGGCGTCGCTGCCGTCGCTGAAGGTACCCTCCGCCTCCATAGCTGCTAGCTTGGCGTGGTGGGCCCAACGCTTGGTGGAGCGGTCCTTAAGAGTTTTTGTCTTAAACCTGCTACAGGCCCTGCAACCCGCCTCGGGGTGGTCTCTGGGCAGGCAAAGGTTGCACGTAGCGTGCTTATCTACCCAAGGGTATTTTTTATTACACTTGGGGCAAAACTGAAAGGGCGTATCCTCCATACGCGCCTGTGGGCAGCGGGCAAGTGTGTGTAGGTAAGAAGGTGTTTCTAACCGAGTGTGGAAGTGTACCACCCCCCACTCTCCCTACTGTAGGGCCGAGGCCAGCGGCCCAGGCCCGAGCCGAGGCGGAAGCCTCAAGGCCCAATCCGTCGGGTTTCGACGTTGATCTCCTCCCCGGTTCGGCGTCGAGATGCTGGTCGACGTAGGGGTGAGAAAATGGGGCAAATTAGAATTATTTTTAAGTGTAAATATGGCAAAGCCAGGGAACTCCGATGAAGTGCTTCCGACCAGAATGGCGGAAAAAAACAATCTGGGGATCCTAGACGCGTGAGGGATCATGGGTACAGTGGACGTCACACTAGGGATAGTATTACTGGCACGCCCTGTGTCGACGCCCTTTTTCGATTTTCGAAAAACAAACTGTAATACTCCGCAGCTTCCACTAGATGTCGGCCTATGCACAGCATGTGATCTAAGCAGATTCCACAAGCCTCAGAAATACAAATACAAAAAAAAAATAATACCCAACTGCAACAATACATCACCACAAACAACTTACTCAACCCCTTCCAATCTGGTTTTTCGATGACCTCAGCACTACTCGTACCCCTCGACCTCTCTGCAGCCTTCAACACCATTCTACTAGACATCCAAGCCCACAGGATGAGTCTCTCAGGAAACGTCCTTGATTGGGTCACTTCCTTTCACACTGACATGACACACATTGTCTCCATGCCCCCTTATCCATCAGACCCCACCCCTGTCAAATGTGGGATCCTGCAAGGCTCGTCCCCACCTCTACTCCTCTTCAACTTCTATAATAAATCCGGTGGACACACCCTTAGGTAATGCAACATCTATTGCCACCAAAACGCAGATGGCACACAAATATACTTCCACATTTCATCCCCTTCACATCTCCACACCCTTAAAATTGGTCTCTTCGCCATCACCAACGGATGGCCACTAACTTCCTAAAATTCAACCCATCCAAAACAAAATACTTCCTTATCTGCCCCACAAGACACAAAACAGACCTCACTGCCTGGATCCATGAACTCTCCATGGACAACCCACACATAGGCCTCTCCACCTGTCAAATCCCTTAGCTTCACCTTCAACCCCCAACTTTCCTTCACACACCACATAGCCGCTGTCATCAAAACATACAATCCACAACTACACCGCCTAGACAAAATCAGACCTATCCTTCCTACTGGCGACTTCCGCACTGCAGTCCAAGCACTATTTCTCTCTAAGCTGGACTATAGAAATGCTCTCCTCAACAGCATTCTTGCCCCCCACAAGTCATGCAAAATGCAGCAGCCAGACTCATCCTCCACCTACGCAAACATTCACACATCACCTCGCTCTTGCCCAGCTCAAATGGCTCCCCATAATCCAGAGAGTTGTCTTCAAAGGACTTTGCATTGTATTCAAAGCCATCCACCTCAAAACTCCATCTTACCTTCATGACAAATTCAACCCCTTTACATACACAATCACCAGACAAGCCAACAAACTCATATGCACACAATAACAACATTTTACCCACTGTCCCAGGGCATGGAACATGTGACGAATCCAGAGAGATTGTCGCTGCTTTTGATGGGGGCGTCCCTTTCCATGAGCCAGGGAGGTGAGTCTGCTACCTGAGAGTCCCGATAGGGGTCGTACTCAGAGGGAGGATCTCATGGGGAGGGAAAAACTAATTGAGAGCAATGACGATCCCGGAAGAACACGGTACCCCTTTGACCCTCCCATCTCTCGTTATCAACCTCCCCCTACCACCCTACCAAGGTCCTCCATGTGTTTTTGCTGTCCATCCCAAGTAGAAAGCACTGGGAAAGAAAAAGTCCATTAGGTGCAAGGTGCACAATTGTAATATTGGGACTACGAAGAGGACAGGAGCAATGAAGATCAATGAGGTGAACCAAGGCACTGTTAGGCAGAATTACATGCAGTACCCTATGGGAACACTACACACAATTAAGACAAGTGACAGTACAATTTCACCTTTTTTAAAAAAAAATGTATTGTATTGTTAGTTTACAAAAAACCTTATACAACATTTCACACAGAAAAAAAAGTATTCATTTCATTTTATAAAACGAACATACAAAGATATACAATGATATACAATGGAGACAATGCTAAAATGCCATACAAATAGAAAAAAAATCATCAAAAGATTTCATCAAAATCACAAACATTATCACAAAATCTTAAAAAATATCTCTCCCAGCCTTATGTTCATTGCCATTATTCCACTGTAAAGGCATTATACATTAAGTTCTTTATTTTTTACCTCCAATTCCTCCGTTATATTATGAAGCAGGGAGTTCAATGCAAGAATTAAGGAAATATTTACGCCCTACATACAACGACTCCAAAACAAGTTGGTAGATATTTCAAAATCTCCATTGAATCTATCTTTGAGATAGAGAGCTCGTTTAGACCCAAAATGGGTGCATGTTAAGACAAGGTGCTTAAGAGTTTCTAGCATATCAGTCTCTCCACAGAAAGGACATGTAAGGCTAATTTGGTTTGAATTAAGCCCCTTTTCTTTATGTATCCAGCGATGTATTCTTTCTAAAGTCGGCATCTGATTGAATCTAAACCATTGCTCTCGCCCTATGGCATGGGAATCTTTGTATATAAAGGGGAATACATTCCCTTGCATACCCAAAATTAGCATATTCCTTATAAGTTGCATAGGACTCTACGCCATTTACTGTATCCACCCAATCTGCTCTATATAAAAGCCTCTTGACTAGTGCAGGTCGATGAACCAGGTCATTTATACAAGAACCTAGAGTGTCTAGCAGAGAATTCATTCTATCACTGAATCCCCTGATAGATTTCACTGCCCCGGACTCAACAACCTTATTTAACAACTCATATATATAGGGTGTTAACAGGAGGATCATTCATTTTTCTGAATAAGGATAATTGTCTCCACAAATATCTAGCTTTGAGAGATATAAGACATAGCTCATGACGAATAATGGCGTTAGGGATTGCCATAGATAGGCCCAATACTTCTTTCCACATTTTCCCTTGGACCACATTCAAATATCAGCCCATGTCATGGGTACAAATGTCCAAACCATACAAAAGAACCGGCTCACATTTCGCAAGATAAAAACGCCTTATTGGTAAGAGCGAAAGGAACAAGTTACTTACCTGTAACTGTTGTTCTCCAGCATGGGTCTGGCATGGATTCACATGCTCAGGAATATTCCCCGTCGTCAGGCCGGGAATCCTCGGTATAGAAAAAATCAGTATCAGTTTCGTTTCTGATCTGTCTTTCTCAGTAGTAACCAATCACTGGTCTCTGGGTCATACTGCCCCCAGCCAATGACTGCCCTCTCCCTAAGCCCCACCCCTGACAGCCATCCTCAGATTTGGTAGCACGTGAAGTGGCAGTATGACCAAGCGCCGCAGAGGGTTAGGCGGGAGGGTTCGCATGTGAATCCATGCCAGACCCATGCTGGAGAACAACAGTTACAGGTAAGTAACTTGTTCCTTCTCCAGCATGGGGTCTGGCATGGATTCACATGCTCATGAATATAAGAATACATAGCAGTATACACATGCACAACCACGGGAGGTGGCACAAGGCTCAATATCAAGCAATACAACAACTCAACATTAAGCAACTTTTACCTCCTCACCAGGCTCACCATAGGCGAACAGGTTGCGCAGCACGGCCTGGCCGACTCTGGACTCCTCCCTGGAATCCCGGTCGACGCAGTAGAATCTCGTGAAGGTGTGCGTCGACCTCCACGTAGCAGCCCTGCAGATGTCGAGCAGGGGCAGACCAGACAGGAACGCCGTAGTAGCAGCGATCGCTCTGGTCGAATGGGCTCTCGGACGGCCGGGCAGCGGTCGGTTTGCCAACCGGTGACAGTGCATGATGCAGCCGGAGAGCCATCTGGAAATGGAAGTCTTCGAGAGAGCCTTCCATTGATTCACAGGTCCAAAGTTCACAAACAGCTGTGATGTCTTCCGGGAACTCTTCGTGCGGTCCACGTAGAACTTCAGCGCTCTAGCTACATCTAGCGAGTGCAGAGTCCTCTCAGCCGGCGACGAAGGCGACGGGAAGAAAACTGGCAACACCAAGGGCTCGTTGAGGTGTAAGTCCGACGGCACCTTGGGCATGAAGGAGGGGTGCGTCCTCAGCACCACCCTCGTGTCGTGAAAAGTCAAGTATGGAGGCTTGCAAGACAGGGCCTGGATCTCTCCCACTCGTCGTGCAGAGGTGATGGCCACGAGGAATGCTGTCTTCCACGACAGAAACTTCAACGGCACTGAATGCATAGGCTCGAATGGGGCCCCCATGAGCCTAGTTAGTACCACGTTGAGCTCCCACGCCGGCGCAGGGGCCTTCACCGGCGGGAATCATCGGAACAGTCCTTTCATAAATTCCTTCACCAGACGATGAGACCACAAGGACGCCCGTCCTGTAGTTCCGGTGTAACGTGAGACGGCAGCCAGATGTACCTTGATGGAAGCGTGAGATAGGCCAGCCTTGGCCAAAGACAGTAGGTACGGCAATACTTGAGGGGCCGTAATCCGCAGAGGGTTAATCTTCTGTGCCCGGCACCAGACAGAGAACCTCTTCCATTTGTGTCCGTAGCACTTGAGAGTTGAGGATGCCCTGACCTTTGCAAGAACCTCTCTGCAGTCGGCCGGGATGTCGTATCCTCCAAACTCTAGTGCTGCAGGAGCCAGGCCTGCAAGTTCAGCGACTCTGGTTCGTGATGAAGAATGGCGCCTCCTTCTCTCGAGCGAAGATCCGCGTCCGTCGGCAGCTTGACTGGTGTGGACGCTGACAAGTCCAGAAGGTCAGGGAACCAGATCTGCCTCGGCCACGCCGGTGCAATGAGGATCATCCTCCACCGGGACCTCTTGAGCTGGTTGACGAGCCAGAGTAGCAACGGCAACGCGGGAATGCATAAAGGAACAGGCCATCCCAGGGGAACGAGAAAGCATCGCCCATGCTCCTCGGTTGGGGAAACCTGCTGGCGAACCTCTGGCACTTGGAGTTTGCCGCTGTCGCGAAGAGATCGATCTGGGGTTCGCCCCATCGTCGGAAGAGTCGGTCCACTTGATCCTGGCGCAGTTCCCACTCGTGGCACGAGTGCAGCTCCCTGCTGAGTGAGTCGCCGATGGTGTTTTTTATCCCTGCCAGATGAAAGGGTACCAGAAACATCCCTTGGGCGATGGCCCAATGCCACAGATCCTGGGCTTCCTTGGACAGGGGAGGGGATCTGGTTCCGCCCTGCTTCCGAATGTAAAACATTGTGGTGGTGTTGTCGGTGAAGATCCTCACCACCTTGCCCTTGAGGGACGGAAGGAAGGACCTGAGGGCCCAGAACACTGCGCGGAGGTCCAAGATGTTGATGTGGAGAGTCTTCTCCTCCGAGCACCAAAGGCCTCTCGCGTGGAGGCCTCCGGTGTGCGCTCCCCAACCTTCCAGGGAGGCATCCGTCATCACCGTCACCTGGTGGGCCGGGGCTAGGGAGCCTGTTCCCGCTGTCAGATGAGAGCGGACACCCCACCATCGTATCGCCTGACGGAACGTTTCATCAAGCGAGATCCTGTCCTCGAAGTTGCCCGTCGTCTGGATCCAGAGGGCGTCGAGGAATTCTTGCAAGGGCCGCATCCGAAGTCTGCAATGGGGCACCAGATAAATGCAGGAGGACATCATTCCGAGGAGGGACTTGATAGACCTCACTCTGGCCACGTCCGTGGCCAGTAGACGTTGCACCTTTCCCAGGATGGTCCTTATCCTTTCCTCTGACGGTGAGGCCCGCCGCGCCACTGTCGAGCTGTGCTCCCAGAAACAGGGCGACTTGCGACGGGACCAGGTGGGATTTTGGAAAGTTGATGGAGAACCCCAGGTCTGTGAGCAGCTCGACAGACTTCGCAGTGTGTTCCACGGCGAGCTCCCTTGTCCTTGCCCGTATGAGCCAGTCGTCCAGGTAGGGGTAGACGAGGATCCCCTGCAGGCGCAGCCGCGCTGCCACCGGTGCTAGGCGCTTGGTGAACACCCTGGGCGCCGATTTAAATCCGAACGGGAGGGCCTTGAATTGGTAGTGCCGCCCTTTGACCACGAACCTGAGGAACTTTCGGTGCCTCTTTAGAATAGGGATGTGGATGTAAGCATCCTCCAAGTCCAACGACGACAGGAAATCGCCCTCCTCCAGCTGTCCCAGCACGTGCTGGAGGGTGACCATCCGGAACTTCTGTGCCTTGATGTATTTGTTTAGTCGTCGCAGGTCCAGGATGGGATGCCATCCTCCTGTCTTCTTCCTCACGAGGAAGTATCTTGAGTAAACTCCAGAGCCCTGAAGCCTCTTCGGGACAAGCTCGATGTCACCTTTCCTGAGCATCTCCCGTACTTCCAACAGCAGTTGAGGGACGTGATTTTCCTTCCTGGCCACGGGAGGAATGCGGGGGCACCTCTTCTGGAACTCGAGGGCGTGCCCCAGGGCCAGGGCGTCCAGCACCCTACAATCGGTGGAGATGGACTCCCACACGCCGACGAACTTCGTCAGCCGGCCTCCCACCGGGGCGCTTCGGCGGGGGCCCGACCCGACGGACGGTTCAATCTTGCTTGGAGGCCGCTTTGCCTCCTTGGCGACGACGGCGAGATCCACCTGACTTGCCGCGTCCCCTGTAGGCCTCCTGCGACGAAGACCTTGCCGCTTGACGGTAAGTAGAGGAGCTGCTGCCGGCTCCCTTGGAGGCACCCTGTCTGCCTCCGGAGCTCCGAAAGGACAGCCGTCACTGTTGGAGCACACCCAGTGCACGGGCCGTCTCCGTGTCCATCTTGATCGCCTGAAGGGATTCATCAACCGCCTTGCCAAAAAGGTTGTTCCCATCGAAGGGCATGTCCAAAACCTTGGTCTGAACGTCCTGGCGGAAATCCATCGCCCTGAGCCATCCTCGTCGTCTCAGGCAAACGCTGTTGCCCAACTGACAGAAACCAGTGTCGGCGATGTCCGTAGCCACCGTAATGGCGTGGTCCGAGGCAATCTCACCTTCCTGCAAGATTTCCAGGGCCTCAGCCCTCTTGGAATCCGGAAGGAAGTCCAACAGAGGGGCGATCTTGAAAAACAACTCCCTGTCGTAGCGGGCTACGATGGCCAGGGCGTTGGCCACCTTGATGGTCGTCGCTGCAGATGAGATGACCCGTCGTCCCATCGCATCCAGTTTCCTACCCTCGCCGTTCGGAGGTGAGGTTGAAGTCGAGGCCGATGCCCCCCCCCTGCTTTCTTCTTGGCCGCCGCCGAAACGACCGAGTCCGGGGTAGGTTGCGCCCTAAGGCACAAGGGGGCAGCGTCGGGGACCCGGTACTACTTCTCGTACCGGTCCCTCTTCGCAGGAGCCATGGCAGGGTTCTTGAGGAGGGCGAGCCCCTCATCCCAGATGATATCAAGAAGCGGTACGGCGAGGACCTTCTTCCTTTTATCCTTGCGCCGCTGGTAAAGGAACCCCTCATTCTTTTCCTCGGGGCAGAGCTGGAAGAGCTTGGATGCCCTGGAGATCATTGCATGGAAGGATCCAAACTCGTCGGGCGGGGACGCCCAGGCAGGGGGTGACGGGGGGGCACGTCCCATCGTCACCTCTATCGCCATCCGTACCCGTCGTAGTCGTGTCCATGCCTGTATCATCCCCGTGGGTAGTGGACCGGGGGGAAGGCAGAGAAGGCCGCAGAGGCGGGAGAGGAGGCCTAGGATGCGTCCTCCTCCTCTTAGGCGGTGGGCTCCCCGAAGGTCCTGGCTCCGGATCCTCCATCGGGTCTGGCTCAGGCTCCTCCTTCGGGGGAAGGGGCAACCTAGTCCTTATCTCCGAGCATAAGGACTGGATGGCTGACAAAATGGCCGCCGAGGTGTCCTGCGGCGCCGGAAACGACGGGCGCGAGGGCTCTTGAGAAGCCTCGTCTGCGTCACCGTCGCCCGGATCCCTCCCGATGGGCTGGGTCTCCTCCACGACTTTGATGAGCTCCTCTTCAGAGGTCGTGTCCGTATCCGCGACGGCCACCACCCCCTCCCCCCCTTTTCCAATGAGGACTTTGTGGGGGTCTTCTCGATGGGCCTGAAAGACGACTCCCTCCACGGTGGCAGGGAGACTCTGGTACCTGAGGGCGCCTCCACTGGTGTAGCCTCCACAGGCTGAGCCAGGGCCGCGGCGACATCCTCAATCGAGGTCCTAGCAGGGTGAATCACGGCCAACGTCACCTTCTGTACGCCTGGGGCCTTCACCTTCGGGGGAGGGTCCGAGCCTCGCTCCCCCTCTGCCGGAGTCTTCGAGATCGACAGGGGCCTCTCCAGAAGCTTCACCGGGTTCTCGGACTTCCTCTTACCCGAGCCAGAGCATTGGCTCGTGGTCGATGGCGCCGGGGAGGGTGCGCCCTGCCTGGCAGCGAAGGAGCCCGACCGTTCGGCGCTCCTGGTGCCCGCGGACCCGCGGTGCTTAGCCTTTTGTTGGGCCCCCGTCGCCGGAGCACCCTCACAGGACTTAGAAGACCGCTCGGACTTCTTCTTCTCGCCTGGCGGGCTCTTACCTTCCAGCCAGTTGGCGAGACGGAGGTGGCGATCCTTCATGGTCCGCTCCGACATGTTTCCACAAAACGCGCAGTCATTTTCCTTGTGCGTCTTGTCCTCATGGAGACAGTAGAGGCATAACGAATGCTCGTCCTCCTTGAAAACGTTCTGAAGCTGGCATCCAGGGCAGGTCCTGAATAGCTTCCTGGGCGTCGAGCTCCCTTTCTCCTGGGCCATGTCCGGGGTAGGCCTCGGAACTTCTGGAATCCTCCAAAAGCGTAACTCGACGAAATCTTCACCCTTGAGGGGCGTAGAAAACTCCGAAACGGATCCCCGTTGATCGGAAGTAGAAACGGTGGAGCTTGGGGCTCTTTTAACCGAAAAAATGAGAAAATCTCCTGAAAAAAGCGCGAAAACGCAGCAAAGCACGAGGACTGCTCTGTTTGAGTATAAGCTATTTTCCTACGTGTGAGTGTTTTGGGTATCTCTAAAACTGGTCTAATAGGTGTTTGTAGCCTACCCTCTTGTTGTTTCCCTATCATAGAAGTATTTCTAAATTGTGAGAGTGTACCACTCGGCGCACCCTCTGATAAGCTCCTCGCACCCTTATCTTTAGATGCTAGTCCACCTACTGGTATCTCTAAATCAATAATTTCTTTTAGCAAATTACCCATAGCATCTGCCATAAGAAAGAAAGAGTCATCCATATCACTCTCCCCAATGGGTTGATTAAGATTATGCTTGGCACAAATAGAGGTCCTTTTGAAATGTTCTCCCCAACCAGCAGGCTTAGTGTTCCCAAACTGGGTGGAATCAAAAAAACACTGCTTCTTATCCTGATTATCCTTTCCAAAAATAAATATTGCTGGCGAGATATGAGTCGACTGCTTAGTTCTAAACGAGTATTTTCCCTTATTATTTCCCACCATATTTAATGTTAATGAATCTGGGCCTTGAATTTCCCCAGCTTCCATTCTTCCCTTTATAATCATCTTCTGAAGAGGAGTGGAGGCATGATAACGGACCACCTGTTACGCTCACCTGGTTCCCACAGGGGCGTCGATCGGACCCGGACAGCTGCGGTCTCCACCAACGTGATGCGTAGTGAAGAGATGACAGTCTGGACTGGCCCACCTAATCTTGTCTGCTGGACTCGTAGAAGTATTCTTCTGCAAGTGGAGAAAGGGATTTAGCCACCGTGGACTTTAGTGATGCCTCCTCCCCAACTGTTCTCATTCTCCCCACTAATCACCTCCGATATCCCCTCTTGTAACCTCACCTTATGTTTTTAAATGATGAGCTCTCCATCCTGCATGGCATGCAGGGGCACGTAGATACCAGTTACTTCACTGGTTTGAAGGTACTTGGGCAGTTCTGGAGGAATATTGACTCCAGTGTCTATAAAGTTCAAAGAGTTCAATATGTCCGATGTTCACTCTTGTTCCATTCCCTCGTTAGGTTGCAGCTGGGTCCAAAAGAATATTGCCTGGAGGCAGCTGATGGCGTTCAGGTAAGAGTCTGTATTACCAAACACTGTCCGGTAAAAGTTGCATGAGTTTAACTTGCTGTTTTCTCGCCCTTTATAGGTGCGGCATAGAAAGATGCGGCGAATTAAAGGATAATCCCTCCGGTGGTAAAGCAGGTAAGCCTATGGTGGCAAAGAGATTGTCTTTGTCGGTTTTCTCGGCTCACCTTGTTATTCCTTTTGTTTTCCCCCCAGGTGCTGGGTTTCGACGAAGAAAATGATGGAGGCAGCGCTGAGTTGAAAGATGCGGTGGACTGGTGAGTATAACGCGGCGCTGCTGCTGGCGAAGCGACGCATGCTGAAATAATGTCCTTTCCAGGCTCGGAGATGTGCTGGGTCCGGAATCAGGTAAGGAATCAAATAATGTCCGTGATCTAACCTCTTCTCCTTTCTTTTCCTTTTGTCTAGGAGCTCCGGATTCGAGGCGGGCGTGGCAGAAGACTGGATGCTGACTTGCAGACACGGTGAGCGTTACGCTGCTGGATGCAGAATAACACGAAGCATGAGCTGCTGTTCGGGCGTGGTTTAAATAGCCTGCAAAATAGTCCCAGGTAAGAAGTTCCCCAGAACCACACCCGAGTAAAAAATAGTCCCTGTAATAAAATAGTCCCATCCAGGCCTCACGTTGCCTTGGACTCATTTGCAGCATGGTCTGCATAAGGTAAGTAAAGTCTATGAGCCTGGCGCCTATGGCACCAGGACTGATTTCTATGATGAGCCTGGCGCCTAAGGCGCCAGGACTGAATCCAAATAGCCCTCAGCCGGGGCTGTTGGGGTTTTAATGAGTATCTGGATGCCTGCTCCCGGGGCTGATGGACTCGATCCGGAAGCCCGGGGGTAGGCATCATGACACCACCCTTTTAGTACCCATTAAACTTTGTTGAAGACGTTCTTCGTCTGCAAGTTCCTGCCTAGATTCCAACTTATCCATATGAGCCCCGGTAGCCTCTGTCTCTAATATATCTAAAATTCCCTCAGTAGGAGCTTCAACCTCCAAGGTTGCGGGATCAGTAGTAGGATATCCCTTCAAGCTCCCTTCAGATCTATCGTTAACATTTTCCTTGTTGTTTTCAACAGATACATTTGGGGCAGCCATATTTTCCATATGATCTATATTAATGGGCTTCTCACAGTGTATCGGAGAACCCAATTGGTCTTCTACTACCTTAGTCTCTTGGCTCTCAACAGTTTGAGAACCACTTCTCAGTGCAGGCATAATTAAGTGAATTGATTATAGAAGAATACTCCCTTTGGATAGAACAAAAGAGAAGAGGAGAGTACGACTCGCAACCTCTTAAAAAATAAGAAGGAAAAAAGAGAGAAAGAAAAGAACAATTATATAAAAAATGGCTGGGAAAGAATTCAGTTAAAATTTATGATATTCAAAAATTTTCTAAATTCAGTGAAAATGTATATGATATTCAAACATTTTCTAAATTCAGTATGGCATCAAAAAAAAATTCTACAAATGCAGCTTTAGCTCCTCAACTAAATATCAAAAGTCGCTTACAGCAAGTAATAAGTATAAAATATCACACCTTGAGCCCGTAGTGCTTAAGCAAAGCTTTCTGACTAAGCTAATACACCCGCAATGCAACAAATTTCTTAATTTCAAAACTGAGGAAATGCTATAAAAACGTCATTAATTATAGCCAAGCAGTGACAAGGATCAAAGGGTCTCGCCCGACAGTCTCCCGCCATTTGCTGGCTCTGTTCACTAAAAGCTCCTGAAGGAGGAAAAGTAATCTGCCAATGATAGCAGCTTATATAGAAGTAATCATTGTAATCAGATGTCTCTTCTTACTGTGCACACCAGAGTGCAGGAGCCCCTCAGCGCCAAACAGCCGCACAACAGAGAGTGGCCTTGACCACGATGGGCTTAACGTCGCAAGGGTGGCTGTATCGCCTTGAAGTAGGTGCTTCTGGTCATGTGACCTCTCACTTGCTCGTAGCTTGGCCCGCCTCCTCCAGGAAGCGTGATCGGCAAGAGCCTGGCTGGCTCGCAGTGCTGATGCAGGTAAGCAAGTTCAAATGCAGAAAAAAAAACGCTCCTTCACTCAAGCGAACCTCCAGGCGTTGCAAAATACCTCCAAATATTTCACCTTTGGTACAAGCCTGTACTACACAGTTATAGTGGTAGCAGTAGCGGAGCAGCCAGACTCATCTCAAGAGTAAGTGAGCAGTACAAGTGTTTACACAAGGAACAGCAATTACTATGGTTCAGGCAAACACTGACTCCAGGTTTCTAAGTAAAAGAATATATGACAATGCATTACTTACCGTAAAAGCATTTCTGATGGTTGTATCTGCTTAGATTCACATGCTGTGCTGCGGTATTCGACGTCTGTTTCGTCGTCCGCTTGCGTTTGTCCTCGGAAACAATTCTCGCCAGGCTCTCGACGACGAGTTCGTCGGTAGAGGGTTCTGGAGTCGGCGTTGTCTGCGTTACGTGCTGTTTCTCGACGGCCGCTCTATGGAGCGTTACGTCGGGTGTCTTTGAGGTAGCGCCCGTGTTAGATGAAAGCCCAATCGCTGGTCGCGGCTGCGTTTGCGGGTGGGGCTTACGACCCTTACGGTCTAAGGTCGACGCCGGAGTGCCCTGCGTCCCCTTCGGCGCTGGTGGATCCTTCGTCCTCGACGAAGAAGAGCCGTGGGTTGTGTGCTTAGGCCTATGGGGTCTGTGTGCGTCCTTGTCGCCGGGGTGTTCATCCCCATAAGCAGGGCGTGAGCCGAGCCCGCCGGGGACGGACGTCGAGGAGCGCGAGCGCTCCTTCTGGGGGTTAATGACTTCCGTAACGGACGTCGAGTTATCACCCTCCTCGTCACTTTCTGTAACAGCGGCGGCGGGTGAGGAAACTGACTTCGACATAGCGTAGTCCGCCCACCTCTTAACTTTCCGTTCTTTAAGGGTTCTTGGTTTTAAGAGCTTACAGGCCGCGCAGCTGTCCTCTTTATGATCGAGGGGCAAGCAACGATTACAGAGCTTGTGTTTGTCCTTCCAAGTGTATTTGCTCCTACAGCGTGGGCAAAACTTAAAAGGTGTCCTCTCCATAGCTGAGGCAATAAAAACTGGTGATAACAACCCCAAGGGAAAGATAGGGGAGAAAGAAAGACATTCTCGACGAGAAGAGAAAAGTTTGAACCCCCACTCTCCCTACTGTATGTTGGCCGGCGAGACCTGGCCACGTGTTCGGCAGCGCCGAAGGATCTCCTCCGTCTCTTCCGCTCCGTCGAAAACTTGCTCGGCGGAGAAACAGCTTCACAGCTAACGTCGAGGGGAGGGATCTTTTAACAGTAAGTATATATTAAGGACCGAGGTCCGTAGTACTTGTTTAGCAATGTCTCTCTAGGAGCTCCGCGTAAGGCGACCATAAACTGGGCGGAAAAAAACAATCTGAGGGACCTCGACGCATGAGGGATTGTGGGTACAACGCACGTCACTATAGGGATAGTGTTACAGACACGCCTTGTCGACGTCCCCTTTTCGACTACGAAAAACAAAATGCAATACTCCGCAGTGACCACTGGATGTCGGACCTATGCACAGCATGTGATTCTAAGCAGATTAACAAACATCAGAAATTTAATTACTCAACAGTTGTATAACATCTCACTATTATAAGCAAGATAAAGAATCACAGTCAAAATACACCACACCACTTCCCTTAAATTCTAGACAAGTTAGGCTCACAAAATGAAGTGGGAGCAAACTGGTACTCCAGCAATTTAAAAGGGAGGGAAAGACAAAGTTATAAGAAAATAGGCAAATCAACAGATAAGTAAGCAGTGCAACAGAACAAGAGAGGCTATCAGGGTAAAATAAGATAGAAAAGACTTAGGGCCAAAGTCAATGGTTCAAAAGTCTTTTGCTCAAGATAATAGGTTCAATGTAGATCGCGGTAAAGTTCGTGGCACAGATTCTGGACGAAGTTGGTCGGTAGAAAAGTAAGGTAAAAGAGAAGAGAAGGACAAGCCCTTGGATTGGAGAAAGATTTCAAACACTTTCACCGTGGCTGAGCGAAACGCACAACCTGATTTGCACAGTACCTTAAAACAGAGAGGGGGCTGTAGCTGAGGCAGACTTTCCTGGTAGTTCCGGCAGGCTCACGGTTCCTGAAGCGACTGTCGGACTGATCAGAAGTAGGAAGACTGGAGGGTCCTGCCCTACTCAGGGAAGAAAGCAGCAGCAGCTCCAAACGACGAATAAAAGGTGTGCTCCTTAAAACGCAAGCAGGGTCCGACCTTCCTGGCTATCCGGCCCACTGTAACTTGGTACTGCGAATTCGACCAGAGGAGAGGTCCTGGCTTGCAGTTTGGGTGAACTGGTTGGTCCTACCAGCTCAAGGGAAGAAGTTTCCTGGAGGATCTTCTCTGTCGTCGGATTTGGAGATTCGGTCCTGCACCAGGGCTTCACCGGGCGGTTCAGTCATGGTTCTTTCGTTCCAGTGGCGACTCTGCTCTTCCAGACCCAGAGACCTGCTTTTTATGCAGTTTTCCCCCATTCATACAGCCTGGCTGTCAATCACACAGCAGGGTGGCTGGGCTGGCAAGGCCAGTCTCCTTAGCCAAACAGACAAGAGTGCGACTTGGGTTGCCAAAACAACCCATGGCAGGGGTCCGAAGATCCCTCCATCACATCCTGCCCCTCTAGACTATCAGGCGCCTTAAGGAAATCTTCTGTGCAGAAGCCCGCGAAAAAGACCGCGAACAAAGGAATCATCCCCGGTTTGGCGCGTAGAGTAAAACACGAGAAAGATTTTAACAAAAAGAAATGTCGAATAAACCCAGCCGGAACCAAAAAAAAATGTATTTGGTCAAGTGGGTTTATGTTCGAGGCTACTAGAATAGCCTAAAAGAATACCACGTTTATATAATATAATTGCGGTAGAAAAGTTCGAGTAGATACCACTGCCACCAGCCAAGTCTTAACTTAAGCCAAGTTAAGGGAGCGAAACAAGGCTCCAAGAGGCACAGACAAAAGGGGATAAGAGTTAACCCTTTCCAGTACTCCATGTAAGATGGGGTGTACTGGGTCTGCAATTTAAAGTGACTATATAAAGTTAATGGCAACTTTACCTGTTTCTGGGGGACAGTAATCAGCCCCAGAAAAATGGAGTCAGAGGGAAGTCTTAAAGACAACCCTGTGTCACTGCACTGAAGGTGCTGTGTGACACACACAAAAAGTGGTGCACTTGGTGTAGGTGAGGCTCCAGTGCCCAAGAGCACACAAACAGTAAACATACACACAGCAAAACACATGTAAGAGTGGGAAAAAGGCTCACACTCTTCCCAGGTGAAAAAATAAACACTAGAAATCCAGCAAAGCTGCTGAGGGACTCATTAGGTAAGGGGAATCAGACATTTATTGAGAATTCTCCCTAACTGGCACACACTCTAGTCTCTCGAGCAATCCGATTGGCCAGCTGTCATTTAAAACAATCAAGGGAAGAGAACAATGGCGTCTTCATCTCGGTACGGGCCGAGAGCCTGCAGACTGCACGCAGAAAATCAGACCAGAGAAGCAAGCTGTGTCAGGGAGAGGAGCGGGTCCGCAGGAACCCCAAGAAGCAGGAAGCTTATCAAATAGAAGGAAACACTCTTGCTGGTAGCCGGGGTTGCTGTAGTGCAGGGAAACTACTGTAGAACTGCCAGAGGGACCCACGGGAGAACGGAGAAGGCTCCTGGGAGCCGGAGAAGCTGCAGAAGATCCTGGGAGACCTGCAAACAACTGGAGGGCTACTGCCAATACCCTGCAAGTACTAGGGTGGCTAAGCCCGAGGTTTGGGAGACTCAGGGAGTGCAAGAAACATTGAGAAAGTGCAGACTGACCTAAGTAAATATTCATCAAGACAAGTAACAAGGTGAAGGGGGGGTCTGGGACCCACACTGGGGGAGTATGTCCCGAACAGCACTAAAGGGGAATACGAACATTATATGAGAGGCAGACACACAGGACTTCATTACCAGTTGGGCTGTATTTCGGTGTTATATCCACCGTAAATACCGCCCAGTGAAATTACCCTTACCGCCACTTGATCCAGCGGATTTATCACGTCCCACTTTTTGGTATTTATGTAGCACTTTATTGCAAATTTTTACAAGAGATGATCTTTCTAAAATTGTAATTTTCGTTTTATGGATTTTAACATGTATTAATGATAATACATTGTTTAAAGAGATGTTTGTGTCTATGAATATGTTCTGAGAGATTTCTAGTAGTAAAAACTATCAATTGATAAGGTGGGGTTTGAGAAGAGTGTACCACTAGATTATTTAACATACCAGAAGTAATTGTACAGACTAAGAGGTCTGTTTTGGAGGCATTGGCGGGCAGGGCATCCTACTATGGTTGTTGTATTACGGTGTACCACTGCAGTCACCCTTAATCGTACCCTAACACCTGCAGAAAAAGACCACATAAGGTAACAAAACCTATGATACTGTGGACAAAAAAGGGCATTTTGTACACAAATGCCTGCAATTGGTGAGAAATATGAATGCCTGGTTGTGAAGGACAGACAGTGACTGAGGCACTCATGTTCTATAAAACTTGTCCCCAATTGTTACCAATCTACTCGGCAATTGCAAAAACGTTTGCGCTACCAGGTGGTACTCTTGCCCATATGTATATATCTATATCAGGGTTGTCCAACATGCGGCCCGGGGGCCGCAATGCGGCCCTCCAGCCCATTTTATGTAGCCCTCGAAGCCCAAGAGCACAGACAAAGCATTAGGTTACTTTTGTACTTTTTGTATTTATTTTATATGCAGCAAGCGTTGTGGCTGCAGTTTCAGGGTCAGAATTGTAGTCCACAAGCATTACGATTTCCATTGGCCGAGAAACAGCCAATGGAAATCCTGTTACCATGCAAGGCACGTTGTAGTAGTGGAAATAAATAAAATAACTGCGTTGCATGGTAACAGTATTTCCATTGGCTGTTTCTCAGCCAATGGAAATCATAATCACGTAAAGTGTGTGGGTGGAGTGACGGGCACACAGCGCCACCTTCACAGATCTGTGTTGCCGAGCCCAGGGCAGAGCCTGCCTGAGTCAGCAGCTCAGCCCAGCCCAGGTTCACAGTGCTACATGCGGTGCACACCGAGGTCTAGTTCTCCTTGTCTCCAGCGGTCGGAAGTACTGCCTGCCATATTTTCCGACGTATGTTTGCGGCATGCAGTGCTTTTGAGCCTCCCAGATACCGCTGGCCAGATACACCGAAACACAAGTATCTGGCCAGCAGTATCTCAGAGGCTCAAAAGCAGCGTGGGTTGCCTTAATGTTTTTAACATTCCGCCTCGGGAGGGAGGGTACAATTTGCATCACTTTTTTAAAAAAAAACTCCCCCTTGGGTACTGTACAAATTGTGTCACAAAAGGAATGACTTCCCACATGATTTTACCGCATGTGGGAATTAATTCCTTGCCAAAATGGCTAGGCAACACAATCACGCCATCCACACCCAGAAAAGCAGCACAGCGGGTAAAATGCCTGGGGCTCTATCCAATTTTTGTTTTTGCAAGTGACAAGTGCTAACCTGGATGAGGCAAAACAGCCCTTGGGAAGTGTCCGTGCCCCTGTGGGAGGAAGGCCAGCTGCGGGAGTGCATTTTCAGAGCGCATACCACCGTAGCCCACGAGATCCAATGCACTGTGGGCTTTACAGCCATGATGTCAATTCCCTCCTCAGTTTCTACAACATGGCCCTCAGCTCAGCCGGAACGAGTACCGGCGCACCGGCCACCCCTGGCCGCTGGGAGAGGAGGGCACACGGCCATATCTAGTTCTTCATACTTTAAGATTGTGCTCACATTGCCTTTCTTCAATTAGGTTCACCTGTGGGTGATCGCCTTTCCCCATTTTATCTGTTGAATTGGATTAGGCTTCTTTCATTAGCACAGGTAATGAATGAGATAAGCTGCCATATGTATCGGGCACAACACTGCACAGGCAGCATCAATCATTAACACAGAAGTATTGAATGTGTATTACAGAGATAAGATGCCAAATGTATTGGGCACATAGCCGCCAGAAGCACGCCAGAAGCACGGAAACTGCTCTCCTGAACATCCGTGAGGACCTGCTCTCGAACCTCGACTCCAACACTCCGTGTGTTCTCATTCTGCTCGATCTCTCTTCTGCCTTTGACACTGTCAACCATGCCATCCTGCTCAACCGTCTCCGTGATAACCTGGGTATCACTGGACAGGCTCTGGCGTGGCTGACCTCTTTCCTTCCAATCGACCCTCCCAGGTCCAAATGGGGTCCTTCCTCTTTGACATCTTCTCTACCTGTGGTGTCCCCCAGGGATCTAATCTCTCTCCCTGGTTGTTCAACCAGTATCTGGCACTCCTTACCCACTGCATCGCCACTCTCTGCCCCAACTTTCAGTGCTATGCGGACGATACCCAGCTCATTTTCAGGCTACCCTCGGCCTCCTCCTCTCCTTCCCTCATCTCCGACTGTCTGTCTGCTATCCAGGAATGGTGTGCCGCCAATGACCTCTGCCTTAATGCCAGTAAGACTGAGATTCTACTCATCGGCACACCCACTCCCTCCTTCCCTGCAGCGCTCTGGCCAGCCTCTCTTGGCCCGCTTCCTGCTACTACTTGCAAGGCAAAAAACCTCGGGGTCATCTTCCACTCCACACTCTCCTTCTCTCCTCATATATCTGACGTCTCTAAGAAGTCACACTACCAGCTGCACCTCCTCAGAGGTATTCTTCCCTCCCTCTCCTTCCCCCAGAAGCTCACTGTCTCCAGAGCCCTGGTTCTCTCGAAGCTGGACTACTGTAACAGCCTCTATCTTAATCTGCCTGCCTCCACTCTCCGCCCTCTGCAACTCATCCAGAACAGGACTGCGAGACTTGTCCTTGGCCTCAAGCCCACGGACCGTATCTCTCCAGGACTGAAATCTCTACACTGGCTCCCTGTGGCTGCGAGGATTAAGTTCAAAACCCTTTGCATTGTCCACAAGGCCTTCTGGGGCCTGGGGCCTAAATACCTTCAACTCTCTCTTCCTAAATATCTTCCTTCCCGAGCCCTTCGCTCATCTGTCTCCAACTCCCTCAAGGTCAAGCGCCTCTCGAAGCAACGAGCTGGGATTAGATCTCTCTCTGCGGCAGGGGCCTCCCTCTGGAACAGCCTTCCTGCATCCCTGAAACTTGAGGAGAACCATCTTCGGTTCCGGAAGCACCTCAAAACCTTCCTCTTTGCTTCTGCTTTCTCTCTCCCTCTCCCCTGCTAAATTCTTCATTGAAACTGCACTGAACCTGCACCTGGGCCACTCTCACCGACCTCGGTCCTTGGCCCAGCCACTCTACACTTGCACTGCCTCCCTGGCAACCCCTGCACTGCGGGACTGTCTCTGCATCCCTACAGCCCCCCCTCCCAGCACTTGTCTGCACTTACCTTGCACTTGCCACCAGCTGGCCCTATTTATTTATTTTTTATTCTACTTACCCTGTTCAGCACTTCCCCCTCTCCCTTTCCCCTTGCACTTTTTCACTTCCCCCTACCCCTGCACTTGCGCGATCTGAATGACACCTGGCCTAGTAGGATCGTTGTCTGTCTTTCCCCCTTGTTCCCCCCTCCCTGCCTCGTCGCGCTTTGAAACACTTGTGTATAGGCGCGTTACAAATGCCATATCATATATCATATCACAATACTGCACAGGCAGCATCAATCATTAACACAGAAGTAATTAATGTGTATTAGAGAGATAAACTGGCATATGTATTGGGCACAATGCACAGGCAGCATCAATCATTAATACATAAGTAATTAATGTGTATTAGAGAGATAAACTGGCATATGTATTGGGCACACTGCACATGCTCAGGCAGAATCAATCATGCTTTGTAAAGTACAATGTTGGCCTAAACTGGGAACAGCCAGGATAAACATATTGCTACAGAGGCATATTTTGGGCACAACCAGCATGACAATGTGTTAAATCAGTGACAGTGCTATCTTACACTGTGGACACATAGATAACTCAAATGTTTTATGTTGTAAAATGTTCTTGTCTGCTGTTGGTGACATGGAATTTTCATGTTCCCCTTTAGAACTGATTATAAATTTATGCCTTTTGGTCAGTTTTTCTGCTGTAAAATGCACAATTTCAACCCCATATTTGAAAAAAAATTCTTGGGGGGGGATCCCCCCCACACCCTCCCATGATCCTTATAGCTCCCTCGCTACGCTCGGTCGCCGCCACTATTTCAGGAAAATATTAAGACACACACTGAAAGAAATCACAAGCAACTGACCTCGGATCATTTGATGGAGTGCCTGCCTTAGATACTCACTGCCCCTGACACCAAAAGCTATCTTTGGGACTGCATGGCGCATCACTGCCTGTGATGCTATTGTGTCGAAGGTCACACAATATTGCTTTTTAATATACTGCTTTCGGTGAGGTTGTTGACTTTTGGCTCGCCGGCCCACTGGGTGACAAAAAGTTAATGCTTCGGCCCCACAAGGATGGACAAGCCTGATCTATATAATCGATGAAAACTTTATTAAAAAGGGATGTTATGATTACGTTACTTCAATAAAAATCTTTGAAATTCAGAGAAACTTTGTTAAAAGGACGTTATGGTTGGAGCGCAAAATCGAAAAAACAAAGACATTCAGCAGTTATGGTAAGCAATGCACCGGAAGATTGGGCCTGGAGATACTGCATTGAAAACCTGACAAAAAACAGTTGAAGGTGGTAAATATGTAGATCTTGAAGAGTGTTCTTAAGTGAGTTTGGTTTGTGTTTGGCCTGAGCTAATGGTGCACAAACATGGAACAGCAAGCAGGTCCCAGACATTTACAATTTAAATCTTTTATTTGCATATGGTCTCTAATCTTAGTTTCGTTCTCTGGTCATGATATTGATTTCCCACTTACTAGATGTTACCTGTTTGTGTTTATCCACACATTTGTCTAGTAATCCCCTTGGCTCGAAGTTTAACATTACTCAAGGTCCTGATAGGCTTTGACTTATAATTCAATTGACCAAATCTATCAGATATAGAATACTTTACTTCTAAAGGCCATGCTGCAGTCATTGGCTACATTAATGTACTTTTAAAGTACATTTTGCGATGCTTGGACTAGATCATGAGGCCTAACCATCACCCTTTACATGTTCGTACCAATAGCCAAAACACAATCGTTTGTAAGGACTTTCTTCATGATCGTTACAAATGAGTGATATCATATGTGATGGCATCGATGATGCCATTTGTGATGTCATCTTTTACGTCTTGGTGTTATTCTGAAAAGTGCATGGTCGGGGCGCAAGTTATGGCTTCTTACCAAAACTGACGAGGTATTTTTATTAATTTTGCATTGCAACTACAACGTACAAATAAAGTTATTTCTCTGAATTTCAAAGAGCAACGTAACCATAACGTCTCTTTAAAAAAATATTGTTTTACTGAATTTCAACGGTTTTTATGACTGACAAGGTTTCATTATGTTCCGGAATTGTATGCAAGTCCATAATAATTCCACTTTTAACATATATGAACGAACTGTAAGGCTCCTTTAACAAACATTTTTTGCTGCACACACTGGTGTGTGCCACTTTGAGCAGCACATGTTGGGGATGTAAATCATGGTTGAAATCCCTATCGATATCCACTGGACTGCAGCCTGGTCCAGTGTCCACTATAATGCCAGTGGGGGCCACTACTCGTGGTTTGCTGCAGTAGCCAGTGACGCAATCCCTGGGGCACTGGCTTTACCCACATTGCAAGCCCTGACAACTAATCTACAGGTGAAATTGGGCAGGGCAACGTAACCATTTATCATTTATTCAGTGAATTTCAACACTTTTATTTTTAAACTCTTTATTATTCAACAGTGGTCTCAACAGTTACAGCAACTTCATCCCATCAATACAAACAAGTCAACAAACAGGCAAAACACTTACTTTTAGTGTTACATGGACGTTTCATCATCTGAGAGCATTTAACACAAATACATGCGGAAGGGGCCCCATATGTCTTTTGGTCGGCTTGCCCCAGGCAGAGTCAAAACATATTGTTCCTCACATTCATTGGTATATGTCAGTCCACGGAGGAAAGTGGTCATGGTTGGTGGTGTAGGAGTTTTCCAGGCTTGTAGGATACATTTCTTCGCCACCGCACATGAAACATTGAATAATCTCCTGGTTTTCTCCGAGCACTTGCCAATGTCTCTGAATAAGTATTTTTGGGGAGTTAGCTGTGGGGGTATCTGTGTGATTTCCGCCAACATCTTGGCCAACTCTCCCCAGAATCTCACCAGCGCAGGACACTCCCAGTACATATGAAAGGAGCCCACCCGCTGGGCTCCACACTTGGAGCACCCCCCCCGTACTCCGCCACGAATTTTGCCATCTTAGCTGGCGCGTAGTGCAATCTATTTAGGAGTTTAAATTGGAACTTTTTTCGTGAGTGCACAGTGTCTGTTCCATTTATCTTCCGGGATGGGCATTTGCAGGTCTGTCTCCCATTTGTCTTTGACCCGGTTTAATGGGGGTGTGAGTTTGTACTGCCACATATAATTTAGAGATACCCAGCCTTCATGGTAATGAGTTGTGTACAGGGGTGTTTGGGGGGGTGGGGGTGGGTTTCGCCTGGAAACATCGGCCACCTTTTCTGAAATGCGGCTCTCACCCTGTAGTATTGTAGTGTTTTGAGTGGCCCACCACCCATTGCTCTCGTGAAGTCATTCTTAGTTGCAAATTTACCATCTATAAACATATCGCCCACCTTCATTTCCATGTGAGGGTCCAAGGCTCCTGAATACTCGTATCGGAAGTTGGGGGGATACCCGGAAAGTTCCACAAGGGGACCTCTGGGTTATATGGTGTCTCCAGCTTCAATCTTTTAAATAGTGCGCCCCAGGCCCGGACCGTGCAACTGACCGGGTCATACTCGCATGTGTCTGTGTCGTGGATTAAATATGACTGACTTAATGTCTGCTGGAGATCTAGTTTGTGTTTCTACCCAGGTGTGTGGGGCTTCATCAGATTCTTCGTACCAGTACTTTGCAAACTGTGCCTGGGAGACCAGATAGTAGAGCTCAAAGTCTGGGGCCGCTATATCCCTGGTGTTATAGGGCTCTGTCATTTTCTCCCACCCGATTCTTGCCGGTTTCCCTTTCCATAAGAAGGTAACTACCAATGACCGCAATCTGGAAAAGAAGTCTCTGCCCGGCCAAATGGGTATATTTACAAAGAAATACAGTAGCTTTGGGAGGGCTATCATTTTGAGTAGTGCTATTCTGCCATATAGGGATATGGGGAGGTGTCCCCCAATCTGTAGCTTGGCACTCAGTGTTTGTAGTGCCTGTTCGTGGTTGTCCGCAAAAAGAGTGTGTCTAGCTCTAGATACTAACACCCGAAGGTATCTGATGTGTTGTTCTGACCATTTGAGTCCGCAGGTAGCCGCTGGGCATTTAGTGGAAGGGGTGAGCGGGAATATTTCCGATTTGGCTGCGTTGACGACGTATCCCGAGTATTCCGCAAACCCATGTATATCAGTCATAATGGGAGCTATATTTTTCTCTGGTTCACTGACATATAGGAGCATATCATCCGCATAAAGTGAAATTAGCTGGATGGACCCTTTCATGTTTATTCCCTTGTCCCCATGTCTTCATCTAACAGCCGCTGCCATGGGCTCAATGGTTAAGGCAAACAAGATGGGCGAGAAGGGACATCCCTGCCGTGTGCCCCTAACTAATTGGAACAACTCGGAGATGGTTCTGTTGGTGCACACTCTGGCTCCTGGGGCGGTGTAGAATAGCCACACAAATCTAATGAAGGCGGGTCCCACCCCAAATGTTTCCAACACAGTGAGGAGACCCATGACACTGAGTCGAACGCCTTTTCGGTATCAAGGGCCACAGCGACTGCGCTTCTGCCTGGATCTAACTGCGCCATTATACCAAATAGTCTACAGAGGTTCAACGCAGTAGATCTCAGGGGAATAAACCATTCTGATCAGGGTGAACCAATGTGGAGACCAGGGGTAACATTCGGTTTGCCAACACCTTAGCATATATCTTAGCGTCAACATTGATAAGCGATAAGGGCCTGTATGATGACATGTTGGGCGGGAGTCGGGGCTTGGGTAGCACATTTATGATGGCTTCTCTCATTGTCGGGGGTAGTATGCCTCCCTCTAGGGCTTCCTCCCAGGTCTCCAGCATTATGGGAATTAGTTCCGTACGGAACTCCTTGTAAAATTCAGCCCCTAGTCCGTCGGAACCCGGTGCTTTACCCGACACTAGCCCCATGATCGCCTCACTCACTTCTTCCGCAGTGATCGGTTGATCTAGAGCCATTTTGTTTTCAAGCGGGAGTTTTGGGAGCCCCAGTGTCGCCAAGTATGCCTTTATCTCAGTGGTAGTTTTCCTGTCTCTGTTTGAATATAGTGATTGATAAAATTTGACAAATTCCCCATTTATACCCTCTTCGCTTGTTACTACCTCGCCTGTTGCTGCCTGTATACTGGTAATTGAATGTGGTTGCTTCTCAAGTTTAATCAGGTTAGGCAATGTTCTACTCGCCTTATTGCCCTCACCATATCTACGTGCTCTGGCAGGGGCTGCCAAATATCTTATTTCTCTGGCGGCTAGATCGTCAAAGTTTTTAATGAATTTGTGAATCTCGGCCAGAGTGGTCCTATCGTGTGTGCGGCTATAAGTTTCTTCCAGGCTATTTAAGGCATTTTCTACCTCTTCAAGCTCCCTTCTTACTCCCTTCAGGAGACCAGTGGATTTCGAGATAATCGCCCCCCCCTAGCCCAGACCTTGAAGGTTTCCCATACCATTGAGACCCGTACCACCGTCCCAATATTATTAGTAAAAAACTGTTATTTCCTCCCGTAGGGACTCCACTACGCTTGGGTCACCAAGTATCCCACCCGGCATTCTCCATCTCCTAGCAGGCCTGGGAACATCTCTTAGCCTGAGCTCCAGTATTACAGGGGAGTGATCAGACAGTGTACGGGGCAGGATTTTGCAGCTGTGCAGGGTCTCTGATAGGCCCTGCGACACAAAGAAATAGTCTATACGTGATTCACTGTCGTGGACGGATGAGTAGTCGGTGTATCATCATCTAACATCTGGGTGTAATGTGCGCCATGCATCTATCAATGTCATTTGTGTAAGTAGTTGACCCAATGTTATTGCCATTCTGGTTGGTGTCCTCATTTTCGTGGTGGATCCATCTGTTAACGGGTCCAGGGCCATGTTGAAGTCCCCCCCCCCCATATTATGGACAATGCGTCGAGTTTATTGAGGGTTTCATATATATTTAAGTAAAAGTCTGGGTCGTCAATGTTGGGGCCATATGTACATATGTATTCACCAATGTTATTTATTTACCAGCTATTTCCCCCATACCAGAACATACCTTCCCAGCGTGTCTACCTTGTGTCCCGCTGCCTGGAACCCCAGTGAGGGGTGTATGAGAATGATAACTCCCCTGGACTGGGACGAATAGTTCGTATAATATTGTGTCTTCCCCCATTTGGGCATTATATTCACATTTACGGCACCCATTGCATGAGTTTCTTGTAGCATCACAATCTGAGGGCAATGTCTAGAAACGTAGTTGCCAACCTTCCTGGCCTTCATCGGGTTGTTTAGTCCTCTTACATTCCAGGACAAAAGTGGTATTCTCAACCTGACAGTGACACTGCTCCTATGTGTGTCTTTACCAGCCATAACATAAACCGATTCCAGTATTCGTATGGCGGGAGCAGCAACCACAACTGCGAGACCACTTAACCTTCAAACCAAGCTCAAAACCAGAGCAACTTCGCTTCACCAACTGCAAGACTAGCTTGCAAGCTTCCCCCCTTACCTCCCCCTCCCTCACCCCATAGCTCAACGTAGCAAAACATTTTCTCGTACCCTAACCCCCCCACCCGCATCATCTCCCCGAACTCGACGATGCTGCCCAGTAACACTCATAACTTGCCCGGTGGGCTTACTTCTGAGCTGGTGGACCTTTCCAGAAGGACAGCTGCTGTAGCCATCTGGCTGCCCTCAATGGAGGCTTCACGGCTCCATAAACAATGAAGTTCGGTCCAGACCAACAGAGTTAGTTTTCCTTAAACAATGTCCCTGCGCGGGGATGATGTATCTTCATCGGTCTGCTGGGTCCCTTCTCTCCTCACCTGGTCTTGGCCTCGCATTTTGATCTCTCCCCTGGTCGCCGGATGGAAGCGGGATGGAAGCCTCCACATATGCCATTGCTTCTGACGGTTTTCAAAGAAGTGGGCTCTTCCACCGTGTTGAATTTGCATTTTTGCAGGGAAAATGAGGGCATATGGCACGTTGCGTAACCTCAGTTGTTTCTTGACCATCTCATAGGACCTTCTCTGTGTTTGTATGTTTGCCGAGAAGTCCGGATATATGTGTATTCTGTTTTCCTCGAATTGCAGCGATCCTTTCTCTCTAGATAGTCGGAGTATTGTGTTCCTGTCCCTGTAATTTAGGAGCCGTGCCACAATAGTCCGGGGTGGAGCACCTGGTTTTGGAGGGGGTGCGAGAGTACGATGAGCTCTTTCAACAAGAAAGTGGTCTGAGAGGGATTCCGTCCCAAGGACCGTCTTCAGCAAATTTTCTACCGTTCTTTCCATGGAGCCTTTACCATGCGCTTTCCGAAACCCGACTATCCGAATGTTATTTCTGCGTGATCTGGATTCCAAATCCTCGCATTTGCTTTGTGTTTTACGCTGTTCCGTTCTGAGTTGGGCTATATCGCGGCCATGCTGTGTTATCGTGTCCTCATTCGTGCTTATTCTATTCTCTTCTTCCATATTGCACGTTGTACTTTCCTTTTCCACTCGCGCTTTCAAGGATCCAATTGTCGCCACTATGTCGTCCAGCTGGACGTTGACCGACATGAATCCATTCTGCACCACCGTAGCCAGGTGGTCCAACGGATCTGTCTCATGGTTATCGGATGTCTGTGGCGTTCCTCCAGCCACAACATGTGGCTGGGAGCTGGCGAAGGAGTCCATTGGGCCGTTTTTTTCCCTCCTGCACCCTTCTTCTCGGTGCGGCCCATTTGTCTCGGTTACCACTTCGGGGTGGACTGTGATCTCCCACGTATAGGAGTCTAGTACCTTAGTACCCAGTAAGAAAGTTAGATGGATGTTAAGAGGGTAGTGCCATCGCCCCTGCCGTGGCTCAGGATGTGTTACAGGTCAGATATAGCTCCCAGCCCGCCTCAGTGAACAGCACTCGATTGTGGTCTGCTGCAAAGGGACTCCCACGAACTCCAGAGGCCTGTTGGTGGGGGCTGCAATATGTGTCGTTAATCCACCAGCCAGTGGGTTGCCCACCAACTCCTTTTCACCGAGGTGGCCGTGTAGCGCAGGCAGACAGCTGCACCTAGCCCATGTGGGTGTATCAGGGCAGTGCTGGCGGTGTATTTGTATGTCCTCCCCGCTCTCAATGGGGTGCAGGGTCCATATTACCACTCAGGCACCAGCCGCCCAGCCGCTCCCCTCCGCAGTCGCAGACCAGGCTTGCACCAGGATGTCTTAGTCAGGCGCACATCCGCAGCGTTGCACTTACTTTGCTCGTGTTGCATCTGTCCGTCTCCTGCCGCTGGGGTCCACGGGTCCAATCGCGTACAGGTCGCCTGGGACAGCGATGCTGGATTCCAGAGTGTTTGCCGCGTATGCAGACCCGTCCCCAGCAGGCGTGGAGCGCCGCCGCAAACCCGTGTCACCGGGAAGCCCCCTCTGCTGCCACCTCCGGATTCAGCCCATGAAGGCGTCCGCCACGGCTCACAGAGCCTCTCCCTCACAAGCGCAGCCGGCCGTCGTAGGTGTTCCTTCAGGGGAGAGGGTGGCAGCAAAGTGTGCCTCCGCCGAGCTGCGGCGCCTTGCTCTGGACTTGTCACCCCTCCCCCACTCGGCCTGCACGCTGTCTCCAGGACCTCGGGCCAGAGTAGAAAACGCGCAGAGCCCTTGAGCGGCCTCGCTGCAGCCCCTCAGCCGCTGCAGGTTCCGACATGGATTTCTTCGTCGTCCAGCAACTTGGGCATCTCGCTTCTTCAGGGTTTATACCATGTGCCTTCTGCCACAATATTTTGGATTTTGCAGGTATCCGCGTTGGTTCTGGCCGGATATTTCATGAAAAGGATTTCATACGAGCCGGAGCACTCCACCTAGGCGGCCATTTTTGTTGCGCGCAACAGTGCCCCCAGACTCATGAATTTCAACACTTTAACTGAAGAGGTTTAATTTTGTTGCACTTTATGGAATTAAAAATTCCTCTTTAGAATATATGAAACAATGATTAAATGCACTTTAAAATCTATTTTTCAGTGCACATTGTAGTGCGTCACTGAGCAACACATCCTGGGGATGCAAGTTATGGGTAAAGTGCCTGGGACATTAAGGATAGCAAGGTACCACCAAGCCAACACAATAGGCACTGGACCTAGCCTGCAGCCTGGTGCTTGTGGCCATGGCCCGTGGCCAGAAACCCTGAGGCATTGGCATCAGAGATGTTGCCGGCCCCGCTAAGCAACCAATAGTAGAGATTGTGCCTGGCCTGTAGCCTAGCGCAGTGGCCACTATACACCAATTATGGAATGTGGCCAGTGTCCACAAATTTCGGCCATTAACACTGGCCACACTCCCTTGGCAATGAGATGTAGCAATCTTGTCTGCCCCAAAAATGAATCCACAGTAAACCTTGGCCATGGCCTCTAGCCTAGCACAGTGGCGACTATCAAATGAAACATTTAAATTGGGTCCAGCCTCTAAGCGAGGGACTGGGTATTGAACCAATTCTACTCGCCATTGTCTTGCTTCCAAGAGACACACACATTGCCCCTGAACTATCCTCCTGGCCCTATACACTATACCCCCATAATGAAAACATCGGCCACCATTCATTGTTTCCAGCAATGGCCAGTGGCCACAATCCCTGGGGCATGAGTTTCAGCCATGTTGCAGGAACCACTAAGCAGCTCAGAGTAGACCTTGCAGCAGGCCGGGCCCAGTGGCTAGATTAGGCCATGCCCCAGACAATCTGGCCCCTGGCCATGGCCACTTGGCCATGCCTCAGGCATCAAAGTTAGATAACTTTTTTTTTCTTTCATTTTGGCCCTTTTGAAAAAATAAAACCCTTGATTAACACCAAATTTGAAAAAGCTTGCTTTCAGTACCAGGTTATCACCCCTCGTGCAAGTTTGGTGCAAATCTGTTGTGGTAGGTCAAAAGAAGGACCAAACGGTGGCATTTTCACAAGTTCTTTTTATTTAACTAAAAGGAAAAAAACCTATCTATCCATTGTGAGAAACCAGAGGGAATCCTCACTCCTACTCCCCCTGGATCCTCTTCTCAGGTGGCCAGGGAAAGGCTGTCACTCTTGGATCCTGACCCTGGGGGTGGAGAAGCGAGAGAGGATCACCTGGTTGGAGGGTCCTCAGGGATTGGGAGTGGGGTACCCACAGGAGCGATATGGTATCCCCCTCTCCCTATTATAGAGCCACCTAACCCTCCCCCAGCCTTAATCGGCTACTGCAAAACCTCTCTCCTCATATTTCAACTGACATTACTGAGACGAGGAAGAAGCAACTAGGAATAATGAACATAAAACACACATTTTACCACTCTAGTACTGGGACGAGGAAGATGCCTGCAGATTATTGTGAGGGTCAGCCATGTCCCTTTATGGTCAGGCAAGTCCCATTGAGAATGCACACCTGCAACCTGTCAAGTGGTTGCAGGTGCATAAATGTAAAACCAGATAACAGCACACAGAGAATCAGGGAGGCCTAGATGGGAGAGACCAGCTGGGGGACCCTTATTGAGAAGAGGCAGCCGTGGTGGGACCAGAGAAGGGGCCAGGACGCTGGCTGAGATCCCATAGGACCTGGGGAGCCCCAGGCGAAAGAGGCTGTGAGGCTGTCAAAGGTGTAGGAGCCTCTTCAAGCAAATATGAGCAGCTGGAGCTGCGAATGAGCATAGCAGAAGAGGGGATGTTGCCTGCGTCCCTGCAGAGAAAACGGAGTGGCCAGCGAGTGCAGAGCTGCGGCTGGCGTGCGAGCTGGGCTCGCAGAAGCCAGTCCGTTGAATGAAGAAGCAGGAGAAAGCAGCGGGAGCGGCCGGGGAGCACGCCAAGGACCGGTGAGTGTTGGGGAGAGCCACAAAAGACCGGGGCACTCCTGGCGGGCTGCGGATAAGTCATTAAGAATCGAATGAAATGAAAACTTGAAACTTATATGAATTATGCATCTCGAATACCAAACCGAAGAAAAACATTCATATTAAATACCAGACTGATTTAAAACTCGAAAAAAAGTGGAAAAGCATTTTGAATATTGAACTGAAGGAAAACATGACTTTAAGCATATTGAATACTAAATTGACCACAACTTTGTGGGGAAAGCAAATGGCAGATGACACCCAAAGGCAAAGTGTCCTTGTGAAAGCAACATACAGAAAAAGAGTGCAAGTGTACAAGAGTGCCATATAAAGGTGGGGCATGAATTAGACCACCTGAAAGTGAACTTTATGAACAAATGCAATGCGGTAGGGCCAAACACCGGCAAGAGGTGTGTGACACATGGTGGCAAAGCCAAGGGGCTGACAATGAGAAGCCGTTGGCGTGTAAGCCTGCATATATAGCCAAGAGGCCAACAAAGAGGAGCTAAGTGAATGTGACTCTGAACACAGGGGCAAGCACAGAAGATCCTGTGTGTGCTGAGGAGTCTAGGGATCCTGGTTGCGTGACCGGTGATGGGTGGACTTTATGGTCTGACAACTGCACCTAGACCAGTGAGCCCTACATTGTGAAAACTAAAGACATTGTGAAACAAGCTGGTGTTGAACCTTTTTGAAAAGACTAAAACAAATACCAGTTTCTACGTTGAAGACTTGGGCACGGTAACCCAGAGACCAGATGAATTGCAATTACTGTCTTGAGGACGGAGCCTCAAGACCCTTTTCTTTGGAACTGTGTTGCACTGAACTTGGGGAAGGGAACCCCAAGCTTTTCAATTGGACTGTGTTGTATTGAACTTGCAGAAGGGAACACCGAGAATTGTGTGGAACTATTTTGCCTTGAACCTGGGAAAGGTAATCCTGAGATTTTGATGGAACCTTCTTGAACTTTGGATAAGAAGCTAAGAGCTAGACAAAGCTCAGAACTTTATGTTGATCACCATTTCTTTGATTATTGACATCCCTTTAGCTTTAGTTATGAGGGCAAGTATAGGTTCAGGACACAGACGGACGTTTAAGTTGAACTCTTCGACTCAGACTTTCCTTAGTTTTGTTCAGGTAGAGAAATCCACCTTAGCATTGGGCAAGTAAGGCCTTCTACCATCCTGACATTTAAAAAAAAAAACTTTTTATATAAAGTGCTTGACATTACAACAAACGAAAAAGGTAGCAGCATTAATCAAAATGACAATCTTACATCTTCGATTTCTCACATTGACTCTGCAGCAATCGAAACACAGTACATAGCAAGTAATGACTCAGACATGATTACAATGACATGGAGAGAGTGGGAGAGTAAAAGACCGGTCGGCAAGCTCTCATTGTCGTGAGCATTTTTTTGTGCTGATAACAAGTAATTGCGAAAGGGAGACCATATATCTATTGGTTTGCAGTTAGCGGGTTGTAGTGAGGACCATCTCTCCTCTAGATCAGATGCCCATGTAACAGCTTACAGCCAATATGACACAGACGGGCAGGCGCGGCGCAGCCACAATAGCAATGCACAGCGAACTGCCAATAGCATACAGAGGCCTGCCAGTCTATGAAAGCCGTGGTATAGTTGCTCAAACCTATGAAACAGACAGTTCAGGGGGGGGGGGGGGGGGGTGGGGGGGCTTGATTTGATGGCCATCAAAGTGACATCTAGGGCACAGAGCAGAGTGAGTGCGTGAGAAGAGGTGTAGTCTGGCCGGGTGGTAATGAAATCTGTGCAATACTTTAAACTGTATTAAACGGAATCTGGAGTTCAGAGACACAGGTCGAGTTTGCAGGCTCCTGGCCTACCGAATCTTGTCAGTGATTTCTATATCTAGATCCCTGGCCCAGGTCTCACGAATCTTCATCAAGGGTTTCTTGCCGCAGCTTTGTAGCAAGTCGTACAATCTGGCCACTCCACCCCGAGTAGAGGTTCCTCTCATAATGGTGTCTAACAATGGTTTGTCAGGTGGCAGTACAGGGAATTCTGTCCAGGTTTAAGCAGCGTGGCATAGCCCGACATATTGTAGCCAACTTGAGGACTGTGCCCGCGAGGACCCTGGTAGTTCCTGAAATGTGATAAAGGACCCCATGTTGAAGACATCACCTACATTTTCGTACCCATCTGTCACCCACTGTTGCAGTTATTATATTAATGGGAGGAAATGACGCACAGAAGTTCCATAATGGTAGGTTCCGATGGAACGGGGGGAGGGGGGCTTATCTAGTATTTTCCATATATTGCTCCAGGTCAATGCTGTTGCAGCAATAGTATTGTTGGCTTCTGGATCTTTCCAAACCGGTGGTAGTATAAGCAAAAGAACATAGCGAGCACTGGCCGCGTGCCGTTCAATTTTCACGTTCGGATGGCGAGTGTCTTCGTCAAACCAGTAGGCTGAATAGTGTTCCTGGCCAACCACCCAGTATTTTTCAAAGTCAGGGGCTGCAAGGCCACCCTGTGCATAGGGTCTAGTCAAAGTGTCATCATTTCAGCCTAACTGCACATGCGTGCCACATGAAGTTGCTGGTGGCTACTTTCAGTGTGTCAAAGAACGCTGTGCCTAGCCAAAGTGGTATTTTTAGATAGTAATACAGTAGTTTGGTGAGAATAATCATTTTAAGGAACAACGCGTGTCCCGTTATTGTGAGTGGAAGGTTCGCCCAACCGCTGAGCTTAGCTACAAGGTGGGGTAAATATATACTATAGTTGCGGGTATAGAGCGAAGCCGAGTGTTGCGCCACAACAAACCCCAGGTATTTAATTTCCAGGGGGGGACCAGGTGAATCCCATAAGATCTGGTGATGCAACAGTCGGATCAGTGAGCGGAAATAGCTCTGATTTGGCGCAGATGATGCAGAGTCCGGATAGGGTCCCACAAGATCGGATGTCCTGCATGATCGGGGCTAGATTTCGCCTTGGGTCACATACGAATAGGAGTGCATCGTCGACATACAATGAGATATCTGGCTCACTCGAAAGTCTAATTCCTCTCTGAGCATATCTGCATCAGATTGCGTTGTCTAGTGGCTCCATCATGATGGAGAACAGTAGGGGTGACAGCGGGCAGCCCTGTCGGTCCCGCTGTAAATGTCTATGGGATCTGAGAGCAATCCGTTAAAAATAACTCTGGCGGTGGGTGACGTGTACAGTAATCCCACCCATGATATGAACCCAGGCCCAAAGTTACATTTACCTAGTACTGCCCACGTAAACTGCCAGGAAACAGAGTCGAAGGCCTTCTGAACATCTAGAGTTGCGGCAACCGCCTCTGTGTGTCTTGGTCTATCTGAGCCAGGGCATTGAAAAGGCGCCTCAGGTTGAGTGCCGTGGATTGGCCGCAAACAAAACTAGACTGATCTGGGTGGATTATGTGTCCCATATAAGGAGCCAGTCGAAGAGCTAGTACCTTAGCAAATATTTTAACATCAGAGAATGGGGCGGTATGAGCCACACTGTTCAGCTGGCACATCAGGCTTAAGCAAGACTGTAATCATGGCTTCGTGCAGTGTGGTGGAGAGGGCGAGTATTCCCGAAACCATGGATACCTTCCATAGGGCCGCCAGTCGAGGGAAAATGCATGTTTAAAGAACTTCATTGAGAAACCATAGAGGCCTGGGGCCTTTTCAGATGGGAGGGTCTCGATGGCGCGGGATCTCTCTTCCGGGGGCATGGGGAGATCAAGGTTTTCCCTTGCTTCGTCAGACAGAACGGAGGATAGTGGTAGGTTGTCTAAGTATGCGTCTATGTTGGGGAGGGCTGCCACATCTGAGTTGGCATACAGTGTAGCATAGAAGGAGCGGAACATTTGGTTCACCTCTGGTATGGTGTGGACCAATGTCCCTGACGTGTCTTGCACAAATGGGATACAGTGGTTGCCCCCCGCTTGTCGTACCATCCTGGCCAATACTCTGCTAGGGCGTTCGCCCTCTCCATACTTTCTCACGCGTCCCGTGTTGTCGAGGAATTTCAGTTCTCTATCTGCATTTGCACAAAATTTATCGAGTTCAGTTTTGATGTCCCCTAGAACGGTGGTGCCTGGCTCGAATGCATATTGCTGTTCCAGCCGATGTAAAATGGTTTCACTAGTGTGAACGTCTTGAGTAGCCCTGACTCGGTAGTCAGGGCTATGCCACGTATATAAACCTTGAAAGCTTCCCACAAAGTTGCATGCTGGTCTACAGAGCCCTTTTTTATTTTAACGTATTCCTCAACATGCCTCCCCATTTCAGCCTCAAACACTGGGTCTAGAAGCGATTGCGGCTTAATTCTTCATATCCTTTTTGGTCCCAGTGTATCCAGCAGTGTCAGCTCCAGTGTTACCAGGGAGTGATCTGAGAAGGTTCTGGCCAATATATCTGCATCACTGAGGCTACTTACAAGGGTGTTGGACAGCCACCACATGTCTATCCTAGAATGGGAGTTGTGTACCGTGGAGTAATATGAATATTTTCATAATGGCGGGTTGAGCACCCTCCAGGCATCCACCACCCCCAGGTTGGCCAGGCCGTTCAACGCATGGGCAACTTTGGTCAATTGCCAGGACCTACATCCTGACCTATAAAGGTCTATGTCTATTATTGTATTGAAGTCCCCTCCCCACAAAACCGATAGTAGGGGGTATAGCACCAGTAAGTGTATTACTTCTGAGTAAAATTCGGGGTCATCAATATTGGGGCCATACACATTCATTAAGATTATTTCCTGATCCATCAGTACTCCTCGTAGTAAGGCATATAGTCACAGGGAATCTATCTGTGATTGTTTGTGAACATATTGTATGGATTTGTGGATACGGGTCATAACATCCCTACATTGGGTTGAATATGAAGTGTAGTATCGTTTCGCGCCCCAGCTCCTAGCAAATTTCTCACATCCTGCAGCCAATATATGCCTTTCCTGCAAGAACAGGATGCGCACCTTGCGCCGTTCTATGTATAGCTGAAGTCTCTGCATTTTTGTAGGATTTCCCAGCCCTCATACATTCCAGCTCATTAATTGTAGTGGCTCAACTCCCATCAGGCCAACGTATGATATAAATCGTAAGTCTCTGTGAGACAAGTATTGGGCATTGCAGCAGAGTTACTACCAAGTAACGCTGCATCCTATCAATAAAAACACACGTCAAGCACATTTTGTATAATTGTCCCGCAATGCCCAACCCCCACCCACGCCCCTCTCCTAATCGAAGGAATGAACCGTTGTTCCCAATCTAGTCTCCACTTCCGTGACGCAGGCATAGTTTTTTTCCATCCGGGATTTCATCGAACAAATTGTGTCGGTCATATCGTCTAAGTTGGTATGTGTGGCACTAAATCCCTCACGCATGTACTCCATCACGCAGTGGAGTTCACTGGGTTCACCCGGTTCTGACGTGCCACCCACTGCGCCGTCCACACCGTCCGTTGGGTGTAGCTTTAGCAAACATGTTTATTGAACTTCGTTTTTCCCTGGCTCCCTTAGTCATTGTGATTTTACAGCTTAGTTGAGGGAGCATAGTATGGCAGCAGGGAAGAAAGGAGGGTAGTAAAGCAGCGACTGTATCGCCCAGCCCAGCACTGTGTGAGCACTGTAGGGGTACTGCAGAATGTGGGCGCAGCACACCACCGCAAGGATCAGGATGGACGTCCAGTACTGTAGTGGCTGGGGCGTATTATGTTATGGGTCCCAATTGTAGTTAATCGGGTTTCTCAGAGCGCCTTGGGTGCAGAGGTGCAAGCAGCAGAGAGCGGGGGCACTGTGTCTTAATCAGGGGTATTGCTAGGACTGGAAAAGATCTGGGGATACGCTAATGTAAGGACTATGGGCTAGCTAGCCTTTTGGTCATTGCCGCTGAGATACTATGCATGGCTACAACCAAAAGACCCAGGCTATACCCCCCACCTAGCAATGCCTCTGGTCTTAATGCAGGCTGCAATGGTGGTAAGGGGCGTCCAGCAGCCATGTGTCCGCTTACCTCAGTATAGATTGATGGGTGGACGAGGGTAGCGTTGCACATCACACGTCTGGAGGCACTGGGATGGTCGCGTATTCTGCAACACCAGGGGCCTCCCATCTGCCAGGCTGACACAGAGCAGCGCAGCAACCTCGCCGCAGGGAGGGAATCACCAGGGTTGGGGCAGCAGCGAGACAGACTTGAGTCAGTCCCCTGGTTATGGCCCTGGGAGAAAAGTCTCACAGTGTGGTTGTCCGGCTGTAGTATAGAAATCAGGGGTCCGTGATCCGTTGATATATGGTGTAAATCTGTCCAACAGCCACGCACTATAGGGGAAGGATAGGTAGCGCGGGACAGGCCGACCCCCTCCAGCAGCCCAGAGCAGCCGGGGCCCAGGGAGCTGCCTGTGAGGCCATGTGTTTCAGACGTGCAGTTATTTTGTGGGATGGCGGCCAGCGCGTTCCAACACACGTCTGGGGCAGCAGTTCGGCCGAAGCTAGCCGCCACAGGAGATTTCCAGTCTGGCAGGTCTGTATGTACCAGCGTCGCCAACAGCCCGTAGTCATCGGCCGAAACGTGGGAGGAGGACCCAGTTCTGGGCCAGTGGCCAGGCAGTTCATTAACAATCCTCATGAGGAGGCAGGAAAGATCGCCACTCCAGGATAGGGTGCATCCCGCAGTTGTACTGCAAATGCTCAGGGCTTCTATTTGACTGACAAGTGGCGCTGTGTCGCAAGAGGGAGATGGGAGGCGCAGGCTGGTCAGGCCGCAGCAGTGCCACCAGGGAAACATGGGCCCGGAAACGTTCTGGAGGGCTCAACAAGGTTCGGGCTCAATAGTTCGGTCGTGCGGGTGCTCCGCATGGTGAGCGGCCTCAATATATCGTGTATTGCACCCTTTTACCAAGGTTTTCGCCCATGCAACGATGCCGGGCTGCGGACCTCTTCACTCAGGCATTCATCTTCCATCATGCGTAACATCGCCCCCCATCCTGACATTTAAGTTAATACATTATTTCTGATTGAACTTTGAATCTGTTGTCTGTGTCTCGCTTCATGATGCCTTCACACCATACAAAAAGGGTTTGCCCTACCCAACACAAAACTAACTAGGGTATTCATCATCAGTAGAGTAGTCCCAATCAATAGTTGGTCCTCTGTCCTAAAAACTATCTTCCGCTGACCCTACCGCTAATCAAAACATCAAAAGAAAAAAATAGCCAGAAGAATGACTCCCTACTCCTGGACAGGCTTCTCTAGCCTCAATATTCCATCTTCAAATAGATCTTTGTTATTACATGAACCAGTTCCTTTAGTTCTTCTAGGTGGCTCTTCCACCTCCTGGGTCTCTCCCGTTATTCTTTGAACACAGTTGCTTGTTTTATCAAGATAGGGTCTTAGTCCGTATTCCTTTGGGAATCGAATCTTGGGAGTGACTCTTACTTTCTATCCTTGGTTTGGGATTCAACCACTTTCTGGGCTGAATGAATTGTATTCCAAAGGATTCTTCACTATCTTTACAATATTCACACTCACTGGGATGAGTGTACTCAGTCCCTCTGTTTGTAGTCTTCCCTTTCTTTAAGGTATTCACAATTACTGGGGCGATTGAGTTGAGTTCCTTTGTACTCTTCCCTTTCTTTAAAGTATTCACAACCACTGGGACGAGTACGATGAGCACCTTGGTACTCTTCCCTTACTTTTTAGAATTCACAACTACTGTAAGAGGCGTAAGAGGCATGGCCAGCAGCCATGCAGTGAGCAGCGGCTTCACCGTGCTCCTGCATGATCCTGTAATTATTAGCTCGAAAATCAATGTTCCTCTGATTTCGGTGCGATATTTCAGCATCAGAACTTGCACTGTCTAAGCAGATGTCAGTGGAAGGCGTTTGAGATCGCCGTATTTGTAGAGTAAATGAGCTTGTAGTGGCTGTGAGGGGACTCAACATGGCTCCTCAATCCATCAGACGCAGAGAAAGACCTGGCTCTTTGAGCGTGCCCGTGAGCTGAGTCGGTGCACGCTCAGCGGAGCTGGAGGGAGGGCTGTGCACACTCGCATATTGCCCTGGGCACTCTGGCGTCACCGCAGAGCGTGCTCCTGGGCCCTCGCTGGTGACCGCTGTGGGCCTCTTATAACCAGAGGAGCAGGGTGTGCGGCGCGTGTGAAGGCATCCGAAGACACGTGTGAGCCATTGCGGTGAGGCGCTGGGAACGCAGGCAGATAGCGTTCCGGGCATGCCAGAAACAATCACAGATACCATGTGGAGCAGCTAAGGACACCCTGCGCACTGAGCATTCACGCTTTTTGTTCAGGAGGGTGACTGGAGCCCTGGGATAGCGTAGTGCAGCTGGCTGGAAGGATTGAAGGGTGAAGAAGCAGCTGGGGACACCTTGCCTCCTGGAAGTAGCGCTGCTGCTGCAGCGCAGACACTTCCTCCTGGCTCAGATGCCGCACTTCAGCTGCAGAGGAAGACCAGCAAAGAGGGTGAACATGCCCCCCACACCTCTCCTGCAACCTAATGAGTCACTGGAGGACACCGATACGGTTCTGAGAGGGGGGCAAGGCTGAGGGCCAGGGGTGCAGCGCTGCCCCAGGGACATTAGCATTTGAATTGTTTCTCTGCTTTGGCTGGTATTCCTGAAGAGTAGGCTAGCCTGCTGAAGAAAGTTGGGTCTTGGACTGGGGCTGTGCGCTGAGACTCTTGAGACTCTTGAGACTCTTGAGACGGGCGGCACACTGCATTCACGTGGGGAGGTAAATAGATCCACGTAGGGCCGGCATGCAACACTGATGGCAGGAATCACCGACAGCTTGCCCTGCAGTGTGACACTCACAATACATATAGCCTGCATGGGGCAGAGAGTGACTGGCACAGTTTATGCCACCTGCAGGGTGTGGTGGGTGGGCGGCTGAGGCATTTGGGCCTGAATAAGCTGTTGGCTATTAGGCCACTTTTAAATAGGTTAACAGTGTGCTTTTGCCCTTCGGACGGGTTTTTCCTTTTTTTGTTGTTTTCCTTGCATAATTTGTATTGTTTGTTTTCTTGGTCCTGCTTGTGGAATGGTCCGAAGCCCCAGTTGATCGGAAATTGTGCCCGTTTGTGTGGTTACCCTCCCCTGCGCGTGCGGGCGCGATCCTCTGAAGTAATGTATACTAAACTTTTTTATGTTTGGTGTCATTGTAGAGATCCCTCCAGCTTCACAACTTACAAACAAGCCTCAGCAGAATATAAATTGGCCATATATACGGCCAAAAAAGAGTCTACGCAGGACACTATTCTTAAAAACAAACTATGGTGCACGGAAATTCAATACGCCCTGTCTTATAAGCTCGAAAGAATTTGAGAGGTGAGTGAGGATAAAAAACTTGATATGCCGAAACAAGTCTTAGAAGCTAACTTACATACCTCTGCTAACAAGGTTGATGACCAATCCTCCTTTAGTTTTCAGCCAGTATCAGAACAAGAACTGGCTAAAGTCATCACTCAATTAAAAAGTACTAGCTGTAAAGGTGATCCTTGTTCTTCCATCATCATAAAAGAATGTTCCCCCATTCTTATTCGTGCATTGACGAAATTAGTCAATTCGCCTTTTGCCCTTAATAAGGTTCCAGACAACATCAAAAATGCATGGACCACTCCACTACTTAAAAAGCCCAATCTTTGTCCTCAGAATGCATCAAATTATAGACCCATTTACAAATACCACCTTCCTGTTGAAGATTTTAGATAGAGTAGCATACAACCAGATTTCTATCTTCCTGGAGCAGAATCATATCTATCATGATTACCAGTCAGGTTTCAGAATGAACCATGGAACCGAGACTGCTCTGCTGGCTCTAAAGTCCCACCTACTTCATAGGATGGATGGGGGTCATATATCGCTTCTCACGATTCTTGACTTGTCAGCAGCATTTGACCTGGTGGATCATTCCATCTTATCCACCAGGTTAAAAAATAATGCTAATTTCTCCCTAGAAGCCGTAGATTGGATTACCTCCTTTCTGGAGGGGAGGAAAGTCAGAGTGGCTAGCGACAGTGCTGAAGCAACACCTTTCACACTTATGTATGGTGTTCCGCAGGGCGCCTGTGTGTCGTCTTTCCTTTACAACATCTTTATGATTCCTTTCTTCCAGATGTTGGAAAAGGAAGGGATCATATTTGCAAACTATGCAGACGACACTCAATGTGTTATCCCTATCTCAGGATCTTATATGGAGGATGAAATACTCAACAATGAAATGTATCAAAAAATTCAGTATTGGATGGTGGCTAATGGTTTAGCCATCAACAGCTCTAAAACCGAGCTCCTAGTAGTTGGGTCAGAGACCAAATTCGAGAAGTTGTGTCCCAGTTATAAGAATTTTACTATAGATAACTGTAAAATTGACGTTATGAGCAAAGTAAAAACCCTAGGCATCTATTTAGATGAACACCTGAACATGAAGACCCAGGTCAACAGCCTAATCTCTTCGGCATCCTACTTTATTACAAGGCCCATCATTGGCTCCAAGATAGATTATTGTTGTAGCCTTGTGGTAGGCGTGCCCCTATCAGATATTCATCGTCTGCAGGTCATACAAAATGGAGCCGTAAGAGTGGTGAAACGTCTTGCGAAAAGAGACCATGTGTCGGAAGCACACAGAAGTTTGCACTGGCTTCCTGTTCAGGCTAGGGTCTCCTTCAGGTTACTTCTCATTACACATACATGTGTACATGGAACTATGCCCGCCTATCTGAAAGAAATCATCATCCCCAAGAAAAACATCAGAACCCTCAGATCTGAGGAGTCAAATATTCTCAATGCTCCACGTTTCAAGACCAAGTCGTCTAGGGATGCTGCTTTGGTTTCTGCAGCGCCACCGACATCGAATTCTCTTACTCCTCTGTTTAGGGTCACTGCATCTACTGAGGTTTTCAAGAAAGGGCTGAAAACTGCTCTTTTCCTAGATTCTGATTTCGCCTGTAATCGATTTGGCCCTCTCTGGAACCTACTGCTATGACATTTCTGCTTCCTTTATGTTCCTCGTTGTAAGTTAGTTGTTTTTATGTTCAGCGCCCTTAAGCCCCTGGGTACCTGGCGCGCTATATAAATTTGAAAACATAAAACTAACACACTTCGAATTACAACTGAGGGTGGGCCGGCGTTGCTAAGGGGGAAAGGGAGTTGGAGCTAGCTGGGATGCAGTGGTGGGTGTGGGGTCTGTGGTGTCTCATGAGACCTGGACTACAGGGGATATGGCAAATTATGTGCAAGTTGTAACATGGAACGTCCGGGGGCTCAATAATTATATTAAGAGGGTACAAGTACATGCATAGTTACGCAGGCTGGGGCTAGGGATTGCATTATTGCAGGAGACTCACCTCACCAGAGACAGACAGAACACGATTGCCAAGAAATGGGGTGGGCAGTTGTACGGTTCCCCTTTCTCTGCATATGCCACAGGTGTTCTTGTGTGTGTGTGTGGCGTCAACTGTCCCCTTTACACTTTTAGAAATCATAAGCAACAACGAAGGCAAGATGCTACTAGTGCATGAGTTTCTGGAGGTTAAGGAGGTGTGCATTATAAAACACATGTGCTCCCAATGAAGATGCCACAGCATTTTTCACTTCACTTTACTCTAGATTAGCACTTTACAGAAAGGCCCTGTGGCTATGGTGCAGGGATTTTAACTGCACTCTAGATCCACTAGTAGATCGATCTGACTGCAAATATCGGAAGCCTGCGCCTCACTTCAAGGGCCTTAAAAACACTTAAGGAGGTTGACACATGGGGAGGACCGCGCCTATCCATACTATTCGGCTCTACAAAGGGTACATACCGGCCTTGACTAGATCTTCACAGGGCGAGAGACGCTGGGGGAATACACAGATGCTGCTTATAAAGCTAGAGCCATCTCTGATGACGCCACCCTGCTGGTTACATGGTGGAGGAGACCATGCAGGTCCCTGATCAATACTTGGAGGTTGCGGGCGGAGGCATTGCAAGCCGACTTTTTAAGAGAACATTCGGGCGAAGTGATAGACAGTTACTTTGATAATGTGGGTAGTGTCGATGAGACAGCCACTATGTGAGAAGCCTTTAAGATGGATGGTGGTACAAGGATAGGCAAGATGGGGGGCCTTCGGAGGGAACTGTTAGCCTCCCTAGCCAGCAGAGAAGTTCAGAGTGAAGCTGCTGAGTGCCAAGGCGCAGAAATGGGTGTGGAGACAGAAGATCTGATTAAGTTACAGCAAAGGTGCTTTGCCGACTGGGAAGATTTGACTATGCTAAATAAACCCAGAAGGTACATGCAAAGAGGGACAAACCGGGGAGGCTCTTGGCGTGGCTGTGAGTGTAGACAGCACAGGAGGGAAATGATTGGTGGCAAAAGGATGAGGGGGGTCACTAAAAGAGAGCAAAGTGAGATTAATGAGGTTTTCTGTAATGTGGCGTTATGACCCGTTCCACGGGCAACACCAGGGGGTAATGTCCTGCTGCCCCAGTTAACGGCCCGAGCGAAGCAAGGGCCATTAACGTGAGCCCAGGGCCGTTACCTCCCGTGGAATGGGCACAGAAGGCCATTAGCACCCGGGGTTACCAACACGGCAACCCGGGGTGATAGATAAATTACAAGTTACTCACCGTAGTGACTAACATACTCTTAGTCCTTAGTCCCCTTTCCTCCATACTGTATACTTCCTAGGGATGGGAGACAGAACCTTTTTCACCAGAAAACCCTCTTCCACTTAAATTTAGAGGCACGCTGGGGTGTGGCCCTGGGAGCAAGGCGCTCCCTTGACTTCGCCCACCCACGGACGCGTCGACAATATTTACCATTGCCTAATGACACCTGTATTATTAGAGGGGGGGGTGGTGGGACGTATGGAGGAAAGGGGACTAAGGGTACATTAGTCACTACAGTGAGTAACTTGTAATTACTCTTATGTCCCATCCTCTTTCCTCCATATTGTATGGGTGATTACAACTGAATGTAGTCCCAGGGTGGAGAGGAGACCCTCCTTAAACAAACAGATTCCTTAGAACCGCCTGTCCGAAGGCCACGTCTGATTTAGAGCCCGTGTCCAAATAGTAGTGCCTACAGAAAGCTGAAGGGGTTGCCCAGGTGGCTGCCCTGCGTATGACCTGCCGCTGGAAGGCGATGGCAGTGGCCTTGGCTCTGACCACGTGAGCATGCATGTTGGCTGGCAGCGGCTTGCGCGGCCCCTCATAGGCCTCCTTGATGGCCGCAACCATCCACCTTGCGATGGATGCCTGATAACCGGGTCTGGAGCCCTCAAAGATGACAGAGCGTGTCCGATTTGCGGAAGCCTTTGGTCCTATCCAGATAGAATTTCAGAGCTCATCTGACATCCAGACAGTGCAAGACCCTCTGAGCCTTGTCCTAGTGTCAGCAAAAAAAGTAGGTAAGACTATTTCCTCGTTTAAATGAAAAGCAGAGGGTACCTTAGGTAGGAACGTGGGGCGAGTCTGCAGGACCACCTTAACTCTATTGAAAGTGGTATAGGGTTCCGAGGCCACCCGAGCCTGGATCTCGCTGGTTCTACGAGCAGAGGTGAGACCCACTAGTAAAGCTGTCCTAATGGTGACCAGCCTGATGTCCGCAGACGCCTTGGCTCAACGGGCTTGTGCACCAAGGGGCCCAGCACTACATTGATGTCCCACAGGTTTCTTGATGGACGGGCAGAGCCTGGAGAAGCCTGCCAAATATCTTCTGACTATTGGATTGGAGGCGGAGAAGGTCTCCTCCTCAGAATTTCTGCAGGCCCTTACAGCTGCCAAATAGCTGCGGCATGTGTCTGCCTGCGCGTCCGAGAGTGCGAGAGCGCAGAGAAGGAGAACACATCATCCAGTGTGTGCGTAAGGAGTCCGCCCCAAGACAGAACCTAGTGCATTTACATTAGTACTGGCTCCTGGTAGCTTTGCTCCGGACCCCCTGAATGAGCTCTAGATTAGCCTGCGAGAGCCTCAGGTGCTTGAGCGTGACCTGCTCAGGCCCCACGCTGCGAGGGCTAACTTCTGTGTGGCGGGGTGGATGACCCCGCACTTTTGCTGGCCAGAAAAGGAGCTGGTCCCCTCTGAAGGTAAATGGGTGGTCTTTCTGTGAGGCTGAGTAATTCAGGGTACCACAGTCTCGCCGGCCACCATGGAGCTACCAGAATGACGCTGAGGTGACAAGAGTTCTTTATCTGCAGATCACCCTGCGGACCAGGGGTGTGGGAGGGAAGGCATACGCAGTAAGATGTCCCACTCTATTTGGTATGTGTCGCCGCGGGAGCCAAGCCCCTTCCCCTGCCAGGACGCGAACTGCTGGCACCTCCGGAGGCTGAAGATCTTCAGAAGTACCTGGTCGGTCAATTGCCCCACATAATTGTCGATCCCCGTCCTCGTGTCCCAGACGAGGCCCAGGAAGGACAGGTTCTGCGTAGGTTGCAGCTGAGACTTCCTGAGGTTGATCGTAAACCCCAGGTAGTTGAGTGTGTTCATAGGTGCGGAGGAAGTGTGGTGTACGAGCCAGTCCAGGAAGACGTGGTGGCCCTGGGTCCTGAGGGGGGCTGCCACTGCATTCAGGCGCCTGGTAAATACTGTGAGGGCTGAGTTGAGGCCAAAGGGAAAAACCTTGTATTGGAAATGGCAGCCCATTATCCTGAAGCGCAGGAAGGAACGGGACGTGTAGATGAGCGTCCTCCGATCCAGGGAGCACATCCAGTCTCCCCGGTCTAGTGATTCCGCAATGAGTGCTGGCGTAACCATCTTGAATTTTTGAAGAGGGAGGGAGAGGTTGAGGGTGGATAGGTCCAACACACCCCTCAGGCCAGCCTGGTTCTTCATTTGAATGGAGGAAATCCTGGAATAGAAGCCAAATCCTCTATGGGAGTCTGGGACTTCTTCCACTGCCTGGCTCTCGGCGAGCGACCACATTTCTGCCAACAGATTTGTCGTCTTAATCTGTGGGAATAGAGGTACCGGTAGGCAGTACCCCAGGGATACTACAGAGAGGAGCCAGGGGTCCGAAAAGTTCTGGCACCAAAATTGCACGTGAAAGGCAAGGCTGCCCCCCACCTGAGACACGTGGACCCGAAGGGATGCGTCCTGCTTTTTCTTTCCCTCTGAGGCTGCTGCAGAGGAGGGGGACTGGAAAAAGCCCTTGCCGCCCCTCCCCCCTTTGTTGTTTGCTCCGGTGCTGACTCGGAGTATGGTAGGTTGCCTCGACCTCCGTACCTGGAAGCCCTGGGACCCGCCAAACGCCCACCCCCTGTAGGAGCGTTGATGCGACTGGGTGTACGCCTTGGGCGTGGCCTTCGTTACTTCGTTAGGATAAAGACTTTGGAAATTGCGAACTGTTCCTCTTTTTATCTAATTCCTCATCAGTGGTAGAGTGAAAGAGGTCCCTACCCTCCAATGGAAGGTCCAATATGCGTTCCTGGACATCAGGGTTAAACTTAGTAGCCCAAAGCCAGGTAATTCTTCTCATGTCCGTGGCGAGGCATGTGGCCTGGCCAGAGGTATCAATGTGGGACACGGAGGACTCCATTATGTCCTGCGCTACCAGCTTGGCTTCTCCTAGCCCCGCCTTGAAGCGTGCTCGGCTCTGCACTGGAAGCTCTAGACGGAAGTCTGCTATTTCCCGCCAAAGCCTCTGGTTAATGGCTGCCAGCATGGCATCCACATTTGATTGACGCAGGTGCAGCGAGGCGTTGGAGTACAGCTTCTTCCTGTACGCCTCCAAGATCATCTTCTTGTCTAGCAGGGTCGAAGACGAGGTGGCCGAGGACGACTGAGGCTTAGAGTAGAGTGACGCCGCAGCAATCACTGAAAAGTTCAGTTGAGGGTGCGCCGAAAGCAAGAGTGTATCCCCCCCTCCATCGGTCTATCCCTGCCATCGAAGCGCTGATTGACAGGTTGGGCCGAGTGGGGCTTGAGCCACCCCTTCTTGGCCAAGGTAACAACCTCTTTCCGCATCAGGATACCCGTTCTGGTAGGGGTTCCTAGGCTGAGGACTTCTGCAAAGACCTCCTCCTCGGGCTGCTCGACCTCTGGTTGAGGAAAGCCCAAATATTCCACCAAACCGGCAAGCCGTTCGTGGAAGGCTTTTGCCGACGACGGCATGTCATGGTCCTCCTCCTCGTCTGTGTCCCCCAGAGATTCCAGCTGGTCCAGAGCGGGTGGAGGAATGCTGGCCGCCGGGAGCTGCACCGTGGAGACCAGAACAGGAGGCTGCTGCGAAGGCTGGTGTGGAACCGCCTGTACTGTGGGAGGCAGGGGAGCTGGAATTGAAAAGAGCCAGCAGGGGCAGTGGGGGCTGCACTGGGGCCTGTGGCGCCGGAGCCATAGGAGGAATGACTATGGGTGCCGGTGGAATGACCGGAGGGAGCAAGTCCCTGACTGCATCCCGCAGGATGGCCCTCATCTGAGGGGTTTTCATCAGTGCCAGGAACCTTTCAAAGAACCTGTCTTCGGAGGCTGAAGAGGTGGCAGGTGATATTGATGGAGTGGTTGGAAGCTGCTGGGGCCGGAGCGCACTCTGTCTCGGTTGCAGGGGGAACCTGTCCTGTGCTGCTGATGGATAAACTGGTGGCCACATACCTGGTTGACACCAGTCCCACCTTGAAACTTGTTCTCCCGCCTGCTCAGTTCCTAGGAGAGGCATCGGACAAGCGGCCAAGTTGTCTGACACGGCGGCCATTTTGTCGATCTGCATGCCACATGCTGAAGTAGTGGTGCTTGGCTCTCTGAGCCCGGCTTCCTCCAAGACTCTTGACAGTGGAGCATGAGACCTACCCTGCACCTCAGGCCGGGGCCTGGAAGGCGTATTGCCCTCGGGAGTGTCGCCAGTAGTGCTGCGTGCAAGCACCCCCCTTGGACCTTAGGCCGGTACTAGGGCGTTGCCCTTCGGATATACAGCCGGTTAAAGACCCTTGCGGTCCCTCAACACTGCGTCCATAAGGATCTACTGACCCCTCGGCCGTGAGGCTGGTAGCTGGACTAGCCTCGGTACATGTACAGGTGCGAGAACCATGGATGTTCCTCCTGCTTGGGTGCTTCCTTTGGAAGGAGTTTCCCTTACGGGGTGCGAGGGAAAACAGCGGCCCTCTGGATATACTGTAGGCCATGTACCTGTATGACACCAGTCCCACCTTGAAACTCGTTCTTCCGCCTGCTCCGTTCCTAGGAGTGGCATTGGACGAGTGGCCATATTGTCTGGCCCGGCTGCAATTTTGTCGAGCTGCGTGCCACATACCAACGTCGTGGTGCATGGCTCCCTGGGCCTGGCCACCTCCAAGACTTTGGTGGTGGAGCAAGAGACCTGCCCTGCACCTGAAGTCTAGGCCTGGAAGGCGTATTGCCCTCGGCGGTGTCGATGGTAGTGCTGCGTGCAGGCGCCCCTCTGACATTGAGCAGGTACTAGGGCCTAGCCCCTCGGGTGTACACCCGGTAAAAGAACCTTTCAGTCCCTCAGCACTGATTCCGGAAGGATCTGATGACCCCCTCGGCCGTGAGGGCGGAAGCTGGACTAGCCTCAGTGTGTGTGCTGGTACCAGAACCTGAGAGGTTCCTCCCGCTCAGGCGCTTCCTCGGGAAGGAGACGCCCTTACGGGGTGCGATGGAAAATAGCGGCCCTCCTTTGGGCCTTGATCTCTGTCTGCTTCAAGTCCACTGGAGGCGACTAGCTCCCTCCACCTAGATAGTCTGTTCTTCAAAGCGCGTGGAGTCAGTGCGTCGTACACGGTACAACCTTCCAAGCCGTGGTCGGGGCCAAGGCAGCAGAGGCAAAGAGCATGGGGGTCGGATGTAGGGAAGAGCCCCTTGCAGGCTGGACACTTGCTGAAGCCTGCCGAAGTTGACATGTGCCGGGGAGGAGCGTGGCACCGGGGGACCAAGTACCTGAATGACAAAGAAAAAACAAAAAGATAGAAGAATCCGGGGAAGGGCGTGTGGTATTACATGGCAGGCCAAACCCAGGAGCGCTGGTGGAATCGGCCCATTCCCGTCGATGCGGAAAAGGGAACTGAGGAGTGGCGCTGATGGGCAGAGTCAGGGGAGCGCATGCTCCAAGGGCCATGTCCCCGGCGTGCTTCTAAATTTAAAGGAGAAGATTTTTTCTGGTGAAAAAGGTTCTGTCTCCCGTCCCAAGCAAGGGACGCCCATGCAGTATGGAGGAAAGGGGACGGGGCGTAAGAGTACACATGTTCTCCTTGGGTTTCGACGTTCATCGCACTTCTGTCCCTCTATGCTTCTTGCCCGTTGACCGGCAATGCTTTCAGTGAGCCGCTTTGTTCCTCCTTGGCTTCCCTTTGTGCCTGGCAGCTCCAGCTGCCCATGACAGGGACGTGGCAAACTTCTCCCAGCTCGTCTTTGCTGCACACCATCTCTGTTAGATTCTGAGCTGCGTTCCGCACTCTGCTCTCATCCGGTGCCCCAAACAGCATCGGAGCAAGTCTGACGCAGTGGCAAGCTCTGTCTCCCTCTCTTTGGTTGCTCAGCTGTGTGCATTTTAAATGTCCCGGTCTTACTCAGTTTCCAACGACTAGAATGTGGCGCTGATTTGCTGTGGTTAGTCATCCTCATTACTCTGTCCCTCTTCCCCGTCTCAGTACTAGAAAAGAGTGGGGAGAAGTGCATACTGTTGCTGGCTAAGGACGCCTGGGAATTCAGTGTCCACATTCCAATAAGCCATACAGGAGTGTGGTAAACGTTCATGGGTGTTACTAGGAGTTACTATTGAAGGGTTGTTTAAATCTAATATTCTCTTGCCTCCCTGGAGTTTGTCTTCCCCTAATTGGTCCACCCACAGATAACCTCCTCCATTGTCAGTGTCAGGTAGCTTCTGCCTTTCCCTGGCCATGCAAAGTAAGCTTTTCCCCCCAGAGAACCAGTGACGACATTGCTAGATTCTTCACTTTCCCTAGTTTAAAAAGGGTCTCTTTATTTATAAGCTTTTAACAGGTAGAAAGGTTGTTTCTCAGGCCTGGGAATCTGAAGAATATTTGAAGTTTATAAATCGGTGAAGTATGTGTTTGGAGATTTTTTTCTTTACATGAATGCTTGCCATACATAATGTGCTGTGGAGGTGTAAAGGATTCTCCTCATCCCAAAGGTACATTTATTTGAGGAAGAAACACATGGTCTCAGGATACATGACTGAGTAAAATTATTCTTGAAGGTGTTTTAGGAGCTTGCTGTGTATTGTTGATTTCATATGGCAAGGTCGATGAACTACACTCTCGTAGGGTACCAGAAGAGTACTAATGAGTATATTAAAGTGTGAGCAAATCAATCATGCATTCTTATACCACTCATCGTTTTAGACTAAGTATAACTTATATAAATAGGTGCTAAGGTTTCAAACAAATCTTGGTACACTCTAAGGTAGTGGTCTTCAAACCGTGGGGATATTCAGGTGGTTGCAGGGCTCTTCAAAAAGGGAGTACAATGACTGCTTTTAACAGAAAATATAAGCAGTATGGCATCTGTGGAGGGGGGGCTTTGAAACAATATTTGCACTTGGGGGTAAGGGGAAGGGACAGCATAGAAACGTTTGACAACCACTAGTGTAAGGTGGCCATGGTGTAGCGAAAGCTTTTCGCAAACTAAAGGTCATAAATCTGCTACTATAAAATACATTTCTGAGAATTGTCAAACACCTTTCTTCTCACTAAATGCATGTATCTGAAGGAAGGCATACCTTGCAATTGCTTTTCAACTCGTTTCAGTTCTTGTAAGATTGATAGAATCTCCTAATGGAAAAACAAAAGTCCATGTGTTAGTTTTATTTGAGGCACTATACATGTAATTATTTTCTATTTGAGGATGAATCATAAGAAAAACAGCGCTCTCATCTAGATGGATACATATCTACAGTTAACACTGAAAAAACCTTGAAAATCTCAGTTGTTCTTAACCATCCTTCGAAATGTTTTAAAGCATACAACGATTATTCAAAAAGACAAGAGGTTTAATTGCAATATACTATGTTCCTATTCGCAAAAAAGGGTCAAAAGTGGATTACATTTTTGTTGAAATGTCTAACTTGTTCTGCACTAAAGACCAACATTGGAACACATCCCTCTTTTTCACACCAGCTGGAAATGTTTGTCTCAGCTTGAAGGAAAAATAGGTACATTCCAAGGGGAAATGAGGATGACTAGCCATTGACTCGGAGATATGAAGTGCGCTATTAAAATGGAAGCTGCTCAAATGCTGAGCGCAGAGCCATTTGAAAAGAAAAGGGCTACTCCATTTCTGAATCAGAATCCTGCATTCTAGTGTTCATTCACAAACGTGCATTTGTACTTTAAATAACAAGTTATGCATTATAGCACTTACTAGCATTTTTTCCACAACACAGATACTTAAAGAAATTAAAATCATATGAAAATAATATATAAGTACTTATAAATGCACTTGGAGTCAGGGAACCAATTAATACAAATAATAAATACTTACACTCTCCAAAACTGTGCCTGACATCTCAATGCCAAGATGCCCACACTGTTTTACTACTTGCTGCCCCTTATGTTTTTGTCAGAGTATCATGGGAAGAAAAAAAAAAAGTGATTTGCAATGAGCGTAATACCAAAAGTATTTTGGTAAATGCACATCATGTCTCGGACAAGATTACTAACGGTGATGCGGTGATGACAAGTTTTGTACTTATTTAACTAACAACCAAACAGCTAACATTCAGCCAACCTTGGTGATGAAGGGGCACGCTGTTGCCCATCTGGCGGAAACCAGAGTCTGCAATATCCAGTTCCACCGTGATGCCATGGTCCGAGGCTACCTCACTCTCTTAAAAAAGTGCCAGGGCATTAGCCTTCTTGGCCCCTGGGATGAAATCCAGGATCGGCCGAGCTTGTACCAGAGTACCCGATCATACCGGAACAGGGTGGCCAGGGGGTTGGCGGCTTTGATGGTGGAAGCCCCTGTGTAAACTATGCGCTTCCCCGCCGCTTCCAGCTTCTTCCCTTCTTGGTCCGGGGGCACCATGGTCAAGGATAATGGGTTTGCTGAGTGGTTCCTGGCGGTGGCAGACACCACAGAGTCTGAAGAAGGCTGTGATCTCAGGCACCTGGGGACCGAGTCTGGCACCTTCTATTTCTTCTCCAGTCTATCCCTTCTGGGAGGGGTGGTATTCAGCATCTTCCAACAGTTCAAACCCTTCCTCCCAAACTTCGTCGAGCAGTGGAATCAACATGACAATCTTCTGTGAAGACTACTGGGGCTGAAAAGGGAACCCTTCCTTCTTTTCTTGTGGGACCAAATTGAACAGGACGGAGGCCCTCGACAGCATGCTATGGAAGGAACCCACCTTGTCAGGGGGTGAAGCCCCGGTAAGCTCATCCTTGCACATAGGTTCCCCATCAGCAGGACAATCATGGTACTGAGTCGGTGCAGTGTCCGTTTCGGTATACGTAGGTACCTCCCTTATCAGGGTCAATGTTCTCTGTGGTGGTGCTGGTGGCGGTGTCAACGGACGGCGCCGTAGCTCAGCGGGAATAGGTTGCCGCCTTGGCTTGACAAACGCCTTGATCTCGTCTTGCTCGCCCTAGGACTCCTCCTCACTGGAGGTCTGGGGGGCTAGTGACTGGCCCAGGAACCGAGGCAGCTGGCAACCTCTGCTGTATCTCCAACACCAAGGTGTGGAGGGTCGTCAAGATGTCCAAAAATATATCCCTTGGAGCAAGCTGAGGCATGACTGGGATTGCAAATATCGGCTCAGGCCAGACACATGGCCCAAAAGGTAGATCCAGCTACCCCCTTGGTGATACCTCCCGAGATAAGGGGCAGAGGCCTGCCTCATGATCCGAATAGGATCTTTCGGGCAGATGGTCGTAGCCAGAGCTGGTGTATATTCATGGGGATCTCCTCAGAGACCCTTGCAGGGTTGCTTGGGGCACCTTCCCCAGCCTGGGGAGAAAGTCCTTAGGGGGCAGCAGCTCCCTCAATCTCCCTGAATCCTTAGGGAAGGAGGCGACAATGGGAGTCTGCTCATGCACAGGGGCATCTTCAGGAGTTGAGGGCGCTCCCATCGGCGGGCTTGGGGTAAAGACACTCGTGGCATAGCCGTCGTCTTCACCATGGACGCCACGGTTGTAATAGCGTTCCCATTGCCGAAGTAACAATGGTCATTGACATTGTCGACAGGACGGCAGCCGCCCTGGTAGCCGACAGAGTCCCCGTCAACAGAGTACCGCGACAAAACAGATACCTTGGATGACGTAGTGGTCAGCAACGAAGACCAGTACTTGGCAGACATGGCCTTTCCTTCACACCCTTGTTCTTAGAAGAGGAATAGTGCTTCGAAGGGGTCAGCGACTTCCTCACGGAAGGTACCTTCACCGTCAGGCTCACCGTGGACAGAGATGGAGACGGGGAACGGGTCCTTCCCGAACTGGATCCCGCAGTGACCCTAGCGGGATCTGTAGCGTAGTGTTTCGTCTTCTTTTGGATCCTCTGGCCAGAGGAATCCTCAAAGGATCCCTACCTCTTTTCAGAGAGCCCCTTGTGGCACCGGCTGGTCCTGGATGAGGCATGGCAGTGCCTGGAGGCTGAGTCAGAGGCCTTCTCTAACTTGAGCCACGCTGCTAACCTGCAGGCTTCCTAATCCTTGCTGGCCTTTGACAGAAAACCGTGACAAATCTCGCATCCCTCCTCATCATGGTCCAGATGCAGACAATATAGCCAATATAGGCACTTGAGGTACCGATCCGCAACACAGAAGTTTTGCAGTCCACAGTTGGCTCAGAGCTTTAAGAGACTCTTCTCCTCTGACAAGCCCGGGCCTTCGAACAGCTTCAAAGACAAGATCCGCGATGGAAGGTGATCTTCACCGACAATGGGTCCCCACTGCCGGTAGTCGAGCGATGGTTGAAGATGGAACAAAGTCAGTCAAAAGAGACTAATTTAATCCAAAAACCCCCCAAAAAATATCAAAATATATTAGAGGACTCCCAACACTGAAACATGCAGTAAAAATCTGAAGATGGCCATCAGGGGTGGAGTTTAGGGAGAAGACTGTCATTGGATGGGGGAAGTATGACCCAAAGCACAGTGATTGGTTATAGAGTAAAAAGCAGGTTCCAGGGTAAAGTGAAACAGTTTTTTCTTTTACCAAGGATTCCCAACCGGGCGACGGGGAATATTCATGAACTTGTGAATCTATGCCCAACCCCATGCTGGAGAAAAAAGGATTCTGATTGTTCTCAGATACGAAAAGCAGCCTCCAAGCCGTTCGAGCACAGAAACCCAAAGCAGGCGAGTGGGAGCCGCGAGCGGCACAGAAGCCAAGGAGCAGAGGTGGTGAACCCGGAAAGTGGGAGCAGGATACCAAAAAGCTGCTGTAGGCTTGCCGCAGGAGAACCAACACACACCACAGAGAGCCGGTGAGTCCACCCAAGGGAAGCAGGCACAACGGGGCATTTCGGCAGTCCTACCGAAGGCAAATAAAAGTAAATGAAGCATATGAGAAAGAACGAGAGATTCAATACTTGGGCTTCAAGTCTGGTGTTTATGAATTTCCAGTTGTTTTTCTGAATTGTAGAATTTTTTGGAAGGTTAGCTAGATTCGCGCTGGCGGGTGGATCACAAAGGGTATTATGAGGTGGTCGCGCTAGAGGATTTGCATTGAAGGTACAGTTGGGACCAGTTTTCTAGGGTGTGGCCTGCCATGTGTGTCGTTCCCTACACCAATTGTTGTAGATCCATCGTTGCTAGCTGATTTGTTGAGAGTTGTATGTGAGTGGATGTTTTCTTCTTCAAACAAGATTTTTGGATAAGTAAACAAGTCAGACATGGATGTGTCTTGGCTCCATTATTTTTTTCATTATATATTACTGATTTTGCATTATCACTAAACCAACCAGGGGCAGACGCCTCCCGTTTATCTACATGATATATTGGATCTCTGCAAAATGAACGTCTGGTCATCAATACAAGCAAAAGTAAAACAATGGCTTGTTACCTGCCTAGAACCACTAGACCACACAGTTTAACAGGTACCCTGGAAGGTGTTCCGATACAGAGCTTGGAAAGCTTTGACTTCTTAGCGGTTTGATTTAATAAATCTGCAAAATGGTCCCAAATTGACAAGATTGCTGCCACCCTAGCAAGGAGTGGTTATTAATTTTTTGAAGTGCTTTGGGGAAGAACACATTCACACACCATGCAGCTGCCAGCCGCAACTTATGGGCAAGGGATATGGGGCTACTCTAATAGCACTGTTATGAAAAGAAAAGAGAACAAGGCCTTCAAACAGCTTTTGAGATTACCCTACAGTGCTCCATCAATATCAACTAAATATCAACACAGTATTTTGGTATTGTTTATATGATCAAATTAAAACATCTCCTGTATTGGCTCGGGTTATGCAACACATAGAATTGAAGCTATATTGTGATGCGGTGAATAACATAGGGTGCTATGATGCGCCTATGGTTTTAATATTTTAAAAACACATTCAAGGAGTTGGGTCTAGCTACTTTTGGTACAAACCATGTAAATTCAGAGGGAAGTACAAATACATTCTGACCTGTGCATGTAATGGCTGGATTTTCTTTTTAAACTCGCAGATTTATTCATTTATTTGCACTTTTAAAGCACACACACAGCCTGTGGGCATCGAGGCGCTGTTACAGTTTTTTTTCAGTTGCGTAAATGTTTTTTTTTGCTGCGAATTTATAACACGCTTAAAAACCAAGAGGTTTTTAAGCCCGGACCCGGAGATCGAACCTGTGTTGCTTCTTGTCGTCTTGCTTCCAAGGTGAACACATTGCAGCTGAGCTATCTTCCCAAGACGAATGAGCTCAATCTAGCATATTATGATAATATCTTTTGTCTAAGAGCTCACTGGGCTTTGAAACGTATCTTAAAGTTCCTCAAAGAAAATACTTTAAAGCCCTTTTTACCAAACTAGGTTTAGGTATTCTATCAGTGTTTGGATTTACAGTTTGCTGGAGGTTGACTGTCAAGTGTCCTCATTCCCCTTTGCGAGATGAAGATAAGTGTCATATTTTATTTATATGTCCTTTTTATGGAAGACTTAGATTGACATGACTGAGGCCATTGTTGAAGTTACTTTATGTAAGGAACTTAATGGATGCATTGCATCTTTTAAAGCAAATGTATGTTATGCAATATAAACTTTTCTTGGAAAACCTGATTTATAAAAAGCATCTGTTAGCCAGGGACATCATATCACCAAAATGCCAGGGGTAGCGGAAGTGACATCATACAACACTTGACCTCTGATGACATCACAGGAAGTGATGGCACACAACCTTTCACCCCTTAACAAAACAGGAAGTGGCATCGCATAGCACTGCCCGTCAGTACACTAAGAAAAGAACAAGTTACTTTCTTACCTGGTAACGTTCTTTCGATGGGATGGTCCGATGACGTATTCCATATCTATGACAGGTAATGTCCACAGCTGTGCTGCTTCGGAAAATCTTCGGCGTCTGCGTCCTGCGTCGATGCGCCGTCCCCGAGGACCTCCTCCGACGGCCGACGTCACCCAATTTGATAAGTAGGATGCACGACGCCCATAGCCTCAGTTATAGTTTTTTCCCAGAACGCGTGCCACCAGTTTTCTGCCAGTCAGACACACAAGGCCTTGCGGAACACAACCTGCAATCGCAAAAGAAATTCTGCAGCGGGGAAGGTAGGGAGGGAGCGATATGGAATACGTCGTCAGACCATCCCATCGAAAGAACGTTACCAGGTAAGAAAGTAACTTGTTCTTCGAGGGGATTGGGTCCTCCGACGTATTCCATATCTATGACAGACTCCCAAAGCAGTACCAAGCAAGGAGGTGGGAAAAGAATTTAGAACACAAATCTAGCATGCCCAATCAAATTGCGGAATATAGGACTGCCTTGCCAAAGGCCAGATCCTGCCCTCTGATGGAATCGAGGAAGTAGTGCCGTACAAAAGTATGTACTGAAGCCCAGGTGGCTGCATCACATATGTGACGAATAGGAACACCCCTCTGCAGGGCAGTATACGCAGCCACTCCCATGGTAGAATGGGCCCGCAAGCCAGCCGGAGGGTCCTTACCCGCCAAGCGGTAACACTCTTGAGATAGCCAAAATAATCCAACGAGACAAAGTCTGTTTCGTCACAGCTTGCCCCAAAAGCTTTCCACCGTAATCAATGAAAAGTTGATCGTCCACTCTGAGCCGGGACATGCACGAAATATAAAAGCTCAACGCTCTCCTAGGATCAAGCCTATGGAGCCTCTCCTCTTCCTTACCAGGATGTGGAGGAGGACAGAACGCCGGAAGAACAACCTTCTGGCTCAAATGAAAATCCGAAACCACCTTCCGAAGAAAAGAATAACGAACTCTAAGGACAACCGTGTCCTTATGAAACACAGTGAAGGGTGGCTTAACTGAAAGTGCCTGTAACTCACTCACTCTGTGAGCGGAAGTAACCACAACCAAAAACACAGTTTTAAGAGTTAGCAGTCTCAAAGGGCAAGAATGTAAAGGCTCAAACCGAGCACCCATAAGAAACTTAAGAACAAGGTTCAAATCCCAACCAGGCACCAGAAAAGGTGACGGAGGGAACACATTAGTGAGCCCTTTCAAAAACTGAGAAATTAAAGGAATCTTAAAATAGGAACATTCTTCAGACGAGCGCTTAAAGATGGACAGCGCCGCCAGGTAACCTTTAATGGTCCCCACTTGCAAGCCCCTGTGGGCCAAAGAAAGCAAAAAAGACAGAACCATGGGAATGTCACATTCAAAAGGATCCACACTCTTAACTCTGCACCAGTCGCAGAACTTTCTCCAACGGCAACGGTACAGAGACTTTGTTGCCGAGAGCAACACCTCCATCACGTCTTCAGGGAGGTCCCAATCCTTATACCTCAACCTTTCAGAAGCCAAGCGTGAAGGTTGAGGGATCTGACCTCTGGATGGAGAACCTGACCCCCATCCCGTGAGAGCAGATCGTCTCGGTAGGGAAGCCGACGTGGAGGGCAGATGGACAAGTCGAGAAAGTCCGGGTACCACGTCCTCCGGGCCCACGCCGGAGCAATGAGGATCATCCGGGAACCGGACCTCCGTAACCTCCGCAGTACTTGCGGGATGACGGGGACTGGAGGAAACGCGTACAGCAGTGGGAATGTCCACTCCACCATGAACGCGTCTCCTAAGGCTCCTTTTGGAGGAAATTCCCACGAGCAAAACCTTTCGCACTTCTGGTCGACACTGGAGGCGAAGAGATCTACTTGAGGGGTCCCCCAAAGGGCGAAGATCTCCAGGAGAATCTCCTGAGCCAGCTCCCACTCGTGAGAGACCGTGCTCTGCCTGCTCAGGGCGTCCGCCGTCTCGTTGTCATCTCCGGCCAGATGAACTGCCGAGATCGAAACTTCCTGCTGGATGGCCCAGAACTCGAGCTGCATCGCCTCCCTGCACAGAGGAAGTGACCCTCCCCCCCCCCCCCTTTTTGTTGAGGTAGTGCATGGCCACTGTGTTGTCTGTTAGAATCGGGACTCTCTTTCCTCGCACAGTCGGCAGAAAAGCCTTCAGGGCTAGCCTGACGGCCCTCAGCTCCAACAGATTGATATGGAGTCTGGACTCAGACGGAGACCAACGACCGCTGACTCAACTCGTTGGCATGAGCTCCCCATCCCGTGAGGGATGCGTCCGTCACGATCGTCACCTCTGGCCAGGGCAGCCAAAATGGGGCCCCCTTCATGCCTTCGACGGCCCACCACAGAAGGTCCTGGGCGACCGAGGGCGGCCCCCGAACAGGGTCCGATAGCCTGCCGGAGGACTGAGACCACTGGAGCTTGAGTGCCCACTGCAAAGATCTCATCCACAGATGAGCCTCTGGCACCAGAAGAATGCAGGATGCCATGAGGCCGAGCAGTCTCAAAAACTCAGAAGCTGGGAGATTCTGGGCAAGTTGAAACTTGTGCACCATCTGCCGAATGTGAAGAGCCCTCACCTGGGGAGGAAAACACTGCCCCAGGGATCTGTCGAGCACTGCTCCGATGTACTGGAGCCGCTGCGTTGGTGTCAAATGGGACTTCTTTAAATTGAGGGAGAAGCCCAGCTTGTGAAGGGAGTGGCAGGTGACGGACAGATGATCCAGGACTTGCTTGGGAGAGCTCCCCCTGATCAACCAATCGTCCAGGTAGGGGTAGACGTGAATCCCCCCTTTCCTGAGGTGCGCTGCCACCACCACCATGAGCTTGGTGAAAACCCTTGCGGCGGAGGTCGATCCGAACGGCAGGACCCGAAACTGAAAGTCCGAGTCGCCAACCGCGAACCTCAGGTACTTCTTGTGCTTGGGATGGATCGGCACATGGAAGTAAGCATCCTTGAGGTCGAGAGACACCAACCAGTCCTGAAGTTAAAGGGCCTGGAGGACTTGAGAGAGAGTAACCATCTTGAACTTGTCCTTCCTGAGGAGTTTGTTCAAACCACGCAAGTCGATGGGTCTCAATCCCCCGTCTTTCTTTGAAATCAAAAAATAAGGGGAATACCATCGCTTGTTCCTCTCCGCTACAGGCACCATTTCTATGGCGCCTTTCTCCAGCAGGGCTTGAATTTCATGCGCAAGGAGCGGATCCAGACTCTTCAAAGAGAGGTTCCCAGGTGGATTGTCGTGAGGCCTCTGCCGAAAAGGAAGACAGTAGCCGTGGGTTATGATCTCCAGAACCCACACATCTGAAGTAATGGCTTGCCACTCTACAAGATGCTGCGCCAGCCTCCCCCCAACCGGCGAACCATGGGACCTGGCCTCATGACTGAGTGGTAGCGGCTGCGGCGTTGCCTGAGGGCAAAGAGGCAACTGCCCGAGCGGCCTTGGCACCTCGAGTACCCTTGTTTCCACCTCTGGCACTCTTACGCTGGCCTCTTTTGACTGCTAGCTCCTCTCGCTTTACTGAAGGTCAAGTAATAGCGAAAGGAACCTTACCTCCATTGCTGTCCCCTAGGACGAAAAGGCGGAGGTTGGCAAACTGCAGCGCCCAACGACTTCGCTGCAGCTTTGGAGGTCTGCAACCTCTCAAGGCTCTCGTCAGCCTTGCTGCCAAAAAGGTGTTCACCGTCAAAGGGCATATTGAGGAGCTGGGACTGCACATCAGGAGCGAACCCAGACTTCCGCAACCACGCAAACCTGCATATTACGGTGCTCGCCACCATGGACCGGCTGACACAATCTGCCATGTCCAAACCTGACTGAACGGCCTCACACATGGCATCCTTGCCATCCTGAACCATAGCAAGGAAACCATCCCGTTCGTCCCCTTCGGGAATACGTTCAGCCGCTAATGCAACATAGTTCCAAAGAGTGTGTGTGAAACGAGACAAGGCACACACGGGGCCCCTCCGACACCACCACCTCGAAAGGCGGCGAGGGCGTCGAACGAGTCGGCGTCGACAGAAACGGCGTCTAGCGAATCGGCGTCGACGTCAGCTGCAGCGTCGCCAGCATCAACGGCGTCGACACAGGCCTCGAAGCCGGAGCTCCGAGCGTGTCTCTCGACGACTTAGGCGCCGACAGCATCGACGACCCCCTCGGAAGCCGAGCCTCGAGAGAAATCGTCGACGACCTCGGCGCCACAGGCGTCGACGTCTTCTTCGAAGACGGCACAGGATCAAGCGGTCCCGAGCACGTCAAGGACCGGGACGTGGAACGGGCATGGCGAGAACGGCTACCCTTGTCCGAGCGGGACCTCTCCCGTAAGCCGTGCCGACCACCTGAGCCCGAAGGCGTACGAGCGGTGTCTCTCGACCGGTGCCGACCGACCCCACTCGGAGGCGCGGACGGACCGGTGCCCTGCGATTCAAGAATCGCTAGCATCTGCTTCCCGAAGGGAGCCCATTCCTCTGGTGTCGCTTGCATGGAGGGATAAGCGACCCGCCGACGGGCGGAGTCCTCGGAAGAGGACAGGGAAGGCGACCGATGCCGGCGCTTCCGGGAATGCCTCGAAGAGGCGGAGGAGTGGCGAGACCGACTCCTGGAAGGAGACCCACTGGACTTCCAACGATGACACGGAGAGTCGCCCCTCGAGTCATCTGTCGAAAGCCCCGCAGACCTCGACTTCTGGGGCTTAGACACCCGACCTACCGACAGCTTCTTCTTGCGTTCCCGCAAGGCCTTTGCCGTGAGCGACTGGCAGTCGACACAGTCGTCCGTATCGTGGGCCTCCCAGAGGCAGGCGTTGTGCGAGTCCGTGACCGACATCTTGGACCCACAGTCCCTGCATTTCTTGAAGCCCGGACGCAGGGTTGAAGACGAAGTAGACATCGCCACGAACAGGTCTTCACAAAAAAACTGAACAGGTTCAATGAGCCGAGAATTGAAAACAGCAAACTCCAAAAGAGTCGAGGCGTACCGAGATTCACGAAGCGAACACGTTCGCAGAAAAAACGGAACTGAGGCTATGGGCGTCGTGCGTCCTACTTATCACATCGGGTGACGTCGGCCGTCGGAGGAGGTCCTCGGGGACGGCGCATCGACGTCTTCGACGCAGGACGCAGACGCCGAAGATTTTCCGAAGCAGCACAGCTGTGGACATTACCCGTCATAGATATGGAATACGTCGGAGGACCCAATCCCCTCGAAATATAGTTACGATCACTATAATGTGATATACATTTCATACAACAATGGATCATCATATGTAGCGTTAATATCAGTGTGTACAGGCCCATATTACGTAATTACTGTGAACGTAAGCAGAAGTCCAACACAACAACCTGGACTATTGTACATCGCTCGGGCTAAGACAAAGCATATCGAAGAGCCTAAACTCCAATGTGCAGACATCCAGTGCCTGCCAAGTGTCTGGTCGCAGACTGGAAACAGCAACTGACCAACACAAGCCCAACCAGAAGACAATCAGAGGCTATACCACTTCATACTTTTGCACTTGAACAATAAGTGCAGGGATTTTCTTGTCAATAGTGCACTTTGAACCATTGCACAGCAACCACCTCCCGTCAGTCACCCAGAGCCTCAATATCCCCCAACCATTTTCACCACGGGAACCCCACCATCCACTGTGAGTCGCTAACAACCCTCCATCAACAGCTTCAAATGTATGGCACCCACTCTGGCCCTCCAACACCTTACACCTCAAATGCCTTGCTCAACACCTTCATGTTTACACAGTGCCACCCTCCAGCAACTTAAGTCTCCAGCATTCTCCTTCACCACCCCAACGGTGTGCGTCTCAATCACCCTCCTCAAACATCTTATATATGCATTCGATGCATTTCAACTCTCTTACAACACATTCTGTCTCAAACACTCTCTCCCAACATCTGTAAGTCACTAGTACAACATCTTAATGTCTCCAGTACCAGACTCTCTAATATTGGGACTCAATCACACACCCCAAACCCAGAGCAGTGGCAGTGGTTATGAATGATTTGAAACCTTCCAGCCATCACCTTTCTGTTTTGCTTATATAGTAAGTAACCCACCGTGTTTTGTTATATGGGAGTTAGAGGAGAAGGATGTGTTGCAGGTCACAGTAATTGCAGTTTTTTTATTTTAAAATGTAAACAACAGCTCCATGACATCACACCTAGAAAAGGCCCATTTTATTATTAAGGTACAGAAAAAAAACATGACAACGTGGCCCAGAACACAGTGGCATTGCCAGCACATTTATGGGCCACTGTCTCAAATACTGATAAATTGCAGAGTCATATAACATGGAGGAACTGGGGTTTGTGGAGATAGGCATGCAATTTCACTCTTAGGTTGCAGACCCGTCTTACTGTATTATGATGATTCTTTGTAATATGTGATGCATTACTTTTCGTTGTGCTCCAATTTAACCCCCTCTCCAGAGTAATGAATAGGCAGTTTCATTGCAATTAACAGCAAAGCTGTAGCATACAGTACATATTGGGCCTCATTCCGAGTATGGCGTTAAGGGATAGCGGCCACCGGTAACGAGACCGGTGGCGGTGATCCCTTACCGCCATACTCCGAGTTCCCTTTGCGCCCTCGCCCTTAACGCTTGCTTTGAGCAGGTGTTAAAGTCGAGGGCGCAAAGGGGCCTCCAAGCCAATAACGGTGACCGTAATGAACGGTCACCGTTATTTGCATCTTCCCCATTCCCATTGAGCCCTATGGGGGCTCATTTGGGAATGGGGAAGAGCCTTGGTGAATGGGGAATTACCGCCCCGCCAACCTTGGAATGGGGCGGCAATTCCGCCATCCACCAAGGCGCTGCCGGTCCGGGTACGGCGTCAACCAAGGCGTTAATAGCGCCATTGGTTAGCGCCGTACTCGGAATGAGGCCCATAGTGTCCAGTTAACACTAACATTTAATCCACAGAAATGCTGAAAGACCAAAACAATCGTAAAAGCAAACATGACATTCACTTTACCAATTATTTTCAGTGTTTAATGAACACAACTTTTTTGCTAATTAAAACGTTAGTTATGAAAAGTTATGTCATACCATGCTTGAGGTTTTTAGAACAGGAATTTCACTTTCTGCTCGCAATTTGTTTTCAATTTCATCCCAATTTCGGTCTTGGTCCTTAAATAAAATCCTACAAAGAAGAAGAAAAGTTCATCTTTTAATCCAATGAATAATTAAATAATAACCATAATACCTAAAGTAGCACAAAAGAATGGAAGATAATTGACATGTGTAATTTAAACAGATTAGTGGAAAAACAAGGAAAAACATGGCTACGGGGACGGGACGTTTGAGTAATTAAAGTAACTCACCGTAGTGACTACTCCTAGTCCATAGTTCCCCTTTCCTCCATACTTCCTTCTCGCCTTCCCCAGCAGTATGCCAATGGCTAAAATGTAATAAGGGTAGCCAGGTATCTAGGCGTCCAATGTGTTCAAAGGGGACTGAGGTGACGTGCCAGAGGGTGGGCGTTCCCACGCCTGAGGCAGCGCTCCCGCACACTATACTAAATTTAAAGGCGACGCTAAATGTTTTGCTGCCAAAGGTGACAATGGATTATGGGTACTCTAGTCACTATGGGGAGTAACTTTAGTTTATGTCACCTGTATTTTGACCAAACATGTGTTAACCGATTTGGCAAAAGAAAGGTATCATTTGCAGAAACATAGCTCCACATTAGGTTTTACAGTTCATTTGGATAATTTTTGCTGGCATTGGCCTCAAGATGATGGCTAGCTTAAGACACATCTTAAGCTAGCCATGTTTTTCCACTAATATGTTCAAATTACACATGTCAATTACTCATACGTCCCGTCCCCTTTCCTCCATGATTCCCCCGAACAAGAACATAGGGTGGAGCTGCGACAACCTGCCTCAAATCTAGGACGAAGCAAAAAGGTTCTTCAGAACCACTGGACCAATTGCTGCATCGCACCTGGAGCTGGAGTCCAATGAGTAGTGCTTACAGAAATCCGACAGAGCGGCCCAAGTAGCCGCCTTGCTGATGACATCCCAAGAAGCATGTCTCCGAAACGTGACACCCGTGGCCTTGGCTCTGACCGAATGGGCATGAATCCACTCAGGAACAGGTCTGCCCATGACCATGTATGCCTCCGAAATAGCCTGAACCATCCAACGGGTGATGGAAGCTTTAGAAGCCTGAGAGTCTGGGGAGGAGCACCCAAAAGTCACAAACAATGCCTCAGACTTCCTGAAGGATTCCATCAGAGAGATAAAACTTGGGAGCCCTCTTGAGGTCCAAGGAATGCAGGGTCCTCTCTGCCTCTGACTGCGGGTTCAGGAAAAACACTGGCAGACAGATCTTCTGATTCAGATGAAATGGAGAGACCACTGTAAGGAAGGCATGGTATTAAACAGTGAAGACAGACACAAGTGATCACAGTTCAAGGGTGTTTATGGAGCTTCAATGGGTTGGTTGAACGCCTATCTAAACCTAAATCGAAGGATAGGAGGAAGTTACGACCATCAAAAAATAATAACGCAGTCCTATTCGAGTCTGTCAAAATATAAGGGCCTATACTAATAAACCCATCCCTTTTTCTTACTTCTAAATATAAAATGGTGTGGGACAATAGTGTATGCAAAATGAAGTGTTCACGAAATAATATGTCAGGATAGTTGAGCAGTTGTCTTCCCTTCCCCACTTTTTCAGCATGGGCAAGGCAGCACATTCGTGCTTCGCGCACTCTATGGATTCTCTGCCACGAGGATACGGTTTAAAGCATAGATATCAGGGCCTTCTGCCAAAGCCTCCTTTCTAAAATGTCCGAGTTGAGCATGTTGAAGCCTTTGCTGGTCAGGAACCAGGCCGCCACCATGGCCTGGGTCCGGATGTTGCACCGCCGCACCCTGCTGCGTTGGGAATCCCCTGTTGGAGATCGGAAGGTGGATGGGACCCTGAAAGCACAACTGCAGCAGACCTGAAAACCAAGGTCTTGAAGGCCAGTGGTGGGCAATCAGGATGAGGCTGACACCAACTGAAGACCGAAACTTGTGGATGGTCTGTTGAAGCAGAGGGGAGGGCGGGAACGCATAACACCTGCGTCTGTGCCAACAGATCTGGAAGGCATCTCCCAGCGACCCCCAACCCCTTCCTGCCTCACGAAGCAAATTGGGGGCACTTGGAATTCAGAGTTTGAACCTGCAATTTGGATATTTGAGAAATTTCTGATGGCAAAGGTCTGCTGTGTTACCCATTTGATAGCAACTGGCTTTCACATCAACAAGCATCGACTTTGTGTGGGTGTTGACGAATACAGACAATTTGTCCCTTCTCCCCAGAAGCGAACCACCCCATTTGAGGCTAGAGAGGTGAGCCTGCGAAGCAAGACCCTCCGTAGTGGTCTGGGCAAGTGGGACCTCACTGGGATTAACTCCTCTCTTGGAGACAAGGACTCCCATTCTGGAATGGAACTCCCCATTCAAAACACCATGCCTGTGTATATGAATATGGAAAAAAGTGTATATCTCCTACAACCATGGCATTTAACAAATATCCTACTTTACCTCTTGGCTGCAGGTAATGCTGTACACAACCTGAATGCTGTGGGCAACAAAGGAGGACACTGTTCAAATTGTTTCTGTGATGTGCATAAGATAACAGATTGTAAAGCAAAGGGAGACTCCAATGGAGGCAGTGTAACTGCAACGCAAAAGCAAGCCTCTGCCGTACTGAGGTCTTGGAGGGGCATAGCCATGCTGGTCCACGGACCCAGCGGTAGCCACAGAGCCAGCGGTTGCAAAAAAGGCGAGTGAAACGCTAACCGAACGCCAACGAGTTGCCATTTTATCTGACATAGAAGTCCAAGACTGAACAGTACCAGTGACGGAAGACACCCGTCTTGTCTGGTGGGGCAATCACGCAGGACCTGTGGTGGCCCAGGAGGCCGGTAACAGGCGCAAAGACCAGACTAAGAGGAAGCCCGTTTCCCTGAGCTCTGTACACCTAGGACTGTAGCTACAGAGTTATGTAGCCACCGTGAAAGTCGACATTTCTGGAGCCTGAGAAATCAGATGGAAGACATACTGCTACAAGGCACGAACATTGCGAATTATAGCCGAGGAGCACATCCAACTCATGGGAGCCTGAGAACGCAAAGTGTGCAAATATCCCATGAAAGCGGGAGTGACAGTAATACGAACGTTGAGAAAAATCGCTGGAAAAGCTATTCAGGTTATTACGGGGAGCCTTAGAAACTCTCAAATAAAAAAATATATATAAAATGGGCACTGAGAAGTACTAGCACTGTAGATAATGGCTGGAAAAAGCTCTTCAGGTTACGAGAGCCTGAGAAAACAGAGTTTGCAACTAACACACGAAAGGGGGAAAGAAGGAGATATGAATAATTGAATTAAGGCCTAATTAAGCCACGAAGATTGCACACTTTGAACAGCCAGGGTGGACCACCACCCTATCCAAAATAACATGTGTGAAAGAAAAGAAGCTGTCTGAGGAATACAGGACAGTCACAGCGCCTCAAAGGAATAAAGGACAAACCTTTCTTTTAGTGTGTGCTCCCAAGCAATCCCGGAGGAATGGAATTGTTTGCACCAAGAACCAGTTTTCTTTATTATGTGGGGAGACTGCAAAGCTTGACTTGGTATCAATGCTGGGAAAAAGGAACTTCGGAAGGCTGAAACCAAGTCAAGTATAAACTGGGCCAGGCAGAAGTCTTGCTAAGGCTAGTGTACAAAGCCGCTTCATTTTCCTTCTTTTAGTTAGGCGTTTTCTATAGTGGTAGGGCCAGTAAGCTGCATAGGATTTGGACCAAAGAGTTTAGCATCTACCCTTAGTTTTTGTTTTGTTAGGTAGGGAACTTTTTTCATAGAAATAGGGCAAGCTAGGCGTCGATTTCTTTTCTTTTGATAAAACCCTTGAAACATGACTCGCAAACGTCCCAGTACTCCTCCTGCTTCACGACTGGGTCCGAGGCTACTCAACTCTCTATTTCTATTAGCTAGTGCCTCCTATGTCTTGTAATCTGGCTGGAATAACAGAGGGCTTGGCTTATATCACATCTTCCTGTCGCACAATCAGAATACTCCTTGAGCTTTAGTCTCTTCCAACGGTGGTCACAGTTCTAGTAATTGCTCTCTTTTTGAAAGCATCCAGATATTTCCCATATTTATCAGTAGGAACCAAACAGGTGGACGACTGATTAGAGAACTCTCCTGCTGCTGACACCCCAGTGCAGGAGCTGGGTTTAGAATGCAGGCATTTAGGGGGCTTTGTCAGGAGACTTGCATTACTTTTTTTAACATTGTTAGGACTAATTTTCTATACTCTGGCCTGGTGGACAGATGAACAGAAGGCCAACCTACATTGTGAGGGGGACAACTCTGGGAGCTGTAGCCAAACCAGTTTAAGGTAGCAGTGACGAGAGGTCTAGGCTAAATCTCAAGAGGTGGTGAGCTTGTAAAGGGTCCACAATGAGTACACACAATGGGAATCCCAAATTACTCACAGACAGTGGGGGTCATTCCGAGTATGGCGGTAGGGGCTTAACGGCACTGTTAAGGATACCGGTACTGTTAAGCCCCTACCAGCATATTCTGAAATCCGTTAGCAGGTCCCAGCAGGAACGGCTGGTCTGACCAGCCTTTCTTAGCAGGACCGTTAAGGGACCATGGAGCAAATAACAGGCCCCCTATGGGGGCTCAAATGGGAATGGGGAATGTTTTCTGAATGAGGACTTACCAGGTTTTCCAAGGTTGGAACGACCCGGTAAGTCCCCATTCAGAGAGACCGGACCCGGGTTTGGAGGTAGCCATGGCGCTAATAGCGCCATGGCTGCCTCCAAACTCGTTATGACCCCCAGTATGTATAAAAATAGTTATTTATTTATGGACAAATATCCTGTTGAAAAATTACTACTAACAGGTAGAAGTATCACACAACACTAATAATAGATTACATACATACACAGTCTATAGAGTAGGGCATAATACAAATCAAACCCCTTGTAAAAGAAAGTACAGATTAGTTTATGCACATGTCCACAGATAATTAACCCTAACTTCAAAAGTCCTTCCCTAAATTGTCTGGGGCCTTATGTCCAAAGGTTCAGGAAAAGTTCTGACACGGTTTGTGATGCTGGAAAGAATGAAGGTAGGGTCTCTGGGGTCCTGTGAACGGTTCCAAGGCTTAGATGACAGTTTATTCTAACTAACCAAAAAGTCCCCAACTTTCGGAAGGCTTGCGTGGGCAAGCAATGGCAAAGCCTAAGTATAGTAAAAGTATGATACAAGTTAGCAAAACTTTTAAAGGGCGTTTTATCGGCAGGTAAAGACCAATGTTACTCACCCCCCATAATCCAATTCTTTACAGGACTTTGCAGGTCAATGGAAGAAGGTCTGAGATTGCTTTTCCCGCCGTCAGCCTCAGTCCTTGATTCGCAGGGGTTGCAAGTGCGAGCAGATCTCAGGTCGGTGTCTTTAGCTTGTGCAAGGACTCTCGCATGGAGAATTAAGAAAAACATGATTCAGGACCCCTCTCAGGACTTGTCTCGATTCAGGTAAGCTGTTTCAAGTTCCAGACCTCAACGCGGAACGGCCACGTCGGCACCGCAGTATCCCAAACTCAGAGCTGGTCAAACACAGGGCAGTCCTGTGACCCTTCCGAAGGCTCTTCTTCGCAGGGTACCGAGCGGCCATCAGGAATGGATGTCTCCCCCCCCACTCCACGGGTCGCAGCTACCTCGCATGACTGGTGAAGATCGACAGCAAGAGAGGGCTCCTCCAGGACAGCAGCAGAAGTTGGTTGTCAGGCCTCCTTCAGGCAGGTCTCTGGTCTCTTCACAGGTCTCGCAGCTGGACACGAGTCTTGGCTTCTTCAGGTTACTCCAGAATCTCTCCAGAGTGGGTGCAGGGGTCCTCGTCTTAATCAAAGAGCCAGGTAAGAGCAGAAACTCCCAGTAGCCAATAGCAGAACTAGCCCCACACACACCCCAGCACTGGACCAATGAGGACCCCAGGCGGGAACACTCATGCATAACACTCAGACACACTGAAACCAGTTTGTGGATTGGGACCAGACAGTCCCAGCCCACATCCTGCCAGCAAACACACATAGCCCTCCAGGAGCCCACCAAAAGCCTCTGATTTCCCAGGCACTGGAAGTCCATATAAGGATTTTCCTGGCCTCACAGGCAAGGGAGAAGGCTAAAAAACAAGATGGACATATGACAAGCAAAAAACCTTGTGGTATGGCCATGTTTGGTCACTAGCCACTGTTAGTAGCCAAACGCGGTAAGGCTAAAACGGAAAGCACTGAAAAAAGGGTAACGAGTCACTGCTGCCACCAGCTTGTCCATTTAGCACACCTAGAGTAAACAAAAATCCTTTGAGTGTGAGTCTAGGGCAAAAACAAAAAGTGCACCCCATTTTACTGCATTGTACAATGAGAAAAGTTACTGCAAGTGATAAGAAGTTACTAAAAGTAGTAAGGAACAAGTTACTTACCTGTAACTGTTGTTCTCCAGCATGGGTCTGGCATGGATTCACATGCTCATGAATATTCCCCGTCAGGCCGGGAATCCTCGGTATAGAAAAAAAATCAGTATCAGTTTCGTTTCTGATCTGTCTTTCTTAGTAGTAACCAATCACTGGTCTCTGGGTCATACTGCCCCCAGCCAATGACTGCCCTCTCCCTAAGCCCCGCCTCTGGCAGCCATCCTCAGATTTGGTAGCACGTAAAGTGGAAGTATGACCAAGTGAAGAGCCGCAGAGGGGTAGGCGGGAGGGTTCGCATGTGAATCCATGCCAGACCCATGCTGGAGAACAACAGTTACAGGTAAGTAACTTGTTCCTTCTCCAGCATGGGGTCTGGCATGGATTCACATGCTCATGAATAAGAGAATACATAGCAGTACACACATGCACAACCACGGGAGGTGGCAACAGGCTCAACATTAAGCAACACAACAACTCAACATTAAGCAACTCTTACCTCCTCACCAGGCTCACCTTAGGCGAACAGGTTGCGCAGCACTGCTTGGCCGACCCTGGACTCCTCCCTGGAGTCCCGATCGACGCAGTAGAATCTTGTGAAGGTGTGCGTCGACCTCCACGTCGCAGCCCTGCAGATGTCCAGCAGGGGCACACCAGACAGGAACGCTGTGGTAGCAGCGATCGCTCTGGTCGAATGGGCTCTTGGACGGCCGGGCAGCGGTCGGTTTGCCAACCGGTGACAGTGCATGATGCAGCCGGAGAGACATCTGGAAATCGAAGTCTTCGAGAGAGCCTTCCCTTGATTCACAGTCCCAAAGTTCACAAACAGCTGTGACGTCTTCCGAAAACTCTTCGTGTGGTCCACGTAGAACTTCAGCGCTCTAGCTACATCCAGCGAGTTCAAAGTCCTCTCGGCCGGCGACGAAGGCGACGGGAAGAAAATTGGCAACACCAAGGGCTCGTTGAGGTGGAAGTCCGACGGCACCTTGGGCATAAAGGAGGGGTGTGTCCTCAGCACCACCCTCGTGTCATGAAAAGCCAAGTATGGAGGCTTGCAAGATAGGGCCTGGATCTCTCCCACTCGTCGTGCGGAGGTGATGGCCACGAGGAAAGCTGTTTTCCATGACAGGAAATTCAAAGGCGCCGAATGCATAGGCTCGAATGGGGCCCCCATGAGCCTGGTCAGCACCACATTAAGCTCCCACGCCGGGGCAGGAGCCTTCACCGGCGGGAATGATCGGAATAGTCCCTTCATGAATTCCTTCCCCAGGCGATGAGACCACAAGGACATCCGTCCCGTAGTCCTGGTATATCGGGAGATTGCAGCCAGATGTATTTTGATGGAGGCGTGAGCCAGTCCAGCTTTGTCCAGCGACAGTAGGTACGGCAGTACTTGAGGGGCCGTAATGCGCAGAGGGTTACTGTTCTGTGCACGGCACCAGATAGAGAACCTCTTCCATTTATGTCCGTAGCACTTGAGAGTTGAGGACGCCCTGGCCTTTGCAAGAACCTCTCTGCAGTCGTGCCCTCCAATCTCTAGTGCTGCAGGAGCCAGGCCTGCAAGTTCAGCGACTCCGGGCTGTGGTGAAGAATGGCGCCTCCTTCTCTGGAGAGAAGGTCTGCGTCCGTCAGCAGCTTGACTGGTGTGGACGTTGACAAGTCCAGAAGGACCGGGAACCAGATCTGTCTCGGCCACGCCGGTGCGACGAGGATCATCCTGCACCGGGACCTCTTGAGCTGGTTGATGAGCCGGAGCAGCAACGGCAGCGGAGGGAACGCAAAGAGAAATAGGCCGTCCCAGGGGAAGGAGAAAGCATCGCCCATGCTCCTCGGCTGGGTGAACCTGCTGGCGAACCTCCGGCACTTGGAATTCGTCGCCGTCGCGAAGAGATCGATTTGGGGTTCGCCCCATCATCGGAAGAGTCGATCCACTTGATCCTGGCGTAGTTCCCACTCGTGGCATGAGCGCAGCTCCCTGCTGAGTGAGTCGGCGATCGTGTTTTTTATTCCTGCCAGATGAAGAGGCACCAGAAGCATCTCTTGGGCGACAGCCCAATGCCACAGATCTTGGGCTTCCTTGGATAGGGCCGGGGACCTGCTTCCGGATGTAGAACATCGTGGTGGTGTTATCGGTGAAGATCCTCACCACCTTGCCCTTGAGGGACGGAAGAAAGGACCTGAGGGCCCAGAACACTGCGCGGAGCTCCAAGATGTTGATATGGAGTGACTTCTCCTCCGGGAGCCAAAGGCCTCTTGCGTGAAGATCTCCGGAGTGTGCTCCCCAACCTTCCAGGGAGGCGTCCGTCGTCACCGTCACCTGGTGAGCTGGGGTCTGAAAGTTCGTGCCCGCCGACAGATGGGAGCGGGTACCCCACCACCGGATCGCCTGACGGAACGTCTCGTTGAGAGGGATCCTGTCTTCGAAGCTGCCCGTCGACTGGACCCAGCAGGCGTCGAGGAACTCTTGTAAGGGGCGCATCCGAAGTCTGCAAAGGCGCACCAGATAAATGCAGGAGGACATCATCCCGAGGAGGGACTTGATAGATCTTAGCCTGGCCATGTCCGTGGCCAGCAGACGCTGCACCTTGCCCAGAATGGTCCTGGTCCTTTCCTCCAACGGCAAGGCCAGCCGCGCCACTGTGTCGAGCCTGGCTCCCAGAAACAGGGCGACTTGCGACGGAACCAGGTGGGATTTTGGAAAGTTGATGGAGACTCCCAGGTCCGTGAGCAGCTGGACGGTCTTCGCAGTGTGCTCCACGGCGAGCTCCCTTGTCCTTGCCCGGATGAGCCAGTCGTCCAGGTAGGGGTAGACGTGGATCCCCTGTAGGCGCAGCAGCACCGCCACCGGTGCAAGGCACTTGGTGAACACCCTGGGTGCCGACTTCAATCCAAACGGGAGGGCCTTGAACTGGTAGTGCCGCCCTTGGACCACGAACCTGAGGAACTTTCGGTGTCTTTTTAGAATGGGGATGTGGAAGTACGCATCCTCCAAGTCCGACGACGAAAGGAAATCGCCCTCCTCCAGCTGTCCCAGCACGTGCTGGAGGGTGACCATACAGAACTTCTGTGCCTTGATGTACTTGTTCAGTCGTCGCAGGTCCAGGATGGGGCGCCATCCTCCTGTCTTCTTTTTTACGAGGAAGTACCTTGAGTAAACTCCGGAGCCCCGAAGCCTCTTTGGGACGAGCTCGATGGCACTCTTCTTGAGCATCGCCCTTACTTCCAACAGTAGTTGAGGGATGTGATTTTCCTTCCTGGCCACAGGTGGAACGCGAGGGCACTTCTTCTGAAACTCGAGGGCGTGCCCTTGGGCCAGGGCGTCCAGCACCCAACGGTCGGTGGAGATTGACTCCCACACGCTGACGAACCTCGCCAGCCGGGCTCCCACCGGGGTGCTTCGGCGGGGGCCCGATCCCACAGTCGATTCAAACTTGTTTGGAGGCCGCCTTGCCTCCTTGACCTCCCTGTCGACGACGACGGGCACCACCTGACTTGCCGCGTCCCCTGTAGGCTTCCTGGGACGAAGATCTTGCCGCTTGGCGGTACGTGGAGGAGCCACTGCCGGATCCCTTGGAGGCACCTTGTCTGCCTCCGGAGCTCCGAAAGGACATCCGTCGTTGCTGGAGCACTCCCCGTGCTCTGTGTCTGTCTTGATGGCCTGAAGGGACTCATCAACCGCCTTCCCAAACAGGTTGTTTCCGTCAAAGGGCAGGTCTAAAACCTTGGTTTGTACGTCCTGGCGGAAATCCGTGGCCGTGAGCCATCCTAGTCGTCTCAAGCAAACGCTGTTGCCCAACTGACGGAAACCGGTGTCGGCGATGTCCGTTGCCACCGTGATGGCGTGGTCCGAAGCAACCTCACCCTCCTGTAGGATTTCAAGGGCCTCAGCCCTTTTGGCGTCCGGAAGGAAGTCCAACAGAGGGGCGATTTTGAACCACAACTCCCTGTCGTAGCGGGCTACGATAGCCAGGGTATTGCCCGCCTTGATAGCCGTCGCTGCGGATGAGATGATCCGTCGTCCCATCGTGTCCAGCTTCCAGCCCTCGCCGTCCGGCGGGGAAGTTGATGTCGAGGCCGATGCCCCTCAGATTTCTTCTTTGCCGCCGCCGGGACGACCGAATCCGGGGTAGGTTGCGCCCGAAGGCACAAGGGGGCAGCGTCAGGGACCCGGTACTACTTCTCGTACCGTTCCCTCTTTGCCGGCGCCGTGGCCGGGTTCTTGAGGAGAGTGAGCCCCTCATCCCAGATGTCATCAAGAAGCGGTACAGCGAGGACCGTCTTCCTTTTAGCCTCGCACCGTTGGTAAAGGAACCCTTCCTTCTTCTTCTCTTCTGGGCAGAGCTGGAAGAGCTCGGATGCCCTGGAAATCATGGCATGAAAGGATCCAATCTCGTCGGGCGGGGACGCCCGTGCAGGGGGCGACGGGGGACACGTCCCGTCGTCGCCTCCGTCGGCATCTGTACCTGTCGTAGCCGTGTCCGTGCCTGTATCATCCCCGTGGGTAGTAGACCGGGGGGAAGGCAGAGCAGGCCGCAGAGGTGGGAGAGGTGGCGTAGGATGCATCCTCCTCCTCTTATGCGGTGGACTTTCCGAAGGTCCTTGCTCCGGTTCCCCCGTCGGGTCTAGCTCAGGTACCTCCGTCGGGGGGAGGAGCAACCTTGTCCTTCTCTCCGAGCATAAGGACTGAATCGCTGACAAAATGGATGCCGAAGTGTCCTGCGGCGCTGGAAACAACGGGCGCGAGGGCTCTTGAGGAGCCTTGTCGGCGACACCGTCGCTCTCGTCGTCGCCCTCGTCAGTATCCCTCCCGATGGGCTGGGCCTCTTCCACGACTTCGATGAGCTCTTCTTCAGAGGTCGTGTCCGTATCCACGATGGCCACCAGCCCCTCGCCCACCTTTTCCAACGAGGACTTCGTGGGGGTCTTCTCAATGGGCCTGAAAGACGACTCCCTCCGCGGTGGCAGGGAGACTCTGGGTCCTGAGGTCGCCTCCACTGGTGTAGCCTCCACAGGCTGAGCCAGGGCCGCAGCAACATCCTCAATCGAGGTCTTAGCAGGGTGAATTAAGGCCATCGTCACCTTCTGTACGCCTGGGGCCTTCACCTTGGGGGGGAGGGTCCGAGCCTCGCTCCCCCTCTGCCGGAATCTTCGAGATCGACCGGGGCCTCTCCAGAAGCTTTGCCGGGTTCTCAGACTTCCTCTTACCCGAGCCAGAGCGTTGGCTCGCGATTGATGGCGCCGGGGAGGATGCGCCCTGCCTGGCAGCCAAGGAGCCCGAACGTTTCGCGCTCCCGGTGCCCGCGGACTCGCGGTGGTTAGCCTTTTGTTAGGGCCCCCGTCGCCAGGGCGCCCTCACAGAACTTAGAAGACCACTCGGACTTCTTTTTCTTCTTCTCGCCTGACGGGCTCTTCCCTTCCAGCCAGTTGGCGAGACGGAGGTGGCGATCCTTCATGGTCCGCTCCGAAATGTTCCCACAAAACGCACAGTCCTTCTCCGTGTGCGTCTTGTCCTCATGGAGACAGTAGAGGCATAACGAATGCTCGTCCTCCTTGAAAACATTCTGAAGTTGGCATCCAGGGCAGGTCCTGAAGAGCTTCCCGGGCGTCGAGCTTCCTCTCTCCTGGGCCATGTCCGGGGTAGGCCTCGGAACTTCTGGAATCCTCCAAAAGCGTAACTCGACAAAATCTTCACCCTTGAGGGGCGTAGAAAACTCCGAAACGGATCCCCGTTGATCGGATGTAGAAACGGTGGCGCTTGAGGCTCTATTTAACCGAAAAATGAGAAAAATCTCTGCGAAAAGGCAGCAAAAGCTCGAGAGCTACAGCACGAGGACTCCCAACACTTGAACGTGGGGTAAAAATCTGAGGATGGCTGCCAGAGGCAGGGCTTAGGGAGAGGGCAGTCATTGGCTGGGGGCAGTATGACCCAGAGACCAGTGATTGGTTACTACTAAGAAAGACAGATCAGAAACGAAACTGATACTGATTTTTTTTCTATACCGAGGATTCCCGGCCTAACGACGGGGAATATTCATGAGCATGTGAATCCATGCCAGACCCCATGCTGGAGAACAATATCTTATCTTCAACAACTGAAAAATAATTGAAAACGAACATGAAGAAATCACATTCCGACACATTATGGCATGAAAGCTATTAAAAATGAGTTATTAAAAATAACTGGTTTTCTTTTAAAACCCCATCAAAATGTTGGTAAGTAGCCGTACCACCTATTACTTTGCAATGTCAGGCAAATATTTACATCTTACACACTACTTAAAAGTTTGGTTGACATTGTGCTGCTGTTAATTTGATTGTAAATTAGGTTTTGAAGAGAGCTGAAACAACCCATCGAAGAAGGAACAAGTTACTTACCTGTAACTGTTGTTCTCCAGCATGGGTCTGGCATGGATTCACATGCTCATGAATATTCCCCGTCGTCAGGCTGGGAATCCTCGGTAAAGAAAAAACCAGTATCAGTTTCGTTTCTGATCTGTCTTTCGTAGTAATAACCAATCACTGGTCTCTGCGTCATACTGACCACAGCCAATGACTGCCCTCTACCTAAGAACCGCCTCTGGCAGCCATCTTCAGATTTGGAAGCACGTGAAGTGGCAGTATGACCAAGTGAAGAGCCGCAGAGGGGTAGGCGGGAGGGTTCGCATGTGAATCCATGCCAGACCCATGCTGGAGAACAACAGTTACAGGTAAGTAACTTGTTCCTTCTCCAGCATGGGGTCTGGCATGGATTCACATGCTCATGAATAAAGAATACATAGCAGTACACACATGCACATCCACGGGAGGTGGCAAAGGCTCAACATTAAGCATCACATCAACTCAACATTAAGCATCTTACCTCCTCACCAGGCTCACCTCAGGCGAACAGGTTGCGCAGCACTGCTTGGCCGACCCTGGACTCCTCCCTGGAATCCCGGTCGACGCAGTAGAATTTCGTGAAGGTGTGCGTCGACCTCCACGTAGCAGCCCTGCATATGTCCAGCAGGGGCACACCAGATAGGAACGCCGTGGTAGCTGCGATCGCTCTGGTGGAATGGGCTCTCGGACGGCCAGGCAGCGGTCGGTTTGCCAACCGGTGACAGCACATGATACAGCCGGAGAGCCATCTGGAGATGGAAGCCTTCGAGAGAGCCTTCCCCTGATTGACAGGTCCAAAGTTCACAAAGAGTTGTGACGTCTTCCGAAAACCCTTCGTGCGGTCCACGTAGAACTTCAGCGCTCTAGCTACATCCAGCGAGTGCAAAGTCCTCTCAGCCGGCGACGAAGGCGACGGGAAAAACACAGGTAACACCAAGGGTTCGTTGAGATGGAAGTCCGACGGTACCTTGGGCATGAAGGAGGGGTGCGTCCTGAGCACTACCCTCGTGTCGTGGAAAGTCAAGTACGGGGCCTTGCAGGAAAGGGCCTGGATCTCTCCCACTCGTCGTGCGGAGGTGATGGCCACAAGAAAAGCTGTTTTCCACGATAGAAACTTCAACGGGGCCGAGTGCAGAGGCTCGAACGGAGGTCCCATGAGCTTGGTCAGCACCACGTTGAGCTCCCACGCCGGGGCCGGAGCCTTCACCGGCGGGAACGATCTGAACAGTCCCTTCATGAACTCTTTCACCAGACGATGAGACCACAAGGACGTCCGGCCCGTGGTTCTGGTGTATCGGGAGATCGCAGCAAGATGAATCTTGATGGACGCGTGTGCCAGACCAGCTTTGGCCAGCGTCAGCAGGTACGGCAGTACTTGGGGAGCCGTAATCCGTAGAGGGTTAATCTTCTGTGCGTGGCACCAGACAGAGAACCTCTTCCATTTGTGTCCGTAGCATTTAAGAGTCGAGGACGCCCTGGCCTTTGCAAGAACCTCTCTGCAATCGGCCGGTATGTCGTATCCTCCAAACTCTAGCGCTGCAGGAGCCAGGCCTGCAAGTTCAGCGACTTCGGGTCGTGGTGGAGGATGGCGCCTCCTTCCCTGGAGAGTAGATCCGCGTCCGCCGGCAGCTTGATCGGCGGGGACGCTGACAAGTCCAGAAGGTCCGGGAACCATATCTGCCTCGGCCACGCAGGTGCGACGAGGATCATCCTGCACCGTGACCTCTTGAGCTGGTTGACGAGCCGGATTAGCAGAGGCAAGGGAGGGAACGCGTAGAGGAACAGGCCCTCCCAGGGGAACGAGAAAGCATCGCCCATGCTCCTCGTCTGGGGAAACCTGCTGGCGAACCTCCGGCACTTGGTGTTCGTCGCCGTCGCGAACAGGTCGATCTGGGGTGTGCCCCACCGTCGGAAGAGGCGATCCACCAGATCCTGCCGTAGTTCCCACTCGTGGCACGAGCGCAGCTCCCTGCTGAGTGAGTCGGCGATGGTGTTTTTTATCCCTGCCAGATGAAACGGCACCAGAAAAATCCCTTGGGCGACGGCCCAATGCCACAGGTCCTGCGCCTCCTTGGACAGCGCTGGGGACCTGGTTCCGCCCTGTTTCCTGATGTAAAACATGGTGGTGGTGTTGTCGGTGAAGATCCTCACCACCTTGCCCTTGAGGGACGGAAGGAAGGACCTGAGGGCCCAAAACACTGCACGGAGCTCCAGGACGTTGATATGTAGGGACTTCTCCGTCGGGAGCCAGAGTCCCCTTGCGTGCAGATTTTCGGTGTGCGCTCCCCACCCTTCCAGGGAGGCATCCGTGGTCACAGTCTCCTGGTGGGCTGGGGTCTGGAAGTCCATGCCCGCCGTCAGATGCGCGCGGGTGCCCCACCACCGTATCGCTCGTCGGAAACTCTCGTCGAGCTTGATCCTTTCCTCGAAGCTGCCCGTCGTCTGGATCCAGCGCGCATCCAGGAATTCTTGCAACGGGCGCATCCGGAGCCTGCACATGGGAATGAGGTAGATGCAGGAAGACATCATCCCGAGGAGGGACTTGATGGACCTCACTTTGGCCGCGTCGGCCACCAACATCCGTTGCACCTTGCCCAAGATGGTCCTGGTCCTCTCCTCCGACGGGGAGGCCAGAAGGGACACTGTGTCGAGCCTCGCTCCCAGAAACAGTGCGACTTGCGCGGGCACCAGGTGGGATTTGGCGTAGTTCACAGAGAATCCCAGGTCCGTGAGGAGTTGGACGGTCCTTGCCGTGTGGACCACGGCGAGCTTCCTCGTCTTGGCGCGGATGAGCCAGTCGTCCAGGTAGGGGTAGACGTGAATCCCCTCGCGGCGCAGCTGCGCCGCCACCGGTGCAAGGCACTTGGTGAATACCCTGGGTGCCGACCGTAGTCCGAAGGGAAGGGCTTTGAACTGGTAATGACGCCCTTGGACCACGAATCTGAGGAATTTGCGGTGCCCCTTTAGGATGGGAATGTGGAAGTAGGCATCCTCCAAATCCAACGACGATAGGAAGTCTCCTTCCTCCAGCTGACCCAGGACGTGCTGGAGGGTGACCATCCGGAACTTCTGCGCCTTGATGAACTTGTTCAGACGTCGCAGGTCTAGGATGGGGCGCCATCCTCCCGTCTTCTTCTTCACGAGGAAGTATCTCGAGTAGACTCCGGAGCCCCGAAGCCTCTTTGGGACGAGTTCGATGGCGCCCTTTCTGAGCATCGCCTTTACCTCCAGGAGAAGTTGAGGGACGTGAAGTTCTTTCCTGGCCACGGGGGGGACGCGCGGGCACCTTCTTTGAAACTCGAGCGCGTGGCCCCGGGCCAGGGCGTCCAGCACCCAACGGTCGGTGGAGATGGACTCCCACACGCTGACGAAGCCCGCCAGCCGGCCTCCCACCGGGGTGCTTCGGTGGGGGCCCGACCCCACGGCCGGTTCAATCCTGCTTGGACGCGGCCTTGCCGCCTTGACCTCCTTGGCGACGACGGCGGGGTCCGCTAGACTTGCCTCGTCCTCTGTAGGCCTCTTGCGACGACGAGCGGGCCGCTTGACCGTAGGAAGCGAAACCGCCGCCGGAACCTTTGGAGGTGCCCTTGCCTCCGCCGCTCTGAAAGGGCGTCCGTCGTTGCAGGACTCCAAGGGCCCGGGCCGTCTCCGTATCCGCCTTGATGGCCTGAAGGGAATCGTCCACTGTCTTCCCAAACAGGTTGTTCCCGTCGAAGGGCATGTCCAGGACTCTGGTCTGGACGTCCTGCCGGAAGTCCGTAGCTTTGAGCCATCCACGACGTCGAAGGCAAACGCCGTTGCCCAGCTGGCGGAACCCAGTGTCGGCGATGTCCGTCGCCACGGTGATGGCGTGGTCCGAGGCCACCTCACCTTCCTGCAGGATCTCAAGGGCCTCCGCCCTCTTGTCGTCCGGCAGAAAATCCAGCAGGGGAGCCATCTTGTACCAGAGCTCCCTGTCGTAGCGGGCCACGATAGCCAAGGCGTTGGCCGCTTTAATCGTCGTCGCTGCCGACGAGATGACTCTACGCCCCATAGTATCCAATTTCTTTCCCTCGCCGTCCGGCGGGGAAGTCGATGTGGAGGCCGCACCCCCCCCCCGCTTTCTTCCTGGCTGCCGCGGAGACGACGGAGTCCGGGGTAGGCTGCGCCCGGAGGCATAGGGGGGCCGTGTCCGGGACCCGGTACTTTTTCTCGTTCCGGTCTCTTCTAGCAGGCGTCGTGGAAGGGTTCTTGAGGAGGGAAAGGCCCTCATCCCAAATGTCGTCCAACAGAGGCACTGCGAGGACCGTCTTCCTCTTGGCCTCGCGCCGCTGATAAAGGAAGCCTTCCTTTTTCTTCTCCTCAGGGCAGAGTTGGAAAAGCTCGGAAGCCCTGGAGATCATGGAGTGGAAAGATCCGATCTCGTCGGGCGGAGAGGCCCTGGTGGGAGGCGACGACGGAAAATCCTCGTCGTATGCCTCGTCGTCCGTACCCGTCGCTGCCGTGTCAGTCCCCGTATCATCCCCTCGGGTGGACGGGGAGGAGGGCTGGAAGGGGCGCGACGGTTGAAAAGGAGGTGGTGGATGGATCCTTCTTTTCTTGGTAGGGGGAACACCAGAAGGTCCCGGTTCTGGATCCCCCGACGGGAGAGGTTCCTCCGTCGGTAACGGTAGCCTCGTCCTTATCTCGGAGCATAAGGACTGTATGGCCAACAAAATGGCCGCCGAGTTGTCTTGCGGCGCTGGCAGAGGGGAATCCGACAGGCGAGCAGGGGCCCCGTCGGTATCCTCGACGATGTCGTCGTCGTCACCTGCGTCGGGGTCCATTCCGACGGGCTGGCCTTCTTCCACGCCTAGGCCGTGGCTTAAGACCTCGATCAGCTCCTCTTCTGAGGTTGAGGCCGACTCTACGACGACGCCCTGCCCCCCCTTCTTCTTCCCCACGGAGGGTTTCACGGGGGTCCTATCGATGGGCACAAAGGAAGACTCCCTCCGAGGAGGCAGGGAGATTCTGGGCCCTGAGGTCGCCACCACTGGTGCAGCCACCACAGGCTGAGCCAGGGCCGCCGCGACCGTTCCGATAGAGGGCTTGGTCGGATGGATCAAGGCCTTCACCACCTTAGGTGCGCTCACCGCCTTATCCTTGAGGGAGGGGGCACTGCCACGCTCCTCCTCTGCCTTAGAGCTCGACCGGGGCCTCTCCAGGAGCTTCGCCGGGTGCTCGGCCTTCCTCTTACCCGACCCAGAGCGTTGGCTCGTGGTTGATGGTGCCGGGGAGGGTGCGCCCTGCCTGGCGCCCGTAGAGCCCGACCGTTCGGCGCTCCCGGTGCCAGCGGACTCGCGGTGCTTGGCCTTATGTTGGGCCCCCGTCGCCGGGGCGCCCTCAAAGGTCTTAGAAGACCGCTCGGATTTCTTCTTCTTCTCGCCAGACGGGCTCTTACCCTCCAGCCAGTTGGCGAGACGTTGATGGCGGTCCTTCATGGTCCGTTCCGACATGTTGCCGCAAAACGCACAGTCCTTCTCCACGTGCGTCTTGTCCTCATGAAGGCAGTAAAGGCAGAAAGAGTGTTCGTCCTCCTTGAAGACGTTCTGCAGCTGGCATCCAGGGCAGACCCTGAACAGCTTTCCGGGCGTCGAGCTTCCCTTCTCCTGGGCCATCTCCGAGACCGGGCCTGAGAAGCTTCTGGAGTCCTCCGAAGTGTAGCTCGACGAAATCTTCACCCTTGAGGGGCACAGATGAATCCGACACGGGTCCCCGTTGATCGGATGTAGGATCGGTGGAGCTTGAGGCTCTTTTGACCGAAAGAATCGAAGTTTTTTGTAAAAAGCGCGAAAAAATAGCACTAACGCTCGAGAGCAATAGCACGAGGATCCCAACACATGAACGTGCGGTAAAAATCTGAAGATGGCTGCCAGAGGCGGTGCTTAGGTAGAGGGCAGTCATTGGCTGTGGTCAGTATGACGCAGAGACCAGTGATTGGTTATTACTACGAAAGACAGATCAGAAACGAAACTGATACTGGTTTTTTCTTTACCGAGGATTCCCAGCCTGACGACGGGGAATATTCATGAGCATGTGAATCCATGCCAGACCCCATGCTGGAGAAATATAGTTAGTGGTTAGCAAATCATCAAGTGGCCCAGTTCTTTCAGGTGCATTCCTGTGACTCTTACCTAAAAGCTTATTTTTTTCTGAGATCAGGGTGCTACAGAAATAATATTTTGCTACGAAAATGCCATTTGATGAACTGTCTTTAACTGCTATATCTGCGTACTGGAAAAAATGACAATGCTCCATGTCTTCAGCTGCAGAATAGAACCGAGAATGAATAGATTAGGCTTTGAAGATTTATTTGGAGTTTTTACCTCTTTTTGTACCACAGAAAGCAGAGGGAGACTCCCGCAACTTCTCCTTCCAGCTCCTACTCCCCTTTTATATACTTTACCCATGCTTCCCATCTGGGAGAGTTGCCATTTGGCAAAAGTGAGGTATACCCTGAGAATAACAAAGGGGGATGGGGACCACCACACATTACACAAAGTAGGCCCCAGGGGAGGTATATGGAGGTTCCCCCAGGACCCCGTGCCTTCTCTGTTAGACCTTCAGAAATTCAGAGAACCCACTGCCTTCTAGAATGAGATTCCTCTTTTCTATCTCCTGAAGGGTTGGATGTTTGCCCAAAATAAGAAGTTCCCAGCCCTGATCAACATGAGCTCACTAGAAGGATTGGGCTGCTTCCAATATCAAAGGTATTTGCTGTAAATGCTACAGAAAACAGTGATTATGTTAAAGAACATCACCCGCAACATACCCGCTCCTGCAGTTGTACTATGGAGCCTGGTACAACCAAATTGGAGACTGGTTTCAACAGAGGCAGCCATATAGAACAAATGGTTGGGTGAATTTGTAACACTGCTGTTAGTGAGCACCCAAACAAAGAAAAAAGACTTTGTTATAACCTTTGGGGAACTTCGGGACCTGCAATTTATGAGACAAATCATAAAGGAAATCGAAGATGGTGGCCCGGATAGAAAAAAGCTTGGACAGCAGAGCCCCACGCACCGCACACCTAGTCATTGTAGCCAAGTAGTTTGTAGTCCCCAAGCAAGTGACCCCAGCCACAGGGCTCCCTCCCTGCATATACCCACATAAAAATCAACCAAACAGTAAGCAGCCATGCTAGTAAGCCACACAAAGTGTACAGAGTCGGAAGCGTGAGGTGAGGGATAATGCCTACCGGAGTGTCGAGGGAGGGGGAAAGTCAATCACAGGAGGAGGTTTAAAGTAACAGAACAGAGCAGCTGGAAGGGAGAAGACTTAAGGGAATTAGTGGAGGAGGTGAAAGCAGGACGAAAGACGAAGGAAGGTGGAGAAGGCTAAAACAACAGAAAGGGAAAAGGATAAAGCAGGGCAAAGGAAGAAAGTAATAATGACGAGCTGAAGGAGGTGAAAGACAAAGTGCAGTAGGAGAATGGGGAGAGTGGGAGGAGAGATGCCCATCAAGAGAGGAGGAGAAGAAGAAATGGAAAGGGGAGTGGCTGAGGAGACTACTAGAATGAGGTGAAACATCAAGGAAGATGGGAGAAAAAAAGGAGTAAGAGAGAAAAGAAATGAAAGTCAGAGTGGGAAACAAGAAGGAAAAAGGGGTGAGGTGGCAAAAGAAAGGGCTGGTAGGGACTCGAGCTCCTGGACGAAGTGCTAGCTTGTTGCAGGAGTAGAATTCAAAGAGGTCACAGGCAGCCTACTAAGGGTTGAGTCTGATAAGCCCAAGGGCTGAAGGGTGTCAAAGTGTCTGATGCCTGGCCACAATTAGGCGACCAAGACATTGGTGCTGGGTTTGCGAAAGAATAATTGTGACAACCAGACCATATCAATAAAAGGTAAGCAAGCAACATTAGCTAAGAAGTAGTGCAGGGCACTGAAAACCCATATGCCAAAGAGTGATGGGTTATGTTTTCCTGCCAGACAGGAGGAGCCTAAGGAGGAGAGGAACATTTCTTTGTGTGTGCTCTTTTGATTTACCACCAATGAGCTCAGTTAAGCCGAATGCCTTATAAATAACCCATCATATCATATCCCCAAGTCTGTGAGAAATATATTTGAGATAAAGTAATAAATTAAAGCATACTACCCAGAAACTGCTTCTTGGGTATAAATGACACTTTCTAGCAGTTTCTCATCGCTGTTCTCCCTCTAGTGTATGCAACTCTAACAGTGTTAAAAGTTAGATTTGCCGATACCCAGCTATTGCATAAAGAGAAATCTGGATGGCTGGACATTTATATTTGATAACTGATATAAACTCAAGTTCTTACCTGATTTTACCAGCTGTTTTGTCTATGGCCTGTCTAATCTTCCGAGAGAACTGGAAAACAGAGGACAACAGCAAGCTATCTCCCATAGCCTGGAACAACAAAGTAACAGTTGTTATTTAGAAAAAAGACAGGCATGTAAACATATTACTCTTAATGCAGCTCAATACGCCATTTATGGTGCAATGTCTTTCAGTTTCTAGAACATCTTATCGAAGGTAAGACAATCACTAAAGAAAAAGGTTTTTTTTAGATAAGATGTTGGGTTCCTCTTCAGCTAGGCTTTTGGTCATCCAATCTTAATTTTTCAAAGACAACTCAAAAGTATTATCTGTAAATATTGCAAGACAATGCAGAGAGATAAACGTTCTAAAGCAGAGGCGCTTACCATCATAAAGAAATGTACCGCTCACACGGCTGGATTTAGCCTCACTGGCATAAATACTATACACATGCAGTTGTGTGGAACCTAGGGTATCATCACTTCTTTTCCCCATGTATCCTCCTCTCGGGTGGCCAGGGAAAGGCCATCGCTCTTGGATCCTGACCCTGGAGGTGGATATGCGAGGGAGGATCACCTCGGTGGAGAAGAAGTCCTTAGGTGAGACATGGAATTCCCATTTGCCTTTCATAATGAGTCCTCTGTCCCTCAAGCATTTATAGGCTATTGTCAACCCTTTCCCCGTTCTTCCCTTAAAACATACCCTAAGAAACAATAGTTCGGTACTGGGACGAGGAAGAAATACAGACAGACACACACACACAAGGAGTAGGCCAGCAAGAGTAATGCAGGACTACGGTTTCAACAGTGAGCCGTCTAGCCCTTTTTGGACCAATCATGATGGCAGAACATTAAAAGCAGGAAGTATTGTGGAAATAGAGTCAGCTGTGGAAGCATGGCTACGAACTGCTGGACAAAAGCAGACCTCTCTGGAGAAGCGGCGTGGCAAGCGGATTGCTCGAGACCCTTTGGAAGATGTAGAGTGTATGTAACGGGAAGCAAAGCTGAAGGATGCTGGAGGCCGCTAGCGGACCGCGAGAGAGAAACTGGTGTGACCCAGCAAAGCGGCCATAGGAATTCCGAGCTGCAGGAGAAGCATCGCTGGGTAAGCGATCCCACGGAGAGCCGCTGGGTGACTAAGCAAGGCGCCACATGGGAAAGAGCTCATGGTGGTAGGAGACCTCATAGGCAAGCCGTAAACTCTGACCCGTTAGTCGTGCAAGCAGGGGGTGGGTAGAGGGGTGGAGAGAGCATGGCAGGCAAGCATGCAAATATAGCGATAAACACTTTGTGAATGAAAGCAAGTATTTCTGCGAACCGATTTGAGTGAAAGCAAGTTTAGCACTTTTGAATACCGATATGGGTGAAAGAAAGTTTGGGAAACTTCCTGATATAAGGAACTGTATAACATGAGAAAACAAGCACTGGCTAGAGCCAAAGGAAATATTGGTGAATAAGCATTGGCAAGCGCCAAGAGAATTCAAGAAACTATATGAGATGAGACAACAAGCATTGGCAAGAGCCAGGAGAAAATAAAGTGCAACACAGTACATGGTGGCCAACCAAGTTCTTATACAGTGTCAAGAGGGTGTGATAAATGTGAACAAATCAAGTAACACTGTCAAGCTGAAGCAGTGGCAATATGTTGATGGAAAAGAAGCAAGTAAGGTGTGTCGGTTGCGTGACTTGTAATGGGTGGACTGTGTGGTCCGACAACTGCGCCTAGACCGAGTGCACCCCTACATGGAAAAGCCACTGCAAGCACCCACGAAGACGCTTGTGTTTGAATTGCAAAAATAACATTTATGCAATTTGAAGTCAGGGAACTGAACTACATATGTGAACTGGTGAAGTTAACCATATCATTTTCATGGGGAAGTGTCCAAAGGGATTGTGTTGTTTTGGAAAGCTGAAAAATTTGAACTTTTAGGGAAGGGAACCCCTATGCCTTGTGAACTATCCTGAACTTGGGGAAGGGAAAGCTGGTTCAAGCCAAGAGCTGGAAGAAGCTCTGAACTCTTATTTGTACACTATTTATTTTGATGCTGCCATCCATACACATTGTTTACATTTAGATGGGAAGGCAAGTATAGGTTTTGGACACAGACAGATATTTGCTTTGGACTTCCTGACACAGACTATCCGTAGTTTTCCCAAGGTAGGGAAATCCTACCACCTTAGCATAGGGCAAGTTAAACCTTATTCCATCCTACCTTTTTAGTTAATAAAAGTTTGTGGATCAAACTTGAATCTGTTGTCTGTGTCTCATTCGTGATGCCTTCACACAGCGCATTGTAACGGCTGTAACATACGGCCTTGAAGTACTGCGCCAGATAAAGATGGATTGGCTTAACATTTTGGAGGGAAGGATACTGTGATTGGCCTAGTGCGTCCGTGTACGGGCTTTACAATTGGAATTAGGAATCAATTCTATTAATGCATTGGTACAAATACGGCAAGGCTCATTATGTATAAAACCAAGGAAAGAGCATATTTGCCCCTTGTTGGCTATAAAGGGACTGATTATGAATAATGATGACTCCATGGAATTGAGGTTATTTAACCTATCATGTGGAGAGTTATTTATACATGTTGGGTGGACTCCAGCTTGGGAGAAATTAAAGTTACTCACTGTAGTGACTAGAGTATTCATAGTCCATAGTCCATAGTCCCCTTTCCTCCATCTTTGTGGGCGTCCCCCACCATGGGGACGGCACCGGAACCTTTGGCAGTGAAAAAATGAGCTTCCCCTTTAAACTTAGTATAGCGCCCCGCCGAGGCCCCGCCCTGCGGCACCTCCCCTCAGTCCCCTTTGAAAACATTGGACGCTTAGATACTTGGCTAGTCATATTACCTATAAGCCATTGGCATACTAGCATGGGAAGGTGGGAGGCACGTATGGAGTAAAGGGGACTATGGACAATGAGTACTCTAGTCACTCCAGTGAGTACTTTAATTACTAATCCCCTTTCCTCCAACAATGTGGGTGATTCCACCTAACAAGCACATAGGGTGGAGCTGTGACAACCTGCCTCATATCTATGATAAAGCAAAAAGGTTTTTCAGAACCGCCTGACCAAACTCTGCATCGCACCTGAAGCTGGAGTCCAGCGAATAGAGTTTACTGAAGGCCGACGGAGTGGCTCAAGTAAACGCCTTGCTGATGACATTCCAAGAGGTATGCCTCTGAAACGCGAAGGCCATGGCATTAGCTCTGACCGCATGGGCATGAATCCACTCAGGAACCGGTTTGCTCATTGCCATGTAGGCCTCAGAAATAGCCTGGACCATCCAACGGGCGATGGAAGCCTGAGAGCTGGGGGAGAAGCCCCCAAAAGTCACAAACAATGGCTCGGATTTCCTGAGGGATTTCATCCGAAAGAAATAAAACTTTAGGATCCTCTTGAGGTCCAAGCAATGTACGGCCCTCTATGCCTCTGACTGTGGGTTCAGGAAGAACACCGGCAGGCAGATCTTTTTATTCAGATGGAATGGAGTGACCACCTTGGGCAAGAAATTAGCTTGAGTGCACAAGATGACCTTGTTGTTGTGAAATGTGGCGACGGGCTCGCCTGAAGACAACGCCTGAAGCTCACTAACCCTGCGTGCAGAGGTGAGAGCCAGCAATAAAACAGTCTTCAGTGTCACCAAGCGGATGTCCACATCTGCTCAAAAGGCTGGTGTTGCAAAGCTCCAAGAACCACATTGAGGTCCCAGACCAGGTGCGGCCTATGCACCGAAGGAAAAAGCCTAGACAACCCCTTAAGGTGTGCCTTTACCACCGGGTTGGATGCTGAAAAAAAATGATTAGCAGAATTCTTAAAAGCCCCAATAGCCACCAAACATGCGCAGCAAGTATCCACTGGATACTGAATGGAATGAGCCAAGTGCGCTGAAAAAGTCAGAACGTCATCCAGAGGACAGGAGACGGGCCAGACCCTTGTCGTGAACCCAATGACAGAACCTAGTCCTTTGCTTCTATACTGGGACCGAGTCGAGGGCCTTCTGAATGACGTCCCAGTTGTCAATTGAAAATTGAGCATGCTGAAGCCTCAGCTGATCAGAAGCCAGGCCGCCAGTCCAGTTTGACAGGGGCCGATTGCTCCACTGATCTGCCCCCCCTGCTGCGTCAGGAAGCCCCTGCTGGGGATCGGAAGATGGATGGGACCCTGGGAGCACAACTGCAGCATATCCTAAAACCATGGTCTCGAAGGCCAGTAGGGGGAAACCAGGATGAGACTGCAGCCCACAGAAGCCTGGATTTTGCATAGGGTCCGCTTGAGCAGAGGTGTGGGCGGCAACGGGTAACACATTCGGCCGTGCCAACAGTACTGGAAGGCGTCTCCCAGTGATCCCAGACTTGCCCATGAGGCAAACTGGGGGCACTTGCCATTCAGAAGAGAAGCACACAATTCCAGGACCGTGAATCCCCAAAGTTGGAACAAGGGGAACAAGGAGTCGTTCTGCAACTTCCACTCGTAGGTGTGAAACCCCAAGCGACTCAGCTGATACACTTCCGTATTGCTGTCCCCCTGCAGGTGGACTGCTGAAATCCAAATCCTCTCAGTAAGGGCCCATTCCCAGATCAAAACTGCCTCCATGCATGGGAGGGGGGTGGGTGGGAGTGGGAGCCACACTGCTTGTTCAAACCTTGTGGTAGAATTGTCCATCCTGGCCAGAACCGACTTGTCCCTGATTAGGGGAAACAACGCCTTGAGGGCCAGGCCCACTGCCCGGAGCTTGAGCAGATTGATATGTAGGAGGGCTTCCGCCCTGGACCATGCTCCATGATTCGCATAGCCCTCCAGCCAGAAAGAGAGGAGTCAGTCATCACAACCAAGGAAGGCTGCTGCTGGGTGAAGGGGGCTCCCACTGAAACATTGACATCCATCAGCCACCAGCAAAGACCTGGCAAAAGGAGCGGTGGAATAGGGATCCTGTCTGACTGAGACCCTGTCTCCTGATCCCACTTGCCCACCAGGTGGAGCTGGAGGCACCTTATCTTGAGACGGGCGTGCTGTACAGTCAGCACACAGGAGGCCATCAAGCCCAGGATGTGCTGGAACCACCATGCCGAGGTGGTCAAGTTGGCCAGAAAGTGTCCCACCGCCTTGCGGAGGAACATTAGCCTCTCGGGTGTGGGGTGCACCCGCTGAACAGTAGTGTTCCAGCACGCCGCTTGGAAGACCAGATCCTGAGAAGGACATAACTCAGATTTCCTCAGGTTGAGGGAAAGCCCCAGCTGATGAAGGGTATTCGCCAATCTCTGGCAGGATTGCACCACTGCTTTGGGTGATGCCGCCCTCACCAGTCAGTCGTCCAAATAAGGGTATAGGTGCTAGACTTACCAAGCGGAGAAGGCCCGCCACGGCATTCATCAACTTCGTGAAGACACGAGGGGCTGAGTTCAGGCCAAAGGGCAGCACTTTGTACTGAAAGTGGCACGACATAATGGTGAACTGCAGAAACTTCTGATGTGGTTGATATATGGGTACATGCAGGTATGAAATTTTGAGGTCCAGGGAACACATCCAGTCCCCGGCACACAGACTCAGCTATGCGCACAGGGGTAATCACCATGAAGCATTCCAATGGTAAAGGCAGGTTTAAAAAGGACAGGTCCAGGACTACCCTCAGGCCGGACTGGTTGTTCTTGGGTACTGCAAATATCCTGGAACAGAAACAGAACCCCCTCTCTGCAAGAGGAACCAGTTCTATTGCCTGCATCTCCAATCGAGACAGGATCTCCTGTAAAAGAGCCAGGGACCTGATCTGACCAAGAGGAGGAGAGGATGCTAGAGACAAAGGAAGAGGGGGACTGAAGCCTGCGGAGAGTACAGATAGGAGCCATGGGTTGCTGAAAATACGCTCCCAGGTGTCCTGGAATAGAGCCAAACGGCCCCCCACAGGCAAGCTCTGTTCTACGACCCCTGACATCACTAGAGGCGGGGACAGTGAATTTGGAGATTGGGGGGGGGGGGTTGGAGTGGGAGGAGGGGTGTGGAGAAACCTGTGCAACATCCTCTACTGCTTCCTTCTACCGTCGCTGGGCGACCTGTCAGGGCTCCGCATACCAGTCTCTGTACTCCTCGATGCTGAATAATGTTCAGGGTTTGAACTCAGTCATACCCTGAGATTGAGGGAAGGATTTCTGACCTGGCTATGTCAGGATGGCCAAGGACTTGGCAGTTTAAGTGGATGTTTTCTTATTCGTCATCGGTGGACAGATGAAAAAAGGTCCGCACCCTCGAAGGGCATATCTAAAATCTGCTCCTGCACGTCAGACGAAAACTTTGTGGAGTGCATCCAGGCCGTCCGGCCCCAAGGCACAGCCCTCTGCTGGTTGTGTCGATGTGGGAGGCCGAAGACTCCATGAGGTCCTGCGCAATGGCCCGGGCATCTGCCAGCCCGGCCTTGAAGGAGGCTGGTTTGTCAGAATGAAGGTTGGGCAGAAATTCACTAAGCTCCTGCCACAGCTTCTTGTTAGCTGCAGCCAAGATAGAGTCTGCGTTGGCCTGCCAAAGATGCAGTTCTGAGATGGAGTATCAGCGCTTTCCCAAGGACTGAAGGACCTTGTCCTCCTTGGAGACGCAACTGGAGGTGGCTCCTTTGGAGGAAGATGTTAGGCAGAAACCTATGCAGTTCCCTCTGGGACCACTGCAAAAGATTTAAGACTACAGGTGTTTGGCAGTAAACCCACTTGGTAGCAGTCTGTACCACACAGATTCACTTGGTAGCTGTGGCTGAGCAGTCAGACTTCCCTCAAGAAGAGTTAGGCAGTATACAGAGTATTTACAATGGGTCAAAAGAACACAGTAGAACAAGCAAACACTGACCAGACCTTGGTGTAAAAGAGATATAATTATTTATTTAAAACCACATCTAATAAAACACACTGGCACTAATATCAAGCAGTTCAAAAACACAGTCACGAAAAGATATACACTCCCTTAAAAGAATATTAGACAAGTCTTAAGTAAAGCCCCACTTATTTTCAGACAGCGGTGAGCGCTTAACGCAGATGGCACTCTAATAATTCGGTTTAAAAGGGAGAGAAAGGCAGAGCATAAATTGAAACAGATCCCAACACTTTCAAAAAACCACAGCAAGAGAGGAAAGCAGAATCAAACCGTGAAGTTAGAGTTCAGAAAGCCGGATCCACTTTAAGAGGATCAGAACGAAATGTGTCCAAGGTCACACGGTTAAAAAGTGCACTAGAGTCTCGAAAAGGTTCAGAAAGAAGTTGGACCAAAAGAAAGGGACCAGTTAGAGGGTCAAGGCAGCCAGCCCAGTCCAGAAGGTTAAGGGATTATTATTACATTGTAGCAATCTTTGGAAAGGGAGGCCTGGCGGACACGGTACCTTAAAGTGGTGAGAATACTCTAGCGGGGGCAGTTGTTCCTGGCAGCGGGTGCAAGTCGGTGCTTCGTCCGAGGAAGAGAGTATCTCGTCGGGGAGGAAAGCAGGAGTCCGTTGCACTGCCAGGGAAGAAACCAGCCGTGGAGTTCTCAGTTAAAAGGAGCGGTCCTTTTGTTCGCGATCCAGTGGTAAGTGGCTATCCGGTTGCCGGGGTGCTTGGCTCGGGCAATTCGACCACAAGACGTCCTGGGATGCGAGAAAAAGAAGGTAAACTGGTTGTGCCCACCAGTCAGGGGAAGAAGACTCTCCAGCCGGGAGATCTTCTGTCGTCGGGAAGTGGTGAGTCGGTTCCGCAGGGCTCCACCAGTGGGGTCGTCGTAGCAGGTCGGCTCAGCTTCTCCCTCGTCGGATTTTCAGGTCCTGTGGCGACTTCTAAAGTTCCAGTCCCAAAAGCCCTGCTTTTATGCAGCACACCCCCATTCACTTAGCCTAGCTGTCAATCAAACATGCTAAGTGGTGAGCCGGCCGGCTCACCACTTGGGCCAATCACACAAGAGTGCGACTTGAGTTACCAAGGTAACTCAGTCCAGGGTGCCGAAACCCCCTACCACACCCCCTGTGGTACCCAGACAGAGTGGCACCACTTTTGGAGGCTTCTGTGGAGAAGCCCGCCAAAATGTGGAACAAAGGGCTCGACTTGGGTTGGAGTCACAGAAGAGAACAAACGCCATTTTAGAATCGAGTTCTGGCAAAAAATACCAACCGGCGAATTCATATTAAATAAATAAACCGGCGGTATGTTCGAGGCTTTGAGAATTAAATAATTAAAGTTGGTAGCCTCGAACAATGGGAAAAATCCCATAGGGATATATTCGCGGTCGAATATAAAAAGTAGTATCCACTGCCACCAGCCAAAACTCGATCGGGGGACGGAGACGTGCCCTCTCGACTAACAGAACCTGGGGCAATCGAATTGCCCCGACCAGTACGTCCACAATATGATGGTTTGTACTGGTTTCTGTTCATAATTTGGGACTAGTAAAGCCAATGGTGACTTTACATGCCCTGGGAGACAGTAGTCAGTCCCAGGGTATGGAGTCTATGGTGGGGTGTCACTATGACACCCCTGTGTCACTGCACTGAGGGTGCTGTGTAACACACATAGTAAAAATACATGAGACCCTATGGAGTAAAAAGACCCCATAGCCCATAAACACATTAACAGTCAAAGGAACCCCTCAAATCATGTCCAAGAGTGTGAAGAAAAGAGACTCACTCTTGGCAGGAGAAAAAAACAAACTCCAGAAATCCAGCAAAGCTGCTGGGGGACTCACTAGGTTAGGAAATTCAGCCTAAACAGAGAATTCTCCCTAACAGAAGACAGTGAAGACTATGGTTTAGAATAAAGAGAGGCTGCGGCCACCACGTAGGTATGGGGCTGCGGGTGGGAGGCAAGGAGGATTGGTTCCCCGTCCGTCAGCCTGAACCTGCTGCCCAACTTCTTGACTTCTTGTTCATCTGGGCGTTGGCCCTGTGCTTCTCCCAGATCTCCCAATTTACCTGCAGCACATCCCTCTGGAGGGGAATGCCGGACCATGGTGCGCTCCCCCAAGACCTCTGCGAGAACCCTCCACTCCTGAGGGGCTTCCTCAGTAAGAGGGACCCCCAAGAACTCTGCCAGGCCCTGAAGGCAGTCATGAAAGGCCTTAACTGATGCTGAGGGCTCATCGTCCAGGGCATCAGCGTCACTGTCGTCATCAACTCCCTACCCCTTTTTTTCACAGGCTGAGGGGAATCCATTTTGAAGCCTTGCACCATGCCATGGCAGGGAGGGAATGAAGGCTCTGTGCTAGAAGAGGTCTTTGACACAAGAGGATACAGCTTGGGTCTTGCAACCGAAGCAGAGGCGGGGAGTTCCAAGATCCCTCTGGTACCTACCAGACTACCCGGGCGGCAGATAGTCAAAATGCCCTGGGTGACTGCCTCGGAGCGAGCTCCGGTAGGCTGGGTTCCCTCGGCACCTGTGTCGGTAGCCGTGCTGGACCTAGCTGATGAACGACTCTTGGAGGTGGCACTCGACGATTCTTAACCCCTTGCAGTACAATTAGTGGACGAGCTTTATCGTCCTTCCGTGGACAGCCTGGTAGGGCCCCTCAGCCCCCCGGCCTGGGAGCCAGTAGCCTAGCTTGGGAGGCCTCAGATCTGTCCCTGGAACACCCAGAAGAGCCCCTGGGCTTGGGAGCTGGTAGTCTTAGAGGCCTCAGGCCTGCCAGAACATGAATGTGAGGAACCCTGATCCATGGGAACCCCAGGGAAGGAGTCACTGTGCTGTGGAGCCGTGCTGAACAGAGATCCCAGAACAAAGTCCTAAAGGTGTGGTGGAGGAGAAGAAAGAAGATCTCCCTCCACCGCGACAGACGATACTTCAATGCCCTGTGACAGAGGGCGCTGCAGGCCGCACATGAGTCCCAGCGGTGGTTGGGGCTCCAACATACAAGAGAGTGCATGGGGGTCCGTGGCTGGAAACGAGCGGACGCAAGAGGCAATTCTCGCGAATCCTCCTGCGACTGACATGTGCCTGGGAGGCGATGTACCGAAGGGAAGTGAAATAAGAATTGAATAACAAAAGGTGAGCATGCGGGAAGCTAAAAAAAGTCTCAGAGCTGGCTGCCAGGTCTGACACCTTCCGTGCGGAAAAAGGTAAGGCGTCGGAGGGCGGGGCGTTCCCGCGCCTGAGGCTACGGCCCTGTGTGCTATATTATATTATTATTAGCATATGCCCTCTAGGATAGTACTGTGATTATTAGCTTGTGCCTTCTAGGATAGCAATGCGATTATTAGCTTGTGTCCTCTAGGATAGCACTGTGATTATTAGCTTGTGCCCTCTAGGAGAGTACTGTGGTTATTAGCTTGCGCCTCAGAATAATACTGTGATTGATTGTTAGACTGAGCACTACCCTTAGAGATTAGCACACATTGACCCAATTCACATCTAGAAAGCACCACTATAGAATAGTACTGTGATTATTAGCTTGTGCCCGCTAGGCTAGCACAGTGATTATCAGTATGTGCCCTCTAGGACAATACTGTGGTTATTAGCTACCCTGCTTCACACCACAGAGATGTATTACGCTAAGTCTCTTCCAGGGAGACCCACATTAGGGACAGCCACTGGAATATCCCAGCTATATAACCCTAGTAGACCTCCCCAACCGGACAACCCTAACTCGAGACAGCGACTGAACTACCCCAACAATATCACCTGACTAGAGCACCCCAACAGACAGAGCCCAAGCGTGTATCGGACAATCCCCCACACCCAGTCCAACAGCACAAGACAGCCGGACCAAAAAACACAAAGACCAACTCTGCAACAACGAACCGAAGAAAAACCAACCAAAAACGCTCAATCTCAAAATGCCGCACAAACTAATTGGACCAAAGCAAAGACAAAGAGCAGAAAGAACAAACCCAACTGAACACCACCGAAGACTCACGACTGCAAAACACACTCCCACAGACAGGAATGACAACAGAACCAGCGCCGAAAGAATAGAGAAATCCCTTTACCCAACTCCATACTGTGCAAATAACTACTCACCAGAACGAGCCAACCCAACGTACAAATCAAGAACGACCAACAACCAAACACAGCCACACAAAAGAAGAACGGACAAAGCTAGAAATAACAAGAACATAATTGACGTCCTAACCCCTTACATCACCAAAACAAGAGGACCCTCTGCTCGACAGCCACAAAATTTAGAAGAGGAGCCTGATGAAAACAAATATCCAAGACTGAACCTAGAAGAGATTTTTTGACAGCACAGAAACAACTGTACCAACACCTCAACTAGAGATCGACCTGAAAGGAAACCTTAACAGCAGTCAGAAGACAATGCCGACAATAAAGCACAAACCAAACTACACCTTTAAAATTCACTGCAACCTAATAAACGCAAGATCCATGTCAAAGCACTCAACAGAGATCTTTGACCTTCTCTGCGACAACGGCATTGACATCCTATTCATCACAGAAACATGGCTGGATGACAACTACAAAATCGCACTCCAAAGCTGCCTCCCCACCAACTTCAAATGTCTTCAGGTAAACAGGAAAAATAAAAAAGGAGGAGGTCTTGCAATAGCATTCAAAGAACACCTGAAAGAAAAATCAGACAAACCTCTTAATATCATCAACTGCGAAACCATGGTCATACACCTATCAGCGAATCAAAAACAAACATCAAATTCATACTGGTTTACAGACCACCGACATACGATGCAACCTTCGTTGACAACTTCATAGAAACCATCACCAACATTGCCATCGAGCACGAACACCTAATAATCCTGGGGGACTTCAACATTTGGTTCGAAGAAAAACACACCAACTCTCAAAACTCACTAATTGGGCAGCTAACAAACATGAAACTACAACAGTTGGTCAAAGGTGCAACACACTCGGCAGGACATACCCTTGACGCAAACTTCGGCAAGAAAAACTTATCACCACAGATACAAATTCTTTGGAGCAACCATCTCATCATTCCATTCGTGATCACACTAGCAACTAAAATCAGCATCCAGCCCCTCAAGCTTACAACCACCACAAGAAAACTGGAAAACCAACAAAGCATGCAACCTAATGGAACAACTGGAGATGACCAAACCTTAAACAGCAGAACTGGAGAAGGCAGACCCAGACGGGAAAGTTGAGCTACTCCACAAAGGGTTTGCTGATACAAATGAAAACATCGCCCCGGAAAAAACATTTACCCCCTCAAGAAAAAGAGCAATAGCAAAATGGTTCACCCCACTACTAAGCACCATGAAAAAGATTAACAAGAAGCTGGAATTAGAATGGAGGAAAGAATACAACTAAGATTAGAAAACCCAGTTCCAGAAACAAATCCGATCATACAAGAAGGAAATTCAAAAGGCAAAGAGAAGGCATTATGATGACAGAATCACCAATGCTACCAACACACAAAAAGAAATGTTCAACATCATAAAAGAAATCTGAAACCCACCTGGTTGCCACAACACTCCAACCCCCACAGAGCAAAAATTGCAACGACTTGGCAGATCATTTCAAGAACAAAATCAATGACATCCGACAAATCATACAAAACAGACCAACCAACCCTAACACTCAACTAAACGGACCTGACGAGGAGCCACAACACCAACTCCAAAACTTACAAGAAATATCAGCAGAGGCATTCGTCAAGCTGGTAAAACACAGCAAGAAAGCGGTATCACCCATGGATCCCTGCCCCCCTGACATCTACAAATCAATCCTTGCACAAGGAACACCATCAGAATATTATAGAAACCTCTTAAATATGTCACCCAAAACAGGAACTGTACCACGATCCTTCAAATCAGCATACATTAAGCCACTTTTAAAAAACACAAGTGGCGACGTGGAAGACCTCTCCAACTACAGACTGATTTCAAACATTCCCTACCCGGCAAAACTCCTAGAAACCTACGTATACAAATTAACCCAAGAACATGTTGAAAAACACCACTTGCTAGAGCAAGCACAAGTCGGCTTCAGACCCGCAAGAGGAACAGAATCAGCACTACTATCCATATGGGACGACCTAAAAACAAACGCAGACTCCAACACAACCTCAGCTCTGATTCTGCTTGACCTCTCCGCAGCCTTCGACACAGTAAGCCATGACACCCTCACCAAAAGATTGGAAGAGATAGGTATAACGGACATGGCACTACTTTGGATCAAATCATTCCTAGCAGACACAACAGATCCGTATAGATAAAACCCTTCAAATCTACTCCACGAGTTAACGACTGCAGTACCACAAGGAACCTCACTATAACCACTATACTTCAACATCTACCAGACTCCAGTAAGCAGGGTCTTTAAAAAATACAACATTACATGCTACAACTGCGCAGACGACACTGAAATCATCTACAAATCAAAGATACTCAAACCGATCACTCAACCCTAATAGAATGTCTAAAAGCAACTAACCCCATTACAGACCTCCCCCGCCTCCCCAACGTACTCACCCCCATACAGCCAAACCATCCCAAATGTGCTGACCACAGTCAGATGATCATACCACTATTTACGTCCACACTTGTGTGCGGATGTGTCTTTCCCTGAGGGTCCGGCCACCCGGCTTGAGCGCCTCTGCAGGCTACTCGCAACAGAGCTCATGGGGGTTGTGCTCGTGGATGCAACTGGTGTTGTAACAGCTGGCAGATTATCAAAATATGCCTGCTGCGCCACCAACATTGACTCTGCAATGGAGGACATAATGTTATTCCCCTCCCTCACATGACGTGACATGGTCATGTTTGCAGTGGCAAATCGGCATATTGCCCTCGACAGCCGTAGCATAGAGGTGGCAGTACTCTGCCTCTGCAGCCTTGCCTCCTCGCGCTGCATCCTTGCCTCCTCCCGCTGGTGCCTAGACTTCTCCAATTGTTTTTCAATCAGCTGTGTGAGGCTGGCCTGGTGTTCCTCTATGCGCTGGAGGCGTGCGCTCATTTCGGCCATCGAGGGTGTGGGCGAACGCATTGGGCTGAACACCAGGTCAGGTGGGGACTGATGTCGGCAAAGTCATCCTGCTCCTGTGGTGCATCGTCCGATAGTAACACCTGTGCACTGCACTGTTGCCGCTTGATTCCTCCTCCTCCTCCTCCTCCCTGGCAACAGGACGGGCACTGTTTCCTGCGGCCTTCGTGGTAGCAGGTGTTACCACTGTGGCAACAGGCAGCACTGGGGTCTCTGCAGGGATGGGGGCATCTGTGCCCAATGTTGGTGGTGCCAGTGGCGGTATACCAGAGGTGCTGGCAGTGGCATCCTGCGCAGGATGGCGATGTCGGACACGTGCAAGACCCACACTCATGGGTTTCCTCTCTGTGTACTTACCAGCATCAGCAGTTGGGCTGACTCCGGCCTCTCCATTGCCTACGCCTTGTATGCCTTTGAGGTGCAGGACACTGCTACACCTCTCCTCCCATGACTGTAGCCTCAGTGGCGATGCAGGCCCTCCACCGCTGCTAGTGCTGTGGTGGTGGTGTGCTGCAATCAGGTTGCGCACTCGCAGCCAAAGGTCATCCCAACTTTTGTGGCAATCTTTGACTGTGCAGGTTTGTCACCGTTATAGCGGTGCACTTCCGTGCTGTTTCCGCCCAGACCGCCTTCCGCCGCTGCTGGGTGCTGCGCCACTGGTCAGAGCTGAAGAGCATGGGGGTATGTTCCACAATGTGCTCAACGAGCACCGTCAACTCTGGCTCGCTGAAGCGTGGCTTCCGCTGTTTGGTGGCCGGGGTGCGAGATGCCATCGTAGTGGTAGATTTTGGCTGTTCCCAGAGGTGATGTGTCCTGTGGTCTCAGAGGATGGCAGTGGATTGTGGTTTAAATAATGGCCGCCGCTCTCCTTTCGGTTTTCGCAATCACTGTGTTTCCGGATCCAGTATTTCCATTTCCGCGGCCGCGGATACGGATATACCACTGCTGTTGTTCACGGTGCATGCATGTCCGTGGGTGTTTCCGTGCCGGCAGAGTCACTGTTTCCGCAGTGGTCTGTTGCACGTGACGTAAAACCCGGAACCGCACCTTATTTCCGCATGCTTGCGGACGCAGTAACGGTGTCACTGCCGTCACGGAAACAACGGATTCCGGACCGTAGGACTCGTAATGAGGCCCAATGTCTTTCGGTGAGGCATAGTATTACACTTTCCCTTGTCAGATTAAACCCTCCCCTCCCCCTGCCTTTGTAGGGTCTCAGTTAGTCGAGGAGGCGGCGTAGTTATACACACTCCCATTAACTCACACTACTTTGGTACTGAGATGAGGAAGGTTACTGTAGAGGAGCACCAGTGCAACAGTCAGGCAAATGAAGGCAAGAACTTGCGTCTGCAATCATTTAATGGGCCATAGGTGCATACAAAGGGGATCCGCCAACAGAACAGAGGGAGAAACCTGCCTGGAGAACAAGGCGCGACAGATGAAGAGCAGGCTGGAGAGGGGTCAGCGGGGAGGATGCTGTGTGAAGCAGGACGTGGAAGGAGACACCGGGGCCCAAGCGGCCCATGAGGGGGCCAAGTCACCTGCAGCACCCCTGGCCTTCTGTCCACAGCCGAGCTGTGGAACACCGCAGGCTCCAGAGCACCGCAGGCTGACTGTAGCTTCCACGAGGGAAGAGCAGAGCTACATTTAAGAAGCAGCAAGGTTTGAATACGGCGAGCGATGCTCGCCGGGTTCCTGAAAAGCAGAAGCAGAACGAAAGAAAACCGGAAAGAAAACAGAAGGCGCCCAGAGGAACGTCCGCATACCGGTGAGTGGAAAACAGGGAAAACTCAGACCGGGGCGCTCCAGGGGCTGCAAACAGACAGATGCTAATGTCGAACTAAATCAAACCTATGACAGAAGGTTTTGGAAACCAAAGTGAAGGTTCTTGAATAACGAACAAGCTGCAAAGTGTTAGGAACCCTTTTAAGAGTGCTGCAAGTACTATTAAATACCGAACTAAAGGAAAGATGTGAAACGCATATGTATATTTATGAACTAAGTGAAAAGCATATGAATACTTATGAACAAAGTGAAAAGCAAGTGATGAGCACTGATGAATAATGTGAAAGTAAGATAGTGGGAAAAGGATGAACACCACAGAGAGAGATGTATGAAAAACACTTTGTGGCAAAGCCAAGACACTGCGAAGGAGAATCAAAGTGAATGTTAACCAATGATGGAGGTGTAGAGAGAGAAAACTTGTGTTGGCTAGAAAGCCTGAAGAATACCAAAGTATAACAAAGTGCCAAAGGTTATCGGTTGAGTGATTAATGGGAGGAGCATGTGGTCCGATAACTGCGCCTAGACCAAGAGACCCCAGCTTGGAAAGAGCCAAGGAAAGCAAAGATAAAGAAGCTGCATTTTATAACAGGTTGTTAAAGTGAATGTGAAGAACAAGTTACTTACCCGTGGTAATCATCTTTCGACTGGATGTTCCTCCTACGTATTCCTCATCTTTGACATTCAAGTCTGCTTGCAGCTTGCTTCGGAAAACATTTTAATAGGGTCAAGCGCCGTCGAGTCTTGGTCATCGATGGCCTCCGTAGCGTCCCTCGTGACACTGACGCTGGTATATGAACTCGCACTCCAGTTCACACTGGTCACGCACAGATTCACTTGAGGGGTTTCCCAAAGGGCGAAGATCTTCAGAAGGACTTCATGAGCTAGCTCCCACTCATGGGAGATCGTGCTCTGCCTGTTCAGAGCGTCCGCCACTGTGTTCTTTTCTCTGGCTAGATGAACTGCCAGAAGAGTTATTCCTTCTCTTAGTGCCCTGAATCAGAGCTGCATTGCCTCTCTGCACAGGGAAGTGACCCTACAGCCCCTTTCTTGTTGAGGTAGTGCATGGCCAATGTGTTGTCCGTCATTATCAGGACACTCTTCCCCCGTATTGAGGGAAGGAAGGCCATCAGCAGTTGTCTGATTGTCGCAGCTACAAAAGGTTGATATGGAGTCTGGAATCCGACTTAGACCTGTGTCTGCTTATTGAAAGATCTCTCGTGTGTGCACCCCATCCTGTGAGGGCAGCATCTGTCACAACTGTCATCTGCGGCGATGGTTGCCAAAAGGGTTCTCCTCTCATGACATTCTTTTGGCTGGCCCACCACAGGAGATCCTGGGCGACCTTTGTCGGGACCTGGAGAAGGAGAGTTCACTGAAGGGATCTCATTCAGACAGGCTTCTCGCACCAGTAAATTACAGGATATCATGAGGCCGAGCAACCTTAGGAAGTCGTAGGCCGAAAGACGTTGGGCACTCTGGAATTTGTGGACCATCACAAGAGATATTGAGCCCTTAACTCGGTTGGCAAAGCTTTCCCAGAAGCTGAATCCAGGACTACTCCAATGAATTGAAGCTTCTGTGAAGGTGTCAAGTGGGGTTTCTTGAAGTTCAGGGAGAAGCCCAGCTCATGGAGAAAGTGGCAGGTGCGACTGAGACGATTCCGAGATTGTTCTGGAGAAACAGCCCTGATCAACCAGTCGTCTAGTTAGGGGTAGATGTGAATCCCTTCCCTCCTTAGACTTGCTGCTGCCATAAGCTTGGTGCCATAAGCTTGGTTCTGCCGTTCTGGCTTAGGTGAGCCCAAAACTGATAATGAGAACCGCCAACCCTGAACCTCAGTACTTTCTGTGCTTCTGATGGATGGGCACATGAAAGTAAGCATCCCGAGGGTCCAATGACACCAATCTGGGAGTGGAAGGGCCTAAAGGATCTGCAAAAGAGCTACCATCTTGAACTTGTCCTTCCTGAGGAACTTGTTCAAGCATCTCAAGTCCAAGATGAGTCGCACTCCTCCGTCCTTCTTGGGTATCAGGAAGTAGGGAGAGTACCAACCCTGGTTTCTCTCCGCTGCAGGAGCGGATCTGGAATCAAGGTTGATTTTGATTGGGGGGCAATCAGAGACAATATGACAGTCTGCCTCCTACAACAGACTTGTGGGTGAGGGAGTCATTTTGCTGTACCACCTGCAGCTGAGGGAAACTCTGTGGGTGTTGAACGGAGAGCTCTTCCTCCTTTACATCCATGAGGGGCTCTTCTTTGGCCCCCTTTGTGAAAATTGAACTCTTCCTCTAGAGACAGAGGAATAAAAACAAAAAGGTACGTCCTATCCATCCTTGACTTGAAGACTGAAGTTGTCCGATTGCCACCCCTAATGATTTTGCTGCAGCTCGAGACGCTTGCAGTTTTTCCAGGCTACTATCAGCCTTCTCACTAAACAGGGAAGTCCCGTCAAATGGCATGTCAAGTAATCATGCCTGGACGTCTGCAGAAAATCCTGATTTTCTTAGCCAAGACATGCGCCTAAGCACTGTACTGGCAGCCATGGACCTGCTTACTGAATCCACTGTATCCAGGCTGGACTGTAGAGACTGCTTCATGGTATCAAGGGTGTGGGTGTTGCGGCCCGTTTTTTGACTCCCAGGAAGCCCAGGAGGACCACTGTACCAGCCGAGGGGAAGCCAAGCCCCCTCCTCATTATCTCTGCAGGTTCTCCCCGCAGGGCCTGAAGCCGGCGGGGGGTCAAGGGTGTGGGTGTTGCGCGCCCCTTGGGTGTTCGGCGCCTGGCGGAGAGGCACACAGACAGTCTCCCCGTAACAGAGTGCATCCTGTGGACTGTGGGGTTCTAGCAGATTGGTCAGCAACAACCTGGACTGGACTCTGAGGTGAGAAAACACTCAAGCCATTGCGATTCCTGGGAGGACAAAGGTTTTCAGCGTCTGGGGGAGGGCATGGGGGATGCAACCACTCCCCACAGGCGCTCGAGTCCCAGCGCAGCAGCCGAAAGCCCACAGCATGTTTTCTGGTAAGGTGAGACTCCTTTGCTCTGTCTGGAGCCGATTCCAAAGGCTTCTTCCAACCCAGTATGCATGATGGTTGGCTCTCCGCAGGGTGCAGATTTTGGAGCTATAGACATAGCCTCTCCCTTCATCCCCCCTCTACCTCTCCAAATCTTCACTTTTATCAATGCTACAATGTCCCCCGACACCGTTGGCACACCGGAAGCCAATCGTGGGCAGAAGACGGAGGAAGGTAATGTTGAGTAACGCCCGGAGTAAAGCTCTGGGGGTTAAGAAGGGTGAGTGAGCCTGCACTGGTACCTGTACCGATACCCTCTGTGTGAACGGAGCACCTGCCCAATGGCCTCTGGCCACTGACTGTGACAAAGAGAGAGATTTGGAGTGTTCTCATCCAAGCCATCCTGCAATCACAGTTCGCATGTGGGTGTACCACTACGGCCTTCAGGAACCACTTGTGGCCCTGTTTCATCTGCTCACCCCATGATCTATCTTGTAATCCCTTTTCGGGATCAGCCTGTATCCCCTGTTAACTCCTGGATTGGATACCTTGGCTAATGGCTGTGCGAGGATCGCTGTGGGCATCTCGAAGCTGACGAGAGGGCATGCCTTGCTGGCCCACCTGCAACACCACCCCTGGTCTCTTCACTGGAATTGGCCCCTATCCATCCTTCTTCTGCCCCCAATCTGAACTTCTCAGCCCCACAGTCATCACTGGCTCTTCCTGAGGCTCACTCCCCTCTCTCTCATGAGCTCACATCTTCGGTCTCTGGGGAAGTGGACCCAGGGGGTCTGGGTCTGGGAGAGGTCCAGCCTTCCATCCTGCATAGGGAGCGAGCCCACGTTCAATGCTCCCTCGGGGGCAGCTCCTTCCTTCGTCTTAGCCCTCTTTGGGATTGTAAACCCCCCTCTAAAGGTCATCATTGTCCACCAGCTCCATCGTCTACAGCACCTGCCAATTTGCTTAGTTGTTTCCGTCACCACCTGCTCTCTGAGATGGCCGAGATTAAAACGTGAAGGCTCCAGTTGCTCCATTGTGTTTCTTCATGGTGTCCCAGAACTATTGACTGCCACTAGAGAACCAAGTGATGCCTTCCGGAACAAATGCCTTCATTGGTTGCGGGCTGTGGGGGAAAGTGGGTTTGTGTCCGGGGGCTCTCTGTTGGAGTGCATTAGATTGTCCAAACTTGCAGCCAATACGGATTTCGTCAAAGTGGTCTTCAGGGATGTCAACTTGGCAAGGGACATCATAGATAGATATAATGGCCACGGGCGGACAAGGAAAAGTGGTATTACTGTCAGTCCTCTTCTTGTCCCCGCCCCTGTGTACCCCATAAGAGACTACTCTGGTAACAGTCCCCTCTCAGGGGCAAACCTGACTGCCTTGGGTCCGAGGCATTACGGGGGTTTCCAGAAACAGGGGGTCGTGGTTTTTGCGTACTGGCTCATAGCTCTGTTTTGGAGCACTGATGAATGGTGTGGCTTATCTCATGATTTTGCAGTTTCCTTCACCGATATGTTTATTGTAATTACGTACTTGTATTGTTTTTTTAGGATGTGCTTTGATGGCCTTTTTTGGCCGAATAAAGTTGTTTGACTGGTATCTTTTCCATCTTGTATTAGGCTTCAGAAACCTCCTCTTTATTCTCCCTTCGGAATGTATTCTGCTGCAAGAGCAGCTACATCCCAAAGGGTGTGAGCGTACTTAGCTAAGGCACTGGCTCCCTGCACTAAATACTCGCTTTCCCAAACCGTCAATTCTTCTATACTCATCTGCCAGAGCAGGAGGGTAAGCTGCAGCTTTTGACGAAACTGTTGCTGCCTTAACAACCAGGCTCTCTGGTGTGGAGCACCTGTTAAAAAAGGCAGGTCCACAGAAGCAGCTCTGTATTTCTTTGTTTACAGTTTGTTAACCGATGGGACAGATTCTGGTTTTAGCCAGTTTTCCATAACCCTTACTCTTAAGGCTGCATGAAATGGTAACACAACCTCCCTAACTGGACCACTGTCTAAAATATCAGTAAGGTCATCAGTCTCCATAGTAGCTGTGGGTTTGTACCACCCCAGATATTCAGCCACTTTACAAGTTACACAGCTCTGTATGAGGTATCAGCATGACCAGCCATTTCTGGGTTACCAAACACAGTCTCTGGTGATGTTTCCCAGCTACTGGTCTCCTTTAAAGTTTCAACAAGACTTTGCATCTTGGATTCTTCAGAGATCACCTATTCTGGGACATTTGGTGTCCCATATAGGTACCCAAAAGGGTGCAGAGCTTCTTCTTCATCTTCCTCAAAGATTGCTCCAATTTGCTTGTAGAAATGCGGTCAAGGAATGGGTTTAAAAGACTTAGACATTTCAGCCATAGGTTTAACAGTCTTCGAGAGCACTGAATGCTCCAAAGTTGAAGGCGTCCAAGATTTCAACAACTTCCTCGAAGCAGTCAGTGAATGAGGCAACAATTTAGTATGCTTCGATGGCTGTATATGGATTACATCCCTCGCAGGTTCAGGCAACGAATAGAACGGCTTCGATACCAAAGATGAATGCTTCGAGGGGACAGACACAGGCTCTTTCTTTTGTGTCGAGGAAGACTCCTTTGACTTGCGTCGAGGAGTCGCTTTCCCGGGCGTTGAGGCGCCCAAGAAGGAGACACGCCAGACTCCCTACTGGTCTTGTCAGATGCCGAGGGGTGGCTTCTTTTCTCAGATTCTTTCAGAGGGGAACTCGGAGGAGCTTGCCTCTGGAAAACCTCAAGCATTTTCAAACTGAAGTTTTCTAATTTCCCCAGAGTCTAGTTCTTTTTTTGGTAACAAAACCTTTTCGGGAGAGGAAGATGAGGAGGATCTGCAACGCCATTTTTTTAATTCTTCTTACAACAAGTGTTGTGAACTGGACCTTGAACGTCTTCGATATTTAGGACGCTTTCGAACAGGAGAAACATCTCTTGATTCGAACAATGATGATTATTTTCTTTTAGATGGGGTAACGGCAAGGAATTTGGGGGAGGGCTTACCTGCATCGAGTTTCCCCTTCCTTTCCCACAAGGCCTTAACAGTCATGGATTGACATGAGCCACAGTCATCGACTTTGTGACCCGACCAAACACCGCAGACAGACGCGGTGAGGGTCTGTGATAGACATCCTGGCTCCACAGTCTGAACACCGCTTGAAGCCTGTCTTCAGTGTTGAGGACATATTCGAAGAATATGAAACAAACTTAATCAAAATTTGCTGAGGAGAGTAGCTCCAAAGCATGCAGCAATGGACCCTTTTGGGTAAGCGGTTGCCTTGAAGACCTAGAAGGTAACCACAATAATTTACATTACAATCTACTATTCTTTTACCCACTCATGTCCCGACTCGTAATCCTTCCAACCCAAGTCCCAAGATATACCTGCAGCCTAGGCTTCCTTTCCCCCAGCATCTATACCAAAACTAGATAAATTAGATCATCCTACTGATCACCCCTCCTGCACCTCCAATTAAAGTGTTTTAGTTGTGTACATTTAAGTGAAACTCTAACTGGGTCTTTAAGGTGTGTACCATTGAATGGAAGCCTGGCAATGTACCATGGGATCCAGACAACTGTGTTGTCCTCTTGGGGAAGGGAATCCGGAGACCTTTTGGAACTGTTTTGAACTTGGGGAAGGGAAAGCTGGAAAGCAAGCCAGGAGCTGGAAGTAGCTCAGAACTTTATTTGTAACACTGTTTCTTTGTTGCTGCCACCCTACACATTGTTTATCTTCAGTTGTAAGGGCAAGTATAGGTTTTCGACACAAACAGACTTAAGCTGAACTTATTGACACAGACTATCCTTAGTTTCTTTAGGAAGGGAAATCCCACCTTAGCATAGGGCAAGTTAGACCTTACTCCATCCAGACATTTAAGAAAATAACCCATTTTATATAGAAATTTTAATCTGTGTCTTACTTCATGATGCCTTCACAATATACACACCTGACCACACTTACCAACCCAAGTTTGTCTGGCATGCCCACTGAACATTACTCACAGATGCCAGAAAGGGGGTCAGCAGCAGTGCACAGACAAGTCACCCAGACACCTTCATAATCCTACTAGTTTCACCACTGAACCAAGCCACTTGAAGACGTATGAATTTGTGTGTGGCAACTTGTACATACACTACCAGTGATACCCATGTGCATGCAAGGTGAACACACATTACCCAACAAAGTGCGTGAAATTAGCACCAACATGCGCCTAGCATGTGGCGGACCACCTTTGACAGTGGGAACATGTGTGGCTTTTACTTAATTGTGGCCAACTGCATCAGTCACAGATCAGTAGATCAAAGCATGGTTCACTCCCAATGGAATGACAAAGAACTGCTCCCCGAGCCTCAACATGCTGGATGACACATGCACAAATAGCATTAGGAACACATGCTCGATCAGGCATCATGGAAGTCACATACAATTGAACTGTCAAGGCATGGGCCAGTTCCGTCAGATGGTGTAGAAGGCAATATCCATCCAATCACATGACTGCAGGTACTGGACCCAATACAAAACAATGATGCCCTTGAGACGCATAACACTTGTGTAACATGCAAGAAAATGCGAAGACACACTGCACCATTTTTTCTCGTCTTTCTGTATACGGCCAGTTTTCTTTGCCGCAATTGCGAAGCTTTAGAGTACATTGGAAATGTATGCCTCTACTTTTTGTACCCTTCCTCCTTCAATAAGCCTCAGATGAAGAGCCGGGTTTGGCTCGAAACACGTGTCAAGGTGACCATTCTACATTAATAAATACATTTTTGTATTTTTCAAAAATCTGCATCTTTGGCGCAGTGTGTCTTGGCATTTCCTTGTCTGTATCCAATTAACGTGGGATTGGATTGGCAGTCCACCCACACCCCATAGACACCTGCTGCCTTCTTGCTAACCAAAAGTTAATGTACAAGCGCTGTGGATATTATTGACTTTTACTGTCAATTGTTACTTGTGTAACATGTTTGCAAGTAGAGTTTGTAAATAGTTTAGTTGGTTAATTACTGTACATCTGAGTTGTCTAGTGAGACCAGAAGAGAGGAACGCTCTACTGAGATGTAGAATGCTGGGGGAAAAGAATGCTATGAATTGAAAAGCCGAAAGGAATTGGTGAAACAAAGCGGCTGCGAGCTGTGGCAACTGGGGCTGCTGCTGTATCCATTAAACTCTGAATAAAGTGTGATTACAAACGTACCTGCCTCTGACAGTTTAATACTGGTGATGAGACCTTGATGAACCTCCCAAGCTCTGTCCTGACCTGTCAACAGCAGTTGGCCTTGGAAGCAGAGGTGCGATAGCTGGCGGAACAAACAGGAGAAAGGAACCACTTCCACTTCCACTGACAGCCAGCTCTTGTGCTGCGACAATCACTTTTGAGAAAGGGAGGCTTGAGCGCGCAGCCGTGAGCACAGCACTAGGATGGTGCACACAAGGATCAAAGCACAGGGTCAACATGATCCAACGTCACAGCACCCCAGTTGCCCGTCCATCACTGGAGCATTAGGTCATGGTACATAGCAACAGGCCACCTGTATTGGACGAGCAGTTACATGCTAGTCTTCACTGAGGAAGCCCCAGGCTGCTTCTATGGCAGCAAGTAGTAGGCAGTGCAGGTGGGTGGTAACAACTAAGAGGCAACAAAGTGGAAGTAGTGGTAGGCCATCAGTACAGTCTGACCAATTCATATTTTATTAGAGGGTGTAATGGGACAATAACAAACAGACGTCTAAGTGGTAGCTCCTCAAGACTGACAGCCACAATACCATTGCAGTTACCTGGAGCCATGGCCAATATACCCGGGCCGTCTTTATTTTTTTTTACAAACGCCTGGAAAGGCCTCCATTAAATGGGTGGATTGGAATGAAGGCTTTTTGTGTCACACACATGGAGTGTATGGGACAGAATTTGCTGCAGACAGAAAGGATTCACTCTTATATCAATGTCTGGGAAATAAAAGACACATTATATATAAGAAACTACCTGAGGCTACCAATTGGTAACAAGGAGATCTTGGCACATTTGAGGTCAGCCTTTTGAAGCTGGATAAATACTTTGTTGTCAAGGAGAATACAATTCTTGCGAGATACCATTTGCCACAAGAGATCAAAAAAGGTATGAGACTATTGAAGAGTTTGTAACTGCGCAGCAAGGTTTGGCAATTTAATGTGAATTTGAACATTGCAGGGGAGAACACTTGGGAGTCCAGTTGATGATCAGATGTAGCAATCACAAGATTAGGGAAGCGATGTGGATAGAGGGAGACAAAGCTGGGCAGAGAAATAGAGTTAGCAAAGATAGTAGCGCATTAAAGAATTTGTCCAGTGAATAAGCTTTCCTGTTAAGCTTGTGTGCAGAGAATGTGCCAGAAAGGGATACATTGCAAGTTGTTGTAAGCAGTGGTCTCGATATAGTAGGTCAGTACAGGAAGTTACATCTTGCATGAGCGGCACAGGACTGGGCAAATGTAAAGAGGAGGAAGAAGTCTGTGTAGTGAAAGCAATTGATGCCCTGATGAGGAGATCAAAACCACGATTAAAGTGAATGGAGTTGGGATCAAAATGCTAATAGACAGCGGGGGAGACTATACACTGATGAGCGTGGACAAATTGAGGTAAAAGATGAACTACTGTGTTTTAAGAGGCTACAGTTGCAGCACATGCATAATGAGAATTACCCATAGAAATACTGGGGAAAATCGAAGCTCAACTTCAATTCAGAGGCGAGAATCATCAGGGCTTCTGCAAGTCACCAGGAAGGGAGTGATTCACTCTCCTTGGATGCTCAGGTCGATTTAGGTATACAATTGGACTGAGATCATCCTGATCAAGTATTGACAGTAATGGCTGGGTGTGCGAAGAAAAAATGATGAAAGGGAGATTGAAATGTGGTACCCAAATGTTTTCAAGAATAGCACAGTTTGCCTCAAGGGGTTTGTACACACTGCATGCAATTTAAAGTGGGTGTGGTACCCATGAGAGCTAAAGCATGTGCTATTCGGTTGACGCCAGAAGTTGTGATTGAGTTGAAGAGACTGGAAAAAGAGGGCATTATTGAAGAGCCAGAAGGTGCAGAATCAATAAGCCCCTTATTTGCTTATTTTTATTTAATTGGTTTTAATAACGCACTTAATAGCCGAGTTCGGTTTCTATAAAATATATAGAAGTGGTGTAGAAATGTAAGGGGGTGCTGTGAGGCTATATATAGGTCTAAGGAGGCTCAATATAAGTGTGATACCGGACATATTTCTATTACTTATGTTTAATTGAATTGATAGCTGGTTTAACCATTTCATTGAAAAGTGTACATTTAAAAAGAAAACAGTGGATTATCTGGGGCATGGGTTGCCAGAGCGAGGTCTGATGCCAAAGCATAATGGGATTGAGGAAGTAGCTAAAATGAAGCCACCAGGGAATAAGTGTGAGGTTGCAACTTTTCCAGGATTTATTGAGTATTATGGGAAGTTTATTAAGAACCTAGCAGACAAGACGAAAAACATGAGGTGTTTGTCTATATAAAATGTCAAATTCGATTGCCGTGAGATGTGCAAGATAGAATACGGATTTACAGAGTTTGATGGCTATGTCAGCGCTGACAGGATTTAGTGACTAGTTGCAGGTGTTTTTATACACTGATGCCAGTGAACGCAGAGAAGGATATGTGTTGATGCCACCTGGAAAGTCAGGAATGCAAACAGGAGGTTTTGCATCTCGCATGCTTTGGGATGAAGAAAGGAAATATTTGGTTTTGAAAAGGGAAGCTTTAGCTTGTGTTTGGGGAGTTGAGAAGTTTAAGCACTACGTATGGGGTAGACCTTTTCCAATAGTTGCGAATCACAAGCTATTGGTGTCGATATTTTGCAGGAAAGGGCTTGATGGGTTATCGAGAATAGTCCGATGGATAACTAGAATGTGAGGCTTGATTTTGAGATGGAATACATTAAAGGTGAGCATAACGTAGGAGCCGTTGAGTTGTCGATAAATCGGAGTGAGGATTAAAAGGGAAATGGACGAGAAGTTGAAACTAATGAGGGCAAGGATTTTGCAAATGCCAAGGTACTTCATTAAAAAGTATGGTTGGCCATTTGAGAGGATGATGAAGACTATACAATGGTGATGGAGTTTGTATGAAATGGTTGGCCCAGGGAAGAGGCAAGTGAAGAGCTTAGATAGTCAGGGATCAGCTAGGAATGAAAGGACATTTGTTTGTTAGGGGTCATTGAGTGGTAGTTCATGAGTGTATGAGGGGAATCGGTCATGGGGATTGCGCATGAAGGGCATGTTGACCTGAGTAAAACCAAAGGATTGCTCAGAGAAGATTCCTGGTGGAATGGCAATGATGGAGATATTGAAAGAATTTAAGGAAAGTTGAAGAGCTAGTGATACAATTCTGCAGATAAGGAAGACGCCCATGAAAGAAGTAAAGGTGCCAGGAAGTTATACAATTGTGGCAGTTGACGTGTTGTCAAAATGGCCAGAAATCAGTACGACGATTGGGCAATCAATGGAGTCTGTGTTTTCGGAGAGAGGGATTTCTGCGAAAGGTGATTTCAGATAATGGTCTGCAATTCATATCTAGAGAATTTGAAGAATTTTTGGAGGAAAATGGGATGCAATATGTGACAACTGATTTGTAATACCCGAAAAACAATGCGGTGCTGGGGCGATTTAATGGATGCCTTGAGGATAGCAACGGCCAATGAGGGGACTGGACACGGGTAGTGATGAGGAGGGTATTTGAATATAGAATGGCGCAATAATATTTCCATTCGAGAGCCTTAGGCGCCAGAAGCCCAAAAACAAAATTGTACCAAGATTGGTTGAAGTGAGTGGGCGTGGTTAATGTGGACGAAGGTTAGATGAGGGATAGAATGAGGAGATGAGAACTGCAACCAAAGATGAGGTATGATGTACGGGCCATGCACATACCAACTGCAGTGAAAATTAAATTGGGACGAAATGCTCAGAATGGGTTTTTGAAATAGTCGAGAGCGATGGTGTTGGAAGAGGATCTGGGAAACTCTGAGGCTGGAAAATGTTTCAAAGAAAGGATGGCAAAGGTACCAAGAGTGGAGAGGAGAATGTGTGGTGCAAGAGTATGAGGCTAGTAGTTGTTTTTTTAAGTTTATGAAGGAAAGGAAGTGTGTTATGTATATAGAGTTTGTAAATAGTTTAGTTGGTTAATTCCTGTACATCTGAGCTGTGTATTAAGATCAGAAGGGAGGAGAGTTCTAAATAGATGCAGAATGCTGGGGGAGAAGAAAGTTATGATTTGAAAAGCTGCGAGGAGTTGGTGAACCGAAGGGGCTGGGAGCTGTGGTAGCTGGGGCTGCTGCGGTTTCCATTATACTTTGAATAAAGTGCGATTACAAATATACCTGGCCTCAGGTGACTTAATATAACACCTGTGTACACAAAATCAATGTGGGTACACATGCTACAAATTAGGGCCCTTATGCCTTACACAGTAAATGAAAGTTACTCACTGTAGTGACAAGAGTACTCGGTCCTTAGTCCTTTTTCCTCCATCCTTGTGGGTGTCCCCTGTTAGGTAAGATTTCCACAGAGCTGGTAAATCTTCCTTTCCTGGTTCAACTCCAGAATTTTTGCTTTTCTAGTGGGATATTTTTCATTAATACCTCAGTGAGTGGGAACCTTTTCCACACTCACCTGTCTAACTCTTTTTATGGGTGTCATTTTTAAGACTCTCCATAGTGTCTTTTTAAAGTTATCACGTCTAACAACTTATTGGCAATAAGTGCCTGTTGTTGCTGGGTTGCCCTAGGGGCTCCCTATTTAACTTTCTTGTGCTAACCTTGAGTGAACTACAGTTCCCAAGGGTAGAAAGGATCTTTGGATCCCTTTTACATTTTATTCTGTGAAACCAGCACACCCCACCTTATGTGGAGTGCTGGGGAGATACAATGTATCCCCTTTCACATTTAAACTAACAATTCTGTTACAGTGACAAGCTTAACTTTAATGGCTGGTGGCAGTGATACCTTTTACTAATTTGGTGCACCTTTACCGCGGGCTGTAATCACAGCTGCAGTAAAGGCAATTAAGGGTGCCCATTTTACCAAAATGGCCCCTGTCTTCTTTTTCTGCCATGTTAGTGTTTCTTGTCGTTTCTTGTTCCTTCCCTTGACATCCAGGGTGGGAAATTCCTTTGTTTGAGTTTTGTCTTTGGCGGGAGTCCCCTGGACACCCCGGCCCGGCTCAAGTCAGTCTGTAAGCACAGGAAGTGGGGGAGGAGTCCAAAACTTCACCCTCCTTTGTCTTAGGCCTTCCTTCAACTGGGCCAAATCTCAGTGGCGGGTTGGCTGTTCTGATTGGACAGCCAGACGCCCCTTTCTTGTAAAATGCGGGGAGAGAATGCAGAGGTTGTGTTGCAGTTCCTGATAAATACTGGAAACCTGGAAGCTGAAGTGATGTCGAACACTGGAACAGAAAATCGAAGAGGATGACGAAGGAAAAGCGGCGGGAATGATTTCCAGCGGCCGGAGAGCCTGCTGTGTAACCGGAGCCTGCTGCAGCCCTTCCTACCGATCGACCTGGTGTCTCCGAAAACGACGACCCGAAACCAGAGCCTGGTGAGACCCACTAGACTCAAGACGACCTGCATTTTGAGCCATCCCACGGGTTGCTGCGACCTTGCGTTCTTGCAATACCCCAACACCATTGGGACCTCAAGCCACTGTGCGGTGCACGGTCTTCCGAATTCCGAATCTCGCTGAAACTTCGTGGGCATCCTGGTGGATCTCCAGAGACACGAATCGAGTCCAAAAAAGTCCCCTCACAAGAGTGCTGGACCTTTTAAATGAGGAGAATTCAACCGCAATTTTCTGTCTTCTTCTGTGCTCCTTGAAAAGGCGCCAAACCCGCAGAACTGCATTCAGCCGCGAGAGAAATCTTGCTTAGAGCCGTCTTCATCGATCCCTGCTGCAAAGTCCCTTCTGAGGTCTTGTGTTCAGTCTCCAGGACAAGGAATCCACTGACCGGATATTTGGCTGCAGTCCCTGAAGTTCTCCTGCTGCAATCTCTTCTTCATTGCTGAGGTACTGTGTTGGCTTGGGTATATACTTACCTTAAGCCTGTTGGGATTTCCGTGTAGTCCTGGGTTGTTTTCTGTGATTGGGAGGTCCCTTGTCCAGTACATCCAGTCCCACTGCTAGAATCCTGCTGGGGTGTCTTCTGTGAAGCCCCGGGACCCTCTTATAACCCTAAAAGTAAAGTACTCACTTGTTTGCCAGTTTTCCTAAGGAAACTCTGACTTTTGCTACTAAAGAACTTATTCTAACACTGCCTGTTGGTCACTAGTCCTAGTGTCCCCCCTACTGCTACTGAGAACACTCATGCTCTAAGGGATAGACTTTGAAGGGATTGGGACTTCTGCCTAGAAAAGAAATCAAGTGTTTTACTTACTTGTAAAGAGTTGGTGGGTAACTGTAATTCTCAGAGTGTACAGTTACAAAAGTTCTTACTGATCTTGAATGTGTGATGCACTATTCTGAGCAGACTCCGAGAGGCTCCCACTAGATCCGACTAACGATCCTGAGAAAGGCGAAAATACAGTGTAGAAAACCGAACAAACGCCAGGAAAAGGCATCGGAAGACCCAAGGCACACACGGGAGAAGACCCGAGGAAAAACGGAGGTCGGAAGAGTGAAAACGGGAAGAGGGAGAGACGCGCGGCACCACCAACAAAATGGCAGGCGCACAACGCTGAAATAGCGACCCGCGTCCCAACACACGAAGAAAGACCGAAGGAGAAGAGCGGTGCCGGGTGAGATAGCCGGCCAACATCCAGCCCAGGCAGGACCGGAGTACCACCAGAGCGGCAGAAACACGAGGCAGCAACTGCAGCAGGTGGAGGAAGAACCCGAGACGACATTGCACGCAGCAACGCGGTACCGAACCGGAGAAGGTAAAGACGGCGTGGCTCAAGAACAGGAGGCGGCCCATAGATCGGACTGAAGGAGAGCCCTTCCCTGCCGACGCGGAGGTGAGCAACAGCAACGGAGACCCAGCAGCAGAGCAACGAGGGATCCCGAAAGGCGAGGCAGCGGAGAACGTGAGGCAGCCCACAGACCGGACCGAAGAAGAGCCCTTCCCTGCCGACGCGGAGGTGAGCCCGAGGGGCGAGGTAGTGAAGAACGGGAGGCGGCCCACAGACCGGACCGAAGAAGAGCCCTCCCCTGCCGACGCAGAGGTGTGCAGCAGCAGCGGAGACCCAGCAGAGCGACGAGGGAACCCGAGAGGCGAGGCAGTGGAGAACGTAAGACGGCTCACAGACCGGACCGAAGAAGAGCCCTTCCCTGCAGACGTGGAGGTGAACTACAGCAGCGGAGATCCAGCAGAGCAACGAGAGATCCCAAGAGGCGAGGCAGCGGAGGACGAGAGGCGGTCTACAGACCAGACCGAAAAGAGCCCTTCCCTGCCGGTACAGAGCGGAGCCGAGGGAGACAGCGGACCAACACCCGGCCCGAGCAGGACCGGAGCACCACCCCGAGCGGCGGAAGGACAAGGTACCGACAGCAGCAGGCGAAGGAGGAGCCCGAGCACTGCAAGAAATCGCGTGGCACCGAACTGGAGAAGGTAAAAACGTCGCGACCCATGAATGGGAGGCGGCCCACAGATCGGACCGAAGAAGAGCCCTCCCCTGCCGACGCGGAGGTGAGCAGCAGCAGCGGAGACCCGGCAGAGCAGCGAGAGATCCTGAGAGGTGAGGCAGCGCCGAGTCATCAGAACGAAGACCGGGGAAACAAGAGACAGACTGCGGAGCCTGCGAGGGGAGCAGAGGCCCAACAAAACAGAAGAGAGAGGTAGCCACCGACATAACGAGGTGTGCAAAAAAAAAAAAAAAATACACACAGACCCAGACCCCGGCCCAATCGGCTGCCCCAAAGACCACTAGTAAGCGGGTGAGAGAACATAACTCAACAGTAACTACGAGCCACAAATCCACCCGACACGACGGACCCCCCGCCACAACACCAGAACAAAGGCAGAGACTAGGGGAAGAGCCGCCCCACGCTAAACACAGACTGCAAGTACCCACAGGCGTGCGGGAAGAGAACACTACAGAGAGACACGGCAAACGGACAACGGGGGAAAAGAAACAGAAGGAAGACGCTCACTAAAAGCCAACACACGCAGGAAAGTGCGAAAGTGAGTGCGAGGACCGTGTAAGAACTCACCGAAGCGCAAACAGACCCCGACCAAGCAGGACCTAACTGCAAGCCAAGAGTAGCAGGTACCAGCATGCCAGACAAGCCAAAAAGCGGCAGAGGAAGACAAACAGTCATGGAGACATTTGCCCGCAAAAGTGATGACCAGCAACCGGAGGCAGGGGAGAAAGCTACGCCGGAGCCATACGCCACGCAAGGAGAGATCAGGCAAGTGGAAGGCAGCATATTAGAAGCCATAGGGGCGTTAAAGACGTCGATAGAAGGCAAACTGGACGCAGTGATGGTGGATGTAGGACTCCTCAGACAAGATACGAGGAACCTGGCGGAGAGGATGACAACAGTAGAACAACAAGTACAGAGCAACTCAGTGGAAGTAACCACCTCGCGAACACAAATGTCGGAGGCACTGGAGAGAATCAATATACTAGAACGCAGAGCTGAAGACGCAGAAGGCAGGGCCCGGCGCAACAACGTACGCATAGTGGGGCTGCCAGAGGGGGAGGAAGGTAGAGACCCCACGAACTACATAGAGAACCTCCTGATCCAAGAAGTGGGAGCTGAGACCCTGTCCCAAGGCTTCGTAGTAGAGAGGGCACACCGGGCGCTAACTAGGAAACCGCGCCCAGGAGCACCACCAAGACCAATGATAGCAAAAATCATGAACTTCAAGGACAGGGAAAAAATCCTGACTTTCTCAAGAGAAGGAGGGAACATAACAAGAAACGGGGCCAGGATAACAATATATCCAGACTATACGGTTCTCGTACAAAGACAGAGAGCCCAGTTCTGGCAGACCAAAGAGCGCCTTCGAGCGGCAGGGGTGAAATTCATGCTGCTGTACCCAGCCAAACTAAAAATACTGCAGGACGGAAAGACACAGATCTTCGAGACAACGACCGACGCCCAGGAGTGGATGGACCAACGAGGGATTCCGCAGTTAGCAGAGAGAAATGAGCGAAACAGAAACCCCCCCGGCAAAACAGGGACTAGAACTGAACACGACATGCGAATCCAACACTACGGGAACAAGGCGGTAGAGACACCCTACCGGGAAATAACGAAATGGGGAAACCGACAGCCTCCAAGTTGAAAAGCCTACAGTAAAGAGACTTACAAAGGGAGCACAAGACTCGGGGAAGTGGAACCGCCAAGACCCACAGAGAAACCCCAGTAAAAACAAAGTCTATAGTGTCAGTTTCAAGACACTACGCCGCGACAGGCATGCCCGAGGAGGAAGAAGCGGCACCTGGAGAGCGGTGGAGCCCGAGCAGATGGGGGGAGGCTGGGCGTTTGTTGATGTTATTCAGGTTAATAGTTATAATAGTTCGAAAGTTAAGGCTAAGCCCGCAAGGAAAGAAGAAGAGCAGAAAAGGAAACAACAGTTGTCACACACAAAGAATCGGCATGAAAAGCAAATTCAGGGAGCAGCACCCACAAACAAAGAGCTGGTGGAAAGCACAAGGTAAGACCGTCCACAACAGAGTGCAGCCAACAGCAAGAGAACCAACCCGAGAAAGCGGACGAATAGACGATTCAAAACTCAACAGCCACAGAAAGGGACACAAATCCCCGACAAGAGCAAACCAAGAGAATAAGACACTGAGCGGGCCCATGGGAAAAAACAGACCGCGAGCGCTAATCCCCACAAGGACCGAGATGACCTGAGGATTGTCACGTGGAACGTCAGAGGGATGAATGCATATGTCAAGAGGCTGAGAATTTATACCTGGTTGAACAAAACGAGGACCCACATTGCACTGTTGCAGGAAACGCACCTGACGGCCGAAAAACAAGCTAAAATAAAGAAAAAATGGGGAGGTCAGATGTATAGTGCAACATATTCTAATTACGCAAGGGGAGTAATAACCTGGGTCGCCCCGGGTGTCCCATTCCAGCTCATCAACCAGGAAAAAGACGTGGAAGGCAGAATCCTGGTAGTCCACGGGATGCTAGAAAATCGGGAGATATGCCTGGTGAACACCTATGCTCCCAACCATGACGCCACGGCCTTCTTCAGGACGCTTCCGTCCCGGCTGGCCCCGTACAGGAATGCAACGGTGATCTGGGCAGGCGATCACAATTGTACATTGGACCCCCGGCTGGACAGGTCGGACAATAAGTACAAGAGAGCGGCGCCACCAGCGAGAGCACTACGACAGACATTAGACCAACTCGACCTCGAAGACATCTGGAGGAAGGTACATGGGGAAGAGAGGGGATACACGCATTATAGTGCCCCACATGGGACATTCACACGGATAGACTACCTGTTTACGGGCAAGGAGACACTAGGGGAATTCACTGAGGCACACATACACGCGCGAACCCTATCTGACCACGCCCCCCTGAGAATCACATGGGCGCACACACACAGGAGAGCCCCTATACCCACGTGGAGATTAAGGGCAGAGGCATTATCGGACGTAGGCTTCCAGGAACACATCCAAAACGTAATAGAAGACTATTTCGAACATAATGTGGGTAGTGTGGAAAGCACAGGAACGGTCTGGGAGGCCTTTAAGGTGGTAGTCAGAGGTGAGGCGATGGGGAAAATGGGAGGTCTCAGGCGAGAAACCCTAGCAAAACTAGATGAGCTAGAAAAGAAAATCGAGAAGGCCGAAGGACAAGCGGGGCAGAAAGGGGCGGAACGAGAGAACCTCACCACCCTGCGACAACAGTGTGCGGAGACCTGGGAAAGATTAGGGCGGCTCGACTATGGGAAATATATACAGAAACTACATGCTGAGGGGGACAAGCCTGGCAGGCTCCTGGCCTGGCTAACCAAACAGGAAACTAGGCGGGAGCCGATTAATGAAATTCAAAATAGACAGGGAGAGGTGATTAGATCCCAAGAGGGAATAAACGAGGTGTTCTCGCAATTTTACGAGGACTTATACTCCAGGGTCCGGGAGGCGGAAGAAGGGGACCTAGAGGAAGCCCTCGCGGAAATCAGACTCCCACAATTGACGGAGGAACAGGCCCAAATGTTAGATGCCCCTCTCACTGTAGAGGAACTAACAGACGTGATCGCCCAGCTGCCGACAGGGAAATCTCCGGGGCCAGATGGGCTCCCGGGGGAATTTTATAAACAATACAAAAACGACATAGCCCCGAGACTGCTAGAAACACTAGAAGAAGCATATGAGAAAGGAAGACTCCCGAATAGCATGTCAGAATCTATAATAATCCCGATCCTTAAACCAGGTAAGCCGCCCTTCGAATGCGGCTCCTACAGACCGATCTCCCTAATAAACCAGGACTCCAAGATCCTGACGGCGGCATTAGCTAACCGCCTTAAAAGAGTGCTACCCACCCTGATCCACACAGACCAGACAGGGTACGTGCCAGAACGAAACACGTCCTGGAACCTACGCAGACTCCATTATGTTATAGAAAAAACGAACCAAGAGGGAGGGGAGTGTGCAGTAGCCTCACTAGATGCAATTAAAGCATTCGACTCAGTGGGATGGGACTGGCTCCTGGGAACGCTCACCCATTACGGGATCGGACGAGGGTTTACACGATGGATAGAACTACTATACAAGGACCCGAGAGCAAGAGTCAAGACGGGTAGACAAGTTTCTAGGGAATGGAGCATAGAGCGAGGCACAAAACAGGGATGCCCCCTGTCCCCAATGTTATATATTCTGGCCCTGGAGCCGTTCGCAGTATTCCTAAGAATGCACTACAAAGAAATGGGCATAGAGATAGATGGGGAAATACACCAGATATCCATATACGCAGACGATATACTCCTCTACATACAGAATCCACGCACCCACCTGCAGGACTTGCTGGAGGCGCTGCGCGCGTTTGGTAGGCTGTCCGGAATAGTGGTCAACAGGGAAAAATCCTTACTGTTTCCCCTGGCAGGCCTACGCGCAATACCGACGGATCAATTGCCGCACTTGGGTATCACATGGGCCCCGAACACCTTCAAATACCTGGGATTGGACATTTACCACGACACCATGGAAACACATGCAGGTAACACACAAGTAGCCCTAGACAAAATCGAAAACGCCATGAAATTCTGGCAGACGTTGCCGTTGGGCATGATAGGCCGGGCGGCACTGCTAAAAATGACGGTCCTACCCCGACTCTTATATTACTTTACAAACATCCCATATAACATACCAAGGTCCTTCTTCAAACACCTACACACCATGGCGAGAACCTTCCTGTGGGGAGGGGGGAGAAACAAGGTGGCACTAGACACACTACAAAGAAGCTACGAATGGGGGGGCATTAAACTCCCAGATTTTGAATACTACTACTTGGCAGCACAACACCAATTTGTGGTGAGATGGCTGGGTGAAGAGACCTCGATAGACACAATACTTATGGGACCAACACTCCGGAGATACCACCTGAGAGAACTACTATGGATAAAAGCCGCCCAAGCCAAAGACCTACCCAATATAGCCCAACTAGGCCGGACACTATGGAAAAGAGCCTGGAAGACACAAGGCATACGAGACCCCTGCTCAAGACATATCCCACTGGCGGGGCTGGTAGACACCCGAGTGGCCAGCCTGGCCACGTATAGAGCACAATGGGAGGACAGAGGAGTAGCACAAGTAGGGGACCTGTGGCGTGACGGACAATGGGTTGAATTCCAGACCCTGATGGATGAACAAGATGTACACAGGGGCCAATTCATCCTGTACAATAGCCTAGTTCGGACAATAAAGGAGAGGTGGAACACCATGCCGGAGCCTGAGGACACCGAAGGAGAACTAGATGCATGGTATGATGTTTCCGAGGGAGGACACACTGTGTCCAGACTCTACGAGCAACTACTGGGATACACCAACAAAAAGACATTAAAAGCACGAACGAAATGGGAGGAAGAACTACAACAACCCTTCGAAGATGAGGAATGGAACAAAGTCCTCACGTACACAAAAAAGGTGTCCAGGAACGCCAGGTTTAGACAACTGCAAATCTACATAGTGCATAGAGCATACCTAACTCCCAAGAGAATGTCGAGGATGGGAAACGGACAGACCCGGTGCTGCCCGCGCTGCGGAGACGAACAAGCCGACATGGTGCACATGTTCTGGTCATGCCCGCAGATAACAGACTTCTGGAATATGGTGAAAGAAAAGGCGCTGACAGCAGATATACATATGCCGGCAAGATCGCCAGCAACATATTTATTGGGCCTGTTCCCAAGGGGGCACCGGCAGATGTCACATGTGGCAAAAATGAAAGACTTGATGACAATATTAGCGAAGCGCCGCATAGCGATGGCATGGAACAAGAGCGAAGGCCCCTCGAGGGAGGGCTGGTGGGCCGACCTACAAAAATGGGCAATAGCAGAGACAGCAGTCTGGGCGAGAGCCACGCAAAAGGGGGAGAGCAACAGTGGGACCAGACTACTGGCATGGAACTCTCTGGTGCAGGACCTGTTTGGCAGCAGAAGCAGGGATGACACGGACGACCCAAGCGACTCAGGAAATTAAGAAATTGGCCCGCCCACGCCGACGGGGCACCACATAACTTAGAGAAAGGGAAGAAATGGGAAGAAGGAGACGAGATCAGGACCAACGCACACACTGAACAATGCAATCCTACCTGGAAAGGCCAGCGAATACACACATGGACGAAAGCAGAGGAAACTCCCAGGGAAAGAAGGGAGGTCGCCAAGAGACCGGCCCCCCACTATAAACTCGACATCTGTTTGAGCCAGGCCCGAGGAGGCATCGGACCATAAACATACTGCGGCTGCCTTTGGGGAGAGGGAGGGGGGAGGAAGAGGGAAGAGGGAAGAAAGGGGGTTATGTTATGTTGTAAAACCAATAAAAAGAAGTAAAAAAAAAAAAAAAAAAAAACAACTGTATGAGTGTCCCCCAACTGGGTCTTGCTTCCCCTGACTTGCTGCTAGCCTGTCCTTAATAAGTCTACATTAGGTTGTTGCCTACCTAGAATATCTATTCAGTAAAGTGTGACATTGGGTTTTACTTTCCCTTTCATTGTGAAGTTAAAGTAAGTGGGTTTTATTGACCTTGTGTTAGCTATGTGCCATCCAAAACAAGTTACCAGAGTTATTGCTTACCTCAAAATCTGGGGTTCCCTGATTTCCAAAGCATCTGTAATTGCACATTACATCCTTAGGTTTTACTCACCTGGTATAACTGTGTGTTATGACAAAAGTAGTTATAGGTTTTTACTGCACCTAGAATAAGTGTTTCACTATTCATCAAAAGTAGATTGTCCAGTTGACTTTTTATGTGATTTGTTCCAAGAGTCACTGGACAACTGGAAGGGCCTATTGTCCTTGTATTACCAAAAGTAATCTAAAAGTAACCATTGGTCTTTTACTCCCAAAGAATAGGCTTGACCTATACTAAATGTGTATAACAAGGTTTTGACTTCCTTAGAACTACTGTTAGGTGTTCCAAATAAGGTTTATACTTGGGCCTGTGTGCTTTCAAGTATAGTCTTGTGTTTTATATTGTGATTTCATATGTGTTAGTACTTACTTAACCCCTAGATTTACGTGTATTTAAATAAATCCTTTATTTTTACAATACATAGTGTTTCAGAGTTTCTTTGGATCATTTGTATTACAATGTTCACTTGTACTCTATCTACTGCCCTCTCTCCCTCCTAAGATAAGTCTGGCTGCTCTGTCTACGCTACCCCGAACTCAGGTGGTACAGCCTATACTAAGAGTGGAGTCTTGTACTGCCTCAGTAGAATGGTTTTGCTAAGCCCTTAGTTGGACTTCAGAAAAACTGTCCCAACATCCCCCAACATGAGGACGGTACTGGAATCTTTGACGGTGAGAAATTGAGCTTCCAGTTTAAATTTAGTATAGTGTGCAAACTTTTGTATGGGAACGCCCCCACACCCGAGACCCAACCCTCCGTCGCCTCACCTCAGTCCCCTTTTTAACACATTGCACGCTTTAATACTGGACTATGCTGAATACTTTAGCCCCCTGGCATACAAGCGGGGCAAGGTGGGCGGGATGTATGGAGGAAAGGGGACTAAGGACTATGAGTAGTCTAGTGAATACAGTGAGTAACTTTAATTACTCATACGTCCCGTCCCTTTTCCTCCATCCTTCTGGGTGATGGCACCGCACAAGAACATAGGGTGGAGCTGTGACAACCTGCCTCATATCTCTGACAAAGAAAAAAGGTTCTTCAGAACCACCTGACCGAACTCTGCACTTTGCCTGGAGCTGGTATCCAGGGAATAGTGCTTACAGAACGCCAACGGAGTGGCCCAAGTAGCCGCCCTGCTGCTGATATCTCAAAAAGCATGCATCTAAGAAACGACGGCCGTGGCCTTAGCTCTGCCTGCATGGGCATGAATCCACTCATGAACCGGTTTGCCCAAGGCTGTATATGCCTCCGAAACGGCCTGGACCATCCAACTGGCAATAGAAGCTTCGGAAGCCTGGGTACCGGGAGACGTGTCCTCAAAATCGATGAAAAATGCCTTAGACTAACTGAAGGATTTTGTCCGAGAGGGATAGAACTTGAGGACTCTTGAGGTCCAAGGAAACAGCATCAGCCTGCAGGTACGGAAGGAACACCGGCAGGCAGATTTCCTGATTCAAATGGAATGACCACCTTCATTTTCCAAGCATTGGGTGACTTATTTTTCCCAAATGTATTTTCCTCTGTGTCCCCTGCACTGTGTGGGTGGGGGGTTGTGAACCAAGCCATGAACCGTCAACAAAGAACCAGTTCTATCTGTTGCTCAGCAGCAGCCTGGAACCCCTTTCAACTCTTCCTCCCACTCGCCCCCACCCTATAATTAATCTCCCCTTTGTCTTGCCATGAAGCCTCTCAGAACCCTGCAAACCAGGTCCACTTGTTGTGTCCAACAAGTAACCTCCCCTTTGGTCCCAACTGGCCTGAACTGTTAATTTCATCTCCCCATACACTACAATTAACACCCCCTCTGGGCTCAAACTGCCAACTCCCCTGACCTGGGAATCATACAGAATACCTGAAAGTGTGTGTACCACTCTGCATCCCATCTCCCCTGAAAACGACACTGGCAACACTTTCCCAAACAAACACTTGCCTTGGTGAGAGGCTGTCCCTGCAGTCGGTGGAGCAACAGCCTTATATAATCCGGTTGAGAAAGGACTGGGGACTCTTTTTCCTAGGCTGCTGGCAGTGTGGTGTGCTGATGTGCGTTGGGACAGAGGCTACATAGGCTCTTCTGGCAGGTACCCTTCCCCCTGTCTGGCATTATCCTTCCCCCCTGGTTCCCTTCCTCCCCAACCCTGCTCTATTTTTCCACCAGTGGGTACCCTGGCCACTCCGTCTCTTCTTCCCCTGCTTCTCTCACCTGGCTCCCCAGCGTCTGCATCCCCCCCTGCCTGCCTCTCTGTGCCTCCCTGTCCCTCTCTGCTTCTCTGTCCCCCTTGTGTCTCTGTACCTGCCCCCTCTCTTTTCACCTTCACCATCTCTACCGGCCCCCTTCTCCAACCCTTCCCTTTCTCCATTGGTGTGTCCCCCCTTGCATCCAAGGGTACTCCCTAGACCTCAGGTTCCATGTCAGTGGGTGTGCCTAGCTAGTCCAGTGTCTCTAATGTATCTGCATCTTCCTGTAATAAATCTGTTCCTGGTTTCCACAAATATTTTGGTGCCTTCATTGTGTTCCCACTTTTCCATGTAATCTGCCTGTTATTACCAGAGGGGGGACGCAGTAAGTCTGCGTACACCATGCACCCCCACTGGGTCTGTTGATTCCCTGGTCCTAAACTGTGGCTCTGACTGGGGTCTTCCACACGGCTTCCCCCATTTCGGCCTGCCTCCAACTTCCATACCACCAACAATACTGTCTTCAGTGTCACCAGCCTGATGGGCACCGAGGCCATCAGCTCAAACGGCTTGCACTGCAAGGCCGCAAGTACCACATTAAAGGTCACAGACAGGATGAGGCCTATGTACTGGAGGAAAGAGCATTGACAAACCCCTTGAGATGGGATTTAATCACCAGGTTGGCTGCTGAAAAAACGAACTGGGGAATTCTTATAGTCCGCAATGGCTGCCAGATAGGTGAGTCAGGTATCGAACCTGAACGCCGGAACAAGCCATATGTGCAGAAAATGCCAGTACTTTGTCCAGAGAACACATAAGGGAGTATAGGCCCTTGTCACAAGTACAGTGACAAACTCTTGTCCACTTACTCTTGTACTGAGCCCGCGCAGACAGCCTCCTGAATGCTGTCACAGTTGTCCTCAGAGAACTGAACATGGTTGTGTCTCAGTTGGTCAGAAACCTGGGCGCTAGGGCCAGCCTGGCAGGGTCCGGGGGCTATAACATTCTTTCATTGTCTAAACGAACATGTATTAAAAGAGGTGACTGCCTAAGGACCTACAACCCTCACACCTGGTTGTATCCTCAAAACGTTTGTGTTTTTAACATTGATACCGTGCTCGCAAGAATTTCATATAACCAGCTGCATATTCTTCAGCCAATCCAATTGGAGCTGTAGCAGAGAAGTGACCCTGGATTATGCTTTTTTGTTTCCAGGTCTCCCTCTTGAGCTTCTCCAGTTCACGGCACTAGAAGTGTCGTACGTATAATCCACACAATAATTCTGGTTACTGCATGTTCATTGTACCAGATTCCTAATGAAGACTGTCCTGAAGAAAGTGTCCATATCAACACTATTACCAGTGAAACCAGTAGACAGTGGTTGCTACACTAAGGAGGCCAAAGTCTGCCTACTTACACTTTGAGCAACCTTTTACTCGCCACACTCCCCGTTAAGAATTAAGTACCAAAGGACAGAGAGTGAGGAGTTGTTTTCTGTCTTCTTCTTTCTCCCAATAGGTGTTGTCATTCCCAAGGCACATCGCTCTTTATTGGGTTCCTTTTTCTTGTTTTTAACCCAAGTAACCCTAGGGTAACTCAGGAACTCTACGGGCTATTACATTATTATGTACCCATAATAGACTGCTGATAGCATGCCATAGGTGTTCCTTTTTTAACACTTTTTCTCTTCATGTACTAACATACATGTATGAGTGTGTCTAGGATGGACAAGGTTGAAATACCATCATATGGTGATTTAAAGTTTCTTTCACTTTCTTAAACTGTCCCTATTAAATAAGCGGCACGTCAGCGCAATCTAGTACAAGGTACGGACTAGGCAGTTTCAGTAAGAAAATCGCTATATCCTTCTGTCCTTTCCGGCAACCTAGTCCTCCTAAGCCACTATGAGACTGTGAAAACCCCTTGTTAGGGAGAATTCTCTGTAAAGGCTAATTTCCCAAACCTAGTGAGTCCCCCAGCAGCTTTGCTGGATTTTTGGGGTTTATTTTTTTCTCCTGCTAAGAGTGAGACTCTTTTCCTCCCAATCTTAGACATGATTTTAGGTGTTCCTTTGACTTTGTATGTGTTTTATGGGTTATGGGGTCCTTTACCCCATAGGGCTTCATGTGTTTTTGGTATATGGGTTACACAGCACCCTCCGTGCCGTAACCCAGGGGTGTCGTAGCGACCCCCAAACAGACTCCATACCCTGGGACTGACTACTGTCTCCCAGGGCATGTAAAGTCACCATTGGCTTTACTAGTCTCAAATTGTGAACAGAACCAGTACAAGCCATCCTATTAGGGACGTACTGGTCGGGGCAATTCGATTGCCCAGGGGTCTGTTGTTCGAGGGGGCACTGTCCAGTCCCCCCTGACCGAGTTTTGGCTGGTGGCAGTGGATACTACTTTTTATATTCGACCACAAATATATTCCTATGGGAATTTCCCATTGTTCGAGGCCACCACTTTTTAAAATAGCCTCGAACATAACGCCGGTTTATTAAATTAATATAAACTCACTGGTTGGTATTTTTTGCCGAAACTTGGTTACAAAATGCTGTTTGTGTTCGCTTGTGTGACTGCAACCCAAGTCGAGCCCTTTGTTCCACTTTTTGGCGGGCTTCTCCACAGAAGCCTCCAAAAGTGGTGCCACTCTGTCTGGGTACCACAGGGGGTGTGGGAGGGGATTTAGGCACCCTGGACTGAGTTGCCTCGGCAACTCAAGTCGCACTCTTGTGTGATTGGCCCAAGTGGTGAGCCGCCCGGCTCACCACTTAGAATGTTTCAGTGACAGCTAGGCTGAATGAATGGGGGTTTTCTGCATAAAAGCAGGGCTTTGGGGACTGGAACTTCAGAAGTCGCCACAGGACCTAAAGAATCCGAGGAGGAAGAAGCCGAGCCGACCTGCAATGACACCACCGGTGGAGCCCTGCTGAACCATCTCACCACTTTTCCCGACGACAGAGGAGATCTCCAGTCCGGAGAGTCTTCTTCCTATGACTGGTGGGGATAACGAGTTTGCCCGTCTTTTCGCCTTCCTGGACCATCTCGTGGCCGCCTTGCCCGTGCCAAGCACCCCGGCAACCGGAATACCACGGTTTACCACTACCGCGAAGAAAAGGGTGGTCCCTTGTAACCAGGAAACTCTGCAGCTGGTTTCTTCCCTGGCAGCGCAACGACCTTTAGCTTTCCTCCACGTCGAGACCTCCTCTTCCTCCGGACGAAACACCGACTTGCAACCGCTGCCAGGAACAACTGCCCCCGCTGGAGCGTTCTTCCCACTTTCAGGTACTGTCTCCCGCCTGGCTTCCCTTGCGACTGATCGTTCGGGGTGACAGTAAATCTTCGACTTTCTAACCTGGGTTAGCCTGGGACCTGTTAACTAACTTTTCCTGACTTGATCTCAATCTTTTGTGAACTTTCTACAAAGACTCTTTGGGCATAACCCCACTGTGTGATCCTGGACACATTTCGCTTGCTCTCTCTAAGAGTGGGCCTGGCATTTGAACTTCCTTGCTCTCCAGTAGACTTTGCCTAACCTGCCTCACTGTGGTTCTTTGAAAAGTATTGAAATTTGGGTGCTTTCATAACTCTGCCTTTTTCCCTCCCTTTTTTTTATAACTTATTAGAGTGCCATCTTATGTTAAGCGCTCACCTCTGTCTGAAAATAAGTGGAGTTTCTCATTAAGACTTGTCTAATAAGTAATTAGGGTTGTATATATATATAATAGTAACTGTGTGTTGAATTTATTTACCTCTCTTTGTTCTAGTGTAATTTACAAGTGTCTTTAAATAAATAATTATATACTTTTACACCAAAGCTCTGGTCAGTGTTTGCTTGTGCTACTGTATCTCTGTACCTATTGTGTATACTCTATATACTGCCTAACTCATCTTGAGAGAAGTCTGACTGCTCAGCCACAGCTACCAGGTAAATCTGGGTGGTACAGACTGCTACCAATTGGGTTTACTGCCAATCACCTGTAGTCCTAAATCTTTTGCAGTGGTCCCTAAGGGAACTGCACAGGTTTCTGCCTAACGCCCCTGTGCTGTAGAGAAATTATACACAGATGTGTTTTGCCTTTTTTTGTGTTAAACCACTGACAAGTTAGGGCATTACCCTGTCCACTTCAAATTCTGTGCCCCCAAGTTTGTGAATACCTTTCTAACGGCGACAGCCGTGGGCCCCTTTGGGTGATTTATTCCAAGCCTTTTGTTTTTTGGACATAGTACACAAACAGAGTACAGTCCCTCTGATTAATCTTTGATCATCACACACAAACATACACCTGATCCTCTTTTTCTAAAATGACAGACATCAGTATTAACATGATGACAGAATCGAATTACCTCGCCTTTGCTGAAGAACAAGTGTGAACAATACTGGCAGCACCATCGCTGATTGGAGGGGTCCCTGTGGCACAAGTAGTCACCAACAATGACGATTGGAATGAGTTAGAAGGCCTTAAAAAGAAATTAATAAGAACCGAATGACATGGTCTCCTAATGACCGAATATCTGCACGCACAAGATGGCCTAATTATCTGAATAGAACCTCAGATCTTTCTTGATCAAATCCAATTCTGCAAGGATTGGAGATTTATCGCTACTAAATGTACCAGAGATGGGTTAATTCTGATTATCAATACAGCCAAGAAGGTGTCAACAAAACTTATGGCTGAAATAGAACAGAAGATTGACCAACTCAAATCTACAGCATTCCTGGATGCTTTCAAGAAAAAACTGGAAGACCTAGACATCGTCATTAAATAGTTAAAAAAAAATCCATCTAAATAAAAAAATACAGAAACTAAAAAAAAGACATCACAGCGTTCACTCATGAACCGACATAAATGTACATCTTGGATAGCCACTACGATGACCCCACTCACAACCAACCTCAGCAAACATCTAACCAAACCCGCAGATGGCGGCAACCCAGACAAAATCACAGGCGAAATACACCAGCAGCAAGGAGCTTCTCTAGTGGAAGTTCTGACGATGATAATAGACCAGGCACCTCAAGGGGCAACGACCGGAATAATTCCCGAAAGCAAGATCAACCAGGGGACAGACTGGTCCAATTTCAAGATAAACCTAATAAGAGGACATGACTAAACAAGGAGGCCTTTTTTATATCGAGGCAACAGAGGTTGAGAGAGAGGGCAAGACCAAGATTCTCCCAGGATCACGAGAAGCAGGGGGAAAGGACTACTCCAGCAACAGAATCACTAGTGATGAACCTATTCAGACACCCTCTGTCGACATCCGAGGTCAAGGTCCTACTGAAAAGGCTTAGTTTTGTGCCCACAGCGCACTATGATGCCTTTCAGACAAGGATCGAGTTCTCCAAACTAATGAGGAAAATCCGACTTTGCCGATTCTTTGGCGAGCAAGACACCAACTTTGGTACAGACAGGCAGAAAGATACTACTGGCCTTCATCCCAAATTCACTTTCTACCCCCAAACCACCTCTGCAGAATCAAACACCTTTGAAAAGGCAATCATCAAGAAACTGGAAATAATTGAGAAGGAAGAAAAATTCTGCTTCCAGAATATTTCCAAAGAAGAACGCACTGCACTACGCAATCTAAGTAACAAAAGCGAAGTGATTATCAAACAAGCAGACAAAGGAGGAGCGATTGTTGTGATGAATACCCAGGATTATGACCTAATGGTGACATCATTACTAAGCAATAGAGAATATTACCAAATTCTCCCTCGTGATCCGACAGAAACCCTTTGCACACTAATCACAGGCTTAGTCGAAGAAGCAGCATGCGAAGGCTACATTAGCACCAATGAAGCTGCGTTTCTCGGCCCAAAATTTCCCAAAATGCCAGCGTTTTATGCCTTGCCTAAAGTACATAAGGGCATTTTTCCTCCACAAGGCCATCCCATAGTAGCTGGAATCCAATTCATTCTAGAGCCACTATCAGAATTTGTGGATTTCTTCTTGAGAACAGAAATCCCCAAAATGCAGCCTTATTTAAAAGATACTACCAATATCCTGAACATGGTTAACTATTTACCATTCAACCCAGAGACCCAGTTCCTTGTGACCCTTGATATAGAAGCTCTGAATACTAACATCCCCCAGACAGAGACACTACAAATTGTTGAAAAAGTCCTGCAGAAGCTGAACCCTCCTGTGGACATGCCAACACAATTTATTTTACAACTAGCAGAAGAACAAGTTACTTACCAACTGGTAACGTTCTTTCAACTGGATGTTCCTCCAACGTATTCCACATCTTTGACATGTAATGTCCACAGATGTGCACTTCAGAAACTTTTTCAGCAGAGGGCGTCCTGCATCGATGACGTCAGGTCGATGTCCCTCAAAGGCCTCCGTCGAGGGCAACATCACCGGATGTTATAAATATGACACATGGCGCCCAAAGCCTCAATTTAAGTTTTTTCCCATAGTACGTGTGGTACCAGTCCCATGCCTGCTTGACTGCACATTGCAACTTACGTTGCCGCAAGGCTATCGCATAGGAAATTCTCCAGAGGGTCAGTTTGGGAGGGCGATGTGGAATACGTTGGAGGAACATCCAGTCGAAAGAACGTTACCAGTTGGTAAGTAACTTGTTCTTCGAATGGATTGTGTCCTCCAACGTATTCCACATCTTTAACAGACTCCCAAAGAACTACCAGTAAATGGAGGAGGGAAAGGAATTTAGAGAACCCAATCAGATTGTGGAATAAAGAACCGCCTTTCCAAAGGCAATATCCTGACTATGGATCGTATCCAGGGAGTAATGTTTAACAAAGGTGTGGATTGAAGCCCATGTGGCTGCATCACAAATATTCCAAATAGGAACCCCCGACTGAAGGGCTGTGGAAGTAGCCACGCCCATAGTGGAATGAGCTTGTAACCCTTCAGGAGGGTCTTTACCCGCCAATTGGTAACACTCCGTAATGGTGAGGATAATCCACCTGGACATGGTCTGTTTGGTAACAGCCTGGCCCAATCAGTGTCCAGCATATCCTACAAAGAGTTGACGGTCCACCCTGACCCTGGACATCCTAGAAATGTAAAAACTCAAAGCTCTCATAGGATACAACCAATGGAGTCGCTCTTCTTCCATACCCGGAAGAGGAGGAGGGTAGGAAGAGGGAAGAACCACCTTCTGACTGAAATGAAATTCAGATACTACCATAGGTAGAAAGGAAGGACGTACCCGCAGTACAACCCTGTCCTTTTGGAACACAGTAAAGGGTGGGTTAGAGGCCTGCAATTCACTCACTCTGCGAGCGGAAGTAACCGCAACCAAGAACACAGTCTTGAAGGACAATAATCTCAAAGGACAAAAGTGCAAAGGTTAACGGAGCACCCATGAGAAATTTCAAAACCAAATTTAAATCCCAAACCGGCACCTGGAAAGAGGACGGCTGGAACACAGTCAGTCCTTTAAGAAATCAAAGGAATCTAAAAGTAAGAACATTCTTCAGACGAGCGCTTAAATATAGACAGCGCTGCCAGGTAACCCTTAATGGTACCCACTTGAAGGCCCTGTGGGCCAAAGAAAGTAAGAAAGACAAAACCATAGGAATAGAACACTGAAAATGATCAACATTGTGACCTCTGCGCCAGTCGCAGAATTTACGCCAACAGCAACAGTACAGGGATTTTGTTGCAGGCCGCCTGGCCGAAAGAAACACCTCCATCACGTAATCCGAGATGTCCCAATCCTTATACCTCAATCTTTCAGATAGCAAGCATGGAGGTTGAGAGTCTGGACCGCTGGAGAACCTGCCCCACTCACTTGCGCGCGCATGAGCAGATCCTCTCGGTAGGGAAGACGACATGGAGGGCAGATGGACATTTCTAGAAGGACCAGGTACCACGCTCTCCTGGCCCAATCCAGAGCAATGATGCTCATGTGGGAACCGAACCTCTGTAACCTCCGCAACACTTGAGGAATGACAGGGACTGGAGGAAATGCGTACAGCAGTGGGAATGACCAATCCACTACGAACGCGTCTCCTAAGGCTCCTCTTGGAGGAAATTCCCTGGAGCAGAATCTCTCGCACTTACGGTTGACACTGGTGGCGAAGAGATCCACTTGCAGGGTTCCCCAAAGGGCGAAGATCTCCTGAAGGACTTCCTGAGCCAACTCCCACTCGTGAGAGATCGTGCACTGCTTGCTCAGCGCGTCTGCCTGCGCATTTTCGTCTCCGGCCAGATGAACTGCCAAGATCGAAATTCCCTGCTGGATGGCCCAGAACCAGAGCTGCATCGCCTCTCTGCACAACAGGAGAGACCCTACCCCCCTTTTTTGTTGAGGTAATGCATGGCCACTGTGTTGTCCGTCATGATCAGGACACACTTCCCCCATACAGACGGCAGAAAAGCCTTCAGGGCTAGCCTGATGGCCCTCAGCTCTAACAGATTGATGTGGAGTTTGGACTCCGACGGAGACCAACTACCGCTGACTGTCAAGTCGTTGGCATGAGCATCCCATCCTTTGAGGGAAGCATCAGTCACTACAGTCACCTCCAGCCATGGTTGCCAAAACGGTTCCCCCCCTCATCAGGTTCCCTTCGTTGGCCCACCACAGAAGATCCTGGGAGACCGAGAGTGGAATCTGAACGGGATCCGACATCTTGTCTGAGAACTGTGACCACTGCATCTCGAGGAACCATTGCAGGGATCTCATCCACAGCCTGGCCTCTGGCACCAGAAAAATGCAGGATGCCATGAGGCCGAGCAACCTTATGAATTCGAAAGCCGGGAGACTCTGGGCATGTTGAAACTTGTCCACTATCTGCACAATGTGATGAGCCCTCACGTTGGGAGGCGAGCACTTCCCCAAGGACGTGTCTAACACAGCCCCGATGTACTGGAACCGTTGGGAAGGTGTCAGATGTGACATCTTGAAATTCAGGGAGAAGCCCAGCCTGTGGAGGGTGCGGCAGGTGAGACCAAGGTGATCCAACACTTGCTCAGGAGAACGCGCCTGGATCAGCCAGTCATCCAGGTAGTGGTAGACGTGAATCTCCCCTCACCTGAGGTACGCTGCCACCACCACCATTAGCTTGGTGAAGACCCTCAGGGCGGAGGTCAATCTGAACGGCAGAACCCAAAACTGAAAGTGCGAGTCGCCAGCCGCAAACCTCAGGTACTTTCTGTCCTTGGGATGAATCGGCACATGAAAGTAAGCATCCTGTAGGTCCAGAGACACCAACCAATCCTGAAGTTGAAGGGCCGCCTGGAGGACTTGAGAAAGAGTAACCAACTTGAACATGTCCTTCCTGAGACGTTTGTTCAACCAACGCAAGTCCATGATGGGTCTCAATCACCCGTCTTTCTTCTGGATCAAAAAATGAGGGGAATACCATCCCTTGTTCATCTCCGCTACAGGCACCAGTTCTATAGCGCCTTTCTCCAGCAGGGTTAAGATTTCCTGCGCAAGGAGCGTATCCAGAAGCTTCAAAGATTTTCCCTGGTGGATTGTCGTGAGGCCGCTGAAGAAAGAGAAGGCAGTAGCCATGGGCTATGGTATCCACAACCCACGCATCTGAAGTAATGGCTCGCCACTCTTCGAGATGCTGGACAGTCTGCCCCCAACCGCTGAACCATGGGTCATGGCCTCATGACTGTTTGGAAGCGGCTGCGCCTGAAGGCAAAGAGGCAGTTGCAGAGCGGCTTTGGCATCTCGATTTCCCCGACCACCATGGGTACTTTTTCGCTGGCCCCTTGGACTTGTGGCCCCTCTCGTTCTACCAAAGAAGGAGTAGTAATGAAAAGAACCTCCCCTCCACTGCTGTCCCCTAGGACGAAAAGCCGGAGGTTAACGCACAGCTGCACTTAAAGATTTAGCCACAGCTTTCGAGTTCTGCAACCTCTCAAGCCTCTCGCCGGCCTTGCTGCCAAACAAATGTGCGCCATCAAAGGGCATGTTCAGATGACAGGCCTGCATATCCGGAGCAAAACCCAACTTCCGCAACCACGCAAATCTGCGTAGAACGGTGCTTGCAGCCATGGATCGGCTAACACGGTCGGCCGTATCCAAACCCGACTGAAGGGATTCGCACATGGCATCCTTGCCGTCTTGCACAAGAGCAAGGAACCCATCCCTTTCTTCCCCCTCGGGAATATGCTCAACCGCTAAAGAAACACAGTTCCACAGAGTGTGTGAGAACCTTGTCAAGGCACAAGTGGAATTGGCTGATTTCAATGCCATGCTCCCTGCAGAAAATACCTTCCGAGCCCAACCGTCGAAGGGCTTGTCATCCCTATCAGGAGGGATGGTAGGGTACGCCGCCTGCCTCGAGGTGGCTGTAGCCGCCTGAACCACCAAACTCTCGGGAGTGGGGTGAGTGGATAAATAGCTGGGGTCGCTAACGGAAGGGCAATACTTTTTGTCAAAGATTTATTAAGAGCCGGAAGAGATTCCGGGGACTTCCAAGCAGCTGACACCCTTTTCTGTAAGGTGAGATGAAATGGCAACACCGGGTCAGAGGATGGACCCTGGTCTAATGTATCCGTTTGATCATCCTGTACAAAGTCTTCAGGAGGACTGGACCAGCCCAGATACTCCGAGACCCTAACCATGAGCCGCCTGTATGAAGACTAAGCATGAGCCCCAGGTTCATGCCTACCAAATTCCACTTCCGGAGAAGTGTCCAACCCACTACCATCATGAAGGGTTTGCCTCAACTCCTCCAATTGACATGTCACCAGAAAAAACTGGAGCCACATATCTTCCTCTTCATAAATGTCGTCCAGAGGGAGTTGAAACCCTGGCATGGGGACAGAAGAGGGCCTGGAGTCCAATACTGGCCTCACAGACTTCACAGTAGCCTTCCTAGGAGGGTCCACGAGATCCGGGTACTCCAATGGCAAATTGCGGGCAAAAATACCCAAAGGCGTCGAGGGTGCCAAAGGCTTCGACGTTGAGAGCGTCAACAACCTCGGCGTAGTGAGCACCGAAGGCTTCGGCGTCAACACTGGTGCCAACGGTGCCGTGGGATGATAAGACAGTAAAGCATTGACGTCCAAGTCGGACGGACACAGCACTGACCTAGTCAACGCCGGCTTCGAGCCCATAGCAGGTTGCAGTGGTCTTGCTGGAGACGAGGACCGAGACCTGGAGGCACGTCTCTTGTGACCTTCCTGAGCCTTGTCCGGACAGGACCTCGAAGGATCCTGGTGCAAGTCGCGTCGCGGACCCGAGCCCGAAGGCGTGCTAACCGCAGTACGAGACGGTTCCTTGCCGGCTTTGTTAGAAGGCGTGACCGGAACCGTGCCCTGCGATTGAAATATCGCTAACATCTGATCCTTAAAGGCAGCCCATTCCTTCGGAGTCGAGGACTTCGTTGGGCATGCCACTTTCTTCGATGCACCATCCTCCGAGGAGGACGGGGAAGGCGACCGGTGAGGGCGCTTCCTAGAGTGCCGGGACGAGGAAGAAGAATGGCGGGAACCCCTCTGGGACCGAGATCCCCGAGCCACCTCCCGACACCAAGAGTCACCCCTCGAGTCATCGGTGGAAACCCCCTTGGACGATTTAGATTTTCGGGACTTACTAGGCTTAGAGCCCCTACCTACCTGTAGCTTCCCCTTTCGCTCCCGCAAGGCCTTGGCAGTCAGCGACTGGCATTTCGAACAGTCGTCGGTGTCGTGCGACTAACCCAAGCATCACAAACAAATGCGATGCAGGTCAGTGATTGACATTTTCGACTTGCAGTCCCGGCAAGTCTTGAAACCAGACCGTGGAGTCGGAGGGGTCGAAGAAAAAGACATCTCAACGATGAAACACACGAGGCGCGCCGAGTTTCACGAAGCAACACGTTCGCGGAAAAAACAGAACTGAGGCTACGGGCGCTGTGCGTCCCATTTATAACATCCGGTGACGTCCCCTTCGACGGAGGCTGTTGGGGAGAATTCTCTCTTTAGGCTGAATTTCCTAACCTAGTGAGTCCCCCAGCAGCTTTGCTGGATTTCTGGAGTTTGTTTTTTCCTCCTGCCAAGAGTGAGACTCTTTCTCCCACTCATGGACATGATTTATGGTATTCCTTTGACTGGTAATGTGTTTTATGGGCTATGGGGTCCTTTACTCCATAGGGTCTCATGTGTTTTTCCTATGTGTGTTACACAGCACCCTCCATGCAGTAACACAGGGGTGTCATAGTGACACCCCACCATAGACTCCATACCCTGGGACTGACTACTGTCTCCCAGGGCGTGTAAAGTCACCATTGGCTTTACTAGTCGCAAATTATCAACAGAAACCAGTACAAAACATCATATTGTGGACGTACTGGTCGGGGCAATTCGATTGCCCCGGGGTCTGTTAGTCGAGGGGGCACGTCTCCGTCCCCCCTGATCGAGTTTTGGCTGGTGGCAGTGGAAACTACTTTTTATATTCGACCGCAAATATTTTCCTATGGGATTTTCCCATTTGTTCGAGGCTACCAACTTTAATTATTTAATTCTCATAGCCTCGAACATACCGCCGGTTTATTTAATTAATATTAATTCTCCGGTTGGTATTTTTTGCCAAGACTCGATTCTAAAATGGCGTTTGTGTTCTCTTCTGTGACTCCAACCCAAGTCAAGCCCTTTGTTCCAGTTTTTGGCGGGCTTCTCCACAGAAGCCTCCAAAAGTGGTGCCACTCTGTCTGGGTACCACAGAGGGTGTGGGAGGGGTTTTAGGCACCCTGGACTGAGTTACCTTGGTAACTCAAGTCGCACTCTTGTGTGATTGGCCCAAGTGGTGAGCCGTCCGGCTCACCACTTAGCATGTTTGAGGGACAGCTAGGCTGAGTGAATGGGGGTTTTCTGCATAAAAGCAGGGCTTTCGGGACTGGAACTTCAGAAGTCGCCACAGGACCTGAGAATCCGACGAGGGAGAAGCTGAGCCGACCTACCACGACGACACCACCGGTGGAGCCCTGCAGAACCGACTCACCACTTCCCGACGACAGAGAAGATCTCCCGGCTGGAGAGGCTTCTTCCCCCGACTGGTGGGCACAACCAGTTTACCTTTCTTTTTTTGCACCTGAGCCCGGTTTGTGGTCGAACTGCCCGTGCCAAGTACCCTAGCACCGGACCGCTCCTTGTACCTGAGAAACTCAGCGGCTGGTTTCTTCCCTGGCAGTGCAACAGACTCCTGTCTTCCTCCACGACGAGATCCTCTCTTCCCCCGGACGAAGCACCGACTTGCATCCGCTGCCAGGAACAACTGCCCCCGCTGGAGCGTTCTCACCACTTTAAGGTACTGTGTCTGCCAGGCCTCCCTTTCTATAGATTGCTCCAAGGTAATAATAACCCCTTAACCTTCTGGACTGGGCTGGGCGCCTTGACCCTCTAACTGGTCCCTTTCTTTGGTCCAACTCCTTTTTGAACCTTTACAAGACTTTCGTGCACTGCAACCGTGTGACATTGGACACATTTCGTTTGGATCCTCTGAAAGTGGATCCGGCCTCTTGAACTCTAACTTCACGGTTGTACTTTGCCTTCCTCTCTTGTTTTGTTCTGATAAAAGTGTTGGGATCTGTTTCAACTTGTTCTCTGCTCTTCTCTCCCTTTTTAAAACAAACTATTAGAGTTCCATCTACGTTAAGCGCTCACTGCTGTCTGAAAATAAGTGGGGCTTTACTTAAGACTTGTCTAATATTCTTTTAAGGGAGTGTATATCTTTTAGTGACCGTGTTTTTGAATTGCTTACTATTAGTGCCTGTGTGTTTTTCTAGATGTGGTTTTAAATAAATAATTATATCTCTTTTACACCAAGCCCTGGTCAGTGTTTACTTGTTCTACTGTGTTCTCTTGACCTATTGTGAATACTCTGTATGCTGCCTAACTCTTCTTGAGGGAAGTCTGACTGCTCAGCCACAGCTACCCAGTGAATCTGTGTGGTACAGACTGCTACCAAGTGGGTTTACTGCCAAACACCTGTAGTCCTAAATCTTTTGCAGTGGTCCCAGAGGGAACTGCACAGGTTTCTGCCCAACAGAGGCCTTCGAGGGACATCGACCCAACCTCATCGACACAGCACCCCCTCTGCTGAAAAAGTTGCCGAAGTGCACAGCTGTGGACATTGCATGTCAAAGATGTGGAATACTTTGGAGGACACAATCCATTTGAAATAGCCCTTACAAGGATTTCTTTTCTTTATAAGGATACTTTCTTTCAGCAATGCTCTGGCAGAGCAATGGGGGCCATCTTTGCCCCCTCCCTGGCAAACCTTTACGTGGCCGATTTTGAGGAAAAACATTTACCAAATCACGAATCCTTTTCGATCTCAGGTCACATTGTGGACTCGCTATATAGACAACGTCCTGGCCATCTTTACCGGTGAAGCAATATCTTTTGGTGAATTTATTATCTGGCTCTACTCAAGGAACAGATACCTAAAATGTACACACAATATCATCAAAGAAGTAATACAGTTCCTTGACGTTGAGATACAAGTAGATAATGGCAGACTGAGCACCACGGTTTTCCGCAAACCCACAGACCGCAATTTGCTCCTGGAATACTCCAGCTTTCATCCTAAAAGACCCAGTGACAACTTTCGGTTCGGCCAGTTTTTGGGGTATAGAAGAAACTGCTCTACCCTCCACGAGTATGATACTCAATCTGATGTTCTGACGAATCGCCTCCTTGAAAGAGGATACCTGAAAAAAATGATTAGACAAGCAAGAAAACAGGTAAGGAACATCCCACGTGATATAACTCTGCAACAGCAGGTGCGCCCGGAAATTAAATTATCACTGCAGTATTCAGCTACTCAAGTAAAATCAACCATATCAAGAAAGAAATCCTTAAACCCTGGCCAATACTGAATGTGGGTCCAGTGAATCTACCCGCACCAAGATTTGCCATAAAAAAAGAGAAAAAATCTCTGAGACACATTGATACACTCTTACCAACCACCGTATACCAATATACAGCAATCCACTCTTTGGGCCACTACACCGCCACTGGGACACTCCCAGTGTGGTCAGTGCAACGTTGGCACCCTTACAATATGCACCGAAACACTGGAACTCGTCTTAAAAACACAGTGGAAACAAAATTCTCTAACCAACTGCAACACCTCCAAAGTCATCTACTTTATAAAATGCCCTTGCCAACTCCTATATATTGGCATGACAAGTAGACTAGTGAAAAAACAAATTCAGGAGCACATGTCCTGTATCAGGACTAACCGGGAAAATGCACTCCTGGTGGCACGCTTCCAACAGAAGAGACAATGCTCAGGATATCGAATGGAACATCATTGAAAGGGTAAAATGCCCTAGACGGTGGTTGGGGTGAAGGAGCGTTTGGGTGTGGGTAGACATTTCAAGTATGCTCCTTAAACGCAAACAAAACTGGATATTCCACTTAAGAACGTACCAGAATAGACTAAATTAGACTATACCCTGACAGTCTCCATCGGTACTAGACTAGACTTCATTAATATATAAGATGTGTGTCCATATTGTGAACCATATTTATACTTCAACCGTTATCTGGACACACACATCTAACACCGTCCATCTCAAATTCGTCTCACCCCTGCTCCAACGTCTAAAACATTTTGGTTCTTGAAAAATACTACCAATTTCCCAAACAACTTAGGTCCCTCGGTACTGGGACTATTTCCCATTGTGAGTGACATGAGACAGGGTGTCTTGCCATGCATCATTTACTGCTCTACAAATGGGTGTTACATGCCCCCTTTTGATCGCTTATGCCATGTTATGAACCAATGAGATACAATAGATTCATATTGATACTATTGCAAACCACAAAGTTCCTTCTGACATTGCTCCTTTCCTTGTCCCTGCACGCAGTATTAAATCAGAAGCTGATACTGATTGCATTGGACAAGAGAATGCCCTCGCAGTAAACTGAACCATGATCTACTGACTTCTATTGGAGACAATAAGGTCAGTGCTAAAACATTCTTTCATTGTCTAAATGCACATGTATTAAAAAAAGGTGACTGCCTAAGGACCTACAACCCTCACACCTGGTTGTATCCCCAAAATGTTTGTGTTTTTAACATTGATGCCGTGCTCGCAAGAACTGCATATAACTAGTTGCATATTCTTCAGCCAATCCATTTGGAGCTGCAGCAGAGAAGTGACCCTGGATTATGCTTTTTTGTTTCCAGGTCTCCCTCTTGAGCTTCTCCAGTTCACGGCACTAGAAGTGTCGTAACGTATACTCCACACAATAATTCTGGTTACTGCATGTTCATTGTACCAGATTCCTAATGAAGACTGTCCTGAAGAAAGTGGCCATATCAACACTATTACCAGTGAAAACAGTAGACAGTGGTTGCTACACTACGGAGGCCAAAGTCTGCCTACTTACACTTTGTGCAACCTTTTACTCGCCACACTCCCTGTTAAGAATGAAGTACCAAAGAACAGAGAGTGAGGAGTTGTTTTCTGTCTTCTTCTTTCTCCCAATAGGTGTTGTCATTCCTAAGGCACACTGCTCTTTATTGGGTTTCTTTTTCCTGTTTTTAACCCAAGTAACCCTAGGGTAACTCGGGAAGTCTACGGGCTATTAAATTACTATGTACCCATAATAGACTGCTGATAACATGCCATAGGTGTTCCTTTTTAACACTTTTTCTCTTCATGTACTAACATACATGTAAGAGTGTGGTCTAGGATGGATAAGGTTGAAATACTTATTATATGGTGATTTAAAGTTTATTTCACTTTCTTATAAAGTCCCTATTAGATAAGCGGCACAAGTGCAAGTACATCAAATACTGTTTGCTGTGTGGTTACGCCGAGCGGCTTCCTGCAATCTCTCATTGCCCTACATTGTATTTCGGGACTTTGTTCGAATCACGGCAGGAGGACGTCTTTAAGAGCAACACTGCTCCGTGCCTGTCCCTGGAACAAGGGAGAAAGAAAAAGGTGACTGTTTTAGGCACGGTGTGCCTGACTCTGGTAAACTGTGCCCTTGGTCTAGTGTTTGCACGCTTTGTGCCGTTTGGACGCCCTGCTCGCACGCTTTGTGCCATTTTGGACGTGTGCATTGTGACATAATCAGAGAAATACTTTCCCTATCCCGCCTCGACTCCTCCTTTGTGGTAGTCACGCCCCCACTTGCCCCTTCTTTCGGCGACTCTGCGCACCCGCGCTGCGCACCAGTGGAAGTACATCAAGTACTGTTTGCTGTTCACGGTGCGGGATGCGGGGCCCGTTAATGACTTTTATCTAACACTACAGTGCATCAGTGCAGAGTGGGCTTACAGTGAGCTTACAGTAGTTAAGAGGGGTCAAAACTGTATAACCCTCTGTACGTCAGTAACTAGCTTCATTGTCTCTAAAGCAGGATAGGTCTTAAACTTAGTTCCGTTTGCCTGCTATCACGACATAGTGACACACTGCCTCGAACTAGGCAGTGTCCCATCTGCGTATTGCCTGTCTACTCCTTGAGAGCATTTTGTATTAATTCTAAAACCATAGTTGTGTTTTACTTTTCCAATTAATAATTTTGCGGACAAATAGCGCACCCTTGAATTAAATCTTAGAAGTCGCTCCAGTGTCGATTTTACAACACATCTAATATGTACACCCTGAAAATCGATATGCCGCAGTCTATCAAAACTGCAATTGGAACTCCACTGGCTAATCAAAAACAGCCTGTTTGTTCCACTCAGGCGGTAACCATGCTCACACCTCATAATCCCCCAAGAAAAGGCTTTAGTCTGCATAATCCTTTTTCTGAGCGTTTCCGACTGCAAAACATGGAAATAAACAAGAATTTAGCTTTGACACCTTGTAGCCGAGTGGAGGAGCAGATAACTTCAGGTGGCCGAGCACCCTCACACAATTGTGTATCGGACCAAACCATTTTTCAGTCAGTTAAAATTGTTCGAGCTATCACTACTAATTCTACTCCAATAGCTTCAACCCCTATTCCTTTTTTTCTAGGCTCTTGCGATGACTCTGCTATATCAATATATGCCTCGCAATGCGAATCTCCTATCTCTATAATGCATGAAATAGAAGCATGTAAGAGCATGAAAGAATCTGTCTCTTCCTCAATATCACTATCACATACTGCCTCTCGTTCCTTTCTTCATCCGACTCCGCAAGCTTGTTACAGACCTCCTTTTGACAAAGAACAGCAGACCATACCTGCAATTAACACTGCCATGCTGGAGTTGGCATTTGCTGCAATAAATTCATCAGTACAGAGTCTATTTAGACTCTTTGATACATTAGACCATAAATTTAATAAGCAAACAGCGTTACTGGAGGATTTGGCCACTGGTGGTTACCGATCATAAGCTACTTCAAGCTCTAAGTTCGAAGTGCTTTGAATTAGAGCAAGGTAATCATTATTTAAGTAATCTATCAAATGGAAATGGAATAGTTACTGAGGGCTTACGGAGTGAGCGCGGTACGTGCAATGAAGTTCTTGTGACTTTGTTACCGCTGTTTAAAGAAATCATTCGCCCAGCACAAAGCCCTGTAGCTGAGGCACCTCGACCTGCTAATGAAGACTCATCGTACATTGATCTGTCATCACGTGTGGTTGACCCTGACACAGTTCGACCTATTCCTCAGTTAAAATCCCAAACAAGAGCTACTCAGCAACCAAAAAAGTACTCTTGTACGAAGCCGTGTACTATCCAGCCCAAAATCAAAGGCCTGAGTGGTATGACAAAAAAAATGAAAAATATGCCCAATATCAAAGGGCCTAAAAAAACGCTGAATGCTTTTTTTAAGGCCATTGGTGGTACAATCCCACCGTCCCAATCGACAGCATCTCTTCCAAAAATCATGCCACATAACCCTGAGTTGTGGCCAGTAACTGAGGTAGTAGACTTGGTAACTAACATTAACGTACCAAAAGTTGACAATCTCAAATCTACAGTGTTATTGCCTCCACTACACTCTCCCTTAAACAATTTGATTGATGCTTTAACATCAGTATAAGAACCCATGAAGGTACTCCCAAGTGTCCCACTAGTGAATATTGTACCGTTGGCCTCTACTGATTCCAACACAATCTCACATACACAAGAACATACACAGACCATGACCGCATCGATTAAACAAATGGTTGATATTTGCTTGAACAAGGGAATTTAATCAATGTAGTTGGTAAGCAAGCAGAGCGAAAGAATCATGATAGACTGGTGGAAGGAGAAAATGATAAGTGTTTCCCCGCACAGAAAAACGAGGGTGTCCTAATTTCAGGGAACCATTATAAGGCAGGCGTAGTCCCTGTGCAGCTACCACACACACATAAGATCCCATTTAGTGGGACGGAAGAGTCCAAATTAGACAGCCAACAGAAAGACTCAACGCACTCCTTCATTTTGAAGTGTAGAGATGGCAACTTTCCCTCGTACGCACTCAATCGCAGAAGTGTGTTGAATATTTTTGCTGATATTAGTAACTTGCAAGATGTATCTATTAAGGATATTGCGCAAATTGAGTTCATTTCAGAGTTTACCAACTCCACAATTAGATTATGGTTGCATTCGGGAGTGGTTGCCAACGTAAACTGGAGAGAGAAAATTAGCCTGTTCAACATGGGCTTCTTGTTGGCCATGGAACCTGAACAAGTGGCCCAAAAAAGCTATAATGTGTCTCTAAGATCTAACATTTATGCGAGTACCTGTAAGTCTGCGGGCAGTGAGGTTGCTCAGATAGGGATAGAGCCACACTAACCACTAATAGCTTCTACTCCTCCTTTTGTAAATCTCGTGAGCTGGAACACTAGAGGCCACTCATTTACATTCGTTTTTTAAAGAGTTTGGTATTAAATTTCACATCATTGCACTCCAGGAAACATGGCTGATTATTACACCTATTTGGGATGGTTATGATGTTGCTTTGCTGCCAGCCATAACAACAGTGGGTCGCCCGTCTTCTGGCCTATTAGTGGCTGGGAATCTCAAGATGGGTGTGGAAATTGATGAATGGTTCACGGAAAATGCGTTTTTGCAATTGGTTAAAGTTAAAATGGGGAATTGGTGTTTGGCGCTGGTCAATTTATATCGCAACCAGATGGGGCTCACCGATGAAGTTTTCTATGGTGCCCTCACCAAGATGTTGCATCTTATTAACATCACTAGCAATATAACACACACAGTAATCTTAGGTGATTTAAACCTAGATTGCTGGAATACCACCCGCCATTTGAGAGAAGTGCATAGGTGGATAGCGTAAATGGAGGAAAGGCATTTTGTGATGATCAATTGGGCCATTCCTGTTGATGTACCAGCAAATACAACCTGGTTTAGAAATAGTAGTAGTACACTTACATTTATGTTGATTCCGTTCTTTTCCATTCTGTGATGAGTTTAGACATGTATGCCTCTTCAAATAGTGACCATAAATTATTATCACAATCTATTAGAGGTGATTTCGATATACACAAAAGAACTAGCGAATTACAACCAGTGTTAATTAACTATGCTAAAACTCGTATTACTTGGTCTCCCAGAACAGTCACAGCTTATGGTATGTCTGTATTGGAGAATGCTGGATTAGCATCCCCTCTCCAATACACTGAACTAATACTTCCTTTCATGAACACTTTCAATAAACAGTTCAAATCAGGTGGCAAACGTTGTCATTCCTTTGACCATGACATTCAGGCTGCTCGTGTCACCTATCGCAAAAAAAGAAGAGCTATTATTGCGGTAGGCGCGACTAGCTGTTGGAATGATCTCAGGCATGCCAAATGCGTCTATAAAAACTGGATTAAATCCAGGAAATATCTTACATATCAACGTGATAGTGAACACATGGCCTTAGCCATGTCTAACAAAAACTCAGCCCAAAGATGGACACTATTGAACAATCACACTGGTTTTGCGCAAGCAGACGCCCAGCTTTCTGCTGTTAAAGAAAATACATGGGTCGACTATTTTTCTAGACTCTATGCCGATTCTGAATTTGTTGAATGTGACCATATTCCGTCAGATCCTACAGGTTGGCATTTAGACTTCTCGCCTTCTTCCATTGAATCTATGATTCATCAAGCAAGCCCCTTGCGTGCTGCTGGGCCTGATGGGATATCCAACATGACACTAAAAACAAATCCATATGAGTGGTCAGTGATATTGGATCAAATCTTCAAACAAGTATTACAAACTGGCAGAGTACCAAATTCATGGAAAACTTCAATAATCATTCCGATCTTTAAAAAAGGAGATCGTACCCTGCCTGTAAGTTACAGACCCATTGCTTTGCTAGATGCCCCGGGGAAATTATTCACCAAAATATTGCTCCAAGCATTTAATATCTGGACTGCAAAAAACCGTCTACGAGACCCTTGTCAGTCTGGGTTTGTGGCGGGAATGGGGACCAATATTAACCTGATCTGTTTAAATGCAATTAAGGCCAAATCGCTTGTTATGAAACAACCAGTATTCTACGCGTTTGTAGATCTACACTCTGCATTTGATTCAATCTCAAGGGTTTTACTGTTTAGAAAACTAATCAGAGACCGTTGCCCTAAGGTGCTGTACGATCTGATCTATGCTTTGCATTCAGATACATCCATTCGAGTAAGACTCTCGCTGGATGGACTGGTATCCACACCAATGAAAACAGCAAGAGGCCTTAAACAGGAATGTCTATTAGCTTCATCCATCTTTAACTATTTTTTACATGATCTTCAAGATGCTTTTGTTGACATCTTGTCCGATTCTCCAAAACTCGTTTTTCATACCATTAAAGCACTCATGTATGCAGATGACCTGGTTTTGATTGCCAAAACGCAGGTTGGCTTACAAAATCTTTTAACAGCCTTTCAACAATATATTCAGCTCAATCAGTTGAGAGTGAACACCAATAAAACGCAAATTGTAATCTGTTGCCCAACAAGAACAGGGGTGAAGCGTTTTATATGGACAATTGACCAAGTAGCATTACAAATAGTTCCTCATTACACCTACTTGGGCATGTGCTTTGACGGTACTAGCAATGTTAACAAACAGTTAGAATGGCTTGAGAGAAAGCTGGACACTGCAATAGCACAAGCATAATTAATTTTGGCAAAATCTGGGAAATTTTCCATCAAACCAGCTTGGATCTATTGGATTCAGAAGACCATCCCAGCTATTTTATATGGCCTAGAAACGCTACCCACAACCATAGACCTTGCATTTGACAAATGGGAAGCCAAATTCTGGAAAAGAATCTTAAAATTACCAGGCTTTGTGCCAAAGGCCTGGATTAGGTATGAGCTGGGTCTGGTCTCGCTTCAAGCCATTTAGGACTGGAAATTATGTGCATTATTTAGGAAATGTTTACTTTCAACTTCAGTAGAATCTACTTTGCAATTTTTTACATCTTATATGCTTTCGACGAAAGATAGATTTGTTACAACCTGGTTAAAGAAAGTTAATTGCATTTTGTGTTATGCCTATTGCACACTTGAACTCTTAGTCTCCTGTCCAGCTAAAGCAGAAATGAAATTGTACAAGGCGGACTGGATAAACACTCTTGACAAGTGCGTACAATATCAGGGGGGTGACTATGATAGATTTCCACCCAAAAAATTAAAAATTCTGCCCCAGTATTTGTTAAGATCCCCTACCCCCGACGTACAGGTTTGCAATTATGCGTCTACGTTTCAATCTATGGTTGACTCGGGAGGTCTTAACAAAACGACACTAAATGCCAGTAGGTGATCACATCTGCCGGTTTTGCTCTGTAAAGGGCGTTGCTGAGACCTTGAAGCATCTTATAACCCAGTGTCCTTGTCTGATTACTCAGCGACAGATACATTTTGGCAAATATTGTCAATATTTCTCTAATCTTAGTGAAGATGTATGCTGGACCATCATTCTTAGCTGTAATAAGCCAATGATACAATATGCTACAGTTAACTTTTTAGGGGTCTGAACTTAACACCAGAGTCTGTAGATCAGTGCTTTTCACAAGATAGACAAGCATTGAGTGTTTGACCGTTTGTAAACAATTGCATCTGTACATATATGGGAAGAAAGCGTTACCATTAAGTCACGAAATAGGAATATATCGGCAATGAATTGTGTTTGTGTATACATGGTTAGATTTTGAGTTGGAAACATGTACAGATTAGTTATTTTGTATACTAGGTTTAGTACATTTTAATGTATGAATAGAGTTATGTATTATATCAATATTGTTTCATTGTTATGATATAAATATTTCACTGTATATTTACCTATCATGTATACATTTTATTATTGTAAGGTTGATTAAATTCAACTAATTCAATAAAAAAATAAAAATAAAAAAATAAGCGGCACATCAGTGCAATCTTGTAGAAGGTACGGACTAGGCAGTTTTACTAAGAAAATTGCTCTATCCTTCTGTCCTTTCCGGCAACAAGTCCTCCTAAGCCACTAAGCCATTCATTTTTAATGCATATATGTATTACCTGCTGTATTCGTACTAATCTGCATTTTTGCCTCTGCAACCTATGTAACTATAAGCAACTTGTAAGCCTAAAGTATTCTTGTTACCGCGCCTCGATACCTTCGGGTCTAGTGCGCGCTAGAAATAAATAAACAAACACTATGAGACTGTGAAAACCCCTGTGCTGTAGAGAATTACACACAGATGTGTTTTGCCCTTTTTTGTGTTAAACCACTGACAAGTTAGGTCATTACCCTGTCCAGTTCAAATTCAGTGGCCTCAAGTTTGAGAATAGGGTCCGGGGGCTCCACTAGCCCGCCCTGCTGTGTCAGGAAGCCTCTGCTGTGGATCGGAAGATGTACCAGTCCCTGGGAGCACACCTGCAGCAGATCCAAGAACCACTTCCTCGACGGCCAGGGTGGGGCAATCAGGATGAGGCTGCAGCCCACCGATGCCCGGAACGGAGGGTCAGCTGAGGCAACGGTGGAGGAGGAAACGCATAGCACCTGCAGACGTGCCAGCAGAGATGGAAAGGTGTCCAAGAGACAACAGACCCTGTCCGGCCGAAGGTGCAATCCGGAGGTACTTGGAATTCAAGAGTAGATGCGAATAAGTCCAGATCTGGAAACCTCTATCTCTGGAACAGGGGCAACAAGGAGTTCATTTTTAACTCCCACTCTTAGGTGTTGAACCCCAAATGGCTGAGCTGGTCTGCTTCCGCATTGCAGGCCCCCGGAAGATGGGCCATACAAATCCCTTCCCTAAGGGCTGATTCCCAGACTGCCACCGCCTCCATGCACAGGAGGGGGGAACGAGTGCCACCCTGCTAGTTCAGGTAATCGTGGAGTTGTCGGTCCCGACGAGGACCGCTTTGTCCCCGACGAGAGGCATAAAAGCCTTGAGCGCCAGGCCCACCGCCCGGAGTTTGAGCAGATTGATACGCAGGAGGGCTTCGGCCCTGGACCATGCACAATGAATGAAGTAGCCCTCCATTCGTCAGAGAGGTCAAACTTGAGGACGTTCTTGATATCCAAGGAATGCAGAGCCCTCTCAGCTTCTGACTGCAGGTTTGAGAAGAACACTGGCTGGCAGATCTCCTGAATCAGATTAAATGGAGAGACCACCTTGGGCAAAAAGTTTGTGAGTGCGCAAGATGACCTTTTTGTTGTGAAACGTGGTGAAGGGCTCACACGAGGACAACACCTGCAACTCACTAACCCTGCGTGCAGAGGTGAGAGCCACCAGTAAAACTGTCTTTAGGGTCATCAAGCGGATGTCCACAGATGCCATCTGCTCGAAAGGCTTGCGCTGCAAAGCTGCAGGTTTATAGTGATTTTTTCGACAGTCAAAGTTTCTACATACAAAAGTTTAGACACAAAAGCATCGAAAAAAGTTTTGAATGCATTTTTTGATTTAAATTTTATTTTTTTAATGGGGGGGTTGCCCTCCTGACGCCCCGTTTTCTTTTTTTAACAAACTTTTTTTTCTATACGAAACTAAAATAAAACCCGGAACATGAAAAAAAAAATGCATTCACATTTTTTTTTCTCGAAACTTTAGTATGTAGAAACTATTTTTTCGAAAATATAACTCGATACCAAGCTGAAAGAACCACATTGAGGTCCCAAACCAGGTGCGGTCTTATGCACCAGTGGAAACAGCCTAGACAACCCCTCAACCCCCTAAGGTGGGCCTTAACCAACAGGGTGGCTGCAGAAAACGCATGCTCAAGAGAATTCTCATAAGCCCCGATGGATGCTGTAAGGAACACATGGTGGCAACAGTAAAGACAGACACAAGTGATCACAGTTCAAGGGTGTTTATTAAACTGTATATGCGGGATGGAAAAACGCATAATCTAAAGTTAAATCTAAGATGGGAGCAAGCTACGACCATCAAATAATGAGGCAGACCTAGTGGCGTCTTGTCAAATAAAAGGGCCTATCCTTACAACTAAATACCAAAGAGTGTGGTATAATATTCACAAGAAAGAAAGAAGCGTTCATAAATGATAAGTCAGGATGTGGTAGCCGGGGGTCTACCTTCCCCACATCTTGAGTATGGGCAAGGTGGGACACCCGAGCACAGCACACGTTCGAGCTTCCCCAGCACGAGACGACAGTTCGACTTCTCATATATCAGGACCTTCAGTGGTCAAGTCTCTTTTATACAAATAAGTCTCTTGCCACCAAAGACCTGATGTGTCTCAAAATAATAAACAAAAGTTCCTTTCTGCTTGTACATTGGGTGATGATTCTTCACCCCTGTGTCTCCCATTTCCGGGAACAGACCCCTCTCGAATATCAGCCTCCCTTTGTCAGGTTCACTCTGGCTTCCATTGCATTCAAATGCCGGTGGGGTGATTGTTTTCACCCTTGGAGCCTTCCCGAATGTTTGGCTCCCTCCGCTGGGTTCACTATGGCCTTTTCTGGTGGGTGATGACTTTTCACCCCAGGATCCCCCTCTCAGATCCTTTTCAAATGTTAGCCTTTCTCCGTCGGGTTCACTGAAGCTTTCCTCAAATCGCCTTCACTTATAGCATTCACAAATCTTAATGTCTTTTTAAACAGTTCAGTGTGGACATCCCTCCGTCGGGTTCACTCGTGTCAACTTTTGCCAATCTCACAATTCCTTCTATTTTCTTACGATGCAGGATTCACTTCCCTTAGCTTTACAATCAACTGCCGGTAAAAGATTTTCAACTGTAAAGAGGATTTTGCTAGACCCCTGTATGACCACTTTGACCCCTTTCTCATGCCTTTCCCATGGCCTTCCGGTAAAGGTTGTTTCAACAATAGGGTAATCGCCCATAGTTTCCTGAGCAAGCACGCACATGATGCCCGACTCCTCTGTAGCTGGTTTTCCCCTCTCAGATTAACAGTTCTGCGTACTTTCTTCAATTAGCAATTTTCTACTTTTGTTCAACACAGTTCGGTTTCTTATCGGCTCTCGCCTCGACTCACGGGCTGTGATGAACCGCTTGCCTTTTCTGGTCTCTGGAGTCAAGGACGGTACCACGGTGGCAAGCGCCTCTCCCCAGCCTGGTTATCAGCAGAGGAGGGCTCTGTGTACTGTTGACATCTGCTGCAACACACGCTAGCTATTGTTTGCAGTCTTACGTTTATTTCTCTGGTGGTTTAAGGGGTCTGGGTCGGAAAGGGCAAGGTCGCTTCTCTCCTTGGCACCCTTTCGGTTCTCGCCATCTTTCTCCTTCTCTTGAACTACCATACTTGGATAGCTCTGTCGTCGTGCAGTATGCCTTGCTCGTCTTGGGCTCTCGTGCTCCACCTTTTATCCCTGTGGGGAAGGAAAAGGGCTGTCAGGTGTGTGTGATTCTGGTTAATTGCCTGTCTTTGACTGACCCTTGTGTTGGGACATGTCAGGTAAACGGCTCTGGTGTTAGTCCATCGTCTTTCGTGGTGTGCTAAAGTGTTTGTGTCGGAAAAGGGGGGGGGGGATAGAGTGTTTGAGTATCCTACGTGGTTGGACCCACCCACCCCCTTCCAGGTGATCCTCGCTCACTGGTCCACCACCAGGAACTGGATCCAATAGCGATGGCCATGGTCTGGCCACCTGGATGGCAGATCTTCGGGGACTAGAAAGTGAGACACCTTCAGGTTTCTCACACCACCAAATAAGTGTGGCAGATATCCACTTGTACCCCAGAACGAGCAAGGTGACTGAAAAAGCCACTGTGCTTGTTCAGGTAAAACATTGTAGTAGAAGTGTCCGTCCTGAAAAGAACCAACATCCCAGATGAGGGGCAAAAATGCCCTGAGTGCCAGGCCCACCGCCCTGAGCTCGAGCAGATTTATATGCAGGAAGGCTTCCGTTCTGGACCATGCACCATGAATCAAATAGCCCTCCAAAGTAGCCCCCCCACAACCCAAAAGGGGGGTGGGGGGAGTCCGTTGTCACCACCAGGTAATGCTCCAGCCGTGTGAAGGGGTCTCCCACTGAAACATTGCCATCCATCAGCCACCAGCGAGGATCGGGCAGTAGAAGCGGTGGCATCGGGACCCTGTCGGACTGAGAACCAGGCTCCTGGTCTCCTGATCCCAACTAGCGGCTAGGTGGAGCTGCTGGAGGCGCCTCATCGCGAGGAGAGCGTGCTGTACAGTGAGCACGCAGGAGACCCTCAGGCGCAGAATATGCTGGAACCACCATGCCGTAGTAGTTGTGGTAGCCAGAAAGTCCCCCACCACCTTGCTGACTGATAGAAGCCTCTCTGGTTTAGGGAACACACGCTGAATGTTAGTGTTCCAACGCACCCTTCCCGATGGACACAACTGCGACTTCCTCTGGTTGAGGGAGAACCCTAGCTGATGAAGGATATCCACCAATTTTTGGCTGGAGTGCACCACCCCTTCAGGCGACCCCACCCTCACCAGCCAGTCATCCAAGGGTACCGATGATGGTCCCCAAGCAGAACAGGCCCGCCACTGTGTTCATCAACTTCGTGAAGACACAAGGAGCCAGTTCAGGGCAAAGGGCAGCACCCTGTATTGAAAGTGGTACGAAATAATCACGAACCACAGAAACTTCGGATGTGACTGGTAGATGGGCACATGCAGGTACGAATCCTTGAGGTCCAGGGAACACACCCAGTCCTCTGCACAGAGTGACTCAGCTATGTGCACGGGAGTAATCTTCTTGAAGCGTTGCAGTGGTAAAGAAAGAAAGAAATGACAGGTCCAGGACAACCCTCAGGCCAGCCTGGTTGTTCTTGGGTACCTAATAAATCCCGGAATTGTAACCAGAGCAACTGTCTACAAGAGGAACCGGTTCTATTGCCTGCATCTCTAACAGTTGAAGGACCTCCCATAAAAGAACCGGAGACATGTCTGATGAAGAGGAGGAGAGGATGGTAGAGGCAAATGAAGAGGAAAACTGAAGCCTGTGGGGACTATGGATAGGATCCACGGGTTGCTGAAAAGACGCTTCCAAGTGTCCTGGAACAGAGCCAAACGTCCCCCCCACAGGCGAACTGTGTTCCCCGACCTTGACGTCACTACTTCTTGGCGTCAGAGGTAGGGAAGAGGAGGGGGAGCGGAAAAACCTGTGCAACAGTCTCTGCTACTTCTTCCTGTTGTCGCTGGGTGACATGCCGGGTCTCACTGTACCGCGGACCTGGAACCACTTGAAGCCAGAAAAAGGGCAGAGCTTGAACTCGGTCCTGCCCTGGAACTGAGGAAAGGATTTCTGACCTGGTTTTGTCAGAATGACCAAGGACTTGGCGGTTTGAGTGGAGGTTTTCTTCTGTGTCAACTCGTCGTCCGTTGAAGAAAGAAAAAGGTCCACGCCCTTCAAGGGAAGATCCAAGATCCATTCCTGCATCCACGCCGTTCTTCTCATCTCGACAGCAAGGCACATTCCTCTGCTGGCTGTGTCAATATGGGAGACCGAAGACTCCATGAGGTCCTGCGCAATGGCCCGGGCATCTGACAGGCCGGCCTTGAAGGATGCTTGCTTGACTGAAGGGAGGTCGGGCAGAAATTCCCCAAGCTCCCGCCACAGCTTCTGGTTAGCTGCAGCCAAGAGGGCGTCTGCGTTGGCTTGCCGCAGATGTAGTCCTGAAATGGAGTAACATCGCTTTCCCAAACACTTGAGGACTTTGTCCTCCTTGGAGAGGCAACTGGAGGTGGCTCCTGTGGAGGAAGAAGTCAATGGTTTAGAATACAAGGAGGCCGCAGCCACCAATGAGGAATGAGGCTGCGGGTGGGAGGCAAGGAGGATCGGCTCCCCGTCCGTCAGCCTAAATCTGCTGTCCAACTTCTTGTTCATTTGGGCGTTGGACCTGGGCTTCTCCCAGACAACCCGTGCCACCTGCAGAACATTCTTCTGGAGAGGTATGGCAGACCAGATCGTGGTGTGCTTCCCCAAGACCTCTGCTAGCACTCCTGACCCCTGGGGGCCTTCCTCTGGCAGAGGGACCCTAAAGAAATCTGCCAGGCCCTGAAAGCGGTCATGAAAGGCCTTAACGGATGCTGAGGGTTCATCGTCCTGGGTGTCATCGCCACCCCCCACACCCCACCCGACCTTTTCTACATGAGGTGGTGGAGGGGTCAGAACCACCCGTCGGGCCTGGACCATGGGAGGGACCAGCAGAGCCGGAGTAATGGGAGAAGAATGGGAGGAGGGCGCTGGGGCGGTGCCACCTGCGGGATATGATATTATAGGTTATTAATAACGCGCTTAATACCCAGAGGTTTCTAAGCGCGGACCCGGGGATCGAACCTGTGTTGCTCTGTGTCGTCGTGCTTCCAAGGCGAGCACATTGCCCCTGAGCCATCCTCCCGAGACTATGACCTCCTTCACTCTGTCCGTCAGGAGCCCCTTCATCTGAGGGGAACACATGAGGAAGAGGAAGTGCTTGAAAAAGAGGTCCTCGCAAGTCACCGGGTCTCTAAGGGCCTCCACTCCTGGTCAAAGCGCTGAGGCACCTAGTGCGTGTAACCGTAAGGCAGTGATAGGTAGTTGTATCCCTCAGGAGAACAGAAGCTGGACACCATCCGCTACAGCTGCTTCCAGAGGGGAGGGGACTGGGATCCTCTTGTAAAGGCCATTCGATGGGTGAAGGCACTGTTGGGCCCTGAGCTGGATCCAAGATGGCCGCTGGCCTGGCAGGCTCTGCCACGTGCCTCTCTCTGCTATTTTGAAGCCTTGCGCCATGCACTGGATGGGAGGGCACCGAGACCCGGAGCCAAGAGAGGCCTCAGACATGGGAGGATACAGATTGGGTCTTGCACCCGAAGCAGAGGCGTCAAACTCAGATCACTCGGGTAGGCGCTGAGCCATCTGCCGCCCTGACTCACAACCTTGGAGCGAGATCCGGTAGACTGTACGCCCTTGCCACCTGTGCTGGATCGTGCTGAGGACAGACTCTTGGAGGTGGCACTCGACGATCCCTTACCCCATGGGGTAGAAGAGGACGAACTTGATCACCCTTCTGAGGACAGCCTAGTAGGGCCCCTGAATCCCTCAGCTTGTGAGCCGGGATGGCCTCAGGTCTGACCCCGGATCGCCCTCGGCTTAGAAGCCGGTAGCCTTAGAGGCCTCAGGCCTGCCAGAACCGGAACTCAAGTAACCTGATCCAGGGGAAGGAGTCACCGCACTGTGGAGACGTACTGGCCTACCTTGTCTTGCTGAGAGGTCCAGGAGACAAAGTCCTTAAGGTGGGGAGGAGGAGAAGTGTGGAAGATCTCCCTGCACCGCAACAACCGATTCTTCAATGCCCTGTGACCGAGAACGCTGCAAGGTGAACATGCGTTCCCAGCGGTGGTCATGCCCCAAACACTCAAGACAGAGTGCACAGGGGTCCGAGGACGGAAATGGGCAGTCGCAAGAGGCACATCTCAAGAATCTTCCTGCAGCCGACATGCATCGGGGAGGTGAGGCACCCAAGGGAAGTTAAATAAGACTGAAAAAAGAAAACCGGGAGCAAGCGGATAGCTAAAAGTGTCTGAACTAGCTGCCAAGTCCGACAGTCTGTGTGGAAAAAAGGGACGAAGCTGAGGTGCGGAGGGCGGGGCTTCAGCGGGGCATTCCCACACCCGAGGCTGTGCCCATGGATGGAGGAAAGGGGACTGGACGTATGAGTAAGTGCCCTCTCACCTTCCAGAGGGAAAGGCGCCTCTCAGGCATGGGGAACACCCGCTGCACAACCGTGTCCCAACGCACTCCATGGAATACCTGATCCTGGGCAGGAGTCAGCTGTGACTTCCGACGGTTGAGGGGAAAACCCCCGCTGGTGAAGAATGTCCGCCAGCTGTTGGCAGGAGTGCACCATCCCCTCGGGCAAGATGGCCCTGACCAGAAAGTTTTTGAGATAAGGGTATAAGTGATGGACCACCAGGCAGAGGAGACCAGCCACTGTATTCATTAACTTCATAAACACACCATGGGCCGAATTGAGGCCGAAAGGCAGCACTGTGTACTGGAAGTGGTACGACATAATCGCGAACAACAAAAATGTCTGAGGCGGCTGGCAGATGGGGACATGAAGGTACGTAATACTAGAGGTCTAGGAGACGCATCCAGTCTCATGCGCATAGAGACTCGGTAATGTGCACAGGAGTAATCATCTTGAAGCATTCGAGCAGTAAAGACAGTTTGGGAGATGAAAGGTCCTGGACCGCAAAAATCCTGGAGTAGAAGCAGGAGCCCCTGCCTGACTGTTGAACTGATCTACCGCCTGCATCTCCAGAAGAGAGAGTATCTCCTGTAAGAGGGCCGTGGACCCTATCTGAAGCAGAGGAGGAGAGGAAGGTAGAGAGAAAGGAAGAGTAAGTCGAGGGACTATAGAAAAGATCCAAGGGCTCTCGAAACAACGTTTCTAGCCATCCTGAAAGAGAACCAGCCTGCCCCCTACAGGCACGCTGTGTTCCCTGACCGTTACATCACTGCTTTTTGGCATCTGGGGCAGGGGCGGAGAAGGGGAGCAGAAAAACCCACGCAAAGCCCTCTGCTGTTTCCTTCTGCGGTCGCTGGGTGACCTGTCAGGCCTCAATGCACTACGCACTTGAAATGCCTTGAAGCCGGTGAAAGAGAGGGTTTTGAAGTCGGTCCTGACCAGAGACTGAGGGAAGGACTTCTGCGCTGGTTTAGTCAGGGTGGCCAAGGACTTTGTCTGCATAGAGGTCTTTTTTAGCTCGTCATGGGTGAACGAAAGAAAAAGATCTGACCCTTCAAAAGGAACATCCAATATTCTCTCTTGCACACCCGAAGAGAATTTAGAGGAATGCATCCACGCTCTGCGCCTCATCTCGACCCCCAGACTCTTGGTCGGGCGCTCCTGGCTCCAAATTCGGCAGAGCTTTGAGAGTTCTGCTGGCTCAGCTACTGTCGGGTCTGCCACCCTAGATGTACACTCTTCCTTTCCTGGCACATATCCCAGGAGGAGTGTTCAGCGCCTCTCAATCTCTGTGAATTTCGCCTTCCTTCTTCTCCGATCCTGATTGGGCCTTTATTCTTCCTTCTGTGAGGGAGTGGGACTTCGCAGTGTTCTTTCGTTAACAGTGAGTACTGTGCATACAGAGGGTCAGAAACCACACAAGTCATTCTCACAGGAAGTTTCAAGCCCTAATTGCCAACAAAGATATTTGGATCTTGGGAGTAGGGAGGATAACTTCTATCCCTTTCTAGGAATATGTCCTCTAAGAGGGGTGGATGGTCACACTCAGTGGGATCCCACTTGCCCTGTCCCTTAGGAGATGTTAAGCTTAGCGAGATCACCTCCCTAGTCCCAAACGGGGTGGCTCCCCCTTGGGGAGAAGGGACAAATTCCCAGGATTTGTCACAAAGCCCTTACTTTCCTCTCCAAGTTGGTAGCCTTCTGTCTCTGATCCAAAACAGTCTCAGTCCGTCTCTAAGAAGCCAGGACCTCACTCGCTTCTGTGAGTAACCGGAGGGTATTCTCCCCGGTAGACCCAGAGAATCCCTTATTCGGGTGACCAAGAATGGACTGGCCCTCTCTCATCCCAACCTTGAAGGCAGACGAGCAGGGAAAGATCACCTGGGTAGGGGAACCCAAGATTATGCTCAGGAGGATGACCAAAGTGAGACGCGCTATGTTACCGAGGAATGAGAAGAGGAGAGTGAAATCTCTAAGACCTTAATGGGCTGTGTCACATCTGCCTCCCTTCCTCCCATTGAATCTCTCTTACCCAAATCCACTGACCCCTCCGTACAGGACCAATCCCCTGAAAGCCCAAACTCGCTTGCACCCAAAGATTATCTACCACCAAATCCTGGTTTTCCTGCGTCCTGCCCGAATACTCAGACATTCCTTTTCACGTCCCTGTGGTTATTTTGTCCCGAACACCCATTCTACTTGAATTAAACACTACCATTCACACAATCCTTGTTCATTTCACGATCCCAATTATTCCCGTTTGCCCCACAAACCCTATCAATCCTGTCACTCTGATTGCCATTTTCCGAACCAGCAGCCTACCTTGACAACTCACTACCATTCCCTATATTCAGGTGACAATAAGAACTCCGGACATTCTCGTTTGTTTCATAAATCTCACCCTTCCGACAATACTTTTTCTTCTTCATAGCCCGTAGGATACTCTAACTCTACCACCCTCCTTCGCCACCCTGAACACTTCCCCTCATTGTGAAAGACAACGGACTAAGGTTAAAGCTGTGCACCTGACATGTCCCAATACAAGGGTCAGGCAAAGTCAGGCAAATTGACCTTAATCACACACACCTGACAGCCCTTTCCTTTCCCCACCGGGATAAAAGGTGGAGCAAGAGAGCAGATAGCACACTATGAGCATGGCAGACAGCATGGCGAGTGAGATAACCAGGCGCGGCAGTTCAAGAGAAGAAGAAAGACGGCAGGAAGCGAGAGGGTGCAAAGAGAGAAGCAACCTTGCCCCTTTCGTCCCAGGCCCGCGGAACCTTCGTGGAAGAGAGCCTAAGACTGCGAACAATAGCACAAGTGTCTTGCAGAAGAGGTCAATGATACACAGAGCGTGGTACCGGCCTTGACCCCATTTACAAAGAAAGCCAAGCTGTTCATCACAGCTGGTGAGTTGAGGGGAGAGACGATAAGAGCCGGGCTGTGGTGAATGAAAATCGCAAAGTGGCAAGTTGAACTAAGTTCAAGGAACTGTGAAAGTGTTGAGGGGAGAGCAGCTGAAGAGGGAACTGGCACCACGTGGGTGCTGCTCCGAGAGACTCTGGTCGATCCCTGTCAGAGTAAAACAACAAATCAGAAGGCCGTAGGAGAGCCGCCAGAAGAGGTCAAAGCGATCACACAGGAGGTCTAGTAAAATCCCTGTACAATCGAAAGACTTTGATCTACAAATATGAGAAAGTAAAGGAAGTGAATCCCGCATGGTGGAAGTGAACCCTGTGACCATTGAAAGTGAAGTCTGCAAGAGTGAACCCAAAAGAGGGGTGCTAACAAGAAGGGGGAAAAGTCTAAAAGGCCAGAGAAACAGTGTGTTGACAAAGGCAAACATGTTCAAGGAACGTCCACCTCAAACTGTTTAAAAAGACAATGTAAATCAAGACGGGTCTGCGTCCAGAAGAGGGGGACCTAGAGGTGAGCCAGTATCACCCTGATCAAGTGAACCCAAAAAAGGGAGGTTCAGAGTGAACTGTTGAACGAACAGTTAGATTGGTGAAAGCGTGCCTCATTATAAGACAAGGAGAAGTACACTGTTCCGCTTGTCATTTGGGGTCTGAGCCTGGCCAAGAGAGATCCAGGGTTGGAAATGTATCACCGAAAGTTTATTGGAAAACGAACTGTTCATATAAGTTGTTGAGAATGTTTGGGAAGGGTCAGCGCCCGGAATAGGGGGAACCACGGGTAAAGCCATCACCCAACGTGAACTGCAGAAGAGAACCCTTTTGTGTGTTTGTTTTGTTGGTGAATAAATCGGGTATTGAAGGCAAGAGAATTTCAAGAGGAGCAAGACTTGGTCATCGACTGTCCCGATTGCTGTCATTGGAACTGTTAACTTGTGCTGGGAAAGCTCGAGTGTGTGCTGTGCTTCAAGCTCTCATCTTACCCCGTGCAGAAAACGTGGGGAAGGGAGATCCAAGCTACTGCATCCTGACATATTATTTGTGAACACTTCTTTCTTTCCCTGAAAACCACTCCACACCATTTTTGTATTAGTTGTAAGGTTTGGTAATAGGTTTCTTAGTATAAACCTTTGTTATTTGACACAAGGCCAGTAGGACTACCTTAGTTTTCATTTGATGGTCGACTCTTGCTCCTATCCTAGATTTAGGTTTAGATTAGGCGTTTTTCCAACCTGCATACAGTTTAAATAAACACCCTTGAACTGTGATCACTGGTGTCTGTCTTTACTGTTGTCACCATGAGTTCCTCACACTTCCCACGCTAATACCAAACTACTAATTCCCTGCTCAAATCCCTCGAACACCTTCTCCAGCACAACTCCTCCCTCTTCACTGTACCACGCTTGTGCCTCCTTACCACACACCAGTATGTCCTCCGCCACCGATTCCACTGGCAGGATCCTATCTGTGAGAGTGTCTAAGGCATGGGTATTTGAGGGTCTGCACCCTTCCCCCTACCTTATTTCCCAAGATCTGCTGCTCTCCTCTTGCCAGTTCTCCCAAGTGTGACAGGGACTGACTGAGCTGGCTGCCTTTTAAAGGCTGCTCTCCTCCCTATGGGTGGTGGTTCGGTTTATGGTATGTGTATAGCCCGAGTTTAGCAAGACTGACTGTGCCATGTGTTGCTGATTGGCTGCAGGGGGCTGGGCCTCAGGCTAGATTAATGATGGCTGCCATTTTGGGCTTACTGCCTGCAAAAGACGTGTATCAAGGAGAGGTACCTATGCTGCTACCATGCCATTATATACATATATAAAATGGTTAGGTATGTTCCATACTCAGCTGATGCAATTTATCAGTGTTAGGTTGCCCTCAACTGTCCAAATGGCAAAGTACCCCTCTGTGTGCCCTTCCACTTCAACAGCTATCATTTTAACAAACAGAATGAGCACGGATCTACGTGGTCACCATCCACTATCGCAAACATTCAGAATAATTGCAAGTTACTTCATTCCACCCCACTTCTCTTCACACAGGACACAGCAGTTCTAGTGTCAATGAACAGTTAATTACCAGCTCAATGTTTGTCTCTTAAGAGCGAAACGCTGTAGGACAAATGCCTCCCCACAAGCCAACACTGAAAGTATGTGCTGTAATTATGCTACTACGCAATCTTATCACATCATGGGGACACTGCACTGTAAAAACGTTGACAATTACGCATCTACAAAGACACATCATAGAGGCCTGTGTAATCAATGGAACTTAGATACTGGGGGTCATTCCGAATATGTCGGTAGGTGGTTAACGGCACCTGTAAGGATGCTGGTGCCGTTAACCCCCTACCGCCGCATTCTGAGGTCCCTTAGCGGGTCCCACCAGGGCCGGCTGGTTTTAGCAGCCGCCCTTAGCGGGACCCGTTAAGGGACCATGGAGCTAATAACGGGCCCGCTATTTGCTGGCCTGTTATTAGCTCCTTCACCATTCCCATTGAGCCCTATGGGGCCTCAAATGGGAATGTTTTTCGAAATGGGGACTTACCGGCTCCGCATAGGTGTGAATGTCCCAGTAAGTCCCCATTCCGACACCACGGACCCGGACACGGGTTTGGAGGCAGCCATGGTGCTATTTGCACCATGGCTGCCTCCAAACTCGTAATGACCCCCACTGTTCTTATACTGCGCATACCTCATTCCATCTGATACAAATATACCTTTCAAATTCAAAAGAAGGCAGTTACCTATACGTTTTGCCTTTTCAATGACCATCAATAAGTCACAGGGTCCTACGCCCCCTTCCTTGAACCGATCAGTGGTAATTAAGATATTTAAGAAGGGGGACAGAAGAGACCGTAGGAATTACCAACCAATATGGACTTAAGATATGCTACAACGGCGTATGTTAGTTGCAGAAATGTTGCTTCATTTAGTACATAGATGGAAGAGAGAGGGTTTCCTATGTTCTCTGCGCTTTTTAATTTATTCTAGCGAGTCTGAACTTCGTGAGCGGCTCTGCAGACCCAGACGGGTCTGTGAACCATAGGTCCATGGACCAGAGCAGATCCATGTACCATGCAAACACAAAAAAAGTGGCATTTTGGGTTCAAGGTGACCGGTGGTCACCGAACGGGAGTCCTGCCTGTGGCTGCCACTTGAACAAGAACCTGGGACTTCATCACATTTGACATGTTAAACCATTTCCTATTAAATTGCAAACTTGAGTTCGAAAGTATATCATATGATCTATTATTTAATCTGTTGGGCATATTACAGGGCTACAGGACATCAACAACAGATTGGACATACTGTTGTGAGGTGATTTGCTGTATGGATGGATGCATGCATGCTAGGATGGAATGCATGAGGTCAGAGAGAGTGAGATGTGAGAATGTGTATGTATGAGTGAGAGAATGTAATGTAGCTTGTGTTCCACCTGAGGCAGTTAGAGACATGAAGCCTGGGTGGTGGGAGCTAGTGGGTTCCTTTCTTGTAATCTTATGCACTGATGTGTAACCTGAATAAAAGGACTGTATGATACGTTACCTGAAGCATCCAGAAGTGATAAAAGCTTGACTCTTGTGTCTTAGCATCTGGTGTGGAAGATGTTGAATATTATGATCTTGAGAGTCCTAGTTCTTAGGTATTAATCCTTCAGGGATTTGCAGGTAGAGCGGCACAAAAGCAGCAAGGACGTTTTTAGGGAAAGCTCAACAAAATGTTTAAAATGGGGCATGTGTCATGTTCTATCCAGATGTGGGTATGGGAGTCAAATGAGTATTTAAAGGACACTACAGGAAGGGTGTTGCGCAAACTGCAACGTGGACTCTTAGCTGTGAAATGATTTAAGTGATAGAGATTAATCTTTTGGAGGTTTTGCAGATATGGCTGTGGGAGAGCAGCACAAACTTTTAGGAGAATGCAAAAATCAAATACTATTTACAAATTAGATTTCAAAAATGTTTTGGGACATAGTGAAGAGGGTGGTAATGTCTAACGTGCCTGTGACAAAACAAAGTATGGATGAGCAGAAGTGTCGAATATTAGGCATCGCTGAAATACTTGAGTGTTGTAACATAGTTCATCGGTCTGTTAGGAGACTTAAGCTTTGCTGACCAGTGCCTACAGTTTGTGGGCAGTATTATTGGACCTCACGCTTGGGTGGATGCCAGTGTATTGAGTGATGGCATACGAGTTAGTGTAGTGACTGTGTGGTACCAGATGTATGGATTGAATCTACACATAGGTTTATTGGGGTATTTATAAAAATGCCAACCGTTAAAGAACATCATTGTTCTCAGAGTTGTGAGTGGTGACTACACATGGAGGTGGGTCTGGAGGCAATGTGTATTTGCCAGTGTCAAAGAGGAAGCTTGCGCTCTGAGCAGATGTGTTTTGACTCCACGTGGAGGTGGGTTTGAAGGCATTTTTAGCATACAAAATCATTACAGAGCATACCCACTAATAGTGTACAAGTCATGAATGGGTGCGAGTATGCGGTGTATCCAGTTCTCTTGGTGCATAATGGGAGCCGTGTCTAGCTGTTTGGGAGGCTTACTCATGCTGGTGTACATGGTTGAGAGCATATGCCTTGTACTTGTTCTTGGTTGCTACAGTGGGGTTGGTGTGGCCCAACTCTCATTTATACATTTTATGGTTCTGTCAATGTGATATTTGGCGTTAGATGTATGACTGTGGATGATGATGTGTGTTCGGTAAGGAAGGGAGGCATGTTGTGAAGTGCTTTTCTGTATGGATGGATGCAAGCTAGTCTGGAATGCAGGAGGTCAAAGAGTATGGAATGTGAGAATGTGTATGTATGAGTGAGAGAATGTTATTTGGCTGGTGTTCCACCTGAGGCAGTTGGGAGACATGTAGTCTGGGTGGTGGGAGCCAGTGGGCCCCTCTCTTGTAATCTTATGAACTTATGTGGAACTTGAACACGTACTATAATTGGTTATTTATAACGAACTTAATACCCAGAGGTTTCTAAACGCAGACCAGGGGACCAAACCTGTGTTGCACTGCGTCTTCTTTCTTCCAAGGCGAGCGCGTTGCCCCTGCGCTAAACTGTAACTGTAATAAAGGAACTTAGCTGAAGCTTTCCGGGGTATCTTTACAACACATAAGCAGCCCACAAATGTATTGATCCTCATAAAATTAAACTGTCTAATTTATATCATCCAAATTGGTCAGTTTAATATACTAAAAGCAATCAAAACCATAACAATTAAATAGATAATTGATGTTGCTTATTGATGGTTTGTAGGTAAAAGAGCACCAAGTCATTCAATAAACTAAATGATTAAGGAATCCAAACATGTTATGCAAAAAGAATATAAATAAAGTACAAAAGTAGAGTGTTTTTTACTTACTTCATCTCTGCTCCATGTTTTTCTCCTAGTGATAGTTTGGGGTTCTGGCATCTCCTTTGGCTGAGGTTTTTTATCACCCATCCGTCCATTGGCCTCAGGTGGCTTAGCATGCACCAATGGTGGAATCTTTCTGAAGTTCAGACTCTCATCAAATACACGCTCAACCAGCTGCAGAGGGAGGGAGGTTTGGGGGGGGTGAGGGGGGAGTATTGTATTTATTTAAGAACAGGCTGTCATTTTTAACAGAAATTACTTACAAAGTAGGCAATAACACACCAGAGGCAACCCTACCATTATATGTGCCATTATATTATAGGTGCCATTATACAAGATCATCATTGTATTGAATAACTTATACCCGGTGGCAAGGGGGTAAGAATAGCAACATACACCTGGGGCATGGATGGAGGATAGGACAACATTTTCACCATTGAGAGTCTGAAGCCAGAATTTACATATGTGCATTAGAAGTAGGGAAAAAAACAGGACTTAAAATTCAGACAGACCACTCCACTTCTAGGCCAGTTGAAACCACAATGTCTCAGGACCGCTTGAATGATAGTTCTCATGATTTTTATGCTACAGTAGAAGGAATACAGTACTTTGTTTGGTTGAGTGTGCCATAGGTCGCTCATTATTCGAAAATTAGTTTGGTAAAACTCATTACACCATTCAAACTTAACTTTTTATCATGTGTGTGCAATGATTGGTTCATTAAGAAAAATAACTATACTCATCAAAAAAGATCTCAGCAAGATATGGTTCAAGCTTTTGAAGTAACTTTGGCTCGACATTCTGCAACGCGCCCTTGGAGCACTAAACATTTGCTTTTACTCCACAAGTTTATCGTAGTGCTAACCTGCCTGGAAAATCCAATCTTGAACTGACATTTTTTTTGTTTTACAGCTTTTGAGAGTTTTCTGGCCCAAACATTACATATAAACTGAGTAAAGTTGCCAGGATATTTATTTTCGAGAAGACTGAAAGGAAAGTGTCTTGAGGGTGCTCCTCAAGATGTCTAACAAAAAGGTGTTCCAGTTCTTAGTAAGTCTGAGGCTGGGTCTCTCCCATCAATATAAATATCAGTAAGCTTATAGTCCCAGGTCTAAGGGACTATAACCCTCCTTTTATGGTCTTCTCAAGGTCTTTAAAACTTGTTTCACAGCCACAGGCTTAAGAAGTGCCAATATGGGGCGCGGACAAGATGGCTGCAGCCCAGTGAAGCTCTGTGTTGCCTTCCCCCTTCACTGCGGTTTGTGAGGGTGAGAGCCCAAAACAGCATGCCCACGAGGGTGGCAGAGTGCTGGACTCCCCCTCCACGGGCTGGAGAAGTTTTGTGAATCCAGCTGATGGAACAGAGAGGTTTGTGGCCCCTTTTGGTGGAGAGGCCTTACCACACAGGACGAGACCAGGGACTCCATTGAGTCGACAGTGACTCCTGCAGCAACCTACCAGGGGTGCCACAACCCTCCTGTGGTGTAATCAGACAGTGGCTGGGTGAATGGAGAGTAGACCCAGTGGGATGTGGCTGGTACAACTACCCTGTGTGTCCTGCCTCCTTTATGTGCACAGACACCAGCAGGTACGGGCCATGATGATTGGTGGAGAAGAGTGAGCACCGGCTGACACATGGGGAGGCCACAAGGAAAGATACAGGAGCTGGCTGACCCCTAGGACAGGCTTTCAAGACAGTTTGGTGATCGGGTGTCTCTGCTGGAGTTGTGGAGGATTAGGTGGCTGCTTCTGCCATGTGTTTGCCATGTGTTTTTCTAAGAGATTTTTTATAACAGGGAGAGGGAGGCTCAGATGAGTTGGAAGGGGGCTCTCCAACAACTTTAAAAGGCAACCGGGGTAGGGAAGCCCCAGGGGTGTTATGGAGGAGTCCCAACCTTTGTCCGAGGTGTAATGAGACCCAGGGGCGACAAAGAGTGACATTGGCCCTCATTACAACACCGGCGGTAACCAATGGCGCTATTAGAACCATGGTTGCTGCCGGTATTGTAACGAGTCCGCCATGGTGCAATGGGGAATTACCACCCCATTCCAAGGTTGGCGGGGTGGTAATTCCCCATGCACCATTGGCCCTTCCCCATTCCCATTTTTGCCCCATAGGGCTCAATGGTAATGGGGAAGGCCAGCCGTTAAGGTCGGGAGCCGCAAAGGGACCTCGTAATTAGGCGCTAAGGGGTTAACGGTGCCGCAGCCTTTTACGGCGCCGTTAACCCCTTAGCGCCAGGGTCGTAATGAGGCCCATTGTGGCGATTCTGGAGGAATTGAGGGGTATGGTTTCTGATTATAACCCATTGGTTGCACTTCAGGACGCATTCACAGTGGTGGTTGATGAGCTGGCGCTTTGGAAATTAGGTAAAAAGTGTTGGGCAGAATCATCTGCAGTACCCTTAGTGAACACTACAGACAATTAAGTCCACAAGTGGTAGTACAATTTCACCTTTGGTACAAGCCTGTACTACGCAGTAAAGTGGTAGCAATGGCTGAGCAGCCAGACTTATCTCAAGTGTAAATGAGCAGTAATAGGGATTACACAAAAGACTACAATTGCTGTCACTCCAAAAAACACTGACTCAAGGTTTCTGGTTAAAAAAATATAAGTACATTTATTTTTAAACCATCTGTTCACAAAACACTTCACTTCTATTAAACAAAACCACACTCTAACTATACCACACACAACCAATTCCTTTGGTTCAGATCAATTCAAGGTAAGTACATTGGGATTTGACAGACCGATGTTGCGAAACAAAAGACGTTACGGGGGTTAATAATCCATCACTTTTTGACAGTAATGATAGTTCGGTTTTACGAAAAAAAAGCGTACCCGCGGGAAGAAATGTAACTGTAGTCAAACACACTTAACACATTGAATTAAAACCAGGGAATAGTGGATAAAAATCATAGGCAATACTTTTGTCAAGGCACTAGAAGGAACAAGTTACTTACCTGCAACTGTTCTTCCCCAGCATGGGTCTGGCATGGATTCACATGCTCATGAATATTCCCCGTCGTCAGGCTGGGAATCCTCAGTAAAGAAAAAAATCAGTTACAGTTTCGTTTCTGAACTGTCTTTCTTAGTAGTAACCAATCACTGGTCTCTGGGTCATACTGCCCCCAGCCAATGACTGCCCTCTCCCTAAGCCCCTCCCCTGGCAGCCATCCTCAGATTTGGTAGCACGTAAAGTGGCAGTAGGACCAAGTGAAGAGTCGCAGAGGGGTAGGAGGGAGGATTTGCATGTGAATCCATGCCAGACCCATGCTGGAGAACAACAATTACAGGTAAATAACTTGTTCCTTCTCCAGCATGGGGTCTGGCATGGATTCACATGCTCATGAATACAAGAATACATTGCAGTACACACATTCACAACCACGGGAGGTGGCAAGACTCATCTCTTACCTCCTCACCAGGCTCACCTTCAGGCGAACAGGTTGCGCAGCACTGCCTGGCCGACTCTGGACTCCTCCCTGGAATCCCGGTCGACGCAGTAGAATCTCGTGAAGGTGTGCGTCGACCACCACATAGCAGCCCTGCAGATGTCCAGCAGGGGCTCACCAGATAGGAACGCCGTGGTAGCAGCGATCGCTCTGGTTGAATGGGCTCTCGGACAGCCGGGCAACGGTCTATTTGCCAACCGGTGACAGTGCATGATGCAGCCGGAGAGCCATCTGGAAATGGAAGCCTTCGAGAGGGCCTTCCCTTGGTTCACAGGTCCAAAGTTCACAAACAGCTGTGATGTCTTCCGAAAATTCTTCGTGCAGTTCACGTAGAACTTCGGCGCTCTAGCTACATCCAGCGAGTGCAAAGTCCTCTCGGCCGGCGAGGAAGGCGACGGGAAGAAAACAGGTAACACCAAGGGCTTGGTGAGATGGAAGTCCGACGGCACCTTGGCATGAAGGAGGGGTGCGTCCTCAGCACCACCCTCGTCTCGTGGAAAGTCACAGCACCACCCTCGTCTCGTGGAAAGTCAGGTATGGGGGTTTACAAGAGAGGGCCTGGATCTCTCCCACTCGTCGTGCGGAGGTGATGGCCGCAAGAAACGCTCTTTTCCACGACAGGAACTTCAACAGTGCAGAATGCAGAGGCTCGAAAGGTGGCCCCATGAGCCTGGTCAGCACCACGTTGAGCTATCACGCCGGGACTGGAATGATCGGAACAGTCCCTTCATGAACTCCTTCACCAGGCGATGGGACCACAGAGATGAGCGCCCCAGAGTTCTGGTGTAGCGGGAGATAGCCGCCAGATGGATTTTGATGGAGGCATGGGCCAGCCCCGCCTTGGCCAACGACAACAGGTAAGGCAGCACTTGAGGGGGCGTAATCCACAGAGGGTTAATCTTCTGTGCGCCGCACCGGACAAGGAACCTCTTCCACTTATGTCCCTAGCACTTCAGAGTTGAGGACGCCATGGCCTTTGCAAGAACCTCCTTGCAGTCCGCCGGGATATCGTACCCTCCAAACTCTAGTACTGCAGAAGCCAGGCCTAAAAGTTCAGCGACCCTGGGTAGTGATGGAGGCTGGCGCCTCCTTCTCTGGAGAGAAGATCCGCGTCCATCGACAGCTTGACTGGGGGGGACGTTGACAAGTCCAGAAGGTCCGGGAACCAGATCTGCCTCGGCCACGCCGGTGCGACAAGGATCATCCTGCACCGTGACCTCTTGAGTAGGTTGATGAGTCGCAACGGCGGGAACGCGTACATGAACAGGCCGTCCAAGGGGAATGAGAAGGCATCGCCCATGCTCCCCAGCTGGGGAAACCTGCTGGAAAAACTCTGGCACTTGAGTTTGCCTCCGTCGCGAATAGGTCGATCTGGGGACTGCCCCATCGTTGGAATAACCGATCCACTTGATCTTGCCACAGCTCCCATGCGTGGCACGAGCGCAGCTCCCTGCTGAGCGAGTCTGCGATGGTGTTCTTTATTCCTGCCAGGTGGAAGGGAACCAGAAACATCCTCTGGGCGAAGGCCCAGTGCCACAGATCCTGGGCCTGCTTGGATAGGGCTGGGGATCTGGTGCCTCCCTGCTTCCGGATGTAGAACGTTGTGGTGGTGTTGTCGGTGAAGATCCTCACCACCTTGTCCTTGAGGGACGGGAGGAACGATCTGAGAGCCTAGAACATGGCTCGGAGCTCCAGGATGTTGATATGTAGTGACCTCTCCTCCGGGAGCCAAAGGCCTCTTGCATGGAGATCACTGGTGTGCGCTCCCCACCCCTCCAGGGAGGCATCCGTTGTCACCGTCTCCTGATGTGCCGGGATCTGAAAGTCTGCTCCCGCCACTAGATGTGCGCAGGCGCTCACACCACCGGATTGCTTGGCGGAAGGCCTCGTTGAGCGGGATCCTGTCTTCAAAGCTGCCTGCCGCTTGCATCCACCGGGCGTCGAGGAACTCTTGCAGTGGCCGCATCCGCAGTCTGCACAGGCGCACTAGGTACATGCACGAGGACATCATGCCGAGATGGTGGATGATGGACCTCACCCTGGCCACATCCATGGCCAACAGCCGCTGCACCTTGCCCATGATGGCCTTCGTCCTTTCCTCCGACGGGGAGGCCAGTCACGCCACCGTGTCGAGCTTGGCTCCCAGAAACAGTGCGACCTGTGAGGGAACCAGGTGGGATTTGGCAAAGTTGATGGAGAATCCCAGATCCGTGAGCAGTTGGACGGTCTTCGCTGTGTGCCCAACGGCGAGTTCCCTTGTCTTTGCTCGGATGAGCCAATCGTCCAGGTAGGGGTAGACGTGCATCCCCTGCAGGTGCAGTCGCGCCTCCACTGGTACTAGGCACTTGGTAAATACCCTGGGCGCCGACTTCAATCCGAAGGGCAGGGCCTTGAATTGGTAGTGCCGTCCTTAGACTACGAATATGAGAAACTTTCAATGTCCTTTTAGAATGGGGATGTGAAAGTAGGCATCCTCCAAGTCCAGCGACGATAGGAAGTCGCCCTCCTCCAGCTGCCCCAGCACGTGCTGGAGGGTAACCATCTGGAACTTCTGGGCCTTGATGTACTTGTTTAAACGATGAAGGTCCAGGATGGGTCGCCAACCGCCGGTCTTCTTTCTTACGAGGAAGTAACGCGAGTACACTCCGGAGCCCTGGAGCTTCTTTGGGACGAGCTCGATTGCTCCTTTGTTCAGCATCGCCCTTACTTCCAGCAGCAGTTGGGGGACGTGGTTTTCCTTCCTGGCCACGGGTGGAATGCGGGGGCACTTCTTTAGAAACTCTAAAGTGTGCCCGCGGGCCAGAGCATCCAGCACCCATCGGTCAGTGGAGATGGACTCCCACACGCTGACAAACTTTGCCAGCCAGCCTCCCACCGGGGTGCTCCGTTGGGGGCCCGACGCTACGGCCGGGTCAGTCCTGCATGGCAGCAGCCTTGGCCTCCTTTGCGACAAGATCCTCCTGACTTGCCGCGTCCTCTGTAGGCCTCCTGCGACGAGGAGCGGGCCGCCTGGAGGTACGTCGAGGAGATGCCGCCGAATCCTTTGGAGGCACCTTGCTTGCCTCCGGAGTTCCGAAAGGGCGGCTGTCATTGCTGCAAAACCCCCAAAGCCCGGGCCGTCTCTGTGTCGGTCTTGATGGCCTGCAGCAACTCGTCCACAGTCTTGCCAAATAGGTTATTCCCGTCGAAGGGCATGTCCAAGACTCTGGTCTGCACATCCTGGCGGAAATCGGTCGCCTTGAGCCAACCGCGCCGTCGATAACAAACACTGTTGCCCAACTGGCAGAAGCCGGTGTCAGCAATGTCCGTGGCTATTGTTATGGCTTGGTCCGACGCCACCTCGCCCTCCTGCAGTATCTTTAGGGCCGCCACCCTCTTGTCGTCCGGGAGGAAGTCCAGCAGAGGAGCTACCTTAAACCAAAGCTCCCTGTCGTAACGGGCCACAATTGCTAAGTCGATGGCCGCTTTAATCGTCGTCGCCGCCGATGAGATGACCCGCCGCCACATGGCGTCCAGTTTCTTCCCCTTGCCGTCGGGTGGGGGAGGTGGAAGACGAAGCCGTAGTCCCTGCCGCCTTCTTCTTGGCCGCCAACGAGACGACTGAATCCGGGGTCGGCTGAGCCCTAAGGCACAGAGGGGTGGAATCAGGGACCCGGTACTTCTTCTCGTACCGGTCTCTCTTGGCAGGAGTCGTGGACGGGTTCTTCAGGAGCAAAAGCCCCTCGTCCCAGATGTCATCAAGCAATGGGACCGAGAGGACCATCTTCCTTTTGGTCTCACGCCGTTGATGGAGGAAACCTTCTGTTCCTCGGGGCAGAGCGCGAAGAGCTTGGATGCCCTGGCAATCATGGCGTGGAAGGAGCCAATTTCGTCGGGCGGGGAGGACCGAGGGGGTTGGGGTGATGGAAGGTCCATCCCATCCTCACCACCATCGTCATCCGTCCCCGTCGTGGCCGTCTCCGTTCCTGTGTCCTCCCTAGGATCCGGGGAAGGGGATGAAGGCTGTGAGGGCCGCGAAGGCTGGAAGCGCGGGGGGGGATGAACTCTTCTCCACTTGCTTGGAGGGCTCCTCGACGGGCCAGGTTTCGCTAGATCGTCTGTTGGCGGTAAGGGCAACCTGGTCCTTATCTCCGTACTTAAGGCCTCGATCGCCATCAAGATGGCTCCCGAGTTGTCCTGAGGCTCGGGCACCGGCTGCGACAGGCGCCAGGGTTGGGGAGTGGAATCCTCCGCCTCCACGGGAACCTCGTCGGCACCACCGTCGCTCTCTTCGTCCGCCTCGTCGGGATCCCTCCCGTGGGACCGGACCTCCTCGAACTTCTTGGTGAGGACCTTCACGACCCCAGCCAGCTCCTCCTCAGAAACTGAATCCGTGTCCGTGATGGCCACCGGTCCCCCCCACTCTTTTTCCACCGGGGTTCTGACGGGGGTCTTATCGATCGGCTGAAAAGAGGATTCCCTCCGCGGTGGCAGGGAAACTCTGGGGCCGAGGTCGCCTCCACTGGGGTAGCCTCCACAGGCTTCGCCAGGGCCGCCACGACTCCCTCGATAGAGGCCTTAGCTGGGTGAATCAAGGCCTTCACGACTTTAGGTGCGCTTGAGGCCTTCACCTTGGGGGGAGGGTCGCTCCCCCTCGGCTGTTTCTGTCGGGATTGACTGGGGCTTCTCCAGAAGCTTACCCGGGTTCTCCGATTTCCTCTTCCCCGAGCCACAGCGTTGGCTCGTGGTTGATGGAGTCGGTGAAAGCTCGCCCTGCCTGGCAGCTGAGGAGCCCGACCCTTCAGCACTCCCGGTGCCCGCGGACTCGCGGTGCTTAGCCTTTTGTTGGGCCCCTGTCGCCGGAGCGCCCTCAAAGGACTTAGAAGACTGCTCGGACCTCTTCTTCTCACCTGCTGGGCTCTTTCCTTCCAGCCAGTTGGTGAGGCGGACACGCCGATCCCTCATGGTCCGTTCCGACATGGTCTTGCAAAACGCACAGTCCTTCTCCATGTACGTTTTGTCTTCGTTCAGGCAGTAGAGGCATCTAGAATGCTCGTCCTCCTTGAAGACATTCTGCAATCTGCATCCAGGGCAGTTTCTGAACAGCTTGGATCCGGGCGTGGAGTTTCCTTTGTCCTGGGCCATGTCCACGGGGTAGGCCTCAAGGTCTTCTGGAATCCTCCAAGAAGCGTAACTCGATGAGAACTTCGCCCTTGAGGGGCGTAGAAAATTCTGACAGGGGTCCCCGTTGATCGGAAGTAGAAACGGTGGAGCTTGAGGCTCGATTGACCGAAAAAATGAGACTAAACTCTTTGAAAAATCACAAAGCGCAGTAAAAGCTCAAGAGCTATAGCACGAGGACTCCCAACACTTGAATGTGCGGTAAAAATCTGAGGATGGCTGCCAGGGGAGGGGCTTAGGGAGAGGGCAGTAATTGGCTGGGGGCAGTATGACCCAGAGACCAGCGATTGGTTACTACTAAGAAAGACAGTTCAGAAACAAAACTGAAACTGATTTTTTCTTTACCGAGGATTCGAAGCCTGACCACGGGGAATATTCATGAGCATGTGAATCCATGCCAGACCCCATGCTGGAGAATCAGGGGACGTGTTCTAAGAGACAGATAAAGTCAATAGGCCTACTCCAGTGTCAAATGGAGCAGGGCTCTGTTGTCGAGGTTTTAACACAGTTATAACAGTTCAAGATTAACTTTGCCAGGAGTACTGGATATTGTCAAAGGGAGGCAAAAGTTATAAGTGGGAATGAAGAAAGGACAAGCCTTCGGAAAGGAAAAGCGTTCACCCCGATTCCTCAAGGTCGGACGGAGAGAACGACCAAATGAACACAGTACCTTATTCGAATGAAGAAAGCTGGTGCTACGGCAGTTGTTCCTGGTAGTTCCTGCAGACTCATGGTTCCTGGAGCTTCAGTCGTGGGGACAAGAAGGGCGACGTCTGGAGCGATCTGCACTACCCAGGGATGAGGCCAGCAGCAGCAAAGCAACGGGGAATAAAAGGTGTGCTCCTTTAAAACAGGAGAGGGCTCTTCTGATGGCTATCCGGACCACTACAGCTTCATGCAGCCATTTCGACCCAGAAGACGATTCTCTGGCTGTAGAAGGTGAGCTGGTTAATCCCACCAGGCTCAAGGGAAGACGACTCTGGGCTGGATCTTCTCTGTCGTTGAAGGGTAGATAGCTCAGGGCTGTAGCAGGGCTTCACTGGGATTCGGGAGTTGCAACAGCCGTCTTCTTCTCCGCTTCTCTTCGGTCCTTGCAGTTCCAGTGGCGACTGACTTCCAGCCCAAGAGTCCTGCTTTTTATGGCAAAATCCCCCATTCACACAGCCTGGCTGTCAATCACACAGCAGGGGGGTTGTCCAGCCCGGACAACCATCTCAGCCAATGGACACAAAGTGCGACTTGGGTCTCCAAGGAGACCCTGTGCAGGGGGTTACTAAACCCCTCCCTCAAATTCAGCCCACCTAGAAACCCAGATGTCAAAGGAGGGCTTCTTTGCAGAAGCCCGCCAAAGGACGGCGAACAAAGAAGGCAAACCTGGTTTGGCGCGAAAAGTAAAACACGAGAAGGATGTTGTTAAAAACAAATGGCGACTAAACCCGACCGGAGCCAAAATAAAATGTATTTGGTCAAGTGGGTTTATGTTCGAGGCTAATACAATAGCCTAAAACAGTAACACGTTTATATACTATAATCGCGGTAGAAAAGTTAGGGTAGAGACCACTGCCACCAGCCAAGTTTTAATGTTAAAGGAGCGAAACAAGGCTCCAGGCGGTACAGACAAAAAGGGATAATCAGAGTTGAGCCTTTCCAATACTCCATTGTAAGATGGGGTGTACTGGGTCTGTAGTTTAAGTGACTACATACAGTTAATGGTAACTTTACCTGTTTCTGGGGGACAGTAGTCAGCCCCAGAAAACTTGAGTCAGTGGGAAGTCTCAGAGACAACCCTGTGTCACTGCACTGAAGGTGCTGTGTAACACACAAAGAAAGTGGGGCTCATGTAGTGGTGGCTCCAGAGCCCAAGATCACACAAAAAGTAGAAGTACACATGGCAAAACACATGTAAGAGTGGGAAAAAGGTTCCCACTCTTACCAGGTGGAAAAAAATAAACCCCAGCAATCCAGCAAAGCTGCTGAGGGACTCACTAGGTAAGGGAAATTAGCCATAAATGAGAATTCTCCCAACAAAAAGCCTTTAAGACTCTCAGCCCCCTGGTACACTGCCCATTTGCGCTCCCTGAAGACTGTGTATAAGCCAACCGAACACAAGTGGTGGACAGACCATTTACTGTTGGATGAACCTCATTTGAAAGCCTGTCGCCTTAACTATGATAGAGCGATTAAAGAAGCTAAAACAACCTATTTTATTAATCTAATCTTGGGGGCCACAAATTGGGGTGTACACGCCCAACCAAAGTCATGCAGAATTCTTCGAGAGCGCCCTCTCCACCATACGTGCAAATACCAAGGGGCTATTAGTGATAAGGGGGGGACTGTAACACATGGGCAGACCCCCAGGTACATAGGCAAGCTACACGTGTCCTAAATAGAGACACCTCAGGGCACGCTGGTAGTACATTCCTTACGTGCCCGGTAGAAGGGGGTCTAGTGGATGTCTGGAGATTATCCAACCCAGATAAAAAGGGATACACATTCAGATCCAGTGTCCACGGGACATACACCAGAAACGACTACTTGTTGGTCACCAGGGACACTGGCCCCAGAATCAAGCACAGTGATATCCTCCCGGTTAGCTGGTCCGACCATGATATGGTCACGGCAATACTAGATGTCGAAGGGCTCAGTCGACGAGAACCCAAGTGGCGTTGCAACGAATACTTGTGGAAAGACAAACTCTACTCACAAGAGCTCAACAAGGCAATATGTGAATACTTCCAAACAAACAACAACGGGGAAGTGGGTATGGCAACACTGTGGGAAGCGGGGAAAATTGGTCTGGAAGCCTCATGAGGCAACGAGCCAAGCGAAAAAGGGAAAGGAAGATAAACTACGAAAAGAGATCTCGGCGCTGGAGGGAATGATGCACGACCTAGGAACTTACCGGGAGGAACACCTAGAATCTATCCAGCAAAAGACAGCTGAGCTTAAAGCACTGGGTAAGGGAGACGTTCTGAGGAAACTGACACTGCTAAAACAGAAGTTTTACGAAAGGCAACAAGGCCGCCAAAATGTTAGCCACTAGATTGAGAGCCCAAAGAGCGGAGAGATGGGTGGAAAAGATAAAAACAGAGGGGGGAGGTTAGGCTCAGACCCCGCAGGACATTGCGGCCCAGTTTGTAAACTTCTACACAAATGTGTACAAATGTGTACACCTCAGAGGGGGACAGAGCGGAAAAGGGCGGAAAAGGAAATGGAGGAGTAAATCAAGAGAGCAGGGCTAACCCACTTAACGGGTCCCTAACAAGAAAGTCTGGAAGCACCCTTAACCCCTGACAAAGTGAAAGCGGCAATCAGAAGGCTCCCAGCAGGAGGGGCCCCTGGCGAGGATGGCTATACGATGGGCTTCTACAAACACTTTGCTGAAAATCCTTTCCCCGCAATTGGAAAAGCTGTTCAATAAAATGCGTGAGTCAGGCCAGGCGCCCCCATCATTCTCAGTGGCTCACATAGTGGTCATCCCAAAGGCAGAAAAGGACCCTGAATCCTGCAAGTCCTACCGTCCGATTTTATTACTCAATACCGATCCCAAGGTGTATGCAAGAGTCGTAGCCTCCCGCCTGGGAGACTTAATGCCCCGCCTGATACACCCGGACCAGGTGGGCTTCATAAAGGGAAAGCAAGGGGCGGATGTCAATGCGAAAAACACTCAACATCATGGAGCACTCCAGAGGAGGGAGAATATGCTCTCCACAGCATGGACTCTGAAATGCCTTCGATCGGGTCAAGTGGGGCTTCCTATGGGCGATACTAAGAAATATGGGATTCGGAGACCTATTCATAAGGGGGATACAGGCCATCTACAAACAGCCCAATGGCAGAGTGGCGGTGAATAACAACCTCTTTGAAGAATTCTGCATGACCAGAGGTACCAGACAAGGGTGCCCCCTTTTGCCTCTCCTTTACGCCCCGTCGATCGAACCCCTGGGTAACGTGATTAGAAAATAGAACTCAATAAAGGGAATAGAGGTGGGGGATAAGGAATACAAACGGCCATGTTTGCCGACGACATACTGCTTTATCTCAAAGCCCCCGTCCCAACCATACCAGTAGTCCTGCAGACAATAAAAGAATTTGGCAAATGGACGGGATTAAAAGTCAACGCAGAAAAATCCACTCTCTTCCCACATAAGGTACCCATCCACACATGCCGATAACAACCCTGCATGTGGAATACCGATTGCACATAGCCACTTGAGATACTTGGGGATTAACATCACAAAGAGGACGGAAGACCTATAGGATGCCAACCTTCCCCCGCTGATGCAGGAAATCTCAAAGGATCTCGACAGATGAGGCAAACTCACAGTGTCATGGCTCGGTCGACTGAATGCCATAAAGATGGTAGTGCTGTGTTAGGCAGAATCCTGTGCAGTTCCCTTAGGGAGCACTACAGAAGATTAAGACTACAGGTATGAGCAATAAATCCCCTTTGGTATCAGCCTGTACCACAAAGATTTAGTTGGTAGCTGTGGCTAAGCAGTCAGACTTATCTCAAGAGGGAGATGAGCAGTATTCAGGGTTTACACAATAGGACTACAGTGCTATGGAACAAGGAAACACTGACCAAAGCTTTGTATTAAAAATAATATATATATTTAATTTACACACTTCTAGTTCAACACAGTAATCACAGTTAATAAAGCAAGTTAAAATCAGTCCAGAAAAGTATACACAACTCCCTAGTTAAATTGTAGACAAGTTTGAGCAAGAGTGAAAACTGAGCAAAACGGCACAGTGAAAACCAAAAACAAATGGCACTCTAGCAATTTTTCACAAGGGAGGGAAAGCACAAGTTATACAGGAATATCTTCTTACACACCATAGCAACACTTCCCATAAGTTTGTGAACAAGTTTAGGCAAGGCAATACTTTAGTATCGAGAATACTTAAATGAAAACCGAGCAAAATGGCACTTCACAAGTTTTAAAAGTGGGAAGGAAAAGGTAGCTGTAAGAAGTAGGTGCACCAACACAGTTCTAGTTGAGAAGCAATCTAAAGGAGGCAATTCTAACAAATGTAGCCAGAGTCAATAGGCCTGTGCCAGAGTCAGTGGTACAGGGCAAAGGGGCCAGGAGCAAAATGTTCTTGTAGCTGCAGTCCAGTCTTTGGTTAACGATTCGGAAAGGTGGATGCAGAAGGTGAAAGACAATGTTTAGAAGATGGGGGCAGCCAACCCAACAAGTAGGTAAAGGATTTAAAACACCTTTAGCACTACCACGCGGAAAAGGCGGCCTGGCGGAACAATGTACTTTAATATGAAGAAGTGGCTCCTGCGGTGGCGGTTGTTCCTGGTAGTTCTTGCAGTTTGGGGGATCCAGCAGAGGAAGAGAGGCTCTCGTCGTGGAGGATGGTTCAAGTTACTGCACTACCCAGGGATGAAACCAGTCGCTGTGCTGCCAGACAAAATAAAAGGTACGCTCCTTTAAATCGCGGCCCGGGTGGATGGCTACCTGGCTATCCCGCCTCCAAGTGCAGGGCACTGGCGATTCGACCAAGGAAGGTCCAGGAAGGCGATTAGCAAACTGGTTGGCCCCACCAGCTAAAGGGAGAAGGCTCTTTCAGATGAAGATCTCCTCTCGTCGCGTGGAGGAAAGTGGTGAGAGGCTGCAGCAGGGCTTCACCGGTGGTTCAGTCGTTGCAGATGTCTTTGGCTTCTCTTCTCTTCGGTTCCTCAGTTCCAGTGACAACGTCTTGCTCTTCCAGTCCTCAGGACCCTGCTTTTATGCAAAAAGATCCCCATTCATATAGCCTAGCTGTCACTCACACAGTGGAGTGGTCATCTTGGCGGGAGACCCTCCAGCCTATCAGGACAGAGTGCGACATGGGTTGCTGAGGCAACCCTGTCCAGGGGTCCTACTCCCCCTCCCACACAATGGACCCACCCCAGACTCAGTGGCGCCGAAAGGAGGGCTTCTTGGCAGAAGCCCGCCAAAAGGACGAACAAAGGATCCCCGACCTGGGTTAGGAGTTTAGAAAAAGACACGAGAAAGAAGTTATATTCAAGCTCTGGCAAATAAAACCTACCAGAGTAAAGTTAATTTTCAAATAAACCGGCGATATGTTAGAGGCTGTCAGAAAATGTGGTAGCCTCGAACAATGGGAAAATCCCATAGGGAAATCTTTGCGGTCGAATATTTACGGTAGTAACCACTGCCACCAGCCAGAAACATTTGAGAGAGGGACTGTACGGTACCCTCTCGAAAATGAACACCAGGTAAAAACTATTAATTCTTCCCAGTACCTCCATAGTAAGATGGGTTGTACTGGTTTAGTACATAAAAATTGACTAGGAAAGACAATGGGGACTTTACATGCCCTGGGAGACAGAAGTCAGTCCCAGGGTATGGAGTCTATGTTTGGGGGTCGCTACGACACCCCTGTGTCACTGCGCTGAGGGTGCTGTGTAACACATGTGTATAAAGATGGTTCCTATGAGGGTGAGATAAACCCCGTAGACATTAAATACACAAATTAGCCTAGAACACAGATAGCAAATATGCCTAAGAATGGGAAAAAGGGTCTCGCTCTTAGCAGGAGAAAAAAACAAACCCTTCAAATCCAGCAAAGCTGCTGGGGGACTCTATAGGTAAGGGAAATTAGCCATAAAAAGAGAATTCTCCCTAACATGCTGCCAAATATCCTAAACCACTACCAGATGCTCCCTATTGCCATCCCTCGAAACCACTTCCTGGATGGAAAGGCAAAACTCTTAAGATTCTTATGGCAGGAGAAGCAGCGTATTGCCTACAGCACCCTAATCCAGCCAAAAGAGGAAGGAGGAATGGGCCTACCGGATCCATACACATACTATCGAGCTGTGCAATTCTGCGCCCTCGTGCCACATCTGAGAAGGGACACGCAGAAGCATTGGGTTACTATTGAAAACCACTTAATCCAACCTGTAACGCTTGGAGAGAGGCTATGGGCCCCCAAAAGTACATTCCCCTCAAGTGCAACCGATCACTTTGCAATGGGTCCGCTCCTGAAAATATGGTGGAACAAATGAGAAATGAGAGGGCTCACAACATGGCCGTCTCCCATGAGCTGTATCTGGGCCCCCATCAGAAACGATACACATGACCCAAACCACTACCAAACATGGTACGAAGCAGGCCTGGAGAGGGCTGGCCAAATCAGCAAGCCCAGCGGGTCCATATCAATCCAGGTCTTGGAAGCAGGCCTGCAAGTAGGCTTATTGGGAGTATTCATGTTCCTGCAGCTAAAAGGAGTGCTGCTATCCGCTAAATGGAAGGCAAAGCTCCAAATGGATCTTACTCTCTTCGAGAAAACAATCAGTGAATCAATCTCAACCAAGGGCCTCATCTCGCAGCTGTATAGATCCCCGATAGGTGAACTAGAGACTGGAATCAACAACCTCAGAATGAGATGGGAGATGAACCTGGGCCTCCTGATGAGAGATGAATTATGGACGCAAATGTGTAAGTCGTCGCAAAATACATCAATTTCGGCACAATACAAACTTCACAGAATAAAATTACTGCACAGATGGCACTACGACCCCAAGAGACTATCAAAAATGTTTGAGCAATCCAGCCCCAATGCTGGAGGGGATGTGGGTCCCAAGCAGAATATTGGCATATGTGGTGGGAGTACCCCAAAATACGAGTGTTCTGGAAAGAAGTCCTAAAATGGATTAGAAAAATCAAAGGAATCTCCCGGCAGAATGACCCCAGGCTGGTGGTGTTTGGTCTCGAAGAACAAGAGGGCCGCTAGATCAGAGTCCCCCACATGACTTGCTTTCTTCTTCTGGCAGCGAGACTCTGCATCACCATAAACTGGAAATCCCACGACCTCCCATCAGAGGCTACCTGTGCCCGCAAGGCCAAGGAACTCTATGAAATGGAGAACATTACAGGAGCCATCCACGACATCACTCCAAGTAAAGAAATGGAACGGGCGTCCTTCCTCGAAGCCTACAAATAGCCCAGAAACAAGCATGAGACACTTACCACACCGCCGGATAACAGCAGTACAATAAGACTTATCGCCAATGTCTGTCTAGTTCCCAAAGGTGGGGTGGGGGGAGGGTGGGGGCCAAGGAGGGTTGGGGGTGGTTAAAAAGTTCCTCGGGTGTCACCTAACTGCTAATGTTAAAAGGTGCAGTAATGTGGTCGATCTGTTGATGTTGAATCTGGGAAATGTATGTCTTTAAAATGATTAATAAAAAACATTTGGAAGAAAAAAAAAGTTCATACTATATATTCCGGATGCTCTCAACGGACCAGTGGTCGCTTCATCTGGCTTGGGGATTATACGACATTGCTAGCGCAGCCTATCCTATTAATAGGCTATAAGCTTCACAAATTCAACTGGCAGGCTAGTGGCGGGGTTAACCAAGTTTGCCCATATCTCACTTCTACTGCATAGACTCCACTGGCTTCCAGTTGAGTCTCAGAACAAATTCAAAGCCCTCTGTTTAACAAATGGAGCCCTTTATCGACAGAGCTCTTCTCACATAAGATATGTGATAAAATGACCCAGTGTAGGCCTACTAGGATTCTTTGTTCTGCCAATCTTTACCTTCTTTGTGTTCCTTGCTATCAGAAGACGACTATAGATGGCAGAGATTTTTTGATGGCATCCCCTACTCTTTGGAATACCCTCCTATCTTTGAGATAAATTGAAAACCATTTTAAGTTTTGGAAAGCCCCGAAAACCTCTTATCCTGAATAATGGGTACTGGTTGGTTCTGCGTTGAATCTTCCTCTGTTTCTGCTGTGATTTCAACAACAGCACCAGGATACCACTGGGTTGCAGTGTGCCTTACAAGTATAAAATAACATAACATACGCGCAGATCTGGGAGCAAGGCTGGATGGAACAGATAAGATGAAGCAAATGGAGGAAAGGGTAGCTGGCCTGACAACTGCTCAGATGTCAGTGGATGTCTTGAAAACCCAGCTAAATGTCTGTATTTCGACTCTTGAGAAGCTGAAGATGAAGCTTCACATGGACAATTTTGAAAATGGGCAGAGATAATCATCTGCATACATTTGTTCGCCCCGAGTGGGACAGAAAATCGTCCAGGGTCTTGGAGGGCATTGTGAGAGAAGTCCTTGGGCTGTTGTTCAAGGAGGAAGGAGGGCTCGCAGTGACTACTGACAGAGCACATAGGAGGACGGGGAAATATCCCAAGATCGGTCCTGGTCCGCAGTGACTACTAGGCAGAGAAAATGAAGATACTGAGCCAAGCAGATTGCAATTCATCAAGCAGCTCATCAAATTGTAGAAGATTACAATTTGATGAGCTGTGACTAAGCGCGACCCATTCGCTTAGGGTTAAGGAGCTGCTATGAGGGCTGGTGGTGTGGTGAGGGCTTACTTCGCATCAGAGATCCACAAGAAAAAAGGGGTGACCATACTAATTGGTGGAAGCTGCAATTTCAGGGTTTACAAGACATTGGTGAATCAGGTTGGACATTACCTCTTTTTGAATCATTCCATTGATGGGGTGAAAGTTACGGCAGGGTTGGTTTATTGTCCTTAACAGGGTCAACTTCCGTTCTGGGAGGAGGTTAGTTATAGGCTTCAGCTGTTTGTTGAGGGGACATTGCTGATATGTGGGGACTTTAATATGGTGCTGGACCCTAGGAGAGATAGGTCAACCTCTAGGCCAGAAGGGTATCCGTAGAAATGACCGAATTAGAAGAAAAAGGAAGAAGTATTGTTGCAGGATTTTTGTATATTTTATTTACAAAATAGGTGAGGTAAGGGTTTAAGTTAAGGTAGGATAAAGTGGAGAGGATCTTGAAATGAAGCATTTTCCAGGCTGATTAGGATTACTTCATGTAAGTTTATTTCATGCTTCTTAGTTTCTGTTACAAGTATAAGACATATAGGACAATAGGTAGGACAACACCGGCTCCCATCACCCAGGCAGGCCAGATGTAACTGCCACCACTGAGAACCCTCACACAGAACATTCCAACACTCACTCATCAACACTCCACATGACATCCCCATCTACATCCCATCACATCCAGGCACTACACAACACACCTCCCTCCTTTACCAAACACATAGAAACATGACACGCCACAATCAGACCAACATTTCCACGGCAAGTTCCCCACCATCGGGGACCACAAACCAAAACAACCTACATCCTTCTGAAAACCCCTCACAAATCAAAAGTACTCCCTCTGTCTGTTCCCGCCACAGACAGACACTGGGCTCTCACCGCAGGACCAAACCTGCCCAGATACAAGGCACACGCAACTACATTCTGACACCACCACAAAACATCATCACCACCTTCCACCCGCCCCCGCCTCTAATCCTGCAGGTCTGCAGGCTGCCACCCTGAAACTCCAGTGTGCCTCTAGACTACCACTCTTGAGCACACTCAGGCCTCAAAACCCCCCAAAACCAACCAGAACATCACACCAGAGGGCGACACACACACTGTGTAAACACATCATCACTGCCACTCACACAAAACCAAAAATCGACTTGGAAGACAGAGCACATACCACCAGACCACAAAGAACATGAAAAACCAATGTCTCATCTCCTAGGACGCCACCGCACTCCATCGCAATGGGCCATTACCAGGCATCCTCAGCCATGCACCCCACTATTATCTCCAGATACAACCTGTCCGTAGTGACGAGAAGAACACACTATACCACAAGCGGAGTCGCTACCTCTTGCAAAGCCTCCTACACCTAAAAAAAAAAAAAAACTTAACCACTCTATAGAGCAGAGGCGCTACCTCCCTCTAAAACACATGGCTGCTAGAGTTTCACCAAAAGCTACCTCAACTCCTAGAGTACAACCATAACAAATGGCTCCCATCACCCAGGTCAAATGTAACTGCCACCACTGAGAACCCTCACACAGAACATTCACAGAACACTCACTCATCAACACTCCACATGACATCTACATCACATCACATACAGGCACTACACAACACACCTACCTCCTTTACCCAACCACACAAACACAAGGCACTTCACAGACAGGCACTACACAACAGATCCCCCCCCTCACATTATTTTAAAAAAGTGTAAAACCCAAACAGAATTTTGTTTTTTCTATCAAATAAATCTCGCTCATTTCTAATTCTTTTTTTTATTTTTTGTTATTTCATGGACAGCCATCTCGGGAGGATAGCTCAGGGGCAACGTGCTCACCTTGGAAGCAATACGACACGGAGCACCACAGGTTCGATCCCCGGGTCTGCACTTAGAAACCTCTAGGTATTAAGCGCGTTATTAATAACCAATCATATCATATCATAACTGGCCAGAACAACTCCCTACGGACAAGAAGAGAGTTTCAAGGAAATTTCAGGAGCTCAACAATATTATGGGTGTTCAAGATGTTGGTGAGTCACTTCTCATACCTAACCTGCCTTTTGCCTACTACTCGGCAGCACATGACTTGTTCTTGTGCATTGACCGTAGACGGTACATCGGTTCACCGAATCAGAGGAGATGAGCTTTGAGTGCTCCTGTGGTCAGACCATGATGTGGTGAATGCTCAAATTGATATTGGGGAGGAGAAGGGCTTGAAGAGTCAATGGACATGTAAGGACTTTCACTTGAAGTATAGGGAGGTGGGGTCGGAGCTGCTGTTAAAGATAGACAAATGTTTTGAATTCAATGACAATGGTATGGATAGTTTACAGGTCCTATGGGATAGGTTTAAGGCTACCGTCCGGGGTGACCTGATAAGTATAGCCTCATTCCGTAAGAAAGAGGAAAAGTAAAGAATTCTTCCTGAGGGACAAGATAAGTAAATCGCAGCCACGAGGTCCAAAAATGTGTTATGTTAACCCTGCTAGGACATGTGAACTCTGGCTCCTGAAAGCTGAATTGAGGGCCCTATTGGTGCATGATACGGAATGGACGCTTACGTTCTTGAAACAAACATAATATGAAAAGGAGGAAACGGCGGATAGAACAGAGATTGAGAGTACAGTGTGCTCCGAGGAGGGTAGCCACAATCCATACGCCTTTGGGAGAGATCAAATATAGAGAGAATGGTCTACAAGAGGCCTTTAAGAGATTTTATGACATGTTATACTGGTCTGAGTGTGATAGACAACTAGAGGTGGTTAAGGCTTATTTAGATGCCTTCGAGATCCCAAGACTATCAGGGGAGGTTGTGGAGAGTCTGGAGGCCCTGATCACTGCTGAAGAGGTGGCAAACAAGATCAAGTGGTAAGTTCCCGGGGGACAACGGCTACTCTGTTGGGCTCTATAAACTTTTTTGCTCCACTTTGTTGTCAGTACCGGTAAGACTCTTTAATTATATTTGATAAATTATAAATTACTCACCATCATGGCTAACGTACTCCTAGTCCATAGATCACTTTCCTCCATATCGTATGGACGTCCCTTGCTAGGGACGGGAAAGGGAACATTTTTCACCAGAAAAAATGGTTTTACCCTTTAAATTTAGATGCGCACGGGGGCGCAGCCCAGGGAGCATGCGCTCCCCTGACTCCGCCCCCCGGCACCACCTCAGTCCCCTTTGACGCGTCGACAATTGTACAATTGCCTAATGAGACAGGTTTAAGGGGGAGGATGGTGGGACGTATGGAGGAAAGGGGACTATGGACTAGGAGTACGTTAGTCACTACAGTGAGTAACTTATACTTACTCCTACGTCCTGTCCCCTTTCCTCCATACTGTATGAACGATTACAACTGAATGCAGCCAGGGAGGAGAGTTGACCCTCTAAGAGAACAAGTTCTTCATAACTGCCTGGCCAAATGCAGCATCAGACCTGGAGCTGGCATCCAAGCAGTAGTGCTTGCAAAAGGCAGAGCGGGTAGCACACGTAGCCGCCTTGCTGATCGTCTGCCATGGGATGCGTCTTTGGAAAGCCACAGCCATGGCTCTGATGGTATCGGCGTGAAAGTTTGCAGGCAAAGGCTTGCACTGTCCTTCATATGCCTTCTTGATGGCCATAACCATCCACCTTGCTAGGGAAGCCTTGGATTCTTGATAGCCTGGTTTTAATCCTCCAAATGTGATGAACAGCAAGTCCGATTTACGGAAGCTCTTAGTCCTGTCCAGATAGAATCTTAGAGGACGTCAAAATACAGACAGTGCAATAACTTCTGAGCCTCATCCTTTGGGTCTAAGCACCACCTTATCACAGTGAAATGTTATATAGGGCTCTAAAGCCACCAGGGCCTGAATTTCACCGATACAGCATGCCGATGTAAGTCCCACCAGCAGGGCCGTCTTAATGGTAACCAGCCTGATATCCGCAGAAGCCATAGCCTCGAATGGTTTGTGCGCCAGGGTGCCGAGCACCACGTTAAGGTCCCAGACTGGATGTGGACGTTTGACAGGCGTATATAACCTGGTTAGACCCGCCAGTTGTCTCCTAACCACCGTATTGGAGGATGAAAAGATAGTGTCATCCGAGTTCTTGTAGGCCCCTATGGACGCCTGATACGTACGGCATGTGTCTAACTGCACACCTGAATTAGCCAGATGCGCTGAAAAATACAGGACATCGTCCAGCAATGATGTTAGTGGATCAATCTAATTTGTTTTTGCCCAGTGATGAAACCTGGTCCACTTGCTCCTGTATTGACTCCTGGTGGAGTCACTTCTGGCACCTTGTATGATAGCCAGGCTATCCTGCGACAGGTGGAGATGCCTCAGGGAAACCTGCTCAGGAACCAAGCTGTGAGGGCTAACTTCTGGGGGAGCAGGGTGAACCACTGTGCCACCCTGGTGGGTGTACTGTGAGGTGTACTAGGGGGCTGAACCTACAGACGGAGGAGTTCTGAGAACTAGGGTCTTGCGGGCCACCATGGTGCTGTCAGGATGAGCCAAAGGCTCCGAGACTCCCAGACCCTGCAGATGACCTTGTAAACTAGGAGAGTGCGGGGGAAACGTGTACGCATTCCTGTTCCACAGAATGCATCGCTCTACAAGCCTCTGCCCTTCCCCAGCCAGGATACAAACAGGGCGCCTCTTCTGTTGGCACTGCACTGGTGGCAAAGAGGTCCACCTGAGGGTGGCCCCACCTGCTGAAGATCCCCTGGAGGACTTCTTCGTTCAACTGCCACTCGTAATTGTCCATCTCCAGCCTGCTGTGCCTGACCGCCTCCAGGTTGGATTCCCCAGGAAGGTGGACCGCTGACAAGTGAATGCCCTTCGACAGTGCCCACTCCCAGATGTCAATCGAAAGCCTGCAGAGAGGCGGGGACCTGGTAACAGCCTGCTTGTTGATGTAATACATGCAGGTGGAGCTGTCTGTTTGGATGCAGACCGATTTGCTGCTGACCATGGGGAGAAAGGCCTCGAGAGCAAGCCAGATGGACATCATCTCAAGTCAGTTGATGTGCTCCAGCTGCTCATGATGAGAGAATAAATAAATCAGACCTATAGTTAACTTGTGCTTTCTCTTTCCGATGTTATAATGAAGAATTGATGTTTATTACACAAGAAATGATTCCATTTTAGAGTATGCTTAAACTGGTTTATTTTAGCCCCGTAATTAATTTAATTGAATTAAAGTCATTCAATAACGTTTAGAGTTCATTTATTTTCATATTTGGCTTCCAATAAACAGGTTTTTTGCTTCATTGAATTTAACTCATTCAATTATACCTGTACTATATTTTCAAATTAGGACTTCTTTCGCCTGAACCCGACACGTGTTTCCCCGCAAAAGGTGTAGCGGTTCTTCAGGGGTATCGGCTAATAAGTGTAAATTATATCCAAAAGAAATAGTCTTCCTCTTATTCATATGTAATCTTAGGTACACATATTCAGACACATTGACTTCCTGGTGAGAGAGACAAGTAGAGAAAAGAAATATATGACGATATTACGTGATTAATTGTTTGTATTGGGATCTGATTATTAGATTTAAATGGAGACAGTTGTGATACTAAACCGGGGAACATATACTTCAACTTACTTAATGTTCTCCGTTTTCTTGTAGCCGAGTAGTTATACGTAGTTATGCCTCAACTTATTTGTATCCAATTTAGTGAGTTGACATCCCTAGAGAGAGGATTAATGGACCGGTGGTCAGCGAGGTGCGTTATTTGCGTCTAACACATATGTTGCATTTTGTAGTTTAGTGCGACCGAACGCACTGTAAAAGCGGCTTACCTTAAGTTATATTAAATCCACGTTCGCTCGTCTGGTACGATTGCCGTTGTCAATGTAAATAGCATTGGTTTGTTCACCCGGAAGCAAAATAAAGCTTCATGTGGAGTTGTTTCCAGGCACCCGCCAGTAAAATCAAGTGCGAAAAATACAAGTACCAGAATCCTCAGAGCTAATTAATTTGCCACACCTGAAAATGAAATGCAGACACGCTTGAAAAAACAAAGAAACTCAGCCTCCCTGAAGATTGCTGAAGTCATGAAAACATGCGTTTGGAGGAGAAGCTAATGACTGGTAACAGAGCGCCTGCCTTACTTATCTTTAAACAGAACTCTGTATTGAAAATGAAAACCCATGATCCTGAACCGCAGGACGGATCGATGGAGTTCCCTGATCGGGACGTGCAGGTAAGCATCTTTCAGATCCAGAGAACATATCCAGTCTCCCCTGCACAAATTCTCTGCAATGAAGGCTGGGGTAACCATCTTGAACTTTTGGAGAGGAAGGGAACGGTTCAAGAAAGAAAGGTCCAACAACTCTCAGGCAAGCCTGGTTCTTTTTGTGTATACTATGTTATGTTATTTTGCATTTATATAGCGCTTTAAGTACCGTTGGTATGATCTCAAGGCGCTGGTAGGTTGAACGCCCTCGGGAACCGAAGTTCAAGTCAGTAGAGAGAGAGATAGTCATAAGGTGCGTATGAGCATCGGATATGTGTGCAGCAGGTGAGGCATTCGTGTGATAGCTGCTTCTTAGCGGTAGGCGTGGTGGTTGGGAGATCAAGAGTATGTGATTGTTCTGGCAGGTTATTATCCAGACCGATTCTGGCTGCGTTAGGCCCGACGAGAACGCCTAGGATGGAGGCTGCGTAACCAGCTGTGTTTTGTTAGGATGATGGGCAGTATGAGGCAAGTTATGGTATGAGAACAGCTACACCGAATGGTGTCATAGTATCGCGGTGTTCTAGTTGAGTGGTGGTTTAAAGAAGAGAGTAAGCGTGGAGATGTGATATGGTGGTTTACCTTAGGTGCTCGAGATCGAGCACACTCCAATAGTTCCATGCACTCCGACCGTTCCATGCACTCCAAACCGTTCCATTCACTCGTTTTATGCACTCCAGCCATTCTATGGACTTCAGATCGTTCCATGCACTCGAATCATTTTGTAAGTGTCCATGCCGTGCCCTCTATCTGTTCCGTGCATTCCATCAGTTGCATGAACTCGCTCAGTTCTATGCACAATATCATTTTGATCAGTTCTAGGTGTTCCTTCTGATCAATACACTTCGTCTGGTCTATACATCTATACATGTTATCCCTTCATCATCCGGTCTGCTCATTTCCACGTCATCTGTTCTCCATGCATCATCCATCCACCTACTTGACCCGTTCCATACACCCTGTTTCACCAGTTCCATCCACATACGTCATCCGTTCATCCACTTAAGTCATCCTTTCATCTGCCTACTTCATCCGTTCCACCCACTTCACCCGTTTCATCCACACACTTCATCTGTTCCACCCACTTCACCCGTTTCATCCACACACTTCTTCCGTTGCACCCACTTCACACGTTCCACCCACTTCACCCGTTCCACCCAGTTCATCCATTCCATCCCCATACTTCACCCATTCCATCCCCATCCTTCACCCATTCCATCCCCATACCTGACCCGTTCCATCCACATAGCTGACCCATTCCATCCTCCCATTTTCTCTGTTCCTTCCACATAATTCACCCGTTCCTTCCACATACTTCATCCGTTCTATCCACATATTTCACCCGTTACATGCATATACTTCACCCGTTCCATCTACCTACTTTCTCCGTTCCATCTACCTACTTCACCCGTTCCTTCCACATACATCACCTGTTCCATTCATCCGCTTCCTCCAATTCAATCCACCTATTTCGCCCGATCCATCCACATACTTCACCCGTTCCACCCAGTACATCCGTTCCACCCAGTTCATCCGTTCCACCCAGTTCATCCGTTCCAATGTCATACTTCACCCATTCCAACCCCATACTTCCTCCGTTCCAACCACATACTTCACCAGTTTCATTCAACATACTTTGCCCGTTCCGTCCACATACATCACCGTTCTTTCCAGATACATCTCCCGTTCCTTCCAAATTGTCTATTCTATTTGTTCCATTTATACCATGCACTCTTACATTCCATACCATCTATCTGTTTCATGCACTCTACCAGTTCTGTGTACTCAGGAAACTCATCCGTAACATGTATTCGTCTTTCCATCCTCTCCACTTTATTCCTCTCGTCCATTTTGTTCCTCTCATCCATTACAATCATTTCCTCCATTTCATCAATTTCAACCACTTTACTGTTTTCGTACAATTTATTCTTTTCATCCACATCACTGCTTTGATCCGCTTTACTCATTTTATTCAGTTTGACCTTTTTAGTTTACATTAGAGGTTATTAGTTTTCGATTTCTCGCTTGGATCTTGATGTTGGATAATTACTTTTTTTTTTTTTTATATTTATGATCTAGAAGTTTGGGCTAGTTGAATTGCTGTTACCCACTTTATTCCTCACGTCCACTTTGATCCTCATGTCCATTACATTTATTTCACCCATTTCATTAATTTCAACCACTTTACTGCTCTCATACAACTTTTTCTTTTTCCACTTCACTGCTTTGATCCTTTTTACACATTCGATTTTGTTAGTCCTTTTTTAGTTTAACTTAGAGGTTATTAGTTTTCGCTTTCTTGCTCGGATCATGATGCTGGATTTTTATTTATGATCTAGCATTTTGGGCTCTTCTCATTGAGAAGCTTAATGTCATTCTCACTGAGAAGCTGGAACTTCCTCCACCGCCTGGCTCGCTAACACAGAGCGGATTTATGCCAACAGAGTTGCTGTCCCAATCTGCGGAAGTGGAGGGGAGGAAGGAGGAAACAGAGGAATTGGTAGGCGGAAGCCAGTGGACGGGTCCGCAAACCTTGCCCGCCAGGATTGTACGTGAAGGGCAAGCTTGCTGCCCACCGGAGACTCGTGGATCCGGATGGACCTGTCGTAACGTCTTTCCCTCTGAGGTTGGTGCTGAGGAGGGGAACTGAAAAAACCCGTTATCTGCCTTGAGATGCTTGCACCTGTATTGGCTCAGACACCTGTCAGGTTGCCTCAACCGTCTCTCCTGGAAGCACCTAAAGCCTCCAAATGCCTGACACCTTGTCCGAGTGCTGGTGAGCCTCGCTGTAGGTCTTGGGTGTAGATTTTGTTAAAATAGACAAGGATTTAGCTGTCTGGTAGCTATACATTTTCTTGTCTAGTTCCTAGTCTGTTGTCGAGTGGAACAAGACACCCCCTCAAACGGCAGGTCAAGGATGCGTTCCTGCACATCTGGGTTGAATTTTGTCACCTGGAGCCAAGCCTATCTCCTCATGTCGGTGGCGATACATATGGCTCTGCCTGAGGTGTCAATGTGGGCCACCAAAGACTCCATTATATCCTGGGCCACAATTCTGGCCTCCGCCTACACTGCCGTGAATGTGCCTGGCTGTGGGCAGGAAGCTCTGGGAGTAAGTCTGTGATTTCCCACCACAACTTTTGATAGACAGCCGCCAACATGGCATCAGTGTTGGCCTGACGCAGGTGGAGCGTGGCATTTGAGTAGATATTTTCTTAAAACAACTCCAACAGCCTTTCCTCCTTGCCCAGGAATGAAGAAGCGGATGAGGCTGAGGAAGACTGTGGTTTGGAAAATAGTGATGCTGCTGCTATAATAGAGGAATGTGGCTGGGGGTGTACCAACAATAAGAGGGAGTCCCCCTCCATCTACCTGTATTTGGCATCCAGGCGCTTGTTGGTAGGCTGGGTTGAGTGTGGCTTGAGCCAGCCCTTTTTGGCTAAGGATTCCATGTCCTTCTGAAGAGGGATGCCAGTTCTCGTGGGAGGACTAAGTGCAAATACTTCAGCTAGGACCCCCGCCTCGGGTTACTCCACCTGCGGTTGAGGTATGCTGAGGTACTCCGCCAGACCAGTCATCTTCCCATGGAATGCTTTAGCTGACGATTGTGTGTACGGATCTTCCTCTTCGGGTGAGCGTGCAGCTGGCAGCTGTGGCGTGTGGACAGGCTGCTGAGGGGGCTGAGTCGGGGGCTGAGCTGCCGTGAATGGAGCGGGTGTGTAAGACAGGGGCTGAGCTGGAGGTTGCAGTGTCCTGGGTGGTCCCTGTCTTGCCAAACTGGGGGATGCTTACCTCCCCTGTGAAGTGGAGGGGTAAGACGTGGACCAGGTAATGGGCGTTGTCCAATCCCATCTGGATGCACGCTCCCCAGCCTGATCTCCGTGCGGAAAAGGAGCCAGGTGAGCGGCCATTTTGTCTTGCTAAGAGCAAGAGGCATGGCGATTGCTGAGCTGGGTCCGGTCTACACCTGCACGCTGAACAGTGAAGCCTGGGACCTTCCCTGCACCTCAGGTCAAGACATGGGAGGCAGTGTGCCTTCGGCCATGGTGCCGGTAGTGCTGCATACAGGCACCCCCTCGGATATGGGCCCGTTATTAGGGCGAAGCCCCTCGGGTCAGAGCACAGTAATAGAGCCTTATGGCCCCTTAGCAGTGGGACCAGTAGGATCTTGCGACCCCTTGGCCGGTAGCTGGAGTAGCCTCGGTCTTCTTGCTGGTTTTAGGCCCTGGAAAGGTCCCTCCCGCTTGGGCGCTTCAAAGGGAAGGAGTCGCCCTTACGGGGTGCAAAGGAGACCAGAGCGCCCACCTTCGGCCTGGTCTTCGTCCTCACGTATGCTTTGGGGTCCTCTGGAGGTTATCTTTCAAAAAGCTCTCTCCACCTGGCCAACCGATTCTTCAGAGCATGCAGGGTCAAGGTGTTGCACGCGGTACAGCCAGCCAAGGCATTGTCTGGGCTAAGGTAGCAGAGGCAGAGTGCAAGAGGGTCGGACATGGGGAAGGAACCCTCACATGCTGGACACCTGCTGAAACCCACCATTGTCAATATGCGCCGGGGAGGTGCGTGGCACCTGAGGACAGAGCAGTATCTGATCATTGGAAGAGAAAAAAGAAAGAATCACTTCTTCCAGGGAAGAGCGCGTGGAATTACAAGGCCGGAGCCCTAACCCAGGAGCGCCGGTGAAAGCGGTCCGTTCCCGTTGACGGGGGAAAAAAGAGGACTGCGGTGTGGCACCTGTGGGCGGAGTCAGGGGAGCGCATTATCCCAGGGCTGCGCCTCAGCGCGCATCTAAATTTAAAGGGAAAGATGATTTTTCTGGTGAAAAAGTTTCTGTTTCCTATCCCTAGCAAGGGACGCCCATACAGAATGGAGGAAAGGGGACGGGATGTAGGAGTAGGGGGCTCATTGCCGGACACAATGATGGGGGGCATTATTACTGTGATCCTCAAGGAGGGGAAGTATAACCTTAGGGCACCCATGGGTAGGGGCTGTGAGGAACCTGAGGGCATCCTCACCTTTTTCCCCCCTTTATCCTCCTCTCAGGTTGACTGGGAAAGGCAATCGCTGTTGGATCCGGACCCTGGGGGTGGATATGCGAGGGAGGATGTCCTTAGGTGAGACATGGTATCCCCATTCCCTTTTCAGAATGAACCCTCTATTCTTCAAGCCTTTGCAGGCTGTCAGCCCTTTTCCTTCACTTCCCTCCAAAGTGTCCCTCCAAAACACCATCTCAACACTGGGACGAGGAATAGACCAACTAAGAAGACACATCTTTATTTGGTTGAGATAAAAACATATCCGCTTTATATTGTTAATAAAGACACACATCAGTCAGGTACGAGGAGGAGACAATAGAGAGATATACATACTTCCTTTATTAATTCAGACATCCCAAAACACCACTCTGGTACTGAGAGGAAGAAGAGGGATGTGGAGGTATACAGGTGGAACAACCAGGCCCGTCCACCTAATGGGTTCCGCCATAGGCAGGCAACTGGATTTACTGACCCACCCCTTTGGCGCTTCGGCTATATTACAATTGCCTTATAGCACAGGTTTTTTTAAGGGGGAGGATGGTGGGACGTATGGAGGAAAGGGGACTATGGACTAGGTGTACGTTAGTCACTACTGTGAGTAACATAATTACTCCTATGTCCAATCCCCTTTATTTGCATTTATTATACGCCCAAATCCGGGGGTGTCGCGGCGTAAATTACAAGATTAAAGTAAGGCTTTGTGGTTACAAGGGAGAAAGTTGTCAGGTCATGACATTTGACATCGTAGTTACAACACAATATAGATTGACAAACGCGTAAGCTTACAGTTATTCAGCACAACATATGGTTATAGAAGAAGCAGATAAAAATGTGTTGAAAAGCCAAGTTTTTAGTAGTTTCTCAAAGTGAGTGTGGCAGGGCTCATTGCTTATGTTAGAGGGGAGTGAGTTCCAGATTATGGGAACTGCTACAGGGAATCTGGAACCACCTGTACTTGAATTCTTGACGCAGTGGATGAGTAAGTGAGTGCTAGAGTTAGATCTAAGAGATCTAGTTGAAGTTTTGCGAGTGAGACATTGATTAAGATAGATGGGGGTGTTTTGGGTGATGCATTTGTGTGTGGTGGTCCATACTGCATGGGCGATTACCACTGAATGAAGCCCTGGGGAGGAGAGTTGCCTCTTTAGGAAAACAAGTTTCTTACAACTGCATGGCCAAATGCTGTGTCTGATCTGATACTGGCCTCCAAGCAATAGTGCTTGCAGAAGGCTGTTGGAGAAGCCCAAGTAGCTGATTGTCTGCCATGACAGGTGTCTCTGCAAAGCCACAGCAGTGGCCTTGGCTCTGACTGCGGGGGCATGCATGTTTGCTGGAAAAGTCATGTGATGACCCTCATAAGCCTCATGATGGCCATCACCATCCACCTAGCTATTGACCCTTGGATGCTTGGCCGCCTGGTTTTGACCTACCAAAGGTAACAAACAGGGCATCCGATTTGTGGAAGCTCCTAGTCCTGTCCACGAAGAATCTCAGTGCATGCCTGTCACCCAGACAGTGCAACACTTTCTCTGCCTCATCTTTCAGATTTGGAAAGAAGGTTGGAAGCACCATCTCCTCATTGAGGTGAAAAGATGACACAATCTTTGGGAGAAATGAAGGGTGCGTCCTTAGCACCACTTTGTCTCAGTGTAATGTGGTATATGGCTCTGAACCGACTAGAGCCTGAATCTCAATGATCCTGTGCCCTGGGTTAAGGCCAACCAGGTGAGCTGTGTTAGGCAGAATCCTGTGCAGTTCCCTTAGGGAGCACTACAGAAGATTAAGACTACAGGTGAGAGCAATAAATCCCCTTTGGTATCAGTCTGTACCACAAAGATTTAGTTGGTAGCTGTGGCTAAGCAGTCAGACTTATCTCAAGAGGGAGATGAGCAGTATTCAGGGTTTACACAATAGGCCTACAGTACTATGGCACAAGGAAACACTGACCAAAGCTTTGTATTAAAAAGTATATATATATTTATTTTATACACTTCTAATAAAACACATGTATCACAGTCATCAAGCAAGTTAAATTAAGTCAAAGGAAAAATATACACACTCCCAAGTTAAATTGTAGACTAAGTGAAAACTGAGCAAAACGGCACAGTGAAAACCACACACAAGGGATAGTCTACCAATTTCTCACAAGGGAGGGAAAGAACGAGTTATACAGAAATAGTTTCTTACACACCCTAGCAACACTTCCCATAAGTTTGTGAACCAGTTTAAGCAAGACAGTGCATCAGTATAGGCAATACTTAAATGAAAACTGAGCAAAACGGCATTTCACAAGGTTTAAAAAGGGGAAGAAAAGGGTAGATATAAGAAATAGGTGCACCAACACAGTTCTAGTTGAGAATCAATCTAAAGAAGGCAGTTCTAACAACTGTAGCCGAGTCAGTAGGCCTGTGCCAGAGTCAGTGGTAAAGGGCAAGGGTCCAGGAGCAAAATGTTCTCGTCGCTGCAGTCAAGTCTTTGGTTAACGAATTTGAAAAGGTGGATGCAGACGTTGAAAGGACAATGTTAAGAGAGAGGGGTGGCCAACTCAACAGGTAGGTAAAGTATTTAAAATACCTTTAGTGCTACCGCAAAGAAAGGGTGGCCTGGCGGAACAATGTACCTTGAAAATGAAGAAGTGGCTCCTGCGGTGGCGGTTTTTCCTGGTAGTTCCTGCAGTTCGGGTGATCCAGCAGAGGAAGAGAGGCTCTCGTCGTGGAGGAAGGTTCGAGTTACTGCATTACCCAGGGATGAAACCAGCCGCGGTGTGCCTGACGAATAAAAGGTACGCTCCTTTAAATCGCGGTCCGGGTGGACTGGTGCCTGGCTATCCGGCCTCCGAGTACTGGGTACTGGTGATTCGACCAAGGCAGGTCTGGGAAGGCGATTGGCAAACTGGTTGGCCCCACCAGCTCCAGGGAAGAAGGCTCTTGCAGATGAAGATCTTCTCTCGTCGTTTGGAGAAAAGTGGTGAGACACTGCAGCAGGGCTTCACCGGTGGTTCAGTCATTGCAGATGTCTTTGGTTTCTCTCCTCTTCGGCTTCGTAGTTCCAGTGGCGACGTCTTGCTCTTCCAGTCCTCAGGACCCTGCTTTTATGCAAAAAGATCCCCATTCATACAGCCTAGCTGTCACTCACACAGTGGAGTGGTCATCTTGGCGGGAGACCCTCCAGCCTATCAGGATAGAGTGCGACATGGGTTGCGGAGGCAACCCTGTCCAGGGGTTCTACTCCCCCTCCCACACAATGGACCCAACACAGACTCAGTGGCGCCGAAAGGAGGGCTTCTCGGTAGAAGCCCGTCAAAAGGACGAACAAAGGATCCCCGACCTGGGTTAGGAGTTTAGAGAAAGACATGAGAAAGAAGTTATATTCAAGCTCTGGCAAATAAAACCTACCAGAGTAAAGTTAATTTTCAAATAAACCGGCGATATGTTAGAGGCTGTCAGAAAAAGTGGTAGCCTCGAACAATGGGAAAATCCCATAGGAAAATATTCACGGTTGAATATTTATGGTAGTAACCACTGCCACCAGCCAGAAACTTTTGAGAGAGGGACTGTACGGTACCCTCTCGAAAATGAACATAAGGGAAAAACTTTTTTATTTTTTTATTTGTATATATCAAGTTAACTTGATTTAACAAAAAGTTTGTTACTTTCTGTATTCTGAGTTCCTTTTGTTTCCTTTCACTGTTGTTAATGACATGTTATTCTGGCTTAATGGCGTTTTCGAGTTTCGCCTTGCTGCATTGAGTTAGAGCGGCTTGAAGATCTTCACTGTAGCAATTGACCAAGATGTTTTTGGGCCGCTCATTAGTCGTTGCCACCATACCTCTTCTTCGTTCACAATGTAAGTTTCTAGTAGCGGATGTAGGTATGCTTGTCGGATCTGTTGGATAGCCGGACAGACGAGTAGCAAGTGTCTCACTGTCTCAGTCTGGTCAGTTTTTTGACATAACCGGCATGTTTTGGTGGTTGATTGGCCTCTTACAAATAGAATCTCATTTGTAAGCAGCAAATTCAAGCGTGCTATTAAAAAAGTTTGTCGCATCGGTTTGTTTGGGAATCTTCGCAGCAGCTGCATTGTATCATTTAATTTCTTTGATATGGATGAGAGATGGATCAGGAGCTTGTTGGCGTTGGCTTTTTCCTGGGTAGCGATCCAGTCCGCTTCCCCCAGTTTTTTTTTTTTTGGGGGGTTCTGGATCAAGTCCTCTTCCGTGCATGCAATGTACTCCAGCTGGGCTCTTTTCTGAGTTGCCCAGTTTGATATCATCTTGCATCTTCCTCCTTTAATTTCAGCGTCTATTAGTTTATAAAGAGGTAGTGCATCTGGGAGAATTGTTTTCCTGAACAGAGAGATGCTGCAGAATTCCACCGTCGCTTTTAGGGAGGTGAGGCCTAGCTCTCTTCTGATAGCGTCTGTGTCAATTTTGGCAGGTTCAGGACTACTTACCAGAAAAAGCCCTCCAGTTTTTGCCATATGTTAGTTGGAATAGTTGGCATGGCGTTGGCGCCGTATGTTAGGGCAGAGACCACTTTGGCTTTGTAAAACTTAGTGTTTGTATCAGGGAGAAGCGGCGATATCTTTTGTCCAGGACTCTGGCCTGTGTTGTCAGGGAGCGAACTTTCTTCCAGAGTTCCTTTTGCATGCTCTTCTCTAAGGTTGTACTGTCAATCATTGCTCCCAGGTATATGATGTTTGCGACAGTTTCAACGTTGACTTTTTCCAAGTTCTAGTGGAAGATTTTGGATCTTCTCGGGTTACGTTCCAGAATGAGGACCTTTGTTTTTGCTTTGTTTATCAGCAGGTTAGTTGTAGTCCAATCTCGGTTCTGTCCACCAGAGTGATGCTGTCAGCGTATAGCAATCGTTGCACTGGGTCGCCACCAATTCTTGGGGGGAATGCTCTGACAGCTTGGCCTGAGTCTTTCAAGTCGCCAATGAAAGCTGTGAATAGTGCCGGGGCCAGAGGACAGCCTAGTTTCACTCCTCGGTACATTGGCATTTCTGCCGACAGCAAACCGTTTTGATTCAGTTTTACCCTCATTGTTGTGTCCTTGTGTAAGGCTTTTATTGGTGCAAGAATATTATCCGGACAGCTCCAGGCTTTGAGCTTCGCCCACAATTTCTCTCTGTCCACTAAGTCAAAAGCTTGCGATAGGTCTGTAAACGCAAGAAATGCTCTAGATGTGCCTTCAAGTGTTTTGCTCTTAATTATGTTTAGCAGCATAATGTTGACTGTTGAGGTGGAGTTTTTTTTAATCCAGTTTGAAAGGGGTCAGCGCATGGTGCTGTCTTTGCCCAATCATGGAATTCTTTTAGCAATAGCGTCCCATAAATTTTCCCGATCATATCCAAAAGAGCGATTGGTCTGTAGTTGCATGGATCTGACCTATCGCCTTTTTTATAGATTGGGACAACTGTTGCTGTTGTCCAGGATCTCGGTATTGATCTTGTATTTGAGCAGTTGTTGAACACCCTGCTGATGAACCGAGTCCAGTTCTTCGGGAAGTTTTTTAGATCTATGTTTGTGATCCCATCGGGTCCTGGGGCTCTGGAAGTTTTCAGTTTTTGTAAAATTTCTGTTATGTCCTCTTTGTCGGAAAAACCATTAACCCTTTCCAGTACTTCCATAGTAAGATGGGATGTACTGGTTTAGTTCATAGGATTTGACTAGTAAAGTCAATTGGGACTTTACATGCCGTGGGAGACAGTAGTCAGTCCCAGGGTATGGAGTCTATGTTTGGGGGTCGCTACGACACCCCTGTGTCACTGCACTGAGGGTGCTGTGTAACACATGTGCATAAAGATGGTTCCTATCGGGTTGAGGAAATCCCATAGGCATTAAACACAAAAATAGCCTAGAACACACATAGCAAAAATGCCTAAGAGTGGGAAAAAGAGGCTCACTCTTAGCAGGAGAAAAGAAACAAACCCTTCTAATCCAGCAAAGCTGCTGGGGGACTCTATAGGTAAGGGAAATTAGCCACAGAATGAGAATTCTCCCCAACAAGCTGTCTTAATGGAAAGCAGTCTGATATCCTCTGATGCTGTGGGCTCAAACTGTTTTTGGGCCAGGGTGGCCAGCACCACGTTGAGGTCCCAGACCGGGTGCGGGCACTTGACTGGGGGATACAACCCGGTCAAGCCCACCAAATGCTTTTTGACCACCGGATTGGAGAAGGAAAAGACGTTATCTCTGGAATTTTTGTACGCCCCCATGGCCGGCAGATAAGATCGACCTGCACACTGGAATGAGCCAGAAGCGCGGAAAAAGACAACAGATGGTCTAATGCGAATGCCAGAGGGTCTATCTCATTTGCCTTGGCCCAGTGACAGAACCTGGCCCATTTGCTTCTGTATTGACTGGTGGAGCTGCTTCTCGCCCCTTGAATGATGTCCAAGTTGTCCTGTGACAAGTGTATATGTTTCAGGGTCACATGTTCAGGCACCAAGCTGCTGGGGCTAACCTCTCCAGGGCGGGGTGTACCATCGTCCCTCCCTGCTGGTATAATAGGGGTGCTGGTCCCACTGGAAGGGGAACTGGAGGTTGACCTGACAGTCGGAGGAGCTCTGAGAACCAAGGTCTGTCCGGCCACCGCAGCGCTATCAGTATGAGTCGTAGCCACTGAGCAGATGACTTTGCAGATGACCCTGTGAATCAACGGGTTGGGGGAAAAGCGTATGCCCACATATCGTTCCACTGAATCAGTAACGCATCCCCCAGTGAACCTCTGCCCTGTCCCGCCCAGGACGCACACTGGCGACATCTCCTGTTGCTCACGGTGGCAAATAGGTCTACCTCAGGATGGCCCCACCTGTTGAAGGTCTCCCTCAGGACGCCCTCGTTCAACTGCCACTCGTAGTGGTCGACCCCCTGCTTGCTGAGTCTGTCCGCCTCCAGGTACGAATCCCCCTAGAGGTGGACAGCCGATAGGTGTATGTTGTTCGCCAGTGCCCACTCCCATATAGGTCAATGGACAACCTGCCGAGGGGAGGAGACCTGGTGCCCCCGTTTGTTGAGGTAATAAATGCAGGTGGAGCTGTCTGAAAGCAGACCGGGTTGTTATTGATAATAGGGAGGAAAGCTTTGAGAGCAAGCCAGATGGCCATCATCTCAAGCCAATTGATGTGTTGTAGCTGTTCCTGCTTCGACCAGAGTCCATGGCCAATGTGCTCGTCCAGGGTCGCCCCTCAACCTTAAAGGGACGAGTCCATGGTAATGGTGAACACTGGTTGTGACTGTCAGAATGGCCTGCCCACTAACAGGTTGGCCTCTGCCCTCCACCACGTAAGGTCCTGGTGAAGGTGCTTTGGTATGATGATTAGAGCTGCTTGGGAGCCCGTTTCCGGATTCCAAGAGTCTGAGAAATTTAACTGCAGCCTCCTCATTTTGTGCCTTGTGTGCGGCACCGCCAGGAGACATGCCGCCATGATCCCCAGCAGGCGCTTGTAAAACCATGCTGAAGTTACTGACCTGCTCAGGAGATGGCCCGTGGCATCCTCATTGCCTGGACCTTGTCCTCAGAGGGGAAGGTCCTTTCTTCCCTCGTATACCAGATTAGCCCCAAGAATGTCAAGGACTGAGTGGGATGTAACTGATTTCTTGAGGGTGATGGAGAACCCCAATTTGTATAGAGTGTGCATAAGCCTGGCTGCCGTGCGTTGTACTTCCTCAGGAGACGCAGCTCCCACAAGCCAGTCGTCGAGGTATGGATAGAGGTGGTGCCCCTCCTCTCTGAGCAGAGCTGCCACTGCATTCATTAGTCTCGTAAAGACTCTCGGGCCGAATTGAGACCAAATGGGAGGACCTTGTATTGGAAGTGGAAGCCAATAATCCTGAAGCGTAGAAAAGAATGATGTGACTCCCAAATCAGGACGTGTAGGTATGCATTCTTTAGATCCAGGGAGCACTTCCAGTCTTCCCCACACAGTGTTTCCGCTATCAGAGCTGGCGTAACCATCTTGAACTTTTGGAGTGGTAGGGAGAGAAAGGTTCAATGTTGAAAGGTCATTGTATGGCAAAGATGCAGGAGTAGAAACCCATGCCTCGCTGCGAGGGTGGGACCTCTTCCACTGCCTGGCTCACTATGAGCGAGCAGATCTCTGCCAGAAGAGTTGCCGTCTCAATCTGTGGGAGGTGGGAGGGGGGGGGGGCGGGAGAAAAGGAGGATTGAGGTACCGGTAGGCGGAAGTCCAAGGAAACCACAGAGAAAATCCACATGTCTGCAAACCTTGTCCCGCAGGACTGAATGTGAAGGGCAAGCCTGCCCCCCACCTGTGAACTGTGGATTTGGGTGGCCCTGTTACTGTTTCTTTCCTTCTGACACTGGTGCCTGAGAGGGATACTGAAGGACCCCTTATGTGACGACATGTGCTGCTTCCGGTGGTGCTGGCTGGGGGACTGTTAGGGAGAATTCTCTGGTAAGGCTAATTTCCCAAACCTAGTGAGTCCCCCAGCAGCTTTGCAGGATTTTTGGGGTTTATTTTTTTCATTTTCTTTTCACTATTAGACATGATTTGAGATATCCTTTGACTTTGGAATGTGTTTTATGGGCTATGGGGTCTTTTACTCCATAGGGTTTCATGTGTTTTTGGTATGTGTGTTACACAGCACCCTCTGTGCCGTAACACCGGGGTGTCATAGTGACCCCCAAACAGACTCCGTACCCTGGGACTGACTACTGTCTCCCAGGGCATGTAAAGTCACCATTGGCTTTACTAGTCCTAAATTGTGAACAGAACCAGTACAAACCATCATATTGTGGGCGTACTGGTAGGGGAAATTCGATTGCCCCTGGATCTGTTGTTCGAGGGGGCACTGTCCAGTCCCCCCTGAGCGAGTTTTGGCTGGTGGCAGTGGATACTACTTTTTATATTCGACCGCAAAATATTCCTATGGGATTTTCCCATTGTTCAAGGCTAATACTTTTTAACATAGCCTCAAACATACCGCTGGTTTATTTATTTAATATTAATTCACCGGTTGGTATTTTTTGCCAGAACTCTGTTCCAAAATGGCGTTTGTGTTCGCTTCTGTGACTCCAACCCAAGTCGAGCCCTTTGTTCCATTTTTTGGCGGACTTCTCCACAGAAGCCTCCAAAAGTGGTGCCACTGTGTCTGGGTACCAGAGGGGGTTTAGGCACCCTGGACTGAGTTGCCTCGGCACCTCAAGTCGCACTCTTGTGTGATTGGCCCAGTGGTGAGCCGCCCGGCTCACCACTTAGCATGTTTGAGTGACAGCTAAGACTGATGAATGGGGGTTTTCTGCATAAAAGCAGGGCTTTGGGGACTGGGACTTCAGGCGTCGCCACAGGACCAAAGAATCCGAAGAGGGAGAAGCTGAGCCGACCTGCAACGACGACACCACCGGTGGAGCCCTGCTGAACCGACTCACCACTTCTTCCAACGACAGAGGAGATCTTCATCCCGAAGAGTCCTCTCTCCTTTGACTGGTGGGGATAACCAGTTTGCCCGCCTTTTCGCCTTCCCGGATCATCTCGTGGCCGCCTTGCCTGTGCCAAGCACCCCGGCAACCGGGACACCACGTTTTTCCACTACAGCAAATAAAAGGGTAGTACCTTTTAACCGGAGAACTCCGCGGCTGGTTTCTCCCCTGGCAGTGCAACGACCTTCAGCTTTCCTCCACGTTGAGACCATCTCTTCCTCTGGAGGACGCAGCGACTTGCAACCGCTGCCAGGAACAACTGCCCCCGCTGGAGGATTCTCACCACTTTCAAGGTACTGTGTCCACCTGGCCTCCCTCGCAACGGTCTGTGTGGGGTGTCTCGTAAATCCTCAATTTACCACTTGGGTTGGCCCTAGGCTGGCTAACTGAAATTTTCTGAGCTGAACTGATTCCTTTTTAAACTCTCTGCAAGACTTTCCAAGCCTTTTAAACTGTGTGATCTTGGGCGCATTGGTGTTCTATTCTCTCCAAGAGGGAACCTGGCCTCTGAACTTTTTGCTCACAAGTAGACTTTGACTTTCCTGCCTTGCTGAGTGCTTCTAAAGTATTGTGTTGTGTGCTGTTTCTAATTTCTGCCTTTTCCCTCCCTTTTTCTTAACTTATTGGAGTGCCATCTTTAGTTAAGCGCTCCCCTCTGTCTGGAAATAAGTGGTGTTAACTAAGACTTGTCTAATAAGGAATAAGGGATGTATATATATTAATAGTGACTGTGTTTTTGAACTTGCTTATAATAACAGTGCTAGAGTATTTCGAAGTGTGTCTTTAAATAAATAATGATATACTTGATACCAAAGCTCTGGTCAGTGTTTGCTTGTGCTGTAATTTGGTACCTATCTTGTATACTCCATATACTGTCTAACTCTTCGTGAGAGAAGTCTGGCTGCTCAGCCACAGCTACCAGGTAAATCTGGGTGGTACAGACTGCTACCAATTGGGTTTACTGCCAACACCTGTAGTCTTAAGCCTTATGCAGTGGTCCCTAAGGGAACTGCACAGGTTTCTGCCTAACAGGGACCTGTCAGGCTGCCTAGTATGGCATTCCTTGAGACCCCTAAATCCGCCAAAGGTAAGACCTCCGTCAGCACGTGGATGACTCTGGCTAAAACCTTTAGCCGCAGGCAGTGCTCCAGATAAGATTTTGAGGTGGGAGTATTTTACGCATGATTTTTCAAATTAGAGCTTAAATGCAATTTCAAGAGAGTAAAAATGAGTTTTTCTCCTCTGCAAGAGAGTAAAACGTATCCAACATGCACCCAATGCATACGTAAAATCAGACCCGTAGCCCAAAAGAGTTGTAGATCAAAGTTGTTTGGCTTGGCTTTAACCATTTTATTACACTTGTGGAAAATATTCTGCCATAAAATAACTTACAAGTACCTGGTACTTTCCAGCTTCATTTTCAAAATTCTAGAGCCTAGAAACTCTGTTAAGAACTACTATAGATTGAGACTGATGTATTGCCTACAGAGGGAGTTTGAGTAAGCAATTGTTGGCATATGATTTACTTACAGGAACTTGCACACATAATCTTAGCAAAAGTCACAAACTGCTAATCTACCTTTACCGCTGTCTGCTGCAGGAAATTAATGTGGATCGCCAGACACTAGTTAGCAATATCACTTCAAATAACCAAAAAGTGTATGCAAGCTGAATTGCATTATGGTAGGCATATTTATAGTTTTACTGGTTTATTAATTGTGTACAAAACCAAAAACCATAATTCTGCCAATTATAGTTAGGAAGAAATATAGGCAAGTGCATAAGTTGAAGACTGGTCCCAAAGCGCTACTTCAACAATGAAGTGTGTGATCCGGGACAAATACTTTTGCCACTGTGCCTTTTTAGCAAAAATAGAAATTGCTACTACAAGTGATTTATTTCCAACTAGTTACTACTAAAAAAGCCTGACTAGCCTCTGTTCCACTGTTCGACCTGTAGCATTAATAGTAGTGACCATTTATATAATGCACATAACAAAGTTTATGTCTCTTGGCTTACTCCTTGCTGCTTGTTTAATATAACTTCACATGAACTCCGAGTACTAAAGACTTGTCTGTACCGTCCCCCATCTTCTACTTCCAACCGAGGAGAGCAGTCTCGATCACAGCAAATTCAGCCCATGACTGCTAATCACATCAGTGGTGGAAGTGGAAAAAATGAACTAGTGGTCCTCTGGATGCATCCAAAAAGGAGGGAGTAGGATGGCCGGACAGATGGGGTGGGAGGCAGGCTGGAGTATGGGGACAGGGGACCAGGATCACAAACCTTCGCTGAACAGTGAAGCAGGGATTTTAATCCACTCTGCAAATTTGACAACATACCTTCCAAGCGTTACTCAGTACAAATAGTTTGGATTTCAAGGCCTACAGTAATGATGTCTTAAAGAGTTTACTTCCAAAAACACAAATTGCATAATAACACCACCTGGCAACATGTAAATCCTTACATCAACATGTTAAGCCTGAATGGTAAACTAGAAGTCCCAAAAATCTAGTTAACCCCACTGTACTTTCAGTGATTTAATAAAAGAAGTTGTGTAATACACTCCGATATGGAGATTATTGCCCTCTACTGCCATCTAGTGGAGGAAAGTATGCATTTTAATGAAAATAAATACAGCGTAAACGGTACGCCAAAGAAAATTAAATGCTCCGTAATGGTTTTAATTACATGCGTATAAAGCCAAGATACGTACCTTATCAGTAGGGCTGGCAGCAGGCTTTGTCAATATTGCCAGGGAGTTTGCTGTTTGGGAGCAGTTTTTCTTCTTGTCCAGCTCTTCATCTGTAGATGAATGGAACAAGTCCCCTTCCTAGAATGGCAGATTGAGAATGCGCTCCTGCACGTCAGGGTTAAACTTGGTTGCCTTAAGCCATGCGGTCCTCCTCATGTTGGTGGCCACGCATACAGCCCTGCCTGCAGTGTCTATATATGCCACTGTCGAATCCATGATGCCCTGGGCCACTATCTTTGCCTGTTTTGAATCAAGCTTGACTGTGGGCCGGAAAGTCAGGAAGGAATTCTGCTATCTCCCGCCATAGCTTTTGGTTGACAGCGGTTAGCAAGGCGTCCGCATTAGCCTGCCGCAAGTGGAGAGTAGCATTTGAAAATATCATTTTCTCATAGACCGCTAGGAGTTTTTTGCAAGGAGTGCCGAAGTAGATGCCGATGTGGCGGTTTGTGGTTTGGCATACATCGAGACCGCTGCTATGACCGAAGAGTGCGGCTGAGGGTGCACAGACAGGTCGAGGGAGTCCTCCTCAGCCTGACTGTATTTGGAATATAAGCGCTTGTTTGCATGTCTTTGATGACCCCCCGCCCCCCACCGCCTCCCCTTCCCTGCTCGAGTTTATTCCCCATTTGAGGCAACCTCATCAGCGTGAGGAATATCTCGAAGAAACGGTCCTCGCATGCTGGTGAGGCACGTTCCTACGTGGGCACGGGTCCTTGGGCCTGTACATGCTGCTGTGTTCCCACTGTACCTTGGCTCAGGTAGCTGGGGTCTGTGTATCGCCCCTGCGTAAAAGTAGTAGGGTATGAGGTGCACCAGGTGACTGGAGGCGACCACTCCAGGTCAGAGCCCGATCGAGGGACATTCAAGGGGAAAAGTCATCACCCAAAGTTCATTGAGAAAGGAGGGGAACCCAGGGGTGAAGCCATCACCCAAAGTGAACTGTGGAAAATAACTTTTTGGTTTGTGTTTGTTTGTTAGATACATCAAGCCTCGAAGGCAAAAGACTTTTTAATGCAAAGAGACTTTACCATTGAAGTGTTTTGTGTTTTGCTATGTGTATTTCTACTTTTTGTGTGATCTTGGGCTCTGGAGCCTCACCACTCCATGAGCCCAACTTTTTGTGTGTGTTACACAGCACCTTCAGTGCAGTGACACAGGGTTGTCTTTGAGACTTCCCACTGACTCAATATTTTCTGGGGCTGATTATTGTCCCCCAGAAACAGGTAAAGTTGCCATTTACTTTATGTAGTCATTTAACCTACAGACCCAGTACACCCCATCTTTCATGGAGTATTGGAAAGGGATAACTCTAACCCCTTTTTTATGCACCTCCTGGAGCCTTGTTTTGCTCCCTTAACACTAAGACTTGGCTGGTGGCAGTGGTATCTACCCTATCTTTTCTACCGCGATTATACTATATAAACGAGGTACTGTTTTAGGCTATTATATTAGATTCGAACATAAACCCGCTTGACCAAATACTTTTTCTTTTGGCTCCGGTAGGGTTTAGTCGCCATTTCTTTTTGTTAATATCCTTCTTGTGTATTACTTTGCGTGGCAAACCAGGTTTGCCTTCTTTGTTCGCCAACCTTTGGCGGGCTTCTACGAAGAAGCCCTCCGTTGGCGTCTGGGTGTCTAGGTGGGCTGAATGTGAGGGAGGGGTTTAGAAACCCCCTGCACAGGGTCCTTGGAGACCCAAATCGTACTGTGTGTCCATTGGCTGGAGGGGTTGTCCGGGCTGGACAACCCCCCCTGCTGTGTGATTGACAGCCAGGCTGTGTGAAAGGGGGATGTTCGCATAAAAGGCAGGACTCTTGGGCTGGAAGTCAGAGTCGCCACTGGAACTACAAGAACCGAAGAGAAGCGGAGAAGATGGCTGCTGCAACCCCCCCGAGTCCCGGTGAAGCCCTGCTGCAGTCCTGAGCTATCTACCCTTCAACGACAGAGAAGATCCAGTCCGGAGTCTTCTTCCCTTGAGCCTGGTGAGATCAATCAGCTCACCTTTCTACAGCCAGAGAATCCCCTCCTGGGTCAAAATCGCTGCATGAAGCTGTAGTGGTCCGGATAGCCATCAGAAGAGCCCGCTCCTGTTTTAAAGGAGCACACCTTTTATTCACTGTTGCTTTTGCTATTGCTGGCCTCATTCCTGGGTAGTGCAGACCGCTCCAGATGTTCTCCTTCTTGTCCCCACGACTGAAGCTTCAGGAACCGTGAGTCTGCAGGAACTACCAGGAAAAACTGCCGTGGCACCAGCTTTCTTCATACAAATAAGGTACTGTGCACATTTGGTCGTTCTCTACGTCCGACCTTGAGAAATCGGGGTGAACCCTTTTTCTTACCAAAGGCTTGTCCTTTCTTACTTCCCTCTTATAACTTTTGCCTCCCTTTGACAATATTCAAGTACTGCTGGCATCGTTCATCTCAAATTGTTCTAAATGTGTGATCCTCAACAACAGAGCCCTGCTCCATTTGATACTGGCGCAGGCCTATTAACTTTATCTGCATTTTTTAATACGTCCTCTGATTTTAGTGCCTTGACAAAAGTATTGCCTATGATTTGTATCCCCTTTGCCTTGGTTTTTATTCAAAGTGCTAAGTGTGGTTTACTACGGTTCCACTTGTTCCCGCGGGTATGCTTTTCTTTCGTTACACCGAACTGTCATTACTGTCAAAAAGTGAGCGTTTCTTAACCCCCGGTAACGTCTTTTGTTTCACAACACCGGTCTGTCAAATCCTAAGGTACTTATCTTGAATTGTCCTAAACCAAAGGAATTGGTTGTGTGTAGTATATTTATGAGTGTGGTTTTGCTTAATAGAAGTGAAGTGTTTTGTGAACAGATGGTTTAAAAATGAATGTACTTATATTTTTTTAACCAGAAACCTTGAGTTAGTGTTTGCTTGAGTCACAGTAATTGTAGTCCTTTGTGTAATTCCTATTACTGCTCATTTGCTCTTGAGATAAGTCTGGCTGCTCCGCTACTGCTACCACTATAACTGTGTAGTACATGTGAAATTGTACTGCCACTTGTAGACTTAATCACCTGTAGTGTTCCCTAAGAATACTGCAGAGGATTCTGCCTAACATTAGGTTAAGCGTTTTCTACCCTGCATTTCTAGTTCAATAAACACCTTTCAAATGTGATCACTTAAACTGTCTTTACTGTTGCCACCATGAGTTCCTTACAACACCCAAGGACCCCAGCCGCTGCGGTAAACCAGAAGAGCAAGCGGAGCTCTCAGTGGCTGCCGCGGAGGAAAGGCGAAGCTCTGGGAAGCTGGAAAGCAGAACGAGGAGGGTTAAGAGTCCCATCGCCAAGGAAAACCAACAGAAGGGAACTGCCATGTGCAACCAGTGAGTGGAAACAAGGGAAACACTCATACCAGGGCGCTCCGGGAACTCGAAACAAGTACTTTTGATTACCAAACACAATGAAAGTTTGTGTAAGTACTTTTGAATACCGAACAAACTGAAAGACTATATAAGCACTTGTGAATGCCGAACAGAGCAAAAGCAAGTTTTGAGCACTTGAAAATCGAGTGAGAGAAAGGCGGTGCATGTAGCAGATATCACGGAATGTATTGTCTGAGACACAAGTATTGGCAAAGCCAAGAGAATACCAAGAAGGGTATGAGATCAGAAACCAAGTATTGGCCAAAGCTAAAAGAGTTCAAGGAATTGCAGGCTAAGAGAGAGCCTGTATTGGCAAGAGTCAAAAGAATACAGAAAGGTGTAACAAGGTACATGGTGGCCAACCAAGCCACAGTACAGTGTTAGAAGTGTGTGCCACTGATGAAAGATCCAAGCTTCACTGTCAAAGGAAAGCAGTGGCCAATTATTGATGGAAAGCAGTCAAGAAAGGGTATCGGTTGTGTGAGAAACCTGAAGGTATCCCCTTGACTAGTCCCCGGGGATCTGTCATTCAGGTGGCCAGGTCACGGCCATCGCTATTAGATCCAGTTCCTGGGGGCGGACCAGTGAGGGAGGATCACCTGGATGGGGGGTCCTCAGGGAGTGGAAGTGGGACACCAACGGGTGAGAGCTGTATCCCCCTTCTTATAACACCTTTTCCCCATCCTACCACGTAGGATACTCAGAAACTCTACCCCCCCCTTTTCCGACACAAACACTTTCTTAGACTTTAACAAACAACGGACTAACACCAGAGCCATTTACCCGACATGTCCCAACACATGGGTCAGGCAAAGTCAGGCAACTGACCAGAACCACACACACACACACACACACTTGACAGCCTTTTCCCTTTCCCACAGGGATAAAAGGTGGAGCACGAGAGCACACTATGAGCAAGGCAGACAGCAGAGCGAGACAGCTATCCAAGGGCAGAAGTTCAAGAGGAGGAGAAAGGCAGCGATAAAGAACTGTGTTAGCACATAACATAGTATGTGGCCATTCCTTTGTGGGGGTTTGGGGATTCACTGTACTTAAGAAACAGCCTGCATCACCTCCTGAGAGCTCAAGCCTTCGTTGCTCATCCATAGCTACCATATAGAGAACCTTGGCTGGGGTGTTCTGTGTCTCCACCCTATCATATATAGCAGAAATACAGATGCCCTCCGCCAGTCTTTACACTGCCCTCCATAGGAGGGATCTTCATGGGTCCAGAAGAGGAGTACCTGTTTCTCTGAAGCCAAGACATTCCTCTGTGTCTCCCAGGGTCCAGAGGAGTGTTCGTGACCGCTGGAAGCTAGGATGCTGAGAATCGCCCGGAAGAGGGGCTACCCTGGCATAGTGCTGCTTGACACCCGTAATTGTGAAGGTTCCAAATCTCTAAAGAATACTTCAAGGGGCATCCCTGCCACGACATCGGTCTACTTGTCCACTACAGAGAAGGTCCAGGGTCACTGCCTGCAGTGGAATGTCTGCCGGTGGGCTTCCCACCACCACAATCCAAAGGAGGAGTCACGAGTGTCCAGACCTGGTCAGGGTCCCCAGTCTAGTCCAGTGGTCGGGTCTAGGTCACCAGAAGCCATCCAGAGGTCTGTGGTGCGGCTGAAGCACTGAAGAACTGAAAGGCAGTAAAACGCGAAATCCCAAAACCTACTTCTGCCACTGCATCAGTCGCCACCGAAAGTCACCCAAGGCCACCAAGGGTCGTATCTTCTTCAGCCAGGTCTTGTCCAGGGCCACAGCAAGTTTCACCTTCATGGGACATTCACAGCCGAAGTAACAACCCGCCAACAGAAACCACAGCAAAGACCAAAGTGCTGTCTTTCCAACACTACTTGGTTCCCCATTTATTCTCACCATCAACATTCCAGTGGCTCCTTCTTCTAAAGGGGGTCCATCCTGTAGGAGTCTCGGTGAGTAAGGCTAAAAAACACCATCACTTCGACTGCCAAGGCACCCAAGGTACTATGATGAGGAAGAGCATCATCCATCCTCAGGAATCAAGCAGGGGTCCCTATTCTCCTGTGACTTCCCAAATATTCTGACGTAGTGGGTCCTGTAGAAAAGAAGCAGGGCATTATTGAACATATCTGGAGTGGGCTGTAATAGACAAGACAAAGGGCTTCATTACGAGTCAGCCGGTCCGGAAAGAACGGTGGTGGTAAATCCGCCACCACCGTTCTTTCCGGACCTGCTTATTAAGAGTCCTGCAGGCGGGAGGTGTCACTCCTGCCAGGTCTGACCTGGCGGGTTTAACACCACCTGCCTGCAGGCGGACATGGAAACACTGGAACCATTACAGCATGGTGCCGGTGTTTCCACTTCCCCATTCCCATGGAGTCCTATAGGACCACCAGGGTTGTAATGCCCTGGTGATTCCGGCAATCACGGAGGCGGAATGGTAATACGAGTCCGGCTGTAACCTGCCAGAATTCCCAGCACGGTTACCGCCGGGCTCGTAATGAGACCCAAAGTACCTTAACTTTTCCCTTTCAGGTTGCCCAGGTGGTAAGAATCACGTATAGCCTATTTACTTTAAACAAAGCATTCTGCCAATGTTCCTTATCCAACCTGCCTTTATACAGTAATATCACTGCCATTATATAATGCTTTAGGATTCCTATGCTATTTAACAACTGTCAGCAGTTGGTGCATTCTACACTGAATGTAAAGTATATTGCGGTGCCACATATGTGTGTACATATTTATCATTAGTAGGAAAGTGTTTCCCGAGTACAAAGTGTGTTCTTTATTGATGTGTATATTTATTTGAACCTGATTTATCTAAATCTTGATGGTAGTAATAAAAGGACTGTTAGCACATAACAGTGTGTGGAAATTCCTTTGTGGGGGCTTCCGAAGCAGCACAGCTGTGGTGATTACTGTCATAGATATGGAATACGTCGGAGGACCCAATCCCCTCGAAATACAGATACCCCGTTCAGTCCTTATAGGTAATTCCTTCTCCGACTCATGGGGACTAGGTGGGTTTTATTCAAGGTCACCAGGGCTCGGATGATCTTAGAAAGACCCTGGACCTGATAAATATGACCCAACGTAATGGCAAGTCAGCATGCATGCTCTTGCTGGACTCAGAGAACATGGTTGATAGAGTAGAGTGGGGGTTTAATGGGTGACTTATTGGAAAAGGAGAACTTACTTACCAGTAATGTTCTTATATGCAGTACCCTTTGGGAACACTACACACAATTAAGACTACAAGTGACAGTACAATTTCACCTTTGGTATAAGCCTGTACTACACAGTTATAGTGGTAGCAGTAGCGGTGCAGCCAGACTTATCTCAAGAGTAAATGAGCAGTACAAATAGTTACACAAAGGAAACAATTACTATGATTCAGGCAAACACTGACTCAAGGTTTCTAAGTAAAAGAATATATATTTATTTACTCAACAGTTGTATAACATTTCACTATTCTAAGCAAGTCAAAAATCACAATCATAAATACACCACACCACTTCCCTTAAATTCTAGACAAGTTAAGCTCACAAATGAAGTGGGACAAAAATGGCACTCCAGCAATTTAAAAGGGAGGGAAAGACAAAGTTATTAGAAACTAGGCAAAACCAACAGGTAAGTAATCAGGGCAATTGAACGAGAGAGACTACAGGCTAACATCAGATAGAAAAGGCTTAGGGCCAAAGTCAATGGCTCTTTTGCTCAAGATAATAGGGATCAGTGTAGTTTGCGGTAAAGTTCGCGGCACAGATTCAGGACGAGGTTGGTTGGTAGAAAAGTTAGCTCAAAAAGAAGAGAAGGACAATCCCTCGGATTGGAGAAAGATTTCAAACACTTTCACCGCGGCTGAGCGAAACGCATAACCGAATTTGCACAGTACCTTAAAACGGAGAGGGAGCTGTAGCTGAGGCGGATGTTCCTGGTGGTTCCTGCAGCGACTGTCGGACTGACATGAAGTAGGAAGACTGGAGGGTCCTGCGCCACCCAGGGAAGAAGCCAGCAGCAGAGCACAACAACGAAGAAAAGGTGCGCTCCTTAAAACCCAAGCAGGGTCCGACCTTCCTGGCTATCCGGCCCACTGTAGCTCTGTACAGCGAATTTGACCAGAGGAGGGGTCCTGGCTTGCAGTTTGGGCGAACTGGTTGGTCCCACCAGCTCAAAGGAAGAAGTTTCCTGGAGGATCTTCTGTGTCGTCGGATTTGGAGATTCAGACCTGCAGCAGGGCTTCACTGGGCAGTTCAGTCATGGTAGGGGTCCTCCTCTTCCAGTTCCTCATTGGTTCTTTCATTCCAGAGGCGACTCCGCTCTTACAGTCCCAGACACCTGCTTTTTATGCAGTTTTCCCCCATTCATACAGCCTGTCAATCACACAGCAGCGTGACTGGCCTGACAAGGCCAGTCCCCTTAGCCAATCAGACAAGAGTGTGACTTGGATTACTAAGGCAACCCATGGCAGGGGTACGAAGAGCCCTCCCTCACATCCTGCCTACCTAGACTATCAGGCACCTTAAGGAGGGCTTCTGTGCATAAGCCTGCTAAAAGACAGCGAACAAAGGAGTCATCCCCGGTTTGGCACGCAGAGTAAAACACTAGAAAGACTGTAACAAAAAGAAATGGAGAATAAACCCAGCCGGAACCAAAATAAAACGTATTTGGTCAAGCGGGTTTATGTTCAAGGCTAATATAATAGCCTAAAACAATACCACGTTTATATAATATAATCGTGGTAGAAAAGTTAGGGTAGATACCACTGCCACCAGCCAATTCTTAAAGTTAAGGGAGCGAAACAAGACTCCAAGAGGCACAGACAAAAAGGGATAAGAATTAACCCTTTCCAGTACTCCATTTAAGATGGGGTGTACTGGGTCTGCAGTTTAAAGTGACTATATAAATTTAATGGCAACTTTACCTGTTTCTGGGGGACAGTAGACAGCCCCAGAAAAATTGAGTCATTGGGAAGTCTCAAAGACAACCCTTTGTCACTGCACTGAAGGTGCTGTGTAACACAAACAAGAAGTGGTGCACATGGAGTAGGTGAGGCTCCAGTGCCCAAGATCACACAAACAGTGAAAATACACATAGCAAAAGTGGGAAAAAGGCTCACACTCTTACCAGGTGGAAAAAATAAACCCTAGAAATCCAGCAAAGCTGCTGGGGGACTCTTTAGGTAAGGGAAATCAGCCATTTATGAAAATTCTCCCTAACAGCTGCTCTGAATTTATTCTTGACACGAGGCATACTACCAATCTACCTTCGATCCCTCTTGACTCGGCTGTGCCACTCGTCTGCTCCGGATGTGCCGTCGGCAGCCATATATACTACATCACTATGCCTCCATACCCGAGTCCCTCACCTTTTTTCTCCAAAACTCAGCAGCCGTGGAGGAAGAATCCAAGGATTTGGGCTGAAACAGCCAAACAAACCTCCCTTACCCCCCTGAAATGATGAACAAGATTTCACTGAAAGTCATTGACTGACAACATTACCAAAGAAAGACCTCAAACTGTGCCTAAAATACAACTATTCCAAAAACCTCGTCCCACCAGAAGAGAATAACCACATATAGACTTCAGACCACTTTCATTGATGGGTCGGATGGGATGGTGATGAGGAATCTGCGGGAGAAGAATCCATAGAAAGAACATTACCAGTAAGTACATTCTCCTTCAATGGATTGCATTCTCCCGCAGATTCCTCATCAGATAGACTCCCAAAAGCAGTACAGAGTGCAGAGCAAGGATGAAAGCCCTAAAACAAGGAAGCGTCGCAAAACCGTCCTACCGAAGCAGGCGTCTAACCACATGCTCGGCAAATTTCCTGTACTGGAAAGCACCCTCATAAAGCATATGATGCCGCCATGCCCCTGGTGGAGTGGAAACTGGTGCCTGGTGGCAGATCTTTCCCTGCTCCCTGGTAGCATTCTGCATCGGAGCCCGATACTAAGGGCCTACTCCTGAAAAGGAGGATAAGCATCGAAAATATATCGATGGGATTGCACTCTCGGATCCACTCATCTTCTTCCTCCCATAATAAGAAATGGTGTCATCGATGCAAGCACAGATCTGATTCGTCAGACGAACCCAGTAAGTTGATGGCAGGGCCTACATCCAGGGCCGAATAGGAGGCTTTCAAAGATCAGCTGCTCAATAAGTTTCAGAACGCAGGTGCCGGTACAGGTGACTCATCGAAGCAGCAGGCTTTGGTGGTTACAGTGGTGCTTGGCAACCCCATCTACAAGCCGACCAACTCGTCGTCTATGCCCTCGGGCGCTGCGCCGATTGTTGCTCATTCGTACAGCAGTCAAGAACCTAGTTTTTCAACACTATGGTGACAATCTTCGACGACACAGACAACCAGAAGTTGTTGGGCCTTGACCATGTTTATAAAGGGTCTGAAGGCAGGGATTTTTTCACTGACCAGGTGAACTTAGTCGTCTTGGCTGAGGTTCCTCCATGATGACAATGGCCTGGACACTTCTCCTGATTTTGAGACACAGTAGGCTCATCCTAATGAGCATTGGAACACAAAATACCATGGCACAGTGGAATAGCGTGGTGGGTAACTAAGATGGAGTACCCCAGCCAGACCTTTTTAAGGTTACGACCTCACAGGCATTCTGGAGGAAGGACCCTCTGCAGAGAGAGCCATGCCCTTCAATGTGGCTATTGCTGACCCTGTTGCCACCTTATGGTAGAGGTCATGCACTCATGCACCATTCCCCAGTGAATTTCGAATTCACAAAAAAAAAGAAGAAAAAAAATGAAATTTGGGATTGGTGGTGCAGGTGGCTACTATTAACACTAGGCCAGCCATATCCACGTCTATACTCTCTATGGGTAGGGAAGGGTAGAAATCGATGCCCTAGCCAAAAGGGTGTTTTCATTGGGCAGCATGGCCCTTAAGGCAAGGAATGTGTCCGGCGCTTTTGGAGAAAAAAACTTTTGGTTTTTGGGAGGCTATTGGAAAGCCACTCAGTAAATTCCCAAAGTGGAAATGCGGTAGGGCTTTCTCAAAATTGTAGATGATGGTCAAGAGGTGGCCCGGCAGTCATTGCAGATGGACTTGGACATCAGGGACTGCTTTGGAAGATCCATCGAGTCAGCGACTGTATTGAGGAGACAAGCTTATCTGCACATGTCAGGATTCTCCCCCAACGCCCAGAACAAGTTACTGGACATCGCATTTGATGGCGACAATCTGTTTGGCCATACAGCAGACGAGTTCTTGGAAAGTCCAAGTACTCAAACCTTGGTGCCAACTCTCTAGGCCTAGCTCTTCAACAGCCTGCTAAACCTGCCTTCGCCTCCAGGGGAAGAGGATACAGGTGATATGTCACCTTTGGCAGGAATGCTCAGCTCCTGCAACCCAGGCAGGGGAGGTTCTCCAGAGGCCAGCAGACGGCGGCAGCAGCGGCTCCGCCCACAAAGTCCCTTTGATTCCCCCCACCCATATGTTTGCCCGGTTGGAGGATGGGTAGGCCAGCACTAGCCCCAATGGCGAGATTACACCTATGATGCCTGGGCCCTTCAGCTTGTCCAATGAGGTTACAGTCTGCCTTTCCTAAAAAGTCTTCCGGATAAACCACCTTCTCCTCAGTAACCGGAACAGGAGCTCCAGGAAGAACTGCAAGCCCTGCTTTTTAAGGGTGCCATGGAAGAGGTACTACTCGAGCAGAAAGGATCGTGCTGGTTCCATCTTGCACCTCAGGGCCTTGAACAAGTTCCTCAGAAAGGACCAGTTGAAGATGGTGATGTTGAGATAAATTCTCCATGCTCTCAGGCTTCAGAACTGGCTGGTGTCAACAGATAACCAGGGCGCTTATTTCCATGTGCCGATCCACCAATAGCACAGGAAATTCCTGAGATTCCTCATAGGGGACAAGCACTACCAGTACAAAGTGCTCAGCTTTGGGTTGACCTCCGTTTCAAGTGTTTTCGTCACGCTAAGGGCAGTAGTCACGGCTCACCTCTGGAGATCCGGTGTCCATGTGTTCCCATACCTGGACCACCAGTTAATCCCAGGGAAGTCGGCAGAGCAGGTGTAGTCCCATCTCGAGGACACTTGTTCGCAACTCCACAGGCTGGGCTTCTCCCTGAATTTACAGAAGTTCCACATGACACCAACACAAAGACTCCAGTTCATTAGAGTGGTCTTGGACTCGCCAGTGTCAGACAGATGGTTCAACTGTTGCAGAACCATGCTACCATGCCAGCGGTTTCCTTCCCCCACCTCTTGGTCTCATGGCTTCCTACATTTTGCTACTGCCAGAGTCCATGCTGCGAATGCAGTCTCTGCAATGGCTCCTGCAGGGTCAATGGTCCTAGTACTTCGGCATCTTGAAGGACATTCTAAAGGTGTCCAGTCCGGTGGCCAAAAAGCTCTTTTGATGGAGCAGCAGCAAGAACATGATGGCAGGGGAATCTTTCTGACATCCGTGGCCCCAGACCATGGTGGTCACAGATGCGTCTCTGAAGGGTTGGGGCGCTCACTGTAAGGATTTACAGGTGAGCAGCTTTGTTCCACGATAGAAGCCCAGCAGCACACCAACTGAGTAATCAGGTTGGCCCTGAAAGCGTGTGCGTCCTCTCTAAAAGGGAAGAAAGTCATCATTATGACAGACAATACGGTGACCATGCACTACCTGAACAAGCAGGGAGACGTGCACTCTCTTCCCCTTTGCAGAGAGATGATGCAGCGGTGGTTCTGGCTTTTGGAGAATCAGATCGCGGTCTCAGAAGTACATCTGACATGGATGGAGAACAGATAGTCCGAGCGGGGAGAGCACAGAATCACAAAAGTGGGAAGTGTTACAGGAAGTTTTAGAGATCTTCGCTCAATGGCGTACTTAGACAGTGGATCTGTTTGCCACAGAGTCCACCAGGAAGCGCAGGCAGTTTTGCTCGAGGTAATTCCTGGCAAGTGGCCCCCGGATAGCACCTCGTCTAATGTGCATGTAAGCGGATCGACTCCCTTAGACTCTGACCAGTGGCAAAACCTAGTATACTTGCTTTTGTACTGGCTCCTAGCCACATCGCTCTTAGCACCCTGTATGATTTCTAGGTTAGCCTGCGAAAGATGCAGATACTTTAATGTGACCTTTCCAGGAGCAACGCTGCAAGCGCTAACTTCTGCGGGGCGGGGTGGATGACTGTCCAAGGAAGAGTCTGGTGATGGTAACCTGCAGTGCTGGTTGTTGGAAGGGTCTGCCTATCCTCAGGTTGCAGTCCGGGCTCCACCAGACCAGGTCCTGGTGGAGAAAGAGGAATGCTAACGAGTTCCGCCTGGGAACCCCGCTCCTGACTCCATGAGGCTGCGAAGTGCAGCTGTAATCTTCTCATTGTGAGCCTTGTGCAAGTCACTGCCAGAACACATGCCGCCATGATAACCAGGAGGTACTGGTACCACCATGCTGAGGTCACCTCTCTGCTGAGAAAATGACCCGTGGCCATCTTGATGGCCGTGATCTTGTCCTCCGAGGGAAAAACTATCTCGGATCTCGTATCCGAGATGAGACCCAGGAACGCTAGACGCTGCGTCGGCTCCAGCTGTGACTTCTTGAGATTGATTGAGAATCTCAATTTGTGTAGAGTATTCATGAGGGCGGAGGTGGTGTGCTGGACCGCCTCCAGGGATTTCGCCCTGATGAGCCAATCGTCTAGGATAGGATAGACATGGTTAACTTGGGCCCTGAGAAGGGCTGCCACTACATTCATAGGCCTGGTAAAGACCCTGGGGCATGAATTGAAGCCAAAGGGTAGAACCTTGTATTGGAAATGAAAGCCCATTATCCTGAACCTCAGGAAGGACAGATGAGCCTGCCAAATCGGGGCGTGTAGGTATGCATACTTCAGATCCAGGGAGCACATCCAGTGTCCCTTGTACAGTGTCTCTGCAATAAGCGCTGGGGTAACCATCAGGCAAGCCAGGTTCTTGTGTATGGTGAACATTTTGGAGAGGAAGCCCATGCCCCGCTGCGAGGCTGGGACTTCTTCCACGCCTGACTCTGTACGAGTGATCGAATCTCCGCCAATAGAGTTGTTTTCCCAATCTGTGGGAGTGGAGGAGAGGATGGAGGGGAGGGAGGGACTGGTAAGCAGTAGCCTGTGGACACTACTAACAGGATCCAGGGGTCTGCGAAGCTCGTACGCCAATGCTGTGCATGGAGGGCAAGACTGCCCCTCACTGGAGAAACGTGGACCCGGAGGGGAGTGTCATGACTTTTTTCCCTCCGAGGCTGAGGAGGGGGACTGAAAGAAGCTCTTATTCCCGCCTTGTGCTTTTTGCGGCGGTGTTGACTTGGGAGATCGATCCGGCTGCCTGGACCATCGTTCCTGTAAGCCCCAGAACCCGCTGAAGGCCCGTCCCTTGTCGGTATGCTGGTGCACCTGACTGTACGTCTTGGGCGTAGACTTTGAGGATAGATGAGAAGAACAGTTGCCAGACTGCGAAATCCTTATCAAGTTCCTCATCGGTGATGGAAAGAGGTTGTAACCCTCGAATGGAAGGTCCAATATGCGCTCCTGGATGTCCTGGTTGAAATTGGTAGCCCAAAGCGAGGTAGTCCTTCTCATGTCCGTGGCGATGCAGATGGCACGGCCTGAGGTGTCAATGTGTGTCACTGTGGACTCCATGATGTCGTGAGCCAACATCTTTGCTTCTGCCAGCCCCGCCTTGAAGCGTGTCCGATTGTGTACCGGAAGTTCCGGAAGGAAGACTGCTTTTTCCTGCCAAAGCCTCTGGTTAATGTCTGTGAGCATGGCATCCGCAATAGACTGACGAAGGTGCAGCGAGGCATTGGAATAGTCCTTCTTGCCATACGTCTCCAAAATCATCTCTTCCTTGCCTAGCAGAACCGAGGACGAGGTGACCGAGGAAGACTGCGGCTTTGAGTAGATAGAGGCTGCAGCAATCACTGAGGAGTGTGGTTGAGGGCATGCCGCAGCAAGAGTGCATCCCCCTCCAATTGCCTGTCCTTGGCGTGGAGGCGCCTGTTGGTGGGCTGTGCCAAATGGGGTTTAAGCCATCCATTTTTGGCCAAGGTGACAACGTCCTTCTGCATCGGAATCCCAGTTCTAGCCGCGGGGCATAGAGTGAGGACCTCGGCCAGGACCCCCACCTCTGGTTCAACCTCAGGTTGTGGAAGCCCCAAGTACTCAGCCAGAACGGCAAGTCGTTCATGGAATGCTTTGGCTGAAGACGGAGTGCCGGGGTCGTCGTCCTCATCGATGTCCACCAGGGTGTCCTGCTGGACCGGATCAGGCAGAGGAGTACGGGGAGCCGAAGGCTGATGTGTGCTGCTCTGGAGGCTGGTCTGGAACCGCCTGGTCTGCCGGAGGCAGAGGAGACCGTCCCTGTGGAGCCTGGCGAGGGCAGCTGAGGCTGTGCGGGGGCCTGAGGTGCTGGAGCCATAACAGGAATGACTGTGGGCGCTGAAGGGGGGACTGGTGGCAGCATGTTCCTGATCACATCCCGAAGGATGGCTCCCATCTGAGGGGATCTCATAAGCGTGAGGAATTTCTCAAAAAACCTGTGCTCACAGGCCGGTGGGGCGCTAGGAGGCGTGGGCATAGGAGCCAAGCCTGGAGGTTGCAGAGGCCTGGGCGTACTCTGCCTTGCTGTCTGCAGGGTTAATCTGCCCTGTGACACTGAAGGATATGCTGTAGGTCACGTACCTGGTGAAGACCAGTCCCACCTTGTAACTCGTTCTGCCGAGGGGGTGGTGTTGGACGAGCAGCCATCTTGTTTTGGCGCAGCGGCCATTTTGTCGGCTGCATGCTACGTCCCTCTGCCTGTGGTGCTAGCCACGCTGGGCCTGGCCTCCTCACGGACTCTTTGCAGTGTAGCTTGAAGTCTACCCTGCACCTCAGGACGGTGCCTGGTAGGCGTTGCGCCCTCGGCTGTGTCGCTGGTAGTGCTGCGTGCAGGCTCCCCTTCAGACATTTGTCCAGTAGTAGGGCGTAGTCCCTCGGGTGGACACCTGGTAAAAGAACCTTGCGGTCCCACGGCGAACTCACCGGCAGGATCTAGCGACCCCTCGGCCTGGGGTCCGGTTGCTGAAGCAGCCCCAGTACCTGCGGAGTTAGAACCTGGACGGTCCTTCCCGCTCTGACGTTTCCTAGGAAAGGAGTCGCCCTTGCGGGGTACTGATTAAAAGAGTGGCCTTACCTTGCGCCTTGACTTGTGCCTGACTAATTTCTTCAAATCCTTTGGAGGCAATCTCTTCGAAGAGCTCCCTCCTTCGAGCCAACCTGTTCTTCAGAGCGCGCAGTGTAAGCACGTTGCACGCGGTACAACCCTCCCAGCTGTGGTCAGGGCCAAGGTAGCGGAGACAAAGAGTGAAGGGGTTGGATGTAGGGAAGAGCCCTTAGCAGGATGGACACCAACTGAAGCCCAAGGACGTCGACATGTGCCAGGGAGGAGAGTGGTGCCAGAGGACTGAGTACCTGATTAAAGACAAAAGACAAAAAAGGGCGGATCCGGAAAAGAGCGTGTGGCATTACAAGGCCGAAGCCAAACCCATGAGCGCTGGTGAAAGCAGTCTGTTCCCGTCGACACAGAAAAGAGGACTGAGGAGTTGCGCCCCTGCGCGCCTCTAAATTTAAAGGGGCAGAAGATTCTTTCTGGTGAAAAAGGTTCTGTCTCCTGTCCCTAGAGAGGGACGCCCATACAGTATGGAGGAAAGGGGACGGCATGTAGGAGTACCTAGGATGTGTTCTGACCTTGTCCTTGTGTATTATGAAGAAAAGGTCTTGTACAGAACAATCCTGTAGCTCGTTTTATAGTGGTGATAGCTACTAGGTATGCAGTCTTGTAAGTCAGGTGTTTTAGGCTGGCCTTGTGCATATGCTCAAAGGGTGGACCCATGAGCTTGGAGAGCACACCATTAAGATCCCAACCGGGAGGAGGGTGAGAAATTGGAGGGTATAACCTCTTCACCCCTTCCAAGACTGCTTTAATGACAGGAACTTTCCACCAGGACTCCTTGTTTTGTGCAGTGGTGTAAACTGACAGGGCTGCCAGATGTACCTTGATTGAGTTGAATACTAGGGGGGAGTTGGGGGGGGGGGGGGGTCTAGTAGGTAAAGCATGTAATGTAGAATGTTAGCTGGGGAACATTGTTGGGTTTAGTGCTTATGACCTGCACCATATCACAAATCTCTTCCACTTATTGAAATAGCAGTGCCTGGTGTTGGGTTTTCATGCCTCCTTTAGGATATCCATACACCACTTTGTAGAAAATTCAAGTGGCCAAATTCTATGACTTCAGGAGCCAAGCTGCCAAATTCATAGATTGAGGGTACAGATGGAGAGATGCTCCCTTGTGTTGTGTTAGCATGTTGTACGGCACAGTAGCTTGATGGGTTGCACATCGCCAGTTTGAGCTGTTGTGGAAAGTCCACCCTGGCAAGCATAGCAGATAAAAACCAATATGCTCTGTTGATGCTATTAGACCTCTCTGCAGCCTTCGATCTTGTTGATCACACTCTTCTAGGGACAAGGCTCGGAAAGGTCGCAAACTGTTCCACTCTGGCATCGAAATGGATCTCCTCCTTCTTAGGAGAAGGTACAGTAAGGGTTTGTGTTGACAATCATTCTACTCCCATCCCTCATACATGCGGTGTACCGCAAGGCTCTTGCCTGTCGCTGCTACTTCTCAATTTGTATATTCGCCCATTGTTAGACCTACTGATTAGCCAGGGTGTCCAATATACAAACTATGCTGATGACACCAGGTTGTCATTCAGCTTAGTGGCCAATACAAGAAAGACGCTGCAACCCTTAGCAACATCTACAGTGCCATCCAGAACTGGATGGCCTGTAATTCGTTGGCTCTTAACAACAACAAAAACGGAGCATATTGACTGTCACCACCAAGAATACTCGGAGCATGCTGGCACCAGACTACTCCAACTTCTTGACTGCAGATCATATAATAACAGTCTCAAAAAAAGTGAAAACATTGGGTGTCATTTTGGATGACGAACTTTCAATGAAGTCTCATGTATCCAACATTCGGTCGGGCTGTTGACTCATTAATAAACGTATACAATACATCTGACCTTTTATAACAAATGACAATTGTGCTCTGCTGTCCACAGCACTGATAGATTCCACGCTGGACTACTGTAATAGTCTGTTGACCGGCATTACTGCTGCCAACATACAAGCCCTCCAAGTCACACAGAACAATGCTGTATGCACTATTTTTAAACTCTTGTGTTGCACACACATCTCCACATTTAGAAAAACTCTCCACTGGCTTCCTGGCTTCCTGTAAGACAAAGAATATCACACAAAGTGCTCACTCTGGCTCATAAATGTGCGTCTCTCTCAAGCCCACTATATCTATCAGATCGTATTAAGATCAAGTCAAACAATAGGAATCTTCGATCAGCTGCGGCTCCGGTACTTGTTCAGCCAAGATTTAAAGTGGCCCGTTTGGGTGGCACTAGCTTTAACACACAAGCTCCGACTCTCTGGAACTCTCTACCGGCTGCTATACGTCAAATACAGAACTACACGCTCTTCAAAAAGGCCATAAAGACTCACCTCTTCAACCTTAGCCCAGATTAACTGGCCTCTGTTTCGTCTCGTCTATCTTTCCGGCTTGATCTTTTTGTGTTTTGTGCATCCCGTCGCTATTTTATGTGCACCCTGAGGCCTGCGGGCATGTGGCGCGTTACACAAATTTAAATAAATAAGGTTGTCTCACCCACATAGGAGCAACCATGATTAGAGTCACTTGTTCCTAGTGCATCTTGTGCACTATTTTGCTCAGGAGTGGTTTTGGGGGTGGGGGGGAGTGTAAGCACATTTCCCTTACCAGTTCATCCACAGGGGGTTCCCCTTGGACCCTGGTTAGGAAAACGTGGACGCGAAGTCTGGGCATTGTGCGTTTAGGCTTGTGGCGAACAAATCTAATGGGTGTGCGAAAATTCCCTCTAGGATACCTGTTAAGTTGCCACTCGTGTTCTTCTGGTAGAGGGTATCTGCTTAGAGTGTCTGCCAGAGAACTGAGTTCCCCTGGAACATGTTGAAAGGTTAGGAACATATTCTGCTTGAATGCCCACTTCCATATTTTTTGGGATAGCTTGGACAGACTTTGAGAGTGTGTGCCTCCCTGCTTGTTTAGGTAGTAGAACATGGCCGTGGGGCTGTCTGTAACGACTTGCACTGTCTGACCTGCAAGGTGTTGCTGAAAGGCTTGAAGGGCCTTAAGGACTGCCAAAAGTTCCAGGAAGTTGATATGTCTTTGGGCTGTAGCACGTGTCCACTGGCCGTGGGTTGTGTGTTGAAGGAGGGGAGTCCCCCATCCGGCGAGTGAGGCACCTTTAGTTAGGATTGCTTGTGCTGGTGGAATGCTTAAGGGTTTTCGTCTTAGCAGGTTGTCCCTGGACCACCAGCGAAGAGCCTGTACCAGGGTTAGCAAAACAACCATTAGATCTCCCACTGACCACTTGCCTGAGACCATTGTTTCGCTAACTATTCCTGCATTGGGCGCATGCGCGGCGTTCCTGTGGAACCAAGTGAATGCATGTGGCCATCATCCCGAGCAAGCGCATTGCATTGCGTACAGTTATCTGGCGACTGGTTTTGTAATGAGGTATTTGCAACAGCATGTTTTGTACTCGCATTTGACGGGAAAGCCAGCTCCTCTTGTCTTTAGAATAGCTCCTAGAAATTGTTTTATTTGACTGGGGACTAGGCTTGATTTCTTTTCATTGATGGATAAGTCCAGATGAAAAGAAGGTCTATTGTCTTTTGTGTATTTTGTTTGCAAATTTGAGGAGGTTCCCCAGTGATTGGCCAGTCGTCCAAATAAGGGTATACTGGGATTGACTTTCTGCGCAGGTGTGCTGCCACTACTGCAAGCACCTTAGTGAATACTCTTGGTGCTGCGGAAGGGGAATACCTTCAACTGGTAGTGAACTCCCGCTATCTTGAAATGCAGATATTTTCAGTGCGCAGTGAGCATTGAAATATGAAAGTATGCATCTTTCATATCCAATGTTGCCATGTAGTCCCACCCTCACAGTTTTAGGAGGGGGATTATTTCTTAAAGCGTGGTCATACAAAACCTTTGGGGTTTGACATTTGTTCGCAGGGCGCAGATCTAGTACTGGGCGCTGATCTGTGCGCAGATCTAGCACTGGGCAAACTTCACCCTACTGGAGTGGCATGAGAGCGGACCTGTACCGTGTGTAATTGCTTGGGAGGGGTGGAGCCTCACCCAGGTGAGGTTCTGCCTCTTCCTCTGGCCCTTTTATTTCCTCTTTGAAAACTGGAAGAGGAAGTTTGTCCTTGCGATGGGCCCCAAGATGAAGATTGTCCGCCCTGAGTATAGCCGGAAGAGCGTTGAGCACCCTGACCTCGAAACCTTCTGCAGTTTGAGGAACCCCGTTGTACATAGATCTTGTTTGTGAACTGGCTAAGGGATTTAAGAGTGTCATATTCCTACTTAACACTCTTGAGGGCATCTTCGACAGCCTTACCGAAAAGTACATTAGGCTCCACCAGCATGTTAAGGAGGGTGGCCCGAATCTAACTTAAAACCAGACTGAGCCAGGCTTGTCGCTTGATGAGCGTGCCTTCTGCAATGATGCGTCCTGCATTGTCTGTAGCATCAAGATTATTTTTGATGATGTAATTTAATACCTGCATGCCCTCTGCAATACTACTTAACAATTGTGACTTTAGGGGTTCTGGGACAGCTTCAAATTGACGTTCCAGGTCATCCCATTTGTGGCAGCCGTAACTAGCTAGAAGTGTAGTGTTTTTAGCCATTCTGTCTTGGTAGGCCGCTGAGGAGGCAACTTTGCTCCCGAAATTATAGATTTTCTTGCTTTACTTGTCTGGTGGGGCTTAAGCCGATGCCAGGGGAGTGCTGCCCTTTTTCTGGTAGTGGTGACCACTAGTGAATCAAGTTTTAGCTTGTGGGCTTGTGAGCGCTGGTCTGAATAGTTTCTCTATTCTGGGATTAACCGTCCTTGTGAGACTAGGCGCAAGTAGGAGGGCTGTATACGTCTTGAAAGGGGCCCCTAGGTGTCCCTCGTGCTATGGAAACAAGGCAATAACCATACACGAAAAGATGCGCCAGACACGAGGTTCAAATTCCCAATGCTAGGGTTTGTTTATTGCAAGCAAAAATAGTATCAATTGGCCAATTCTGATCTCAAGCCCCGCGACGTGAGTTTCCTAGACCTCGAGGGACGCAAGAGAGCGAATTACGTACATCAGTTACATATATACAAAATGCATATCATACAATCAGCAATGTCATGTTTAACACCCCTCTTTATTAAGTTCCTTTGAATTCGGGATGACGATGGACATATCCGACGAGTATGACGATTATGACACTTTCGATGTCTATTCTAGTAAAAATGTGCAATTAGAAAGTGCGGAGGCATCTTTTCGTTGTTGAACAGAACACAGTGGTTCTGTTCTTAGAAACAAGCTGCACACGGGGGAAGAGCCACATTCCAAGCTTTGCTATCTATGAGGTACTATTCGTGCCCTGGGAGCCGACACGTTCTAAAGGGTTTTGCGAAGGGGGGGCCGTAGGAAGAGCATAATTCAACGTCCAATCTAGATATCTTATTTGTGCAAGAAACCACATTTTGGAGCGGAGAGGAAACCGCCTTAAGGTGCAGACAGCTAGGTGGGGCACAGTTAAAAAGGGAGGGGTGGGCATTTTGTATCGTGCATCATTGGGGTTGCAAATTACACAAATCCACAGAAACACAAACGGGAGGTACCTGGTGATTAATAGAACAAATCGATCTAGAGTTATCACCTTATGCTCAGCGTATGCGCCAGACAGCCAACAAATGACGTTTAGCAGGGAACATTTTGCGTTTCTAGAAGAATGGAGAACAGGGGCTCTGATCTGTGGGGGGGATTTCTATATGGTGATGGACCCGACTTTGGACTGGGTATCTTACACGGAAGGAGTCGTGCCACCCCAGCAGAGAGGGTCCTTCCAACTCCTCATGCAGGAATATTTATTAGTGGATTTAACAAAAGCATACACGTTCTACTCCCCCCCACACCAAATATTCATCCGTATAGATTACATCTTCCTAGAGGATTCATTTGAGCACAGCATCGAGAGGGCAGCCATTGAACCAGTGGGCTGGTCAGATCACGACATGAGCACGATCGATCTCGATTTAGGTCCAGGCACGAAGACCGACAAAAGATGGATCGATCTTTAACAACAATCTTTTTAAAGACCAAGTCTTCAAGGAATCGCTTGATGCTGAATTAAGAGAATTCTTCAAACGAAATTACGAAGAACCTTCTCGGGGTATGGTGTGGGAGGCAGCCAAAGCCATGATAAGAGGGCTCCTGGTAGCACAGGGAATATTCACGAAGAGAACTAGACTCCAGCGGGAAACACACCTAAAGAGGGAAATAAGACAAAAGGAGACTGACCTATTAGGCGGGGTTGGAGACAGTGATAAAACAGTGGCAAACATAAAGGAGCTCAGACATTAACTCAATGAAGTGTGGAGTGGGAAAGCGTTAACTCACCTCTGGTATGTGAAGCAAAAATGTTATGAAAGGTGGGAAAAGCCCACTCCCCACTAGCAGCTTGACTGAGAGGGCAGAGTGCCGAAAGAGCGGTTTATAAGATTAAAAACCTAGACGGGACAATACTTAATGAACCAACAGAAATCACGGCTCGCTTTGCTCAGTTCTACAAACAACTGTACTCCTCAGACTGTGCATCCACCTAAGAAAGTATAATCAAATACTTAGCAACTGCTGCGTTAGAATCGCTGCAAAGCTCAAATGTAGACAAACTGAGCACACCAATAAGCACAGAGGAAGTAGGGTCTGCCATCTCCAAATTAAAAGCAGGATCCGTGCCAGCTCAAGACGGTTTGATCCCAGCTTTCTACAAGACCTTTAGCAGTGTTTTAACACTCTTCTTGACACTCCTGTTCAATGACATCATGGAAATGGGTCAGGTCTTAGCGTCCTTCACACAGGCTAGGATTATCGTTCTCACCAAATAAGGAAGGGACAAGCTAGCGTGTGGTTTCTACAGCCCAATATCCCTCCTAAACGTCAATGTCAAAATATATGCCAGCATCCTCGCTAACAGGCTATGTGAGGGCTTGCCGAGACTCATACATAGGGACCAGGTTGGTTACGTGAAAGGATGACAGGGATCAGATAACATCGGCAAAACCCTGGACCTAATAGAATTAATTGATCCCCGGGATTCAGACCCCACTCTGGTTTCAGTGGACACAGAAAAAGAGTTCGACAGAGTGGAGTGGCTGTTTATGCTTCAGGTCTTGAGAAAGCAAACCTGGGAACGTGCTGGATTACAGGGGCAAAGGCCTTATATCGCAACACAAGAGCAAAGGTCGTGGTAAACGGGGTGGCATTCCCGGGCGCCCCCCCCATCTCGTCCTGAGTTGGGGGACCAGGTAAGGCTGACCATTATCGCCTCAGCTTTTTGCACTAGCCATGGCGCCTTTGGCCCAAACCATCCTAAACGATGCCACAATTACTGGGATTATTAAATTAGGGAGGGAATACAAGCTAGCATTGTTCGTTGACAATGTCCTAGTCTACCTGATGCACCCATTCCGATCCATCCCCAACACTCTTACCCGCAATAGAGGAGTATCAGGCACACTAAGGTTTCTGTGTCAACAGAAGTAAAACGGTTGTCCTCCCACTAAGTGGTGGCAGATCCCGCTAAAATAGTCTCTCGGAAACGTGGGGTCTGAAGCATGTCCACGATAGCATCCGATACCTAGGGGTATCCATTACTAAACAGGTACGTGATCGATATCAGTCCAACTATACCCCACTTTGGACAGTGATAAAAAGAGATATTCAAAAATGGTTGAAATTAAAAATCTCATGGGCGGGTAGGTTCACGAAAATTAAAATGAACGTGCTACCACGACTCTCTTTCTGTTCCAGCCTCTTCCGGTAGTTCTTCCAGACTCTTTCCGCGCAGACATTACGCACGCTCTAGTAACCTTTTTATAGGTGGGGAAAAGGCCATAAATAGCTTTTCAAAACCATGATACTTCCCAAAAACAAGGTGGGGCATGGCGTACCCAGACTTCTATGAATATTATAGAGCGGCTAAATTCCGGGTGTTAATGGACCACTTGAGGGAATCAGATGATGAGCAACAGGTCCACCTAGAAAATGGTTATTTTACTCCAGTCACATTGGGAGAATGGCTCTGTGTTCCCCAGAAATCCCTCCCGCGAAGAGTGTGGGAACACCCGATCTTGGAAGTGTTGTGGGCCCTTTGGAAAAAGAAACCAGACACAAGTGGGGTCACCACTTGGCCCGCTCCCCGAAGCTGCATCTGGGCGCCTCCCCATTAGGGATTTTATAACAGACCCAAATTCACTTCCAACCGCAATATGAACAGGGTCTAATAAGGACAGGACAAATGTGGAAAGATGGGGTCTTCCTGACCAAGGAAGAGTTAGAATGCGCTCAGCAGGTCAGAGGATCCAACCACTGCAGTACCTCCAACTAAAAGGAGCACTCACAGATCCAAGGTGGAACGCGCAACCGCAGAGGCAACTCACTCCATTTGAATGCTTAACACACATGTGGGCTCCAAAGTGCAGGTTGCAAAAATGTATAGCGCCTTATTGGATAGGGGGCACTTAAAAACACCACAAGCACAAACCCAGTGGGAAAACGACTTGGGATGGGAAGGAAATCCATAGGGATGGGCTGCAATATACAGAGCTGTCTGGAACTCCACCATATCAGTCCAATATAAAATGAACAGTAGGCTGCTCATGCAATGGCACCTCACCCCTCAGAGACTGGCAAAGATGTATCCCAAAGTAAGCCCTTATTGTTGGCGGGGATGCACACATATTATTAATTATTAGCAACAATGGTGGGACTGCCCCCGAGTTCAAACTTATTGGAAATAAATCCTGGGCTGGATTCATGACAGAGGGCATTGAGAGTACCATGACCCCGCTCTTAGTACTTTTTGGGGTCACGCTTGTTTTTAGGAACAATATTTAGTCCTACCACATCTACCCAGAAACTTACTGTTAGCAGTTCGAGTGTGTATAGCAATACGATGGAAGGGTACCATGCTGCCGATAAAAAAGGAATGGCTGTGCAAGGCTAAAGAAATATGACATGGAAAGCCTCACTGCAACATTAATGGAATCACACTTGCAGTATTTGGAACTGAATGCACTGGTGCCTTGGCGCCCTGAATGGAGATGTTCTTTACCCCAGTCAGCCTTGTCATTTTACTTGTTAACTCAAGCAGTCGCCTATTTGGCGGCAACCCTGAACAATACTGCATGCTGACTGTTGAGCAGAACGTGAACCGCGCTGAATGTTGGGAATGTTTGCTGTCTTTCTTAAATATTGTTATGTGCGGGGAGAGGGGAAGGGGGGAGGAAAGGGGAGGGACGGGTGGAGGAATTGAAAATCAGATCACTCGCTTGCATTGTTTGAATATTGTAATAGTATGTTTTCGCCATTTATTGATCTACAATAAAATTGCATTAAAAAAGGCAGTTTGGCAAGAAAAAGGGAAAGGGAATGACAGAGTATACAGTTTTTAAGAGGTCAGTATGAAGAACCCCTCCCCCCACCCCCTATCTCCCTACTGTATGAATGTGAGGGCCAGAACAGTACTTTGGACACAGGACATTTTGCATTGGACAGAAGAACAAGTTACTTCTTACCTGGTAACGTTCTTTCGACGGGATGTTCCTCCGATGTATTCCTTATCTTTGATAATACGTTTCCAGCTTGCTGGACTCGAAAATGTTTTCTGTAGAGGGCGCTGCGCGTTGACATCCGCCGAGTCGATGTCCCTAGACGGCCACTGTATCGGCGCCGACGTCACCATGCCCATAAATAGCCACGCGCTGCGTCCGTTGCTCAGTTCCGTTTTGTAGCATAAGAAAAGTCATGCCTGAATTGGTTATTGACCTTGAAGGAGCGTAAACTGCAACCACAAGGGAATTATCACTGCGGGGATGGTTGGGAGGGGCGATAAGGAATACGTCAGAGGAACATCCCGTCGAAAGAACATTACCAGGTAAGAAGTAACTTGTTCTTCGAAGGGATTGTGTCCTCCGACGTATTCCTTATCTTTGATAGACTCCCATAGCAGTGGCATGTAATTGGAGGTGGGAGTGAGAATGGTATGTATCCCTTTAGGGATGGACCGAATGTAATACGGCCTTGCCAAATCTGGTCTCTTGAGCAGTGGAGGAATCCAGATTGTAAAATTTTGTGAATGTATGTGCGGACGACCATGTGGCAGCCGCACATATGTCCCGGACCGGTACCCCTCTTTGGAGAGCCGAAGAGGCTGCGATACCCCTGGTTGAATGAGCCCTGAGAATTTGGGGTGGCTCTTTCCCTGCTCGTCTCTAACACTCCAGGATGGCCAAAATAATCCACCTGGAGATGGTTTGTTTTGTTATGGGTAGTCCCAACTTGTGACCTGAGTATCCTACAAACAGTTGGTCTGCTTGCCTGATCCTAGCCATTCTGCTGATGTAAAAGCTGAGAGCTCGCCTTGGGTCCAGCCTATGTAGCCTTTCCTCCTCTTTCCCCGGATGGGGAGGAGGGTAGAACGAAGGTAAGGTAATTTTCTGAGTAATATGAAATTCAGAAACCACCTTTGGGAGTTAATTAGGCTTCACCTGTAGGACAACTTTGTCCTTGTGGAAGATTGTATGTGGGGGTTTACAGGAGAGAGCTTGTAGCTCGCTCACCCTCCTAGCATATGTTAGTGCTACCAATAGGACAGTTTTAAGCATGAGAAATCTCAGCGCGCAAGAGTGAAGTGGTTCAAATGGAGTGCCCATTAGGAAGTTTAAGACTAAATTTAAGTCCCATAAGGGAACCTGGAATGGTTTTGGAGGGTAAACATTAGTTAGTCCCTTGAGAAATTGTACCACTAGAGGAAGCTTGAAATACGATGGTTCCTCCGAAGTGCACTTGAAGATGGAAAGCGCTGCGAGATAGCCTTTTACAGTGCCAACTTGAAGGCCTGAGTTTGCCAAGTAGAGTTGAAATGATAACACCGTTGGTGTACCACATGAAAAAGGGTCGATATTCTCTTCCCTGCACCAGCTGCAAAATGTGTTCCAACGGCAGCGGTATAAAGACTTTGTTGCCGGTCTTCTGGCCGAAAGCAACACCTCCATGACATCATCAGGGAGATCCCAATCCTTGTACCTCATCCTTTCAGAAGCCAAGCGTGAAGGTTGAGGGTTCTGGTGTCTGGATGGAGAACCTGACCTCCCTTCTGCGAGAGAAGATTCTCTTTGAGTGGAATACGGATTGGAGGACAGATGGACATATCTAGAAGGTCCGGGTACCACGTTCTCCTGGCCCAATCCAGGGCAATTAGGATCATGGTCTTCCGGAATCTTCTCAACCTCCTGATCATTTGAGGAATAACAGTCCACTACGAACACGTCTCCTAGAGCTCCTCTTGGGGGAAATTCCCTTGAGCAGAACAGATCGCACTTCCTGTTGGTGCTTGTGGCGAACAGATCCACCTGAGGGGTTCCCCAAAGGGCGAAGATCTCTTGAAGGACTTCCTGAGCTAGCTCCCACTCGTGGGAGACTGTGCTCTGCCTTCTCAGAGCGTCCGCTGTCAAGTTCTTCTCTCCGGCTAGGTGGACCGCCGATAGAGAGATTCATTCTTGGATTGTCCAAAACCAGAGTTGCATCGCCTCTCTGCACAGTAGCAGTGATCCTACGCCTCCTCTCTTGTTGAGGTAGTGCATGGCCACCGTGTTGTCCGTCATTATCAGGACATTTCTCCCCTGTACTGATGGCAGGAAAGCTTTCAGCGCTAGTCTGATCGCTCTCAGCTCTAATCGGTTGATGTTTAGTCTGGACTCCGATGGAGACCAACGACCGCTGATGGTCAAGTCGTTGGCATGGGCTCCCCACCCCGTGAGTGAGGCGTCTGTGACTCCTGTTATCTCCGGCCATGGTTGCCAAAACAGTTCTCCTTTCAAGATGTTCTCTGGATAGGCCCACCATTGGAGGTCGCGGGCTACCTTGTCCGGAATCCGGAGGAGATCTGTCATTCTCCCCGAGAATTGCGACCACCGACTTCAGTGCCCACTGAAGAGATCTCATTCTCAGATGAGCCTCTGGCACAAGGAAGATGCAGGATGCCATGAGGCCTAGCAACCTCAAAAAGTCGAAGGCTGGGAGACGTTGGGCATTTTGAAACTTGGTGACCATCTGTAGAATATCTTGAGCCCTCACCTCTGGTGGCGAGGCTTTTCCCAGGAAAGTGTCCAGGACCGCTCCAATGAACTGGAGTCTCTGTGATGGTATCATCTGTGACTTCTTTAAATTGAGGGAGAAGCCCAGTCTGTGAAGGAAGTGGCAGACATAATCTAGCTGGGCCTGGGCCTGTTCTGAAGATACAGCCCTGATCAGCCAATCGTCCAGGTAGGGGTAGACGTGGATCCCTTCCCTTCTTAGACTCGCCGCCACTACCGACATCAGCTTGGTGAAGACCCTCGGGGCGGAGGTCAGCCCAAATGGCAGAACTCGAAATTGATAATGAGAGTCGCCAATTGCGAACCTCAGGTATTTCCTGTGTTTGAGATGGATTGGCACATGGAAATAAGCATCCTGAAGGTCCAGAGATACCAGCCAGTCCTGGAGCTGGAGGGCCTTAAGGATCTGAGGGAGAGTCACCATCTTGAACTTGTCCTTCCTGAGGAACTTGTTCAATTCTCGTAAGTCCAGGAGGGGTCTCAGTCCTCCGTCCTTCTTTGGTATGAGAAAGTAGGGGGAGTACCAGCCCTTGTTCCTGTCCGCTACAGGTACCGGTTCTATGGCACCTTTCTCTAGCAGGTCTATAATTTCCTGCAAGAGGAGCGGATCTGGAACTTTTAGAGAGCTGTTCCCCGGTGGATGACTCTGAGGAATGTGTAGAAAGGGTAGGCAGTAACCTTGGCAACTGTCTCCAATGCCCAATCATCTGACGTTATAGCCTGCCATTCCGTCAGATGGTGAGTTAACATGCCCCCTACAGGTGTATTGTGTGGGAAGGCCTCAGAGTGGTTTGGGGGTGGCTGATGCAGATGCCGAGGGTAAAGAGGCACCTGCTGCTGTTGCGGTCTTAGTACTTTTGACACGTCCACCTCGGGTGGATCTCCTTTGGCCTCTTTGAGCCGGCTGTCCTCTGCCTTTCCCGAATGCGGAATAATAGCGAAAGGACTTTCCTCTCCCAGAGGTTCCTGAGGGGCGAAAAGGAGTTTGGCGGATAGCAGCTCCTAAGGATTTTGCTGCTGCTTTAGAAGTCTGTAACTTTTCCAGACTGTCATCAGCCTTTTTCCCGAATAATGAAGAGCCGTCAAAGGGCATATTCAAAAGTCTGGCCTGTACATCTGGAGCAAAGCCCGACTTTCGCAACCATGCATGCCTGCAGATTGTTGTACTTGCCGCCATGGCCCTGCTGATACGGTCAGCGGAATCGATGCCAGTTTGAAGTGATTCGCACATGGCATCTTTGCCATCTTTAATAATGTTAACAAAGGCTTCCTTTTCCTCTCCTTCGGGTATGCTGTCAGCCGCTGATGAAGCACACTCCCATAGTGTGTGACTGAACCTGGCGAGCGTACAGGTGGCGTTGATGGACTTCAACGCCATACTACAGGCAGAGAAGACTTTCTTCGCCATAGAGTCGTACCTCTTGTCATCTCTATCCTATGCGACAGTAGGGTAAGCGGTCCTACTGCTAGATGAAGTTGCCGCTTGAACCACCAGGCTTTCTGGGGTCGGGTGTTTTGATAAGTATTCAGGGTCAGCAGCCGCTACCCTATACTTGGTTGACAATCTTTTATTGACCGCAGGGATAACTTCAGGAGTTTCCCAATTAGATGCAATTTTCCTTTGTAAGGCTGCATGGAAGGAGACCACCGGGTCCTCCTGTGGGCCATTGTCTAATATATCCGTTAGGTCATCCTGTTGAAAAACAGGTGAAGGCGCACACCAACCCATAAATTCAATAATTCTTGCCATCAGGGTTCTATAGGGTGTTTCGGCATGTTCCCCTGGGTCTGGTTTAACAAATTCCACTTCTGGGGAAGTGCCCAGTCCACTTGCCTCATGTAGTGACTCTTGTAGGTCCTTCAGCCTTCTTTCTTCAGAGGTGAAATCCTCTGAAATAGGCAGTGTGGTCCTCTGTAAACCAAATGTTTCCTGGTCAGAATCTCCCCCCTCTTCATAAATTGAAGAAAGTCTAGGGTACTCTGACCTCTGAGATGGTGTAAAACCCATCTCTAAGGCAGAAGGAGCCAAACTCGTCGTTATTGGGCGAGAAAACATCAATGTCGTCGACGCCGATGTAACAGGCTTCGAAGGCGCCGAGAACGGCGTCGAAAAAACTGGAAGGGGTCTCGAAGAACTCGAGAGGATCGGGATCCTACTCGAGGGCATCGACGACGGTCTTGGCGCCGTGCCGGAGGCCCTTGGAATCACCGTTGGCTGTGGAGTGGCCTTGGTCCTCTCTTTCATCGGCGTCGACGATGGCGTCGAGTCGATCGACCGATGCGTCGAGGAACCCTTCGACAACGGCGTCGATGGCGCCGATCTGTGCGTCGAAGGAATCTTCGACGACGGCGTCGAAGATGGTGCCTTCTTACCCGATGGATCATGGCGCTCTCGGGTGGAATGTTTCGCCGGGTGCTGCGACTCGCGGCGTTATGATTTTTTTGGGTTTTTCAACCGGGGTATCACCCTCAGCTGTCTTCGAGGGGGTTGAGGCCGCGTTCTCGAAGATGCTTAACATTTTCTTTCTGAATTCCTCCCACTCAGCTTGAGAACTGTGTTTAGTGGGACAGGAGACCCTTTCTGGGGACACAGAAGACGGCGAGGAAGGGGACCTTCGACATCTCTTTGAGTGTCTTGATCTCGACGAATGGTGGGAGCTACTTCGAGATCTAGAATGGGAATGTTTTCGCCGGCGAGGAGACGAATGCCTCGACTCAGCCGACGAAACTTTCGAGGAGGTTTTGACTGACTTACCTCTCTCGAGCTTCCCCTTGCGCTCCTTCAAGGCTTTCGCCGTCATGGACATGCAGTCCTCACACTCCGAACAATGGTGCTCGGGTCCCAAGCACCACAAGCAGATCCTGTGTGGATCCGTTATCGACATTTTTTTTACCGCAGTCTTGACATTTCTTGAACCCGGATCGCGGCGTTGTTGGTTCCAATGAAAAATCCATCGAGAACGATAAGGTATATTCGAGTAGATATAGTTAGTTATCTTGACTGAACTGAGCAACGACGTTCCGAGGCCCCACGAAGTGCGGAAAAACGGAACTGAGCAACGGATGCAGCGCATGGCTACTTATGGGCATGGTGACGTCGGCGCCGATACGGTGGCCGTCGAGGGACATCGACTCGGCGGACGTCGACGCGCAGCACCCTCTACAGAAAATATTTCCGAGGCCAGCAAGCTGGAAACGTATTATCAAAGATAAGGAATACGTCGGAGGACACAATCCCATCGAAACTTAGTTTTGTTTTAAGTAGGGAAATACCTCAGAGCAGGGACAGAGATATTTTCCAACCCCCTTTTGTTTCAATAAAGATTTATGGCCAAACCCATGAGTCCCCTGTGTCAGTGTTCATTCCTGGCTCCTCCTATTAGGTGTGAGCCGTAGGATCGGGCTCGGTTGACACAAACTGGGGAACCCACATGTTTGAAAAACCTAGGAACAAAGCTTCTGATACATTGGTAGCTACAGAACATTTTATTGGATTTCATTTATTTAGTAGCAGGGGAAAGTTAATACAACTTGAAGACAGAGGTGATACCCACTGATCTGGTTCTGATACGCCCTACAAGCACTTAAATTAGGCTTGCTTCTAATTCAGGCCTACCTTGACGATATGGCCTAGACATTTTAGCAGGTGTCCTAGACCCTGACTATAGCGGCGATATAAAGATCCTGATTCAGAACAGTGGGAAAGAGTAATATCAAGTAACGGCAGGAGAAAAAATAGCCCTGGGGACCCTGGAGAGGGCTTTGTTTTCCAAAGCAGAGGAAATCATGAATGCTGACAAAACTGGGGGGGGGAGGGGGGGGCTGAGCAGGGGACAGTGGGGATAAAAGTTTCTGGAGAGGCAGACGAAGATCCCCAAACAACATCTGAGACAGTACCACCAAAAGCCCTCGAGTAGGAAACAGATTATTCTGGACATGGTATTCGCCCAAAGGAATACCCTTTGTTGGCGGAAGGTTTACTTCATGAGTTATCTGAAGGGGAGGGCAGGCAGAAATGGGGATAATTCTTTTTTCTAAAATCCAGGCTACTGTATAGAGGTGATATTAGTCCTGATGGTGCTGCCAGATCACAGATAATGGTAGCCAAAAGCCACAAATGAATGGTGTTAGAAATTGCTCTCTCTCATTTAACAGGTTGTTCCTTAGGAATAGCCAAGACACAAGGAACACAAATATGAAGCTGTTCCCATTGGCACGGAATCTATGCCGATGTGAAAAATGGTGTGCTTACTTGTGCCAAAAGACCAGTTTTCAAATGCTCCCTCCAGCTCCACTATAGCCTTTATCCATCTTTGATGTGACCTTTTCCTGTATTGGGGAACCGTTATATATTGATAATTGTGGATTATGCAACACGATACCCCGAAGCATTCCCATTACGGAATGGTGCAGTGTGAGAGAGCAGTGTGTGGTCTGCTGTGGATGCTGTTGGAGATTGTGCTGCAAAACTTGGGAGAGTTTTCCCTGCCTACTGCATCTACATATACTTATACATATACATATACACACTCCCAGGCTCCCCGCGCAGAGTGTGGTCTGCTGTGGTTCACGGAGGGACTGGCAGGCTGCTGTTAGTAGTCGCCCAGTCTGATTGCTTCAAGCTCCAGTGCAATTTATTAATCCCAGAGCAGTGCAATTTATTAATCCCAGAGTGAGCAAAAGAACAACCAGATGGCGGTCACGCTCGTCGCTCAAGGAACCCGAGGGCACCGAAGCACCAGGTGTGAAAGATTGACAATGGAAACCGCTACCAAAGCTCCCTGAACAAGGGGGCAGCTGCGTCTCCAGAGCGAAGGAACATTACCGCAGCACCATAGTACTGTCAATCAGAATATTGATTGGAGTGTGCAATGCAGTGCAGCGCTGCAGGAATTGGTGACAGAGAGGCTGCAAGCTCACTAAAAAGGGGTCTGCAAACCTTAAAGACGGTAAGCTTTTAGAACTTCTTTATGAAACTTTTGCTGAAGCTGCCACAGATTTATATGCCTACCTGGGACAGTCCACTTGTCGAGTATATGTCGGGGGTTGAAGATGAACAGGCTAACATTTCCTATCCCAATAGAAATTATAACAATCCCCTGCTGGGGCTTTGTAATAGCAATGCTGCATTGGGAGTGGAAAGGGAGGCAAATGAAGCAGTGCTCTTTGATTTGGTGGTCTGGATCCACTTTGGTGAGAGGAGAGAAAAGCGGAATGTCCAGGGCAAGCAGAATTTGATTTCCCCAAGCGACCTCATACAGATTCAGACACTGTCATGTGGCTTTTTTAACTCAACGTCCAAATACTGCCACTTTTACGACATCAAAAACTGGACCATCTAAATTGAAGTTTGCGGGTAAGAACTAAAAGTCTAGCGAATCAGAAGAACTTCTGATTGATGACCCTAGAGTTCACCCCATTATGGCTCCACGGTAATGCTTTTTCTACAAGGGGGCTGGGGGCAATGTGGTAAGGTCCTCCCACTGAAAAAACAATGGAGTCTTCAAGTGGCCCTAGAGCAGGGGGCAAAAAAAGTTGACTCCCTTATGATTGAAACTACGGAGCAACTGGAGTTATCTGCTATGGTTGTGGCATCTGAACCCACCACCAACATGCAAAAGCTACCAATTGTCTACGAGTCAACAAGCTCTGTATCAAATCCAGGTGCAGTAGATCGACAAAAGGAACGAGCAGGGGCTACTATGAAGCCACCAACTCCTGGGTATGCAGCGGTAGCCGTTTTATAGCATCCCTCAAACCTTCCAACTGCAAAGGGGATAGTTGCCCCGCCCAGATCATCAAAGATGCTGCGAGGCACCTATCCCCCTTCATCTCCAAACTCATAAACCTATCCTTCTCTTCCAATTCTGTACCCAACAACTTGAAACAGTCATGGGTTCTCCCCCTTCTAAAAAAACAATCCCTCGACCCTGCCATCCCTACCAACTATAGGCCTATCACCACGGTCCCCTTCCTCCTAAAAATCCTTGACAGCGTCGCCTACTTGCAAATTCAAGATTACCTAGAGTCCAATCACTTGCTAGGCCTGCGTCAATCTGGCTTTCGACCTCAAAATGGTACAGAAACTGCTCTTGTTTACCTTAAAAGTCAGATTGTTGACATCAAGGACAAAAACAAAGCAGCTATCCTAATCCTTTTAGACCTCTTAGCAGCCTTCGACCTGGTTGACCAGCAAATACTCTGCAACCACCCCTCATCTGCTGCCCACTTCTCCCCCTCTGCTGTCATGTGGATACAATCCTTCTTAGCCAACAGGACCATGAGAGTCTTCTCATCTATGGCTGCTGCAGACCCCATCCCCATTACCTGCGGTGTCCCACAAGGATCTTGTGTCTCCCCCACCCTCTATAATATCTTTACAAAGCCTCTCTTTGATAAACTGGACCGTCTGGGTGTCACCTACACCAACTACGCAGATGACACCCAGATACTCCTCACCATCACTGGCAACTACAATGACGACGCCACTAGGATCAACAAAATCTTCTCCATCATTCAGGCATGGATGGCCACACACGGCCTCTGCCTGAATGTTGAGAAGACTGAGCTCCTCCTAGTCGGATCTACCAACAACCTACTAAAACTGAGTTCTGACTACTCCAATTTCATCATCGAGGGTAACATCATCCCAGTTGTTAAAAAGGTGAAAACATTAGGTTTCTACAACGATGCAAATACCAACCTCTCTAAACAAGTCAACATGACTGCTTCAGCCACCGCCTACACTGGGAAACTAACTAGGGCCTGCAGACCCTTCCTATCCACAAATAGTTGCCTTACACTGGCCAGGGCCCTCATACAATCGAAGCTTGACTACTGCAATATGCTCCACTTAGGAGCCAACCAAGTCATAATTAATAAACTCCAGGTTCTCCAGAACAACGCGCTGTGAGCAGCACTAAACATCCCTAGGAGAGAGCACATCTCTCACATAAGAATTTCCTGCAAATGGCTATCCATTCAACAGAAAATTGACTTAAAAACCCTCTGCCTCACCTACAAAGCCCTAAACCACCTAGCCCCCCCCCATCTCACTAACAAACTCACTTTGAAGCAGAGCACCAGTATAACTAGATCGTCCAACACTCTCTGCCTCAATGTGCCCAGATATACCTCTAAGAGAGCCGGCGGCTCAAGTTTCACGGTTCTTGCCCCTCAACTTTGGAACACCTTGCCGTTGAACATCAAAGCAACCAAATCCTTCCAACAGTTCAGGAAACTAGTCATTAGCTGGCTACTGGATAAAACCACTCCCAAGACAGACTAAGCACAGAACCAATTGTATGTATTGTACATACCATATATGGGCTCAACCGTTTGCTCTAAATATCACTGTTTTGTATATATTGTATATTGTATATTACCCTTTTTCTTTGTTAACTGCAAAACCTGTATATATTGTACTTCTGTAACCGGTCACTGCAAGCGCCTACTCCTGGGTCCGGAGCGCTATACAAAATAAATAAACAAACAAAACAAACAAACAAGATATCGCTAGAATTTCTGAGAGAATGTAGGAGCCTTATACTAGGGCTCTTGCCAGTAAAAAGCCCAGGCTCAAGGTGGTTGAGCTTAGTGACAACCCCGATATGGTATTCGCCATCCACCCTAGTTGAAATGTCGTGTTTGGCACGGTCACTGACCTCGATTTGGCACTCAGTCAATCACCAACAGATGGTAGTACGGACATTATGTTAAGATCAAGGGAAGAAACATTATGTTAAGATCAAGGGAAGAAAGTCCCAAGAAGGGGTTGTCTGCAAGGCAAGGCAGGGTCATTGGATCAAGTGGGAAGAGGGTCTCTTCTGAAAGCTCTTCAAGTTCTGAGCTCTCGGCTAGCTGCCCATCAAGTATAAGAAGGAAGACCTGATCGAGGATCCCAGTTAAGGTGAACGTCGACCAGGAGGTGAATGATCTACGAGCGGGGCCTTAACACCAGTACCATGTCGTCTCTAAGCATTACATTGGCCCCCTTTCTATAATTATATGAATCATTGAATGATACTTTGAAGGATTAATCGACCTTACTGGCCATGTTCCACTCCAAGCTAATTTACATGTAGGGCTTTGTCACAGCCATGCAGGGCAACCTGGACTAAAAAAATTATAATAATCAGATCAGACCCTCCTTATGTTCCAAAGAATGCTCGACTCCACAATAACGAGCGTAAGAAACTGAAGGAATTTAGAAAGCGCTTGGAGGCGAAAAGACTGGCAGCAGATACCCAGTCCACGATACTAAGAGTCGAAAACAGAAGGCAGGCAAAGGTAGTGACACAGGAAGAGCTGCGACAAGTCACAGAAATTAAAATGGTCACAGAAGAATCAACGGGGCAGATGAGGATCCAATGCCTGTTGAGTGTGAGCCAGATAGGGGCACGCTAAACAAAAGTCCTTTCTCAGAAGCATCCATATAAGAAATGGAGGAACTGACCTCAGTTGATTTAGTTATCAATACATCGATATCAAGAGACTACCCCATCTTCACGCAGGAAAAAAGGAAAAAAGGACGGAAACAACAACAGCAGCAAACCAAAAAATCTAAAAATGTGGGCCCTGGTAAAAAACTAGAATCAAATGATTCTAGGAAGCTTCTCAACGTAATCATCCCGATTAGTCAGTGTGACGCATCAAAGAGTAAAAGAACGAGGACCATTATGCATCAGGAGTTGGTAACCCAGGTCCAGCCGCTGCAACTGGACTGAATGAGTGACTACATAATAAATTAGTTGCAGATCTCTTCAGTTAAATTGTTACTGGATTCATCAACTCATCTAGTGGAAGATGAATCAAGCCCCAAGTAGGAGGGCAGAGAAACAGCAGTACCAGAACAACCAGGCAAAGCAGTTTGGAAGTGACAACAGGGAACCCATCCAGAGGAGTGAGAGAGCTATAAGTGTTGCAACATTTATACCTAACCCGATATTTGTAACCCTAGAACAAAACACCAATCAGCAAAAAAGAAGCTAAGAAACCAATGGGATGAAAAATATCCAGGGACGAGAGATGCAAATATGCTAAAAGAAGTACCAAGTTTTAGGTCCAACGTATCCAGTATACAAAAAGGTTGCATTCGGTTGGAAAGAATATTGGACATAAACAATGACTTGGTGTAGAACCAGGTTAACGTCCTCAGACGCAACATGTGTACAGGTTGAGATCAATATGTTCAAAGGACATACATGTAGAGGAATGTTGTAGATGACACTCATCTCGATAAGAGTTCTCCTGCATGTGTCCTCAGACCATGTTAAGGAATTGATTTTGGAGGGGGCACCAGGTCTACTTCCACTGGGCTGCGATTTGGAAGAAGTACTGCAGGGTATAATATGGGCATCGGGTAAGGAGGAGGGTAGAGAACCACTCACAATAACACTAGGAGGGCAGGATGGAGCATAAAGAAAGGGCCTTTGTTTCGAAGAAAACACAAGAGTAGCAGAGTGCTCCATCAGAGCAGATGGTTAGGAGTCTAGTATCCTGGAACACAAGGGCTTCAGACATTTATTTTTTTAAAGGAGACCTTTCCTTCGAGTCATATGCCATATTGTGTTTCCAGGAACACGTTACGAGTACCGCCAGCATTAGATGAGTACTCAGTTTTCTTGAACCCCTCTATGAAAGGGTTAAAGGAAAGACTGTGTGAAGGTCTGTTGACGCCATTGAAGAGAGGGGGTCGAAATGGAGGTGGTATCAACCCATAACCCAAATCTGTTTATTCAGATACTGGTTTTAGGGGAAACGCTAAGATCTCTGCATAGGACACTTGGTACGTTGTCTGTAATGTCCATTGGAACCCCATTGGACCCTACGCATTTTACTCAACTGAATTACCCTTGGTCTCGCCACATGTATAATAACATGTATTTTAATGTCACTACATGTCACATATCACCATGCACCATGTCACCCACATCACTAAAATGCACAGCCTAGATAAAAACCAGAAAACACGTTGAAACACGTGTCAGCACTCAGAAACCCTAAGCATGTGGCTATATGACAAGCTTCAAGAGAAATGTACATACTAAAATGTATGTCACATGAGTGACAACCAATGCCAACCTTAGTACGTGGGACACAAATAAAACCAACACTTTCTACAACATAAATAAGGTGTGGAATCTTATTTAAGAAGGAGACTACCAAACGGATTTTAGGAAATGGGATATCACCCGGGCCAGAGCCAAAGTATAACAAAAAGGTTCCAAACGCAACAGAAAATGTCTGAAAAGTGATAACAAGTTAATGAGAGTGAATGACTGTATAACAAAGTCAGATGAGGAGTGGGGGATTTTGTGGCTGCAAGAAGTGGGCAATAAAAATGTTCATATGTTAAACTGACAAGTTGAGAAGGATACACTTATTATTAATATTATTACTTGCACACCCAACTCGGAAGTGCAGTGGTCAAACCGCCACAATTGACTATGGGCATCATTACAAGTACATCGGTCCGGACTTAATGCCGCCGGTATAACCATACCAGCACCGTTTCCGCGTCCGCCCAATCATGACCTGCGGCCCCGGAAATAGCACCACCCCCAACCGCCACCGCAGAGTTAAGGGTCCTGTAAAGTCCGCCTGCACGGAAACCCCTCCGTTACCGGCTATACGAAACACTGCGAGCATCACAACTAGCGCAGACATGGAAACACCGCCTGAAAAATGGCGTTAAAACCGTGATCACGGTGGCGGTACCGCCGCCACCGCGAACATGACGTTAAATAGTGCCTGCTGAACTGAATCAGGGCACAGGTGCACCCAATCAGCCCAGATGGAGCCAGCAGCCCACTGGGAGCCTACAAAAGGGACACACCAAGCCCAACACAATACAGAACCATGCAGGCAGCAGCTCTAGTAGCATTGGGACTGGGCCTACTCAACCAACAGGCAGCACTGCATATGATGGCAGTAATGGTGCAGAGGAGGAGGCGGAGACGTAGGAGGCGCAGGCGGCAACCAGCCAACCCTGCACCTATGCCAAACCCCATTGTCCATCCGGCACAACCCCGCAGGCAGCCTGCAATACCACGCATCAGGGCCTCACCCTGGAACCTTACCCCAGGATAGATCCACACACTATACCGGCAGGACCGTCCAACAATCCTGTACATCACCGCCATGATTGAGGACATCAGCAGCCAGATAGACACCCCCCACCGCCACCCCCCCCCTCTTGAAGGTTGTGTCTGTACTGCATACTGCATTTCCTTGGCGCTGGCACCTATCAACATAGTTGGTGAGCTGCACGGCATATCACAACGCTGTTTCTCAAAAATCCTGGTACAGGTACTGGATGCCCTGTTGAGCCATGTGTCGGAACAGATAGCCCTACACCGTACCCTCTCCAAGGTCATTGCCACCAAGTTGGCTTTCCATGCGACTGCACCCACATTGAGCTGACAGTACCACGTGCAATTGAGATGGTGTTCCGCAATAGGAAACAGTATCACTCGCTGAATGTACAGATGGTATGTGATGCCACGCAACTGATAACACACTGCTGCGCACATTTCCCGGGCTCAACCCATGACTCAATGGTACTGTGGAATTTCACGTTGCCACGGTACATGGAACACTATGCCGGACAAAGCACATGGCTATTGGGTGAGTACAGCTGCCAATGCACCGACCATGTTGAAGTGGTGTGTGTGTGTCCAGGCCAATGAGCAATGTGAGTGTGCTGCTGTGACTGCACATGCATCACCCCCCCCCACCGGCCATCAACTGAATAGACAGCGGATCCTAAACATCACAAAGCAACACATGACAGGTCACCACAGTGTGCCCGTACACACCCTGCCACATGACACACACAGCCGATACTATCACTGTCCCATACACCTTGTGCCACTGCAAACACCCACCCACAATATGGAACACTGCCCTCCCAATGCACATGATGCCTGTACATGAGACGTCCTGCATCGACTACTTCATAATAGTGGAGTGAATCTGCCATGTGTGCACATCACTGCACAATGCCATACTCACAATCAAATGTCACCCGCCGGGCAGAGTACACATGCACACCAATGCGTTGGTCAATGTCAAGTTGCCAACGTCCTCTGTGATGGCTAAAGAACACAACCAACCACTGCATGGCACATATGCATGAATGAACAAGGACACAAGATAGCACAGCATCAGATGAAGACATGATACCACAAACACTGACATGTCTCCCCCATCTACATCCCATGTAGGTGATGCTGGATATGCACTCACGCCATGGATGATGACACCTGTACGGAGGTCAAGGAACAGGCATGAAGAGGCGTACAATAGGGCACATGTCCGCACACGTGCAATGATTGAGAGGACATTCGGACTGCTGAAGGCCCGGTTCCGCTGTTTGAGCAGATCTGGCGGATCACTGCTGTACAGCCCAGTGAAGACAGGTAAAATCACGCTCGTATGTGCCATGCTGCACAATCTCTGCCTGCGCAGGAACATCCCAATGCCCCCAGACGCAGATGAAGAAGATGGAGAAGGGGATGGAGATGGGGATGGGATGGCACCACCTCCTCCTGGGGGTCCACTAGATGGACAAAGAGCACGGGATGAACTGATTCGCATTTACTTTTGAGACAGAGCACATTCACAGCAATGCATGGATATGGTGATGCCAATAAATGAATTGTTGTACTGCAAATTAAATGATAGATGTCCACTCATGTATGTTTTTTTTAAATGATGATATATTGATGAATTAACAACAGGGAAGGAGGTGCAATGGTTAGGGAAGCTGTACACTCGTGCCCACCCACCACCCAAACATCCCCACCCGTAACCAGGCCCCAATGTTCAAACCCCCCAAACGACCTCCCCCACCACCCAAACGTACCCACCCCCAACCAGGCCCTAATGTTCAAACCCCACCACCCAAACGTACCCACCCCCAACCAGGCCCCAATGTTCAAACCCCCCAAATGACCTCCGCCACCACCCAAACGTACCCACTCCTCACACCCTTCAAGTCCACGTGTCCTGTAGTGCCCGACACACATGCCATCACTTCTGTGTGCGCTTCTGTACTTGTGCATCCTTGCCCGAGAGCCCGGTTAGCCGACTCGAGCGCCTCCTTGGACTGGCAGTGGTGGAGCTGGATGGGGTGGTAGTATTGGATGGCACAGAATCAGGAATAGATGGCATATGTGCAATATTTGCCTGTTGGCCAATCAACATGGACTATGGAGGTGTTGTCATTGCCCGCCCGCACATGGCGTGCCAGGGTGACTATAGTGCTGGCAAAGCGTCCAATGGACCTTGAGAGGCGACGAACTGACGTGCTGTAGCACTCCATCTGCAGCCTAGATTCCTCGAGCTGCCTCTCCACCAGCTGGGTGAGGGTAGCCTGCTGCTCCTCCATCCGCTGCATGCGGGAATTTAACTCTGCCATTGATGGGGTGGGTGACCTCATGGGACTTCGGAGTGATGTGGGGCTGAACTCCAGCTGATGGAAAGATTCCAAGTCATCCAATGTGGGCATCTCCCCCTGTGGGCCAGTATCAGACTGCACTGCCGGGGCACTGTTGTCACTACATGCCGCCTCCTCTGCAGTGCAGCCGCTTTCTGTGGTGGGTTGGGTGGGCATGATGGGTGCCCGTGGCACCGGTGTTATGTCAGTGTTAGGCAGAAACCTGTGCAGTTCCCTTAGGGACCACTGCAAAAGATTTAAGACTACAGGTGGTTGGCAGTAAACCGACTTGGTAGCAGTATGTACCACACAGATTCACTTGGTAGCTGTGGCTGAGCAGTCAGACTTCCCTCAAGAAGAGTTAGGCAGTATGCAGAGTATACTGCCTCCCTGGACCCCTTCCTTCCTGCCTCCCTGAAACTTGAGGAGAACCATCTCCAGTTCCGGAAGCACCTCAAAACCTTCCTCTTCGCTTCTGCTTTCTCTCTCCCTCTCCCCTGCTAAATTCTTCACCAAAACTGCACTGATCCTGCAACTGGGCCACTCTCACCGACCTCGGTCCTGGACCCAGTCACTCTTCACTTGCACTGCCTCCCTGGCAACCCCTGCACTGCGGGACTGTCTCTGTATCACTACAGCCCCCCCACCCCCTCCCCAGCACTTGTCTGCACTTACCTTGCACTTGCCACCAGCTGGCCCTATTTATTTATTATTTTATTTCTTTTCTACTATTTGTATTGCACTCACCCCTCCCCCTTCCCCTTGCATTTTTCCCTTACCCCTGCACTTGCGCGGTCTGAATGACACCTGGCCTAGTAGGATCGTTGTCTGTCTTCCCTTTGTTCCCCCCCTCCCTGCCTCGTCGCGCCTTGAAACACTTGTGTATAGACGCGTTACAAATGCCATATCATATCATATCATACACAATAGGTACAGAGACACAGTAGCACAAACAAACACTGACCAGAGCTTTGGTGTAAAAGTATATAATTATTTATTTAAAAACACACTTGTGATTTACACTAGCAAAAACGAGGTAAGTAAATTCAGCACACAGTCACTATCATATATATACAACCCTATTCACTTATTAGATAAGTCTTAGTGAGAAACACCACTTATTTTCAGACAGGGGTGAGCGCTTAACATAAGATAACACTATAATAAGTTGTAACGAAAAGGGGGGGAAAAGGCAGAGTTAAGAAAGCACACAAGTTTCAATACTTTTAAAAAGAACCACAGTAAGGCAGGATAGGCAGAGTTCTACTGGAGAGCAAGGAAGTCAATTGCAAGGCCCACTCTTGGAGAGAGCAAGCAGAAGGGGTCCAGGTTCACACAGTGGGGTTATGCCCAAAGAGTCTTGTAGATAATTCGCACAAAACAGATGAAATCAAAGTCAGGAAAAGTTAGCTAGGTTGTCCCAGGCTAGCTCAGGTTAGAAAGTTGAGGCTTTACTGTCACCCCGAACGATCTGTCGCAAAGGAAGCCAGGTGGGACACAGTACCTTAAGTGCGAACGAAGCTCCAGCGGGGGCAGTTGTTCCTGGCAGCAGGTGCAAGTCGGGGTTTCGTCCAGAGGAAGAAGAGGTCTCGCCGTGGAGGAAAGATGAAGGTCGTTGCACTGCCAGGGAAGAAACCAGCCGTGGAGTTCTTCGGTTAAAAGGTACTACCCTTCTCTTCGCGGTAGTGGTAAACCGTGGTGTTCCGGTTGCCGGGGTGCTTGGCACGGGCAAGGCGGCCACGAGATGCTCCAGGAAGGTGAAAAGAAGGCAAAACTGGTTATCCGCACCAGTCAAAGGAAGAAGACTCTCCTGACTGGAGATCTCCTCTGTCGTCGGGAAAAGTGGTGAGACGGTTCAGCAGGGCTCCACCGGTGGTGTCGCCGTTGCAGGTCGGCTCAGCTTATCCCTCCTCGGATTCTTAGGTCCTGTGGCGACTTCTGAAGTTCCAGTCCCCAAAGCCCTGCTTTTATGCAGCACACCCCCATTCACTCAGCCTAGCTGTCAATCAAACATGCTAAGTGGTGAGCCGGCCGGTTCACCACTTGGGCCAATCACACAAGAGTGCGACTTGAGTTACCAAGGTAACTCAGTCCAGGGTGCCTAAACCCCCTCCCACACCCCCTGTGGTACCCAAACAGAGTGGCACCACTTTTGGAGGCTTCTGTGGAGAAGACCGCCAAAAAGTGGAACAAAGGGTTCGACTTGGGTTGGAGTCACAGAAGAGAACACAAACGCCATTTTAGAATCGAGTTCTGGCAAAAAATACCAACCGGTGAATTAATATTAAATAAACCGGCGGTATGTTCGAGGCTATAAGAATTAAATAATTAAAGTTGGTAGCCTCGAACAATGGGAAAATCCCATAGAGATATATTCGCGGTCGAATATAAAAAGTAGTATCCACTGCCACCAGCCGAAACTCGATCAGGGGGGACGGAGACGTGCCCCCTCGAACAACAGACCCCGGGGCACCAGTACATCCACAATATGATGGTTTGTACTGGTTTCTGCTCATAATTTGGGACTAGTAAAGCCAATGGTGACTTTACATGCCCTGGGAGACAGTAGTCAGTCCCAGGGTATGGAGTCTATGTTGGGGGGTCGATACGACACCCCTGGGTTACGGCACGGAGGGTGCTGTGTAACCCACATCAAAAACTCATGAGACCCTATGGAGTAAAAGACCCCATAGCGCATAAAACACATGTAAAGACAAAGGAACACCTCAAATCATGTCTAAGAGTGGGAGTAAAAGAGTCTCACTCTTAGCAGGAGAAAAAAATAAACCCCAAAAATCCAGCAAAGCTGCTGGGGGACTCACTAGGTTTGGGAAATTAGCCTTTACAGAGAATTCTCCCCAACACTCAGGCAGCGTGGAGACGGTAGGGATGTCGGTGATGGTGGCTGGCACATGTGTTGCAGTTGCTACTGGGGGCAGAGATGCCGAACTGCTGGCAGCATCCTCCTGTGCAGGGGCGCTGGCTTGGACACGTGCCGGTGCTGATTGCCTGGGCTGTTGTGCAGTATCACTGTCACTTGATACGGCTGTGGGGACACAGAGGACATGCAATTAGTTATGTGGTGGTGCCTGATAGGTGCATCACATGCATCATACAGGTTGATCATTTAATAGTGGCAGTTACATGCATCTGCTTGTTGGGGGTATGCATTGTAGTGATATTGGTAGCCACATGGATCATGATGGGTCCTTTGGCCCAGTCATGCACTGCCCGGGAGGAGGTGGGGGGGGGGGGGGGGAGTGTTAATGGGTCCTTTGGCCCAGTCATGCACTGCCTGGAGGGGGAAGGGGGGGGGGGGTTGTTAACGGGTCCTTTGGCCCAGTCATGCCATCAACAAATACTCATATGGTATTCATGTTTGACCACTTACCAGCATCTGCAGGTGGGCTCACTCCTGCCTCAGCCTCCCCGATCCCATGGATGCCCTCAAGGTGGAGGACACTGCTGCAACGCTCCTCCCATGCTTGCAGCTTCAGTGGGGAAGGGGGTCCTCCACCTGTCCCACTGCTGCGTTGGCGGTATGTGGAGATCAGGTTCCGAACCCTCAGCCTGAGGTGGTCCCACCGCTTGTGGCAGTCCTTTACACTCCTCACAGTCACGCCCACAGCGGTGCACTTGCGTGCTGCTTCCGCCCACACTTCCTTCCTCCGCTGCTGTGTGGCACGCCGTTGATCGGCACTGAACAGCATCTCTGCATGCTCCACTATGTGCTTCACCAGAACGGTTAGCTCCGCCTCACTAAAGCGCTGTTTGCGCTGCCTCTTAGCTGGAATCCTGGCAGACATGCTGGTGGTCCCTTTTGGCTTCTCACAGTGTGGATTTTGCTTGTGCTGACTCTGGATGGCAATGGATTGCGCTTTATATCATGGCCGCCTCCGTTTCCTGTTTTAGCGATCATGGTATTTCCGGTTCCGTGTCCGTGGTGACGGTGGCGGACAAGGGTTTTGCGCTACTTGTGGCAGCGGTATGTCCATTTCCATGGCTTTTTCCGTGATAGCGGTAACAACGTTTCCGCATCCGTGTGGTGCGCGCGACCGACAGCACGTAATCGGACGGTCTTTCCGCAACCTTGCGGACGCGGAAACTTTGTTACCGGCGTCACGGAATTACCACGGTCCAGACCTGATAGGTTGTATTGAGGCCCTATGTCTTTGTGAGTAGCCATTGTTTGCCACGGGTAACAATATTTGAAGTAATGCACACTACTAGCAGCAATCATAACAATTTAGAAGTGAGTTGGTGTATTAAGAACCAAAACCCTAGATAGGCACTTCATATGAAAGTGGAGAACACTCAATAGTCGAAATCGATTAAGAATGGATTCATCCAGGGTAGCCGTACTACTCCACAACTTCTTGGGACGGCATTAGGAACGCTAATGAGGGCAAAATTGAGTATTATGGAGTACGCTCCATTTCTGGTAGACTTCATTGTGTCTGAGGGTTCAGGTTACAGAAAAAGAAATGTGCCCATAAACACAATTTTAACATAGACCTGCTCGAAGCTAGAAGGAAACTTCGAGCCGAGTAACAAAGAATAACCTGGGCCCGGAGAGGGGTCCTTCTGAAAAAGAGATGTCAAATCTATAAAACTTGATGCTGCAAGAAGATGGCGAAAGCATGTTGCGAAAAGTCACTAATAAAAACGCATGAGAAACTTGGCAACTAAACAACTCTTTGGGTACCCCACAACAGGCACTTCAATTAGATGTTGTCTTGGAGGAAGCTTTGGACAAACATTTTTCTGCTTTGTTTGCTGATTCACCTAAGAACAAAATCTCCATTGATAGGGTGCTGGAGGGGGGAGGCAGAATGGCCCCTTGATTACGATAAAGAGGTATTGATGACATCGATATAATGTGCCAGTTACTCGGGGGCCATGGGTCCCAATGGAATTACCAAAACCTGCCAAAGGACAACCCTGGGGAATGGGCAGAATTCCTATTAGTTCTATTTGCGCAGATTAGCATCTTAAAATATGTTCTGATCTCTGGAAAACATCAATAGTAATCCCAATCTTCAAGAAGGGAGCTTCGGGGGAGCCAAAAACTACTGCCCCATCGCTTTGCTCAATGTGGTAGGTAGGTTTTTTGCCTCCCTTCTATTGGAGAGGCTTCCAGGCTGGGGAACGAGATCTGGGGTGTTTGATACATTCCAACCAGGCCTTGTAAAAGAGGTGGGCACAAGCCTGAATGTTTCATACTAAATATCTAACATCTTGAAATCACGCTCCATTAAGAACAAGGAGAAGACCTATTTTGCATGTATGGATCTCGAACAAGCCTTTGAGATTCAGAAGCCAAGAGAGCTCCTGTGGACCACACCGAGGAGATGGGATGCCCGTTAGCCTGCACCATACCTATTAGGGCTCTCTACACAGACACGTCTATGAGAGTCAGGCTGTATGGGGAGGGTCTATCAAGGTCAATGGCGATGGGGAGAGGGCTGAAGCAGGGATGCCCCCTGGCACTGGCCCTATTCAATGTATTTATTTTTGACTTGCTTGACTTTCAGGGAGACTGTAGAGAATTCCCCCCAAGACTGAATGGCCAAGCCGTAGGGCACCTGTTGTACACCGACAATCTGGTCCTGCTGGCCTAGATGCTTGTAGGTTTACAGCACACACTAAGGGCTCTGGAACCATATGTTGGAAAGAATAAACTAAGGATCAATGTAGCCCAATCACCTGTTGGTATAAAGGCTACATCTAGAGTATGGTTTCTTAATCATGAACCAATAATTAAAGTGGAGTCTTTTACTTATCTGGGAATGTTACTCAATATCAGCCAGAATGATGCTGCAAGGGTGGCTGAGCTAAGATCAAAAGTAAAAAGCCTAGCAGCCCAGGCCGCAATTCTGTTGGGAAAGCTTGAACAGTTTTACTTGATACCTGTGGTGAATTATTTATTAGAGGTTGAAGGTGGTCCATATTTTGGCATACAGGGCTGAAAGTTTCTTTGCTACTCTGCACACTGTGGGGCCCGTATTGGAGGGCCTATTCTGGAAGAGGGTTTTGAAACTCCCAAGGGGGATACCAATACAGGTGGTGAGATATGAGCTAGGTCTCATTTCTCTCTATGCAAGGATAACCTGGAAATCTCTGTCCCTGTAACGCAAATGTATAGCAGAGTTTTCCATGAGAGGCTTCCAATTGATGAAGGGTGCCCTGAACAATCATAGTGACCCAATACTTGGAGACTGAGGTGTCGAGCCATAATATTCAATCTAGGCACAACAGAGAAAGTTTTACTTGTAAATCCCATGTATGTAAAAACTAAATTATGGAGGAAGGATTGGGCTAAACCAATAGATGAAAAAATCAGAATTCAAGCTACACCAATGTCTTACAGTAGAGAGTTGCTCGTATAATATGCTACCGAAATATGTGTCTACATTTCCAAGCAACTTTTATAGGCAACCGTTTAAGGTTCCACCTAAACCTGTTCGCTACAAAGGACATTTTGATTGAAAGGAGTCAATGAAATGGCACCGATTCCTCTTTTAGGTTTTGCAATATGAGCAATGTTAGAGAGTCACTGTGTCACCTTACGGTAGCTTGACTGGATTAACTGAAAAAAAGAACACTGTACCTGGGAAGTTTCTTTGAGGAATCAAGAACTGCCACATTAGATGATTGGTGGGCGATTTTCAGATGTGGCGAGAGCCTCTATGGTCATAGCTCTGATTAAGTTTTTACAGGCCATATTTAAAAGCATAGTCTTGGATGCCTTCAACACAAAAAAAAGGCTTACGCTAGACAGTACTTGAGTCCACAAAGTCAGTCTGTTACTGAGGACTTGAGCCATCTGGTTAATTAAATATTCATGTAATGTTATCATTATTTTAAAAAAATGTATTTGAATATCTGATGAAAGTTTTAGTGATTAATCAATTGAGAACAGACAAGTACAATGGGGAATCTTATTTTCCTTTTTCGAGGGGGTTGGAGGTTTTATTTGACTGAAATCGAGAATAGTGTTGATAAAAGATCCCTGTTCTCAAATTAGAATTGTAATTGTATTTGATGTAATGACCATCTTCTTCTTGCTACTGGATAGTTTGCGTGTTTTCTCGCGTTTGTGTGTAGTTGGTGAAAGGTCTATATTAGGCCAATAACACCAAACAAAATGAATAAAAAAAAAGAATTACACAATACGACCCAAAAAATTCTAAAACACTTGACCCCATTTTCTCCCAAGTTGGGTTCCCAAAGGAGATCCTAACGGACCAAGGGACTAACTTCATGAGTTGGTTAATGGCAAATGTGAAGGAAATCCTACCTATAAAAACTACCAGCAACAAAGTGACGAATTCGTCAAAACTCAGAAACATGTCCTAAAAACTGGAATATCATACCTTGGGCCCTTTTTGCGTTCCGAAAAACACCACAATCCTTAACTGTCTCAGTTTGAATTATATGGTAGAGTGCCACCCAGTGGAAAGTGGAGGGCAAGTAGTGTTTGCCGGTGTCGGAACTCCCCTCTGCTTAATGAGGAGACTAGCGCTTTAACTGCCTGGAGGCGGGACATTGCTATCAGGAAATACTTCTTAAACGCTTCCTGGAGAGAAAGTGTAGTGAAAGTGGAGGGCAAGTGCTGTTTGCCGGTGTTCGATGGGTTTCGTGGGTTGAACAGCTGTTTCAACCCTCTCGCTTTGCGAATACGGAAAGATCAACTAGTACGACTGAACTCCGGTAAGACACTTTGCAAATTGACTGTCCGCTACTAACGCTGCCTTCGTATTACATGCTCACAACAAACACCAACGGTAAATGAACACATGTGAGTAGTGCACAGCAACTCATCACACACCCCACGCCTCTGTTTCTGTACCAGCATGTAATTGAGGCACGCCGCTCTATGAGAGATATCCAACGATCTCATAACAAAGAAACGCATTCCTTACCGCGCTGTTCGGCCATACCGTTTAAGTACAGCCATTGATACTGGTGTGGAGACTGCAGGTTTATCCTTTGATCCACCCAGACACTGCGCCGGGACTGCGGAATACTCCATTGAACTACGGAACTTTGAACAATCAATAGAAATAACATCTCCGCCCTCAAGTTAAACCGTCGACATCTGTGTTGAGACTGCGGGTTTATACCTTTCATCTTCACAGATATCTATACAGGGACTGCGGGCTACACACTTAATACACGGTCCGCTTTTTCCTGCTTAATAGCAGATACCTGAATATCCTGCGGAAAACTGCCCTACTTTTCCCAAGGTGCAGCCACTGGCACCTGGGTGAAGACTATAGGCTTGCTCCTTTGAGTCACACTGACATCTGAGTGCGAACTGCGAGTGAGCCCGGCAAGCCAGGGGAACTCCTTAGTTCTGCATAACCGTGGGTATAAGTGTGCCTCAACAATGGAAACAATACAACATTCTCCATGGATGGGCCCACAAACGAGGCATCGGACGCAATTACAATCCTTAATGGAGACAATCATCCAAGCCGATATTAAAGACAATCTTCAAACCGCGGTTATGTCAACAATGACAATTACAGATTCTTCAGATAAAACTCGACAGCTAAGAACTACCTCTACTGAGCAGACTGTGGCAGTACACACTCCATTAATCCACATAGCAGCTGAAGGTGCAGGACAAGAATCTGCACAGAAAGAGCGGGCGAAGGCTGCTAAATTAAAATGGAAGGCGCTCCATGATTGACGTCATTTTCCAGAGACACACCATGAACTTTCCCAACTAGTCTGGGATAAATGTCTTCAGAGACTTTCACTTGATCTCACAGAAATAGAGACACTAATGGAATTGCAAGAGGCAAAAAAGAAAAAGGTATCAAGAAATCCCACAGAGCCGAGACCAAAACAGCAAGGCCCTCTCATCCGCAATATAACCAAACACCAAGAGTATCGTACAACAAGTACACCTCTTACTGACAGTTTCTACTATAACCTACCACCTAATCCTAATACAGAAAACAGAAACCCTCTCCATAATGCAGACAAATTCAACCCGCAAAAATCGGTTGCTACAACGATGGTTGACCTGCAGAACATGCTTATTGCAGTATGTATGCAAGCACTAATTCCCTACATGAAGATTCAAGAAGCACAAAAGGAAGTTGCTAAAGATCAAACTACAATCCTTGCCTCTATATTTTCAAAACAAAAGATACAAGTGCTAATGTTAAATCTCGAAACCAGACTGAAAGTAGAAGCTGAAGCAACCCTGATGTGGCAGCAACGCCTTGCAGACATAGCTCGGAAGGATAGGGCCGAAAAAATGCATTTTACAGATGCCCTGATCGACCTCATGCGGGTAAATATGAAGAATGCTGATGGTGTTCAACAGCATCACCCACAGCAAAATATGGAAACTCAACCCACTGTTCCACCAGTTACAAGATCGCCACTTCTGACAGCAAACAACCACAACAAACAGAATCCGCCAATAATAATTACAGTAGATGAATGCAAAAGGCCTACTATTGACTCCATTGGTGAGAGTTGTACGCCCCACGGAAACCCTGTCATAATCAATTGTTCCCTGAACGGAAAAACTATGGATCATACAAATTTGGACCAGAACAAACAGAGAGAAGGGGCAAAAGACACATACAGTATATTTGACCCCAATCACCCACCACCTAACCCACCAAACCGAAGACAAAAAAACTAAAAACAACAAAGAGGCTCGAGAGCTTTTCTCTGAAATCTCACGCTTCCTCCAGCCAAACAGATTATACCACCTAACAAACCAGCTATCAAGAAACCCCTGCTCAACAACAACTCAGATCACAGAGATTTCTCAAGATGCTGAAACAGATGCTATAACATTGGATCTGTTAATAAACCTTTCGATATATTCAAACCAAGAACCAAATACCAGTAATCACAACAAACTTCAACTGAATGAATCTTCGCAGCTAGTAATAGACTGTTATGACCAAACATGTTCTGAAATCCACCATTCATCTTCTTTGATGGAGCTATTCTCCAAAAATGCTGGTCAAGATTAGCATTCATGTGAGGTGACAAATTTAGATGGTTCACTGATCTCCGAGACCTCCCTAGCAGAGGAATCACTATTAGAAACAGAACCGACCCTACCGAAATTACCGGAATTCATAGATCCAAGGAAACCTGCTTCTCGAAACATACTAAAGCTGGAAAGATCTTGCGGAAATGAAGAAACACTGGTTCTCAACCGAACAAATGTTCTTCGTCTTCTACATGCCATCCCCGGCCTCGCTGTTGTAACAACTAAAGATGTTGACCTGATTGAATTCATCAGTCCAGACCAGCTAGACTCCATATGGTTACATTGCTGTAGTAACAAGATTCTGCGCATAATCTCGTCCGAAGTAGACGCCTTGCAAACTCTGGGATTCCGGCTGAGAACAATTGAAACTAATCAAAGAGCGCCAAGCATTGAACACAACTCACATGATGATCGATCAATGTATTCACAAATCATGACAACAACCGATTCATCAAACTCAAGTATATCATTTAAAGGACGTACGCTGACTCTCTGGCCCATGACCATCGAAGAACGGCTTCTCAAGAATTTCCGACACATCGCTATCCGATCAGGAGGATACTAGATGATCCATACTCCTATGCAAAAACCACTTTCCAGCATCGGCATTAGCAACCAAGTTGCAACGCCAGCACTGTATTAACTGTATGCTCATGGAATACGAGAGGCCATCATCATCTATTTAGACAAACCAGGCAGGAATTTAAAACAGCAGATGTGATATGTCTACAAGATACATGGCTGGTCCACAAACCAGTATGCGATGGATTCAATATTTTTATGAACCCAGCTATCTCCAATCACAAAGGACGACATTCATCCGGTCTACTGATCTTAATTGGCATGGACTCACATCTAAAAGAAGTTAAGCATGAAATTATTAACGCCTGGATACACACCATAATTTTACAATGTACCCATGAGCCGGAAACCATCAATAAATCCGAACAATTAAATATCCAAAACCAACATATATGTGTACTTAATACATACTGGAACCCCCAAAGTGTCCCAGATGATGTATACATAGATACATTCTTTATTGCAATGGATGAAGCTTCACTCAACTATCCTGGCATTGAATTTATAGTCTGTGGAGATCTGAATTTGCATCTTTTTTCTAAATTGGGCCAAGAACTTGATACCCTTAGTCTTGACCACCGTGCCAGAAGATGGACCAAAGAGATGACACATAGAAGCATGACACGACTAGATACAATCGACCAACAAACTAACCTCGCGGCTGCTACATGGGCGAGAGCCCAGAGTGGTGGGATTATTGATTACATATATCGATCTAACTCAATACAGTCCCCCATTCAACGCGTGGAAAACATCTATAGTGAAGCAAGTGCTCACTACATATTAATAAGAACATGGCCGACTCCAAGACTTAATTCGACCTACTTGGATCTACCAGACCTAGAAATAAACAATGCCAATAACCGACTAAGATTGACTAAAAAGCAAACTAACCAACTACCGGATATATTCAGAAGCACTCAAATGAAAGATTCAAAGAAACTGAATTATGAATGGATCATACATACTTTTCACCAAAAACCTAATAAGAAAATTATGCCCTCTCAGGACCATAAACACGCCTATTATCCCTTAATAGCGGCTATGAAAAAAGAACTTAAAAAATGGATAAAACAAATCAAAAAAGGGTCAGATTCAACACAAAACCAACAAATTAAAAAAGCTAAACAAAAATTTTAAAATTGGTCCAAAAACAACAAGATGATCATTGAACAAAACGATGCAGAAAACATGTTGCAGTTACTAGTTCCGGGTAATACCCGTGACTTATGGAAGCTTCTAAACAGCTCAAAACAACAGGGGATTAAGTCAATCTCCGAAGTTTCAGAGGCAAACTGGAAGTCACATTTCGAACAACTATACCAACAACGCTCTAACGGAAAGTCACTAGAACTAATTCCTCAAAACTCCAATTGGATACTGGACTGTGCTCCCACCGACATCAGTGAAGCAATCATCAAATTAAATGGATCAAGAGTTCCAGGGCCAGATGGCCTGTCAAATTACATCATCAAAAAAGATCCGGTGATATGGGCTGAAATGTTTGTTCAAATCTTGGCCCTAATCAATAACACAAAAACCGTACCTTGCTCATGGCAAAAAGCAGTTCTTGTCCCCATTTATAAACAAGGCCCTTCTAATGATCCTATAAAACTACATACCTATTGCCCTGCTAGACCCTTTGGGCAAGATCTGTTCAAATATACTTCAACAACAATTTACCAGATGGGCAAAAGGGACACAATGACTAGCAACAAGACAGACAGGCTTTACTAAATATCTTGGCACGACGACCAACTTATTCCTTCTCAACTTGCTAAAACATGAATCATACAGAGCAAAAACCCAGACGTATGCTGCATTCATTGACCTGCATTTAGTATTCGATGAAATTAACCGAGACTTGCTATGGTCAAAGCTAATAAAATGGGGCTGCCCATCAAACATCTTCGAACCAATAAAACTTTTGTACTCGAAAACCGAAATACGGATCAGACTCCCCAAAGGCGGCCTGGTAACACAACCCATTAAAACATGGCATGGGCTGAAACAAAGCTGCCCTTTGGCGGCAGCCCTCTACAACCTCTTCACCTCAGACCTCGAAGATTCTATAGCCTCTTCCCTAACCAATCCACCAAAATTTAATTCAGCAGTGCTTCCCATAATGTTATACGCAGACGATATTGTGCTATTCTCCAAGACTCCTAAAGCACTACAACAAGCACTGAAGAATATTGACACCTACATGACAGCCAATGAACTAGAAATTAACATAAAAAAACAAAGTTATGGCACTTACAGCTGGAATAAGCCCCACGATCAAGAAACCGACTTTCTATTTGAAGAATGAAAAACTCATCCAAGTGAAATCCTTCAAATATCTAGGGATGTGGATTAATCAGTCGAAAATTAAGAACCTTGGGCAACTCATCTCATAACCAAAGCAGAATCAATGGCATGTCAAGCATTAATCATTCACAGAAAATTTGGAAAATTTTCAATTAAACCAATTATTCTATATTACAAACAGAAAGCTGTGCCAATTCTGACTTATGGTGGCGAGACCATGATCAACTTACATGAACACACATGGAATAAAATAGAACAAATCTTTTGGGCAAAGGTTCTTTCCTTACCCAATGTTGTCCCTGCGGCACGTATAAGATTTGAACTAGGTCTGCAGTCTTTAAACTCATCATAAAATGGAAGCAATTTGACTTACTAAGGAAAATCCTGAACACCGATTGCATTCCAGCATGGGATATAGTACGCGCTAATTCTACAAACATCAACGCTGCAGCTCTGAACAAGTGGAAAAATGTTGTCGAAGCACAAAGGATCGCCAACAACATATCGCTGGACATGCTCCTAAACCGACCACAAAAAGCAAAACTGCAGGTAGCAAGACGAGACTGGATGAAGACACAAGAAATCAAAAAATCAGTTTAAATTAACCCTGAACTGCACAAATGACATGAGAGCGCTTAATGAACTACCGCCCTACCTCAAAATGTTTCCTGACCGGGTTATCAGAGACTTATACCTCCGATTAAGATTGAACATTTTACCCACACAGGAAATCAACGGGCTTCGAAATCAAACTATTCCCCATGACCAGACGTGTAGATTCTGTAAGGAAAAAGACTCTATAGAATCGATACACCATCTGCTTATGATATGCACTGCGCTTGCACCAAAACGTACCACAATAGTTCGATTATATCTAAAATCCACAAGGATACTAGATCCCGACGAACGTTGGTCGTTAATATTAGCAGGAAATAACAGAAGGATGATTACAGCCGTTATACGATTTTGACTAGACATACAATTATTGATTTAATTTGATTTTTTTTTATTATTGAATATAAAATGAATGCTTGAGTACTATTTTTACTTGTACTTTTCTCTGTTGAAACATAAATATAAGGTTTAATTATATAAACCAATGACATTTCAAAAATAAAAATAAATTAAAAAAAAGTGTGCCACCCACGGGATGTCCTTGACATGTTACGGGAGACTTGGGAAGAACAGGAAGAAGCCATCTTTCTCCTTTCCCAAACAGCCCAACGTTTAAGAGAACACATGGCTACTGTGAGAATTATATTTCAAGCCCACCTGGTTAAAGCTCAAGAAAACCAAGACCTCATGGTAAGAAAGCTTTGCTTAGGTCCTTTTCCATTGGACAAAATGTTCTTGTTCTCCTCCCAACATCTGAGATAAGATGTTGTCCAAATGACATGGTCCTTATGAGGTGATGGAAAAACAGGGCCATAAGATTATCGAATCTCCGAACCCGATAGACGAATTATGATTTGTACCGATCACGAAAATCTCTTCAAGGCAGGGCACAAAATTGAGGATAGCTGGGAGCTATTTAGCTCCTGCTTCTCGCACTGTAGAGCCTGGTTAATATGAAACCAGCAGCTACCAGGTGATACCTTTGGCTCCTAGGGACAACTCGTGCTTTCCAAACATATAAATGTGACATTAACTTTGAGTATTTGAGAAAGTTAATAAAGAAGAATTAGAACACATCCAATATACATGTAAACACAATGGTTCATAAAACATGGACAAAAAGTTAAAGAATCATCTCTGGTAGCTCCTGGACATGGTGATGCCCGACACCCAAGAGCTGGTTTTAGCTCCTGCTCATCGAATCTCAATTTTGAACCCTGCAAGGAGTGGCGAGAGGATGCAGCTGAGAACACTACTGAGGTTTTAACTGAATAATCAGAGAAAAATACCTTGATTCCATCGCATCTACACCAGAATCGGAGTTGTTAGAACAGTTTCCCGATGTCTTTAGATTGGAGCCAGGAAGAGTCAAGTTTTTTTTTTTCACTACATCCGTACACCCCCGGGGAAGGTGGTCCATTTAAAACCTTATCGGATCCCAGAAGCAAGGAAAGAAATGGTCATAGAGGAGGTGGAGAATATGCCAAGATCTGATTTTATTTGTAAACTTTCTTTATTATTTTCTCCATTATACACATCAAAAAGAAATATTAACCCCAACCAAAGCCCCCCGTCCCCAACATCATCCCCATAAACAATAAGGCACCTCCACCAGTGACAGCAATGGCACCTCGGTAGAGTATTGTGTGTGTGTGTGTTTAGTTTAGTTTATTCATTTGTATTGCGCACCAGACCCGAGGGTATGAGGTCGCATGAGCAGCATGGTTATTCAAAGCTTGGTTACAGGTTGCTTGTACATTATATTACAGTATTGCAGTGTGCCAATGAAGGACAATGTGTACAGTTTTATAGAAGGATATAATACAATACAAATATTTGATAAATGTACAGATAAACATACATTACAGGATTGCGGCAGTGTGGTGTTAGAGGTTAGGAGTATTAGTGGTCCTTGTTCTTTATCCAGTGGATATAGTTGCGTCTAAAGTGTGTATAGGTTTGGGGTGTCCTGTGGGATGGTGGTAGGGCGTTCCAGAGTTGGGGTGCTTTCACCTGGAAGCTGTTGCCGCCCATTTTGGTGTGTTTGAACCTGGGAACTATGAGCAGGTTTGCATTGGAGGTTCTGGTGGGTCTGTTGGGGGTGTATTTGCATATTCCGTCTACCAGGCAGCGTGGGGCAGCGTTGTTCAGGCATTTGTGAGTTAGCGATGCTACTTTAAGCAGGATTTTGTCTGAGGTGTTGAGCCAGTTATGGGCTTTCCTGATGTTGGAAATGTGTTCTCTCCTGGGAATGCTAAGCGCTGCTCTGAGAGCGTTGTTTTGTAGCGTCTGAATTTTGTTGGTAATTTGCTTGCTGGCTCCTACGTAGAGGGCATTACAGTAGTCCAGTTTGGATAATACCAGAGCTCTGGCTAGTGCAATGCAGCTCTGGGTGGATAAGAAGGGCTTGGCTGCTCTTATAAGCTTACATGTGTAGGCCGTGGAGGGTGCCATAGAGCTAACCTGTTTGTGGAAGGTAAGGGAGGAGTCGAGATATATTCCTAGAGTTTTCACTTCTTTGGCTACCTTGATCGGGTTCCCGTCTATGATGAAGTTGGTGTAGTTGTGGTCTAGTTTGGTTAGGTTTGAGGTGGGACCAAGGATGATGAGTTCAGTGTGTGTGTGTCTAACATCAGAGCCATGATTTACAATATCTTGTCCCACAATGGGAGAACACAGGGACAATCCTATACCACATGCAGAAAATCAGCCGGATCATAGGAACACCTGAGACATTGAGAGGATCTGTCTGGGTAGTACCTACCCCAGCAGTGCCGGGGAGTAGTAAGTTTGGGGAAGACACTTGGAATAGGTGATACTGAAACAATTGTTTAATGACAGGTGACAAGATTGCATGCATACAAGTCTCCACTGCGTCTCTGACAGTTCCCTCCCCAGTGCTGTCTCCCACCTGGCCATGAAACCAATATGTCCGTCTCCTGTACTTTAATAATCCTATATAAGGAGGACACAAGCCTAGTATAGCCTGGTGGTACAGTAATGAACTGCACTATTGGGGAGACAGGAGGGGCTTCTGGATAACTAAGATATGATATTATTGGACTATCTCAGAGTCCTTGGTCCTCTCTATAGTACTTGTTGCCAAGCCAGATCACTTCTGGAGGTTCTGTATTGACTTGAGAAAGGTGAACGTGGTATCCCAATTCGACAGTATTCCTATGTCAACGATAGATTATCTGATTGATAGATTGGGACCTGCTGTTGTTCTCTCCACGATTGATCTGACAAAAGGGTACTGGCAAGTACCTGTTAATCCAGAGGAGAAGGCGAAAACGGCCTTCTCCATCCCTATATGACTATTCCAGTTATTAAAGTTACTCACTGTAGTGACTAAAGTACTCATAGTCCCCTTTCGTCCATCCTTGTGGGCATCCCCAAACATGGGGATATTTCCGAAATCTTTGGCTGTGAAGAATTGAGCTTCCCCTTTAAATTTAGTATAGTGTGTGGGGGCATGGCCTTGGGTCGTGGGAATGCCCGGCAAAGGCCTCGCCCTCCGGCACCTCACCTCCCGTTTGAACACATACGACGCTTAGATACTTGGCTACACTTTTACATATTAGCCCTTGGCATACTAGCAGTGGGAAGGTGGGTGGGGCATATGGAGGAAAGGGGACTATGGTCTACGAGTACTCTAGTCACTACGGTGGGTAACTTCAATTACTCAAACGTCCAGTCCTCTTTCCTCCATCCTTGTGGGTGATTCCACCGAACAAGAAGCAAAGGGTGGAGCTGTGATAACCTGCCTCATATCTAGGAAGAAGCAAAAAGGTTCTTCAGAACCACCTGGGCAAACTCTGCATTGCGCCAGGAGCTGGTGTCCAGTGAGTGGTGCTTACAGAAGGCCAACAGAGTGGTCCAAGTAGCCGCCTTGCTGATGACATCCCAAGACGCGTGCCTCTGAAACCCAACGGCCATGGCCTTGGCTCTGACCGGATGAACATGAATCCCCTCAGGAACAAACGGGTTTGCCCATGGCTGTATAGGCCTGCGAAAAGGCCTGACCCATCCAACGGGCGATGGAAGCCTCAGAATCCAGAGAGCCGGGGGAGGAGCACCCAAAATGCACAAACAATGCCTCAGACTTCCTGAAAGATTTAGTCCGAGAAAGATCAAACTTGAGGACCCTCTTGAGGTCCAAGGAATGCAGGGCCCTCTCCGCCTCCAACTGTGGGTTTCGGGAAAAACACAGGCAGGCAGATCTCTTGATTAAGATGAAATGGAGAGACCACCTTGGGGAAACATTTGGGTGAGTGCGCAATATGACCCTGTCATCGTGAAACGTGGTGAATGGCTTGCAGGAAGACAACGCCTGCAGCTCACTAACCCTGCGCGCAGAGGTGAGAGTCACCCATAAAACAGTCTTTAGGAAAAAAGGCCACCAGGGGGCGCGCATGCAATGGCTGCCTGATTGTGCTGCTCCCGCCGTAGCAGGGCTGTAGAAGGGGACTGAGCCCCCCCGAAGCCACCCAGGTGGGCAAAGCAGGACGGAGGGGTGCGAGGTACCTCCCGGGCACCCAACGAGCGAAGGAGCGATGCTCGGGGCCCCCGGGAACAGCGAGAACGAGACCCGCAGTGCCAGGCGGGGACGAGGCCGCTCCAAGCCTCGGCGGCCTTGGCGCCGAAGAAGTGTAGAAGAGCCCCAGGGAAGCCGCGCGCACACGGAGAGGGCTCCCTCCTCTCCCGCCTTCCTCGACCCGATCGAGCACTTGGTCCCGCGGTCGGGGCGGATCGCAGGGCCGGTTTGATCCGCACCACGGACCCGCGCCCCTTCCTCCCTAGCCCCCCCAGCCCTGTCGATGGAAAGAAACCAGCGCTGGGAGGACCCGCGCTGGTGACCCCTCTAGAGAGGTGCGGGAACCCCAGAGCACCGGGGGGGGGGCCGCCCCCAGCAGGTCAGCTGGCCCCACGCCACAACGGAAAGAGCCCAGGCGAGGTTCTACTGGGCGGGCAAGATGGCTCTCGCCCGCACGCTGTGAAGAAGGAAGGCCCGGAGCGGGAAGGTCCATCTGGGGCAGGCAAGTGTGGTACTCCCCCCGGATTGAGCCTGGCGCCCCGCCACCCCCACGAGGAGAGTCTCGGCAGCTACGCACGGTCCCCGGGAGCGAGGCCCCCGCCAGACCTTGGTGGGGCGTGTGCCCGCCCGGGGACGACATTGTTTCCCCCCCCACACTTGGGGACGAAGGTGTGGTGAATTGAGGGGGGGAGCCCACGTATCCTGTGGCCCATAAAGACCAGCGGCAGCCTAAGCGGACTGCGGCCCCTTCGGCCCGGGTGTGTGGCCCCCGCCTGGAGACAGTGGGGCGTGTGCCCACCCGGTGAAAACCCCCTGACAACAGCGCACCCGCCATCACGCCCCCGATCTGAGGGCCCCAGGAGGGGAACCACTGGCTAACCCAGGGGGGGAAGCCCGATGGACTGGCGGCAATCCCTACAGGAATTCCGCTTTCAGGAGATGTGTCCAGCAAGAGAAGCCCAAGCCCCTCCAAGGGACTTGGACAGTCGGAGACCCCAGGTCCCCCCACGTCTGCCATGGAAAGAGGCTTTGCCTCCATATTACAGGAGATCAGGGACATGCGATCTGACATTGCCCAGAAATTCGAAAAAATAGATCAAAGAGTGGACAAGGTCGAAGACAGACTGTTGCAGGTTGAGGCCAACCAGACATCATCGACGTCCCTAGAGATGGATCTACGACTGAGGATAGCGGCCCTGGAGAAAAGGGAGGAGAAAAGGTCCAGGCAGATGGACGACTTCGAAAATAGGGAAAGGAGGAACAATCTCAGAATTTTTGGGGTACCGGAACAGGAAGGGGAAACGGAGAGAGACATTACCCGCACGGTGAGAGACATCACCCTCCTCTTTGCCGAAGAAATGACCACGGAACCCACGTTCGATAGAGTGCACAGGGCTGGGGGGAGAGCGGGGGGCCCCCGTTCTATCCTGGTCCGGTTCCACTATTACTCTGAAAAAACAAAGGTGTTGGAGGAAGCCAGGAAGGCTCGGGAGATCACCTACAACGACGCCCAGATTTCAATCTACCAAGATCTCTCCGACTACACCCTGGCCAAATGCAGGATATGTCGCCCACTAACACTCCTGCTGAAAGAAAAGGGGGTCCGCTACCGCTGGGGCTATTCCTTCTCTTTGACCTTTGAGTACATGGGCCAGCGGTCCACTCTGACCACGGAAGACGACATACGAGGAGCCATCCAGGACTACGTTGTGGACTCTGATCCCAGGAGGGCCCTGTCGGGGCCGGGGAGGGAAACCCCGGGGAGTCCGGGCCCGTCGAAAGACAGGAGACAAAAAACTGGCACAAGGAAATACAGGAAAATGAATACCCCATCGCCAGTCAAGGAGGGGGAGCGGAACGATCCCGAGGATTGAGACCTGGGGAAACCCACCGAGTCATGTGGGATACACAGAAAAGCCAGAGGATTCACCACTAATAGCGTCCCTACGAACAGCAAGTATGGGGGAGCCATGAGAGGGACGGCATGGCATGGAGGGAGGGGGGGCTCACAGAAACACGCTTTCCACAGAATGCCCGGCTGCAGCGGGTAAGCTGGTGGTTCGGCCAGTAGCCAGGGATGGCAGAACTAATTGGCCGGACGCCGGGGAAGGGGGAGGGGGAGGGGGGACACGAAGTTGGGGTAGTTCAGTTACGGTTTAGGGAAGGGGGGCAGTTGGGTTCTTGTTCTTGGCACACCAGGAGGGAAGGGGAGGGGGGAGTCGGGGGATGAAAAGTCGAACCAAGGGAGCACGCCAGGAAGAGCATGTTGAGAACGTTGACAGAGAGAGGAAGTCTTAGATTATGGCTGACAGTCTGCCCCCCCTGGGTATGGGCTCCCTAAATGTACGGGGCTTAAACACCCCCACGAAAAGATCCCTGGTCTGCAGGGAATTTAGAAGGGCCAACCTCGACTTTCTCTTTGTGCAAGAGACTCATTGGCCGCGGGGTAACGAGCCCAAAATGCAGGGAGGAGGAATAGGGGAGGTCTTCAGTGCTTCCCATAAAGGCAAAAAGAGAGGAGTTGCCATCTTAGTATCGAGGAATACAGGCTTTGAGAACGAGGCCACGCTGAGAGACCCAGAGGGCCGCTACCTGATGTTACGGGGGTCCCTTCAAGGGGCCCCGCTCACCCTAGCTGTAATCTATGCCCCAAATGAAGGCCAAACCCTATTTTGGGAAAAGGTAGGGGACAAACTCAAGCACTTTGTTCATGGTTCGGTGGGGGGGAGGGGGGGGGGTGGGGGACTTCAACATGGTCCTGGACCCAACCCAGGACAGAAAACGCACAGGCCCGCAGCCCCCCAGGGCGTCAGACGAGACCATGGCGCGTAACTTCCAAGGGGTTAATCTAGACTTGGGACTGATGGACACGATCCCGATCCCCAGAACGAACACCCCCCCTTCACATATTACTCAGCTACCCACGCGTCATTCTCCAGGATAGACAATATCTTGGTGGACGAGATCCTGCACCCATTTACCTCAGGCCATAGGGTTGACCCCATTCCCTGGTCCGACCACGACCTGGTCCGAATCACGATAGCAAGGGGAGGATTAAGCGAACGCAGGGGGAGGTGGAAGTGCAACGACTCCCTGTTAAAGGATGAGGTACTAGCCCAGGAAGTTCTTGAGGCCATCACGGATTTCTTTAACCTTAACGATAATGGGGAGGTAGGTGTGCATACCCTATGGGATGCCTTCAAGGCCACCCTACGAGGAGTCCTGATCAAAATGGGAGCCCAGAAAGAGGGAGAGGGAGGCCCAGGAAAGACTACTGAGGGAGAAAATAGCCCAACTCCAACCGTGGGGTCCCCTTGGACCGAGGCCAGGTGGCCGCCCTGGAGGACTGTAGACTCCAGCTGAGGGACCTCCTCCTCCACCAGACAGAGAGAAGCCTTCAATTGGTCAAACAAAAGTATTACGAAAAAGGGGACAGGGCGGACAGGGTTTTAGCTTAGAAGCTGAGGGAGGTACAGAGAAGCAGATTAGTGAAAGCAGTAAGGAGCGAGGGGGGGGAGATAGGTTACGACACAACCCACATTGGGGAGGCCTTCCGCCAATACTATGAGAAATTATACTCGTCCGAATTCAACCGGAGGGAGGCGGAGATTGAGGGGTTTCTGAACTCAATACAGATCCCGGCCTTATCAAGGGAGACGGCGGAGGGGTTGGAGGGCCCGGTGACGGAGGAGGAGGTGGAGCGCCTGATCAGAGGGATGAAGGGGGGTACTTCCCCGGCGAGGACGGCTACTCGGTCTATTTTTATAAGAGGTTCTGCTCAACCCTATCCCCTACTTGGTAAGGGTATTCAATGCAGTGCTGGAAGGGGGACCCCTCCCGGACTCCATGATGGAGGCGATAATAGTGGTGCTCCCCAAGGACGGTAGGGACCCCTCGAGTGCTCCTCCTACCGCCCAATTTCTTTGCTGAACACCGATGTAAAGATCCTGGCTAAGGCGATCGGGGGGCGAATGGAGGGGATCCTGCCAAAGTTGGTCCACAGAGACCAGGTGGGGTTCATTAGGGGGAGACAGGGCTCTGACAATATCCGAAAAACCATAGACTTGTTCCACTACGCCCAGGTGTCGGACTTAGACGCGTGCGTCTTGTCGCTCGACTCAGAAAAGGCATTCGACAGGGTGGAGTGGAGATTCATGGAACACACCCTCCAGAAAATGGGCTTTGGGTCACACATCATGGGCTGGGTGGCGGCGCTATACAGGGCTCCAAAGGCCAGGGTTCAGGTGAATGGCAGGCTGTCAGAGCCTTTCCCCCTCTCGCGGGGAACGCGGCAGGGTTGCCCGCTCTCCCCCCTCATCTATGTCCTCACCATGGAACCCCTGGCCATAGCGGTCAGAGCACACCCAGACATCAAGGGGATCCAGAGAGGCGAAGTAGAATTTAAACTCTCCCTGTTTGCCGATGACATCCTGGCCTACCTGGTGGACCCGGGATCCTCGCCCCCCCCCCTCATGTCCCTGATGGCTGTATATGGTCGCCTCTCGGGGCTCAAGATCAATGCCTCTAAATCAGTCCTGCTCCCCATGAGACGAGGGACCCGGCCCTGGAACCCCTGACCAGCCTGGGAGGGATAAAAGTAGGGAAGGCTTCCATCCGATACCTGGGCGTCCTCCTCACCCGGGACCTCTCCAGCCTCGGCCCAGCTAACTATGACCCCGTAATGGCAAGGGTCACTGCGGATCTGAGGAGATGGGGGTCAACGATCCTGTCCTGGTACGGCCGAATGACGGCCGTGAAGATGAACATACTCCCGCGCTTACTATATCTCTTCACTTCCCTCCCAACCTGTGTTCCCGACCAAACCTTCAGGGTCCTTCAGAATGCGGTGCGTGAGTTTATATGGCAGGGTAGGACCCCGAGGACAGCAAGAGCAATCCTGACCCTTCCGAGGGAGGAGGGAGGGTTCGGGCTGCCGGACTTCCAACTCTACTTTCGCGCTGCCCAGTTGCGCATACTCCTCGAACACATGAAGGAGGGGATGGGTACATACTGGACGTACTTGGAGGACATGGACGCCCACCCACTCAAGGTCAGGGACCTCCTGTGGGCCCCAAGCATGTTCATTCCGAATAGACTAAAATCACACCCAACGTTGGGAGTCCTCTGGTCGATCTGGCGGGAAAGCCCCCAGACGGCGCATCTAACGTCATGGCCGTCACCGATGTCATCGCTCTGGGGTCACCCCCTCAGACTGGGAAGCAGGGGGTTCCGCAACGCTCAATCCTGGTCCGATTCGGGGATGGAATGGGCGGGGCAAATGTTCAAGGAGGGGGAATTCCGCCCCTATGAGGAAATGAGAGAAGCCCTGGGGCGGGGGACCCTCTCCATTTTCGAATATCTCCGCCTGAAGGGGATTTTATGCGACCAATCCTGGGGACAGAATTTGAAAAGACAGTTGACCCCCTTTGAAAAACTTGTGGACACAGCGACCTCCAGGAAGGGGGCGGTATCAGGGATGTATAGAATATTGAACACTGTCAACCTGGGGGAGAGGAGGAGGTTCCGTACCTTCTCGAACGATTTGGCGGGGGAGGAGATCTCTGAGGACGCCTGGGCAAGGATATTTAAGATAGCTTTCCATGGGAACTTATTCACAGCGGACATGGAACACAATTTCAAGATCTTGCAGGGGTGGCACAGGGATCCTGCGAAGTTGGCGAAAATGTTCACGGGAGTGTCCCCCGCATGTCCAATGGGGTGTGATCAGGTTGGCAAAGAGGTCACATGTGGTGGCACTGCCCGAAAGTCCAGACATACTGGGCAGAGGTACGGGGCTGGATCGCTGAAGTTACTGAGAATCTACTCCCCCAGAACCCTCTAACAATGTTGCTGGGCCTCCCCCCAGAGAGGACAGACATATCCAGATACCCAAGGATGTGGGAAACCATGTTGAGGGCGGGGAGGGTGGCCCTGGCACAAAAATGGAAGAGCCCGGAGACCCCATCGAAGGAGGTCTGGTTGAAAAAGGTCAAGAACATGTTTCTGATGGACAAACTAACGGCAATGATGAATAACAAGTTGGGAACATTCCAAGCGAACTGGTTCGGGGTACAGCAGACCTGGGGATGGGACGTTCATTAAACCACGAGGAGGAAAGAAGGAGGGAACGGGCGTCCAACGGCCGGGGGTATGGTGGACGATGTACAGCCACAAACATAGTCAACGTTCAACTTTTTTCTCGTGCTCCGGACAAATAAAGCTCCCACAGAGTCTCCCCAAATAAGGAGACCCATCTGGGTCAAAGTTTCAGGGGGGGGAGGGTCTGTTTAGGGTGGGAGGGGGGAGGGGGGAAGGGTTGTTGGGCCAGCTATTTGTATATCTTTTAGAATTTGCCTTGAGCCCTTTTGTTATATTATAAAAAATGCTAATAAAACAAAGTTTAAAAAAAAAAAAAAGTCTTTACCATCACCAAGCAGATGTCAAAAGAGGCCACCTGCTTGAAAGGCTTGCGTTTCAAAGACGCCAGAACCAAATTGGCGTCCCAGACCGGATGAGGTCTATGCACAGGATGAAACATCCTAGACAACCCCTTAAGGTGGGCCTTAACCACTGGGTTGGCTGTCGACAACGCATGCTCAGGGGAATTCTTGTAAGCCCCGATGGCTGCAGAATACGTGCAGCAAGTATCCACCTGGACTCCAGAACGTCATCCAGAGGACAGGTGACAGGGTCCAGACCCTTGTCGCAACCCCAATGGCAGAACCTAGTCCATTTGCTCTTATACTGGGACTGAGTCGAGAACTTCATGGCCTGCTCAATGATGTCCCAGTTGTCATCTGAAAACTGAGCGTGTTGAAGCCTCAGCTGATCAAGAACTAGGCCGCCAGGGCCAGTTTGTCCGGGTCTGGATGTTCCACTGCCCCGCCCTGCTGCATCGGGAAGCTCCTGCTGGGGATCAAAAGATGGACAGGACCCTGGGAACACAAATGCACAACACAAATCCTAGGGGCCCTGCCTTCCGAGTCGCTGGGCCTCTGCTCCTGGTCAAAGCGCTGTGGCATCTAGTGCATGTAGCTGTACGGCTGTGATGGGTAGATGTACCCCTGAGGGGACCAAAACCCTGCACTGCAGGATCTGCTGCCACTTCCAGAGGGAAAGGGGCTGGGATAATCCCACAAAGCCCACTCAATGGGCAAAAGCACTGGCGGGCCCTGAGCCAGATCCAAGATGGTCGCCTGCCTGCCACGTACCGCTCCACCATTTTGAAGCCTTGTGCCAAGAGAGGTCTCAGACATGAGAGGATACAGCTTGGGTCTTGCACCCGAATCAGCAGCATCTACCTCAGAGATCTGTCTGGTAGGCGCTGAGCCCTCAGCCGGAAAGCCGGTAGTTGTAACGCCCTGGTTCACGTCTGGGACCGAGCTCCGGTAGACTGGGAGGCACCTGTGTCGGTAGCCGTGCCGGATCGAGCAGAGGACAGACTCTTGGAGGTGGCACTCTACGATCCCTTGCCCCCTGGGGTATAAGAGGATGAGCCTGGTCGTCATTCAGAGGACAGCCTGGTAGGGGACCCTAAGCTTTGGAGCCGGTAGCCTGGAAGCCCTCAGGCCTGTCCCCGACCGCCCGGAAGAGCGCCCTGGTGTCAGTAGCCTTAGAGGCCTTGGGCCTGCCAGAACCTGAATACGAGGATCCCTGATCCGTGGGTACCCCGGGGAAGGAGTCGCTGCACTGTGGAGCCATGCAGAACAGAGGGTCTACCTTGTCCTGCTGAGAGGTCCTGGAGATAAAGTCCTTAAGGTGGGACGGAAGAGAAGTGTGCAATATCTTCCTTCACCGCAACAAACGAATCTTCAATGCCCTGTGACCGAGAGCGCTGCAGGCCGAACATGAGTCCCAGCGGTTGTCGGGCCCCAAACACTCGAGACAGTGCATGGGGCTTAGAGGCCAGGAACGAGCGGTCGAATGATGCACATCTTGTGAATCCTCCTGCACTCGACATGCGCCAGGGGACGCGAGGCAGCAAAGAGAAGTGAAATAAGAATTCAAAAAACAAATGGGGAGCAAGCGGAAAGATAAAAAAGAATTGTCTCTGCACTGGCTTCCAGGTCCAACACCGTAGTGTAGAAAAAGGGACTGAGGTGAGGTGCCAGAGGGCGGGGCCTCGGCAGGTCGTTTCCACGCACGCTATACTAAATGTAAAGGGGAAGCTACATTTTTCGCTACCAAAGCTTCTGTTACCATCCCCATGTTGGGGGTCACCCACAAGGAAGGAGGAAAGGGGATGGGACGTACGAGTACTATGTATTACCTTTTTGACTACACAGGGCCCTGGCCACCTTTCAAAGGTTAATGGACCAAGTCCTCTGCCCTCACTCCTCTTTCTGTGAGGCTTATATCGATTAAATAATCATTCATAGAAGGACAAAGGAAGAACACCTACACAACCAAAACTTAGTTACCAGACCCCCGAGGACAGCCAGGGTCACAGCAAACCTCAGAAAAGTGTCACTTGCACAGTCAGCAGTCAAGAATCTTGAATCCTTGGTGGGTAATGGGCTGGTCCAACCCCAAAGTGAGTAGTTGAAAGCTGTCCAGGAAACTCCAGTGCCCAGAACCAAAAAATTACAAGTTACTAACCGTAGTGACTAACGTACTCTTAGTCCTTAGTCCCCTTTCTTCCATACTGCATGGGCGTCCCTTCCAAGGTTCGGGAGACAACCTTTTTCACCAGAAAAACATTCTTCCCCTTTAAATTTAGAGGCATGCGAGAGTGCAGCCTACGGAGCATGCGCTGCCCTGACTCCGCCCTCCGGCACCACACCTCAGTCCCCTTGGATGCGTCGACAATAGATAAACATTGCCTAATGAGACAGTATTATTAGGGGGAGGATGGTGGGACGTATGGAGGAAAGGGGACCAAGGACTAAGAGTACATTAGTCACTACGGTGAGTAACTTAGAATTACTCTTACATCCTGTCCCCTTTCCTCCATACTGGATGGGCAATTACAACTGAATGTAGGGTGGAGAGGAGAACCTCCCTAAGCGAATAGGTTCCTAAGAACCGCCTGTCCGAAAGCCGCATCAGATCTGGAGCTGGCATCCAAACAGTAATGCTTGCAGAAAGCTGAGGGAGTGGCCCATGTGTGGGCATGCATGTTTGCCGGAAGTGGCTTGTGCTGCCCCTCGTATGCTTCTTTGATGGCAGAAACCATCCAGTGGAATATGGAGGCCTGATAGCCTGGTCTCGCACCTCCAAAAGTGACAAATAGGGCATCTGATTTGCGGAGGCCATTGGTCCTGTCAAGGTAGAATTTCAGGGCACGCCTGACATCTAGGCAGTGTAGAGCTCTCTGTGCCTCGTCCTTAGGATCGGCAAAAAACGTAGGAAGGACTATTTCCTTGTTTGAATGAAAAGCAGACAGCACCTAAGGCAGAAATGCTGGGTGTGTCCGCAGGACTACTTTGTCCCTGTGAAAGTTAGTAAGTGGTTCCGAGACGACCAGCGCTTGTATTTCACTGACTCTGCGAGCCGAGATGAGGCCAACTAGACAGGATGTCTTAATGGTGATCAGTCTGATGTCCGCGGATGCCATTGGTTCAAACGGTTTGTGCACCAGAGCGCCCAAGACTATGTTCAGGTCCAACACAGGGTGTGGTCTCTGGATGGGCGGGTAGAGCCTTGCGAGTCCCGTCAAATGTCTCTTGACAATGGGATTGGAGGAGGAGAAGACCCCTTCCTCCGGGTCCTGTAAGACCCGAAGGCTGCGAGGTAAGCGCAGCAGGGGTCCACCTGTACGCCTGAGTGGGCGAGGTGCACTGAGAAGGAGAGCACATCGTCCAAAGTAAATGCCAGGGGGTCGATGTCCTTGGAGTCTGCCCAGTGGCAGAACCTGGTCCCTTTACGTTTATACTGGGCCCTGGTAGCCCTGCTCCTTGGGCCCTGTATGATCTCCAGATTAGCCTGGGAGAGGCTGAGGTGCCTTAGCGTTATCAGCTCAGGAACCACACTGTGAGGGCCAGCTTCTGAGGTGCCGGGTGGATAGCCCTGCCCCCCCCTGCTGTGCCAGAAGATGTGCCGCGCCCGTCTGAAGGTAAATCGGAGGCATCTCCGAGATGCTGAGCAGCTCCGAGAACCATGGACTGGCTGGCCACCATGGAGCTATTAGAATGATGTTGAGCCGGCGAGACTCCTTGATTATGGAAATCACTCTGTGAATCAGTGGAGTGGGAGGGAAGGCATATGCTGTCATGCCGTTCCACTGAATTAGAAATGCGTCACTCAGGGAGCCGGGGCCCTGTCCTTGCCAAGAAGAGAACTGAGGGTATTTCCAGTTGTACCTGGGGGCAAAGAGGTCCACCTGGGGGTGACCCCATCTGCTGAAGATCTCCTGAAGAGCGAGGTTGTTTAGCTGCCTTTCGTAATTGCCCGTCCCCAACCTGCTGAGCCTGTCCACCTCCAGGTTTGATCAGAAGGGGGTCCGTGAGAGGTAGATGTTGTCCAGGGCCCATGCCCACATGCCGATTGCCAGTTTGCACAGAGGAGGCGATCTGGTGCCCCCCTTGCTTGTTGATGTAGTACATGCTGGTCGAGTTGTCTGACTGAATGAGGACAACCCTGCCCTCGATCAGTGGCAGGAATGCCCTGAGTGCTAGCCAGATGGCGTTCAGTTCTAACCAGTTGATTTGGTACTCCTGCTCCTGCTGGGTCAGGTGCCACGGAGCGAGTGATTGTCCAGGGTGGCTCCCCAGCCCTCGAGAGAGGAGTCTGTGGTGATCGTTACCTGCGCCGTGGGCGGCCGGAACGGGCTTGGCCATCCGTAGATTGCAGTCCGTGGACCACCATGTGAGGTCCGGATGGAGCGATGGAGGAACGTTGACCATCTCGGATTGAGAGCCCCGCTCCTGGTTCCATGATGCTGCGAAGTGCACCTGTATTCTCCTCATCCTGAGTCTCATGTGGGGGACAGCTAATAGAACCACTGCCAGGAGACCCAGGAGGTGCTGGTACCACCAGGCCCAGGTCACTTCTCTGCTGTGGAAGTGAGTCGCAGACCTCTTGATGGCTGTGATTTTGTCCTCCGATGGAAACCCTTTCTCGGAGCATGTGTCCCAGATACGGCCCAAAAATGTCAGAGACCGCGTGTGTTGCAGTTGCGACTTCCTGAGATGGAGCGAAAAGCCCAGATTGTGCAGTATGTTCATAAAACCATGAGAAGTGTGGTGCACTGCTTCCGGAAATGTAGCCCTGACGAGCCAGTCGTCGAGGATGGGTAGACTTGGAGGCCTTATGCCCTGTGGAGGGCCACCACAGTATTCATGTGTCTGGTAAAGACCCTGGGGGCCGAGTTGAAGCCAAAAGGAAGGACCTTGTATTGGAAATGGTAGCCCATGATCCTGAACCGTGGGAAAGAACGATGGTGCTGTCAAATCGGGACGTGTGGGTATGCGTCCTTCAGATCCAGGGAGCACATCCAGTCTCCCTTGCACAATGTCTCTGCTATAAAAGCTGGTGTAACCATCTTGAATTTTTGTAGGGGTAAGGAGAGGTTGAGGGTGGAAAGGTCCAGCATAACTCTAAGGCCCGCCTGGTTCTTTTTCTGAAAGGCGAAAATCCTGGAATAAAAGCCCAAGCCTCTCTAGGAGGCTGGGACTTCCTCCACGGCCTGGCTCTATGACAGACCGGGTCTCTGCCAGAAGAGTTGCTGTACCAACTTGAGAGAGTGGAGGAGGGAGGAGAGGCTGGGATGGGTAGGCGGTACCCCATGGATATTACGGAGAGGATCCAGGAGTCCGCGAAATTCTGGCACCAGAAATGTGCACTGAGAGCAAGCCTGCCCCCCACTGGAGACACGTGGACTCGGAGGGGCGTGTTATGCCTTCTTTCCCTCTGAGGCTGTTGCGGAGGAGGGGGACTGGAAAAAGCCCTTGCCCCACCCCCTTTTTGTTGCTTGCGCCGATGTGGAGCCGGCAAATGGTCCGACTGTCTGGATCTCCGTTCTTGAAAGCCACGGAACCCTCCGTATGTACGTCCCTTGTCGGAGCGCTGCTGTGCCAGTCTGTGGGCTGTTTTTCGTTTTGTGCAGCTCCTCGCCCATGGTGGAGTGGAAGAGGTCACCCCCCTCGAACGGCGGGTCTAATATGCGTTCCTGGACGTCCGGGTTGAATAGAGTCGCACGGAGCCAGGCTGTTCTTCTCATCTCCATGGAAATGCAGATGGTTCGGCCAGAGATATCAATGTGGCCCACGGTGGACTCCATGATGTCCTGCGCCACCAGCTTGGCCTCAGCAAGTCCCGCCTTGAAACGTGATTGGCTCTGCATAGGAAGTTCCGGGATAAAATCCGCAGTTTCCTGCCATAACCTCTGGTTAGCGGTCGCCAGCATGTTATCGGCGTTGGCCTGACGAATATGCAAGGATGCGTTGGAATACAGCTTCTTCATATACGCCATCAAGATCTTCTCCTCCTAGCATAGCACGCCACAGAAGAGGAGACCGAGGACGACGGAGGCTTGGAGTATAGTGCTGCCGCAGCAATCACAGGGGAGTGTGGCTGAGGATGGGCTGATAGGAAGAGTGTATCCCTCTCCAGCTGCCTGTACTTGGCGTCCAGGCGTCGATTGACCTGCCAGTGTGGCCAGGGGGACTACATCAGTCTGCAGTGGAATTCCCATTTTCGCAGAGGGGCGTCGCACGAGGACCTCTGCGAGGACCCCCTCTGCTGGTTTCTCCACCTCGGGCTGAGGAAGGCCCAGGTACTCTGCCAGCCCTGCAAGACGTTCATGGAAGTCCTTGGCTGACTGTGGCGTGTCGGGGTCCTCTTCATCATCCGTGTCCACCTGGACGTCAGGAGGATCCTGCACCGGAGGAGGAGTGGTGGGAGCCGGAGGCTGGGGTGCCGGGACCGGAGGCTGTGGCGGAGGCTGGTACGGAACCGCCTGAGAATCGGTTGGGGGGCCAGAGCCGGTGGCAAAGCCTCTGCCAGGGCCCAGGTCGACGGCTGGAAGCATTGGCGGGAGCACCTTCCTGATGGCATCCCTGAGGATAACCCCCATTCGAGCGGACTTCATGAGTCCGAGGAACCTCTCAAAGAACCTGTCCTCACAGGCTGGAAGGGTTTTAGGGGATAAGGACGGAGTATCGTGCGGCTGCTGGAGGGGCTGCATACCCTGCCCATATGGACGTAGCGGGAACCTGCCCTGCGCAAATGAAGGAAAGGTTTTAGGCCAAATACCTGTTTGACACCAGTCCCACCTTGACACTCGTTCTTCATCCAATTCCTGTTCCTGGTGCGGCGGACAGGTGTTGATGTCTGGCACGGTGGCCATCTTGTCGAGCTGCTTTCCAAGTGCCTGCGCCGTGTTGTTGGACTCGCTGGGCCCAGGCTCCTCCAGGACTCTTGAGTGTGTATCATGAGGCCTACCCTGCTCCTCAGGCCGAGGCCAGGCAGGTGTAACACTCTCGGCCAGGTGCCCGGTAGAGCTGCATTTAGGCACCCGCTCAGAGGTATTGCTGGTACTATGGCGTGACCCCTCAGACATCTTGCCGGTACAAGGGCATGGCCCCTCGGGTGAAGACCCAGGACAAGAACCTTCCGGTCCCTCAACACTGTTACCGGGAGGATCCGAGGATCCCTGGGCCCGTAGGGTGGTAGTAGAACCTGGTCGGTGCCTCCTGCGTGAGTTAGTCCTTGGGAAGGAGTCTCCCTTGCGGGGTGCGATGGAGAACAGAGGCCCTATCCTGGGCCTGGATCAATGTTTGATCAAGTCCTTCAGGTCCTCTGAAGGTGATCTCTGGAAGAGCTACCTCTGGCTAGCCTGTTCTTCAGAGACCTTGATGACGGGGCGTTGAACACTGTACAAGCTTGCCAACCGTGGTCTGGACCAAGGCAACGTAGGCAGAGGGCATGGGGGTCTGAAGTTTGGAAGAGCCCGTCGCTGGATGGACACCTGCTGAACCCTGTAGAAGTCGGCATGCACCGGGGAGGAACGTGACGCCTGAAGACTGAGTACCTGAATGATAAAAAGACAAAAAAGACAGAAGAGAAGAAGTATCCGCGTGTGGAATTACATGGCCGAAGCCAAACCAAGCAGCGCTGGTGAATTCGGCCTGTTCCCATCGATGCAGAAAAGGGGACTGGGGTGTGGCGCCGGAGTCAGGGCAGCGCATGCTCCCAGGGCCGCACCCCTGCGTGCCTTTACATTTAAAGGGGGAGGTTTTTCTAGTAAAAAAGGTTCTGTCTCCCGTCCCTCGGAATGGACGCCCATGCAGTATGGAGGAAAGGGGACGTAAGGGTAAGATATGAGAGCCTTTTTGGGTCTACTGGGGTTTTATAGACAAATCATTCACAGTTATTCTTCCATCACGTCTTGTCTCACTGATAAACCTAGGAATGTATAACCCCAAAAGATAAAGTGGAGCGATGAAGACCAAAAATGTTTTGATGAACTCAACAATATTTTGTTTAATGAATCAGTGTTAAAGATGGCAGATTTGTACAAAGAGTTCATTTTACAGACAGATGCTTCCCATGCTGCTTCAGGGGCTGTCCTTTCACAAGATCACAATGGCATTGAACACTGACTCTTTATATCAGAAGTAAGTTATAACCCCGGGAAAGAGAATATGCCACCATTGAGCATGAGGCCCTAGCTATAAAGTGGGCGGTTTCATATCTCAAATACTACCTCACCGGCTGTAAATGTATCCCTAATCACTATCCATTAACATGGATGAGCCTCCGCAAGGATACCAATGCAAGGGTCATGCGCTGGTTCGTAGACATGCAGCCCTATTGTTATATGGTAAAACGCAGAAAAGGAAGAGAACAGGGGAATGTAGACTTCCTTTCCCGTTTCCCAGTAGGTACTGAGAGAACCAACAGCATTAGGGGAAGGGTATAATGAATCCAACAGTGTCATCACTCTTTTCCCGGCAGTGGCCTTTCCCCATGTTGCCAGGCGACGGCTGCCGCTACCTAATCTGACCCTGAGGATGGCTATATGAGGGAGGATGCCATGGATGGAGGAACCTCACGGGAGTGACGTTGTCGTCGGATGAGACATGGTATCCCCTTTTTCTTTTGAGGATAACCCTGCATATTGCCATGACTCCTCTCATCCACCTTTCAAGGCTGGTAAGAATACTTCTCCATACTCTGTATACAAGTCATCAAAAACTGACTTGCCTTTCAAGACTCCTGAAAATATGTTCTCAAATCTGCACACAAGTCATCAAGAACTGACTTCCCTTGCCCTCAATACCAAAGTACTGTAACAAGGAAGCTGAGCCGAGTAATGAAGAAAAATGAAGGCCAAGAGCACAAGTTGCGCTCTAGTTGTTGCAGGCGCATACTTGATGCTGGGACATTTCAACCACTGAACCAGCTGACAGACTCTGGCTGGAGAAGTCTTGTCCTCTCTGTGTTGAACGAGGGGCTGCAGGTTGGTGCAAGGTCTGTAGAGCCAACAGGCCCAGAGAAGAAGCAAAGGCGAACCGACTACAGGTGATGGTATGCTGCTAGGATGCCAGAAGAGGAAGAAAGGCTTACGAGCATTTGCAGGTACTGACAAGCAGCCTCCATGCCACACGAGCATAGAGAACCCCATAGCAGGTGAGCTGGGCCGCGAGGGCACACAACCCACAGAGCAGAGGCAGCAAACCCGGAGAGCAGGAGCAGGACGCCAAAGGGGTGCTGCAGGCTTGCCCCGGGAGAATCACTGCACGCCCCAGAGAGCCGGTGAGTCCACCCAAGGGAAACAGGGACATTTCGGTAATCCTACCAAAGGCAAATAAAAGCATATGAGAAAGAACAAGATTCAATATTTCTTATAGAGAGAACGGAACAAATATAAGAGACTGCCAAGTTTATATGTGAGCGCAGTGTACCTATGAGGAAGTCCTGGCAGGAGAGCATACCAGGCAGATGCAAGTTAGAAGTGTGTTCATGTGAGAAAAGCCCTGGCAGGAGATTATACCAGGCAGTTTCAAGTTGCAAATGTATTCATATAAGAAAGCCCTGCAAGAGAGCATACCAGGCCAGGTCAAGTTGGACAGTGTGTTAAGTACATCACATGAGGAAGTCACGATGAGGATACATCAAGAATAGCCAAAGACTGTGCTGATATATATTAAAGAGGAGAAGAAACCTGGCGGGAAAGTACACCAGGTACCCTACCAGGATTCAGAATAATTGCCAAGTTGTTTCGTATACCAGTTGTGTTGGTGATCAAAAGTAACTCAAGCAACTGATATTCTTAAAAGTATAAAGCAGAGTCAAGAGAAATCCAGGGGAAGGGAATCATCCTCTGGTACTGTGAACGTTATCCTTCTGGAACGTTTGTGTTGTAGTTACGCATTTCCTTTATGCACATGTGTGCACTACTCAAGGCCAAAGACATTTCACCTTTTAATTGATTTTAGAATGTGAGGGACAGAATAGTACTTTGGACACAGGACATTATACTTTGGACATCTTGACATCGGACAGACCCTTAGTTTTGTTTTATGTAGGGCTATACCTCAGAGCAGGGACAGAGAGGTGCTTTCCAACCCCTTTTAGTTTCAATAAAGGTTTATGGACACAACCATGAGTCCCCTGTGTCTGCGTCTCATTCATGGCTCCTCACAGTCCTCAGAATGAAACCTCCTCCCTGTCAACACCATACTCATTCCCTAGCTTCTACATTTCACAACGGAACCAAAGAACCTCCTCTTTAATGAATATCTCATCCTTAACACCTTGGCCCACACACCATCCACTCCCTACCTAACCTGAAACCGGGTGATCTGCTCCAGTTTCCTCCGATGGTTGCTTGCAGGTCCCTTACTGCCAAACTGCCCACCCGCCCCCTTTTCCTCTTCGCCTGTGGTTAGCACCTTCTCCTGTGTATCTCTGCATTCCTCACAGTGTCCTTCCCCTATGGCTTGTAAAGCGCTCTGTTGCTTCCCAAAGCTAGGTCAGCACTCAAATTCCCTAAGCATTATATCTCAGACACTGAGAAAAGGAACAAAGAAAAACCAACTATTGCAAGATTTCCAAAAGTTGAATCTCAGACCCTGACAGCAGCCAAAGAACGAGGGGAGGTAACACCGTAGCAGGAGGACGGGGGGAGAAACACTTGATTGTACAAACACATAAATATCCAAAGGCAATAGGGGGTTTGGGGGGGTAGTAATTTTAGTAGGTAGGAGTGTGCCGTTAACACATTAAAAGGAGGCAACCCACTGCCAGACAATGTGAATATCTGCACCATTGAGAATCGTACAGCAGTGTGGAAAGTACAGAAGCAAGCTCGGCACTATAAACCTGGTACTAAGAACTAAAGAAGTGAGCTGACCACTATACAGGTGGTAGGGTCTTCCGGATCCCTGTTCACGCGTTTTGATAGTTGTGAAGTCAAGTTAAGACCTTCCAAATGATACAACTCTCTGACCGGTAAAACAGGCAGAGCGATGGATCACTGGAAAGGGCGTGGGTAAGGTATAGGAAGTCAGCCTAGAACAAAATAAAGTATCATGAATAACTGCCCCCAACCTGGGTATGATGGAATAGAAAATGTCATGAATACACACACTGACCTTGAGTCTAGGGCAGAACGAATCCAGCAGAGTCTCTTGAGGAATCCAAGATAGAACAAACGACAAGGAAGGGAAGATTAGTAAGGGAGACTTATCCCGAACGGAACGAGGCTCACGCTAGATACCGGGTTGAAGCACCACAGGATAGCGTCCAAAGTACTGTTCACTGTCACCTTCCAATTTGAAAAGCTTCCTTCCCACGTAGAGTAAAGTATAGAAATGAATCACTCCCCCTGTTAATATCACAGGTGCAGGAGTTGGAAATAGCGTTCCTTTTAAGGTATAAACAAAGTTCACGCGGTTATGTACAGCCGCGAAGAAAAGAGCGCGTGCGTGTGGATTTACACGCGATTAGGATTCACGCAGTCCAGGCCAGCAGCGCTTGAAGATAGCGTGCGCGTGTGGATTTACACGCAAGCAGGATTCACGCAGTCCAGACCAGCAGCGCTCAAAGACAATATATGCGTGTGGATTTTACACGCGAGCAGGATTCACGCAGTCCAGGCCAGCAGCGCTCGAAGACAATATATGCGTGTGGATTTTACACGCGAGCAGGATTCACGCAGTCCAGACCAGCAGCGCTTGAAGATAGCGTGCGCGTGTGGATTTACACGCGAACAGGATTCACGCAGTCCAGTCCGGTAGCGCTTGAAGATAGCGTGCGCGTGTGGATTTACACGCGAGCAGGATTCATGCAGTCCAGACCAGCAGCGCTTGAAGATAGCGTGCGCGTGTGGATTTACACGCGAACAGGATTCACGCAGTCCAGTCCAGTAGCGCTTGAAGATAGCGTGCGCGTGTGTATTTACACGCGAACAGGATTCACGCAGTCCAGTCCGGTAGCGCTTGAAGATAGCGTGCGCGTGTGGATTTACACGCGAGCAGGATTCATGCAGTCCAGACCAGCAGCGCTCGAAGATAGCGTGCGCGTGTGGATTTACACGCGAACAGGATTCATGCAGTCCAGTCCTTTAGCGCTTGAAGATAGCGTGCGCGTGTGGATTTACACGCGACCAAACAGCTCCAGGAATCAGCGTGTGACGGAAACACGCTATAGAAGGCCCAATAAGTAGCTATAGTAACCTGCAAGGATGCAGACCGGAGGATCAGCTACACAACGCCAAATGATTCGATCAGAAGCAGCGAGTGCAGTTTCCACGCTGCTTAAATACGTAATGCCGTAGTTCACGTGACGAAGCAGAGTACACGTGGAGTTAGCGACGTGAAAAGTGCAAACGTCGTTTTCCCGGCAGCGTATCGAACAACCGCCATTTGGAATAGAACGGTCTAGCTGTTCTACGAGCGTAGGAGGTAGGACCACGTCCAGCATGCATGACAGAAGGGTGCTAACGAAAAGGGGGACAAAGTCTAAGGTACCGAGAAACAGTGTGTTGACAAAGGGAAACCCAGCCAAGGGATATTCACCGGAACTGTTTAAAAAGACATTGAAGATGGTGAATGATTGTCTATGCCCAGAAGAGGGGGACCCAGGGGTGAAGCCATCACCCAATGTGAACTGTGGAAGAGAACTTTTGTTAGTGAATACCTCAGGCCCTCAAAGGCAAGAGACTTTCAAGAGAAATGAGACTTGGCCATCAACGGTCCTGATTACTGCCATTGGAACTGTTAACTCATGCTGGGAAAGCTTGCGTGTATTCTTTTCTTCAAGCTCCCATCTTACCCCGTGCACAAAACATGGTGAAGGGTGTCCCAGGCTACTGCATCCTGACATATTATTTGTGAACATTTCTTTCTTTCCCTGAAAACCATCCCACACCCTTTCGTATTAGTTGTAAGGTTTTGCAATAGGTTTCTTAGTATAGGCCTTTATTATTTGACAACGCCACTAGGACTGCCTTATTTTTCATTTGATGGTCGACGCTTGCTCTCATCTTAGAGTTAGGTTTAGATTAGGCGTTTTTCGAACCAGCATACAGTTTAAATAAACACCCTTTAACCGTGATCAATTGTGTCCGTCTTTACTGTTGTCACCATGAGTTCCTCACAAACTTCATAGTCACAGTACCTTGCAGAGTGAGAACCCAGGTGGGCTGTGCATAATGAAAGGTAAAGGAAACCAGGGGAAGAAGCCATTCTCCCGACAACAAAAACTGGCAAGTAAGAATGAGAAAGGACCAGGGGAAGGGAGACATTCCACCCATCAAGCATTGTGCAATTTGAAAAGCCAGATAAAATTAAGGGGAAGGGAGACATTCCCCAGCAATCATTGTATTATTTCAGAAGCCTGAGGAAGGCCTGGGAAGAGAGACTTTCTCCCTACAGGGATTAGAACAACCAGAAACCTGAGAAAGGTTAGTGGTAGGGAGCCACCCTCCTCCCCTCCCCAACAACACATACTGGGACCAGAGTAGAGGGAGTCAATTCCCTGGCCAAAGATCTGAAGAACTTTATATGTCAAAGATATCACAATGAAGGCAACTGTGATAAAGAAGGAACATTACTTATGAACTGAAGAAAACTGGTGAAATGTATGTTGTTTACAAACCGCACTATAACCTGAGGAAGAGAGACATCCCCTCACACGACAGTCTCAACGTGGAGCCGCTAAAAACCCCTCAGTAGTTTGGTTTAGTTCAAATTGTAAGGGAAGGAAATAGGATTTTCTTTTTTAATGTTTTATTTATTAACACTTGGAATTGGCAAAACAGCACAAACAAATGTTGATCAGCAGAACATAACAGCATTACCATAGAGTAACACAGCACACAGAGGTACATATGAACATCAGTTCAAAAGGGGGCAACATATACAGGACTAAGACAAGGAAATCTCTCTAGCAAGGTACATGCAAAATGCAGCCCAAATGTTATTAGGGCGAATGATGCTCGGTAGCAGGGCTATATACAGTTCCTCCCCGTCATTGGCCCAGGTGATGCCCCTCAGCCACACTTGTGGGAGGTTATTTAACAGTCCAACGCAACAAAATAGCGCTTTTGACAAGAAGGAACGCCAAATTCAGAAATATGCGCTTAACCAGATCCAGTTTCACTGTGTATGCCAGTACAGATTCAGGTGCCGTCAAAACCAACTGCTGACCCAATATGTCTGATAATACAGTAATTATAGTATGCCAGTATTCACACAGTTTAGAGCAGAACCTTAACATATGTAGCTGGGTGTCATTATCATCCTTACATCTCTGGCACATTTGCTGCTTATCAGATTCCGCAAACTGCCTTCCACTGCATGTCTGGGAACTCAGTTTGAAGATCGGTGCACCACCTGGCACGGATTGTTCTAGCTGTATGTTTGTCCATAGCTTGCACCAGCTTTTACAACATAGAAACGCTTTTCCTCACATTAGACATATGTATGACAAACACGCATGCGCTGAAGGCTTGTCAGGAAACCTAGGCCAGCAAGCCTTAAATGCAGCATGCATACGCAGGTAACGTAACGTTTGTAATGGGCCATCACCCACCAATGTTTTCAAGTCCTCCCAAATCACAAAGCTTCCGTCTACATACAAAGCAACAACAGTACAGATGCCAATCGCACTTCAGGCTGTTTCGATACTCTTATGCACAGTAGTAGGCAGCATTGGCATCCCCCATAAGGAGAGACACCTATTGTATATATAGAGGACAGCTTCAGTTTTGCGTCTTGCCCACTCCTTCCAGGTCGCCCCAATGGGGTCCAGCGGGTGCATAGCCTGATATCGCATGCCCACCAATAGCTTGAGTCGCACATGTGGAAGTGTAGTACTATCCATTGACCAACATGTGGGATAATGCACCTGCACCGCTAAATATTACAGCTCAAGGTCTGGGGTGTTAAACCCACCTTCCTAGTACAGCCTGGTGAAATGTATCCTCCTTAGCCAAAGAGAGCCCCCGCCCAGATATAAGTAGTACATGTTGTCATAAGGTCTTTAAACAGCGCACAGCCAGGCCAAAGTGGTATGTTATGGAACATAATGTGGGGACTACCATCATTTTGATCAGAGACAGCCTCCCTTCCAGATACATTGGTATACTGCTCCATCTATGAAGTATGGCTTTCATGTCCCCCATATACAACCCGTAACTCAGTTATTTGGTGAGCGATGGTGTCCAGGCAATCTGTGGACAATCCTGTGGATCCCCCACTAAAACCCTGCCTAAAGGCTCCTCTCAGGTTTCCAGGAGAGGTCAGACGCTTCCTTATCCCAATCCTGGGGGTGATGTACTGGAGGGGGGGGGGTCACCTGGGCGGAAGCAGGGCCCAGGGTTGTGGGGTGATTTCACAGGGTGAGACATGGTATTGTTCCTTGGATGATGGTAAGAAGATTCCAAGAGAAGTTATATAATCTTGCCATTTGATGAATGTTAGTCTATGGTTCAAACTAAGTCAGTAAAACCTAGGACTGAAATGTCCAAAGATACTATCTCTCCCGAACCATTTCTTTTATACCCCTAAATCTGCATATGCTCCACAATGTCAAAGGTATGCCAACAGGAACAGTGAACATGTGACCTTTCCTGCCCCAACTGTCTCTCAAAAGTTTAAAACTTCTAATTCCTCTTCTAAAAATATTAATGGAGGAAAATCCATCCTTAAACCTTTTAAAGAAGTAGAGAAATTGAATTTTATTTAAGTGGACTGCATGCCCCAGAATCCCTCAGGGACTGTGAAGAAGAGGGCTGAAGAGGTATGCCGGATTGAAGGTCAGGCAGGCATGCCTAATAGCCTTTTGGCCAGGTCAGGCAATTAGTTCTAAGGGCCTGTATCTAAAACCAATTAACCCACCTGAGGGGCATAAAAAGCTACAGCAAGAAGGAGCAATAGAAAGAAGCTGGAAGGTCGGTAGTAGTAGAAGCAGAGCATGAGACTGGCAGTTCACAAGGAAGTGTGACTACAGAAGGGACGCAGGAGCAGAGGAATAGCAGAGGAATAGCAGATTTCACCTGCAGGATCTGAGTTGGTCCTGTGCTCACAAACCCCGTTTGGCTGTCGCAGTACTAGAAGAAACAGGCAGTCTTTCCAGGTGCACCCACATTGCCGTGAATGCAGAGCTGAAGTCGCGCATCCACCCAAGTCCCGTGTGCAGAAGCAAGCAGAGGAAAGTTGGAGAATGGAAGACTCCTTTGTTGAGGCCGGATCGGAGACAACCGTGCAGCAAAGGGGTGTGGATCCCAAGAGTGCCAGTAGCAGTAGAAGAAACCAAGCCGGGAAGCAGAGGCAGCCCGCAGTCGTGATTGTGGAGTCGGAAAAGGGAAGCTATGTACTCCAAATCAACAGAAACAGCTTGCCGGTAATTGTAGCCCGATTTAGTCGCACTTGCTTATACATCAAAGCAAGTAAAAAGTTATTCGCAGAAGTGGGAAGTCTTCCTAACAAGGGAAATGTAACACACGCGTATGCTAACAAACTGAAGTGCTTGCACTTCGTAAAACCATCTCTTTTCCCCATTGTTAGAAGTAACTGGTTGCTGAGCGGACATGTGACTCTTATTAAGGAGGAGAGCGCTGCCAGTAAACTTATGAGAGCAGAATTGACTTTCGTGAAATATTACAAGCATAATTTGATGCATGAAACAGTGTTTCACCAATACCTTGGAAGCGTAACACTGACTGAAAGGTGGGAATGCGCACCCTTTGAAGTGGCAGTTCAAGGTTAAAATGAAATCGGGTGTGCCTAATTTTGTTTCCATTATAAGACTTGTATCTTGTAACATTCTGAACAATAAAGTAGAAGTTGTAGAAGTGGCTGAAGTGGAACAAGTATTACCCAAAGCAACAGACCAAAAGACTGTTTAAGTGAACCCAGCTCATTTAAGAACAGGTCATTTTTTGAGTAGCTGAAGTTGTTGTTAACACAGAGACCTCTAGTATAAGGGTGACAAGGTTACCGAAGACTAAATGAATGGCACTATAGCTTTGGAGCAACTACTGGGGAGAAAATGTATATTTAAAGCTGGGGAAGGGAGCTGGGTACTTGTTCAAAAGTTGATATTTAAAATCTGTAAAGCTGAGACGATTCCAGAGGTCGAAATCTTGTTGAAGTTGCCTAAAGTTTTAAGTTGCAGAAGTATAACTGTGGGTGTCAACATTCTTGTCATCAGAACAGTAGCAGTTAAATACTGCAGAAGCAGAAGTGAACTGATGAGGCAAGGGAAGCCTGCTCGCACAATGTCATAATTAGAAGGGAGTTGCTGGAGAGAGAGCAAACCCAATGCAGAAGCATGACGACAAACTGTATGTAAAAGACACAGCAGACGTCGTAAGCAGAAGAGTTGTCGTTTAAGAGAAGTGGTACTTTTGCCTTCAACTTTGTCTATCTTTTCCTGGAAGGAGTTTGTCCAGGAAACCCATTGGTGGTGTTTTCTTTGTGGGACTTAGAATTGGAATCTTCATCAAGCGAAGAAGGGACGGTTACCAGATTTGTTGCTTAGTCACCCTCTTCCTCAGCCCAGTGTTTGTGTCAAAAAGGGGAAGGGAGTTAGGAACTGGGAGTGTCCTAAAAAATAGGATGGGCTAAATGAACAAAAAAGGGGGGACTACCACATCTCATCATCAGCGGCTCCACTCCCACTCCCCGAAGACACCTCACCCAAGTGATCCTCCAGCACTGGTCCACCCACAGGAACTGGATCCAAGAGCAATGGCCGTGTCCTGGCCACCTGGATGAAAAATCTTTGAGGACTAGCAGGTGAGACACTGTTTGGATTCTCACAGGTGTAAGAGCTAATGTACCCTATGCTAAGGTGGGATTTCCCTACCTAAAGAAACTGGAACGTCTGAGTCAGTAAGTTCAACTTAAAAGTCTGTCTGTGTCCAAAACCTACACTTGCCATCACAACTACATCTAAACAGGGTTCCCTTCTCCAAGCTCAATACAGTTCAAATGGGTCTCGGGGTTCCCTTCCCAAGTTCAACAGTCAGTTCTCTTGACTTTCAATAAATGTTCAGGACCAACTTTGCAACCTTTCAGACTTGTCAATGGTTCATGTAGCTTGTTCTTGACAATACTTGATAGGTACAACAGCATCAGTAACTTAAATATCATTGGTTCACTCCAAGTCGGGGTTATTAGTTCTAGGCGCAGTTGTCGGACCATGCGGTCCTCCCACTACAAGTCACGCAACCGATAACCCTGGGCACTTTGTTATATTCTCTTGTTCACATTGGACTGCTTTGAAAACACAGGCTCCCTCTTTGAACCTATGTCAATTGTCCACTTGCAGTTCCTTACTTTTTTACTTGGCAGCGTCTTGCCTCTGCCACAACTTGACTTTCACACCATTCACTTCATGGGGTGCTTTTCTTGTCACCACATTGCTTTCACATTTCACAACAGAGCTTATCATTTGCTTTTCACTTTGTTTCCTAAGCCCTTGTTACTGGTTTTCATTCAGGTCATACTTTCACATAGTTCATTAGTGCCTTTTTACTTGCTTTCCCTGTATTCGAAAATGCACCTTACTTTCATTTAACCTGTACAGTGCTTTCATATAATTGCATAATGTTTCCTTAGTTCGGTATTCAATAATGCATAAAACACTTTGCAGCTTGTTCGATATTCGCAAAAATTTCCTTCGGTCTCCCGACTCTCTTAATTTTCATCTGATCGGCATCACATTGTGCCCAAGCCCAGCCCCTGCAACGCCTCTGTATGACTATTCCGTTTTCGTCACTCACCAGCCTCCGGCAGCTCCTCTGGGTGCTTTCTGCTTTCTTCTCTGAGGTTTTTCGCTCCATATAAACTCGCAAAGAATCCTGAAAAGCAGCACTCATCGCTTACAAATCTTCCTGCTGCTTTTGACAGCTACCTGGAGTCTTCAGTGTTCCCCAGCTCCAGCGGAGAACAAACACAGCACTGGCTCTTGGAGGGCTCACAACCTCCTCTTAGCCCACTCGGGCTGTGGCATCTCTCTTGCTCTCCTGCAGCGTGCCGCGACCCTTCCAATGACACTTCTCCAGCCTGCTCCGTTTCGGATTGCTGCATCCTTTTCTGCAGTGATTCTTTCTCCAGGCGGATCTCTCGACCTAGGCAGATCTACCATTGCCATTTGCTGGCTTCTCCTTATATACACCTGCAGCCTTCAGACTGGCTGCAGGTGTAAGTCCTTTACCAGACCTCAATTTGTGGGACATGACTTGCCATGGTAGTAATGTTTCACAGTCCTCTTCTTCGTCTCAGTACCAGAGTGGTGCGCACCAATAGAAGTGTGCATTACTCCTAGTTGCCTCTTCCTCATCCAAGTCCCAAAGGCATATGAATGTGGGACAGTAGGTGTGTGTGAAAGGGGGACAGACTGAAAATAACCTCTAAAAAGGTAGGGTGAGGGCAGGGTGCACTTTGACATGGGAAAGGGGGATACCATGCCTCATCTGAAGGCATCCTCTTCCCACTCCCAAAGGACTCTTCCCCCCAGGTGATCCTCCCTCCAATATCCACCCCCGGGTCAGGATCCAAAAGCAATGGCCCTTCCCTGGCCACCTGAGAAGAGGATCCAAGGGGAGTAGATGGGAGGATGCCCTCAGATTCCCCACACCCAGGCGATGAAGCCACACAGTCTTCAGCCCCCTTATCTGGCTTGAGCAGGAGTATAATGGCCTCTCGCATTGCTTCAGGCAGCACCCCCTTTATAAGCGTCTCATCTCATAGCTGTAGCAACTATGGAGGCAATACGTCCATGTATTCATTATAAAGTTCTGCCCCACGACCCATCCAAGCCCGGGGGCTTTCTGCTAGGCAGATCCACTCTAGTCACACAAATCTCCTCCAGAGACAAAAGGTACCTGAAACGCATTGTGCACCTCATCGGAAAGCAGAGTGGTCGCTTTTCTACTCAAGTACTGTTCCATTCCGCCCTGAGTGGCGCCCCCCTTGTGCTTACATGAGGTTAGGTAAGTCATAGAAAAACCTATTAATATCTGCATCAGTGTGTACTGTCGAGCCATCCGCATTCCTGATGTAAGGTATGGAACAAGTTACTTACCTCTAACTGTTGTTCTCCAGCATGGGTCTGGCATGGATTCACATGCTCATGAATATTCCCCGTCGTCAGGCTGGGAATCCTCGGTAAAGAAAAAACCAGTATCAGTTTCGTTTCTGATCTGTCTTTCGTAGTAGTAACCAATCACTGATCTCTGCGTCATACTGACCACAGCCAATGACTGCCCTCTACCTAAGCCCCGCCTCTGGCAGCCATCTTCAGATTTGGTAGCACGTGAAGTGGCAGTATGACCAAGTGAAGAGCCGCAGAGGGGTAGGCGGGAGGGTTCGCATGTGAATCCATGCCAGACCCATGCTGGAGAAAAACAGTTACAGGTAAGTAACTTGTTCCTTCTCCAGCATGGGGTCTGGCATGGATTCACATGCTCATGAATAAAGAATACATAGCAGTACACACATGCACAACCACGGGAGGTGGCAAAGGCTCAACATTAAGCATTACATCAAACTCAACATTAGGCAAATCTTACCTCCTCACCAGGCTCACCTTAGGCGAACAGGTTGCGCAGCACTGCTTGGCCGACCCTGGACTCCTCCCTGGAATCCCGATCGACGCAGTAGAATTTCGTGAAGGTGTGCGTCGACCTCCACGTAGCAGCCATGCAGATGTCCAGCAAGGGCACACCAGATAGGAACGCCGTGGTAGCTGCGATCGCTCTGGTGGAATGGGCTCTCGGACGGCCAGGCAGTGGTCGGTTTGCCAACCGATGACAGTACATGATACAGCCTGAGAGCCATCTGGAAATGGAAGCCTTCGAGAGAGCCTTCCCCTGATTGACAGGTCCACAGTTCACAAAGAGTTGTGACGTCTTCCGAAAACACTTCGTGCGGTCCACGTAGAACTTCAGCGCTCTAGCCACATCCAGCGAGTGCAAAGTCCTTTCAGCCGGCGACGAAGGCGACGGGAAGAAAACAGGCAACACCAAGGGTTCGTTGAGGTGGAAGTCCGACGGCACCTTGGGCATGAAGGAGGGGTGCGTCCTGAGCACTACCCTCGTGTCGTGAAAAGTCAAGTACGGGGCCTTGCAGGAAAGGGCCTGGATCTCTCCCACCCGTCGTGCGGAGGTGATGGCCACAAGAAACGCTGTTTTCCACGACAAGAACTTCAACGGAGCCGAGTGCAGAGGCTCGAACGGAGGTCCCATGAGCTTGGTCAGCACCACGTTGAGCTCCCACGCCGGGGCCGGAGCCTTCACCGGCGGGAACGACCTGAACAGTCCCTTCATGAACTCTTTCACCAGACGATGAGACCACAAAGACGTCCGCCCCGTGGTTCTGGTGTATCGGGAGATCGCAGCAAGATGAATCTTGATGGACGCGTGCGCCTGTCCAGCCTTGGCCAGCGTCAGTAGGTACGGCAGTACTTGGGGAGCCGTAATCCGTAGAGGGTTAATCTTCTGTGCGTGGCACCAGACAGAGAACCTCTTCCATTTGTGTCCGTAGCATTTAAGAGTTGAGGATGCCCTGGCCTTTGCAAGAACCTCTCTGCAGTCGGCCGGTATGTCGTATCCTCCAAACTCTAACGCTGCAGGACCCAGGCCTGCAAGTTCAGCGACTTCGGGTCGTGATGGAGGATGGCGCCTCCTTCCCTGGAGAGAAGATCCGCGTCCACTGGCAGCTTGATTGACGGGGACGCTGACAAATACAGAAGGTCCGGGAACCAATCTGCCTCGGCCACGCAGGTGCGACGAGGATCATCCTGCACCGTGACCTCTTGAGCTGGTTGATGAGCCGGATCAGCAATGGCATTGGAGGGAACGCGTATAGAAACAGGCCCTCCCAGGGGAACGAGAAAGCATCGCCCATGCTCCTCGGCTGGGGAAACCTGCTGGCGAACCTCCGGCACTTGTAGTTCGTCGCCGTCGCGAACAGATCGATCTGGGGTGTGCCCCACCGTCGGAAGAGGCGGTCCACTAGATCCTGTCGTAGTTCCCACTCGTGGCACAAGCGCAGCTCCCTGCTGAGTGAGTCGGCGATGGTGTTTTTTATCCCTGCCAGATGAAACGGCACCAGAAACATCCCTTGGGCGACGGCCCAATGCCACAGATCCTGCGCCTCCCTGGACAGGGCTGGGGACCTGGTTCCGCCCTGTTTCCTGATGTAGAACATGGTGGTGGTGTTGTCGGTGAAGATCCTCACCACCTTGCCCTTGAGGGACGGAAGGAAGGACCTGAGGGCCCAAAACACTGCACAGAGCTCCGTGGAGGGACTTCTCCGTCGGGAGACAAAGGCCTCTCGCGTGCAGATTTTCGGTGTGCGCTCCCCACCCTTCCAGGGAGGCATCCGTGGTCACTGTCTCCTGGTGGCCGGGGGTCTGGAAGTCCATGCCCGCCGTCAGATGCGCGCGGGTGCCCCACCACCGGATCGCTCGTCGGAAACTCTCGTCGAGTGTGATCCTCTCCTCGAAGCTGCCCGTCGTCTGGATCCAGCGCGCGTCCAGGAACTCCTGCAATGGGCGCATCCGGAGCCTGCACAGGGGGATGAGGTAAATGCAAGAAGACATCATTCCGAGGAGGGACTTGATGGACCTCACTCTGGCAGCGTCCGCAACCAGCATCCGCTGCACCTTGCCCAAAATGGCCCTCGTCCTTTCCTCCAACGGATAGGCCAGAAGCGACACTGTGTCGAGCTTCGCTCCCAGAAACAGTGCGTCTTGCGCGGGCACCAGGTGGGACTTGGCATAGTTTATGGAGAATCCCAGGTCCGTGAGAAGTTGGACGGTCCTTGCCGTGTGCTCCACAGCGAGCTCCTTCGTCTTTGCTCGGATGAGCCAGTCGTCCAGGTAGGGGTAGACGTGGATCCCCTCTCGGCGCAGCTGCGCCACCACCGGTGCGAGGCTCTTGGTGAACACCCTGGGTGCCGACCTCAGTCCGAAGGGAAGGGCTCTGAACTGATAGTGACGCCCTTGGACCACGAACCTGAGAAACTTTCGGTGTCCCTTTAGGATGGGAATATGGAAGTAGGCATCCTCCAAATCCAACGACGACAGGAAATCGCCCTCCTCCAGCTGACCCAGGACGTGTTGGAGGGTGACCATCCGGAACTTCTGTGCCTTGATGAATTTGTTCAGTCGTCGTAGGTCCAGAATGGGACGCCATCCTCCCGTCTTCTTCTTCACGAGGAAGTATCTTGAGTAAACTCCGGAGCCCCGAAGCCTCTTTGGGACGAGCTCGATGGCGCCCTTCCTGAGCATCGCCTTTACCTCCAAGAGAAGTTGAGGGACGTGATGTTCTTTCCTGGACACAGGGGGGACGCGCGGGCACCTCTTTAGAAACTCGAGCGCGTGACCCTGGGCTAGGGCGTCCAGCACCCAACGGTCGGTGGAGATGGACTCCCACACGCTGACGAAGCTCGCCAGTCGGCCTCCCACCGGGGTGCTTCGGTGGGGGCCCGACCCCACGGCCGGTTCAGTCCTGCTTCGACGAGGCTTTGCCGCCTTGACCTCCTTGGCGACGACGCCGGGGTCTGCCTGACTTGCCTCGTACCCTGTAAGCTTCCTGCGACGACGAACGGGCCGCTTGACGGTAGGTGGAAAATCCGCCGCCGGAACCTTTGGAGGCAACCTGTTTGCCTCAACCGCTCCGAAAGGCGGCCGCCGTTGCTGGAGAACCCCAAGAGCCCGGGCCGTCTCTGTGTCTGCCTTGATGGCTTGAAGGGAATCGTCCACTGTTTTCCCAAACAGCATGTCCAAGACTCTGGTCTGCACGTCCTGACGGAAGTCAGTAGCCTTGAGCCATCCACGCCGCCTAAGGCACACGCCGTTGCCCAACTGGCGAAATCCAGTGTCAGCGATGTCCGTCGCAATGGCGTGGTCCGACGCCACCTCTCCTTCCTGCAAGATCTCTAGGGCATCCGCCCTCTTGTCGTCCGGTAGGAAGTCCAGGAGGGGGGCCAGTTTGTACCACAACTCCCTGTCGTAGCGGGCTACGATAGCCAAGGCGTTGGCCGCCTTAATCGTCGTCGCTGCAGACGAGATGACCCTGCGTCCCATCGTATCCAATTTCTTTCCCTCGCCGTCCGGCGGGGAGGTCGACGTAGAGGCCGCGCCCCCCCCGCTTTCTTCCTGGCCGCCGTGGAGACGACCGAGTCCGGGGTCGGCTGTGCCTGAAGGCACAAGGGGGCCGCGTCCGGGACCCGGTACTTCTTCTCGTACCGATCCTTTCTAGCCGGCGTCGTGGATGGGTTCTTGAGGAGGGCGAGGCCCTCATCCCAAATATCGTCCAGTAGAGGTACGGAGATGACCGTCTTCCTCTTGGCCTCGCGCCGTTGATAAAGGAAACCTTCCTTCTTCTTCTCTTCCGGGCAGAGCTGGAAAAGCTCGGATGCCCTGGCGATCATGGAGTGAAACGATCCAATCTCGTCGGGCGGGGAAGCCCGGGTGGGAGGTGACGACGGCAGATCCTCGTCGTAAACCTCGTCGTCCGTACCCGTCGCGGCCGTGTCAGTCCCCGTATCATCCCCACGAGTCGGGGAGGAGGGCTGAACAGGGCGCGATGGCTGAAAAGGAGGTGGAGGATGAATCCTCCTTCTTTTAGGGGGAGGGCTCCCAGAAGGGCTTGGCTCCGGGTCCCCCGTCGGGAGCGGTTCCTCCGCTGGTGGTAACGGCAGTCTCTTCCTTATCTCCGAGCATAAGGACTGTATAGCCAACAAAATGGCCGCCGAGTTGTCTTGCGGCACTGGTTGAGGGGATTCCGACAGGCGGTCAGGGGCCTCGTCGGCACCCTCGACGTTATCGTCGTCTCCCACGTCGGGGTCCCTCCCGACGGGCTGGTCTTCTTCCACGCCAACGCCGTGGCTTAAGCCTTCGTTCAGCTCTTCCTCAGAGGTTGAGGCCGAATCCACGACGACCTCCTGCCCCCCCTTTTTCTTCTCCGTCGGAGGTTTCACGGGGGTCCTGTCGATGGGCATAAAAGAGGACTCCCTCCGCGGTGGCAGGGAGACTCTGAGCCCCGAGGTCGCCACCACTGGTGTAGCCTCCACAGGCTGAGCCAGGGCCGCCGCGACTGTCTCGATAGAGGCCTTGGCCGGATGGATTAAGGCTTTCACCACCTTAGGTACGCTCACCGCCTTCTCCTTGGGGGGAGGGTCACTGCCTCGCTCTCCCTCCGATGGGGCCTTCGAGCTCGACCGGGGCCTCTCCAGGAGCTTCGCCGGGTGCTTGGCCTTCCTCTTACCCGAACCAGAGCGTTGGCTCGTGGTTGATGGTGCCGGGGAGGATGCGCCCTGCCTGGCGCCCGTAGAGCCCGACCGTTCGGCACTCCCGGTGCCAGCGGACTCGTGGTGCTTGGCCTTGTGTTGGACCCCCGTCGCCGGGGCGTCCTCAAAGGTCTTAGAAGACCGCTCGGATTTCTTCTTCTTCTTCTCGCCTGACGGGCTCTTCCCTTCCAGCCAGTTGGCAAGACGTTGATGGCGGTCCTTCATGGTCCGCTCCGACATATTGCCGCAAAACGCACAGTCCTTCTCCACGTGCGTCTTGTCCTCATGTAGGCAGTACAGACAAAAGGAGTGTTCGTCCTCCTTAAAGACATTCTGAAGCTGGCATCCAGGGCAGACCCTGAACAGCTTTCCGGGCGTCGAGCTTCCCTTCTCCTGGGCCATGTCCGAGATGGGCCTGAGAAACTTCTGGAGTCCTCCAAAAGCGTGGCTCGACGAAATCTTCACCCTTGAGGGGCGTAGACGAATCCGACACGGGTCCCCGTTGATCGGATGAAGAAACGGTGGAGCTTGAGGCTCTTTTGACCGAAAAAATAAATCGAAGTTTTTGAGAAAAAAAACGTGAAAAAATAGCACTAACGCTCGAGAGCAATAGCACGAGGATCCCAACACTTGAACGTGCGGTAAAAATCTGAAGATGGCTGCCAGAGGCGGGGCTTAGGTAGGGGGCAGTCATTGGCTGTGGTCAGTATGACGCAGAGATCAGTGATTGGTTACTACTACGAAAGACAGATCAGAAACGAAACTGATACTGGTTTTTTCTTTACCGAAGATTCCCAGCCTGACGACGGGGAATATTCATGAGCATGTGAATCCATGCCAGACCCCATGCTGGAGAAATGAGCACTCCCGGACACAGATTAAATCAGTCGAGCTAGCGTTCGGTCAGCCTCCCCATATATCCTCGGTAGTACCGGCCTATCCATAAACTTCAAATCCCTCTGCGGGATGTCCCTGAAAGCATCCAATGCAGATTTAATCTTGAGGTGCAGGCCCAGAGATGGGCACTGTTCACACCTCTGTTGCAAAGCTTTCAAATTGGCCTCCTTTGGAGCCAACTCTCGTCTCAGACATTTAAGAACCCCAAATTCCACAGATGTAGCCGCTCCCTAACATATACATTGAATGCTTGCTAAAGGGTTGCCATGAAACAGACCCCACATTATTATCCAAAAAGGTAGTTACTTGTTCACGCAGATTCATAGAAAATGCAGCGTCTAATAGTGCAGCACGTTTAAACTGCCAGGGCGGGTGGGCCACCATATCTGCCAGGCATCCAAGAGGCCCAACATCTGCAAATTATGTAATTTTTCCTGCTCTGCACTAGTCAGCGATTGAGTGGAGGTGCCGGTACGATCCAGCGCCTTATCCAGAATAGTGTTCTGGTCACCACCATAAACTATCTCTGCCAACGGGTATAAAGCGCAGAATGCAACTACCCTGCCACAAAAGCCTGGGTCATCAACTTTGGGGCTGTATACATTATGCAGAAGTATTTCCCTCTCATGCAGGATCCTGTGCACCACCACAAATCTGCCCTCTGCGTCCACCCTGGTGTCTAAATGTGTGAATTGCAGTGAGTGATGTATCAAAATGAGCGCACCCCAGGTGTTCATGGAGATGGATATATAATATGGCGGGGGCCCCCAAATGAATGCCTGTCGTTCTAGCACATGTGTCTCTTGCAAGAACAAAACCTGGACACCCTTCTTATTGGCATACGCTACCATCTTACAGGCTTTATACAGGTTTCCCAGTCCCCTGACATTCCAACTGAGAAACTTGAGTTATCCCCTACTCCTGAGCCTGAAGCACACCAGTATACTTGCACCATAGGTTTCACCAAGTATGGTTTTGAATTACTGAACATTGCATCACAACCCCCCACACCCTGTCCCCACCAACCCCCCACCACCCTCAGTGCTCCTCAAACTGGCCCCCCCTATTAACCAACCCCAAATGCAACTTTTTCACTCGCAAGGGGGACATCTGTTGCTGCTTGGAACGGGCGACTCACTTGTAATTTATGGCGTCAAAGCATAAACGCTGAACCTGACTGTAGATGCATTATAATGAACACGTATCACACACACAGTGTAACATAAACCACACGTAAATATTAAGCAAATGTAGAGCCCCATCCCCCCCGGGCAGGAATCGGACATCGGGATATGCGTCTATATATAAGGACATGCATTCAGCCGGGACTGTGAAAAAGTATACCCTGTTATATTGGAATTTAAGCCATAGCAGAAACAGCATGGCATAGGAAATGTTCCTTTCTCTCAGTAACTTCTTGATACCAACAAACGTGTGTCACTCCTGTTCCACAGTGAAATCCGGCTAAATATGAATGATGTACGACTCCAAACAAAGTTCTTTCAGTTATCTGGCCCGCCTCAGTATTAGTTCTCTGTAATTCAGGATGCAAGCAATAACAGCTTGCGGGTAGTCTCTGGGTTTAGGCTTGACTGCAAGTGTCCTATGATTATGTTTCACCGTAAAGTGCGGTGATAGCCCTGTATCGCCCAGGAGTGACTTAAGCAGTTCCTCACTGCTATCTCCATGTTGCCTCGAAGTGCATCTTCCGGAATCTCTATTATGTGCATGTTTTCCTGCAGGACCCCTATTCCAAATTGTCACATTTGGCATTGACAGATAGCCTATCTTTCGTCAGGGTTGCCACGGCAGCCTGCAGGGTCGTGATATCATCTTCCGCTGTGCTAATCCTGCTCTCAGCTTACATTATTCTTCGAGTCTCCTTCTCTAGTTGTGAACGTATAGACGTGACATTGGCAGTGATGTCGTCAAGTTTTTCCTTGACAGAGCAGAGGCCTTTCTGCATGGAGTCCATTAGTTGCTGCACGCTCAGCGGCTCAATCACTGTCTGTGATGTGGGGCTCATCGTCACAGGTTTCACAGAGGCCGCCATGTCCGAGTCCCTGGGGGTGGCTTTCGCAAAGCTGTTCATGCTACTACCTTTCTTGCCTCCGGCACCCTTCATCATACCTGGCGCCACACCACTTCAAGCTTAGGTGAAAAACAGGGGCCTGCACCACCACCCAGCAGTAAACTGCAACAGGCGCAGACAGAGTTGTGGGTGGCCACAAGCAATGAATACGCTCATGGTCATTTCGGGCAGGCAGGCAAACCGCCAGACAGCTAGCCCACCCACCTGCTCCTGCCCCGGGTCGTATGTAGAGCCACAAAAGTGATATGGTTGCAGGGAGATACAAATTCCACTTTACTCCTGGTGTGCACTTAGTGGTGTGGGGTCCTGGATACAGCTCCCGAGCCGCCTCGGGCACCCCTGGAATACACAGCACAATGGAGTGGGTAGCCGCCGCTGGGCGCTCTCCAAGAATATAAGGGACCATTGAGGCCTCTGCATGCGAGCCCAATCCTGCGGTAGCCATGCTCAAATAAAGTTTAAGAAGTGATCACAGCTGCCACCCGCCTCGTATTACTGCACGCCTTCGTACCGCAGAGCCGGGGCTCCCCCTCACCTCCTCAACGCACAGCCACTGAGGCCTCCAGTCATACGTCAGTGGAGAACGCAGCTCCCATTTGTTCAGAGCAGCACCAGGCCAAGCTCAGCACCACCCAGGCCCAAACCTCCACAGCCGGCCCCTGTAGTGCTCCAGATCCACTCCAAGTCACGGCCCACAGTGCCAGTCAAAGACTGATCTGATCTTCGCCGCAAGTAGTACCGCGGGCCACCTCATACAACGCATTCCAGTGGCCAGAAGCAAAGAGGCAACCCGCTGGTGTCAGATGAGCCACAGAGCCCGAAAAATGTTCACAATCCTCAGGATCGGTTCCGCTACACAATGCGGCACATCACAGGGTTGTCCAAGTCAGTGGCTCAGCGAGAATGGCGTGAATTGCCCACTCCGCACAGAGCTCAATAAATCTTCCATGCTGGCACGGATGATCCACAGCGCCCCCTCCAGGAAATAGGATTTTGGCACAGGACGGTGGACTCTATTTTGGACATCCTGACGAATTCCATAGTATTTATAGTTGAGGCAGGGAAACCCCTCTTAGGGATAGTTAGGGTTTTTCCTACTTTCATTTAATCTAATAAAAGTCTTTGCCAACCACCATTGTGTCAGACTCTTACTTCTGCGCCCTTACAATACCAACACTTTACTTTGAAGATAGTCCGGTGCTGGGCCATAAAGGAACGATGGGTTAGCTGGAGGGATTTGAATATAATACGATCCTACACTTGTAACCAGTGCAGCTTCCACACAATAGGAGAAATATGGGCATGTCGAGGTGCATTAGTGATCATTGTGGCAGCTGTGTTTGTAGCACTTAGCTAATATGCTCCTGTGTGCACCTAGTAACAGAACACTGCAATAATCGTAGCATCAACCATTGTGGGAGCTAAGGTTAGGCAATTGGCTTCTGTCAGGAAAGGAGGTTTTTGTTTTAATACCATAAGAGAATAATTTGATGAACTGCTAAGTGCATTAGCTTCTGTGATCATGGAAAGTGAAGAATGAAATATAACCACCAGAGTACATACTTCGTCCATGTGTTTTATGCATATAGTTCAAATCAGAAGAAAAGAACAAGTTACTTACCAACTGTAACGTACTTTCGACTGGATGCTCCTCCCACATATTCCTCATCTTACGATATTCGTATTGCCAGCTTTACTGTTTCGGAAAACAAATTCTCGGCAGAGGGTGCTGTGCACAAGGTTGTGGCATCAATGTCCCTCGACGGGCTCTGTACCGCGTCGACGTCACCATCAGTATAAGTAGGTTTACCTTTCCCCCCAATCTGTAGCACTCAATTATAGCCAAAATGATCCAGCGGGATATGGTCTGTTTTGTCACAGCTAATCCTAATTTATGGCCAGTATAACCTACAAAAAGTTGGGCATCCTGACGCAATTTTGACATTCTTGAAATGTAAAAACAGAGCCCTTTTAGGGTCCAGTCTATGCAATCTCTCCTCTTCTTTGCCCAAATGAGGAGGAGGGTAGAACGTTGGTAATATGATCTTTTGTGACAAGTGAAAGTCAGAAACTACTTTTGGTAAGAAAGAGGGTTTAACCTTAAGAACTACTTTGTCCTTGTAAAAAGTAGTATACAGAGGTTTGCATGAGAGAGCCTGTAACTCACCAACCCTGTGGGCTGATTTTAAGGCAGAGGCTCAAAAGGTGTACATGTTAGAAACGTAAGTACCAGATTTAAATCCCAAGTTGGGACATGAAAAGGGACTGGAGGGTACACATTAGTATGCTCTTTCAAGAATTGAATGATTAATGGAATTTTGAAGTAGGAAACCTCTTCCGAGGAGCGCTTGAAAATGGACAGCGCAGCCAGATATCCTTTAATTGTGACGATCTGGAGCCCCAGATTGGCTAGATGCAATAGGAAAGAAGCACCATTGGGGTGCCACATTGAAAAGGGTCCACATTCTTATCCCTGCACCAGATACTAAATTTATTCCAACGACATCGGTACGGGGATGTAGTTGCTGGCCTTCTGGCCGAAAACAAAATCTCCATTACGTCACCCAGAAGATCCCAATCTTTGTATCTCAACCTCTCAGAAACCATGCGTGAAGGTTGAGTGTTTTGACCTCTAGATGGAGAACCTGAGCTTCCTCTTGCGAGAGAAGATCATCTCTTTGCAGAAGACGTATTGGAGGGCAGATGGACATGTCCAGAAGGTCCGGGTACCACATCCTCATGGCCCAATCTGGGCCAATTAGGATCATGGTTTTCCTGAACTTTCTCAACCTCCTGATTACATGAGGAATCACAGGGAATGGAGGAAACGCGTACAGAAGTGGAAACTTCCAGTCCACCACAAACGCGTCTCCTAGAGCTCCTCTCAAATTCCCTTGAGCAGTACTGTTTGCACTTCCGGTTGACCATGGTCGCGAACAGATCCACTTGAGGGGTTCCCCAAAGGGCGAAGATCTCCAGAAGGACTTCCTGAGCTAGCTCCCACTCGTGGGAGACTGTGCTCTGCCTGCTCAGAGTGTCTGCCGCTGTGTTCTGCTCTCCGGCTAGGTGAACTGCCGATAGAGATTCCTTCTCTTATTGCCCAGAACCAGAGCTGCATTGCCTCTCTGCACAGTGGCAGTGACCCTACAACTCCTCTCTTGTTGAGGTAGTACATGGCCACCGTGTTGTCTGTCATTATCAGGACATTCCTTCCCTGTACAGAGGGCAGGAAGGCCTTCAGCGCTAGTCTGATTGCCCTCAGCTCCAATAGGTTGATGTGTAGTTTGGACTCCGATGGAGACTAACGACCGCTGATTGTCAGATCGTTGGTGTGGGCTCCCCACCCCGTGAGTGAGGCGTCCGTAACTACTGTTATCTCCGGCCATGGTTGGCAAAAAGATTCTCCCGTGAGGATGTTGTTGTTGCAAGCCCACCATAGTAGATCCTGAGCGACTGCGCTTGGGACTTGCAGAAGATCCGACATACTCCCAGAGAATTGGGACCACTGAGTTCTGAGGGCCCATTGAAGAGATCTCATCCTCAGTCGAGCCTGTGGCACCAGAAAAATGCAGGATGCCATAAGGCTGAGCAACCTCAGAAAATCGAAGGCCGGCAGATACTGGGCATTCTGGAACTTTGTAACCATCTGCAGAATGTGGAGAGCTCTCACCTCGAGAGGCGAGGCTTTGCCTAAGGAAGTATCCAAGACTGCTCCGATAAACTGGAGCTTTTGGGATGGTATCATGTAGGACTTCTTGAAATTGAGAGAGAAGCCAATTTTGTAAAGGAAATGACAGGTGATCGACAGATGTTCGTGAGCTTGTTCGGGAGAACACGCTCTGATCAACCAATCGTCCTGGGAAGAGTAGACGTGAATACCCCCTCTCCTGAGACTCACTGCCACAACCGACATCAGTTTGGTGAAAACCCTTGTGGCAGAGATCCGCCCGAATGGCAGAACTCGAAACTGATAGTGAGAACCGCCAACCGCGAACCTCAGGTACTTTCTGTGCTTGGGATGGATTGGCACATGAAAGTAAGCATCCTGAAGGTCCAATGACACCAACCAGTCTTGGAGTTGAAGAGCCTGAAGGATCTGAGAAAGGGTTACCATCTTGAACTTGTCCTTCCTGAGGTACTTGTTCAAATTTCTTAAGTCCAAGATGGGTCTCAATCCTCCGTCCTTCTTTGGGATGAGAAAGTAGGGGGAATACCAACCCTTGTACCTCTCCGCTACAGGTACATGTTCTATTGCACCTTTCTCTAGCAGGGTTAAAATTTCCTGCACAAGGAGCGGATAGTTGGTTCCCGGTGGATGATCCTGAGGCCTTTTTAGGAAGCAAAGGCAGTAACCTTGAGCTACTGTCTCCAGTGCCCAAGCTTCTGAAGTAATGACCTGCCATTCTTTAAGATGCTGTGAGATTCTGCCTCCCACCGGGGTTTTGTGTGATAAGGCCTCAGAGTGACTTGGAGGCGGCTGCAGAAGCGGCTTAGGGCAAAGATGTCGTTCCTGAGGCTGGTTTTGCACTTTTTCCTCGTCCACCACGAGCAACATTTCTTTTACCTCTTTGTATGGCCTGTCCTCTTCCTCGACCAAAAGAGAAGTACCGAAAAGAACGACCTCCCCAGGAATATGAGCCCGAATAAGGTTTCTGAGGCTGTCGCATAGAGGTGCTAAGAGATTTAGCCGCCGCTTTTGAGGTCTGCATTTTCTCTAAGCTTTCATCAGCTTTACTGCCAAACAGCCTCAAGCCACCAAAAGGCATGTTGAGTAGTCTGGCCTGCACGTCTGGTGCAAACCCGATTTCCTCAACCATGCAAATCTGCGTAGCACAGTGCTTGCAGCTATGGATCTGATGATACCATCAGCAGTATCCAGTCCAGATTGGAGACATTCCCCCATTGCCTCCTTTCCGTCTTTGACAATATTCAGGAAGCCTTCCCTTTCCTCGCCTTCCGGAATATGATCAGCCGCTGCCAAAATGCAGTCCCACAGGGTATGGGTGAACCTGGCAAGGGTACAGGTGACATTTGTAGACTTGAGAGCCATGCTACCAGAGTTAAAGAACCTACGGACCCAAGCATCCACCTTCTTATCCTCTCTATCCGGGGGATAGATGGATAGGCTGTTTGCCTTGACGAAGTTGCTGCCTGAATAACCAGACTTTCTGGAGTGGGATGCCTCCTTAAGTAATCGGGGTCAGAACTCGCAGTTCTGTACTTTGGAAAATTACTGTTGACTGCAGAAGCAGTATCAGGAACCTCCCAGTTTTTTTTCCACTGTCCTCTGAAGTGCTCTATGGAAGGGAAGAACAGGGTCCTTCTGGGGGCCCTAGTCAAGTATATCAGTCATATCATCCTGATGAGATGTGGGTGAGGATCTACCCCAGCCCATGTATTCCACAATCCTACTCATCAAACTCCTGTACCCTGAATCTGCATGTTCTGCAGGGTCAGGTTTTGCACACTCTAGCTCTGGTGACGTATCAATGCCACTAGCAGAGTCAAGGGTGTCACAGGTCTCTCATTTTCGATTCTGTATCGATTAATTCTTCTGGAACCTCTCTGGTACCATATTGCACTCCAAAAGGAGAAACAACTTCTTCTGAGGCACTTTCTTCAAATATAGAAGACACAGACTTAAAGAAGTCTGACTTAGTTAAAGGAGTAAATCTCCTTTCCTGTGCTTGAGTTTGGGTCAAAGGAATCAAAGGAATCTTCGAAGGCGTCGAAAACATCTGTGGCTTCGATGTTCAAGCCGTCGGCGAAGTCGTCGAGGGCTTAGACGATTTTTGTTTTTTTGTCGGTGTCGGGGGAACACTCTATTCTCGATGAGTCTTCGACGATTTGACGTAGATTCGAGATTTTCGATGGTCACCTTTACTACTGGATCTTTCCACAGTAGTTCCTGACTTCCCTGTGTCGTCCAACAGAGCGACCAGGGTCTGGCTCTTTTGAGGTTTCTTTGAGGGTGTCAAGGCCGCATTCTCAAAGACCTTCATCATCTTCCTTCTAAATTCATCCCATTTTCTTGAGGAATCCGACTTAGTCGGACATCTTACCAATTCGGTAGATGTATCGGAGGAAGAGGAGAGAGATCTATGTCTCCTTTTAACTTTCTTTGATGAAGCAGATGAAGAACATCTCGATCTACTGTGTGATCGAGACCTCTTAGAATGTTTACGACGAACCAATTCCTTCGAATCGCTCAACTTTTTATATTTTTTTGACAAGACCTTCGAAGATGCCTTGGAAGCTTCCCGCCCCACCACCAGTTTACCTTTTCTCTCACGAAGGGCCTTCTCCGTCATCGAATGACAGGAGCCACAGTCACCGGTTCGATGTTCTGAACTTAGGCACTAAACACAAACACGTTGAGGGTCTGTAATCGACATTTTCGATCTGCAGTCAATACATTTTTTCGAACCCCGTCTTGGTAGTAGAAGGGGTGGAAGAAGACGACATTTTCTTGAAGAAAATTTTGAAGCGCGCCGTTCACGAGAGCAAAGCAATCGGAAAAACGGAACTGAAGCTAACGGGCGCGGCACAAGCTACTTATACTGATGGTGACGTCGGTACGGAGCCCATCGAGGGACATCGACGCCACAACCTCGTGCACAGTGCCCTCTGCCGAGACATTTTTTTCAGAAGCAACGAAGCTGGCGGATACGAATATCATAAGATGAGGAATACGTGGGAGGACACAATCCATTCGAAGTAGTGTTTTTTCCATTTTAGCTTTTTGAGTGTTGGCAGCTAGCAGCAACAATTCAGCTTTAGACTTATTAAGACTTAATTATTGCCCATCCAAGTGTCAATGCTATAAAAAAAAAAGGGTATGAATGCGAATGAGGCTGCTTACCACGCTACCATTCAATGTGAATAATATTTATGTATCATCTGTGTAGCTGTGTAATAATACACACATGTGAGTCAGCAGATCATATAGAGGTGTAAATGCTAACTAGTGTAGGAGATATACATGATGGGGGTCCTATTACAGACAGACTGTCTCTCCAGTGTCTCTGTCCCTCCTCCATTCTCGCTCCCTTTTACTTATCTATTTATAAGTGCAAATTAGAAACTGACATTTTGGCATTGGAAGATGTAGGTCTTTCCTCTGAAGATCACTCTTTCCCCCCATCTCAGCAACTCCCCCGCATTAGGTCACCTCCACAAGCAGATGTCAAGCCTGGGACTGAAATTGCGATGATAGCTTAGGTGACACTCTCGTTACCTTTTACAGTTAATCCCTTCTTGCTTCCTCTACTGCCCTGAATCCTGCTAAGTTCAGCTACTTGACTCCCCTCATCTCCTCTCTATGGTACCAAATGGGAATGAGTAGCATGGCTACAGATGGATATAGTACTTGATTGCTTGATGCAAACTGTAAACTTTGGGAGTGATGCTCCAACACTCATTGATATTTAGGAGCTCCAGGGCATCTTTGTGGTCCTGGACTGAAGAGCCTAACCTACAACATTCTAATGCGTTTATTTCCTTCATACTCAGAAGGGACGATTATTATACTTCTGGGCATCAAGGCCAGTGATCTTTGGCAGTAGTCCCAGAAAAATGAAGGTGCTTTGGAGATTAGGGGCCAAACCCAGAAGAGGTTTTCTGTTCTGGCATACTACCAGTTTGGTCCTTTATGACCTCCCGAAAAAATGCCATATCTTTTAGATAAAGATAAAGAGGTATTCAGGCAATTTACAGGTGGTGTGATGTTCACATACTTTGTCATTTGTAAACAGCACCAAGCATCTGAGATAACTGCTACAGTTAAGATCCATTTTGCATTCATTTCAATGGCACGCATAGCAGAAAATAATGCCTGATATGCGCATTAAGGAAATTATTTCTAGTAGTGTATAGCCAATGGCAAAATGCATGCAAATATGGTCCAAAAACCTGAATTAGCAAAAGTAAAAGTAATAAAGAAAAGAAAGAACCTTATTCACTTCTCCATGAAGATCTCCTACCTCTTCTTTTGTATCAATGGCAGAGCCAGGGGTGGTGGCCGCAGTGCTTACTGTGGTACTTGGTGCAGTCCCAGACGAAGTTACTGAATCAATTTCTCCTGCAACATCGTTGATTTCCCGTGCAATTAGGGCCAAGTCTTGACTTATCCTGGTAAAAGATAAAACAGAGCACTTCAGTCTGTAGGGGGTAAAAAGAGAAGAATTTCTTACCAGCATTGCTGGAAATCCCGTAATAGCAGTATGGTATAACAAAGTATTTCTTAATAATCTGTTTGGTAACTCAAAGAATAGAAAACAAAAGCAATAAGGTTAATCAGCAGGGTTTTGACGCAATTTATGTGCACACACACACACAAGTTGGGTGTTTACCAATAGACAGAAAATATGCAATGGTGAGTAGCCAGTAACGATGAGAAACAATCACTGAATAAGATTGCTTACGAGTTCTAATTGCCAACAATGAAAAGGGAAGCCTTGGAGCAAATGGTTAAGGACTCAATTCTGGCAGAGCTACAGGTGGACCTGGAAGGCAATCTGGAGGAGGTAATCTTGTATTGGAGAGATTAAGTCCACAAGAAAGATTTCAGTATTGGCTGGGAATGGACAAAAGTAACTAAAATTTGCCTTTAATATCACCTTTTTTATATTTACCTTAAATATACCAAAATCTTGTTTACAATGGAGCAGCAGGTGTCACATAAAATGTGCACATATGCGATTTAATGCGCGACCATTGAGCTGTGCACTTATTTATTGGAAGCATGGTGACATCCTTGGTGTGAGAAACTTGAAGGTGTCTCACTTGCTAGTTCCCAGGTATCTGTCATCCAGGTGGCCAGGAAACGGCTCTCGCTATTGGATCCAGTTCTTGGTAGTGGGCCAATGCGGCAGGATCACCTGGATGGGGGGTTCTCGGGGAGTGTAAGTGAGACACCAAAGGTGAGACACGGTATCGCCCTTTTTATAACACCTTTTGCCCATCCTACCATGTAAAATACTCAGAAACTCTACCCCCGCCCTCTTTTCCGACACAGTTTCTTAGACTGAAACAAACAAAGGACAAACACCAGAGCCGTTTACCTGACATGTCCCAATACCAGGGTCAGGCAATTGAGCCGAACCACACACCTGACGGCCCTTTCCCTTCCCCACAGGGATAAAAGGTGGAGCAATCGAGCACACTACGAGCAAGGCAGACGCATGACGAGAGAGTTATACAAGTACGGCAGTTCAAGAGGAGGAGAAAGGCGGCTAGAACGGCTAGACCCACGAAGCCTCAGTAGAAAGAACAATAAGACTGCGAACAATAGCCAGCGTCTGTTGCAGCAGATGTCAACAGTACACAGAGCCCTCCTCCGCTGATAATCAAACCAGGGAGAGACGCTTGCTACCATAGTACCGTCCTTGACTCCAGAGACAAGAAAAGCCAAGCAGTTCATCACAGCCGGTGGGTGAGTTGAGGGGAGAGCCGATGAGAAACCAAACTGTGCTGAACGAAAGTTGCAAATGGCAAAATAAGGGAAGTTCAAAGAACTGTTAATACCTTGGGGGAAAACCAGTTGCAGAGGCATTCGGCACCACATGGGTGCTCACGCAAGACACTCTGGTTGATTCCTTGTTTTTGTTGAAACTACCAATACCAGAAGGCCCTAGGAGAGCCATAAGGGAAACATCAAAGTCTCATACAGGGGTCTAGCAAAATCCCCTGTACAGTCGAAAGTCTTTGACCTACCGAAGCATTGAAAAACTAAAGGGAATAATCTCACATAGTGAGAAAGTAGAAGGAACGACGAGGCTGGCAAACGTGAACCCAACGGAGGGATGCCTGCAGAATAGGGCAAAGCATGAGGCCCTAATGAACATTGTGTTGACAAAGAGTGAAGCCGGCAGAGGGAAGTCCACTGTTAACTGTTTAAAAAGACATTAAGATTTGTGAAGGTCACAGTTGAAATCTTTTTGGGATACGAGCCATAGTGAACCAGACGGAGGAAGACTGATATTCAAGAAGGGTCTGAGCCCGGAAGAGGTGGATCCAGGGGTGAAAAACCATCACCCAACGACAAGTCAATATAACAGATGCAATCTTCTGAATACAAGCCATAGTCAACCCAATGGAGGGAGGCCGATATTCGAGAAGGGTCTGCACCTGGAAGTTTTTTTTTTAGTATATGCAATTTTATTTTGACAAGACGCCAGTATGACTGCCTTATTATTATTTGATGGTTGTAGCTTGCTCCCAGCATGGATTTAGATTAGATGTTTTTATAACCTACCTATAGTGTTTAACACCCTTGAACTGTGATCACTTGTGTCTGTCGTTACTGTTGCCACCATGAGTTCCTTACAGTTGGGCTCAGAAGTTGGTAACCATAGAAACTCTTTATTCACCAGGAATCGTCTCACAATTGATCAAATGTCCTGGCCCAGTGATCCTACAACCACCACTTTGGATATTTCAAAGATATATGTAGGCTTATCTTCTCTCAACCGCTTGCACTGCATTGCACCTTCAAGAATGTTATCAAAGAGTGTCCCAATGGACCCCTATGTAATGTGGTCTCAATCAAAACTTGCCTTTGTTTCTTATTAAGTTTGTGCAGCAAGTCTTAATACTCTAGGCTTTGGGATGCAGGTTCCTCAGCATTAGGGAAGACACATTTATTCTCAATTCATACCAATCAGCCAGTTTTCACAGTAAAAGAAGTAAGATACTTACCTTAATTACTACTGTTTTCTTACTACATGGCTCCTTTTTTTTACCCCAAACGTCCAGGTGTGTCAAAAACAGCGAAAGAAGTTCCCATTCATTATTATTTCTATTTACAAGCTTTATTTTTTAATTTGTCAGAATTGAATTTCTTTAAAACAGTTTTCAGAATGCTGTTTCTGGTTATAAAAAGCCTTTGTTATTCTTGGGTAAGTTCCCTTGACTGCCCGGAATGCAATGTCAGACCTATATTGCCTTCCCATCTGCTTGATGCTTAGGTGTTTTCGTGATGCTCCTAAATATGTCGCCTCAGAAATCCTCTTCTTTCACAGTCTTTAATTGACACTTGGGTACTTGGATTACAATTTGTATAATCAAGTGTTCTTCTTGCCCAGTGTCTTATGGATGTTTTGGTATTTTTATTAGGGTTCCTAGAATGTAGCATTAGGCCCAAATTATGTATTCCCACCTCCACTGTCTCTCTTCTATTTGACGGTTTCCTCATATTTCTTCTAATGTCAGATTTCCCTTGTGATGTTTATGTCTGTGGCTTCTCGACTTTTCACAGAATATTGCTCGACTCTCTGGATATCATTCATGTCTGTCATGCTCTCACAAGTGCTCTCATGACTTTTGGGGTGAAAACTCCAGGGTTCTTTATTTCTCGGGCGGCATGCTCTCCTGGATTCTCTGCCACACTGCCAACACGGCCATCGGGTCTCAGACGCCATCCAACAATCTGGGTGCGCTGGTAAAGTCTGCCACCTGATTCCAGCATAACCAAAGTCAGGGTGCCTCCTGCACACAGTCCTCACAGGGCCCTCTTCACTCCAGAATTCAGGAACTGCCATCTCCAGGTCACCTCTTGCAGGTCCCACCTCTTACAGGTCTCACAGCCTCTCCCCCTCTGTTGTGCTTCTTCCCCTTCTCATGAGCTTTGCTCTTTGGTGTAGTGTCTAGCACTTGCTTTTGCATGTTCCATTGCCTCAACGGTCTTCATGTCCTCTTCACTCTATGGTATGTTTAGTCTCTTACTTCTTAATCACATAGTCAGGGGAGGTTATAAAGGTGCAGGCCATTTCTTTTTTGGAATTGTTTTGTCAGAGGTCAGTATGTTCAGTTCTTCTGGATCATCATGGGGAAGTGGCTGTAGTTCGGCATCCCCTATTGCTTGCATGCCACAAAAAAGCGTGTGTGTGAGAGATGCAATAGTAAGGCACCTTTGTCACAAATGGCCCCGTCCATGTGGCGGCTTCCCAACCCCAGTCCTAGTTTCTTCAAGAGTTGTTACATATCAAAGAGTGGGGACAGAAGAAGGTGTTATAGGAAATGGGGGGGCTGGGTGGAGAGCGGCATGCTCATGCTAAGAACAGAAGTCACTACAGTTTGTAATGTTTACTTTTGCAAATATCATACTGCTGTTTTAATCATATTGCATATGAATATTCCCAAGCATTGTATGAGTGGGAGGCGGTTTTAAACTGTAAAAAGTAAATACTTGCCAATCAAACCTATCCGAATAACTGATTGACCAAATTTTGCATTCGCTATAGAATAATGTTCTAAAAAGAACACGTGATATGGCTTGTGTAGTAATTCTTTATATATGCAATCTATAGAAACTGGCCAGGAATTAACCCAAAGCTACTTTTGCCCTTGCACACAAGTTTGAATCCTGTGCAACAGACTTACCCCGACTCATATAAGGAACAAGTTACTTACCTGTAACTCTCCTTCTCCAACATGGGTCTTAAATGGATTCACATGCTCATAAATATTCCCCATCATCAGGCTGGGAATCCTCTAAATGTAAAGCAGTTTAGCTTCAAGATAAAAACTACACCTCTCCTCTATAGCCTATCAGCATCACCTTAGGTCATACTGCCCAAGCCAATGACACACTTCATCCTAAGCTCCACCCCTGGTGGGCATCTTCAGATTTGGTAGCACATGCAAAGTGGCAGTATGAATTAAGAAGAGCCGGGGGGGGGGGGCAGGTTTTGCATGTGAATCCATGCAAGTCCCATGCTGGAGATCAAGAGTTACAGGTAAGTAACGTGTTCCTTCTCCAGCATGGGGTCTTGCATGGATTCACATGCTCATGAATAAGATTACACAGCAGTACACTTGCACAACCAGCTGGCAGGAGGGGCAACTGGTGACTCAAGTTCGATCAGTATAGCAAATAGCTCTCTGGTTCCGGACTATGCTTTAATAGTTGTATGAGGCCTTTTTTGCTTGGAGTATGGCCTGTTTGTAGGTTTTAGATATGGTAAAGAAGTGGACTTTGTTGGAGTCTGAGGAATCCTTTGTCCAGGTTGTCTCTGCTGCTCGCTTGGTGGCGCGAATGGTTTTGAGCTTTGTGGTGAATCAGGTGTTCATGCAGGTTTAGGTTTACGTAGGCCCAGAGGAGCCACTTTGTCAATGGCCTGGAGGAGAAAATCGTATAAGTCGAGCATTGCTGTGGTATCATTAGTGGAGGTTAAGAGGAAAGTGAGGGGCTTCAGTAGTGGGAGGATACTGGCGGGAGTGATGTTACATGCCTTTCTCGTAGAGGTGGTAGGTAGAGTCAGAGCAGTGTAAGAAAGCTGAGATTTCTCCCCGGCTATTCCCAGGGATCCCTGACTCAGGTGGCCTGGGGAAGGCCATCTCTCTTGGATCCCAACCTTAGGGGCAGACCGGGGAGGATCACCTGGGCTGTGGGTCCTTGGGGACTGCGGGAGGAGAGCCCTCCGGTGAGACGTGGTATCCCGTTTTTCCAACATATCGCACCCAACAGTCCCTCATTTGAAATAGGATACTGTCGACAAAGTCCCATTATGCCCCAATACCTTTCTGTAAAAACACAAAAACCCATTTATCCACCATCATACACTTACCCCCCTTCACCCTGACAAAAACCCACATAGTTTTTCCATAATCACTCGGAAAAACTACAACTCCCACAATGCATCCACACTGTCTTTTCCATAAACCACTGGATGAGGAAGAGGAAACCCCGAGCCACGAAGATTACCCATAGGAACCAATGCACCATGACTTCCTATGGGCAGTCTCCATTTTGTCCCGCTAACGAGGTCAGGCCTCCCTTTATAACCACTCTCACACCTCATGCTAGTTGACTCTCCCAGAGAGTATAAAAGATGGAACACACAGGAACACTGAGCGAGCTGGGGATGCTGGATGGTACACTGAGGCCACGAGGAGAGAATTCAAGCTGGAGAGACCCTGGAAGGCCTGGAGGAATGAGGACTGCCTACTTGCTGTGCCTGTGAGCATAGGAAAAGGTGCAGTATGGAGAGGAAGCTATGACTCCAGGCAGCCAAACTAGGGGCAGCTGGGGACTACCTGGCAGCGCCCAAGCCAGAGCTTCTCCCTGGGCACAGAACTAAAGCCCAGGCCTTTGAGGAGCAGTTGGTGAGACTCTGACCTCATGGACATCTCATTAAGGCCCACAGCAACTCCCACAATCGCCAAAGTGCCAAAAAGGGGAGCTAGTGACGTGGGAGCAAAAAAGACGGTTGCATTCTTTTTGATAAAAACAGAATAAGGCAGTGCACAAAAAGGAGCGGCTCTTCCAGAGCGGTAGCTAGCCAGGCAGAGGAGAGCAACAGGCTAGAGGGCCAAGAATCTACAGACCAGAGATCGCTTTTGCGAGAAACCATTGTGTCTCAGAAGCCGCGAGGGCTACACACTCCAACCCAGCTGGAGAGAAAGAAGAGCAGTGCTAGAAAGTTGCAAGCCAGCCTCCTGGGTGAACAGCAGAGTTGGAGAGGCGCGGATGCAACGAGACGGATAGCCTTGATTTCCACATCAAAAGTCACAGAGGCAAGGAGCCTTCATACATGACCAGTGAGTCAAGAGAGCACAATGAAAGTCTGGGCTGTGTGTTGGAGTGCTTGCAACAGCTACCAAGAAGAACAAGTTACTTACCAACTGGTAACGTTCTTTCGATTGGATGTTCGTCCAACGTATTCCTCATCTTAGATGTATTCCATCCAGCTTTGCTGCTCTTCGGAAATTTTCGGCAGAGGGTGCTGTGCGTTGATGTCGTCGAGTCAATGGTCCCTCGAAGGCCTCCGTCGAGGGTGACGTCATCGGGTGTATAAGTAGCACGCGCGGCGCCCGTTGGCCTCAGTTCTGTTTTTCCCCACTTTTGTATCTGTGATCTTATACTGTGTAGATTGTGCCGGCAGACAGGTATCAGCCTTGCGAGATTTGAGATGGCAATAACCCGGAAAAAATCTACAGAGGGGTAGGTTGGGAGGGCGATGAGGAATAAGTTGGAGGAACATCCAATCGAAAGAACGTTACCAGTTGGTAAGTAACTTGTTCTTCTATTGTGTCCTCCAACGTATTCCTCATCTTAGATAGGCTCCCAAAGCAATATTTTGCATAGTTCCTCTGGAGGAGGGGTCAGATTTTATCCCACCAATGCCTTTAGATGGCGGAATAAAGCACTACTTTTCCAAACGTCAGCTCTCTAGACTGGGAAGCATCCAGGCCATAGAATTTTGAGAAGGTGTGAAGTGAAGACCAAGTTGCTGCTTCGCAAATGGACCTTATTGGGACAGCTCTTTGAAAGGCTGTGGAAGAGGCGATGCCTCTAGTGGAATGAGCCCTTAACCCTTCTGGTGGGTCTTTTTGTGCTAGTCTGTAGCATTCTGAAATGCAAAGCACGATCCAGCGTGAAATTGTCTGTTTTGTTACTGATTGACCCAGTTTTCTTCCTGTGTAGCCTATAAACAACTGGTTGTCCACTCTAAGCCTAGAACGTCTAGAGATGTAAAAGCTTAAAGCTCTTTTTGGGTCCAGTCTGTGTAATCTTTCTTCCTCCTTAGAAGGATGAGGTGGAGGATAGAATGAGGGTAAAACAATTTTCTGACTTAAATGAAACTCAGATATTACCTTCGGTAAAAATGATGGTTCAACCCTCAATACAACTCTGTCCTTATCGAACACAGTATAGGGTGGCCCAGAAGACAGTGCCTGCAATTCACTCACTATTCTTGCTGATGTTAGAGCAACTAAAAAGGCTGTTTTCCATGTTAATAATCTTAATGGACACGTGTGCATAGGCTCAAAAGTGGCACATATTAAGAATGTTAAGACTAAATTTAGATCCCAAATCGGTACTTGAAATGGGTGAGGAGGAAACACATTAGTGAGACCTTTTAAGAATTGTGTTATCAAAGGAATTTGGAAGTAGGAGCATTCTTCCGATGAGCGCTTGAAAATGGAAAGCGCTGCAATGTAACCTTTTATTGTTCCGATATTCAGACCTCTATGTGCTAGGGTCAGAAGGAAAGATAGTACTTCCGGAATAGAACATAGAAAAGGATCGACATTCGTTTCCTTGCACCAGTTGCAAAACTTTTTCCAACGGCGACGGTACAGAGACTTTGTTGCTGGCCTTCTTGCCGAAAGCAACACCTCCACAACATCATCTGGAAGGTTCCAATCCCTGTATCTCAACCTTTCAGATACCAAGCATGAAGGTTGAGAGTTCTGACCTCTGGGTGGAGAACCTGACCTTCCATTTGAGAGAGAAGATTCTCTCTCTGAGGAAGTCATACTGGAGGACAGATGGACATATCTAGAAGGTCCGGATACCACGTTCTCCTGGCCCAATCCGGAGCAATTAGGATCATGCAGTTCCCGAAGCGTCTCAGCCTCCTGATGACCTGAGGAATGACGGGAATCGGAGGGTACGCGTACAATAGTGGGAAATTCCAATCCACCACGAACGAGTCCTCCAGGGCTCCTCTCGGGGGAAATTCCCTTGAGCAATACCTTTCGCATTTTCGGTTGGTACTGGTTGCAAATAGGTCTACCTGAGGGGTTCCCCAAAGGGCGAAGATTTCTTGAAGGACTTCCTGAGCCAATTCCCATTTGTGGGATAGCGTGCTATGTCTGCTCAGAGCATCTGCCGTCATATTCTCTTCCCTGGCTAGATGAACTGCCGTTAAAGAGATTCCTTCCTGAATCGCCCAATACCAGAGCTGCATTGCCTCTCTGCACAGGGGTAGTGACCCCACACCACCTCTTTTGTTTAGGTAGTGCATGGCCACTGTGTTGTCCGTCATTATCAGGCCATTCTTTCCCCTGGCAGATGGCAGGAAGACCTTCAACGCTAGTCTGATTGGCCTCAGCTCCAAAAGGTTGATATGTAGTTCAGACTCCGATGGAGACCAACAACCGTTTATTGTCAAATCTATGGCATGTGCACCCCACCCCAGGAGTGAGGCATCCGACACTACTGTGATCTCCGGCCATGGTTGTCAAAAAGGTTCTCCCTTTAGGATGTTCTCTGCACAGGTCCACCATAGAAGGTATTGTCTGACCTTGTTCGGAATCTGAAAAAGGTCCGTCATTTGACCCGAGAACTGGGACCACCGAGTCTTTAGGGCCCATTGAAGGGATCTCATCCTCAAGCATGCCTCTGGCACCAGAAAGATGCAGGATGCCATGAAGCTGAGCAACCTTAAAAAGTCATAAGCCTGGAGATTTTGGGCATTTTGGAATTTGGAAACCATCTGAAAAATGTCTTGAGCCCTCGTCTTGGGAGGCGAGCTCTTTCCCAAGGATGTGTCTAATACAGCTCCTGTGTACTGAAGCTGTTGGGAAGGTGTCGTTTGAGACTTCTTTAAATTGATGCGAGGGATTTATTTACCGGAGGAATAGAATCCGGAGTTTTCCAATTCTTGGCCACCCCGTTTTGTAAGGCTCCATGAAAAGGTAGTACTGGGTCTTCAGTGGGACCATGGTCCAATATGTCTGTTAAATCGTCCTAGACGCATTGGGCTGGTGGTCTAGCCCATCCCAAGTAATCTACCACCTTGGTCATTAACTGACGGTAAAATGGATTGGCATGCTCTCCTGGATCTGGTCTACCAAAGTCATTCTCAGGAGAGGTGTCAACGCCACTTGCATTATGTAAGGACTCCACCAAATCCCTCATTATGCTTTCCTCTGATATCAAGCATTCTGGGACATTTTGGGTTCCATATTCCAGTCCAAAAGGTACATCTTCCTCCTCGGATCTCTCCTGTTCCTCAAAAATTGAGGAAAAACCTTTTGAAAAACTCCTTCCTAGGGAGAGGCTTGAAAACCTTCTCTGGGAGAGGAGGAAGAAGAGGTGTAGTACCAGGTTTTGAAGAAGATACATGTTTTGTAGTTTTCTCCTTCTCTTTTTCTGGCTGCCTTGGCTTGGTTGGAGCCTTTGGCGCAGAAGGTTTCGGCGTCGATATCGATAAAGGCGTCGATGACATAGTGGTCATCGGCAGGGTCTGCTTCGAGGCGGCCTTCGACGGTTTTCCCTTCGAGGTGTGATAGGTCTCGGACGGCGTCGGTGACCTCGAGCGGTCGACTCGACTTGAGCGTTTATCGCTTGGCGTCCTGGAAGGTTCCCTATCCTTCCTTTTACGATCACCCGGGCTCGAGGGCGCGCGAGTGTCGGAACGATGACGCTCCCGGCTGGCTTCCAAAGAAGGCACGGACCGAGGCTTCGCCTTCTCAAACACCTCCATCATTTTGACCCTGAATGCTTCCCACTCTTCGGTAGACAAATGTTTTGTGGGGCATTTAATTTTCGGAGACTCGTCTGACGACGAGGTGGAGGGAGACCTATGGCGTCGTTTCTTCGACGAAGACGAGCGATGAGAATCGCTTCGGGATCTAGATCGATGCCTTTCGCGTCGAGGAGATTTTTCTTCATCGGGTCTCGACTCGACGCTAGAGGCTTTTCGATGGTTCCGACCTACCTGTAGCTTTCCTCTCCTTTCTCGCAAGGCCTTCCCCGTCATCGCCTGACACTTCGAACAGGCCTCCATGTCGTGGCCTTCCCCGAGACACCACAAACACTCATGGTGCGGGCCCGTGATCGACATTTTTGAGCCACACGACTTGCATTTCTTAAAACCCAATCTCGGGGTCGTGGTCGGCGTCGATGACGAGGACATAATTACTTCTCGTTATATTTCTTGACAGAACTCGAGGCGCGCCGAATGTCCGAAGCAACGTAACTGCGGAAAAACAGAACTGAGGCCAACGGACGCCACGCGTGCTACTTATACACCCGATGACGTCACCCTCGACGGAGGCCTTCGAGGGATCATCGACTCGACATTGACACACGGGGCCCTCTGCCGAAAAAATTTCCGAAGAGCAGCAAAGCTGGATGGAATACATCTAAGATGAGGAATACTTTGGAGGACACAATCCACTCAAAGTGAAGGTTATGCACAAGATAATAATAAGTATTGGACTGGTACGCCAGAGAACGCAAGCCCAATTGAAAGTCTCTCAGAAAGGTTGTGAAGCTGTAAGGCAGCGGGAAAGCTTAAGAGGCCGAGCCTGACAGAGGGTGACCTGGGAATTAATGTGATTTGAAGCTTGTGGAAGGGAACTCCTCCAAGTGCTGCTGCTGCGGGTCCAAACCTATGTGAACGTTTGATACCTTGAGAGGTCTGAGCCAGACAGAGGGAGAGTTATATGAACTTTTTGCTTTTGAGAGGTGCAAGCCCAGCCGAGGGAGACCTATGTGAACTGTTAAAGCTTTGAGAGGTCCAAGGCAGACAGAGGGAGACCTATGTAAACTTTTTGTTGAACTGTGATCTATTGGGAGGTCCGAGCCCGAAAGAGGGATACCTACTGTGTTTAAAGGGGGTCCGAGCCCAGCTGAGGCAGATCCATGGTGAACAGTGAAACCATGAAATTTGTGAATCTTTAAGTTGGTGAACTCTGGTTTTGTATGCGTTCAAAGCATCCTACGACCCAGAGACGACTTATGTGAATAAGAGACTTTTCTGTGGAAGGCCCTGAACTGTGTCCTGAACTGCATCCTCGCGTCCAAGAAGCCAGAGTGTGTTCTACAGCCCGAGTAGGCCACCTTATCCCATGTTGAAAACGTGGGAAAGGGAACCGTAATACTCCGTCATTCTGATGCATTATTTTTGGACACTGTTTTCTTTTACATACATATTTGCGAAGCACATGTGTTTGTAATAGTGTAAGGGCAGGCAATAGGTTTTGTTATTACAGGCCATTTTGTTTTGACAGACATCACAAGGACTGTTTTATTTATTAATTTATGGTTGAGCGTACTCCCATCTTTAAATATATAGAGCCAGATAAATGTTTTTCTAACCCATACTGTTCAATAAACACCCTTGAACTGTGCATCATTTGTGTCTGTCTTCACAAATGATACCACATCTTCCTTACAACGGCCTGTGAGGGTGCGTTTCTCACAGGGATGGAGAAGGAGATTACACTGTGATCTGACCAAGGGCTTGGCAGATTGGAGAGTATCTGGATGTTGCAATTGCATTCTGCAAGCCAATATAGTGTACAGCCTTTGTTGTGGGTGGACTCAAGAATGCATTGGGAGAAGCATAATACTTCTATAGATTTTAATGAGAGTGCATGACATCTGAGGGGTCATTAAAGCCTAGGTTAAAGTCGCCTAGGAGAGCAGGAAGGTTTGGCCTCTACGGAGAGTAGTGAGACGTCTTCCTCAAATGACAATATTGGCACTGGGGGCCTGTAGATCAGGTGAAGGTTAAGAGTGGCTGTATGGGAGAGAGTCAATTTGATCGACAGGAGTTCTCCAGATTGGAATACTGGGCTGCTTATTACTCTGATGGCAAGCGCTTTTATAACAACGAATGCTACCCCACCCCCATTTGCTGTTGGTCTATCTTTCCTGTGAATAGTGTCGTTTTCTGAGATAGCCAGGGAAAGCGAGGCACCGGCGGCAGAATGTAGCCACGTTTCTGTAATGGCCAGGAAGTCTAAGTGGTTGGAGGTGATGAGGCCAGAAATATCTAGTACATGTGCCAGTAATGACCTGGCATTGATTAGTGCTTCTTTGTGAGGTTCTGACATGAAAAAGTCGGGGCTGGGGAGTCCAATTGCCTTGACCATGGCACTGGTCATTTCATCTGTAGGGCTGCTATTGTTGGGGTTGGACAAGGGCTGGGGATCAGTTGGAAAGATGGTCATGAGAAGTGAGCCAGGCACTGTGCCAATAGGGGAGGAGGCAGCAACTGTTTCCTCCGGGTGCAATCATGTCGTCTTGGGTGAGGCAGCAGGTCTGCTAATCTTGGAATGAGCACATGCTGTATGGTTTGTTGCATAGGCTGTTAAGTCCGAGGATAAGGCATTGTCATGATCAGCTTAAGTATCAATGGTAGACCTAAGGCAAACCACTTGGGCATCACCAGCAAATGTACTGAACAAGGCAGAAGCAACATAGTTCGCATTGGTATCAATGGCAGAGCTAACTAATGTGTTACACAGGACAGGAGTAACATCCTTTACCAAAGCAGGCTTAGTTGTAGAGACCTTGTGAACTCTGGTGTCAATGGTACTGCATAACATAACAAACAATGTTATTGAGCAGCAGATGCCATGCAGATGCAAAGGTTAAGGTATCAACTGGTTTGGAGGCCAGGGTGACTGGTACATGGAAAGCGTGATCATTCTTTGATCAGGCCGCCAACTACGTCCACAAGTCGCGACACTTGGGACACATAGTGCAGCCTTCTGTGGTGTGTGGGCAAAGGGTGAAGTTCTTGGGAGCTTGAGTGTTGCAGGGTAACTGATAATTTCTCTGGTGAGTGGGCATAGGTGTAATGATCCTCAGATTATGTCTGATAAGACACGTGAGAAGATGCTTGTTTCGTGCCCAAAGAAGGCAAGGACTATTTACCCAGTTTTTGCACGTTGGTGTGTGAGCATCAAGCTTGGATAGAGCATGGCTGCATGGAGGAAGCACAGTGGGTAGGAATAGGGAGGTTGGGATGCCCGCATGATTAGGCAGCTTGTGAGCCATGACGATACTCACCATCTGGAACAGTTGAGTCAGTGGAGAGGGATCAGTCGGTGGTTGGCATCCAATGGCAAGGTGAGGAAGGTGGGTGCGACACGACAAGTGCCTGGGTGAGGTGGGATGATATTCATCGTGGTCAGGGGCATAGGAAGCACAGCTCGTTGATTGGAGCGGCATGGCGAGGTCGCTTTGGGGGAAAAGCATGCAGCGGGGGGTGGGAGGGCCGCACTCCTGCTCTGGATAAGGGTCAGTGGGAGCAAACACTGTCTGTGAGCCAGGGTGCTTACTTTCCATGCTAGTTGAGATGGGCCACCCGCACCAAATGTAGGTGGAACCAGGCACAACTACTGGATGGCAGCAAATCCAGGTCAAATAATTTCCATGATGCAGTATGTTGTAGGAGGCAATCTGTGGAGTAGCAGCTTTTCCTCTGGATGTACGGACCTGCAAGGCGGTGTAGTCCCGGCGGAGACAGGCAGAGACATGCAGGCCGAACTCCCTTGGCCTTAGGTGGTAGCCTTGTGGGTGGCCGGTATCACCTGCCGGCTAGGTGCTGGTGCCCATAAATTACAAGCATCGGCCAATCAACCGATTGCAGGTGCTTCTGATGTTGCTGGGAGCTGCCACTGCGGCGACCATCTTGGGGCATGTTTCCTCTCCTGCAAAGAATGGGACTCTGGGAACATGCTACAGGCATCTGGGGTTCCTGGATGGCCTTGGGGTGGGGCCACACATAGTGGGGCATTGCCGATGACCCAGCCAGACCGACAGAGACACTCAGGCCGAACTCCCTTGGCCTTAGGCGTTTGCCTGCATTCTAAAGGCAGCAAATAGTGTCCAAGTTCTAGGGCTGCAGGAGACAGGTAGTGAAGCTCAGACGCTAGGCTGTGGTTGTCATAATCCGTCTCCACTTGCCCTCTTAGTGTAGAAGACAGATTCTTCCGAACATTATAACTTACTGTCTGCGTTACAAATAAGACAGCAGGATCTATCCCAGGAGCGCAGTTTGAAGAAAGACCCTGAGAGAGGAGGGACAATGGTTAACACTTCGAACTGAAGGATAATATCTATTAAAGAATAGAATCTTGAAAACTAACCTTTAGCTGAGAAGGACTGGACTGTATGCTAATATGTAAGTCTACCAAGTATATTCATCTCCTAATGGTGCAAGAAACCTGCAAAACAATACCCAAAATTGCTTCTAACCCTGTATTCAGGTATGCGTGGGTAAACAATAGGCCCCAAGTAACAGCTTACCGTGGGGTCCGACTTCTGCAAGATTAATGTTGACCAGTAGCTATGGCAGAAGCAGAGCAACCCCATAGGCTATTCCCGACGAAACAAGGACGCCTAGGCGGAATGTCTCAAGTCCGGACACTGTTCCGACAGAACCAAGATGCCTGACGAGGAATACGACGCACAGTAGCAGCCACTTGCTTGGTGCGCGGTACTCCGTGGGGTGCTCAGATTCAGTGTGCCGATGATTCCAGTGGGAAAAGTACAAGTACGCCGAGTGGCGAAGAAACCAGATGAACGTAGGAGTTTCCAAGGTGAATATTGATGTCCAATGAGGAATACGTAAGTACAACAAACAATGCAGATGACGAGTAACCAAAGCAGTTCCAGTTAGCATTCCGGGTAGTAGCATTGAAGACATACGAAGGCAGCAAACAAGCAGATAAGGGCAAGACAAGGCCAGGTTGTTAGGGAGAATTCTCTGTTAAGGCTAATTTCCCAAACCTAGTGAGTCCCCCAGCAGCTTTGCTGGATTTTTTGGGGTTTATTTTTTCTCCTGCTAAGAGTGAGACTCTTTTTCTCCCACTCTTAGGCATGATTTGAGAATGTCCTTTGACTGTAAATGTGTTTTTTGGTATGTGTTTTACACAGCACCCTCAGTGCAGTAACACAGGGGTGTCATAGTGACCCCCAAACATACAGACTCCATACCCTGGGACTGACTACTGTCTCCCAGGGCATGTAAAGTCACCATTGGCTTTACTAGTCTCAAATTGTGAACAGAACCAGTACAAACCATCATATTGTGGAAGTACTGGTAGGGGTAATTCGATTGCCCCTGGGTCTGTTTTACAAAGGGGGCACTGTCCAGTCCCCCCCTTGTCGAGTTTCTGGCTGGTGGCAGTGGATACCATGCAAAATATTCCACCAGAATATTTCCTACGGGATTTTCCCATTGATTTTAAACGCACCACTTTTTGGTGCAATGTTAAAGATACTGCCGGGTTATTTATTTAATATTTATTCCCCGGTTGGGTCTTTTTGCCAGGACTCGGTTTTAAAATGGCGTTTGTGTTCGCCTATGAAACTCTAACCCAAGTCGAGCCCTTTGTTCCACTTTTTGGCGGGCTTCTCCACAGAAGCCCTCCAAATGGTGTCACTCTGTCTGGGGTCTACAGGATGTGTGGGAGGGGGATTAGGCACCCTGGACGGAGTTGCCTTGGTAACTCAAGTCGCACTCTTGTGTGATTGGCCCAGTGGTGAGCCGTCCGGCTCAGCATGTTTGAGCGACAGCTAGGCTGTTGAATGGGGGTTCTTCTGCATAAAAGCAGGGCTTTAGGGACTGGAACTTCAGAAGTCGCCACAGGACCTAAAGAATCCGAAGAGGGGAGAAGCTGAGCCATCTACAACGACGACACCACTGGTGGAGCCCTGCTGTACGAACTCACCACTTCCCCGACGACAGAGGAGATCTTCTTCCAGGAGAGTCTTCTTCCCTTTGAGCTGGTGGGACCAACCAGTTCGCCTTTTTCGCCTTCCTGGACGTCTCGTGGTCGAATCGCCCGTGCCAAGCACCCCGGCGGCCGGATAGCCACGCTTCACCACGACCGCGAATAAAAGGGTCGTACCTTTTAATCAGGAACTCCGCAGCTGGTTTCTTCCCTGGCAGTGCAACGACCTCCAGCTTTCTTCCTCGTCGAGATCATCTCTTCCTCTGGTCAAAGCCACGACTTGCACCCGCTGCCAGAACAACTGCCACCGCTGGAGCTTTCTCACCATTTCAGGTACTGTGTCCCGCCTGGTCTCCCTTGCAACAGATTGTCCAAGGTGTCCCGTAAATCCTTGACTCTCTAATTGGGTTGACCTCAGACCTGCTAACTTTGCCTTTCTGAACTGATCCAACCTCTTTTTCACTTTTCTGCAAAGACTTTGAGTGCATTTCCACTGTGTGATCTTGGGCACATTCCGCCTTGCTCTCTCCAAGAGTGGGCCTGGCCTATGAACTTTTTGCTCTACAGTAGACCCTGCCTTTCTTGACTTGCTGTGGTTTCTTAAAAGTGTTGGTACTGTGTTTTTTTCCTATTCTGCCTTTTCTCTCCCTTTTTAAACAAATTATTGGAGTGCCATCTACGGTTACGCGCTCACCTCTGTTTTGCTAAATAAGTGGTGTCTTAACCTAGACTTGTCGAATAATTAACTAGGGAGGTGTATATACATAGTGACTGTGTTTGAACTTGCTTGATATATTAGTGCCAGTGTATTTTCTTAAGTATGTTTTTAAATAAATAATTATATACTTCTATACCAAAGCTCTGGTCAGTGTTTGCTTGTTCTACTGTATTTTTAGCCCTATTGTGTATACTCTATATACTGCCCAACTCTTCTTGAGAGAAGTCTGACTGCTCAGCCACAGCTACCAGGTAAATCTGGGTGGTGCAGACTGCTACCAATTGGGATTACTGCTTACTCCTGTAGTCCTAAACTTTTTGCAGTGGTCCCTAAGGGAACTGCACAGGTTTCTGCCTAACACAGGTCCAGAAACTTTCCGAGTCAAAACGAGGAGAAGTCAAGCGGGAGTAGTTGCACGGTACCAGAGCAGGAGCAGGCAAGCGAAATCCAGACGAAAGCAGGGTTTGGTAAACCAGGTAATCCAAGAGATACAATAATACGTAAACAAAGTACTTAAGCAAATTCAGAAGCACCGCGGAACGGGAGGGGGTGCTTATGTGTCACAGGAACACATCACATGACTCCCGAACGGCGAACGTTGCCTAGCAGGCAGGCGCTGTTTTGAACATTTCCATGGGAACCTCCACTCCGTACCGTAGCGTAGCGTCGTTTCCTACGGATACACACCGGAGTATGGGCTTTGTAGTGAGTACACCGCAGGAAAGATGTTACATGCTTAAACCTGGGTATGGTCAGTGAACGCAGTAGTGCTTGGAGCGGATGTAAGGCATTACTCCCAGGATGTTTGAATGATGAACTGGGTATATGAGAGAGACATGATGTATGCTTAGTGTTAGAACGTGGATTCCTGACAGTGGTGCAGCATAGACCCTTCTTCTCCAGAGAGGAGGTCTGGAAGTGGAGGCAGTTTGGTTGGCTAGAACCACCGATAGATGGAGAAGGTCTGAATACCAGATCTGCTCTGGCCATGCCGGCACAATGAGGATCATCTTGCAGTGGCAACATCTGAGTGTGTTGCTCACTCGTAGGAAGAGTGAAATCGGCAGGAAATTATACAGGAATAGGCCCTTCCAAGGGAACGAGAAGGCGTTGCCAGACTCCTTGGCTGAGGATATATGCTGGCAATCTTTTGGCCCTTGGCATTGGTAGCTGTCGAAAAGAGGTCGATTTGAGGGAGACCCCACTTGTTGAAGAGATGAGACACTTGTGCTTGCTGAAGCTCCCATTCATGGGAGGACTACAGCTTCCTGTTGAGAGAATCTGCGATGGTGTTCTGGACGCCTGCCAGGTGAAATGGGACGATAAACATGCGTTGAGAAATGGCACAGCGCCACAGATTCGGTGCCTACAGGAGGAGGGCGGTGGAGCACATCTAGCCTTGCTTCTTGATGTAAAACATGATGGTGGTGTTGTATGTGAAGACCTGCACCACCTTCCCCTGGAGCCGAGGGTGAAAAGACTTGAGGGTCGAGAAGACGGCCCGCAGTTCCAGGATGTTGAAGTGCAACTCCTTTTCTTCTGGGAGCCACAGTCCTCTGGCGGGAGAAAGTTCTGTGTGGGCCCTCCAACACTTGATGGAGGAGTCGGTCGTGACTGTCGCTCGATACACAGGGATATGAAAGAACGTCCTGCAAGAGGGGAACCAGATGGATGCAGCAGGACATCATCCCCAGCAGGATCTTGATCCACCGGGCTATT